>NC_143053.1:237450000-238700000 GCF_052426305.1 Pelodiscus sinensis | reverse complement strand
AAAGCTCCAATTGCGAAAATGGCGATCGGGGCTTTTTTGCGGAAAAGCGCATCTAGATTGGCTACGGACACTTTTCCGCAAAAAGTGCTTTTGCGGAAAAGCGTCCTGCCAATCTAGATGCACTTTTCCGAAAATGCTTTTAACGGAAAACTTTTCCGTTAAAAGCATTTCTGGAAAATAATGCCAGTGTAGACGTAGCCCTAGATTACTGAAATTAATTGTGCATTTAAAGTAGTTGTGTAAATAACACTTGTGGGGAGCGCATGAAGGAATCCCTTCTTGTGTGTGAGATATACAAATATCCCAGTGATCCTTGATAGGGTCAAGAATAAGGACTTATATCTGCACCTGCCCAATCTCCAGGTGACCAATGAGCACAGCTGAGCCAGGGCAGGGCTACCTAATTGACCACTCTGCCTGACCAAGTGAGGAAGTCAGTAACCTAGTTCTAAAGCCCAATGGCTACTCTCTGACTGCCCAATACACATTCCTGTAGCTGTGATTTTTCCTTGTGCCAACCCTGTGTCTCATCTTGCTCCTCCCTCATCCACTCCATCCCTGCTTGCCTGTGGTTCCTGATCTTAATCTGATTCCTGGTTTGTGACTCTGGCTTTCACCTTTGGTGCGGTTCCTAGCCTTACTGCCTCTGCTCTGAGCACTAGGCATGACTGTTCATGTCGTGGTTCATGACAGTATGTATTTGTGTTGCTGGCCCATGCTGAAGCCTATGCTGCCACATCTACATTGCTGTTTTCAGCTGTGCTCAGCGGTGTAGACAGCCATCATGGTCCTGGGGGCAAGGTGTGAGAGGATCTGGCTCCACACCTCCAGAAGAGGTGGGATCTCAGGCAGAAGGGGCCACCTGGAATGTAGCTCTGCTCCCCCGCCCCCAGCCTTCAAAACCATGTGGAGCAGCACTATGGTGCTCCTGGGGCAATTCAAAGGGCCTCAGGGCTATGGCCACTGCCAGCACTCCTGTAGTGGCAGCCAGGAGCTCTGGGCCCCTTTGAAACACTAGGCCCTGGGGCATTTGTCCCCTTTCCCTCCGTCCACTCATCAGTGGGTCTGGCTATGCTAACACAGTTAAATTTATATAACCTTCAATCAGATATTAGCTTGCAGCATAGACTTATCCTAGGAGGTGACTGTTATTACTGAAAGGCAGTAAGTTTAGAAAAACATTGCAAAGAATGACAAAAGAGTATAAGGAAAGTTATAAAATATGTTCTTGAAAATAGCATTGACCTTTGCCTTTGTTTGGACTAAGAAACTGTGAGAGAAAACTTCACACACATGCAGTAGTTGGAACCATGATGACGAGACAGTATCTTTTACTAATTATAATATATTCTATTGCACCAATTTGAGAGATAGCAATAGTCTGGATAAATTGTTTAATTTTTTTCTCCCTTAAAAAAGGACCAGGTTATAGAAGAGCTCTTTTACATAAATAAAATGCTGCAGGCCTAACTTGTTCCATTTATTTCCTTCCATTTTACATTATTGATGGCATAACTTTTCATTATGCATTTTTCTATACTTCATAGGAATTCATAAAACATTTCTTATCTGAAAGAAACAATATGTTCTTAGCATTACTGCCACTTATATCTATTTTTTTGAGTTCTACATAATAAATGGCTGGGTAAACCAAGAGAAATGTGTTCTTGTATCTGGGTTCACTTACAATTATTCTGGGAACTTGATTTTTAGCTGCAGATTTTAAACCCTCCATTAAAAATATTTGCTCTCTCCCATTTGTCGGCTCCTGACCTTCATGGTGAGATTTAGATCCCCTTCCTCCTGCCACACACATATACACATACAGACAGAGAAACAAATTTAGTTATTTCACAAGCAACTTCCATGACATTTCATTCAAATGGAGCATTCACTAACCTACTATCATTTTCATCACTTTGTATTGTTAAAAACTAAGATGGTGTCTTATTTTAGTAGTGTAACCCTTCTTCCGGGTAGGCCTGGCAGTAACCAGGACTGGGATCAATATCTTGGGGTCCATCTCACATAGAACCGGCTTGAGCCCCCACCCAGTAATCTGGGAAATTCACACACCCCTGGGTGCCTCTGAGAGGCAATGCTTCCCCACTCACAAGCACTGAGTCTGAGTGTAGGAAATAAACATTTAATGAAACAGAGAGAGAAGTCATACGGCATTAACTTGGGGAAAACACCACAAACAGAATTCATAACCCAAACATGAGCAAAGCTCCCCCCCAGCCAAGAATCACCCAAAGTACAAAGAGTCTGACACCCCAAAAATCTCTGTCCCTGATCCGTGCCACCCAGAGTCCCAAAGTTCCCCCGCAGGGTTTCACCTCCCAACCTGGGTAGAAATGGGGGTGGAGGGATAGATGGGGGCACCTTATACGAAACTCCACCATGCTCCACCAGCTGTCTTGTCCTACGCCACTGGACGCTCCGCTGGGCACCTGCCGCCACTAGTTGCCACTCCTTGCCTGCCGCCACTGCACAGCACGCTGCTGGTCGCCGTTCCTTGCCTGCCGCTGCTCCACACCATGCCACTCCTCGCCTGCCGCCTCTCCATGTCACGACGCTGGTCGCCGCCACTTCATTGGCTGCAATAGGTCTGGCTCTCAACCAAACCAGTGATTTCAGCACTCCGTGATTTTAACTCTTTAGCCACCAGCTGGACTGGCCAAGGAATCCAGTTTCCACTGGACTAGCAAAAGAAAAGACTCCTCAGGGAGCCTGCTTTAGGTCTGTCCTTAAAACAAAGGGGGAAAGGGGCAGGTTGGTCCAGTCTCACAGCTCACACCTGACAGGTGTGAAACAGGCTGACTTAAGTCCTTTAAGCCTTCCCCCCAGCTCTGTTCACTCAAGTCTGGAAGGGGGGAGGCTTGTTCCTCAGAGACTTCTTTCCATGATGGTGGTGTGTCTCCTGCAAGCACTGGTGCCATGTTTTACAGTTCCCATATTTAGGGGTAGCATGATTAGTGACCCCCACAACAGTCCCAAATTATTTACAATTCTCCACATTCCATTCCAACACTGACCCTCCATCAGCCCTGGCTGAATGGTATTTACATAGCCACACCTCGGATTCTCTCCTGAGCTGTATTTACATATCAACAGTTAATTACCTTGCAGAGCTAAACAATTGTAGTGGGAACACCTATCCCTCCTTTTAGCTGGCTTACATCAGTAACAGGAAACAAGAAGGTTTGGTTTTTATCCTTGCCTCCAAATCATTCAATAACAAAATCTGAATCTAACTCACGACATGAGTAGCTATCAACATTCAGTGCTATGCTACTGGGACTTACATATTATATGCTCAGAAGTTTCAGGGGTAGCCAAGTTAGTCTGTACACGATAAACTTAAAAAACAACAAATGGTCTGGTAGCACTTTATAGACTAACAAAACATGTAGATGGTATCGTGAGCTTTCGTGGGCACGGCCCATTTCTTCAGATCACTGGATTTTTGAGTTTAGGATGTGCAGACCCAAAATAAATAGGAGAGAAAGAAGAGGAGGAATGGAAAGATAATGGGAGGGGGTGGGAAATAAGGTGCCGAGGGTATGGAAATATCAAAGGGAAAACCAAATAGGCAGAACTGGAAATCATTAAGCACCTAAAGATTGGATAGTAAATAAAGAATTAACAGCTGTAATTCAAACAAATTATTTCTTTTGCTGTATTACATTCCTAATCTTTGGACCCCTGAATCTCTCTTTGTGCTGGTCCACAGATCTGAAGATGTCAGATACAGCCAATAGTAGCTCTTGTGAACTGGGTGTCTGTAAGATAACTCTGCCTTTCAGTTCCATCATCAGAGTCCAGAGTGTATTTGCTCACAGCAAAGGTTGCTCTAAGATGATATATAACTGCCTTTTCATCCATCCCAGGGTAACTTTGAGAACACTCATTCCAAATTCCTTTGGTAATAGTGGATAGCTGGAAAAACTTTCCATGACACTTGCTCATTCAATTTCTCACCCTCTCATTAAATGAAAAACAACTATTTAATTTAGGACAGTAAATTAAAAAAATAAATTGCATTTGAATTCAACATATGAATTGAGGGTATTAGGCATTGTAAGCCACTCTTTAATACCAGCTTTCAGGCTAACAGTTCATTCAGGCTCCTGGCTGTCATTCTTTCTGCAACATTGTCTGACCTAAAAACTAAAACTAAGGACCTTTTGCTTTCCATTGGTAATATGCATGTGTATGCATGGAGCACTCTCATAGGATTTTCATTTCATTCTAATCCTGACTCTAGGTTACATGGTTGACCACGACTTGCTTTTCATTTCAAATGTGACTTTGGAGGGAGTAAAAGTTTTTATTTCTGTTCACAGAGCTCTCCCATCCATCAGAGGAATCGGGGTGACCACCTCAAACCCATGCTTTTGGGTGCCTAGTGGTGGCTGTCACAACCATCCTATGGATGGGAGTGTCTCAGGAGATTAGGAGGCCTGGCAGCAGGGGTTACCTCTCCAAACTCACCACACTGGATGGCTGGAGTTGGAGCAGCCCAGCTGCCTGCACTGCTCCAGCTTGCCCCCCACATCACCCTCTCCTGGATTGCTGCACACAGCTTTTCAGTGGTGACAGGAAGCAGAGTGCTCCCAAGCCCATATGCAGGAATTTCTGTGTGTGTGTGTGTGTGTGTGTGTGTGTGTGTGTGTGTGTGTGTGCTTTTTTTGTAAATCTGGACCACAAGGGTATGAATGCACCCCCATGGTCCCCAAGTAAGCAGGGAAATCCACTCCAGCCTTCCCCTGGATGGTCAGAGTATGGAGAAGGAAGGCTTGGGCAGCATGTTGCTCCTACTTTCCACTGGCGGCTGGAGCACACTTACTTGGGGGACCATTTGGGGTGCTTTTGCACCCCGTGCACCTCCAAAGTATACGGGCCTGGCTCCAGCCCCAGGGCCCTCCATTTTCTGCCACTGCAGAGAACCAGGGTGCAGTAGGCTGGGAGGATGGCGCAGCTGGGCAGAATGGAGCAGGCTTCGCCCATGTGGTGATGGGGGAAGGCGATCCCTGCTGCCACTGTACCAGGCCTCCTGTAATCTGGGCCACATTGCTTGCAGGAAGGGAAAAAGGGGAGGAGCAGGGAGGAGTAGGGACAGGGCTTGGGGAAAAGGTGGGGTGGAGCCTGCAGCAGGGTGGATTTCCCCAGTCCCTCTTCAGCATGGCCCCTGTCTTTTCATAACTGAGTCTGCACATCAAGCATTTCTCTTTGCTAGAGACATGGTGGCTACATCTAGATTGGCATGATTTTCAGGAAATGCTTTTAACGGAAAAGTTTTCCGTTAAAAGCATTTGCGGAAAAGAGCGTCTAGATTGGCACGGATGCTTTTGTGCAAAAAAGCTCCGATCGCCATTTTCGCCATCAGGGCTTTTTTGTGCAAAACAAATCTGAGCTGTCTACACTGGCCCTTTTGGGCAAAAGCTTTGCGCAAAAAGACTTTTGCCCGAACGGGAGCAGCATAGTATTTACGCAAAAGCACTGACAATCTTACATGAGATCGTCAGTGCTTTTGCGGAAATTCAAGCGGCCAGTGTAGACAGCTGGCAAGTTTTTCCGCAAAACCAGCTGCTTTTGCGGAAAAACTTGCCAGTCTAGACACAGCCCAAGAGTTCTCATCTTAGCAAAATAATGCTTCCCACCTTACAGAGGGATTGGCATAGACTTGTGCTTGGTTTGCTTTAAAAAACAGAGGTTGACTTTTCTCACTAAATTTAATAAAACAAAATCCAGAGAGTGACTCCCAAAAATCAGCATCTGGGGACAAAAGGCGTAGTACAGTATATATAGAGCCATCAGCTCTTAATTTCCACCCAGCTTCATATTGCAGAAGTCTGCTCCTTTCAGCAAGCAAAAGTCTCATCAGCAAGCAGTATCACTGCTATTACATATACCTTGCCTCGTATTCCTTAGAAAGAAACAGCATTATTTATATCTGCAGCCTGTTGGTTGATAATCTATTACTTAACTATGAAGCCTCTTTTATTTGGTGGCAAATTGGGCCTAATTTTTAAGGTACTTATGGCCTCCCTTTCTGTAATACATGAGTGCCTTGTATTTGTCCTTACCACACATTTCTGAGGTTGGGAGTTGCCAGTGATGCAAATAAGGTGGCATGGCCTGGTATGGCATACCATTAAGATATTTATCGATGATACACCATAAGGGAAAGGAGCAGAACATGGGACTATGGGGCAGCCCCATACCGGCAGCTCCTCCAGTGTGGCTGTACCAGCCCTAGCCATGCCCCCAGCCCTTCTACTCAGCTGTTTCTCCTGTCTAGGGTCTGGTGGTCCCACATTCTGCTCCTTTTGCCAGTGTGGCTCCAAAGCAAACAGATTCAGAAACTGTATCCGGTGTAGTGGGAGGATAGAGGTGAGCTCCTTCCAGGTGATGTGGGATGGGGAGAGTGCGACGGCCCTGGCTGGCACAGGAAGAAGCCATGTGGGAGCGTAACCCTCCCATGAGGGACACTGTATGCATCACTGGGAAGTGTCATTCCCATGGTTTTACAGATGGGGAACTGATATACAGTAATTGCTCATTTAACATGTGCCAGCTTAACACGTTTTCGCAATAGCACGCTTTTTTTTTAGGGAACTTTTTTTGAATAACACGACCGTCCCCGAAATAACACGAAAATAATCAAGTGGTGGACTACTTTGTGCAGCTGTATAAGTTGGTGAAAACAGTAGTAATACGCATGAGCAGATGAATACACATGGTCACAGCGCTCCTCTGCTCACTCATGTGTTTATCTTTGTGTTTTAACAAGCCACTGCGACTTGTGTTGCTAGAGATCATGTGTTGACGTTGACGACCCAGCACCAACAAAAAATTGACTTTGCCACCACCATCTGAAATGCAATCCCCACCTTTTCCATTTTTAATGGGAAAATTGACCCCACATAGCACGTTTTCGCTTAGCACGAACATTTTCAGAAACTCATCTGTAGTGTTAAATGAGGAAATACTGTATAGAGAAACTAAGGGGCAGATCCTCCAAGGTATTTAGACACCCAACTCTCACTAAAATCAGTGAGAAATAATCATCTAAATACCTTTGAGACTGTATGCCTCAATGACTTTTACAAGATGTTGGTAGCAATTAAACCTAGATCTCCACGGCGAAGGCTATCACCCTAACCATTGAGCCATCCTCTCTACCATGGGCCACAGGTTTCTGTGGGGACATTTCAGTGTGGAATTTTTCAGTGATCTAAAAATCCTGCAGCTGCTTCAAGTCACCTTTTAAAAATGAAGGTTTTTTACTGAATTAAATATGAAGTTGAATAACAGAAGCAGTGCAGTGCACAATGTGCTATTTATTTTCACAATACAGTCAATATTTTATAGTGATATTATGCTTCAATATACTGCAGGGTTTTGTAATGACTCTCATGCTGCTTTATTGAAACTTCTGGGGAGAGAGTTGGAGGCTAGTAATTGAGATTTTTTGTCACCTAGATAGAAACTATGTGGTTTGCACTTGACAAGCTCCATTTTTAAACAGGCTGCTATAGGGTCAGGTGCATTGCACACCATTAAGGGGTTTTGCCACCTCTTACTCTGTAACCCTGGGTGCCTCGCAATGTTCTGCTGCTATATCTCACACCCAGCATACAAGTGTACAGGTCACACCTTGAGTATCCATGTGATAGTCAGCCCTAGTTCAGCTGCTCTGACTCCAGCAGCCTGTCTCCAGCCTCACAGTAGCTTCCACCAGCCTTGGTTACAGCCAGCAAGATGACCTCAAACACACTCCCAATCCTCTGCTCTGTAATATCTGGTTCTTTCCTGGGAACCAGGAGAAATAATATGGGTTTGTTCGTTCCTGTAAAGACTCAAAAATATATCACAGTTCATCAAGGTAACTATGGTAAATAAGACCTTCCCTTTAAACAAACAAACAAACAAAAAAAGAGTTCATTTACAGTAGAAATAAAACACATTTATTAACAATAGGACATAGGCTAAGTGATGACAGGTAAAAGACATAAAGTTAGATAGGGCTATGAGCAAATCAAAGTGAAAGCTCCACATTTAGAAGTCTAACATTGAATCTAGCAAGAAACAGCCTTTGTTCACGATCATTTCTCACCCATACTCACAGACATCAAACTATCCCTTCCCTTAGCCCACTTGGTTGAAGGACCCATCTTAGCTTGAAAGAGCTCTGTTCCCTAGGGTCTGTCTAGTGGAAGTCAAAGATGGCTACTGTCTTTGCTTATATCTTCCAAAATCCAGTCTCTCCTTTCAAGAGTCAGGATGACCTCATGTTTTTTTCCCTTCTTGTGGACTTTCTATATCCTTGCTGATTTCTATGTAAAGGGGTTTCCACTGTGTTTGTTGACACTAGGGTAGTGAACTACAAATGAGCCTATGCATCAAATGGCCACATCTAAATGAACTATGTACATTCAGTATATTCCTCTAGCATGTATTTCTTGGAAAGTGGTTTCCTTATACATTGGTTTGGTATAAATAATAAAACCCCATTGTTATTCATTTAACTAATCATTGGCATAGGTAATTTTTCAGGTGGTTTTTGAATCTGCAAGGAGGCTCTCCCATCTCTCCCATTGGAAGAGTCACTCAGCAATTTATGGGATCAATCCCTTACTTGTATAATCTGTTAATTCCTTTATCAGGGATTATGTTAAGAATTTGACTTTCACCACAAATACAGAATCACTGTGGACAAATCTGGCAGTCTGACGCTGGACAAAATGCCCCCTATCAAGGACTCTCTGTATCCAAGATGATGTCTCAAATGTTCTTTCACATAAAAAAAGCTACTGTGAACAGTACATTTATTCTATTAGCATGATTATTCTACATTTAAGTGAGCTTCAGTGTTATGGATACAGTGCTGTTCACAGCCTGATAAGTGGATATTAATCCATTACAACATACTGTAATAGTAAATTATAAATTCACCTATCGTAAATATCATTATATAAAGCTGCAATTATACAATTAACATACCCTCTCTTTTCACCAACATGCTAAAAGCTCTAAGTGCAGTCTATTCAAATGTGTATGTCTCTGGACAGTAAGCATTATGCTTGGTAGCCACAGAATAACAGGGTTTTTTCTTTTAGTACCTTTTCTGAGGGTCACATTGCTACCATTATATTTTGTAATAGTCTTCCGAGCCACATGTTGCAGGATTTATTAAAATAATGTAAGTGCTTCATGGCAGCATTTGTTTTGAGGTTCATAGAATCATAGAACACTAGAACCGAAAGGGACCTCGAGAGGTCATCGAGTCCAGTCCCCTGCCCTCATGGCAGGACCAAACACTTTTAGAGTAAACTCTGACACCCTAACACCCATATTGATTTTACTGGACTCAATGATAAATAGCACATATACTCTCTTAAACCATTTTGCTGCTAGATTGAGTTGGACTTACTTATAAAAGGCCAGATTCAGAGCCCCTTATTAACATTAATAATAGTTCTGAAGGCAATGATGCAACTTGTGGAGGAAGACAATATTAATACATCAGATTCAGCAACATGCTTAAGGACGTGACTAATTATAAGCATTCAAGTAGCCTCTTGAATCTAAATTGAAGTTCTTAAGGAATAACTTAAAAGTAAGTCTGTGATTAAGTATCTTATTAAATCAGAAGCAATGTGAATAATAGCTTCAGAATCTGATCCCAAATATGTGACCGTCTACCTAGATAGTTCGTAGTTGGTACTGTATGGCTGTGTCTAGATTGGCATTATTTTGCACAAAAGCGACTGCTTTTGCGCAAAATCTTGCCGCCTGTCTACACTGGCCGCGAGTATTTGCTCAAGAACACTGACTTTGTAATGTACAAAATCAGTGGTTCTTGCGCAAATACTCTGATGCTCCCGCTCAGGGATAAGCCCTCTTGCGCAAGTATTCTTGCGCAAGAAGGCCACTGTAGACAGCAGCGTTAATTTCTTGCGCAAAAAAGCCCGATGGCTAAAATGGCCATCGGAGCTTTCTTGCACAAGAGAGCGTCTACACTTGCATGGATGTTTTTGTGCAAAAGCAAATCTTTTGCACAAAGGCACATGCTAGTATAGACGCTGTCTTGCGCAAATACTTTTAACGGAAAAACTTTTCCGTTAAAAGTATTTGCGCAAAATCATGCCAGTCTAGATGCAGCCTATTTTACATGTTCTTTACAGGACTCAGACCTATTTAGGGAAGATAAATGCAAAGTGAGACCAGCTCTACAGTACAGGGGAAAGTCGAATTAAGTTATGCAACTCCAGCTATGTAGCTGGAGTCAACATACCTTACTTCGAGTTTCTCCACAGTGGAAGGTTGATGGCAGCAAACTCTGCTATCAGCTTCCCTTCCTCCTTGTGAAGAGCAGGAGTACCAGCACCAATAGGGGAGCCCTTTGAGTTCGATTTAGCAGGTCTTTACTAGACCCACTAAATCCAACTCTGGAAGATTGACCATGGCAGCGGCAGTCTTCCACATAGTGAAAATATACCCTGAGCTGTAAAATCACGCAGCAGATGTCTAGGTGGCTCTATAGAAAACCTAATAATAACTCCTAGAAAGCACTCAGGGAGCCTTCCGCAATTTAAACTGTAGCTCATGGCACTTTATTGCACGTGTCTTCAGATTGATCTTTGTCAGTCCTTGTGATTTGAATATTTAAACAAAAAGCCTATTTGCTGAGATTTAAGAGAGCTAGCATTTATTTTACTACTGTGAGAAGGAAAAGTTTAATTTTAAAATTCAATTTAAGGACACAGAAAGCATGCAGGCAAAGCCAATAAAGCAGACCTACTATCCCAAGGGGGTACTGTCCTCCCAGGGTTAAAGAGAAAATTGCTTTGTCATCATCATATTGTGAATGGTTTCCTACTAAACGTGTCTGTATAAATGACCTGTTTGTAAATGGAGAATTATTAGTTCCTACTAGCTCGCAGGATGACTCCTGAGTTGTTGGTCTATTTAACCCTTCCAGTCACTAGATGAGTCATAGAGTTTAGGGCCAGAAGAGACCACCATATCATCTGATTCAACGTCCTGAATAATACAGGGCCCCAACACCGCTCAGCACCAAAGGCTCCCAACATTAAACCCAGCTACCAAAATAAGACTGAAGTATTACGATCCATAGGAGTCTAGGCTATTATGTGCCCCACTGCTCAATTTCTTACTATTGTTTTGTTGTTTCCCATTGAATGTTTATTTGCAGGCAAAATTTGAGTTCAAGAGAGATAAAAATGAGACCTCCTCAACGGTAGTAAGAGGTTGAAGTTCCTTTCAATACAGAGGAGTATTGGAATATTATTTATTTATATTTCTAAAGAGCCTACCTCATGTTCTGTGTGTTGTACAGAGAATTAAAGGAAATATTAACCCTGAAAACACTTCAGCTATTCTACTTCAGCTTAACACTTCAGCTACTACACACCAACCTCCACTCCCCCACACACCACCTACTTCCAGTTCTTATTGCAATGACTAAAACAATAGTTTTGCTTGACACTCTAACTTTGAAAATTATTCTGATCCCAAAGCCCCCAGTCCCTTCATCAGTTCCCACTCTTGTCAGAAAATTCATCCCCCAGTAACCTGGTGAGTGTGTCCTGTAGGTTACCTAATTTGGGCTCTGGCGAACTGTAAGAAATTTAATTCCAAAAGTGAGGATACATTGCTGTGTAGGATCTTCTGCTATATACTGTTAGCTCAAGCACCTCAGATGACTACCATGATACCACATGATATCAAATAAATGTGTGGCATCATGTGCAAATGAGGTCTTGTTTACTGCAGCTCTTAACTCTTAATATGTTGCATGCCATCACATGCTAGGCTGATGAACAAAATCATATTTTGGGCCTTTCTGTGCACACTGTGTTCTTGGAGCAGTTGTGGATAATATAGGAAGGGGAATGAAGGCTTATTAATAAGTAATTTGATAAATTTTGGGCACTGTCAGCTACCAGGCTACAGGGAAGGCATTGTGCTACCACCTCTCCTCTCCTATACACTCTGAGCTTTTGCCATTCACAGGAAAGACACTGCAGCCTTTGATATTGCTAACGATCTAGTGGTGGGGCAATTTTGCTGAAAGATCAATTTTCCATTGTAGACAAAGGCACAAAACATAAAATTTTGATCCAGAACTTTGAACATCCCAAATTTTAATTTTTAGTCATCTGGTGTTTTTGTTTAAGCCCATCTTTAACTATAATATTATTCTTACTAGCATCTATGAAAAGCCCCTGGGGAGTTTTTCCAAAGTCTATGAAGACTTTGGTCTTACCATAAGCCTCAAAAATGAACATCATGTGCTAACAAGTTGAAGAAGCAGTTTGTGTTATCATCAACAACTATAAACTTGACTTGGTGAACCAGTGCACATAGCAGGGGTCCACTATGGCAGTCAAACTTTCACTTGAAATGGAACTCAAAATTGGCTTTGGAAAAGCTTCCATAAAAATACCTAGACTGAGCAAGAGAGTATGGCAAAACAACAAACTGACAGAACTCACAAAGATCCATGTATATTATCTATTATCGGAATTTTTTTTATGAAAGTGAGGCATGGATCACATAGTCTCATCAGGAAAAGAAGTTCAACAACTTTGATATGTATTGCCTTTGATGAATCTTTGGAACCTCCTGGAGGGACAAAGTTACCCACCTGGAGGTGCTCAAGCAGGCCAGCATACCCAGTGGGCAAACACTTCACAAAGGGTACATCTACACTGCACAGTTATTTTGGAATAAGCTATTCCGGAAGAGATTTTCCAGAATAGCTTATTTTGAAATAGCACATCTACACTGCAGGGAAGCCTCAAAATTAATTCGAGTTAGGCTTCCCTAATGTAGATGTGCTATCTCAATTTAAAGCCCCAGGAAGAATAACTTAGAATGGCCCTGATGAGGGGCTATTTCGAAAAAGCAGAAGCAGAGTATCTATACACTCCTTATTTCAAAATAGCTGTTTTGGAATAGGTGTTATTCTTCATAGAATGAGGTTTACAGAAGTCGGAATAAGCTGTCCATTACTTTAAAATTATTTTGAAATGACAGAATTGCTGTGTAGAAGCTCACATAGTTATTTTGGACCAACAACCATTATTCTGAAATAAGTTTGCTGTGTAGACACACGAGATACCTTCACTGGCTTGGGCATGTGAGTCTAATGAATGATTGGCACATCCCAAAAGACAAAATTAATGACCCAATTAATGCCCAAAATTGTATTTCAACGATGTGTACAATTGAGATCTTAAAGAAACAAACAGGGATGTGGATAATTGGGAAGATCACATTCAAGACCACACAGTCTTTGGAAACAAGAGCTTAATTAGGTTACTGGAGTTATGAGAGGAAAAAGTTTGGTTTAGCAGAGGAGAAAAGAGATTGCAGAAGGCAAAGCCAGGGCCAGACTAAGGAGTGGGCGAGCCAAGCATCTGCCCGGAGTGCCTGATGGCAGCTGTAAGGGGCGCACAGTGTCCCTTTTAGCTGCCATCAGGCGCTGTGCTACCTGGCTCCTGCAGCGCCGCCCCCCCCATACCCGCGGCACCAGCCAGCAGTGCCCTTCCCCCCATGGCTGCGGGGCCCAGCACGGCCAGGCGCAACCCACCCCGGGCTGTGCACCAGCAGCGGTGGCCGGGCTGGGCCGGGGAGCGCATGAGCCATGCGCCCTGGGGGCGTGCCCAGGACTGCACACCAGCGGCCATGGCTGAGCCGGGCAGCGCATGCGATGTGCGCCCCGGGGACGGGCCCACGCATGCGCCATGCGCCCAGGTCCGGGGCACCAAAATGACTTGAGCCGGCCCTGGGCAGAGCCCAAATGGTAAAAGCTTCACCTTTAAATGTGAAAGATGTGGTGGAGATTGTCTTTCTCAACTGGGTTTCTTCAGCCACAGCAGCCACAAAACAAATTGAGTAATTTTTTTCTTACTTCTAAGGAACTATCATTGTTACCCACAGATTTGTGGTGTAGTTTGCTGTCATATGTAGTGGCACTTAGACCACTGACAGCAAAAGATAAGAATGAGTGATCCCTACAGCTTAAGCTGAGAGCTAGCTGGCTTTAGTAGAGGCTCCTACACTGAGGTCCCAGGTTCTATTCTGCTTGTAGATGGTTACATTATCATGCTCTCTCTTCAGACCTAAGGATGCAGTAGTTGGCAGAAGCAGTGTTCTGATATGGCTTCCATATACAGTGTTCACTTCGGATTCCCAAAGCTAGACTAGCACATACACTTTGTTTCTCTCAGACACAAGTTTTAAGTCTCATACCAGTCGTAGGCCATTCTATCTGCAGATTTTTCCATTTTGAGATGAGATGTTATATGAAAGTATTTTTCACAAACACACACACTCAGGCTACATCTACACTGAGGAGCTATTTCGGGATACTTCCAATATCCCAGAATAGATATTCCACATCTTTTGAGCGAGCCCATTATTTCAAGGAGTTAGGGACATTTTGGAATAGCGCTTATTTTGAGCTCCAGGTGCAGTGTAGACATGACCCCTTCTTCCCCCCCACACACACCTACAGTATGTCCAAGGTTTCAGAAAGAGGGTAAGGTTTTATTCTAATAGTGTCTTCAACCATTCAAATATTTTAAACTGACATTTCCCAAAGATGTGTGGTAATTTTGATAAAGATAGGCCAGATTGGTGAACTGTTGTTCTAGCCCTTCTGCCATAATTATCATTGCTTGTGACTTTTTGCTGGCATAATATCAAGGATTATCAACCTTAAGTACTGAAAAATTTTAACCACTTTCAGATAATGGTTGCTAAAACACTGAAAGTATGTTATTCTAGTTGTCTGTCTATATTAGGATTTATCAAGCTGATTTATCCATAAGTATTTTTCAAAAGTATGTATATTTTTCATGAGTATTTCAAGGTATTTTTTCAATAATGAAAATGGAAAACAATAAGTGAAAGGTTCATTAATGTTTTGTACCCATCAGGGGAATGTCCTAACTTGATTTCTCCTGTCATTAAGGCTTTTTTGACTCAAAATGCTCAGATCTGTATGAGAGTTATATACAATGAATAAGTAAAGGTAGTAAATGGGATATTATGAGCTAAATATGACAAAAGCACATTCAGGCAATAAAGAAAAAGATGGCAAAATGTTTCAGTTTAGCTTACATAGTTCTAAGGCAAGATCAACAGATAACTTGCTCATTGGTACAAGAAGTAATTTCATTATAGAAATAGGAACATTTAATCATCAATAATTGTGGATGATACTCTAATTCTTACAGCTTCATTCATGAAAACATCAGCATAGTGACCTAAACTTATTACTTGGTGGAAAAGAAGGAAAAGAGATAAAACCCAGTCATTTTTAAATATTGGGAGGTGGACCAAGAATGATGGTTGTCATGTAAGTACCCAGATAGATGGAGAGGATGCTTAAATAGCCAGTGATGTTTAAATATTAGTTTAACTTATTAGTAGATATTAACTTTATTATGCATTGTTACTTGTACCTGAGGTTGGTCAGTAATATTGCTGAAAGCAGATGGTGAGAAACTGCTTATAAGTAAAACAGTTTGTTAAGTTAGGCAATACAAAGCATTTTATTTTTATTTTTATTTATCAATTTCTGAGTTTTATGCCTTAATGCTTGTATTCACTGAAAATTCCTCTCTTTGTAGTTAATAAACATGTTTTTGTTTTATCTAATCCAGGGTGTTTCAACTGAAGTGTCTGGGTAATTTCATTTAAGGTGTCAAATTATTCTATATGAATGTTTAAAGGAATAATGGACTTAATTTGTTAGGAGAGGTATGGCCAGTACAAGACAGGGGTGTGTGTGTGTGTGCGTGTGTGTGTGTGGCAGGAGGGATTTGGGATAGGGAGTTTGTTGAAATCACCCTTCAGAATAATTAAATGTGATGAGAGCCAAGGTATGACTTCAAGGTTGCTAAAGTTACGCAAACATCTGGGAGTCACCTGTATGCCAGCAAGTAATTTGTGAGCAGTCCAGCTTGGGAGTTACAATAGTAAAACATTGGATTACTCCCCAAGTTACAGGGACAAAGGGTACGTCTAGACTGCAAGGCTATTTTGGGAAATTAGAGGTATCCAAAAATAGCTACCCTGCATCCAAGGAACACATCCACTATTTCAAAATAATTTTCGAAATAACAGACGCACTATTTTGGTATCCCTCCAAACTTTGTTTCATGAGGAATAAGGGATGTCTCAAAATAGTGCTTTATCTTGAGTTTTGGTGCTGTGTAGAGAGTGACAAATGACAAAATAAGTTATTTTGAAATAGACTCGAAATAAGCTACTCAATTTGTGTAGCGCAAATTGCATACCTTATTTCAAGTTTCAGGTGCTACGTAGACACACCCAGTGTGGCATAGCTCCCCACTAATTTGGATTGCAACCCAGTATTTCACAATGGTGACCTGTAGACACTGGAAAATGGGACCATTTTCACACAGATGTGTAAACATTAATGAAGTTCTCCATGAAATCGGGCTCATTTTCAAGTTTCATAACTCAGAGAAAATGTTTGACGTACAAATTCCTTTATATTTGTAATAAGAAAATGTCACACCTAAATCTGCTCCTTCTCTGATTCAAGCAGCTGTCTAATATGATGGTGGCACAGATCCATAGCATGTCTTCTTGCTTCAGATTTTAGGTTGCTGTGCATCATTAGAATCAGCATGTAACATTATTTTCCATGCTTCAGCAAATGAACCATGCGTCAATGGAGCAGAGCAATGTCATGTGGGTGTGTGGCCTAATCTTGTGTGTTATCTATTTCTGCCATAGATATGTAACCCATAAATGGAACATGTGTTTTGGTTGTGTTATGGAGCCTGTAATCTGACTGTACTAGGCAATCCTAAAATAGGAAACAGGGGGCAAAGAGCAGCAAAGGGGACTGACTTTCCAATAACTCTTCCAATACATTGCTTACCTGCTTGTCCTGGCAAGTAAAATGAGTAGGACTCCAGATGGGGAAAAGATGGCCAAAAGTTTATATTCTTATACCAGTTTTTAACTTGGATTTACAAATAATCCCTGAGAAACATTGATTCTTCCAGATCACCAGCAACCTAAAAGTTAAGGAGATGTGTTTATTATCAGGAGGACACAATTCTCATGACACATGTTCGTTATCTGTTTCCTGCCAAACAGATTGTTAATGAAACTGTAGCCAAGCAAAGGATACATAACCTAGAGAGAAGGGAGAGGGCAAAAAGGACTTTCCCATTCCGATGATTAATTTAAAAAACCTGAAAAACTAACAAACAAATCTTTCTAAGAAGAAAATCTTGCAAAACAAATAAAAGACAGTTGATGTCTCTGGAGTAAAGTTACTCAATGAAATGGTATGCTTATAACAGCAGACCTATACTTGGCTGGACCCTGGGGGAGAAGAAGACAGGAGAGACATAGTACTTTAGCCGATGCCTGCTGGCTGCAATGTAGAAAATATAAAACTTACCTTGTCCTGAATTTGTCACAAAGCCATAATTTCACCAGACCCTTTGTCAAGTGTCTGATTACACCAGTTGTTGCAATTACTGGTTAAAGAAAGATATTTTTCAAAATATAGAGTTATCCAATAGCAGTACTCTGTGGCAGGTATCAGATTGAGTATCCCCAGTGGCTAAATCCTTTATCTATGGAATGCTCATAGAATGGACAAGAGCAATGGTAGCTTCCACACAGTGTCCTGCCATAGAATGTTCTGCCTTAGCTGAAAGCCTCTCCTGAAGAATTGATAGGATAGATCAGTCTCCATATCCATTTAATCCTTAGTCATCTTGCTGTGACTGACAAAATAGATATTCAGTGCTAACTATGACGATTTTTGTAATAGTGCTGCCCTTTTTTGACCTAAGTGGCTAGTCAAAGTTCAAGGCCCCAGAGATGATTCAGTTTGATCTAAATAAAACATCAGATTTTTGTCAATTTCTACCCCAATCTTGTTTATTTACAAGAATGTATGCAGTCTGTCAATGCAGGAGGACTGAGAAACATAAGCATAGTTTCTGAGCAGCCAGTATTATTACCCCAAACCCCTCTCTCTCTAGCTTTTCCAGGGTCATATTTTGTGTGCACAGTATGCTTGTTGGCTTTCTTGCTTTTTGTTTCTGAGTCTGCCTGTGTCAGAGTGGAATAGGTCTGGAGGCCTCCTGCTGGAGGCCTCATGGCCCTGCCTCACCCGCTTCAGAAAAGAGGTCCTGCTAGCTGCCTAGAATTGTTATGTGGGGTACAGCCAATGAGAGGGGTTGTGGACAGTAGCTGATTAGGGCCCACTAGGCTCATATAAAAGAAGCTGAAAGGACTTGATAGATTAGTCTGCTATCAGTGACTGACAAACAAGAGGTGCTCCTGGTTGGTCGCAGGAGTTGAAAGTGCTGGACAGATCAGTCTGCTAGTAGGTATTAGTGGCGGGAGTGGGGGGAGGACAGAGTAGAGGAGGTAGGCAGGAGATGCTCCTGTCTGGCTGCAAGAGCTAAGGCACATAATTTCTGTCAGAATCAGGAATCAAGGGAATAGCTTCTGGTTACCAGGATTCAATTAAGTCAGGCTATGGGGAAGTGGCTCAGGGAAACACTATTAAAGAGACATGGCACATGGCTACTACTTAGAGGGTCCTTGGCCTGGGTCTGGGTCTCCCACCTCTCAACAACTATTGAGGAAGGGATTTTTCCCTGAGAGAAGGGAGTTTAGACAGGCCCAGCAAAGGGACTGTATGTGGACATATTACCCACCTGAGATGGGGCTGAACTGAGACTGACCCAGCTGGAGAGCTGGGGTCAGGAGACTAAAGAACAGGCAGAGCCGCTAGGGAGGAACTTCTGGGAATGTTGTTCCATCCTAGAGCAAGAACCTTCACACATGAACTGACCAACTAAGGCACTGAGAGTCTGACCAACAGGGTCTATGAGAGTCTGGGGAGAGCTAAAGATATATTGCCGACAGAGGCGTACCATGATGGACTGTTAAAAGGTTGAGGGCTGAATTTTGGACTTCTCCCTCAGAAATGTTTATTTATTTGCACATGGATTGTATGTAACTCATCTGGGTGTCTAAGTCACTGAAGACCTGCCTGACAAGACAGCAGCCAACAGAGGGAACCATGAGCCGAGAAATTGAAGCAAAACTGTAAGCACTTACACACTGGACCAGAGAGGTGCTCATGAAAGGTGGGGCCACTCCATTACACTGTCTCTGTCCTGTCAGTCCATTCTTCCCTTTCCTCACTAACATGCACCTAACCTAAACTCCTGTATTTTGTCTGATGTGCTTGTGATTAATTTATCCTGACAGCTATGTTAATTGAAGGGAGCCCAGTCTCATATAGGTTTGTGACCCAAGCAGTATATAACAATATAAACACTTGTCCACTCTGAAATGGACTTGCTGATACATTTTATATGGGCCAAACAGCCATTGAACATCAACAACTTTCAGTTGTCAGTCTGCTCCCAACCCAGACTCAATTTATCACCCTGTCTCCCTGACTAAAATCCCATGTACTCTATTTCCTGCAATCAGTACTAAACAACTCTGTAGGCTTTAAGTGGGTTAACTGCTCTTTTAAAACTCTGACAATAAGCACAAGTTGATGAAATACCTTAATCACACACACCTCTGATGATTGAAACTTCTAAGAGCATTTCAAAATTTCAGTGCCTCAGCACATGCTGGTGTGCATTATTGCTTGTGTTCTTTGTACAAGCTGGGTTTCATCACTAACATTTTGGAAGGGAAACAATTTTGTTTCTTGTATTTTAGAGGCCATTGTAAATAGGTGCTATCTCTGGAATGTGCACTTTAGAGCTGGCAGCAGCGGAATGACTGACGTTGGCATAAATCCTTATTCTGTCAAGCCTCAGGAGCATTAGTTATTGGAACAGATGCTCTTTGGAATGCTATTCACACATAATGCTCTTGGTGTGTTGTAAGGGGCAGGTTTGATCCTATTTTAGACTGTTTTGATGCTTTATTGGCAATCAGTTTAACGGTCAAGGTTTATCTTCTGACACTTCCAGAGTCATCTAATTTAAGCCCAGAAGGGACCACCAGATCATTTAGTTTGACCTCATATATATCACAGGCCATCAACATTGCCCAGTACTTGCAAACTAAACCCAACACCTGAAATTAGATCAAATATGTCAGCCCTCAGGAGACTCAACTATTATGTGCCCCAGACAAGGAAGAGGAGGGATCAGTTACACCAGTGTCCCAGACCCAAGCAATTCCAAGAAACAATTAAGGAAGGTGTGCCCAGATGCTTCTGACAAGTAACTTGCAATCCATACTGCAGAGAAAGGCAAACTCCCCTGCCCTCCACTCATTCCCACCTAGGGTGACCAGATATTCTAATTTTATAGAGACAGTCCTAATAATCAAGATTTCTTTCTTAGGGTATGTCTACACTACAGCACTAATTCGAATTAACTTAATTTGAACTAGTTAATTTGAACTAGGTGTTAGTCCTCGTAGAATGAGGTTTACCTAGTTCGAATTAAGCGCTCTGCTAGTTCGAATTAAGTTCGAACTAGCGGAGCGCTAGTGTAGCGCCTATGAAAGTTAATTCGAACTAACGGCTGTTAGTTCAAATTAACTTTGTAGTGTAGACATACCCCCCTATAACTTCTCTCCCTATAACCCATCCTCGTTCCAATTTTTCACACTTTCTCTCTGGTCACTCTATTCCCACTTGTAAAGTCTCTGTCAATCTGACCTGGAGGAAAAATTCCTTGTTGACCCCACATATGGCTATCAGTTAGACCAGGGGTAGGGAATCTTTTATGGGTCAGAGGCTGCTGACCCACAGAAAAATCAGTCAAGGGCTGCACACAGGTGAGAAACACAAGCAAAAACAAAACAAAAAAAAGTGGTCCCCGACTGATAAAACCTTCAAAAATATGGTCCCTGACTAACAAAAAGAGAGACACTCCCTTCACTCCCCAATGATGGTGGTGATGGGGGAGGTTCAAGCCTTGGGAGCCAGATCCAGGCCCCTGGGTCTTAGGTTCTCCACCCCTAGTTAGACCCTGAACACGTGAGCCAGAAGCAGTTAGCCAGGCACCTGAGAGAGAAAATGCTCTGTGCTATTCCAGAGCACCAGCCTACAACATCCAGCGTACTATTTCTAGCTTTGGCCATGTCTGAAGCTTTAGAGGAAGTAGAGAAATACTCTCCTTCCCCAAAAACATAATACAATGAGATACACTTTGTTTTTTGTACTGCATGGCACATAGTAACATGAAAGGCCTCCATCTCTGTAAGCTACCCTGGCTTTTTAATAAGAGAGATATTCACAGAGATGCAGCAACAGCTTCTCTGAGTCAAGCCTTGTACGTGTAGACTCACCTCCAAATTCTTCCCTCCTGCAATCAGTGCTCTTTCCCGCCAAGTTCCATGCATGTTGCTACAACTTTCATACTCTTTAGAAATGACATATTTATGTATTTTATGGGCGGGAAAATGGACTTTCAAAACTACACTCTCAATAGACATGTACACATTACTTAACCCTTCCTCACACACACACAACTGAAAGTTCATTTTTTTCCACTTTCAAATGGTCCCTTGTAAGATATCTTTTTGATTTCACCTGGGTCAGTAATACTTCCCGGGCAGCCTTTCCCAAAGTATTTTGTTACTTCAGGCTGTACTAAACCAGAAAATGGAGGGGATGAAGTTCATCTGGAGGGTAAAGTTTTGGATTGACTCTAACCTATTTGGCATTGATGTTAACTCTAATCCAAATTTCTATGGTTATCCTGATTGAGGGCCTCTTTAAAGTAGTACAATGGTGGAAGACAGCAAGCTTTATTTCTAAAAAAATAACAGTGAAGCTCTTTCATATTTTCTTACACTGTCTCTTCTTTCTGAGTACTTCTACTGACTTCATTGGTACAACTCACGGAGAGAGGAAATGCCCAACCATGTTAAGGGTGGAGGAATCAGGCTTCGATTAATTGCACCAATGAATCCAAAAGTGGTTTTTTTATTGCAGACCTAGCTTTCAATTTTCTTAAGATTTCACTATGACTTGTATTCAGCGTGCACTTCAGGTTGATGACACAGAAAAAAAGTTTGTTTTGAAAACAAACTCCCAGTTCCTGAGCAAAATACAAAGAAAAGAGCTGTGCCTTTAAGAACTGATGAATAGTAGTGTTAATCCCCTTTAACCACAAAGTAGGAGATAGGACACTCTCAGAGCTGGGTCATGGCTTCACTAATGGATATAGGGAGATGGGAACAAGAACACTGTTTCCACCATATCTACCCCACTTAGAGCTCCCTGGCTCACCCACATTCCCCTTTTTCTACAGTGAATATTGGGAAGGCTTGGTGCAGACCAAGACTTTCCAAAGAGTCTTAGCCTCATGAAGTGGAATTTGCTACTTCCATTGTGTGTCAGTGGAAATGGAGCATGGCTACCCCTCTGACACTCTGGCTGTGTCTAGACTGGCCACTTTTTCCGGAAAATCAGCCACTTTTCCGGAAAAACTTGCCAGCTGTCTACACTGGCCGCTTGAATTTCCACAAAAGCACTGACTTCCTACTGTAAGAAATCAGCGCTTCTTGCGGAAATACTATGCTGCTCCCATTTAGGCAAAAGTCCTTTTGCTCAAAACTTTTGCACAAAAGGGCCAGTGTAGACAGCTGAGATTTGTTTTGCACAAAAAAGCCCCGGTCGCGAAAATGGCGATCAGGGCTTTTTTGCACAAAAGCGCGTCTAGATTGGCACGGACGCTTTTCCGCAAAAAGTGCTTTTGCGGAAAAGCGTCTGTGCCAATCTAGACACTCTTTTCCGAAAACGCTTTTAATGGAAAACTTTTCCGTTAAAAGCATTTCCAGAAAATCATGCCAGTCTAGACACAGCCTCTGAGTTTACTATTGTCTTCTTAAAGATTGATCCTGAGATTATGGCATAAGCCACCCAACTCCGGACAGGCTGCGACACCTTTTTAAACTGAGGTAAGGAGTGTCGTGCTTGACCAGAAGGAGGTGCAATGGGGTGATTCTGAATTTAACACTATGCTATAGTTGTAAAATTGGCCAGAAAATGGCAAGTAGCTTCAGCCCGATTTTTCACAAGGAGGTTAGTTGACTTTTGACTCTTGTCATAGGAATTTTATGTAATTTTGATGAAAGAGCTAAAAAAATTCTCTGTATTCAGCTTTCCATATCATATGAAAAACCATGAACATTTCGGAAGAAATGAAAACTTTCATTATGAAAAAAAGTTTTTGTTCATCATTGCCTCTTTCATTCCCTCATGGCAAATTTTGGCCAGCTCTAGCTATCAGAGCTGGATGGCTACAGAACCTTCAGATTAGCTGCTTTCAGTTTGCCTGTACCAGCCATTGGGTATGAAGGAGAAAGAGCCGAATTTTGCAGCAGCTATGATACCAGCTTGTTACAATTGGGGCAAGGAAAAGAGAGAATAGAATTTCCTTTAAGTGAACTAAGAGGAATGGAGATTTTAAAGATCCATTAAGCAGGACGGTACTAGTGCACAGTTGACTGATACATCCTCTTGAGTCTTCAAGTGACAGCTGAAATCTTAAGCTAGATTTGTCTCCACTTGAAACTGTGCACTCCTAGAGCGACCGAATGTTACAATTTGTTTGATAATTAGTGCTATTACGTAAAATCTAAGCTTACCCAAATGTCCCATGTGACATGATTAACTTCAGAGATACTAGTCAGCAGGAGTCAGTCACAAAGCGTAAACTAATTAATGTCTGAGAAGGCTAGTACAAGGATGGTCAGATATCTGACATGCTTGTACATACTGCCAAATGAAATTGGAAGAGAAGCATAACATCATCTGTAGGGAGTTATTTCAACTGTAAGTGCAGAATTTGTGGCTACTTTCCTGAATGCTTTCTATCTGCCTCCTTGGCTTTTATTTTCCAAATCACATATAATACATAGAAAAAAATGGTAAGTGTAATATGGGGTAAGCAAAGAATAACTTAAATAGGGGAAAGTAATAAAAATGGATAAAAGAATCATATCAGGAGAACAAAACATATTGCTAGTTAAATAAATATGCAGCAGGCCAATGTAACATATAGTTAAAGAAATTAGCATAGAGCCATGCCTGATTTTCAAAGGTCAGTAATTTTAGGAGGCTTATTCTGCTGGAGTATGTCTACACAGCAAAGTTATTTTGAAATAACAGCCGTTATTTCGAAATAACTTTACTAGCATCTACACAGCCAAACCATTATTTAGAAATTAAATTGGAATAGCGGAGCGCTTATTTCGAATTTGGTAAACCTCATTCTATGAGGAATAACACCAAATTCGAAATACCTAATTTGAAATAAGCGCTATATAGACGCTTATTTTGAAATAGGGGGCCTCCAGCCCATCCCAGGGTGCCCAGGTGGCCACTCTGGGCAGAACCAGGAAAACTTCCTCTCCTCTCCCCGAGCCCCAGAGCCCGTAAAGGGGTAGACTCTGGCCACAGTGCCTGTGCCAGCTCCAGGCCTACCAGTACAGAGCCAGCAGTCACTGCCCCTGGCCCAGTGGCCCCTCCATGAGCCAGGCAGCCAGTACAAGCCAACCCTCCACTGCATCCTGGGTCCAGTCCCCCAGCTCCCAGGAGCCTGCCAGGGGCCAGAGAAGGTAGGCACCTTCCTGATCGAGTGCGGAGATCATGGACATCATTGAGGTTGGGGGGGGGGGACCCTCCAATGTCTATGGTCTCCACACTATGCCAGGGCCACAGGGGGTAGCTCCTAAAGAGGGGCAGACACCTGCCCCTATTTTGATGCCCTGGGGGGCGGGATGGTTCGTGCGAATGTGTCTAACATGAAAGACAGTTCGTGTTTATGAAAAAACATGTATTTTATTTGACATCATTGAGGTAGACATGCAAGCAGGGAAACATGAGAACCAGCTTTCCAGGTGTGGGGGGGACGGACCTTTAAGCACAGACCTCAGTTAGGCTCAGGCAGCAGCCACACAAGCTAAGTCTTGATCTGGTGCCCTGCCGAAACTGGTTCCGGCCGATCTTAGATGTGATTCACAGTCCACTCCGTGTGGACGCAATATTTCGAAATAGCAAAACATTATTTCGAAATGCATTTTGTGTGTAGGCGCGTTATTTCAAAATAACTTATTTCGAATGATATTTCAAAATAACACTGTAGTGTAGACATACCCCTGCATACTAAGAAATAAAAACACAAAGGAGTCCAGTAGTACTTTAAAGACTAACATTTTTATTAGGTTATTACTTATTATTAGGGTAATAGTAATACCCTAGTAAATGTGTTACTCTTTAAAGTGACATTGGACTTATTGTTTTTGCTGAAACAGAGTAATATGGCTATCTCTCTGAAATAAGAAATAAAAGTATTCATCCTGCTTTCTTTTTTTTTTTTTTTTACATTTTCTACATTCCTTTTCTCACCAGACCCAAGATTTTTCATTACTTCTCAGTTAAGAACATGCTTAAGTCCCAGTAGCTTAAAGTTAAGTATATGCTTATGTGTTTTGCTAAATAGCACTTTGCTGAATTGTGGCCAATATCGGGAACTTTTGCACATACAGTGTTATGCACATACGCTAATTTATTCCTAATGAGGATCTTGTCCAAAGACCCTAGAAATTTAGACTGTCTTCATCCATTAAATACCTCTGCAGCTAAAAAAGTGGGTCTTGGCATTTCTGTGTCTGAACAAATTGCCAATCATCTCTGAATGACAATGGTGTAATAAACCCATCACCTATGTGGAGTTTAGAACTTGGACTTTTAAGGATAACCCTACAGGCTCACACCAGTGGTCCACCTAGGCCCCTTATTCTGCCTTCCAACAATGGCTGGTTTAGAGAGAATGAACAGAACATGGCAACTATTTAGTGACCCATCTGCTGTCATCTACTCCCAGCTCCTGACAGTCTGAAAGCAGTGTAAAGCATGTAAAAGCAGACCATATGCAAACTCTCCTTTTTTATACAGAAAAAAACAGATTTCAGCTGTGGGTGGAGTACATTATGTTAAGGAACAGAGGTGGGAGGAACTGGGAGTATGAATGGGGAGATTATGAATGACTAGGCAAAGAGCTGGGGAGGAAAGAACTAGATAGTATGCAAAGTAACGTGAAAAATCAGAACCTTGATATTCCAAATGGGGCACTCAGAAGTAAAAGATAGTTTGGACCTTAATATACCTCTCTATAGACTAGTTCTCAATTTGTAAAGTGGATATAATACCATCTCATTTCACAGAGGCATATGAAGATGAGTGTGTTTTAATGTTTCTGAAATACTCAGATGCTATAGTAAAGAGCACCTCAAAAAACCCCTTGAAGAAATACTAATTTTTCATTCATGGAAGGCTTTGAAAAGTGTGCAGTAAATAAGGCTTAGGGTTACATGTTGAACAATGAGGATACAACAAAATTGCATGGAATAGCTGCTTATTCAGTGGGCACCATTCATCTGTGCATTAAAGGAGGCAGGGAAGAAATAGTATGATATAGTATAATTAAGCACACCATGATGCACATGCACGGGCTTAATTAAGGCTGCACAGACCACATGTATTGTAATATTTGAGGCTAGACTTTGCAACCCTAACATTTAGGCCATAGTCATAATTTAGACAAAGAGGTATCAATCTTCATCCTTCCCTCATTTTTTTTCTGTGATTATTTATGGAGGAGAAAAATAGCACTTAAAATTGTTGTTTTTCTGTTGAGTTTGTATCTCTTTGACTCGCTTATGCAGTCTCCTTCCCACCCCCAGAGGGACAGAACCATGTACCAGAATGAATGGTTTTGCTCTGAGCAAGCATGACCTTATATTTCAGCAGTACCATTGGCTCCTGCATTTGCAAAAAAATGTAAATTTCTTGCTAGTTGGGTGCCATAGTTCTTCATTTTTCCCTAGGCTTATGGCTAGGAGGAAATCTAATGGATGCATAGTTGGTAGCAGAATGGCAATGTATTTGCAAAATTTCAGGGTTTTGTTTGGTATAAGTGAAAACTCCTCACTGAAGCTCTACTTAAGATGCAAAAGTTATTCTTCCTTACTAGGACTGTCTAAAAAGGAAATATATTCATGTTGGATTAAGTTGTTAAAGATTCAGTGAGCCATAGAGATTATTCTGACAGGCATACAGGAATTTCTGTTTACTGAATCAGAAGTGACATTGGACAACATTCTGATATAGGAAAAAAATGTGTTGCCTTAAGCCTTAAAGTGACAGTATGGCGACAGTTTGAGATTTCAGTGGTACCAGAGTATTTCATTATAACTGTAGTCTCTTATTTTTCTCTCTACATATAGACTGAAAAGTACATGTTACAATAATGCATTCCCATGTGTAATATTTATTAGTCTAAATTACATCTCTGTAGATAAGACTGTCACTCTTATTAATAAATATCCCGATGGATACAGTTTGTGTTTTTCATATGCTCTCAAAATGTTATTACTAGTGCAGTGCCTCATTACTTGAAGCCTAAACCCTGGTACATCAATGCAGTCTGCTCCAAGACTCACTCCCTGGGTCAGATCATTAGAAAAGCTTTAATCCTTTAGAACAATTTTTCAGTACTGTTTACACCAGGGAGTGACTTGTACAAATCCTCTTTACACAAGACAAGAATAACACAGGAAGAAACTATTTGTCTCTGATCTCTGCAAAGAAGGAAAGCAAACCCAAGTCCACAGGGGGCTTTCTATCACTTAAACTAACCAGGGGGAGATTAATCAAAGATATCTTTGCTGAATGATATATAGCCAGCTTCAAAATGCAATCATGTTGCTCAATGTACAGTAGAACAACAGCGTTACAGCATATTGTGTTTTAAGCAGAGGTAGAACAAGGCTAAAATACTCAATTTGTTTCACCAAAGCATCAAAATATCTTCAGGTAATCTGGAATCTAAAAATGTGCCAGTCCAGTGTTTGGCATATGAATTCAATATCACACATAAGTGAAGGCAGATAAAAGAGAGGGACTCCTTAGCTATGTTCCCTCTAATTTTTTCAATCCATGTATGGAATAAATTTGTTTATGTGGACCAAAGCATGTGCAGATGTGCACCATCAATAGAAACACATGTTGCCAGCTGTGGGCAGCTGTGAGTGCTCTGTCAATTAGCTGAGCTGATCCTCAATCTTTCCTGGGTGATTGTCCCAAGTACTCAGCTTACAGGGAACAGTGTTCCTTAGTATCTTTCCATGCATTGAGGCAAGACAACTTACCCCCAACTTGCGAACAGATACCATCTCCTTTTCTGTGATATGGTGTCCATAAATTACATGACACATTTATTTTAAATTTTCAAGCTGCACCTACCGCTTGTAAAACTGAAACAAACACAAATTAAAAACCCATTTCTTTAAATACATTACAAATTTTATGACCGCCCCCATATTATAAAAGTTCTCTTCTGCACCAATGAACTTTTCTCTGCTCTTGAGGTCAGACTGAGCACTGTGGAATTTCTGTTTTACACCCATTTAATTACAGAAATTTCAATGCCATTGGAACAATATAGCACAGGAGTAACAGAATGGTGAATAGTACAGTTGCCTGTAGGAAAAGATGCTTGCATCTCAAATACAGGTTCTGGAAGAAAAATGCTGGGGGGCATTGGGTGGCTGGCTCGAGCCGTGCCAGGTGCAGGGTCTGCTACCTGGGTGCTGGCAGGCTTGCACCTGGCACGGGCACCGTAGCCAGCCCGTGCCCCTTTAAGGGCTCCGGGGCCGGGAGGGGGGCAGAAGAGTTTCCCTGGTGGTGCCCAGAGTGGCCACCACGGAAAGCTGGGGAGGGCTAGCCTCCCACTAGTTCGAATTAAGGGGCTACACAGTAAGTTTGAACGGGTATGTCTACACTACCCTCCTAGTTTCACGAGGAGTAACGGTAGTTCACTACCTAGTTCGTGCCCCGTGTAGCCGCACTGCACGGGGTTCAAACCAGCGGGGATTTAAAAATGGCGGCGCCCCGCTTATGGAAATGAAGCCCAGGAAATTCAAATCCCGGGCTTCATTTGCAAGTGCGGTATGCCTACATTACCCCACTAGTTCGAACTAGCGGGGTAGTGTAGACATACCCAACTAGACTTAGTCCTCGTAAAATGAGGTTTACCTAGTTCGAACTAAGCGCTCCGCTAGTTCCAATTAAGTTCGAACTAGCGGAGTGCTAGTGTAGCGCCTATCAAAGTTAATTCGAACTAACGTCTGTTAGTTCGAATTAACTTTGTAGTGTAGACATACCCTTAAACTAAGCTTCCTAAAAGTGCCCTTTTGAAGGAAAGTTTTCCAGGTGAAATTGTCATTTTTCAACCAGCTCAACATGGAGCTAAATTATATCTGAACTCAACAGGAACCTTTGAGAACAATTTTTCATGTTTTGTGTGGTTTTGTTAAAATATGATGTCCTTTCCTAAACTCCTCTTTCCCCTTTGCCCCTGGGTGAATGGCAGCACTGGTTAGAACCACAGTGGAGTGACATTCCTTTCCCAGTTGCATTTTCTGGTGGCCAGGAGGGATTATTGCAGAGAATGCTGGATGCTTGTTCTTCTCCCCGAGGGCATTGACCTCCCTCTCATTCAATATGAATATTGAGGTGTTAGGGGAGTTAATGGAGAAGCCAATATTGCTATGTCTTAGATATATGTGCTGATGGCATGCAGTTGTACACTGCTACCTTTTCTGACCCAGAACAGTCCAGGGTCATTCCTAGTTTCCAGGAGAGAATGAAACATGGATGACTGTGAACAGGCTGAAGCTTAGTCCAGATAAAAATAGAGCTGATGGGGCTGGGTTAAGGAACATTATATGAAATAGGTCAAAAATTTCTCATTCATCTATTAAAGTTATTTTCATAACTGATTGTTGTTTGCAAACTAAGAGTCCAGATGGAAGAAGGCTCACCCAGCGGACTACCCATCCTTATTTAAAGGGACCATCCCTTATTTAATTGATTTATCCCTTAAGGTGGCCACTTTCCCTTATTATAAGATCTATTGATATGCCCTAAAACTGATAGCAAATGCCATTTTAAGTTTATGATACTTACACAGTATACTTGAGGGCAGTAAAAAGATACACTTGAGGGAAAACTACACGACATGCTAAGGGAACTGGCATTTCACTAAAATGTCCTTTAAAATAAAGCATTGCTCCTTATTTTTCATGTGGTTTTCCCTTATTTGCATCCAACAGAGATGGCCACCCTAGTTAGGGGTGCCACATCGAGGAAGTAGAATTGGAAATGAAAAGGGCTATCAGGATGATGAGGGAAATGGAGAACCTATCCTACATATGGAGACTAAACAAGCTTGGGTGTAAGCCAAACTGTATACAATGTTTTCGTTATAGGCTTACGTAATGTAAGATAAATCAGTAATATGAGATTGTTCTGTTCTGTTGTAAGCTTACTTTCTAAAGTTGTTTCATTGGTTTTTGCATGCAGGAAGTATATGTGGTGTATAAGTAGATAACAGGAAAGGCTCCAGCAACAACAATAGGGAAGTGAAAAAATGAAGACACTGTGTCATCTTGTCCTGATGGCAGAAAAATGCAGATAAATGACTCTAAAGTACTAAGGCTTCTGCCCTAAAATGAGAACAAAGTACAAGATAAGGAGATGGAGGATGGCTGTGTATACAACCAGTTTTGTGATTAATGACCGAAGCATTACATAGCAGGATCCAAGACTTGTATGAGAATCAACTACTTTAAAAGACAGGAGAGAACAAGAAAGTTTGGGGTATGTTCTACAACAATGGAGCATTAGTATGTGTCTAACAGAGGCCTGGCTCCCCTCTCATGTTCAGTCTAGCTGGTCACTAGACTGATGTGAGCAATGATCAAGACTGGTATCTATGTAGGGGGGAGTAACGGTAGTTCTGACTAGGAAGCCTAGTCTGAACTACCTAGTCCGTGCCGTGTGTAGCCGCGCGGCACGGGGTTCGAACGAGCCGGGATTTAAAAATGGCGGCGCCCGGCTTATGCAAATGAAGCCCAGGAAATTCAAATCCCAGGCTTCATTTGCAAGTACGGTATGCCTACATTACCCTCCTAGTTCGAACTAGGAGGGTAGTGTAGACGTACCCTTTGAGAGCCATTTCATAAATCCAGCATGTCCTAGATAGAGGATTGTGCATTTACCTGTGTGACTGGCTTCGTTACAGGCAGAGCACAATAAAAGTACATTTATATAAAAAGTAAACAAAACCATCAAGCTACACAAGCAGGGGCAAAGGCCGCCTAATACCTCAAGGAAATAGAATCTGGATCCCAGGAACTTTGGGTAATATAGGCACAGTAAAAAGACTTTTAGGGATTCATCATTGAGGAAACATATAGCACTTTGTGAGCCTGTGGAAGTAGGATTTCTTAGCATAAGTCTATGGATGCTGGCAATAGGATGGAATTCAGAAAACTGCTTAAGCAAAGATTCTAATGTGCTAAAATTCAGTTTCAGACACTAAAACGCATGTTTGAATTTTTTTAACCACACCTGTCTTTTATTTTCACTTATTATCACATGACATCCCTGTTCTTTATCAAACTTATTGTGCATTGTGTATTAAAGTGAAGTGTGAGTCTTCAGCTAACCTAACAAGCTAGCATAAGCTCCATCTCTTTTGGAGGACACAAAGATAATTTCTGGGAATGTCAGAACAGGACACTACAGAGATATGTCTCTGGGGACCTCGGGAACTGGGGTTCACCAGTTGTTTCTTGCAAGGCAAGGTTATACTGACACAGCCTTAGAAGAGTTTGTTGCAAGCTAGCAGCAAAGTTCTTCTTTTTGCTAAGGCTCATAGTTCTGATGTCTTGAGCACAACATCAGAGCTGGAAATTAGAAGGTTTCTAACCAACAGAAGAATGAAGTTCTGGGTCCCACAGTAGTCTGCCCTCCAACAGAAGCGGAGACAAATAACTTAAGGGCTACGTCTACACTGGCCCCTTTTCCGGAAGGGGCATGTAAATTTCATGAGTCGTAGTAGGGAATGCGCGGGGGATTTAAATATCCCCCGCGGCATTTAAATAAAAATGTCCGCCGCTTTTTTCCGGCTTTTAAAAAAGCTGGAAAAGAGCGTCTACACTGGCCCCGATCCTCCGGAAAAAGTGCCCCAATCCTCCGGAAAAAGGGCCAGTGTAGACGCTCTTTTCCGGCTTTTTTAAAAGCCGGAAAAAAGCGGCGGACATTTTTATTTAAATGCCGCGGGGGATATTTAAATCCCCCGCGCATTTCCCTACTACGACTCATGAAATTTACATGCCCCTTCCGGAAAAGGGGCCAGTGTAGACGTAGCCAAGTAGTTTTAAGATGGAACTTGATACATTTATGAAAGGGATTATATGACAAGAGTTGTCTGCAATAAAAGCTATCCCATTGTATGCCCTTGGCCTAGTGTTTTGTACTGCCTAGTTTTACAGAATTGTAAGAAATAGTTTCTTTGGTTGTAGGGGTTACAGATGCTTAGAGGATTCATATAGGTTCCTCTACTTATTTCATTAAAAAAACTACATAATTTGTGAGAGTACAAAAAATAATATACGTTTATTACTTATTTGGTCCATATAGCACAGCTAAAAATCACCAGCCTCACTCATTAAAAAATCAGAATCCAGCTCCTGCTCCAAAGCATAATGTTAGCTTAAAAATATGAATTTCAGCTTCTTTTTATTTGTCTACTTGTTTATGAGCCTTTTGGTTGTACTGGAGTCACATTATCAAGCATTTCTTGCCAGTCATGAGTATGAGAAATTTACATAGACTAGAACCTCAGAGTTATGAACTCCAGAGTTTTGAACTGGCTGTATTTAAAAAATGAAAGCTGAGAATCCTAGGAAATCTCTGGATTCCCAGATCTGGAGCTTTAAGGAGAACTCCAACTATCACAAAACTCATGATAAAAATCACAAAAGTTGACAACACTGGGAAAGTGTCACTATTTTACAATTAAACCTAAAAGCCTGAAAATTCAGGTTTTCTGTCTGGATACTAAACTAGTTTTTAGACCAAGTTAACATGCAAAATAATACAAGGTTTTCCTCTAGCAGCTATGAATCTCTCTCAATTCAGAACTTATATTTTCTTTTCTTCTCTCTATCAGCATTCAAACACTGACCGTGATTTTTAGGGCACAGCATCCCAACCTTTCTGATTGAGAAAGGTTCCTTGTTTGTGAGGTGGGCTGCTTCTCTCACTCAGGGTACATCTAGACTGCAAGGCTATTTTGGGATACCAGAGGTATCCTGAAATAGCTACCCCACATCCAAGGAATGTCTGCTATTTTGAAATAATTTTCGAAATAACAGACACGCTGTTTCGGCATCCCTGTAAACCTGATTTCACGAGGAATAAGGGATGTCTTGAAATAGTGCTTTATTTCAAAATTTGTTCCTGTGTAGACGTGTCAAATTTCAAAATAGCCTATTTCGATTTTAGAGTGCAGTCTAGACATACCCTCCTATGAACTAGCTCCTCCTCCTCCTGGCCTCCTTCTTCCCGCCACTTTCTTTATGATTACACTCTAGCAAGTTCTTGGTGAAGATGAACTGTTATTCAGACAGTTTGGGCTAGATTTTTAAAACTGAACCTGACTGCTAAGCTCCCATGGAAATCTAAATATGCACAGAATGATAAAGTAAGGTGCATCAACACAGCAGGGCTTAACTTGAAATAAGCTATACAAATTAAGCTACATCAATTGCATAGCTTATTTCAAAATAGCTTATTTGGAAATTGAAAGCATCTACACAGCACTTTTTTCGAAATAGAGCACTCTTCCTCTGACTTCCCTTACTCCTCGTACAATATGGGTTACAGGAGTCGGAGTAAGAAATCCTTGAGCTTCACAGTATTTCAACATTATTTCAAAATAACTGCCTGCTGAGTAGACACAGACTAAGTTATTCCAAAATAATCATAGTATTTCAAAATAATGTTGCTGTGTAAATGTACCCACAAGGATTTGGAGCAGAGTATATGCAACTTCTAATTTACACCACTTCTCTGTCAGTCTTGTCTTCATTCTCTTCGACTCTGTCTACACTACCAGGTTATTTCGAAATAAGTTATTTCAAAATAGTAACTTTTATTTCAAAATAACTTATTTTGAATTAATAACTCCCAAAATAACTATTTCAAAATAATCGTATTCCTCTTCACAAGCCGGAGTTATTATTTCAAAATAAAAAGCCCATTATTTCACTCACCTTGTTATTTTGAAATAAGTGGAGTTATTTCGAAATAACTCCCGATTGTAGAGATCCCTGAATTCTTGCACATTGAGCACTGAGAAGGTGCAATATTAGTTAGTGGAAGGGCAAGACTCATGAAAGAGGAGCAGAAGTACCTGGCTGTGTGGGACTGGCTGTACTCCAGAGTCTCAGATGAGATATCTCTTCATCTTGGCCTATCTCTGTCTAGTGCACCCTAGTGGTCCCTCTAAATTTCAAGGAGATGTTCTGAAGGCCTAAATCATCTTGAGATTATTCACAGAAGATTAGCTGTGTTAGCCTGTAACTTTAAAAACAACAAGTAGCTCTGTGGCACCTTAGAGACCAACAAAAATATGTATAGTATCATGAGCTTTTGTGGGCAAAACCCACTTCTTCAGATGAGCTTGAGTGGAGGAAAAAAAGATGAGTCAGTTTTTTGAAAGGATTTAAGTACAGTCAAACCTGTGAAACATTATTCTTGTTGGACAGCTCCCTGTTTTAAGAGGCTACTTCATGTATACCCAGTGTATGCAATAATCTTCCAAATTTATCAGAGCACTGCCATTAAGCATCAGTTGTTAATTGTCCTGAGTGGTCACTTTGACATGTGTATCCAAAATAACTACTGCATATTTAGGGATATTTACATTGATTCAAGTCATGCCCATTGTATTCTTATTGATGGATTGATTATTGATTAATTTCTTCCATTGAAATGGTTAATTGGAGTTTGATCTCTTGAGGACTATGGCATTGAGACTATTGTCAGTATCATTAGAATGATAGACCTGAGGAGCACAGGAAAAGCAACAGCAATTTCTCTCAAGATCCTTTATTAATCCACTATGCATTTAGACAAAGAGCAGATAGAAAGCTAAAATGCTTAGCCCCACTCACATCTGACATTTCCTGTCAGGGAACCCTGGAATGTCAGTTATTATCTTCCTCACTGTTATCTTCATCATCATCACCATTGGTTGTCACTGACATATGCTTGTGCATTTCCCCCCAGAACATTTCCTCCAGCTGGACAACACCTTTTATCCGGAGTTATATTTACATCCACTAAGAATTATACATATGCACAAGCTTTCCAACCCCCTTTTCCTTCTCCATACCCCTGTTTTCCATAGGCTAGCTGATCCTTTTTACTCAATAACATTTACATTCAATAGTTACCATAGCACCTTTTGGTCAGTTTAGAATTCCCCAAGACGTTATCATCTGTCATCTTGTGGTACTAACTGATACATTATTAAAGATGTGCATAAAGGGGTTTTAAGACAGGAGAGAATCAGTCTTAAATTGCTGAACATTAATTTTGACTAATGCTACATTCTAAAAACAACTGGCATATAAGATATCCTGTGAAGTAAGTAGATTTAGCTAAGCTTCTACCTTCATACCCTTACTACTTAAGAATCTGCACTAGATTTTCATTTCAGGGAAGATTCTATTTTCCATGGCTGCAATGGCAACAGCATGAATCTTTGCATTTATTACCTTCCCATAGCAACCTGACTTTTGTACAGTGACTCACTGAAGCCTGAGGTCACTGAGTAGGAAGGTTTCAAAGGCCTGCTCAGGAAGCATAGTCACTGTCAGGAATTTCTGATATAGATTATCTCTACCTTGTGCAGCTGAGCTGCTGACAAAGTGATTTCACAGGAGATCTCTCTGTATATTTAGAAAGTGATTCACTCAGTCCTCGGTGACAACATGCATTGGAGGCATTCATTGCAACAGTGAAAAAACTCATCACATTGCTAAATACTTTTTTTGTGTTTGTAGAATATTTTCTGGTGCCTTATATTCCCTTGTCATATGATCAAGCCTTAGCTAAAGATGTTTTCAACTAAAAAATCTCCAATAGACTGCACTGTGAAACTTGAGCTGCCAGGATAACAATAAGAGAGCACCTACACTGCAATTAGATTTCCATGACTTGCCTCTGTTAGCTCTCTCAGGTTTGTGGGACTGTTTAATTGTGGTGTAGAAATGCAGGCTCCTGTGCTCTGGGATCCTCCCACATCTCAGGAGGTATCCTGGAAAAACAGTGTAGACATAGCCTCAGGGTCATAGAAACCAGGCTCTAGCCAAGTCCAAACATCTATACTGCAAACTAAACAGCCCCTTAGCTTGTGCCTCATGAACCCACATTCATGGTCGGGGCTAGTAAGTTTTTTAAGAGCCATGTAGACATGTCTTCGATACCCCTCCAAAAGGCTTGGGGGTATTGCTTGGATGGTCATGTGAAGCTTCTTGGTTTTTATCTACATCTCTTTGATTTAAAAATCAAGCTCCACGTCTCACAATTTCAGATTTTAATTTGCAGTAATGCCAGGCTTATATAGGACTATAACGGGGTTTAAAAGAGAACTAGATAAATTCATGCAGGTTAACTCCTCCTCATGGAATGAGGAGTAACAGTTAATTCGAACTAAGGACTTAGTTAGAATTAACACTTCACTGCCGCGTGTAGCCGCACGCCAGTGAGTTCGGGTTAGTGAAATTTCAAAATGGCGACTGGACGAGAACATGCAAATAAAGCCTGGGATATTTAAATCCCGGGCTTCATTTGCAATTCTGATCACCTCATTTGCCTACCTAGCTCGAATTAACGAGCTAGTGTAGACACACCCTCAGACTTCTGGTCCTGACCACCTAAGATACTGCCTTTCTCACTATGTATGCAGCTTCACAGTCCTTGGAAAATATTTTCTGAAGTCCCTAAGGGTATGTCTACACAGCAGTATTATTCCAAAATTACTCACATTATTTTGAAATAATAGGTAGTACGGCTACACAGGAAACTGGTTATTTCAAAATAATTTTGAAATACCGGGCTTCTTACTCTGACTTTTGTAATCCTCATTTCACGAGGAGTAAGGGAAGTCAAAGGAAGAGTTTTCACTCTTTCTTTGACTTCCTGCAGTGTAGACAGTGCCAAAAGCTAAGGTAAGCTACTTTGACTTCAGCTACGCAATTAATCTTAATTCAACATTGTCCTGTAGTATAGACATACCCTAAATGGGACATACCAGTGGAGCTGCTCAGAAATTCTCCATGATTTTTTGGTTGGTGAATTTTGCTTTGTTGGAACAAAAATGTTCAGAAAAGGGCAACAAAAATTATTAGGGGTTTGGAATGGATCCCATATGAAGAGAGATTAAAAAGACTGGGACTTTTCATCTTAAAAAAGAGGAGACTAAGAGGGAATATGATAGAGGTCTATAAAATCATGATTAATATGAAAAAAGTGAATGAGGAAAAGTTATTTACTTATTCCTACAGTATAAGAACTAGGGGCCACTAAATGAAATTAATAGGCAGCAGGTTTAAAACAAACAAAAGGAAGTTTTTCTTCACTCAACCTGTGGAATTCCTTGCCAGAGGATGTTGTGAAGACTAGGACTTTAACAAGGTTAAAAAAAAGAGCTAGATAGATTCGTGGCGATTAGGTCCATCAATGGCTGTTAGCCGGGATGGGTAGGAATGGTGTCCCTTGCCTCTGTTTGTCTGGAAATGGATGACAGGAGAGGGATCATGTGATGATTACCTGTTGTGTTTCCTCCCTCTGGGGTATCTGGTATTGGCCACTGTCAGCAGACAGGATACTGGGGTAGATGGACCTTTGGTCTGCCTCATTATGGCCTTTTTTATGCTCTTATATTCTTATGAAAGATTGTTTAACTTCAATAAAGGCCTGGCAGAAAGCGGGCACATTTTTAAACTTGCCTGGTTTGCTGCCTGCCTGGTTCTACTGTAGCTCATTTGGCTGGCAACCTGGGAGCACAAAAGTTTATATTTGTATAATTACAAGCAGTGTGACCCACCCTAGTGAGAGCACAGTTATAACTAGCATTAGTGAGCATATTACAGTATAGCCATTTCCACTGGGGAAGGGGAACAAAACTAAATGATAGAAGGCACCTTTGCAGCGATACAGCTATATTTACTTTTAATGTATGCAGAGGCCCATCCATAGCATCTGATTGTCACATTTGATAAATCAAAACTGATGTAAAACCCTATTACTATTTTTAAAGCATTTCAGTGAGGAAATATAGGTGCATCACTGCCATCAAGTCATTAGAAACTCTAAACACGCCTTTGTAAAGACACCTACTCTTATGCCACATATTTAAGGGACTTCCATAATCCCCCACCCACCCACTTCACTTGCTGTAGTATCTGAGCACTGTGAGGTATGGAAGTTCTATAATCTATATTTTACAGAAGGGGAACAAAGACACAGAGGGTACGTCTACACTACAAAGTTAGTTCGAACTAACGGACGTTAGTTCGAACTAATTTTCCTAGGCGCTACACTAGCGCTCCGTTAGTTCGAACTTAATTCGAACTAACGGAGCGCTTAGTTCGAACTAGGTAAACCTCATTTTACGAGGATTAAGCCTAGTTCGAACTAGCTAGTTCGAATTAAGGGATGTGTAGCCCCTTAATTCGAACTAGTGGGAGGCTAAGGCTTCCCAGGTTTCCCTGGTCGCCACTCTGGCCAACACCAGGGAAACTCTATTGCCCCCCTCCCGGCCCCGGAACCCTTAAAGGGCCACGGGCTGGCTACACAGTTTGTGCCAGTTGCAAGGCTGCAAGCACCCGTGCCAGCAGACCCTGCACCTGCCACAGGATGAGCCAGCCACCCGAGTGCTCCCAGCCCTCCACTGCTCCCCAGGACCAGCCTGGCAGCTCCCAGGAGCCTGCCCGGGGCGCAAAAGGCGGGCGCCCGCTTGGTCAAGTGTGGAGATCGTGGACCTCATCGAGGTTTGGGAGGAAGCCTCCAATGTCCACGATCTCCGCACTAGCCACAGGAACGCAGCCGTCTACGGCCGTATGGCTGCCAGCTTGGCCGCCAGGGGCCACCAGCGCAGCCGGGAGCAGGTCCGCTGCAAGGTCAAAGACCTGCGGCAGTCCTAGTCCCGGGCCTGCCAGCCAGGGGCCGACCCAGAGGCCTGCCCCCATTTCCACGCCCTGGACCGCCTCCTGGGGGCTCATGCCGTCCCTGCCCCCCGGAACGTGATTGACCCCGGGGCAGAGGGCTCGCTCCTGGAGACGGAGGAGGAGGAGGAGGGCTCTGAGAGCCAGGAGCCTGCCGCCAGCCTGCCCGGGACCCAGGACCCCCGAGGCACCCCACAGAGCCGCTCGCCTGCGTCATCTGAGGCCGGGGAGGCGTCCACCTGTGAGTACCATCATGTTCCCCTTATGTGTACCGGGGGCTGGGGCGAGAGGGAGCCCTGGGACCGTGCGCCTGGGCCTTGCCCACCACGGAGCAGCAGCTGGGGATCCTGCAGGGGCCCTGGCCTTGCAGAGGGGAGCTGGGTTTCACACACCTGGGCCCGTGGGGTAATTGACCGCTGGTCTTGTTGCACCACAGCTGCAGCACCTGGGCCTGCAGGGCACACCACACCGCCTGCAGCAGCTGCCCGTGCCCGGGCAAGCAGGAGAGCCAGGAACGAGGAAGAGTATCAGCGGCGGCACCTCCGGTTCATGGACCACCAGCTCCGCACCCAGGACCACTGGGTCCAGGAGGACCTGAGGCTGCGCCGGAGGAGTCTGGAGGCCCTGGAGGAGCAGGGCCGTGCCCTGCGAGGCCACCTCCAGAGCCTGCTCGACCGCTTCCCATTTCCTCCTCCCCCTGCTCCCCCTGCTCCTCCTGCTCCCCCTGCTCCTCCTGCTCCTCCTGCTCCCCCTGCTTCCCCTCCTGCTCCCACTCCTGCTTCCTCCACACCCCCTGTCCCTCCTGCCCCCCCCCACAACCATTTCCCACCAACGCCCCCGGACCCGCAGTGTGGCGAGACGGGAGAGGCAGCCGGACTCCCACCCCTGAGCTTTCCTTTCCCTTCCTCCCTTCCCTCCCCTTCTAGCTCCCTCGTCCCAGGTTTCCCCCTCCCCTCTCCCACCCTCATTCCTCCCTTCCACCACCCAGTTCTGTGAAATAAACAGACATTTTTGTTTCAAAAACAGGTGTCTTTATTTGACAGTAGGTAGGGAGGGGAAAGGGGAAGGGGGGTAGGGTGGAAGAAGGCCCCAGTGGGGCATGCAGGGAGAGGTCAGTCCTCCTCCTCCACCAGGAAGCTCTCCCGCAGGGCTTCCCGGATCCGGACGGCCCCCCGCTGGGCTTCCTGGATGGCGGCGGTGCGGGGCTGACCGTAGTGTCCAGCCATGCGGTCAGCCTCAGCCATCCAGGCTGGCAGGAAAGCCTCCCCCTTCCGCTCACACAAATTGTGGAGCACACAACATGCTGCCACCACGGGAGGGATGTTGTGCTCGGCCAGGTCCAGACAGGTGAGGAGGCATTGAAAGCGGGCTTTCAGTCGTCCGAAGGCCCCCTCCACCACGATGCGGGCCCTGGTCAGCCTGGCATCGAAAGCCTGGCGGGAGGGATTGAGGTGCCCCGTGTAGGGCTTCATGAGCCAGGGCTGCAGTGGGTAGGCGGCATCCCCCACCAGGCACATGGGCATGTCCACGTCCCCGACCCTGATGTGCCGGTCGGGGAAGAAGGTCCCGTCCTGCAGCCGCTGGCACACGGAGGAGTTGCGGTACACCTGGGCGTCGTGTGCTTTGCCGGACCAGCCCACATTAATGTCCGTGAACTGTCCCCGGTGGTCACACACGGCCTGCAGGATCACGGAGAAGTACCCCTTGCGGTTGACGTACCGGGATGCCTGGTGTTCTGGGGCACGGATGGGGATGTGCATCCCGTCGATGGCCCCCCCGCAGTTGGGGAAGCCGAGGGCGCCGAATCCCCGGATGACGGCGTCCGGGTCGGCGAGGCGGACCACCCTGCGGAGGAGCACCCGGTTGATGGCCTTGACCACCTGCGGAGAGAGACACAGCAAAGCGCCAATCAGTGGGGCGCCCGGGTGGCTGGGAGCGTTCATGCCCTGGCAGTGCCCCGCGCCCCACTCCTGGAAGCAACCCCCCTGGCGGCGTGTAGTACGGCCGGGACAGCCCGACCCCTCCGGTGCGGGGCGCTTTCACCTCCTCCCGCCCCCCCTTTGTCCCTGGGGCGGCCCATCCCCTCCTTGCAGCCCCCCTTCCCGCCCCCGGCTCGGTGGCCGACGAGTGCCATACCTGCATGAGCACCGCTCCAACGGTGGATCTCCTCACGCCGAACTGGTTCCCGACGGATCGGTAGCTGTCCGGCGTGGAGAGCTTCCAGAGGGCGATGGCCACCCGCTTCTGGAGGGGGATGGCGGGTCTCATGCGAGTGTCCCTTCTGCGCAGGGCAGGGGCGAGCCACTCGCAGAGCTCCAGGAAGGTGTCCCTCCTCATCCTGAAGTTCTGGGTCCACTGTCGGTCCTCCCAGCGCTCCAGGACGATGCGGTCCCACCAGTCGGTGCTGGTGTCCAGACGCCAGACGCGGCGGGGCACGCCGGTGCCGGGGCGCCGCCGCGGCTCCTCCACGGCCCCCAGGGCGGCCAGGCGGAGAGGCAGGGGGCTGACGTTCACCAGGTGGTGCCAGGCAGCCTCGAGCCATTGCTGGCAGGCTTGCAGCAGCAAGTCCAGAACGTGCACCAGAAAGTGCAGGGCGAGCCGTGGCTCCATGTTGCCACCTGCAGCAGCCCCCCCGAAGGGAAGCACCGACACAGACGGGCACAGAGACCAACGCTTTGCTGTCCCTCGGCGAGGTTGGCAAGCAAGCAGGAAAAGCTGAGAACCGGCTGTCCAGGGGGGTCCCTTTAAGCTCGAGCTTCAGATAGCCTCAGACAGCAGCCACACAAAGCAACTACTGACCTGATGCCCTGCCAGAACCGGTTTCAGCTGCCCTTAAATGCCCCCCTGCGTCCAATCAGTGTGGACGCGCTAGTTCGAATTAGCAAAACGCTAATTCGAACTAGTTTTTAGTTCTAGATGTGCTAGTTCGAATTAGCTTAGTTCGAATTAACTAATTCGAACTAAGTTAGTTCGAATTAGCGCTGTAGTGAAGACGTACCCAGAGTGAGTAGTGAAGTTGTCCAATTATTGGGGTTGTAATCATGTTGGTTTTTCCAGACCTGATGAAGAGCTCTGTGTGGCTTAAAATCTTGTCTTCCTCAGCAACAAAAGTTGGTTCCATAAAAGAAACTATCACCCACATTGTCCCTGAATTGCCCAAGGTTACCTAAGAAGTCTGTAGCTAAGCAAGGATTTGAACATGGGACTCTGGTGTGTTCTAACACCTAATACTGGATCATCCTTGCTCTGTCCAATACAATAAAAAAAATTGCTATAATTGGTATTTAAAGGAGGTGTTTTCCCCTCTAGAGGCTTCTTTCAATGCTTCAGCAAAACTTTCTGGCAACCATTGGTAACTGTACATTATCAAATTGGTCTAATCTAGCATCAACATGTTCATTGTCATTTTGAAGTCCACAGTTTCAGACCAACTGTTCTGGCATAAACAATTGTGTTCCTATTCTGATGGCATGAGATGGCATAAGTGGAGGTGGAGGGGAAATGTTTACCATGACTCATTCTAAGAAGGAGGATACAAATAAAACCACTGATATAGTGTTTGCAGCTGCAAAATATTCAGAAACGCCACAATCTCATCAAAATGACCCAGGCAGTCATTGCCCTATTGATAATTGTTATTTCAATCATCATCTCCAGCAGTGACTAGAAACACTTATCCACAGCTAATAAATGTGTTTCAGAATGTATTCATCTGAAACTAAATGGCTACGTCTACACTGGCCCCTTTTCCGAAAGGGGCATGCTAATTTTACAGGTCGTAATAAGGAAATCCGCGGGGGATTTAAATATCCCCCGCGGCATTTAAATAAAAATGTCCGCCGCTTTTTTCCGGCTTTTAGAAAAGCCGGAAAAGAGCATCTACACTGGCCCCGATCCTCCGGAAAAAAGCCCTTTTCCAGAGGATCTCTTATTACTACTTTGAAGGAAAAAAAAAAAGCGGCGGACATTTTTATTTAAATGCCGCGGGGGATATTTAAATTTCCCTATTACGACCTGTAAAATTTGCATGCCCCTTTCGGAAAAGGGGCCAGTGTAGACGTACCCAATGAGTGTTTCCTTGAATACAACATTTTCTTTTAGGTAGAGAGAAGGCCCCTCCTTCCCCAACACACACACTTTTCTTCAAGCACCTGGTACATTCTTTCTTCTCTCTTGGGAATGTTTTCTCCCTAAAAAAGTCTTTTGCTCACTCCCTCTCTTGAAGGCTTTAGGAGTACAAACAGTCCAACAGAGTAGATGGGACTGTGTCCCTGACCCTACACCCCCATCCACAGCCAGATGTGACTCTCAGCCAGCAGGCAGAACAGAAGGTTTATTGGTTCACAGAGACACAGCATAGCTTAGTATCAATGTTAACACAGGAGCCAGGGCAGACAGCATTATTCCTCTTGGGGGGAAGGGGCTCCTGGGCCCCACACACCCTTCTCCTGCTCCAACCCTCCTCTCTCCTGCTAGCCCCGCTGCAACTCACTCTTCTCACAGGCCCTACCCTGCTGCCTGGAGTCAACCCTGCCTATCCTGGTCTCCCTTCCGGGCCAGGAATTGTTATCTCCTGTGTCTGGCCCTCAGGTGTCTAGGCCCAATATACATCTGGAGTGAGTCATCCTCAGCTTCTCCCACCTCATGGAGAGAGTGCTGCAGGGAGGAAGGAGGGAAGACAGGACCGAGGTACACATACACACACACACAGCACAATACAGCACAGAGTGAATGTACAGCATCCCCATTATGTCATCGACTGACACAACAGATCCTCCTGGAGCTAGAATATTGGTTCTTTGTACTTCAGTTTGCTCAGTTTCTTTCTGAAACAACTATTCCTGAAGTTCTGTTCTAAATTGTGGCGTTAAAGAAGAATATAATTAGACCCTTAAAAATAGATTCCTGTTCTAAATTAACTCACCAGTTGCATGCCAGCAACAAACTTTTTATACTATTTTGTTTCCTACTGAAAGACAGGTTTCAGATACCGGCTGCCATAACACATGCTTTCACATAGATTGCAAGACAAGACATTTAGGCCTAGATCATCATTACACTATACATATATCTATATTTACAGTGGTGGGTAGAGTACATCAGAATTTGACGGTATGTGGAATACATAGATGAGATTACTTACTGTGTAAGCTCATTGGGACAAGGACTGCCTTTCCATTATGTGTGTATACAGTGTATAGCATAACTGGATCCTGATTCTTGGCTGGTGATGCCTAGCACTACTGCAGTGCAAATAAATCTGTTGAAAATAAATGAATCATTCAATAAATAAAGCCAAAGATATAATTGAAAAATGGAGAAAAGTATTTTACTGAAATCTATGGGTCTGCAATTTCTGTTTAATGTTTCTGGTCTCACATTTCCCAGGCAACAATTTGAGATAATGCATTTGGGCTGAAAATTATAGAATCTTTTTTAGTGAGGCTGCTAAATACTTTGAAAAATAAAACACTCCTTTTTGGAGGGGACTGAATTGAATGCAATTACTGCACATACACATAAAGCAGTAAACAGAAATCAAGCACTGGAAATAAAAACATATACATTGTGATAGAAAGAATGATTGTGGTAAATTGATGAATATTGATGAATATTTTGATTATACCATTGTTTAGCTCTTAAGACTGATGAAGACAGTTGCTATTCACAGAACACTGGGGTACTAGTCAAATATACAAAGACCATGGGCAGGGTTCCATTTCAAGTGGTATTTAGTGCAATGAAACGAGTCAACACAACACTGTATATATTCCACATTCTGCATTCCTTTAATTAGAGGAAGAATCCATTTGACTACTATTATTTTAGGAATAAAGAAAAACACGCCAGCGAATCAATACTTTGCCTAGTGGAAATAAAACTGTTTGATGGGAAAGTGACTTGTCAGTGATCAACTGGCACATGTGATAATAATTTAAATATTTTTGTCTTGGACTTAATGGGTTTCTTCAAAAAGTGTAGAACTTACTATTTTTCCCCATGAAAGATTCATAGATTCAAAAGCCAGATGGGACAGTTATGATTATCTATTCTGGCCAATAACTTCTAGCTATTGGATCATGTTATATTTTTCCCTGATAAACTGAAGAGCCTGTTATTAAATATATCTTCCTCAAGTAGGTATTTATAGATAGTAATCAAGGTCACCCCTTAGCATTTTCTTTGTGAAGCTAAATAGATTGAGTTCTTTGATTCTACCACTATAACAATTTTTTTCTAATTCTTTAATTCTCATGGCTCTTCTCCTAACCTTGGCCAATGTATTGGATATCTTTCTTGAATGGTAGATAACCCAGAAGTGGGTATGCTATTCCAGCTGTGTTCTAACACACAGACGTAAAATAATTTCTGTTTTCCTTTTCAAGATTCCCCAGTTATCCATTAGCCCTTTTTGCCAAAGCATCCCTTGGGAGCTCATTTTTAGGTGATTACCCACCAGTACCCCAATTTTTGTGCGACCTTTAACAGTTATATTTGTTTTTTTCTCCCAGGTCATTGATAAAAGTTTGATAGCATAGGGCCAAGAACCAATTCATGCAGAATTCCACTAGGAATAAACCCATTCAAAGATGATTCCACATTTACACTTTTTGACTTGTCAGCTAGCCAGCTTTTAATCCATTAAATATATGCCACATTCATTTTATATCATTCTAATTCTTAAATGAAAGTGTTGTGCTGAACCAAGTCAAACACAGAAGTTTGAAATATCTCACATCAACACTATTATCTTTATCAATCAAACTTGTAATCTTCTAGGTTTATAAAAAATAGATCCTGCCAAATGATATTTATTGGCACTAGTTATATTACTCTTCTTTAATTCTCTATTATCTTGCCTGGGAGAAGTGTCAGATTGTCAGGCCTATAATTAGCTGGGTCATTTACTCTTTTTTAAGTATTGGTACAACATTAGCTTTCTTCTGGACTTCTGAAATATCCCCAATATTTCAAGTCTTATTGAAACAGTCCAACAAGCTCTTCAGCCAACTCTTTGATAACTCTTGGATGATACAGACTAACAAGGATATCCCTCTGAGATTCTTAGATGCAAGTTATTGTGATTTGCTAATTAAATGTCTAACTTTATTAGCTTTTATTTAACATCATCATGATATACTGTGAATGAAAAGAGTGGTGTAATATAAGTACATGATTTGTGTTTTTCTCCTTCAAGTACAGAATGAAATTATTTATTGAACACTTCTGCCTTTTCTACATTATTGATACTGTATTTCCACCATTTCTATCTGGGAATGGATCAATAAAAATATTTGGATTTTTTTGTTCCTAATAAACTCCTTCTTATTGTCTTTAATACTGCTGGCCATACATTTTTACCATGTGTCCCTTTGATTCCTATATCATTTTTCTACAATTCCTAGCTTCTGATTTGTATTAATTATTATAATGTCTCCTTTTTTCCATTTGTTTTTGTTTATAGTAAAATAGCTGCCTACACTTTCCCTCTAAACCAGTTTGGTTTTTAATCAATTCAGCCCTCTTCCTTGATTGTGGCATTCTAAATTCTTAATTAGCATTCATATTTATCCATTTGAATTCTTCCTTCCTGGTGCTTTGACTCATAATTGTTTTCAGCTTTGTGAAAATGGCCCTTTTAAATCCCTGAATATCTCTGTCTCTATCTCTGTTTCTCACAGGTCTAGAATTTATTCTGTTTGCACATTAGAAAAGTGATCATAACTTGATCACTTGTACCTAAGTTACCATTAATTTTTAGTTCCGTGATCAGTTCCTCTATCTGTCAAGATGGTGTTTAATAGAATTCTCCCATGTTAGATGCAATACTTTTTGAGTTAGGAAATTATCATCTATAATATTTAGAAATTTCAGGGATGCTTTGGTACTGGCACCACGAATTATTCAGCACGTCACTCATATTGATGTTTCCCATGATCATTCATAAGGAACCAATGATCCTGTTTCCTATTGTGATTTGGTGGTCTGTAACAGATATTTAATAATACCCCATCTTATGCTTTTATCTGTCATGACACTGAGCCAGAAGAATTCAAGATGAACAAGAAGTGTGTAGGAGTAGGAGTATATTAAGATGTTGCTATTTAACAACTTTTATAGCAATTTTGGCTACTTCACTAGAGAAAAGGCAGGGATAGCATTTCTGGCCACAGCTGTTTTCACTAACAACTGTGTTGGTTTTACTGACTATGTCTATTGTACATTTAAGTATAAGTGCATAATATTGAGAAATTATGTACTGTTCAGGGATCCATAAGATCTTGGCTTAAGATCCCTCCATGATTTCCAGAAGGAGCTCATGTGATAGAAGATATCTTCCAAGGGGAAGATATCTTAGGCTATGTCTACACAGCAGCATTATTTCAGAATAACTAACGTTATTCCAAAATAACATAGTCCGTGTCTACACTACAAGCAGTTACTTCGACATAATGTCGAAATAATGTCAAGCTGGAGGACTTCTTACTCCAACTCCTGTAACCCTCATTTTATGAGGGAGAAGGGAAGTCAGAGGAAGAGTGCGCTAACTCAGACTTCCTGCTATATAGACAGCGCCAAAAGCAAAATAAGCTATGCAATTGATGTAGTTCAGCTTTAGCCCTGCTGTGTAGACATGCCCACAATGAATACATGGTTTGTAAAATACTATATATTGCAATACTGAGTATTTTGCAATCTTTATTGAGCTATTTTAAGTTTGAGTTACATATAAATCCCTGTGAAATTAATTATCTTCAGCTAAGTACCTTGGGTCTGTCTAATATCTGTTTTCTTTCAACCACTATGTTTTCACTAAAAATGTTTCATTTGCAGTAGTACAAGCAGAGTTTTACTGAATTCACTTGATTGCCATGGGAACAAATGTGTTTCTTCTGATTCATCATTGTCAAACTAATTAGTATAACACAAGAACAAGCCCTAACCTTTCTCCATCCCCCAAACAGAACCCAAACCTTACTTATTTTGAATGCTCAACAATTAGACACAGTTCTCAAGATCCAGGCCAGAATTTTCAAGATATTTAGATGTCTAAAGAAGTTGATAAGTGACTAGTAAGCTTTTCCAACCCCACTAGGTAACTAAAACCCATTGATTTATCTGCATTATTAGGCATATAAAGACCTTAAATTTTAGCCCCAGCCTGTAAAGTCCTATCACTTATCACTGACTGAGAATTTTCTCTGCAATGTGCTGACTGGTTAAGTTTTCCTTTTTTATAACGAGTGTTCAAGGTGTGGCTGGGTGCCACTGGCTTATTTGCTGTGATAAAGGAATCCCATTACTGGCACCTGCTGAATTATATTTTTATATTTGGATCTACTCAGATATTTTACCATATACATACCAAGCACTTAGGAAATAAACATTGTAAACACAAGGACTGTAGGGAAAATCAGCTGTAGGAAGTATACACCTTTAGTTGAAATCAGTGATCCTGCTTAGCTTGTAATATTAGAATCACAACCAAAGATAGTATGGCTTGTATGAATAATTTAGCACTAATCCTGGAAATAAAGTAATGTGATATTTGGGGGAAAAATCCCCATCATTTTCAATATATGTTTCAGGAGAAAAGTTTAAAAAATAGCTGTGATCTGCATTTTTATTTGACTGTTTTTGAAAGATAAAAATTCCAATTTTGTTTTTATCCCTTCCTTTTATTTTTTCTTCAATATTGGATGTAATAGAATGAATGGCATATTGGTTCCCCCCCTTACTTTTATTTCCCTTTTTCCTTTTTGCACTCAAATATTTGAAAAGTTACTGTTGGCAACTTAATGTAGGGAATAATTCTGGACACTCTGGATGCAGGTGAAAACAAGCTGAGGATTTATTGTACACCAGCGCTGGTGGAGGTTAACCTGGAGAGCACTAGATAATCAAAACACTATAATGAATTATATAGGCAGCAGGTGGGTGGAGTGGAAACAATTTTATAGGTCCTGGCAGCAAGACGTAATGAGCACATAAGTCAATAAACTACAGAGGTTACGCAGCATCTCCGCCCATTGCCAATTAAACATCTTATCAATAATACAGGTAGTTATTTCTAACAAGCTAAATAAGCCAACATAAACAGGACAAGCATTTTAATGGCAACTTTGTTGAAATTATGATGTATCTACCGCAAGATGATCCCGCCTTGCATTGGCGTAGTCCTTGGGTTTCAGGTTTATTATCTAGGATTAAAGGAGACAGTGAGAACGACTTCCATGAAGTTTGTTTTGGTACCAGCTAGAGTCTTATCGGAGTGAGGCCCTCTTGGAATGTGGTTGCCAAGGCAAACAGGGTCATGTTAGCTGCCTGTTCTCTGTGTTCCCAGGCCTGGCCTCATATTTAGGATTTAAATGAGAGTTCTTAGCAGAATACCCTGGACTGCCTCAGTTTACCCCTACACTCAACTACAGTGAGTTTTACCCTGGGTGAATATTGACAATTTACCTTAATGTTCCTGTCTATTATTTTGCCCATGTGGCTATAATTCATGGTCATAAAACTATTAATTTTTGTTGAGCAAATCATTTTAAGATGCTTGGGTAAAAGGAAAGGACTATTCAATTTAACAATGGATATTTTAGAAGAATCCTTTTAAGTAGACATTGTTCACTACGTTAACATTGTGGAATATATACAGTGTTGGGCTGACTTGTTTTATTGTACTAAATGACGATTGAAATGGAAGCCTACCCATAGTCTTTGTTTATTTGCATGATAACCAGTTTCTGTGAATAGCAACTGTCTTCATCAGTCCTAAGAGCTAAACAAAGGTATAAGCAAAATATTCATCAATTTGCTAGAATCATTCTTTCTATCACAATGTATATTTTTTTCATTTCCATTGTTTGATTTCTGTTTACTGCTTCATGTGTATGTTTTAGCCTATGTTCAGAATCAGAAAATGCTACCACCACAATCAAAAGCATAATTTTTAATATGGTCCTAAAGAAGCAGCTAAAAGGCAGTGATATTTAAAGGATAAAGAAAAGATAGAAGTACAAATGAAAAAGAGATCAGCAAACTTCCCTTATCCAGAAGAAAGGATAAGTTATTCAAGCTTTTCCTGTCTACAGTAGAAGATGATTCAGTAAGATTGCTTTGAAGTCTAGAGCATAAGAAAGAAAAGAAGCATTTGCTCTCCAAGCAAGTGCACTTCCAATAAGAAATCAAAGGAACTAAGATTGCAAGCATCCACTACAGGTTTAGAGACGATAATTCTCACCCTGAGAGCCCTGGCATTTTTTACTTTCCTTGTTCTGTTTGTGTGTTGGAATCGATTAAATGTAAGATGATTTCGCTGGAGTTACACCAAGGGCAAATTTGGCCCACTAACTCAAAAATTGTATCTAATGATACTGAATGCCCACTTACATAGCCTAGTTCATCCCTAAGGTCTTTCCAAACTGGATATGGATTTTCACTATATATATTAAAACAGAAAAAACACATTGTGTTCATCTAGGCTAACCTCCTGCAAAATTCAAGGAAGCCAATGGCCAGTTATAACTCATGTTTGAACAAATCAGGCTTTATAGAAAGACATTTAATTTTGAATGACACTCCCAGTGAATGAGACTACATTCTCATTCTCAGTAAACTGTTTCAATGGATAATTGCATTCACTGTAAAAATCTATATCATATTGCTAATCTAAATTTGTTTTCTCCAACTTCTAGTCATTGGATCTTGTTATAGCTTTCTCTGTTGGACTGAAGACCCCTCTACCAATTTTTTTCCCACCATGTAGCTGCTTACAGACTGTTCTACCTATTATTTGATAAACAAAATAGACCTGACTTCTTATGTCTCTTAAATAAGGCATGTTTTCTAAGCCTTTAATAATTAATTTAGCTTCTTCTGGATCCTCTCCAATTTTTCAATATCTTTCCTGAATTGTTGACACCAGACCTGGAGATGGAATTCCAGTATTTACTACTAGTGACAGTCACGCAGGTAATATAACCTCTTGATATTCCCCCATTTATACACCCAGAGTGCATCTACATTGCAGGGCTTAACTCAAAATAAGCTATGCAAATTGAGCTACATCAATTCCGTAGCTTATTTAGAAATAGGGACTATCTACAGAGCACTTATTTCAAAATAGATCACTCTTCCTATGACTTCCCTTATTTCTCATGTAACGAGGAAGTCGGAGGAAGTCGTCCTTCATCTTGACATTATTTTGACACAATTTCAAAATAACTGCCTCCTGTGTAGACATGGACTAAGTTATTTCAGAATAGCACTAGTTATTTGAAATAGTGTTGCAGTGTAGAGGTACCCACAGGGATCACATAAGTCCTTTTGGACACAGGATTGTAGCATTCTGGTAATGGAGAAAAGCAAAACATTACATACAAAATTAGGCAGGAAGTAAAGGCTACTGTGGAATATCCAAATGAAACTGCAGAGGAAGTTAAGTAAGTAAAATGCAATTTCCTGAGAACACATTTCAGACACTTCATCTGTTCTAACACACCCTGGTTCTTATACAAGTACCATAGAATCTTTAATGAGCTCAAGTTGTCATATATGTCATTCCTCTGAAACACAGAACTAGTAAAAATAACTCAGAGAACAGATAAGGAGATTATCTTCATCCCCCTGCCTTCTTTTCTCATCCCTTCCCATGCATCTTCTTGTTTTCCTCGCCAAAGCATTCTTATGTTTGGGTTTCTCATTTCACTGCAAACATTAGCAACTACAGATGTTACTTCTGCTCCTGCTGTGGAAACAGATGATAACAGATGATATTATAAGTAACCAGTCTGTAGGGGAAGAAGAGGCAAAAAAGCTGGAAAGTAGCCTAACTTTTTCTCTATGACTAAGTCTAGACTACAGGCTTCTTGATCAAGAGAGTATCCACACTGCAAAAGCGCATCGAAAAAGCAATGCGCTTTTGTGCAAAAGAGTGTCCAGACTGCCTGGAAGCTCTCTCAAATAATAGAGAGGTAGCTAAGTTAGTCTGATCTTGGTAAAACAAAAGGAAAAAATATGTAGCACTTTAAAGACTAACAAGATAGTTTATTAGGTTATTTTGTTGGGCAGACTCACTTCTTCAGATCATATTCTGAAAGTGAATTGGCATGACCACATATAACAAAGAAATACAATGAAGAAAGTAAACAAATGATATCTGATTTGTCAGTTCATCATTTGTTTACTTTCCTCTTTGTATTCCTATGTTATATATGATCATGCCAGTTCACTTTCAGAATATGATCTGAAGAAGTGGGTCTGCCCCATGAAAGCTCATCACCTAATAAACTATCTTGTTAGTCTTTAAAGTGCTACATATTTTTTCCTTTTGTTCTCTCGCAAGTAAGCAATGATTGCTATGGACAGAATGGCTATCAGGGCATCTGTGTTTTTTCCTCTTCCCTCTTTTTGTGCAAAAAACCCCTGTTGCCTGTCCACACACATCTTTTTGTGTAACAACTCTTTTGCAAAAAGGAGTTATTCCTCGTAGAAGGAAGAATATCTATACCGGAAAAACCCCTCTGTTCTTTCATTTTACTTGCAGCCGTTTTTGTGCAAAAATTCTGTATTGTAGACTTAGCCTGATTGGTAACAATGCTATAACGCCTTGATGCTGCTCTCTTTCCTAGAGAGCATGAGGCAGTCACCAAGGCATATATGATAGTTCTAACTTGGACTATAGCACCTACACTTTACTAGTAATAAAACAACAAATGGTCTGGTAGCACTTTATAGACTAACAAAATATGTAGATGGTATCATGAGCTTTCGTGGGCACAGCCCACTTCTTTAGATGACCGGAATTATAAGTAGGGGATATGAAAACTCAAAATAAATAGGAAAAGGGAAAAGAGTGGGGGGAAGAGAATGATGCTCTGTCTCCTATCCCCCTTTGTTTTTTCTTTAAGTATCTGGAGAATGGGTGCTAAACCTAAGCAGATAAATATCAAAGACAATAGATAGATTGCAAAGACAGGAAGGATACCACTCAGAAAGTTTTTAGCACCTTCAGTGATAGAGTCCCCACCAAAGTGCTACCAGACCATTTGTTATTTTTTTCTGACAGGGTATGTCTACACTACCCCGCTAGTTCGAACTAGCGGGGTAATGTAGGCATACCGCACTTGCAAATGAAGCCCGGGATTTGAATTTCCCGGGCTTCATTTGCATAAGCGGGGAGCCGCCATTTTTAAAACGCCGCTTGTTCGAACCCCGTGCAGCTACACGGGGCATGAACTAGGTAGTTCCAACTAGGCTTCCTAGTAACTCCTTTCAGTAGTAATGGTAGTTCGAACTAGGAAGCCTAGTTCGAACTACCTAGTTCGTGCCCCGTGTAGCCGCGCTGCACGGGGTTCGAACAAGCGGGGTTTTAAAAATGGCGGCTCCCCACTTATGCAAATGAAGCCCGGGAAATTCAAATCCCGGGCTTCATTTGCAAGTGCGGTATGCCTACATTATCCCGCTAGTTCGAACTAGGAGGGTAGTGTAGACATACCCTAACAGACTAACTCAGCTACCCCCTGAAGCTCCTTTACTAGTAGGCTACGTCTAGACTGGCCACAAATTCCGGAAAAGGGATGCAAATCAGGTAAGTCAGCATAGGGAAATCCGCGGGGGATTTAAATATCTCCCGCGGATTTCCCTATGCTGACTTACCTGATTTGCATCCCTTTTCCGGAATTTGTGGCCAGTCTAGACGTAGCCGTAATGTTTAGCTATATGCTTACTACTGACTTCTTTTTGTCACTCTCCATGAAGTGTTCCTTGGAGGTATCCTATGAAAGTATAGCCTAACCTAATCCAGTTTCCTTTGTGAGATCTGGGAGGATCATAACATACTGTACTTGGTGGTTCTATAAGTTTGCCTTTTGTTTTGATTATAATATATCAAATGTTAAACTAAAAAGCTGTTTCATTTTTTTCAATCTTATCAAACTAATCATTTCAAGCCTATCATAAAATCATTTCTTCCTAAACATATTTCATGAAAATTAACATATTCCTGAAAAAAGTTTTGATTTATTTGTATCATCATTTTCTGACAGAAATCTATTGCACTGAAAATCTTTTGCCCAGCTTTATCAAATGGGCAACATTTTGATTTTGTTTTTGTTACTTGATGGAAGTTCTTCCTAAAAATAAAAAATAATACATATGAGTAAAAAAAGAAAGGAACATTTTAGAAATTCATGACTATTACTTGTTGAAATATTCGTATCCAGCCATATACTTCCAGATAAGTTGTTCTTTTGTACTAGGAGATAAATCATCCATTGTACAGTTTAGTGAAACTTCAGGCTGTCTATAATGAATTATGACTGAACAATGCCAATGAAATTAAGGGAAAGTTTTGTCACCTACCCATCTATGGCAGGCCCAGACAATGAAATCAGTTGAAACTATAAGAAAGAACATCATTATTAGACACATAGATGAAGGCAATGTGTTGGGGGGAAAATCAGCATGGTTTTTGTAAAGGGAAATCATGCCTCAGCAATCTATGAGAATTCTTTGAGGGGCTCAACAAACATGTTGACAAGGTTGATGTAGTGTACTTGGATTTTAAGAAAGACGTTGATAAAGTCTCTCACCAAAGTAAGCTTTCATGGGCTAAAAGAGAAGTTCAGTAACTGGTAAAAAAGATAGGAAATAAAAGCAGGAAAAATGGAGAGGTTTCACAGTGGTGGAAGATATATACTGAAGTCCCCCAACGTTCTGTATTGGTACCAGTTCTGTTCAACATATTCAGAAATGCTATGAAAAAAGTGAGAAGTGAGATGGCAAAACTTGCAGCTAATACAAAATTACTCAAGAGAGTCTAGTCCAAAGCTGACTGCAAACTGTTACAAAGGAATCTCAAAAAGCTATTTGAGCCACAAAATGACAGATGAAAATCAGTTAAGATAAATGCAAAGTAATGCACAATCCCAACTGTATATACAAAATGATGGAGTCTAAATTTCTTAATACTCAAGAAAGATCTTGGTGTCATTGTGGATAATTCTCTGAAAACATCCATTCAATGAGATGTGACATTAAAAAAATAGCAGAATGTGAGAAACCATTAGGAAAGGGATCAATAAAAAGGTAAAATCACTCCCCACACTGTCAGCCCCTCGCTGTGAAGGACCAGGGCAATGCTGTGTAACTCTTCTAGTCCACAATATGAATCCATGGTACACTCACATGGTACACGGCATGCAGTTCTGGTTACCCCATCTCAAAAAAGATATATGAGAATAGGAGATTGTACAGAGAAGGTCAACAAAAATGATTACAAGTATAGAACAACCTTCCTTTGAGGATAAATTAGAACAATTAGGTCTGTTCAGCTTGGACAAGAGACAACTGGTGAGTAATATAATAGAGTCCTGTAAAATTATGAAGGGAGTAAAGAGAGAAAAAATAAGGAAATTTTATTTACCCTCTATGAACAAAGGTCACCCCATGAAATTAATAGACAATAGGATTGAAATAAACACAAGGAAGTACTTCACACAATGCACAGGAAACCTGTGGAACTCATTGCAAAGGGGTCTTATGAATACTAAAAGTACAACTGGATCCCCAAAATTGAATTAGGTAAGTTCATGGAGGATAGGTCCATCAATGACTATCATCCAAGATGATCAGGGATACAAAGTCATGTTAAAGCTGTCCCTAAATGTCTGACTGCTAAAAGCTAGAAATGGATATGAGGGGATTTGATAAATTGCCTTGTTATGGTTATTCCCTCTGAAGCAACTAGCATTGTCTACTGCTTAAAGACAGGATACTGGTTAAGATGAACCATTGGTTTCAATTAATACAGACCCTCCATGGCTGGTCAACTGTTAAGTAATTTTTTCTGATTAAATAGTAAATTTAGTATTACCCCCATGTTTCCAGGAGTTCACTTCAGACTTTTCTAGTTAAAAATATCAGTGCATGAAAATCAACCAGGCCAAGACTAATATAATTCCTTGTTCTTTTTTTTTTTTTTAAGATAGGCCCCACCAGCGTCCTTAAGTATATTTGGCTCATCTGCAGTAGACTTGGTTGGGAAACAATTCAATGAAGATTTTGTCTCTGTTTATAAACTTTTGAAATTGAAAAAATGTAAATGCATTTCACAGCTGGTCAAAACATGAAATGAAGGTTGAGATAATTTTTGCCAAAATATTATCCATTTTTCATTGGAAAATTGAATTTTTAAAGTTTTTGACTAGTTCCAATTTGCAGAAAGGCAGAGTTTATATAGTCCCTTTTTCCAGCATGCCTTGACTCATCCTGGACTGCATATTGGCTACTCTGGAGCATTTCTCAGCAGTGCCTCAATCCTGAGGATAAGGGTAGCCCACCTTACTCTTGGAATTCTAATGTCAGGCACAAAGCAAAGCCAGTAATTCAGTTATCTTTTCCAAGCCACTGACTGTCATCTGAAGACAGCTTTACCCTTAGTAACTGTATTGCTATGCCCTGGGGAGATCCCAAAAGGAAAACTCTCGAACAAAGCTGTGCTGGCTTGTCACACAGTGGGTGGCTCATCCCTTCTGGGAGACCGGACAAGGTGTCTCACCCCATGTTATAGCTCTGGTTCAAGCCTCTATTGGCTGGGTGCTAAGGCCCAATAGCCTAGTCTGTAGTGCCCTCAATTGATAAGGCCCAACAGCTGAGTCTCTAGCACCCCAGTCTGCAGGGCAGTAAGGCCCGATGGCCAAATCTATAGTTTATATTACCCCAGGCTGCAGGGCAGTAAGATCCAGCAGCCTAGTCTATATTACGATCGGTTCACATCCCCCCAGAGGATCAGGGGAGGTAGGGGTAGTGGGACCCGTGCCCTCCCTCTCCACCAGGCCCCAGCCCAGGACCCTGTCAGAGGTAGGTGTTTCCCACCACTTTCTCGGCAGGGAATCCACCCAAAATATGCCAAGCTTACCAGGAGTCCTCCAGTTCCTCGCCCTGGACTATTTCTATCCCAGCCACCTGCTGGGGTATTCCCCATCTGCATTCTCCCGGTTAGTATCTCTCCCACTTGTCTGCTTGCCACAGTGGCTGCTGCTGGGTTCTGGCAGGAATTCCATTCCCTCCTGTGGTCAGCCCCAACTGAGCCGCTCCTCTGGCTTTTATATTGGGTCTGAAGTTGGAGCATGCCCAGTAGGACTGTGTGGGAGGGGCCTTCTCAGCCCAGCAGGCCTGGTTAACCCCTCCCCGAGCAGTGCAGAGTTGGTACATCCTGTCACATGGCCCTAGAGAATTTCCTCATTAACCTTCAGGGGCGATTTCACCACACCACCTAACTAATCAGACAAGAGAGTTGAGATACAACATATGTTAACAGCTAAGATAATGCTTATACCCATCCTTAGTAAAGAGTGTAAATGAAATTGTCATATACCAAAAAGCACTTTTAAAAAAATGACATCCTTATAACAGGGCATATAACAAACTTGCTTCTACATGGTTTCTTAAAGGTCATCCCTATTACTTCAAATTTTGGAAGTGTGACTACAGTAATTATGTTATGATGGACTTTTCTCTAACAGTATGAAGTATTTCAGAATTACCCTCAAGATGTCATATTTTATGTTCTCTGTTTAAAAGAGACTCCTAACTTCTTGAGTTCTTGTGTAAATACACAAAGCTCATCAATCTAATTAAACAACAGCACCTTGGGCCTTAAGAAGCAGAGTGAAATGGATAGCCTAGCAAAAAATCCTTCAGGGAATGAATGTAGTTGTCAATATTATGAAGATAATTAGCTTCCGATATATGCCAGAGCAAGTCTTATTTTGTCTTAAACTGTCAAATTAGATAGGTATTTTAAGTCAAGTCATCTATGAGTAAAGGTACCATTGCAAGCAAAAGGTATATTAAGAATGTCCAAGTTATGACACTGAAATAATGGATCAAATCTTTTGCAAGCCCAATGTAAAGTTATTTTTCAAATAATGTATATCCCAACCACAGAAGGAATTAAATTATAAGGATGTATATTTAGAATTGTTCCCAAATCATTTCTGGAATTCTATGGGTAATCTAATCCACTGACCCAAAATAAAGCTCTGTCTCCACTCCTTTTGTCCAAACTAAAATCTCAACCTATCTCTGGTTACATTTACACTGCAACACCATTTCAGTATACTGGAATATCCCGAAATAGCTATCCTGCATCTTCACAGCAAGCCCATTATTTCTGGGTCACTATTCCGACATGCCTATAAATAAACCTCATTCTATGAGGAGTAAGGGGTGTTTCAGAATAGAGCTTTATTTTGAAATTTGGCGCTATGTAGACTGCGCCTAATGACAAAATAAGCTATTTTGAAATAGCATTGAAATAAGATGCTCAAATTGTGTATCTGTATTTTGAGTTACAGTGCAGTGTTGACACACACTCTGACATCTTTTCATGGACATCTAGGCTACATCTACACTGCACAGTTATTTCCAAATAAGCTATTCCAGAATAGTTATTCCAAAATGGCTTATTTCAAAATAGCACATCTACTCTGCAGGGAAGCCTCAAAATTAGTCCAAGGCAGACTTTCCTAATGTAGACATGCTATCTCAATGTAGAACCCCAGGAGGAATAACTTTGAATGGCCCCGGTGAGTGGCTGTTTTGAAGTAGCAGAAGTGGAGCGTCTACTCCTAGTAAACATCTACAAAGCTACTATATTATCTTCCTTCAAAACCTTCCTTAGAATTCCCTGCAGGCATGATACCACCAAAAAAAAAAAAAAAAAAAAAGGCCAAAAAAGTTGTTACATGATTCTGACTAATATTGTTTCACTTCTTTCTGGCTTAGGACCAGTCAGAGAAAGTGCGGTTATCTGCTCCATACGTGGAATTTGTTGCCATCTCCACTTTGTGATTGTGGCAGTCCTTAAACTATGCAACACATTGTTGCAGAATGTCCAACATGAAAATGTGTTGGCTCACTGGAGGATATTCACAATCTAACCAGCGACGCTATTCGCTGACTGGAGAGTTTGGACGTCCAACTTTTACGAGGAAATACGGCATTGAACACAACATTCAAAAGAAGAAGACTATCTCCTTTTAGTCCCTTGTCTGTCTGTATTCATCTAGTGCATCATTTTATACTGATACTGGAAACTCTTTATGGCAGAGGTACTTTTTTGTTCTGTGTTTGTACTGTGTCCCGTTTGTACTGTGTACATAGTGTATACACTTCCACCTCCAACACATTCCAAAAAGCAACACATACCCTACCTTTATCACACTCATCCTGTGTGTTCTGTATTTGTACTGTGTCCCGCACAACAGGGTGCACGAGTGAAGCTACCAGGTGTGATGCTAATGTAAATACATTATATTTTCAGTAGATAAGAAACCTCTCTATTATCCTAGTTAAAAAATATCTCTCTCTTCATAGATCAAAGCCAGCTGACTGCACTTGTCCTATGATATACTGGTTGACTTGCCCTTTTTCCAAACCCTTATTCTTAACAGCTAACAGACCTTTGTTGTAATTTTAAGCATTGGTACACTTTATTTACGGGGACAGCATCTCAATCTGCATTAGGGCTACTAGAAAATCATGTCTGTTTTATGCAGTCTACATAAATTAACATCTACTGACAGCCATATGGATGTTTCAAAGACTTCAGTTCAGCATATTAATGCCTCACCATATTAAGAAGATCAAAATAATAAGATTTTAGTGTCAGCTCTGAACCTCTTATAGTTTTAGATGGTCTTAAAGAGATCAGTCAGACAATATTCAGAGTTGCTTAAGTTTCTTATTCCTCAGATCCTTTCTGATCTCTTCCTTTGTTAAGAATTAAATAAGACTTGATCTGCTGTGTTTTCCCCTCAATTATGGGTGTATTGTCTTTACACTATTATACTTCTCTTCCCCACTCACATATCCAACTAGACATGCCTTTCACATGAATCATACTGATGGGGGAAATAAGTTAGTATATAGCTAAGAAAAATATCTCTAAGAAAAAAATGTCATCATCAAGTAGGAAATGGTGAAATTCACAACTAAGCAGTGCTTGCATTATTCAGAGATCTGAATAAGAGGGAATCAGAATTGGGACTGATTGAATATTTAGCTCAGAATAGAATTATTGTGGGATTTTCAAAGAAGCAGTATTGGCCTAACTCTGCTCCCATAGAAACTAGTGTGATTTTTACCATTTATTTCAGTAGGAGCAGAGCAAGGCCCAGGGGCAGATGACCGTTTTGCGGGGCCCAGGGTAGCATAATCTTGCGGGGCCCCCCTTTGCCACTGCACATGCGCGGTGACACTACGGCGCATGCACGGGGCTTTTTGAAGTGCAGGGCCCGGGGCGGCCGCCCTGCTCGCCCTGCCATATATTCGCCCCTGGCAAGGCCAATGCTGAACATTTCTGAAAGTCCCACCAAACCAGATTCCAGGCCAGATTGCAAAGGTCTTCTCTTTCATTGCTGAAGATAAATAAATTACCATGGTTTTTACTTGATCCAAACACCAGAGTCAGGTAAATACTAGCCCTCCTCTATAGTAAATATTAACAAACAAAAGCTACATTTAGTGATAATCGCATTAGGACCCACATCGCTACACAAACCTTTGGAAGCATGAATGTTATGGAAGAGGCTCTGCTTGCCACCTTTAGATGCTGACAGTGCCATTGATAACACTTTTCAGTGCCCCATAGTGTATACACTTCCACCTCCAACACATTCCAAAAAGCAACACTTACCTTACCTTTATCACACTCATCCTGTGATGCAAAACCTTGATAGTGACTATGACAGAGACAATCATTTGTGGTTCACAACTCTTAGGCCTGATATAATTTGTTATACCTACCACATTGTTGTCCTAATCTATGGATTAAAAAGTATCATGAAAGATATCATTAGAAAACTAATAAACCACTGATAAGTAATACTCTTGTGTGATGTATGTAGGGGGAGTGTACAAAGAATTATGGATATGTTCTAGAATTATCTTATTAAGATACGTTTTGCAAGCAATGTGTAAGTCCAGTCTGTTAGGGAGAAAGGAATGGCTAGAAAGAAAAAGAAATGGTAAGAAATCTGCCTCGAATCAACATGGTAACTTGTTAAGTCTCAGTCACTAGCAATGTCATTTTATGTTCATTTGACTATAACCAAGTTAGGAGTATTAACCCTGTAACAATCAAAACTGTGATTTTTACCTGGGAAATACCGGAAGACAAAATGCAATCAGCCTGTATGGACCATTAGGTTTTGAAGATACTAATCTCTCACCTTCCTGAGAAGCTGCTTTGACATTGCAGAATCAGGTTATCATGTCACCTGGCACTGAACATCATCTTGTACTACAGGTATTTTTCCACTAGCGGGAGGTGAAGCTCAAACAAGGAAACATAGTATTTCTGCCTTATTTAAATCACATTTAGGGCTGAGAAGTGAAATAATCAGGGCCAGTTCAAGACATTTCTGCGCCCCGGGCAGTGGGTGCGCAATGCATGAGCAGCTCCGCCCCCTGGTGCACGGTGTACGGCGCATGCGCGGCCCCGCCCCCCAGCGCGCTGCGCACCTTACAGTTGCAATCGGGCATGCGGCGCCTGATGGCAGCTCTAAGGGGCACCGCGTGGCCCCCGGCCCCGAGCACACAGCACCTGATGGGGCATCAGGAACCCCCCATAGCTTGGCACCCTGGGCAGCTGCCCAGCTAGTCCTCCCCACCCCTTAATCTGGCCCTGGAAATAATACAGGTCAGTTCTTTTCTCCATGGAATCACCACCCAAGATGATTGTAAACACTTAAAACTGAACTGGGGATGAAAGGGACTGGATCCAGGCCTATGAAGAAGATGCTTCAAACAACATTTAGGGTGAAAAAATTACTACTTGTAGCCAAAAGCTTCAGAGGGGTAGCCAAGTTAGTCTGTAACAGGAAAAACTTAAAAAATAACAAATAGTCTCGTAGCACCTTAAAGACTAGCAAAACATGTAGATATTTAAAGTGCTACTATTTGTTGTTTTTTAAGTTGTACTTGTAGCCAGTCTCTGCAGTTCATTAAGCTTAGTTGTCATGTTTATTTTATTTGCTCACTAATCTGTGTTGATCTGTTTGCTATGCCATATAATGACTTAAAAAACATCCTTTGTAGTTAATAAACTTGTTTTGTAAAACCCAGTGTCTAGGTCTACACTGCAAGCTTCTGGCGCAAGAGAGTGTCCACACTGCCATGTGCTCTCTTGTGCAAGAAAGCTCTGATGGCCATTTTAGCCATACGGGTTTCCTGCTCGAGAAACCTCTGTTTCCGTCCACAGTGACTTCTTACGCAAGAGCTCTTGCACAAGAGGGCTTATTCCTTGTGGGGAGAGGAATAACTCTTGCGCAAGAAGCCCTCTTTTCCGACGCTTTACTGTAAATTTACTTGTGCAAGAAATTGCGTGCAGTGTAGACATGCCACAAGTTTTTGCGCAAGAACAGCCATTCTTGCGCAAAAAGCCTGCAGTGTAGACTTAGCCACTTTGTGCAATTCATAACTGGTGGGGAGGGGAAACTGTTTACATATTCCTCCACACTGAGGGAGGGAGCAAATTTCATGAACATGTGCTATACAGCTTTGTGTGCAGTGCAAGACAATACACCTCAGATGGGGTGTGTACTTGAGCAGTGAGCAATCCCTGAACTCAGCTTTGCCACACACAGATCTCAGGGTATGTCTACACTACAGCACTAATTCGAACTAAGCTAATTCGAACTAGTGCATCTAGACTTAAAAACTAGTTCGAATTAGCGTTTTGCTAATTCGAACTAGCATGTCCACATTGAATGGACCCTGAACCGAGGTTAAGGATGGCCAGAAGCAGTGCCGGCAGGGCATCAGATTAGGACTTAGAGCGTGGAGCTGCTGTCTCAGGCTAGCCGAGGGCTGTGCTTAAAGGGACCCGACCCCCACCCCGGACAGACAATTCTCAGGGGTTCCCCGCTCGCTTGTCTAACTTGATGAGGGACAGCAAAGCAGTCCTGGCTTGGAGTGCCCTGAATGCCCACACTCGGCATATCACAGGACTCGGCCATCAGCCCGGCTGCACTTGCCGCAGGCTGCCATCCGGGAGGAGTGGGGGTCAATCGGGAGGCTGCAGGAGAGCTTCAACCCCGAGAAGCCCGCAGAGCCAGCCCAGCCATCCCCATCGGGGGCTCGTACCCCATTCTTCCCTTACCTCCTTCCTCCCTTTCCCCCTTCCTGATGTACAAAATAAAGGACACGTGTTCGAAAATAGAAACTCTCTTTATTGAACAAAACTCGTGGAGACTGGGAAAAGGAGGTGGGAGAGGGAAAGAGAGAGGGTGGAAGAGGGGAGGGCAACTAAAATGATCAGGGGTTTACAGGTCCCATATGAAGAGAGGCTAAAGAGACTGGGACTTCTCAGCTTAGAAAAGAGGAGACCGAAGGGGGATACAATAGAGGTCTATAAAAGCATGAATGGTGTGGAGAGTGTGCATAAAGAAAAGTTCTTCATTAGTTCCCATAATAGAAGGAGTAGAGGACACCAAGTGAAATGAATGGGTAGCAGGCTTCAAACTAATAACAGAAAGTTCTTCTTCACAAAGCAAATAGTCAACCTGTGGATCTCCTTGCTACAGGAGGCTGTGAAGGCTAGAACTAGGACAGAGTTTAAAGAAAAGTTAGATAAAGTCATGGAGGTTGGGTCCATGGAGTGCTATTAGCCAGGGGATAGAAATGGTGTCCCTGGCCTCTGTTTGTGGAAGGCTGGAGATGGATGGCACGAGACAAATGGCTTGGTCCTTATTTCGGTCCATCCTCTCCAGGGTCCCTAGTGTTGGCCGCTGTTGGCAGACAGGCTACTGGGCTAGATGGACCTTTGGTCTGACTCAGTACGGCCATTCTAAGCTCAGGGCTCAGGGTCGGGGGTCTCACTGGACCACCCTGATTTTCATGCAAACCTGCTTCTGGGTGGCAGGCTGGCAGCTATCCTGCCCTAGATGGCCACTTTCCTGTGCCTAGTGTGGAGGTCGTGGATGAGGTCCACGATCTCCGCATTAGATCTGGTGGGTGCCCACCTCTTGCGGACCTGGGCAGGCTCCCGGGAGCCACCAGCCCCCCGGGAAGAGGCGGAGGGCTGGGTGGCAGTGGGTGGCTGGCTCGTGCCGTGCCAGGTGCAGGGTCTGCTGGGTGGGTGCTGGCAGGCTTGAACCTGGCACAGGCACTGTAGCCAGCCTGTGCCCCTTTAAGGGCTCCGGGGCCGGGAGGGGGGCAGACAAGTTTCCCTGGTGGTGCCCAGAGTGGCCACCAGGGAAAGCTGGGGAGGGCTAGCCACTCACTATTTCGAATTAAGTGGCTACTCAGCCCTTAATTCGAACTACCTTATTCGAACTAGGTGTTAGTCCTCGTAGAATGAGGTTTACCTAGTTCGAATTAAGCACTCTGCTAGTTCGAATTAAGTTCAAACTAGCGGTTTTCTGTGTTGCACCTATCAAAGTTAATTCGAACTAACGTCTGTTAGTTCGAATTAACTTTGTAGTGTAGACATACCCTCAGTGTCTGTATTTTTCTACAACTGGGTGTGGTCCTACGTGTGTGTGTGTGTGTGTGTGAGTGTGTGTGTGTTCTAGAAAAGGTTTGAGGGCATGGCACAGCAGGGATAAATTGAGGGAGTTCATGCTGGTGAAATGAGTGAGTTCAGTGGGGCCCCAGTATATCAGATGGGACCCCAAAGGCAGGGATAAGCCATCAAACAACCCATTGTTGTGTTTGAGTTTTCAGTTAAAGAAATAAGCTGTGATTTTGTCTCTTTAAAGGACCAACTAACCTAATTATTCCTTATTATATGTGGGGTGGTGTGGTGTGTGCCTTTTTTTTACCCAATTAGTCGTCCTCTGGAGGTGAAACCTCATAGTCAGTTTCTCCCTTCTCCATCCCTACTTCCAGACAGCCAAGACAAAAAGTGATTTACTGAGGGGAGCAGGGTGGACATTAGGAACATTTAACTGTCAGGGTTGTTAAACACTGGAACACATTGCCTAGGGAGGCTGTGGAATCTCCATAATTGGAGATATTTAAGATCAGGTTAGACAAACACCAATCAAGGATGGTGTAGATGATGTGTGGGACTGGACTTGATGATCTCTAGAGGTCCCTTCTATTTCTATGATTCTGTGGGGCATTTTTTGTAAATTCTATTATAACATGAAAATTAGCTAATTACATCATCTGCATATTCTCCAAGTAACTTGTATACGATTAAACTTCAGTCTAAGGTTATAATACAACCTGTCGCAAGCATTGGCAGGGTAGGACATAGGGGGTGCATAAGCCTATAAACTCAAGATGGATGGAGCTGAAGGGCTTTCTGGCTGGTAAATGAATGGCAGTGACTCATTAGGCATCACACCAGTCTGTTAACTGAGAAGTACAATTGCACACTGTTTCTACAGGCCCCATTCAGTCTCAGGAATGTGCCGTAGGATGGTATATAGGTCTGAGTGTTGAGCAAGCTGCAAAAAATCTGGTAAGGCTAAACTGGTTACATCAGTTTTGGGGCTGCTTTGCACGGCCATGATAGTCAGAGCAAGGACAAGAATCCAACATTGCATGTAAAGCTAGCGAGTGGAATTTGGTGGTCTAGAATTTGATGCTTTTTAGGAGTATAATCAAATACTTTTCAAAAATTATACATATCTTTAATGGTTGTGATACCAATGAGATGTTCCAAACCTCAACATACTAACACTGGAAGAGTAAATTCAAATTCCTGTGCTACATAATCTAGGGTTCTTTGTCAGGACTTAGTTGTGAAAATTAAAATAGCATAAATCTGCTCGTGTTTTTGTAGATAAGGGAATAATTCCATCGGTCACTATTACCGTAATAAAAGCCAAATAATAAAAAAGCCTTCCCTGTGCCTTATGCTATCCAGTTGTGAACCTCCTGCATAAGCAATTAATGTCACTGTGCATTAAATTCTAACTAAGAAAGCTTTGAATCTGAAGCTTCATTTACACAGACAAATGATAAATGCAGCAAGGTAGATAGCAGCATTGGAATTATATTTTGGTAACTAGCATATTGTTATAATTATAATACCTAGAGACCTCAATTGAGATCAAAGTTCATCAGTTATGCTCTGGACGGACAAAGTAAGAGTCACACAGTTGCTGACTTGGAAAACTTACAACCTAAATATTCAAGACAGAAAGTGATTTGGGGCACAGAGACTTGTTCAACATCACACAGGAGGTCAGTGGCAAGGCCAGTAATAGAAGGTAGGGTGCCAGACTTCCAATATTGACACCTTCCCTCTCTGAGGGTATATCTACACTAGGTAGTTCGAACTAGGCTTCCTACTACGAGGAGTAATGGTAGTTCGAACTACCTAGTTCATGCCCCGTGTAGTTCGAACCAGCGGGGTTTTAAAAATGGCGGCTCCCCGCTTATGCAAATGAAGCCCGGGAAATTCAAATCGAACTAGGAGGGTAGTGTAGACATACCCTAATGGACTAGAATGCTCTGTTCTCCTCCTGCAGCTTTTGGTGTTACTCCTTTACATGTAATAGGATTCCATACAGGCTGTTCAAGGCTATGATAAATAGGAACTAGAAAGTTCGTTACCCATAGAATACTAGGACTGGAAGGGACCCTCATTGCAGGATCAAATAGGCTGCATCTAGACTGGCAAGTTTTTCCAGAAAATCAGCCGCTTTTCCGGAAAAACTTGCCAGCTGTCTACACTGGCCGCTTGATTTTGTGCAAAAGCACTGATGTTCTACTGTCTGAAATCAGTGCTTCTTGCGCAAATGCTTTGATGTTTCCATTCGGGCAAAAGCCCTTTACCGGAAATGCTATTGCGCAAAAGAGCCAGTGTAGACAGCTGAAAACTGTTTTGCGCAAAAAAGCCCAAATGGCGATCGGGGCTTTCTTGCACAAAACCGCGTCTAGATTAGCAGGGACGCTTTTCCGCAAACAGTGCTTTTGTGGAAAAGCGTATGTGACAATCTAGATGCTCTTTTCCGCAAATGCTTTTAACGGAAAAACTTTTCCGTTAAAAGCATTTGCGGAAAATCATGCCAGTCTAGACGTAGCCATTGTGTCTAGACCATCCCTGATAGATATTTATCTAACCTACTCTTAAATATCTCCACTGATGGAGATTCCACAACCTCCCTGGGCAATTTATTCCAGTGTTTTACCACCCTGACAGTTAGGGTGTGTCTAGACTACATGCCTCCTTCGACGGAGGCATGTAGATTAGCCAGATCGGAAGAGGGAAATGAAGCCGCGATTAAAATAATCGCGGCTTCATTTAAATTTAAATGGCTGCCCCGATCTGCCGATCAGCTGTTTGTCGGCAGATCGGGGGAGTCTGGACGCGATGCCCCGACAAAGAAGCCTTTCTTCATCGACACAGGTAAGCCTCGTGAAACCAGGCTTACCTGTGTCGATGAAGAAAGGCTTCTTTGTCGGGGCATCGCGTCCAGACTCCCCCGATCTGCCGACAAACAGCTGATCGGCAGATCGGGGCAGCCATTTAAATTTAAATGAAGCCGCGATTATTTTAATCGCGGCTTCATTTCCCTCTTCCGATCTGGCTAATCTACATGCCTCCGTCGAAGGAGGCATGTAGTCTAGACACACCCTTAGGAACTTTTTTCTAATGTCCAACCTAAACCTCCCTTGCTGCAGTTTAAGCTCATTGCTTTTTGTTATATCCTCAGAGGCCAGGAAGAACAAATTTTCTTCCTCCTCCTTGTCACTCCGTTTTAGATACCTGAAAACCGTTATCATGTCCCCCCTCAATCTTCTCTTTTCCAAACTAAACAAGCCCAATTCTTTCAGTCTTCCTTCATAGGTCATATTCTCTAGACCTTTAATCATTCTTGTTGCTCTTCACTGGACCTTCTCCAATTTCTCCACATCTTTCTTGAAATGTGGTGCCTAGAGCTGGACACAATACTCCAACTGATGCTTAATCAGTGCAGAGTAGACCGGAAGAATGACTTCTCGTGTCTTGCTCACAACACACCTGTTAATGCATCCTAGAATCAAGTTTGCTTTTTTTGCAATAGCATCACACTGTTGACTCATATTTAGCTTGTGGTCCATTGTAACCCCTAGATCCCTTTCTGCCATACTCCTTCCTAGACAGTCACTTCCTATTCTGTATGTGTGAAAATGATTGTTCCTTCCTAAGTGGAGCACTTGGCATTTGTCTTTATTAAACTTCATCCTATTTACCTTAGACCATTTCTCCAATATTTCCAGATCATTTTGAATTATGATCTTATCCTCCAAAGCAGTCGCAACACCTCCCAGCGTGGTATCATCTGCAAACTTAATACACGTACTTTCTATGCCATTATCTAAATCGTTGATGAAGATATTGAACAGAGCCGGTCCCAAAACAGACTCCTGTGGAACCCCACATGTTATGCCTTTCCAGCAGGATTGAGAACCATTAATAATTACTCTCTGAGTACGGTAATCCAGACAGTTATGCACCCACCTTATAGTAGCCCCATCTAAGCTGTATTTGCCTAGTTTATTGTTAAGAATATCATGCAAGACCATATCAAATGCATTCCTAAAGTCCAAGTATACCACATCCACAGCTTCTCCCTTATTCACAAGACTCGTTATCCTATCAAAGAAAGCTATCAAATTGATTTGAAATGATTTGTTCTTTACAAATCCATGCTGGCTGTTCCCTATCACCTTACCACCTTCCAATTGTTTGCAGATTATTTCCTTAAATTCTTTCTCCATTAAAACAGAATTTAAACTAACTGGTCTGTAGTTTCTTGGGTTGTTTTTATTTCCCTTTTTATAGATGGACACTTTACTTGCCCTTTTCCAGTCTTCTGAAATCTCTCCTGTCTCTCATGATTTTCCAAAGACGATAGCTAGAGGCTCAGATACCTCCTCTCTCATCTCCTTGATTGTTCTACGATGTATTTCTTCAGGCCCTGGTGACTTGTAGGTATCTAACTTTTCTAAGTGATTTTTAACTTGTTCTTTTTTTTATTCTATCTTCTAAACCTACCCTCTTCTCACTAGCATTCACCATGTTAGGCATTCCTACAGACTTCTTGGTGAAGACCGAAACAAAGAAGTCATTAAGCATCTCTGCCATTTCCTAGTTTCTTGTTTCTCCCTCCTCACTGAGCACTGGGCCTACCCTGTCCTTGGTCTTCCTCTTGCTTCTAATGTATTTATAAAAAGTCTTCTTGTTTTCCTTTATTCCTGTAGCTAGTTTGAACTCATTTTGTGCCTTTGCCTTTCTAATCTCGCCCCTGCATTCCTGTGTTGTTTGCCTATATTCATCCTTTGTAATTTGTCCTAGTTTCCATTTTTTATATGACTCCTTAATTTTTAGATCATGCAAGATCTCGTGGTTAAGCCAAGGTGGTCTTTTGCCATATTTTCTATCTTTCCTATATAGCGGAATAGGTTGCATTTGAGCCCTTACCAATGTCCCTTTGAAAAACTGCCAATTCTCCTAAGTTGTTTTTCCCCTCAGTCTTGATTCCCATGGGACCTTACCTATCAGCTCTCTGAGCTTACCAAAATCCGCCTTCCTGAAATCCATAGTCTCTATTTTGCTGTTCTCCCTTCTACCCTTCCTTAGAATTGTGATCTTCATGATCAATTTCACCCAAGCTACCTTCCACTTTCAAATTATCAACCAGTTCTTCCCTGTTTGTTAAAATCAAATCTTGAACAGCTTCCCCCGGTTGCTTTTTCAACCTTCTGAAATAAAAAGTTGTCAGCAATGCAGTTCAAGAACTTATTGGATAGTCTGTGCCCCGCTGTGTTATTTTCCCAACATATATCTGGATAGTTGAAGTCCCTCATCACCACCAAATCTTGGGCTTTGGATGATTTTGTTAGTTGTTTAAAAAAAGCCTCATCCACTTCCACCGGGGTAGGTGGCCTGTAGTAAACTCCTAGCATGACATCACCCTTGTTTTTTACCCCTTTTAGCCTAACCCAGAGACTCTCAACATTTTCATCTCCTATGTGCATCTCCATCTCACTCCAAGTGTGTACATTTTTAATGTATAAGGCAATACCTCCTCCCTTTTTTCCCCTGTCTATTCTTCCTGAGCAAGCTGTACCCTTCTATACAAACATTCCAATCATGTGTATTATTCCATCAAGTTTCTGTGATGCCAACAATGTCATAGTTGTATTTATTTATTAGCACATCCAGTTCTTCCTGCTTATTGCCCATACTTCTTGCATTTGTATATAGGCATCTAAGATACTGATTTGATCTTGCCTCCCAGTTTTGCCCTGACCCTCCTCTCTCTCTGCCATTATAGCCCACGCTCCCTCCTATTTCCAACCCATCGCCCAGGTCTCCATGTTCTCCACTTATCCATGGGCTTTGCTCACCTGTCCCCATCAAATCTAGTTTAAAGCCCTCCTCACTAGGTTATCCAGTCTGTGTCCAAATAGGGTCTTCCTCCTCCTCGAAAGGTGAACGCCATCTCTGCCAAGCAGTCCTTCCCTGAATAACATCCCATGGTTGAGAAAGCCAAAGCCCTCCTGGAGACACCATCTTCGCAGCCAGGCATTCACCTCCAGGATGCACCTGTCTCTGCCGGGGCCCCTACCTTTGACAGGAAGGATCAGCAATCTTTAAAAAAGGACTGCCAGGACTCAGCACCTTCAACTGTGCCTCAGTTATAGACATGCCAGCTGCCAGGCTGATTAATAAACTCATCCGGTTTATATTGGGATCACTTGATTGGCCAGCTCACCGGAGTGGCTGAAGGGAACCAGGAGGCCTGCTTTTAAATTCAGTAGTACAACCAGTTGTTGGCTGCTCAACACTTCTTTCTATAGTTGTGATTCTACTTGTTCCTGCCCTATTTCTGTTCTGTTCTAGTTCCTAATTCCTGATTCTGGTTTCTGATTTATGCTACAACCCAGGGCTTTTGGGACCCACTTAGCCTGGATGGCTGGATCTAACCATAGACCTGTATGGCTGACACCAATGCCTGACAGATATATTTTAAAATGTAGAAAATGGGACAAAAACAGAAGCAATGGCTTGTGTGACAATACCTCACTGGAATATTCTGTAAAGTAAGGAAGGTTTTCCATAGTTGCATTTTAGAAAAATGAAGATTCTGCACCTCTAGAAATAATCTCTCTTTGATCGCCTCAACACAGACTTGATTGCTATATAAAGGGAAGCCTCTCTATCTTTACCTCTTCTGCTTATCCAATGCCAGGTTTCAGAATTCATTACTATAGCAGGATAAGATTACATAAACCAGGAAAAGCTGGTCTTCCTCCCCCACAGAAGGACTATTATCAACTCATAACTTCTGAGATGTTCCTCTGTGCTTCCAAGTCCAGCATTTCAAAAGCAAGTTGGTCTGTGTGTCCTTAGATGCTCCTCACCAGTTGGGTGGCTGACTTTTGATTTGCATGTCCATTGTTCTTAGTTATAAGTATTAGATCATACCTGCATACCTATGCATCTAGTTTCTATTTTAACTGATCACAAAGAATCATGGATTTGCTTCTGTTAAAATCCTTTGTATCCCATTTCCCTTGCTACGAGACACAAATTATTGACAGCATCCTGAGCTGTTTTCCCAGTGACACATAACAGCAGGGATGGGTTCAAATAAACTGAGAATTATCCAGATATTTATCTCATCCTCAAATCTTTGCTATGCACTTTGTTTTAGCATATAATTCAATGTGTTTAATTTTCCCTATAACACACAAACAAGGAAAGCTGATAGAATGATTAAAACTAATATAAGGAAACTTTAAATAGCAGATAGTCCAATTCTAGTTTGCTTCCACAGAAAGTCGTTCAGAGAAACAGTTTAGGGAAATTAAAACACAAGACAAAACACACTCAATAACTCTTTATTTATACCACTAGCCTCTAAGGAAATGGATTTAAAAATCTTGGACGTGTACTTGCTAACAGACTGCTGGAGACCCAATATTAAACAACAAACAAACAAGATTATTTTGATTTGAGTGCAGCAAAGGAGCACTAGATAAACTAGATGGAACTAGATACATTCATGGAGGTTAGGTCCATCAATACTTACGGGGCACGTCTAGACTTCCCACGGCTTTCGAAAGAAGATATGCAAATTCGGTGAGAATTTGCGTATCTTCTTCCAAACTCATTTTCTAAAGAGTTTTTTCAAAAAAAAAAAAGCATTCTACACACGGTTCTTTCAAAAAAAAACCCCACCCTTTTTTGAAAGAACCCTTGTTCCTAAAAAAAAAAGAGGTATACAGGGTTTCGAAAAAGGGTTTTTTTCTCTCTAAAAGAACTGCATCTAGACTGCTTTTTTTCCCAAAAAACATCTTCTGAAAATGGGATCAGAAGAAGATATGCAAATTTGGCACAATTTTGCATATAATCTTTCGAAAGCTGTGGGCAGCCATGGGTGTCCCTAGCCTCTGTTTGTCAGAGACTGGAAATAGATGACAAGAGAGGGATCACCTATTGATTACCTCTTCTGTTCACTCCCTCTGGGACATATGGTAATGGCAACTGTCAGAAGACAGGATAGTGTGCTAGATGGACCTTTTGTCTGATTCAGTATGGTCATTCTTATGTTATGTTCTTATGTAAAATGCACAAACAGCCAAGCATTAAGATAAAGGCATACAAGTTTCCTCTTGCAAGACTTATAGTATACTATATAGCAGACTCAGTAATCTGGTCACTGAATTCTGAGGTGATCAGTTATTTCTAGAGGATTATTTACATCTTTCCAAGTTAAATACTGTGTTTGCATGATAACTATTAGTTTGTTGTTTCTTACCATGGTTTATAATGGAAAGGAATGTCTCACTCTTCTGAAGTCAATCTGCTTTAACAATTAGGGAACCAATATGTATATAATTGTTCATAAACAATGAAAATAACGTAATAGCTATTTCAGACTGGTTATTTTGATTAATGTAACTATGATGCATTATAGTCTTTAACTTTTTAGTAATATGACATTATGCCTTTTTGTTAATAGAAAATGAATTAATTTGATCATTTCATTTCTTTTTTGAAAAAAATTGACAAAGCTGCAGGATTTATCTAATATAATTCTCATCAAGTCAAAATTCATTTTCAAGGCACCTTACAATGGCATTCAAAGAAGTGAGAAATAAAGTAAAATTCTCTGCTTATGGCTCTATAAAATAAGCTGATGTAAAGAATCAAAGCATCAATGAATATAAAGGGAAGAAATTTTTCAGTGGCCCATATAACAATGATGAAAGCCTGAGTAATAAACTGGAGGAATTAGAAATATTCATTTATTAAAAGAAATTTGATATAATAGGTATTACTGAAACATGGCCAGATGATTCACATGAATGGAATGTTAAAATAATTGGATGCACCCTATTTACAAAGGAATGAGGGTAGAAATGATGGTGGGGGGCACTCTGTAATAGACTGTCATTAAGTGCTTTAGAGTTATTGACAATTCAGAAGACTAGGATCTGGAATGCTTATGGATGAATATACTAATCGATAAACCAGAAGTATAATAGTGGGAATTTGCTATTTTTCACCAAATCAGGTCAAGGAATAGAATGAGCAGCTCCTTAAGCACTATTCTTTAATATAAAAAAATTAAAAGAAATCTCATCTTGCCGTTTTTTAAAATGGTGGATATGAACTGGTGATTTCATGCTGCCTCTAAAAATCTAAAAATCATAAATGACAGCTTTCTACCCATGAAGGTACATTAACTAACTTGGAATAATTCTATAGTAGACCTATAAAAGTGAATTTATCACTGAGCTAATACTAATGATTGTCTAAGTAGGAGTGATCGTGTTGAATTTCATTTGCTATGTGCAAACAGAATATAATCTCTTCTAATAACAAAAGCTGTAAAGAATTGCAAATAAAATTGAGTGTGAAGAAATATTTAAAGATAAAATGAGAATGACAATTGGGAATTATGTAAAAAATGCGTTATTATATACACCCCCATAGCTTCCCAAAGTTCAGCAATCCCCCCCAAAATCTTCTTGTCTAAAAAGTAATCCTGGTAAAAAGGGGGGAACATCAAGTAGGAACAGATGGGTTGTTTTAGCTTATTATTTTACGTCAGTGTGCTCACTGCTGGAGTACTGTGTTCAGTTCTGATATCCACACTTCAAGAAAGATGTTAATAAATTGGAGCTTCAGGGGGAAGCCGAGTTAGTCTGTTACAAAAACAACAACAACAAATGGTCTGGTAGCACTTTATAGATTAACAAAACATGTAGATTGTATCATGAGCTTTCGTGGGCACAACCCACTTCTTCAGATGACTGGAGTTATGAGTAGGGGATATGAAAATTGGAAATAAATAAATCAGGTGAACACCAACAGCACGCCTCTAGCCATCGCCTACAGTCCTCAGCTAAAACCTCTCCAACGCATCATTAGTGATCTACAACCCATCCTGGACAATGATCCCTCACTTTCACAGGCCTTGGGAGGTAGGCCTGTCCTTGCCCACAGACAACCCGCCAACCTGAAGCATATTCTCACCAGCAACTACACACCGCACTATAATAACTCTAACTCAGGAACCAATCCATGCAACAAACCTCAGTGCCAACTCTGCCCACATATATACATCAGCAATACCATCACAGGACCTAACTAGATCAGCCATACCGTCACTGGTTCATTCTCCTGCTCATCTACTAACGTAATATATACCATCATGTGCCAACAATGCCCCTCTGCTATATACATTGGCCAAACTAGACAGTCCCTAAGTAAAAGAAAAAATGGACACAAATCTGATATTAAGAATGGCAACATACAAAAACCTGTAGGGGAACACTTCAATCTCCCTCAACACACAATTGCAGATCTAAAGGTAGCCATCCTGCAGCCAAAAAACTTCAGGACCAGACTTCAAAGAGAAACTGCTGAGCTACAGTTCATCTTCAAGTTTGACACAATCAACTCTGGATTAAACAAAGACTGTGAATTGCTAGCTAATTACAAAAGCAGCTTCTCCTCTCTTGGTATTCACACCTCCAGATCAGCTACTAGAAGTGGGCCTCATCCTCCCTGATTGGATCCACCTCGTCATCTCTAGCCATATTCTGGCCTGCATATTTATACTTGCCTCTGGAAATTTCCACTACATGCATCTGACGAAGTGGGTCTTTGCCCACGAAAGATTATGCTCCAACACTTCAGTTAGTCTATAAGGTTCCACGGGACACCTCGCCGCTTTTGCAGATTCAGACTAACACGGCTACCCCTCTGATACTGGAAATAAATAGAAGAAGGGAAAGGGGGAGAGGGGGAAGAGAATGATGCTCTGTCTCCCACCCCCCTTCCTGTTTTTTCTTTAAGTATCTGGAGAATGGGTGATTTAAAGAAAACAGGGTTTAACAGGTTAACAGTGAATAAAATCAATTGACAAAGTACACAGAAATAATAAGAACTTATCTACCTGGTATTTGCACTGCCACCATTTATCCCACCCCATAATATGCATTCCTCTGGAGTCAGAGTCCCAGACGCTTGCATGGGCATGTTTGAAGGTATGTAGCTGGAGTGGAGACAGCACTGTGCAGGTCCTATGTGTATTAGTCCAAGCTGAGCAGACAGTTTCAAAATCCCTCTGCCACTGAAGTAGGCTCTACCAAATGCCAGCAGCTCTGGTTCATTGGGCTGGTCACTCTGCCTCTCTTTGGACCCATACTTAGTCTATATCTCTGAAGTCTGTTCCAGACAGCACTTTCCCAAAAAGCCCAGTGAGTTACTTACAGTTTCCACCTGTGTACAGGGTTTATGTAGTCCTTCTCAGCCACAGGCACAGCCTCTCTCCTCTAAAGGCAATCAGCAGCCCCTGAAATAGCCTGCTAGATCCAAGCCCCACAGGCTCTCAGACCCAGCTGCAACACAACAGCTCCTGGACTGGACAAAGGCTCCTCCACAGCAGCCTTGCTCCTCTGTCCCAAAACATGAAGAGCTCCTCTCCCAACATGCACGGACAAGCCTCCTTCCTCCTTTTTCCTCAAGAGCTCATGGGAGTTGTAGTCTCTAGGGCTAGATTGCAGCACAAAGGATCCTCCCAGAAACAGTCAGAGTCCCCTTTAGTAAGGAGACTACATAACCATAACACAAATATCAGATTACATTATATTACAAAGTGCCTTCAGTATCCCTACATGCTAAACATTTTATTGTAATTAATTTTATTAATTATATAACAGTGCACTTACTAATTACCTAGAGAAAGCAAATACTGCTACTTACCCTAGGATCATGCCTTTATTCATTAAACAAACATTTTTGTGAACACCACCAGTAAAATCTCCATTCAGGTATACAGTTTACAAATGTCATCCCTTGGCAATCACTTGCATTTTGTCACTAATATACAAAATGGCTGGCATGAATTATAAGTATCTGGTGAAACTGGTGTATTTTAAAATCTGACTCAGTACACTTACTAAGTTGGAAATTTCCATTCAACGATAGCTACAGAGCATGCATTTTGTTTAAAGCAAGCCCATGCTGGGTTCTGAACTGATTTTTAAGCTGTAAAGTTTCATATCTATGTACAGAGAATTATAATACTTAAGCCAGGAGGTCACAAATAAACCACTCACAATTGTTGATGCCTTTATCCTTACAACATTCCTGTAAGATAGGGAAATGTTATTATTCATATTAAACATTAGGAATTTATGTACAGAGAAGCTAATTGACTTCTTCAAGATCACACAGGAAAGATTTGATGGAGCCTGAAATTGACTCTTCACTTTCAATTGTCGAGGCTAGTGTCTTAATGACTTGACCAGCCTGCTTCCTTCCATAACTAGCGTTAGTATTGTCCTCACCAGTTATAGTTAGTAGCAGTAGCTGATGTCCCTTGGGGGGAAGTAGAGGGACAATGATCTTCGGCCAATGATCACTGCAAAGAAAACTACAGGGCATTCCCAAAAATCGAGCATACACAACTTTGCTGAAGCAGGGACAATGGCTACTTTTCAATGCTTGCTTAGTTGTATGAGAAACCTAGTGTTCCTGAATTTCATTCCGAAAGAAATTTTACTTCATGATGATCTTTTGCTGCATGGTTGCTGAAATTTTACAGTATGCAAAATCAAACCAAGATGTGCCGTTCACATGATTAAATTGGGTTATTTTGGCAGAATATTCTGCATCTGTATTTTTCATGAGATGGCAGATTTTCGCTGCCAGATAATGCAGCCCAGGACACACGGCTGCTCCCTGCTCTCCCAGCCAGTCCTCAGAGCTGCCTGGAGCACACAGCATGGTGCTCCAGGAACGATTTAAAGAGCCAGGGGTGATTTAAAGAACCTAGCATTAGCAGCAGCCGGCAGCCTCAGGCCCCTTTGAATCTCTGGGCCCTGAAGTTGCTCCCATTGCTTGCCTATGTCGGAAGGCCTTTATGAGTCTCCCACTGTGGTTTCTTTTTAAAAAAGGCATGAAGCTGCTACATCTCCCCTTTTTCCTTTATTACAGATAACTTCAGAGCTTTTCATTTTTATGGAACAATTTGTGGTGGGGGCAGGGTGAGAAGTCTAGTGGTCAGCTGCTGTACTGTAATATGAGCAACTGAATGTTAGGTGATGATTTGGGAATCATGAGAACTTCTGCAAAGTATGAAGACAGCTGCAATGTCAAGATGTCTACGCAAGTGGCAAATTGATACTACTGCTTTGCTGCAAAAAAAAAAAAAAAAAAAAAAAAAGGCTATTTCTTTTATTATTACCTAGTCTTCCACTTGGCTTTTCTATCCGTCTATTCTATTTTATTAAAAACTTCGACTGACAATTGCTTTCAGGCATGAACTGCCTCTCAGTTTGAATTTGTACAACATTTATTAGAAAGGCGACCCAAATCTTGTTTGTGCTAATTTAGTACAAATAACAGCAGTAGTGGGTGAACTAATTTTTTGCCAGTTCAGTTTCTGTGTCTTCAAATTTAGCCATTTCCTTTTCCCCCCATCATAAAATGTATAAAGGCATAGGAAGCCTCAACACTTAAACTGCATTTTTGATCTCATATAAAGTGCCCTTTAGACCTTTTATAGAGCTGCGAGAGTTTAGAAAAGTGTCAGAGACAAGTCAGCTCCCTCTTATTTATTTTCACAATTCATTCCACGCTCCCAAGTTTACAGGGTACTTAATTACAATCAATGATATAATTAAATTGAGTAAAATGTGCAAGAGAGAACAAAAAATAATAAGTGCATCTTTGGGCAAATGCATTTTAGGCACAAAATTGTGATTTTGCCTCTCAAATCATCCTTATTTGCTCCTGTGTATGAGTGGGAAACACACTAGATTGCAGAAACAGCTTGTAAATTCAGATCCAGAACATCACATTTACATATTTTACCGAATGGCGCACTGTAGTAACATTAGTCCTCTTAGCGTATGTGTGAATGTCGGAACAGCTAAATTTTCACAACTCATTTCAAATCCTGAAGCTGCTTTGATCCTTTTGTAATTTAAGAGCTCTCTCTCTGCAAACATCTTATAATCCACACTTTTTAAGGTTTGTTCACCAGAGTTTGACTCACTGGTGAACAGTTCTTTGCAATTGTATTATTTGCTCGTTCCAGTCTAGTTGCAGCTGCCAGTCGCTACTGTTCCACTGACCATAGCACTGAGATAAAAAATAAAAAGCACACCCAAGAAAGTCTTCTAGAAGAGGTAGTTTCAGAAAGTGAAATGGCCTCTGAGTCTTATCATGCTCTTTGTAAAATTCTGAATCCTTATCTCTTGGTGCACCTTGCAGTCCCAAAGCCATGAGTCCAGTAATGGAAAACCTGCTTTTTATCTGTTTCTAGTATTTTGTGATGATAGACATGTGGAGGAAAAACTCACATACTTTTCAAGGTTACAATTAGAAAAGCCTAAACAGTTTAAACCCATCAGCGAGGTTAGTGTATATCTAGCTTTAGAAGAATTAAGGTACCATGTATTGTACCAACTTCTAGAAATAGATATTTGAAATTCTTGGGTATGGATTTAGCAAAAGTATAGAATTTCCACATAGAGAAAGGGCCAAATTCACATCAATTTAGAGAGTTTTCACTGAACATTTAATTACATCTGACCTGCTGCAATTATAGTGGTTCATAAACAACAGGAAAATCTGGTAATGTGATGATTTTATAAAATGTAACAACCTTGCCTCTGTCTGTTTAATTTCTTTCATGCAATATTTACCTGTATGATTCTGTCTGGATTTGTGAGTACAAAAGATGAAGGTTCAGAACTCAGGTCTGTAAAGTATCATTTATTCTGTCTTGGTAAAATGTAGTTAAACAAGAATATAATCTAGTATGTCCTACTATTGATGTTACTATCTATCTATATTGCAGGGGATTATTTTAACAAACAAAACTTTCAAGTACAATTCTGAAGTATCAGAGACCTATATTAAACTCTATGAGTGTAAATGAGATAGAGACAGAATAAAGAGGAAGGAGGGGGAAAGAAGATATTTTACTTTTGTCAGGGGTCCACAGAATGTTTAGAGCTAGATTTCACTCCTATGACATTAAGACAATGACCTAAGTAAAGGTTTTACACAGATGCCTTAGCCCATGGGCATTTCTGGTGCTGGGAAAAGCTGGAATACTGAGGTGGATGAAAACAAAAGGAGAGAGAGAAGGTTCAAACAATACCTCAAACGAAACCTTCTCTTCTTTTCAACCATGACCAGCACACAGGCTCACTCAATCACAAGTTTTTCTTTTTCTGATTCATGTGCCTTTCCACATGCTACAGCTAGGTGGCTGTTTGACTAAAAAGATAATCCAAACCCCCTTGCAGAAGTCAAAAGGAGTCTTTCCCTTGATCAGCCCCTACCAGAGCCAGGAACATAGTGTCACAGAAATCAGAATGTGAAAGGAATGATTAGCATTTTGGAAGGATCATAAACCCTCATACTTCAAGGCATAAACCAAGCTCTGAATAATGGAAGTTAGAAATAAATTTGCCCCATGGACAGGCTATAGAGTGAACAGGTGTCCAGTTTTCAACTGGAACACTCAGTTGAAAAAGGATCCTGGCAGTTCAGGTCAGCGCCACTGAGTGGGCCATTAAAAGTCTGGTCGGTAGTGCTACAGTGCTACAGAGCAAAGGCAGGCTAGTCCCTGCCTGTCTTGGAACTGCATTGTGCTCTGGAAATGGGTGGTAAGAGGTTCTGTGTGATGCTCCTGCCCCGAGCACTGGCTCCACAATCCCATTGGACAGTTTTCCCAGCTCCAGCCCTCAGCCTGAAGCCCCCTCCCACACTCTGAATCCCTCATTCCTGACCCTATCGCAGAGTCCTCGCCCCTCTACCCATCTACCTCAACTCTCAGCACCTTCCCACTCTCTAAATCATTTAGCCCCACTCCCCAAGGCCACCTCACCACCTGCCCTGACTCCTGCTCCCTCACCCCCTGCCCAGAGCCTCTCCGCCACCCCCGCATCACCAGTCCTGTGGCCTGAAGGATATGAGTAATGCCAGGAAAATCTTCTAGTATGGGATATTTGAACAAATATTGGAGCATTTGTTGGCCAGTCAGATGCTGCCTTAGTAATTCATATTCAGTAAATATTTCATCATATATCGTTGAGAGAAATCTGGGCTTGGCTGCCTTTTCTAGTTACCTCTGTGTTTATAATTACAACAATTAGCACAATTTTATAACAATAATAGTGAGTGCATATCCAGTATGCACTTTTGTTTGCAAACCGTGTTGGACCTGTATATTTTTGCATGCTCTTCTGAAGTTTTCTCATCCATCAAGCCAGCCTGGGTGAGAGTTCATGGTACCACCTGCTTCTTCTAGCTGCTGCTTTTTCCTGAGTCATATGGGTGCAATCCGTCAAAACAACCATTTCATAAAAATATCACAGAACTAATGTAGGCTGCCAGCTTGATAAAAGCAGCTGTAGCATTGACTAACACAAAGACATAACAACCTAAATAATGGCTGCAGAGGAAAAAAAGAGTCAGAAAAACAAAAGAAACCTTACAGCAGAAAAATAAATAGGCAACAAACCTTAGAAAAGAACACAATTAAATGTTCTCCCAGACATATTAATTCCCAACTTTTCCCCTCAACATGAACTAATTAATTAGCTATTTGGATCCTAGTTATTTTGCAGTCAAGTTTTATCTATATGTGAGACCTTTTTTGTGCACATGATAATAGCAACAAAGAACCCAAGTGGCCTCTGAGAACGTTTCCGTTTGTCAGGTTTCTCTGAATAATTCCATGTGCACATACAGGTGAACATCAGTGATGATTCTGAATCACTACATTACATAGATCACTGACACCATTAGTGCACTGTGTCTTTTCCCCAGGAGTTGTGGAGAAGTAATGAGCTCTGTCAGCCTACAATGGTGATGAGAACAAGGACTCACTAAAAAGCAAACAGATTGGGGAAAGGAAAGTGAAATGAAATAAACCAGTGAACGACCTATGTGAGTTAATGTAGTGGCTTGAAATTTCCCAGGTAAAAGACACAGTCCAATTATTAAATCTTGATGTTATGAGTAACGGGGTGTTCAACTTGGTGGCAAAATTCAGTGAATGGTAAAGCATTATAAGTTTCCATACAAAAGGATTGGAGGTGACATCAAGGTGGATAATAAAACTGCCCAGAGCACAGCTCATTGGCAGCTGAGCAATTAGCTCTGCCAGCAGCTCTGGATGATGTGTGAAAAATCGTAAGTTTTTAGTTAGCCAGTACAATAAAAATATTGGAACAGGGAAGTAACATAGGAGACAAATGTGGTTAAGCAGAAAATATTGCCTTCTTACGACAATTATACAATGTAGAGGAAAATGTGTTTTCATGATAGGTTGTTCTCCCGACAAATTATTAATATCCTGGCAGGTGGAAAAAATATTTTTGTCTGAAACAGAGGCTTCTTCCAAATCCCAGCAGATCTCAACACACATTATTCTCAGGTTGGGGAGGGGAATGAAGGAAATATATTATACAAATTGTGTACAAAGAACAGAATGAATGAAAATAGAAGCAGTTACCAAAGCCTGAGGAAAGCAGTACAAATAGAAAATTAGGCAATAGGAAAGGGCAATTCAGTTTACAAGAAATAAGCCTCCTATCTCCTCTATAAAAGTACAATTTAGAGTAGCAAGACTCAAAAGAAAGCAAGTGATCCTGGCAATTACTATCATGTGTGTCTACATTTGTTAGGTATCAAGACTGGTATAAAGCTAGAAGAGGTATCTGAGACAAAAAAAAAGTCCTGATGTGTCTTGTCAAAGTGGATCCAGGCACACACTGAGGAATATGATAAATGTTCATTTGCTGAGTGCTAGCAGTCTGATTCAAACTCTAACAGCTCACACACAACTTTTCACATTGTAGTTGTCAGTTGACAATCCAGTGTTCAAATTAAAGCAGTACATCACTGAGGCTATGTCTACACTACAAGTTTTTTGAGCAAAAACCAGCGGAGCTTCCACATCTTAAGCGCGTTTTTACACAAAAAATACAGTAAATCAACAGGACAGAGGGATTTTGCTGGTAGAGTTATTCCTCTCCCTACGAGGCTTAACTCCTTTTTGCGCTACAGCTCTTGCGCAAAAAGGCATGTGTGGATGCTCTGCAGGGGTTTCTTGAACAAAAAGAGCCTATCAGAAAAAGCACAGGTGTTCTGATGGCCAGTCTGTTAATGGCAATCAGAGATTTCTTGCACAAGAGTTTCCATGCAGTGTGGACAGTCTCTTGCAGAAAAGCACATTGCTTTGTGATGCGCTTTAAGGTCTGGATGCACTTTTGCGCAGGAAGTTTTTGTGGAAGATCTCTTGCGCAAAAACCCTGCAATGTAGACAAAACCTGAGATGCCAGGCTATTAAAATCTTTAAATACAAAGAGTGAAGCCACAGTGTAGATCTGGAGCAAAAGGATCAGCCTCTGCATGGTGAATTGTTTAGAGTTTCCACATGGTCTCCACCCCATGTCCCACACAGAATTCATTGAATTAGTACAAGCTCAAAATTAAAACTATATGAATAGCAATGGTAAGGCCTTTGCCAACAAGGAACAGGGGCAATCTTTTGGCTAATCAAAGATGGAAGAAGACATTTCTTGAAGGTGTTTGCATGTCTGTGGTTTCTGATTAATCTAACAGGACTCTGATTCTATGTACAGCCTTAGCAATGAGAAGGAAGATGCCTTCAACAGAAACTGAGGTGAGTGTTTGGGACAGCTCCTCAAAATGTTTGCCCCTCCCTACCAGCATCCCCTCTGTCTGACCTGGGCTGAGCTTGCGCTATCTGGGGAAGTCCTGATCACTTGAGACGTCTAACACTAAACTGGGTTAGATAATATAGACTATGTCTACACTTAGAGCTATCGGTGAGGTTTCCAGATTTTGTAGACACACTGGCTACGTCTAGACTGGCATGATTTTCTGCAAATGCTTTTAACGGAAAAGTTTTCCGTTAAAAGCATTTGCGGAAAAGAGCACCTTGATTGGCACGGACGCTTTTCCGCAAAAGCACTTTTTGCGAAAAGCATCCGCGCCAATCTAGACGCGCTTTTTCACAAAAAAGCCCCGATCGCCATTTTTGCGATTGGGGCTTTTTTGCGCAAAACAAATCTGAGCTGTCTACACTGGCCCTTTTGCGCAAAAGCTTTGCGCAAAAGGACTTTTGCCCGAACGGGAGCAGCATAGTATTTCCGCAAGAAGCACTGATTTCTTACAGTAGGAAGTCAGTGTTCTTGCGGAAATTCAAGCAGCCAGTCTAGACGCAGCCCCCTTACATTAGGTTTCATTGTGCTAGCTATGTTGGTGCAATAGCACAGGGATAGCAAGTGGTGTCATGGGCTGGAAACAGTGAATTATTGTATGGTTTAGCTGCCCTGTGCTATCACGGCTAAAGTACTGGTTTTAGCATGCTTGTGTCAGGTGAGTATGTCTATGCAAGCTGGGAATCCCTATCTTCAAGTGAAAGGAATATCCTGGCATTGGCAAGGGTTGGGACAAGGATTATGTGATCCAACAGGTCATTTTTATCTCTAGCTTGTATAACTGTGTGAATTCAACCTCATCTTTTCCAAAATCTGTATAAGTGTAAGTCAGCAGATGTCAAAAGCCTCAGGACCCTGCAAGAAAAGGGGTGTTATGGGAAAACAGAAACAAGAAGTTCCTGATAATGAAGGAGAGGTCAAAAATTCTCAAAGTGCTACATCTAAGCAAGCCACAAATAGTCGAAAGAGCACTATGTACTATAAGAAAAATGGTTACAATCCTAAGAGAAGCAGCAGCACAATCTATTCACATTGTCATCATTTCTTCAGTCTTCAATCTCTCCTGTATGCATGTGCTCCTGCTTATTCTCTCTTTCTCAGTTCAGTAGCATAAACACTACAATTCCCTCTTTTCCTCAAATCACTGAAGTGGTAAATAATACATACACAAGAACTCAAATTGTTACAAAATAATTTGACATAGCTCTTACCAGCAAGCACTGCTTTAGCAGACTCACAAGATCTAAACAATAAAAGAACCATAGAAGCTCTCAAGAGTGAGCAATTGCTTGCCTGTGACAATTTGATGGGAGCTGATGTACAAGAGTGGGTGGTACAATTGGCTCTGAACACATGCCAAAAAAAAATTCCCCAAATACCTGGACTCATTTTGCAGAGTTAATTCCAAAGGCTTCATAATGATATGTGTAGCAAAGGCCCATCAATTCTTTTTCTATGTTTTTGTGGTCGTATTTAAAATACTATTAATGACAGTAAAATTTAAATCAATAAAATGTCTGTTGTCAGAGATTTTGAAGTTTAACCTGGGGTAATAATCTGTCTTCTTTCCTCTCCCTGCATTTTACATACGTAATTTTCAAGATTTGGAGAATGTTCATTCTACAGTAAAGAGAGCTGATGGCATTCTTTTGTTGGATACATATGATAGTGAATGATGCCATTTTTATAGAGAGACTCGGTTTAGAGATGGTTATATCTAAGACAAATGCAAGCTGATATTTTCTATATTGAAAACTTCAGAGAGGTAGCAGAGTTAGTCTGTACAGGATAAACTTAAAAAACAACAAATAGTCCGGTAGCACTTTAAAGACTAACAAAACATGTAGATGGTATCATGAGCTTTTGTGGACACAGCCCACTTCTTCAGATGTCCGGAGTGTTGGATGTCCAGACCCAAAAATAAATTAATCAACTCTTAAGCTGTGTTTTATTGTAGCTCATTCCTATTATTAGAATACTAGAAGACTTACCCAGCATTACCTGGGATGTGGGAGTTGCACAGACCTTCCACAGGTGCTCCCTGGGCCTGATCTGGAGCTGGAGGGTCCAGAACTGGAGGAGCCTGGGATGGGGAGGGGTCCAGAGATGGAGGGAACCCTTCAGGCCTCCTTCCAGCCTTCCCTGGGCCTGGGCTGGGGTGGAAAGGGGGGCTGCAGAGTTCCCTGGGCTAGACTCGGGAGTGGTAAGCGGGTGAGGGGGCATGTAGCCTGGCTGGCCGCAGTTGTGCAGGGTGGCCCGGTGCTCCAATAATTAATAGTCTAGAGGGGCTGTTTTCCATGTATTCGTGATAGCCTATAGTATCAGAGTGGTATATACAGTATATATCATTTATAACAATTAAGAAGTTATTCACTGGGGAGAAATCATTCAATTTGCTACTTGCTCTTCTGCTTAACTTGAACTGGTTAATTTTCATTCAGTTTCTCTCAGAAACCTTGTTTAAAAATTCTACGCTTTCTGTAGCTCCACATTTGCTCACTTTACAATTTAGTTAACTCTTTAATCCTGCTGCTGATGTTTCTGTTCTCCATTTGTTTTAAGAACAATATTTCAATGGTTATGAATGGTTTGTCAAAATCTGTATTGACATACATAAGTACTTTTGCTAAGCTGTGCTAATGTGCTAATGGTGAGTTGGGTGTTTACGCTTCGGCTTCGTATATAATACTCCATTTTATTGAACGCTGTATTGTGATGTGCTGCTTAGGGAAGTAAAACCCTTGCCCTCTCCTAGGCAGCCACGTGAGCAGCACCCATATATTGGATTCAGATTGTGGTGGAGAACAGGAATTACGCACCTGGTAATCCTTCACAGAGAGAAGTCAAGGAGGCACTGACTAAAAGTATGGAGGGGGGAATCTTGGCTCCTCCCCCACTAAATACACTACTTAGCAGCCTAATTGGTGTGAGGTGAGTAGTAAGCTGCACCTGTATAGGACAGCAGGAAGTTACTTCCCGTCCACACCCTAGACCAGTGAAGTTCTACTATATTCCTTTCACAGGCTCTTCTGAGAGTGCAGCAATAGTAAGCAAGGGTATGTCTACACTACAAAGTTAATTCGAACTAACAGATGTTAGTCCAAATTAACTTTAATAGGCGCTACACATGCAAACCGCTAGTTCAAACTTAATTAGAACTAGAGGAGCGCTTAATTCGAACAAGGTAAACCTCATTCCACGAGGACTAACGCCTAGTTCGAATTAACTAGTTCAAATTAAGGGCTGTGTAGCCACTTAATTGAACTAGTGGGAGGCTAGCCCTCCCCAGCTTGCCCTAGTGGCCACTATGGGCACCATCAGGGAAACTCTTCTGCCCCCCTCCCGGCCCCGGAGCTCTTAAAGGGGGACGGGCTGGCTACGGTGCCCGTGCCAGGTGCAAGCCTGCCAGCACCGAGCCAGCAGACCCTGCACCTGGCACGGCTCGAGCCGGCCACCCGCTGCCACCCCGCCCTCTGCCTCTTCCCGGGACCAGGCTGGTGGCTCCCGGGAGCCTGCCCTGGTCCGCAAGAGGAGGGCGCCCACCTGGTCTTGTGCAGACATCGTGGACCTCATCCACAACCTCCACACTAGGCACAGGAAAGTGGCCGTCAAGGGCAGGATAGATGCAAGCCTGGCCACCCAGGAGCAGGTTTGCATGAAAATCAAGGTGGTCCACTGAGAACCCCGACCCTGAGTCCTGAGCTTACAATGGCCGTACTGGGTCAGACCAAAGGTCCATCTAGTCCAGTAGCCTGTCTGCCAACAGTGGCCAACACTAGGTACCCTGGAGAGGATGGACCGAAGACAATGACCAAGCCATTTGTCTTGTGCCATCCATCTCCAGCCTTCCACAAACAGAGGTCAGGGACACCATTACTACCCCCTGGCTAATAGCACTCCATAGACCCAACCTCCATGACTTTATCTCACTTCTCTTTAAACTCTGTTCTAGTTCTAGCCTTCACAGCCTCCTGCTGCAAGGAGTTCCACAGGTTGACTATGTGCTTTGTGAAGAAGAACTTTCTGTTGTTAGTTTGAAGCCTGCTACACTTTCATTTCATTTGGTGTCCTTTAGTCCTTCTATTATGGGAACTAATGAAGAACTTTTCTTTATGCACCTTCTCCACACCACTCATGCTTTTATAGACCTTTATCATATCCCCCCTCCATCTCCTCTTTTCTAATCTGAAAAGTCCCAGTCTCTTTAGCCTCTCTTCATATGGGACCTGTTCTAAACCCCTGATCATTTTAGTTGCCCTCCCCTCTCCCACCCTCTCTCTTTCCCTCTCCCATCTTCTTTTCCCAGTCTCCCCTAGTTTTGTTCAATAAAGAGAGTTTCTATTTTTGAACACACATGTCCTTTATTTTGTACATCAGGAAGGGAGGCTAGGGAGGAGTAAGTGGAAGGAGGTGAGGGAGGAATGGGGTACGAGCCCCCGATGGGGAGGACTGGGCTGGCTCTGCGGGCTCCTCGGGGTGGAAGCTCTCCTGAAGCCCCTTGATTGACCTCCCCTCCGGATGGCAGCCTGCGGCAAGTGCAGCTGGGCTGATGGCCAAGTGCTGTGATGTGCCGAGTGTGGGCACTCAGGTCACTCCAAGCCAGGATTGCTTTGCAAGCGGGGAACCCCTGAGAACTGTCTGTCCGGGGTGGGGATCGGGTCCCTTTAAGCACAGCCTTCGGCTAGCCTGAGACAGCAGCTCCACACTCTAAGTCCTAATCTGATGCCCTGCCAGCACTGCTTCCGGCCATCCTTAACCTCAGTTCAGGGTCCACTCAGTGAGGACATGCTAGTTTGAATTAGCAAAACGCTAATTCGAACTAGTTTTTAAGTCTAGATGCGCTAATTCGAATAAGTTTGAATTAATGCTGTAATGTAGACATACCCCAAGAGTGGTCTTTGAAGTGCATATGAACTCACACAGCCTGGCAGTAATTTCAGCCTGGTTTAGCTGTGGTACCTTCTTCCATTTGATTAAATTTACTCCTTCTCCCCCACGAAAATAAAACCTCAGCTCATCATGCACAGGCCATGAAAGCCTTCAGGGACAAACAGACACTCTTGCAAGTATTGCATGCTGGGACCAATATGGGCTGCACCTGCACAAAAGAGCAGCTACAAGCTTCTTCATTTAATGCAAATTACGTATTGGCTGAAGGTCATTGTGGCCCTGAGCTAGGCAAAGTTTGGGTGCCCCTGTCTTTGTTCCAATTAAGGAGTGAAATGGGGTCAGGTCATTGACATCTTATAGATTGTGGGCACAAGACTTGCCAGGACAGATCCATTCATATTTTATTCCCTTATTCCCTATAGTTTTTCCTAAACATGTGTAAGAAAGCCTTATGTCCAGGAGAGCATTTCTGTAGAACATTTGGCAGCAATAACAAGTTCCTCAAGGTTATGCCCTATCTCTTTTTTTCCTTTATGTCATCTGCAACAACTGTGGACTCTGACATTTAGTTAATTAAATTTGCCCACAATATCTGACTTAGTTGTGCAATTCCTCTTGAGGATGTAATTTTTGAAGGTAGTTGGCAAGAAGAATGGTTAACCTTGATGAGTCGGCTTCCCACAGTAGTATGTTATTCAAGAGGAAAAAATTCAGGAACTTTCATCTATTGTATAAATAAGAAACGGCAAGACAGTGCATGGACATGGAATATTTAAAGAATAGCATTACATCTCAGAAGCCTGATAGGAAAATGAAATTAAATGAAATTATCACACAATTGCAACTGCTGCTTCACATCATTCATGAAGCTTTTTCTATTTCAATTTCATTTTAATAGTGATGTTTTCAGGCTAATTGATATTTAGATGATTATTTCTAAATCTGTTTTAAATTATTTCTGGTGATTTCCATGATGTTTTATAATGTTAAGATGAATATTACAGCAGCTTTCATAGGTTTTATTCCTATACAGTATACTTTTAAGTGAATTTTTATAGGCAATGTGATGCTGAATTGGATCCAAATGGATTAATCTATATATGTATGATTCTGCGATTCATGTTAAGTAGTACCCGACTTCATGAGTAACCCCACAGATTTTAATGTGACTGCTTGTAAAGGAAAGTTAAAGTAAGATTGGTAGAACCATTTGTCATGAAGTAAGATACAGGCAGTCCCCGGGTTACATGGATCCGACTTACAACGGATCCCTACTTACAAACAGGGTGAGGCAACCCCGCACTAGCTGCTTCCCCCCAGCAGACCAGGGAGACGCGAAGCTAGCATCCCCCAGCAGACCAGGGAGACGTGGAGCGGCTTTTCTCAGCAGACACCTCAGCTTGAGAATAAAGGACTGAGGGAAGTGAGGTGTGGGAGAATAAAACTGAGCTCTGGAGAAATGTTTGGCTTGAGTTTCCCCTACAATATGTACCAGTTCCGACTTACATACAAATTCAACTTAAGAACAAACCTACAGTCCCTATCTTGTACGTAACCTGGGGACTGCCTGTATATCCTTTTACATAAAGTAGTACTGCAGTTCTCCTGTTTTCAAAACTTTGCAGCTCACCCATGGTCAAATGTCCCCCTTTTTTCTGATTCAGGATAGGAGGTTCAAGAGGGACACTGAAGTACAGATTTTAATTATATAAACCAATCTAATCTGATTTAGTTCAACTTTTTAAAACTATCATTTGAAATTGTGGGGTTTTTTTGGGTGCATTCAGATCACCTCAGCCAGGGATCAACAACTGTTGGCTCTAGTCCCATCAGGGTAATCTACTGGGGGGCTGTGAGATATTTTGATGATGTTGAATGTCCATGGGCATGACCCCACCCCAGCATCTCTCAGTGACCACTGTTTGAAGTTTCTGCCCACTTCCCACAGCTCCCATTGGCAGATAACATCAAACGGTGGCCCCTGGGATCTGTGGGAGGGTGGTGCATGTGGATGGTCAACCTCAGCAAAATGTCTCACAGCCTGCCAGTGATAGGCCAAGAGCTAAAAGTTTCCAACCTTTAACCTAAACTAAGATTTTACTGAGAAAAATGGCCAGTTTTGAACTGCATAGCTGCATAATGTTTGCCTGAGTCTCTGAAAACTACCTGACTTCACTGTGAAAGAGAAGCTGAGAACCCATCTCTTTTCACAGCATACTAAAATAATATATGAAATCATTTCCAAGTTTAAACAATTTCTGTGCTCACTTTTCACAGAACTCACTGCTGAAAGCCCAGACTCACAGAGAGAAATAGAAGTCACATTTTCATATCTTAAACACTGAATATTTCATATTCTCCTTTAAGTGAAATCCAGAATTCCTTTTTTCTTAGTCTTGAAAACTTGGGTTTCAGCATGTGATCACTTAACAATTGAAAGAGACTTTCTTCAAATGAGATATTTATGGTTGAAATGGTGTCACTTACTACCTAGATCAAGTTTAGGATCCTCTTGGTAACTGGAAATTAATAGAATCATAGAGTTAGATGGGACTGCAAGAGTAATCAAATCTAACCCCCAGCTAGATGTACAATCTTTGTGTCTTCTTCAGCTTTAGTAAAATATTAATTAAAATGGGAATACCACCCAGACAAATTAATATATTTTTTGGCCTTTAATAGAACTTTTACTCGGCTCTTTTTAAAAGTCTAATGACACTGGAAATATGTCACCATCAATGTGACATCTTCAGAAACAAAACTTCTTCATGAATCTCCCCCAAGTTTCTCTCTCAGGCTACGTCTACACTGCAAGCCTCTTTCGAAAGAGGCTTTTTCGAAAGTATCTTTCGAAAAAGCCTCTTTCGAAAAAGAGCATCTAGACTACAATACGCGGATCGGAAAATCGATCCGCTTTTTCGAAAAAGAGCGTCCTGACTGCTGGACGCTCTTTCGAAAGTAAAAGCCACCCGGAACCGCTTTTGCCAGGGTATGGGGGCAGCATTTCCTTCCGGGTGCTGCTGCCTGCCCTTTGCAGAGATGCGTGGTTAAAGGGACGCCCCTGAACACCCGTTGCTCTGCTCCTGCAGCTGCCTTTGCTGTCCCTCTAGGAGGTAAGCAAGGCATTGCAGTGCTTGTTTGGAGTGCTCATCTTACTGGGACACCCCAGCAGGTTTTTTGTGTGGAGGTTTTTCTGTTTTAGACCTGTTTTTTCGGCATGGAGGCTACAGTCATGAGGCTACTTCCCCATCTGGACCCAGACCAGAGGTACAAAAGGATCTTCCGTCATGCAGCCCCACTGCTCTTGCCTCCAAACTTCTTTGTGGACAGGCGTTTTTGGAGGCTTGACACCAGCTCTGACTGGTGGGACCGGCTCATTATGGAGCCGTGGGATGACCAAGAGTGGCTACGCAACTTCCGGATGCGAAAGACCACTTTCCAGGAGCTGTGTACCTGGCTTGCCCCGGCTCTGCAACAGCAAGACACCCACCTGTGGCCCGCTATCCCCCTGGAAAAGAGGGTCGCTATTGCCCTCTGGAAGCTGGCCACCCCCGACAGCTACCACTCAGTGGGACACCAATTTGGAGTGGGCAGGTCTACTGTTGGTTACATCCTGATGGAGGTAAGTCATTGTCTGGGGACACTCACAGTTTGGGGTGGGGGGAAGGGAGACTGTCAGGAAGGGCAAAGTGGAGTGTGAGTGGGAGAGAGCTCCTCCACTCACCCTGAATTGTTGGGGGGGGGGGTTCTGAGGAGGGGATTCCCAGGGTGTTTGAGAGGGAAGGTGGGTGGTGGGTTCTCCTCCTAAGAGATAAGGCACCCCTTCTAAAATTTTGTTGTCTGTCTCTTTCTGCAGGTGGTGAGGGCCATCAATTCTGAGCTGCTGAACAGGCTCGTCTGTCTAGCAGATCTGGACAGCGTCATGGCCGGTTTTGCTGCCCTTGGCTTCCCGAATTGTGGAGGAGTGCTCGATGGGACACACATTCCAATCCGTGCACCACCCCATCGAGCAGCCCAATTCATTAACAGAAAGGGCTACTTTTCTATGGTCCTCCAGGCTCTGGTCGACCATCGTGGCCAGTTTTCTGACATTTGTGTTGGGTGGTCAGGGCGGGCACATGATGCCCGCATCTTCAGGAACTCGTACCTCTACCGGAGGCTTCAGGCAGGAACATTTTTCCTGCATCACGACTTTGCAGTTGGGGATGTGCACATGCCGGTGTGCATAGTGGCTGATGCCGCCTACCCCCTGATGCCATGGCTGATGAAGCCCTACACCGGCCACCTGAATGCGAGCAAGGAGCAGTTTAATGCTCACCTTAACCGGGCTCGCAACCAAATGGCATGTGCGTTCGGACGTTTAAAAGGGAGATTCCTGTGCTTGCTCACACGGCTAGACATGGGGGAGAGCAACATCCCTGAGGTGGTGGCCGCGTGTTGCGTTCTCCATAACCTGGTGGAGAGGAAAGGGGAGGCCTTCCTACCAGGGTGGGGTACAGGTGCTGATGATCAGGAGAGGCACTTTTCCCAGCCCCGGACAGCTGCCATCCGCCAGGCTCACCGGTCTGCTGTTTGCATACGGGAGGCCCTATGGGAGCAATTCTCAAGTGGAGGCCACTGACTCTACTGAGGGGCTTCTGCCTGGGGACTGGGCCCTGGCCCAATAAAAGCTTCCCTCTGCAACCCATCTCCTGACCCTGTTTGGAGAAATAATAAACACCAGGGTTTGTCTCAAAAGAATAAATTCAGGTTTATTTTTTTTTAATATCACTCACTGGAAAATAGTATAACTGTTGCAAACATAAAAAAGCTTTTGTTCATTTTTGATGTAGAAAATATACTTTCATGCCAAACTATGTACAATAAACATTTTCTTGATCACAGCCCTTGTTATTTAACTGGGATGATGGGGGTGCTTGAAACCTGGAGGGGAGAAGGGGACTTGAAACCTGGAGGGGGGAAGGGGATCAGGTTGCACAGTGCTTGCCTGCTCTCAGTCTCCTGCTTGGGTCTCGTGTTCGGGGTCTACCATGGCCACAGGATTGGGTGGGGTGACTGTCCATTGGTTGGACAACAGAGGGTAGGTGCTCTTGGGAATGGGAGGCCTGGGGGAGAGGAGGGCCAGGGGGAAAGAGGGGCTGGAGGACTGGGGGGGCTGAGGGAGAGGGAGGTCCATGGGGGGAAAGGGATGCTGCTGTGGAAGGGGGGTTTGGTGGGGCGGGGTCATGGGGTGCTGGAGGAGCAGGACCAGGCACAGGAGCAGGCAAGCCGCAGACCTCCCTGACAGTGGTACACAGGGACGTGTGCTGCTGGACCAGCTCCTCCATCAGCCGGTCATGCCACCGATCCTCTGCCTCCGCCCTCTCTCGCAGGATGGTGTTGAGCTCCTGCACGGCCTCCACATGCTGCCTCATGATGTCCGCATACACACGCCTGTGTCTGCGGCTCCCATGTCCCCGAGATGGAGATGGAGGTGGGGCTGGGGTGCTGCGGCCCTCTTGCACGGCTGGTCCGGCTGTGGAGGAAAAGAGGAAGACACAATCAGTCCTAAAAAACTGGACTATGTAGCACTTAAAATACTAACAGGATGGTTTATTAGGGGATGAGCTTTCATGGCCCAGACCCACTTCCTCAGATCAGACTAACACGGCTACATTTCTATCACAATCAGTCATGTGTGCAACAGCTGTCCAAAAGGGCATGCCCTCTCCTTGAGACAGGGGAATCAGACATTCTGAAGGTAACACCATGTGTGACCTGGGCATCAGCCTGAGCATCACAGGTTTCCCTTGTGCATCACCCACTGTGCACCCACCTACCACCCTCTCCCCCGGGTGTTACACAACTTCACTGCACTCACCTGCTGCTTCATCTCCGGCATCAGATGACACCTGGGAGGCCTCTGGGGTCTGTGTGACTGGCTCCAGGGTGAGGGTTGCCGTCTCCTCACTGTCCTCCTCTGGCACCATGTCCCCGTCTCCAGACTGCTCTGGGTCCTGCTCTGGCGCGTCCACCACAGGGTCCGCCAAGCCAGACTGGACGAGACGCCGCGGTGTGCGTGATTCACCACCACCCAGGATCTGGTCCAGCTCAAAATAATAGGGGCAGGAGTGAGGGGCTATCCTCCACAGCTATCCTCCCTGGCCTTGACAATGTCCGCATTTTGCCGCCTGCTTTTTAGGGCTTGTAAGGCCTCCTTCTCTCCCCAGAGCTCGAGAAGGGTCTTGAGCTCTGGCCCAGACCATGCCAGTGCCCGGCGTTTGGAGCCCCTGGTTGGGTCCCTAGAAGGCACGCTAGAAGGGCCAGGAGGGTCTTGGGGCTGGGACATGCTGCACTTCACCAGCCGTGTGCTCTGGTTGCTTTGCTGCCACAAGTGGCTATGAGGGTGCCTGTCCCTTTAACAAATGGCTGCAGACAGGAACCAGAGACATGCAAGGCATGCCCCAGATTGTCCACCAGGGCTCCTTCCTGGAGGCCATTATTTTCGAAAAAATGGCCTCCCCGCGTCCACACTCACTTATTTTCGATGGATCTCCATCAAAAAAGGCGTTCTTCCTTGTGGAATTAGGTTTACCGCCGTCAAAAGAAAAGCCGCATTCTTTCAATTTAATTTCGAAAGAATGCGGCTGTAGTCCAGACGCAAGTGAAGTTTTTTCGAAAAAAGGCTACTTTTTTTGAAAAAACCCTTGAGTCTGGACACAGCCCCAGATCTAGTATATTTGTATTCCTACTTTGAAGAGTTAGGTTCATTGGACTGAATTTGCCAACTGTGTTCATCAAATAAGCTAACATGGTCCAGAAATCCACATTATACATGTAATCTGGAAGGTCTGTTTTCACGTGGAGGAAAATTCTGATTTCGTCATGCAATTCCAAGATGAATTGTAACACTTATCCATGGGAACTCCAACTGTTTTCACAGTGAAACAGAACTTGAGTGTAGTTACAGCCTATATCTTTGCATAGCATGTGTATGTTCACAGCCCAAGCTTTTATAACATTAACAACTTTAATAATAATGTTGAGGGTCTCGTGTACTTCAGGTTGAAAATTGTATGTCCTAAAGTGATGAATCATGACTTGTATCCCATTTGCTGCTGGCTCCACTTTCTTTACCTGAGTTGCAACCCCACTAATTTTTCCAGTCACAGTTATTGTGCCATAAGTGCACAGCGTTAAGATCTTCATAGACTCGGAGTTTACTGGGAATCTTCAATATTTCTTCACCAATTATTCATGCTTGGATTTCATTGCAAAATAAAAGTTCTTCTATGACCATATCTGCTTTGATAAACCTCACAACTTGCAAACACAAATCTGTGGATTCATTAACCTGTAGTGCAAAATATTAATTTTTCTTAATTTGTTCTGTCATAACTCTGCACATGTCTATTACTTCTGTAAGGGTGTGTCTAGACTACAGGGTTTTGTTGACAAAAGTGGACTTTTGTCGACAAAACTATACCTGCGTCCACACTGCCTTTGAGTTATGTCGACATAACGTCGACAAAACTCAGCAGTTTTGTTGACGTATGTAAACCTCATTCTACGAGGAATAACGCCTTTTATTGACAGAGTTCTGTCAATAGAAGGCATTATTGCATCTACACTGTCCTTTGCGTCCACACTGTTATGTCGACAAAGCGGCTTGCTTTGTCGACAGAACTGGATGTAGTCTAGACGCTCTTTGTCGACAGAAGCTTTGTCGACAGTATCTGTCGACAAAACTTCTGTCGACAAAACCCTGTAGTCTAGACATACCCTAAGAGAATGGTCTCTCCAGTGCGTGTGCTCATTGGCATTTTGATACCATGGTTTTCAAGGAACTGTGGCTTCTTTAAAAATGACTTCTTCTTTGCTGCTTCAATTATTCTTGTTTCTGAAGGGAAAATTGTAGTTCTTACTTATGAATTCAGGGTGTCTGGTTTATAAATATCTCTGTATTTTCCCTGGCTTCATACTTGCATTTACTAACACTTGAAAACCAATGACACGTTGTTGTGGACTTTTCACAATATTAGTGAGGCAAGACAATCCAAATGTAATGCAGCTCTTGTATTGTCTATATTTCTTCCTTTTTTTGTTTATCATTTTGTTCACTGAATGTTTCCTACATGGAAGCTTAGTAATGACAAAAATAATTACCTTCAATGGCAAGAGTCACTCCTCTTTCCATTGTCCTTTCTTTCCTTATCTATTAGGGTGCATCTACACTGCACCGTTATTTTGAGATAACTAGTGTTATTTTGAAATAACAATGTGAGCATCTACACAGCCATTCCATTATTTCAAAATAATTTCAAAATAACAGACGGCTTATTCCAAAATCTGTAAACCTCATTCTATGAGGAATAATGCCTATTCCAAAATAGCCATTTTGAAATAAGGTGTGTGTAGATGTTCCATCGCTGCTATTTTGAAATAGCCCCTCACCAGGGCCATTCTAAGTTATTCCTCGTTAGTACCTCCTGAGGCTGTAAATCAAGATAGCATGTCTACATTACAGGCTTCCCTGCAGTGTAGACATGTTATTTGGAAATAAGGTATTTCAGAATTGCTTATTTCAAAATAAGCATGCAGTGTAGACATACCCTGAGTGCTGTTGAGACTGGCACTGGGAACCTATCTTTTCTCTCTGCTCCAGCAGAGGGCTTTCAGCTGAAAGATTTCCTATTTAATGCTTCCTCTAGGATAAAGCCTCTCTCCTGAAGGCCTTCTGCAGGAACTGGGGGGGGAGAGGGGGAAGGAAGAGGGAAAGGCATAGCAAATTTTTAGCACTAAATAAGGCTTGAAGTGAGGGGGTGGAGGGATATAAATTGCATTCAGGCATTAATGAATTAATTTAAAATGCAATTTAGATGCTAATTGATACTAATTCTGCCCAGCACTGGTACTCTTTTGTTGCATGGTTTTTGCAAACACTGTAACCTGATGAGGGACTAGTGATATTATGGAATATAATGTATTTGAAATTGGGGATCAATTCAGTGTACACTACCATGGACGTTTCACTTCACATACTATTATAGTGACTTGTTAAATAGAGCTGGATGAATATAGCAAAGAAAGTTAATTGGTACTATTCTTCAAAAGGGTCTTCACACTCCCTTTTTTCCTTAAGGTTTTGTCTACACTGGGAGCTGGAGATGTGATTCCTAGTATGCATAGACATCCTTGTACTAGTGCTCATCAAGCTAGTATGCTAAACATAGTAGTATATCTTAGGGTATGTCTACACTACAAAGTTAGTTCGAACTAATGGATGTTAGTTCGAACTAACTTTAATAGGCGCTACACTAGCGCTCCGCTAGTTCGAATTTGAATCGAACTAGCGGAGCGCTTAGTTCGAACTAGGTAAACCTCATTTTACGAGGATTAAGCCTAGTTCGAACTAGCTAGTTCGAATTAAGGGGTGTGTAGCCCCTTAATTCGAACTAGTGGGAGGCTAGCCCTCCCCAGGTTTCCCTGGTGGCCACTCTGGCCAACACCAGGGAAACTCTATGCCCCCCTCCCGGCCCCGGACCGCTTAAAGGGGCACGGGCTGGCTACGGTGCCCATGCCAGGTGCAAGCCTGCCAGCACCCAGCCAGCAGACCCTGCACCTGGCACGGCACAGAGCCACCCACCCGATGTCCCCCAGCCCACCCCCTCTTCCCGGGACCAGGCTGGCGGCTCCCGGGAGCTTGCCCTGGACCGCAAGAGGGGGCACCTTCCTGGGCTAGTGCGGACATCGTGGACCTCATCCACGATCTCCGCACTAGGCACAGGAAAGTGGCCGTCTAGGGCAGGAGAGCTGCCAGCCTGGCCACCCAAGAGCAGGTGTGCATGAAAATCAAGGGGGTCCACTGAGACCCCCGACCCTGAGCCCTGAGCTTACAATGGCCGTCCTGGGGCAGACCAAAGGTCCATCTAGCCCAGTAGCCTGTCTGCCGACAGCGGCCAACCCTAGGGACCCTGGAGGGGATGGACCGAAGACAGTGACCAAGCCATTTGTCTCGTGCCATCCCTCTCCAGCCTTCCACAAACTTTGGGCAGGGACACCACTCCTACCCCTTGGCTCAGACTACTCCATGGACCCAACCTCCATGACTTGATCTCACTTCCCTTTAAACTCTGTTCTAGTTGTAGCCTTCACAGCCTCCTGCAGCAAGGAGTTCCGCAGGTTAACTATTTGCTTTGTGAAGAAGAACAACTTTCTCTTACTAGTTTGAAGCCTGCTACCCATTCCTTTCCTTTGGTGTCCTCTAGTCCTTCTTTATGGGAACTCAGGAAGAACTTTTCTGAATGCACCCTCTCCACCCAACCCCTGCTTTTAGAGACCTCTATCCTGTCCCCGCTCCATCTCCTCTTTTCTAAGCTGAACAGTCCCAGTCTCTGTAGCCTTTCTTCATATGGGACCTGTTCCCAACCCCTGATCATGTTAGTTGCCCTCCCCTCTCCCAGCCTTTCTCTTCCCCTCTCCCACCTCCTTTTCCCAGTCTCCCCCAGTTTTGTTCAATAAAGACAGAGTCAATGTTGGAAGAAACGTTATCTTTATTTTGTACATCAATAAGAAGGGGGGCTAGGGAAGGGTAAGTGGAAGGAGGTGAGGGAGGAATGGGGTACGAGCCCCCGATGGGGAGGACTGGGCTGGCTCTGTGGGCTTCTGGAGGTGGAAGCTCTCCTGCAGCCCCCCGATTGCCCCCTCTCCCCAGATGGCAGCCTGCGGCAAGTGCAGCCGGGCTGATGGTCGAGTGGTGTGATGTGCCCAGTGTGGGTACTCCGGGCACTCCAAGCCAGAACTTCTTTGCAAGCGGGGCGCCCCTTAGAACTGTGTGTCCGGGGTGGGGGTCGGGACCCTTTAAGCGCAGCCCGCGGCTAGCCTGAGACAGCATCTCCATGCTCTAAGTCCTCCTTTTATGCCCTGCCGGCACTGCTTCCGGCCATCCTTAAGCCCTGTTCAGAGTCCACTCAATGTGGACTTGCTAGTTCGAATTAGCAAAACGCTAATTCGAACTAGTTTTTAGTTCTAGACGCGTTAGTTCGAATTAGCTTAGTTCGAATTAATTAATTCGAACTAAGTTAGTTCGAACTAACTTTGTAGTGTAGACGTACCCATATATAGCACATGCAGCAGTGAGTGTTGGCAGGGATTAGCCAGCCCAAGCACAAACCTGCCCACACCTTGTATAGACATACTTGGGACAAGCCCATGCCTCTGCTTGCTGTGCCCATGCTATAATGGCTACACTACTATAATGGCTACACTCTCATTTAGCATGCTAACTTGATGAGAACTAGGATGAGGGTGTCTTTATAGGCCAAGAATCATACAAGCAAATATAGACATAGCCTTAGTGTGAAAATCACTCTATGCATCACAAGACCTATTTTGAGGTCTTAAAAGGAACTTAAGACCAGAATAGGTCTTTAGCTGTTTCTCTGCAAACATTTAAATTTCACTTTTATTCCTGTATGTTTCATACAAGTAAGTTTTTATATACCATTATACTATTATAAATGGCCTAATAAATGACAAATACTTATAGTGATGAGTTCCCAGACCTGCTGTAGAATAAATTTGGCTTGGACAAACTATTTCTCAACCCATTGTGATTAATAAGCAAACACAATTACATCACAGTCTTTTCCTGGATAAAAATGATTAAATTCATCTGATAAATTGTGCGTAGTGAACAATTTGGCCAGCTTTATTGTTAACATAACAGGTTAAATGTAAAGACAAAAGCAGCAGTATTTTTATTAGGTGTTTGAGTGCAGAGTAGACTCATGAAGTGTGTTAATCGTGTCTCTATAAAAATGCTAGGTCAAGTTCCGGGCTTTGTGCCAAATGTTCTGCTCAGTTTCACCCCTGCAGCCCTGTTGCAGTGGTGTAACTGGGAAGCAGAATTTTGCCCTTTTTGGTGAAGCATTATAAAGAATGTGAAGAAATGTCAGGAATGATTCTACATTGCTTGCATCTTGTGTAGTCATTGATAGCTGAGCAAGGTATGCAAGAATATTACCAAATCACCTACTAGGACACTGCAATCTGTGTCTTCCCATGAAGGCCCGATTAATAGCCTGTTGAAGTCAATTGACTCCTAATGGTTCCAGTGGTTTTTGATCAGGCACTAACCTTCCTAAATATGGAGCAGAAGGAGGGACAGACTTTTAGTTAACCCCACGTGTGAATTCTTGAGGAAGTTAACACACTCTATATCATTACAGGGATTCCTGGCTTGCAAGGGACATTAACTTGAGTCCTATTAAATTCCAGAAGAAAAAAAGAAGAAAAAGAAGGAGAGGAATCATTCCCACCCCCAGCACTGTGGCAGTTAAAGGTGTTATACATTATATCTTTACTTTTGCTAAGAAGTCACTATGCCCAAAACTGGTGATTCATTGCCCACAGCTGAAAATTGTATTCCTTGCACCTTCTTTCCAATGACATGGTGTATATTTATTATTCTAAAATGGCTATATGATTACAAATAATTTTAGGGCATATTGCAGAGCTTAACCCCACCCTCAAACCATTTTGGTCCTGTGATGGATAGGAGTGCTGGCCAGCACTCGGCGACTAAAGGGTTACTCAGGTAGCTAGGAGGTGTTGGCAGGAAGTAAGGAAAGTCAATGGGAAAGACTGTTGAAAATTAAATCAAATAGGTATACCTGCCTGCTGTTCCTTTTTGTAAGTTTTAAGTTAGGAGCTGGGGGAAACAAGATGAATTAATCCAGGCAGAACTACCATGCCTATAAGGAATACTGGGTATGGAAATAGACTGGACCTTGAAGTATGGATCGTGAGTAGATGGGAAAATGTACATATAGTCGCACTCAGGTTATTTTCTTTCTTTTGTTGTTTTTTTAAACTCCTCAATGTGCCCCCTAAGCTGCACCCAGAGGGTATGTCTACCCTTGCCCTCTAGTTCAGACTAGGGAGGCAAATGAAGCATATCGAAGTTGCTAATGAAGCGCAGGATTTAAATATCCCGCACTTGATTAGCATATTCATGGCCAGTCGCCATGTTAGAATGCCGGTTGCTTGATTTAACTCGACGCATGTAGACGTGGTAGTCTGATCCAAAACTCTTCCCTCAAATTAACTTTTACTTCTCTTGCAACCATTAATTTGAGGGAAGGGTTTTGGATTGGATAGTTAATTCAGGCAACCGGCATTTTAAAATGGCGACCGGCCGCGAATATGTTATTCAAGCGCGGGATATTTAAATCCCGCACTTCATTAGCAACTTTGGTATGCTTCATTGGCATCCCTAGTCCGAACTAGGGGGCAAGTGTAGACATAACCATGGATATTATGTTTCTCATTGTTTTACTTTGTTTTTACTCAGCTGCTCTGTAACACCTAGGAACCATGTATGCTTTATTAAGTATATCTTTTTGTTTTGTTAATAAAAATCACCTTTTTTAAGGTGATGATTTGATTCTTGTGTCCTGGAAAGTAGCTGTGGGTCTGTGTATACTTGCCTAAGACTAAGAGGTCATCTATCATAGATTGCAGTTTATTTTCTGTTTTCTCGCTTTTGTGGTAAAAGTGCTTGGGGAGGGTACCCCTCTGGAAGACATTGAAGTGCTTCTTCCTGGGTTTCAGAAGAAGAGGTTTTGTTTTTACACTTGATGGTGGCAGCAGCCTCCCAAAAGCACAAAATGTATGACCTTGGGGAGATTTTTTAAGCAGAAGCCTATAGAGGCAAGGTATTTGAGGTCTCTTGAGGGCCCCCACCTTCTGTCCTCACAGTGCCAGAGTGGGGAACAGCTTTGACAGCCCCCTCTATCTTTTTGCCCCCCCTCAAGTATTTGTGGAAGATGGTATGATAGGACATTTTTTCAAAAGAGTAGGGGAGTTGAGGTTTTAAATTGCATCACTTATTGGATCTGGTGTATCTTAAATTGTGTTGCTGCACTATATTTTCGTGTTATATCAAGGGCACCTAAACAATATGGATTCAAGGAATTAGGAGAGCTATCTATCATTAATAGAGCCTGCAGACACGTCAGCAGCTCTATGTGGTTTAAGGAACTGAAGAGAGATGATAGACCTAAAAGAATTAGTGTGGACTAATAGTGTCAAAATTGTCACATGTATCTTAATTTAGGTACCTACATCTGTATTTAAGCAGTTGTGGAAAAGTTGCCTCATTTCTATTGGCACCTAAGATCTCAGCACCTCTAAATATTAATCACATTTATTTAGGCATCAAAGTATAGATTTAGGCAACCAAATGTGAACTGTTTGTGGCTTATCTTGATGCATCAAAAGAGGCAGAACTTTAAGCAACATATCAAATGGTAGTCAGGCATAGAACCCATGGTCAAAATATCCTGAGGACTCCAGATATTGCTTGAGACTATCTGTTTACAACAATTGGAGGTTTCAAATAAGGTGATAGAGGGACAGATTTTCAGCATCGACAGAGCTTTTTGAGCAAGGTTTTAATACCTAATTATTTGAAATATGACAGTTGCAGATCAGCTGACTAGGTAAGCCCACCCTTTTTCAACAAAAACACCACTATTATGTTGTACTTGCTAGCTTTCCTGAGTGCAGATTGTTACGTTTAATTGATTCTTGCTATTTTCCTGCCTTGAGCTAATTGTGGGAGCATTCCCAGTGGTTATGCAGATTCATCTTATGTGAAAGTTAGTAGCAACATATTTCTGAAATTCAGATGAAATTATGTGCCTTGCTTCATCTGTGCCTTCCAGTTTAGTGATGTACACTCAAAGAACTCAAGAAAATGTGTCACACAGCAGTAGTGAAATGGATGTCTATGTCATAGCTCCCACAGAGGGGAGCTCCACAGTAGTCATTAGTAGTAAAGCAAACATCAAAGATAACAACTGAGACTTGAACCACTTCCTGCAAGAGGAAATCAAAGCCCAATAGCTCTACCACTGCTGATTATTTCAACACAAAGCAGGCAGTTTAAAAAACCCAACAGTCAGTAAGCATTAAAATAGTATCATAAGTGGCAGTAAACCATCTGGGTATAAAAGGCAATTCTCTGCCTTGTGAGTAGGACTGTGGGTTTCTCGTGGATGGAGGAGATTTTCATTTTTCATAAAAGGTCTTAATTTTTTTTCCTCTGAAGTTACCCTGTTGCTAGTGGCTATGCTGGACCTAGAGCACACAATGCAAGTCAATCTAAAATTGCTCAGTCCACCCCAAAGAGATGAAAATTGGGACCACAGCCTCAGAATACAGGGAAGTCAGCTACTGTAAAACCATCCCACACTTCCTCTTCTCTGTTCCATGATAAGATAATCTTACTTTTTTTGGCCATGCCTGAAAGATGATCTCATCCTGCTGCACACCTGTTTTTCTAATAGCATCCTAGAAACCTTGAATGGGCATTTAAGAGTGAGTCTGAGCTAGTGGAAATTGGCATGCCTTCAGTGAAGCTAGTAGATCTGTTCCTTTGCTGCATCCCAATTTCTCCATTGCTATCTCTGGATCTTTGTGAGGGTGTATGACTATTTATTTAAAAATATAGCAGGAGGCAGACAGGGTGATTGGGCAAGAGTCTAGACAGATACCGTGTAGAGAAGCAGAGAAATTCAGAGGGGCATTTAAAAACATTGAGTAGTCCTGTGGCATCTTAGAGACTAATATATATATATTATATATACATTGAATTCTGTTATTTCCACTTGAACACATCTGATGAAGTGGATTTTACCCACAAAAGCTCATGGTTCTGTATATATATTTCTGTTAGTCTCAAAGAGTGCATCTACACTGCACCGTTACTTCAAGATTACTAGCATTATTTCAAAATAACAAAGCGAGCGTCTACACAGCAATTCTACTATTTTGAAATAATTTCAAAATTATGGATGGCTTAGTCTGAAATCTGTAAACCTCATTCTATGAGGAATAATGCCTATTCCAAAATATCTATTTCGAAATAAGGCACATGTAGACGCTCCACTGCTGTTATTTCATAATAGCTCCTTACCAGGGCCATTTAAGTTATTCCTCCTGGGGTGCTAAATCAAGATAGTACATCTACATTAGGGAAGCCTATCTTGGACTAATTTTGAGACTTCCCTGCAGTGTAGACGTGCTATTTTGAAATAAGATATTTCGGAATAACTATTCCCTAATAGCTTATTCCAAAATAGTGTGCAATGTAGATGTACTATAAAGTGCCACAGGAATATTAGTTGTTTTTGAAGTAGAGAGAGAGGGGGAGAGAAAGAGTGGCTTTAAATATAGTTCTATTTACCTTACTCTGATTAAGTTCTTTCTTCAATGTTAGAAGCAAGTGACTTTTTTTTACTGATGTTACATGACTTTTTTTGCAATGTCAAAATTTAAATTGTTTTAATTTCCAAAGCATCAGTTTTCAGTGTTACATGTAACTAATAGTATTCCATGTTCCACTTTGGAAAATGATCCTTTTTCACTGGGCCTATTGCAAATATAGAACTTTTCCTGATGTAGGGCTTGTCTACACAAACATTTAGTTAGTGGGAAGCTGGGGTGTGAATCTAGCTTATCAAACTGCCATGAGTTTCTTGCTGATGTGCATTAAAAGTCTGTTGTTGAACTTTGAACTAGTCCTGTTTCAAAGCAGACTAAATTAGGCCACTTTAACAAATGTCAGCAGAGTGCACATGAACAGTTGGACCATAGCAGGTTAGCACTGGATAGATTCACCCCCAGATTCCCATAGACAATTATTTTTGTAGCCCTTAGTTACAAAAAGTTTGGATGCAGTAGAAGGAGGAGAGTTGTGTATAGAAAGTAAGTGGACTGCAAAAGGTGAAATTTGAAGATGGTATAAATGCAAATACGTATCCTTGGAGTAAAGTGAACTGTCTAGAATAAACTTGAGGAGACACAAGCAACCTCAGGAATAATTGACAAAAGCCAGAAGCTCTATGCATTCCAGAGAGAGCTGAGGTACTTCAGATGGTCATGATATTGTTATCATTATTTGTACTATGGTAGCATCTAGAGACACAGCAAAGATCAGGATCCTAGTGGTGTGGAAGGTGCTATAAAACAGATAATATAGTATGAAACAGACCTTGCCTGAAGAGATTAAACTTTAACTAGATACTTTAACTTTTAAAAGTTTTTCCGTTAAAAGTATTTGTGCAATAGAGCATCTATACTGGCATGTGCCTTTGCGCAAAAGATTTGCTTTTGCGCAAAAGCATCTGTGCCAGTGTAGACGCTCTCTTGCACAAGAAAGCTCTGATGGCCATTTTAGCCATCGGGCTTTCTTGCGCAAGAAATTGATGTTACCTGCCTACACTGGCCTCTTGCGCAAGAACACTTGCACAAGAGGACTTATCCCTGAGCGGGAGCATCAGAGTATTTGCGCAAGAAGCACTGATTTCATACAGTAGAACATTAGTGTTCTTGTGCAAATACTAGCGGCCAGTGTAGACAGGTGGCAAGATTTTGCGCAAAAGCTATCGCTTTTGCACAAAATCTTGCCAATATAGACACAGCCAAGAAGTATTATTATCCCCATTAGAAACTGAGGCATAGAGGGGTTAAGTGACTCACAAGGGTTGCACAATAATTCTGTGGTGAAGCCAGGAACTGACTCCAGATCTCTTTACACCCAGTCTAGATCCCTCATCACAAGACTCTGCTTCCCCTGACACTCCTATACTTTGGTGGAGTGTTTGAAAACAAATAAACAAATCACTATATACAAAGAATTCTTTTACAGGTAACTTTTTATGAGTCCTATTTTTTCATCAAATTATAAAGTAAAATTAACAACTAAGCCCTTTCCTACTCACCGGCTGTCTTAATTCAGGATTTATTAAAACGATACAATGAAAGATCCCAAAAATATATTTTTCTCTTCCCTGAAAGCCAAAGCTAATAGCAGATAATAAGAATCCAATGTGTTTCTTATTGTGAGCAGTCTCTGTAAAAGCCATTCCATTTGCCCTCCAATCATTTAGTTAATCACACTTTTGAGAAAATTGCATATAGCTGGTTCCACTGAAACATGTTACTCTGGCTTGTTAATTATGTCGCATATAATACAATAGGCCAAATTTTTGAAAGAGATAACAGGTAGATAATTTTCCTCTCTGGATTTTACCGAAGAAATGTAATGCTTAATCATTATTTGTGTATATAAAAAAGATTATGCCTCCTCTCTGCCCCTCCCTTTGGGCCATACTCTCATCCTAGTTGCTCCCTGGGGTAAAAGACATCAGAGTATCTCCCTTCTCTCTTTTGCCTGGTACTTTATTATTTTCAATGGGCATGATTCTTTTAAGAATACAATTCCATTTTTTTCTCTATGAAGGCTAGAAGTCACCCTGATCAAAGAACTCAATAAATAGAGTCTGCAAACCAGTTACCATTTTGTGCCTATCTTACTGGCCAAAGTATCTTAGTTCCAAGGTGGAATTTCTGGTCAAAACAACAGATAGTGAGAGAGAGACAGATCAACATACTGACTAGGGACATAAAGATGGGGTTCACACATTCTGAGTGAGTGTCTTGGCCACAGTGGTATTGACTATTCGGGAGATGGAGGCTCCCTTTCTGGGTTTTTTTCCTAAATAATTTTGAATGGTCAGGGTTTCAACTTGTTTCTGAATTGGACCATTTTTAAAATCTCAGAAAGTTCCAAGAATCTGGAAAACTGTTTCCTATCCATATGTAAATTGGACTGATCTAAAAGCCACTGAGATCAATGGAAAGGCTCCCATTGACTACAGTGGTCTTTGGTTTGGGCCTAATAGTGTTGTCTTTATAAAATGTTTATCTTTCTAAAATGTATTTTTCATCACCTTAAAATCTGTAATTCCTGAACACTGTTCTGTTGCTGTGTTGTACCTCTGATGCTCAGAAAGATGACATTTTGCATCATGTACTGACCACAGTCTGCATGAATAATTCTTGTTGACATCAGCGAGAGTTGCATACACACATCTGGACTGCTCACGCTGTTCTGCTACCCAACTGAGTGGAACAGTTAAAGTGAAATTAACAAAATGTGAAGTGCTATCAAGTTTCTTAATTTCACTCTGCCTCTTCTGCTCCTCCCGCACCAACCCCGCTGCTTGCTCTGCCCATTAGCTTGGAAGGCACACAGAGAAATTAAAGTTTGTTAGTTTCACTTGAAACTGCACCACTAATATGGTGAGAGAGATATGGCGAGACAGCAGGGGCCTGAGAGAAGCAGGGTTGTGAATGTAAATAAGAAAGGACAAGGGATTGCGAAGGAGGAGGAACAAACAAGTCTGGAAAGGGAGTAAACTAGGGAATGAGCTGGGGAGCAAAGAAATCAGCTATTGTATTAAGTGCTGAGGGAATCAGCCAGAGAAAGGGGGGTGGAGAGGAAGAAGAGACTGACGAGAAAGAAATAAGATAGAAGTTGAGAAGGGCAGAAGCAAAAAGAGAGATCTACTGCAATAATAGTAATTAATTTTATAAATGTTTTATAAAAGAAGAGCAAAACCAGAGGGAAAATGCACAAAAATGAGGAATAGACAAAATAAATGCCTGAAATGAATGCTTTGGGGACGCATTAGTGAATAATGCAAAAACAATTGTGCATGGGTAAAAGGGAACAGGTAGTTGGAGGAAGGGACAGAGTAATGTATGGTCATGTGGCATACATTAAAAAAGAAAAGGAAAATTTTCATGATTTTTGACCTTGGGTAAAATACATTACCAGTGTAAAAGAAAATATACACATTGAATTAAATAAAAAATAAATGACAAAAACTACTGCTGCTTTATTTTCATATTGTGCCTGGAATAGATTTGAAGCAACTTTTAATTTTAAAGCTAGATTCTTCCATCCTCCAGTGCTTAGCAAGGGTTAAACAGATGCACTTTGAAATTGCCAAGATAACAAACCATGAAAAATAGGAGTAAATATTCTGCATCTCAGGATTTATTACACAATTACACGGCTAGAGGCATTAAGAAAAGCATCGTGAATAACAGCTATTGTGCATGCTGGTGAGCACATCTCAAAAAAGCTGGCTGTTTGACACACCCTGTGTTTTGTACAGCATAAAATACAAACTAAAGTGTTAATGAGTTCTGAACATTATGGCTATTGCTGCACTATGTGCCATCTTGGTTTCCATTGGCTAGAAAATAACTTTACAAGGGTGGAGGAGTGGAAGAGAGCTTGTTTGTTGCCAGTACTTCCCATGGAAGGGGAGCTGTGCAGTTCTCCATAACCATGGCTTGGAGAATGACACCATTCTCTCAGGCTTGCTTTCACTGGGGAAGAGACATGCTCTTAACAACATAAATAAACTAAGTTAAGATACAATCCTAATGAAGACAAAACTCCCCCACCATTTTTAATAGCCTGTTACCCATGTGAACACTACAAATTGCCTTGTCTCTATTAGGATTACACCCTGTATTAACTAACTCAAGTAATTAAGAACACACCTGCTTTTCCTACTGAAGAGAAGGCCTTAGGGCCTAGGTCACCAACCTTTTTCCTGCATTGGCCATGATAGAAAATTGGCACAAGGAAGGGCCTGCTGATGAACTGTGTAATATCATGTCCCAGGGCATTGGGGGTCACCTTAAATTAAAACATGATAGTCCATTGTTGAGTTACATAAGTATGACTTTGTTAATCATATCTTATTTGCATTCCTATCTTCATAGTACAAATAATAAACTCCCTTAGAAGGGCCTGAATATATACTGAACTGTGTGTAATGCCTGGGATGGATGCACTCCCTTCTTTGGCGTGCGTGCACGCACACACGGGCACAGGCACGCGTGCACGCACACACACACACACACACACACAGGAAACAAACAAATGCATGAAATGCATGAAGGGAGTTGTCATCTCTGTAGTAGGTATGCTTTTCAGTGCTTTCTGGTAAAACAGCAGCATTCCCTATGATTGTGGATAGATACAAAAATACAAAGGCATAAACCAATCACAGCCATGCTGATAGATTCCAGTGCCCCAAAACAATTACTGCTTATCTCTGCATATGGCAACACTTTGATGGAAATGTGTTTGTGTGCTTGTGACAAATCAGAAGGTGAGGCAAAACTTACACTGCTTACATTGATTCTACCTAAACACTATCATAATGTATACAGTGGTTTTTAACAACCTGGAAACTTTAGCATTTACCTGGATTCACATGTCACCTAATTTGGTCAAAAATACCATATGTTCTGATAGAGAAATACAGGTGAAACAGGTTTATAGGAGCAGAAAAGGGCAGTGTTAGCACTTTGGGGCATTTTTTGGTGTTTACTTTGGCCCCAGGAAATATCTGAATAACTACTGTACAGAGGAGCAAAAATAGGTCTGTAAGAATTGTCCTCTTGTGAGAAAATACATTCAGAAATAATTTAATATTCCCCATATTCCCTCCAAATCAGGTATGACAAAATTTAGTTGCCAGTGTCACTGTTCAAGTGTTCTTCGCTTCTCTTTCCTCAAAATGACTGCCAAATCTGACTTGAAGAAGAGCTCTCTGAAACTCGAAAGCTTGACTTCCAGCAAAAAAAGTTGGTCCCATAAAAATATTACCTCATACACCTTTTCTTTCTCATATTGTGGGACCAACATGTCTAGAACTACTCTGTCCACTGGCTTACCACCTTGTGGCTGTGTAATGGACACACTGGCTTTTCTTTCTAAGATGATCTGTCATTTTCTTTCTGCTAGCAGGATATGGCCTCATATTCTGAAATTAAATTGCATCAAGCATTTTGTCTCACATTAATTTTAATCTCTGCCTGAGTGGATTAGATAAAAATGAAACAGATTTGTTTATCACAAGAAGTGGACAATGGTTCTCTCGTCTCCTAAGTATAGGTTATTGTGCCCTTATAAACTCGAAGTAATTTTAATCCATAGGGCTCCACACCCTGAATTAGGACAGAATTTATTTTAGAATAGTTTCCTTCTCTCCCTGCATACAAACACAGGAAACAAAAATCCACTGAAAATAATTGAAATGTACAGATAGAAAAAGTAAGAAAAACACTACTTGAGAATTATTAATGTTTTTAAAAGATATTTACTTTGCATATTTTGACTTTTGATGTTGACACGTTATAAAGCTAAAAATTTTTGAATCTTAACATCTATTAACATTGAATAATGACTCTTTGACCCTCCATAATTTTATGTAACTGTAAAAATTTAAATTAATACTAATATTTTATGGGAGAATAATAATAAAAGTGAATTATGTTTGCACCTAAGTGTGACATGCGCAATCCTCAGGGAGCTTTCAAGTCACCTCTGACACATCTTCTGGTGAAATTCATAGTCTTTCTCCAAGTTGAGATGGTAAAGGTTAGTATGAAACCGAAACATCAAATTAACATAGCATCCTGAACAGTGGGCGAGTTAATATATATGTATTCTCTAGCACGGTGGCTCCCAATCTTTCCATATGATTGTCCCCATTCAGGAGTCAGATTTGTCTTGCCTGCCCCCAAATGTCACCTCACATAAAAACTATTTGCTTACCAAATCAGATATAAAAATTCAAAAGTGACACTGCATGCTATTACTGAAAAAGTGCTTATGTTTTCCATTTAATTATAAAATAAGTCAAATAGAATATAAATATTGTTCTTCAGTTTCAGCTTATAGCATATAGAGCAGAATAGACAAGTCACTGTATGAATTCTTAGTTTGTACGGACTACCCTGGTGGTTTTTTGGGTAAAACTAGGCAAATCTCTAGATGAGTTATTGTATCCCCGGAAGACTGTTGAATACTTTCAGGGATGCACACCCCTGGTTGAAAACCACTGCTCTAGCATAATGATCTGAATAATCACAAGAGCTAGATCAGGTATTTTTAATGACCAGTTCCTGGACTGGCACCAGTCCCTGAATGCACCCTCATATGATCTGAAAAGGCAGCAAGCAGGTCCCTGGTATTAAAAAGGCTGAGAAGCACAGGGCTAAACAATGTCTGTAACAATCCTTCAGACTAAGGGGCAGTGCAGAGTCTAAGCTCCCCCTATACACACCCAGAATGCATTGTAGAGCTCCTTGTCTCACAGAGGACAGCTATCCTCTAATATTTCCCTATCTCCAGCTTCACAGGCTGGTTCAAAGGGTGAGGAGAATGTGCACTTGCCTCCTTCCTACTCCTTGCCCTATAGGGGGTCCCTGCCCTTCCTTGAGCTCAAACAATGCAATGACCCTTGTAAAGGCTTTGACATGCAGAGAAAGCAACTTGTTCTCTCTTATACAATGATCAGGCAGTATCTGAGCCCATTTCTGCTCCCACATAAATCAATGAGGGTGAGTCTAGACTGAACCCGTAGTTCGAAATAAGCTACACAACGTGAGTTATGCAAATAGTGTAGCTTATTTCGAGTCATTTTCGAAATAGCTTATTTCGTAAGTTGGTGCTGTCTACACAGTGCCAAATTTCAAAATAACCCGTTATTCCGAAACCTCCCTTACTCCATGTAGAACGAAGTTTACAGGGACATAGGAATAGCGAGCTCATTATATTTAGAAATAACAGATGAGCTGCTAAGACATGGGATAGCTATCCCAAAATAGGTATCCCAAAATACTGCCACAGTGTAGACGTAGCCTGACAAAACTCCCATTCATTTCAGCAGAAGCAAGCCTAGTAACATTTTGTTACAAGAAGTACGAATATGTGGCTCGTTCGTTATACTCACATAATGCATAGCTCTTTTCCAGAGTAGGCATGAACCTTAACTACACAGTAATGTGGTAGCACTTTGGGTCAGACTTCTAAAGTTTGTCTGAAGTGATCTCTGTCTAGCCTGATGGACATTTTGAGTCAAGAGGAAGTGAGACAGAATGGCAGATTATTTCAGTTAGTAGAGGGTCAGGATGGAGATTTCATGAGTAACTCACTCACACTGGAGTTCTGGTGAAATTCATCCCTGTTCAGTAAGGCCACCATGAGTCCTAAATCATGAAAGTCCTGTGTCAGCCCTGTTTTGCTTTGGTCTTTCCATATTAGGATGAAGTTTACTCTCTCATGCACATATAATTCAAAACAGTATGAACATTTATCATCATGCAGAATTTTGTTTTGCATTAGCGTGTGAGGTGGTTGTTTTTTGTTTGCTTTTTGTTTGTTTTTTGGAAACCTATTATTCTTCTCTTTTTCTTTCAGTTTTTTATGGTAGTCAATTCTGATTTTCTTCTTCCTCACAAATGGAAATTCTAATTAATATAAAATAGTCAGGATTTATCTTGCTGCTGACTCAAATGATGCATTCTTCTGAAGTTTGAAATATCAGGTCTACCTATGTTATTTGTTGCAACCAGTTTTATGTGTCATTTTGCAGATAAACAAAAATCCATTTACATTATCTGATGTTCAGACCCATGCTTATTGCTTTAACATAGTAAACTTAAACGAATGTTACACAGCTGGAAGACAATCCAGTTATAATAAAATAATTATAAACAACAGTGAACAAATATGTTTTTATTCTTTGAGTTAAATGAAATGGAAAAACTACAGACTGTAGGAGCATGCTATTCAAAGATAGATGGGTAGATAAATTATATAGAGGCATTGGAACTGTCTCTCTCAGATCAAAATCTATTCTCATTAACCAGCAAATGCAAGCATCAGAGGCTGTGTCTACACTACAGGATTTTTGCGCAAAACCAGCCATTTTTGCATAAAAACCCGTGGAGCGTCCACACCTCAAGCGTGTTTTTGCGCAAGAAAATTTATAGTAAAACGGCAGAACAGAGAGCTTTTTGCAGTAGGTATACTTCTTTCTATGAGGAATAATTCCTTTTTGTGCAAGAGTTCTTACACAAAAAGGTGTGTGTGGATGCTCAACAGGGGTTTCTTTCATAAAAAGAGCCTATCAGAAAAAGCATAGGTGCTCTGATGGCCATTCTGTGAATGGCAATCAGAACTTTCTTGTGCAGAAGTGTCCATGAAATGTTAACGATCTCTTGCACAAAAGCATATCACTTGAGGTCTGGACGCACTTCTGCTCAAGAAGTTTTTATGGAAAATTTCTTCCGCAAAAAGCTTCTTGTGAAAAAAGACTGCAGCATAGACAAAACCAGAATGAATGGGTAAATTCCCTACTGCTAGGAGACGTATGTATAATGAAAACAACATCTCAAATAACAGACAAATAGAGAGTTCCATATATTGTTCATGAACCTGAAGGTTCAATAAAGTTGTTCTTTAAGGCAATTTATTTTTGTTAGTACCTATTGTGACTCCCCAACTCCCTTTACAGCAGGTTGGCACAGCTCAACATACATATCTATGCTTTGTAACTGCAAAGTCAAGTTTTAAAAAATACAATAGGCGTGACATTTTTCACAGCAAATTTCTGGGGCTTCTATACTTTCCACATTGAGAACACATTCATTAGCAAGAATGCATTATACACTAGAGTCTATTTTTTTCTCAGGAGATTCTGCAGATGACAATTTTAGGATTAAAGACTGAATTCCATTCCTTGGCTTGTCTACATCTTAGCTACAGGCGTTCTGCAGCAGGCTGCTTGAACTCTATGTCTCACCAATCTGTGTCTCATCAATTCATTCCATACTTAAGACATAGTCAAATACTTAGAAACTGAGAAGAAAGCAGTCCTGAACTTTTATTTTCAACTCTGCCATGGATTTCGGGAATGTTCTTGGACAAGACAACTCTCTGTGAGTTGTCTATCTATACAATGGGGTGTTAGGAAGCATCTATAATTAAGGTTACAATTCTGTCATGGAGGTCTGTGACATTATTGGATTGTAATATGAGCATACAGATCACTATCACACATTTGCAACAAATCTTGTATGAAGTTGGTCAAGTAACGTATCTATGTAAAGCTTATGGTTTGCTAGTTATGGTAATTCTATTTATATGCATGTATCATTTTTGTATTTAAAGTTATAAGTATTGGCTATGTACTTGTATTTCAAATGTTAGCTCTGGGACTAATACATACTAAATAGCTAGACAGCAGGACTGGGAAAAACTATTCAAGTTGATTGGCCCATCAAGATGTACTTGACTGACAATGGGCTTTGGAAGGTGCTAATCCACTTCTGATGAGCTTTTCTGTGAATGTTCAGACTAGTATGGGAGCAACATACTGTAAAGAAGTAAGTCATGCATGGACAGTATTTTCCCACAGGAGAACAATGGGAGTCCCTTTACCTGACCAAAGATATATAAAATGCCCTGGAAATCCTTCCTTTTTCTTTTCAATCCTGTTTCTCACCTAGGCGCTTTCGAAAGAGAGCGTCTAGACTGCACGCGGAACTTTCGAAAAAGCAAGCCGCTTTTTCGAAAGAAAGCAGCAAGTGAGTCTGGATGCTCTCTTTCTAAAAAGCCCTGTTTGCTTTAAAGAATGCCTTTTTTTGAAAGAGCACTCGAAAAAAGGCGTTCTTCCTCGTGCAATGAGGTTTACCGCCATCAAAAGAAAAGCCGCGTTCTTTCGATTTAATTTCAAAAGAACGCGGCTGCAGTCTAGCCTACTTTTTTCGAAAAAACCCCTGAGTCTGGACACAGCCCTATAGAAGATCTTTACTATAAGCTGAAGCTCTTATCAAAGGACTGAAATACCCATCCTAACAGCAGATGTATTCCAGGGTATGTCTACACTGCCCTCCTAGTTCGAACTAGCGGGGTAATGTAGGCATACCGCACTTGCAAATGAAGCCCGGGATTTGAATTTCCCGGGCTTCATTTGCATAAGCGGGGAGCCGCCATTTTTAAATCCCCGCTGGTTTGAACCCCGTGTAGCGCAGCTACACGGGGCTCGAACTAGGTAGTTCGGACTAGGATTCCTATTCCGAACTACCGGTACACCTTGTTCCAGGAATCCTAGTCCGAACTACCTAGTTCAAGCCCCATGTAGCCGCGCTACACGGGGTTCGAACCAGCGGGGATTTAAAAATGGCGGCTCCCCGCTTATGCAAATGAAGCCCGGGAAATTCAAATCCCGGGCTTCATTTGCAAGTGCGGTATGCCTACATTACCCCACTAGTTCGAACTAGTGGGGTAGTGTAGACATACCCCGAGGGACTTGACTTAAGCCAGAAGTTTATTCCATCACTGCTACAAACCTACACTCTGGGTGTGTCTAGACTACATGCCTCCTTCGACGGAGGCATGTAGATTAGCCAGATCGGAAGAGGGAAATGAAGCCGCGATTAAAATAATCGCGGCTTCATTTAAATTTAAATGGCTGCCCCGATCTGCCGATCAGCTGTTTGTCGGCAGATCGGGGCAGTCTGGACGCGATGCGCCGACAAAGAAGCCTTTCTTCATCGGCACAGGTAAGCCTCGTGAAACCAGGTTTACCTGTGCCGATGAAGAAAGGCTTCTTTGTCGGCGCATCGCGTCCAGACTGCCCCGATCTGCCGACAAACAGCTGATCGGCAGATCGGGGCAGCCATTTAAATTTAAATGAAGCCGCGATTATTTTAATCGCGGCTTCATTTCCCTCTTCCGATCTGGCTAATCTACATGCCTCCGTCGAAGGAGGCATGTAGTCTAGACACACCCCAAGAGTTTTGCAGTTACTGTATCTTTCTTTCTTTCTTTCTTTCTTTCTTTCTTTCTTTCTTTCTTTCTTTCTTTCTTTCTTTCTTTCTTGAAACTTTTATATTTTAGATTCTAAAGGACAGGCAACAGATTGGTTTTCATAACCTCTCATCTGTACAAGGAGGTTTACTGGTAGACTGGTAGTTGCACAAGAGAACTGAAGTGTCTGAGGGAATGCCTTGTATGACTTCTTCTTAGCCAGCATGGTGAACAAAAGTGCTCTTTGCAACTAGTTTGCTGCGCCTAATAGTAGAGGACCCCAGACTTGGGTGTAAGTAACCCTGTCTCTAAGACATTTGCCCTGAATGGATACTCTCATTGTCTCCCCAGAAGCTCTTTATTACAAGATCACACAAGTCACAGAATTTGTAACCTCTGGGACTTCAGCCTACAGTGGCTGGGAGCTGCAGTGTCCCACCCACACTTGTGGCCACACCTGAGCTCTGAATGATGGAAGTACCCCCATAGCTCCCAGCTATACAAAGAGTACCACACAGCTCCCAATTGCTCTGGGTAGCAGGAGTACCCCACAGTTCCAGACTATTGCTGGTGGTGGAGGGTACTGCAGCTCTGAGCCACAGGCAGCAGGGAACCCTAAAACTCCCAGCCCCCATGGGAGGTGGGGTCACACAGACCTTTCAGTCACAGCTCCACACTACTCAGGAGTTCCCCTTTTTGTCCTGGATATTTTTCGTTAACACAGGGACAGGTCACAGACTTCAATGAATTTTTCTTTATTGCCCATGACATGTCTGTGACATTTACTAAAAATATTGGTGACAAAATTTAACCTTATCTATGACTAGGTTCAGAAAAGGGCAACAAAAATGATTAGGGGTTTGGAACGGGTCCCATATGGAGAGAGATTAAAAAGATTGAGATTTTTCATCTTAGAAAAGAGGAGACTGAGGATATGGTAGAAGTCTATAAAATCATGACTGGTGTGGAAAAGTGAATAAGAAAAAGTTATTTACTTATTCCCATAATATAAGATGTAGGGGTCACCAAATGAAATTAATAGGCAGCAGGTTTAAAACAAAAAAAATGGAAGTTTATCTTCACTCAGCGCACAGTTAACCTGTGGAACTCCTTGCCAGAGGATGTAGTGAAGACTAGGACTTTAACAGGGTTAAAAAAAAGCTAGTTAGATTCATGGAGGTTAGGTCCATCAATGGCTATTGGCCAGGATGGGTAGAAATGGTGTACCTAGTCTGTAAATGTGTGACAGGAGAGGGATCATGTGAGAATCACCTGTTGTTTTCCCTCCCTCTGGGGCATCTGGTATTGGCCACTGTCGGCAGACAGGATAGTGGGCTAGATGGACCTTTGGTCTAACCCAGTATGGCTGTTCTTATGTTCTTATTAATGGACATTAATTTGGGCTGGAAGGTTTTCTTTAAATGAAGTTTATTATTACTAAAGCTGACAAAGCACAAAGAAGGGCAACAAAGTTATTAAGGGTATATGTGATATTACCGAGGGTACAGTCTGGATTATTGAACAGATGAAACTCTTAAATTCTCTAATTTAGGATGCCTTTTACACTACTTCATTGTGGGTATGTCTAGACTACATGGCTCCGTCGACGGAGCTATGCAAACTAGTTTACCCGACATAGTCAGTGAAGCGGGGATTTAAATAATCCCCACTTCATTAAAATAAAAATGGCCGCCGTTCTGTGCAGACAATCAGCTGATCCGGCACAGCGCGGCAGTCTAGACGTGGATCGGTCGACAAGGGAAGCCTTTGTCGCCTGCTCCTGTAAACCTCGTTTCACGAGGCATAAGGGTAAACCCGACTATGTCGGGTAAACTAGTTTGCATGGCTCCATCGATGAAGCCGTGTAGTCTAGACATATCCTGTGAGAAAAAGGCCTCCTTGTCTGCCCACATAGTGGCCACACACGTAAAGCACTCCCAGTTATGTTATGTGAGGATTGCAGCCAGCTACCATTGAATTATACTTCAGAACAACACCAGAAAACTACAGGTCCCAAACTTTCCCTCAGAAATTCACATCTGGTACTGTCCAGCCTCTCCTGGACAATACAATTCACATAATGACCATCATTTTATTATTACAAAATAATACACATAAATCCTTCTATTTCAAATGGTGTTTTCCAAACACTGCAATCCTGATTCACACTGATTTAGATAAAACGATAAAAAAAGTTTATTAATTATAGAAAGACAGATTTTAAGTGGTTATGAGTAGAGAGGCATAAAAGTCAGAAGTGATTACCAGTAAATAAGTGGTAAAAAGCTACCTAATACCTAACTTAAGAAGTTATAGTGAATTCAAAGAAAAACTGAATTCTCTCACCACATGGTGTAGCAGTCTCACTGGCTGTACCTTTCAGTCATGATCTCTTCCCAATCCAAGGAGGCTTCCATTGTCACTGAAGTGTTGTAGATACCATGAGTAGGGATGAATGGGGGCATGATCTGAGGTGTCAGTTCCCAAATCTTTAGTTCCTTTTTCTTTGACAATTAACTCCAGCTCAAGATCAGAAGACAGAAGATGTGGTAGGGATGGAAACTCCAGCTATTTATTTTCTAAAATATAGATTTCTTGTTTGCATCCTTTTTTCTGCTGAAGAAATATCACTTAACTAGGTGATTGTTCATTTGATTTTGCAGTCTGTCTGAGGCATCAGTTTGCCTTTTGTCTTTGATGAACTGTTTTGTGTCTGCGTTTCTAAATTCAGCACGTCTCTAATGCTAGACAGTAAAATCTTATAATTTTACATACAATGTTGTTACACTGGCAAGACAATAATGTTACACTGGCAAGACAATTTACCAAGACAATATTAAATAGCAAATTATGAGTTTTCAAGTGATATCTTGCAAGACATACTTAGTGCAAAATTTATCATAGTCTTGTAAAAGGGATAAGCATAAGGGTACAGACTGTCACTTTGAGGTAATATGTTTTATTGGACCAAGTTCTGTTGGTGAGAAAGACAAGATTTCAAACGTACATAGAGTGCTCTTCCAGGTCTAGAAGAGTGATAGTGAACCTGAGTTCATTTCCCAGACCTGAAAAAGAGCTCTGTATCAGTTGAAAGTTTGTCTCGTTCACTCTTAGAACTCGGGTCCTATGAAAGATATTACTTCACCCAGTTTATCTCTTCAGTGTAGGTATGCCATATTTATACCATTTGAGAATTGACTCCTTATCTTTATTGTGACCCTCTAGTTCTTGAATGAAACACCTGCTTCTCTTGTGGAAAATGCAGAACGTCAGTGAGTTAGAAGGGAAACATTACTTTACCAGGTGATAAATGGGGCTTGTATATTCACCACAAACGATAAGCAAAGAAATTCACAAAAAAGGACATAGAACTCATTCCAATAATATATGTACTATTTAAAGGTTTATTATTGTCACTGTCACTATTATTGCTTTTCATGCTATTATTTGTATCCAGTAGTACTTGCACTCCCCTTTCCCCCTCCCGAGATAGGGGTACCATTCTGCTTGATACATACGAAAAGGATGGGGTCTGTCATGAATTGCTCGCAATCTAAAGGCTGAATCCAATGCTCATAGACTTCAATGGGAATCTTTCTATGGACTTCAGTGGATTTCCCCTCTGGCCCATGTGTGTGTGCTAGACCACCTCTCTATTCCAGGCTCCTCTCCCATTTCACCTCTTTCCCCCAAGCCATGTCCCTGCTTTGACCCTACCTCTCCCTCCTTTTGCCCATGCTCCACCTCCTCCCTAAATGTGCCCCATCAATGGTCCTCTCCTGCCCTCCCAGAGCTTCTTGAACAGTGTGACTCAGTTGTTTGTGGGCCTCTGGAAGTGATGGGCTAGACTAGAAGCATGGGGAAGAGGGAGGCAGAAAGGAAGAATTTGGCAGCTGGTGGGTGCTCCATCCTCAGAGCACCACAGAGTAGGCCCTTAGTAAGCCACACTAAAGCCTTACATTGAACTCTAAAAAGGAGCTAAAGTGAGTCACAGGATCTTCTAATATGTCCTTTGCAGTGGGGTGTGGGGGGTGGGGTGGGGAGGGGAGGAGCGGGGTACAGCCAGGACAGCACATTTTAAAAATTGTTTCCCTTCCTGTGAAACTTCTTTCCTCCTCTACTTTATCTGTCTTTTGTATATAGATTATCAGCACAGCTGACAGACTCCATGGGCCCTTGGTCAAGGTTGGAGGGGTCCAGCTTTGTACTCTCAGAAAGGGTAGGGCTAGGCCAGAAGGGGCAAACCCAGGGCAGCCAGCCCTCAGCAGTGCCCAGAGCACAGCATGAGCCGCTCTTTATCCCTCAGCACTGCCTGGAGCGTGGCACATGCCCCCATCCCAGCATTGTACAGAGGGCCCAGTGCTCTGACAATGATTGACAATGCCACCATTGTGGCAACGGTGGCAGCCAGAGCCCTGGGCACCTTTGAATTGCCAGGTCCTGGAGCAGTCGCCCCCTTTGTCCATCCCTATCATCAGGCCTGTAGATTGTACATTCATTGGGGGACTGCCTCTTACTGTGTCTAAGTATTGTGCCCAGCATGACAGGGCACTAGTCAAAGCTGCTTTTTTTATTGTCTCTAGGTGGTATTGTGACACTATTTATATAATAGTTAATAGTAACTGTCACAATAAGTTGTTGCTTTGCATTAGCCAATCTGCACATTTGTCTTTCACAGTATTAAAAATGTTGTTGGCTGCTCTTCAATAAGTTACTTTGTCCATTTCTAATATTTGCCAGACTCGCTTGCGTTGTTTAAGGGGTGGGATTGGTATGTTATCCCTCCTACCATAACACAAAGGATACCACAGCAAGTGAATGAGGATCTAATATTTTTATATTCTGTTCCTAAATTGGAATCCTAGAGGTGATGAAATAGTTATTATGATAATTTCATGTCATAATTTTCAAGACAGATCTTAGATCCCATTCCAGAAATGTGCAGTACATGGAGATGACCACCATTATGATACAGGTCAAGTGATTTTTTTTGGCAGTATGAACAAAAAATGTCCATTTTTAATCAAGAGAGCAAAGTGCATCTGGGTGTTGTCCTAAATAATATTCTATACAGACTTTCAGTTATCTCCAAATGCAATTGGACTGCATTCTAGTCTTCCTCCTCGAGATTATATAAAGGTCATCAGAGCATTTTCCCCATGTATTTGAATTTAAGTTGTCCTTCTAATCACTCTAAAGCTCTGACTCTCTGCCAGCCCTTTTATTTCCCTTATTCTAAAAAGCATGTCCTCTAATACAGTGGGTTCGCACAAAAGATGTGGCTTGAATTGACGGGATGTTGCAAAGCGGCTTAGTTCAAAATATAGACTAGAGAGAAACCTTTTAAGTCAAATGTAGTAATGAGAGATTCAAACAAAATGAATGTTCTCCATAGGAATAAGTGGATGAAATCAAGCAGGCCCTCACCTTGTATTTTGCCAGCATGACAATTTATTTTAACGAAAGGGGACAATCTAAATATTTAATGCTGCACTACAGAATAAATCCTTTAGAAAGACGTTATTTCATTTTTGGGGGGAATTACATGGTGCTCAAACCATTTTTTGTAGTAAATCTCCAGTTATGCATATAGTTTTTACAAAATAGATAAAGAATTGTCTTGTTAAGCTGGGTGGGTGGACATTTCAACTGTGCCTGGACATTCAACTAGTCTTGCAATTGTTAGGCTAAGACTCCCTCACTATACTGTGTTCTCCTTGTGTGTACCCCTGATCTATTCCAGTTGTACTGCAGTGCTTTTCTATACTGGTCCCCTAAACTTCCCTGCTGTTTCTTGGAAAATTTTTTGCTTGATTGCCTGATCTTGTAATCTCTGTATTACTCTGGCTCATGGAAAATGCTAAGATCCCATTTTCATTTGAACACTTATAAAATGTAAGAGTATTTGGATCCAGGGTTTTGATTCATACTCATGTGTAAAAAAATAAAATAAAATAAAATAAAATAAATAATAATAATAAAATAATAAAATACTTACTACTACTACTACAACTTATACTACACCATGTCATTACTATGGATCACAGGCTTGTTAGCGTTTTAACACTGAGAAGCTAACAATGCTGTACTTCACACTTAACAATAATTTGAAGATTAAACTGGTATAAAATGAGTATAGGATTTGCCCCTCCCCCTCTATTATCTCCTAATTTGAAACAAAATTGGCATTTGGAAAGCACTGGGTATTTCCTCACTATAGAAATCAACAGTTCCAAAGTAGTATTTCACAGTAATCTTATTTTTATAAATAAAACCAATAGTTGCAGTGAACAGGCTCTTTCCATTAAACAATTACATTTGCTATTATGGCTTGAGTTCAACTGAAAGAGAAATGGATGTCTATTCTGTATGCATTGACACAGTTAACTTCAACAGTACACGATCTCTTGAAAGACAAGTGGCTTTCAAACCCTGCTGTGAATCCCGCAGTGACATATCTAAGAAAATTGTTTACTGTTAGTGGGTTCCAAAACAGAGATTTTCATGAGGGCTGACAGATGTTACCATTTTTGGTTGCTGCTAAAATAAGTGGACCAATATGTCTTAGTAATCATAGTCAGGGGACATGCTCCCTCAAAAATGAGATTAATGCTCATTCCATTTAGGAGTCTGTGTGTTTTTTTGTGCATTTCTGTGTAAAGATACAGCTTGATGCAGTCAATGTTTCTCTTGCACACTACGCTGTCTTTGGTACTGGTGCTGGCAGTATCTACAAACATGGAAATCTTAATTTAGTACATTTAATTTGATACAAAAATAATTACTGTAAATATTGCTTCTGTTCACCTCTCCCTTTTTGTTTTGACATTACCTGAGCCAAAGTCTTTTGAAGTTAGTGACTTCACTGTGGTTTGGGTCAGGTCCACACGGTTTTACAGTATGTTACTTGGAATGTGCAGTTAGAAACATCTGTTTAGCCAGATTCTTAAAGGGACCTTTACCTAGTCTTTGTTTGCAAGACAATGCAGCCACGTTGTTGGCATCTTCAGTTCACATTTGGTAGAGCTCCTGAATTACTTTTGTGTGCACAGTCGAATCCTTAGCCATTTCTGTAAACAGATTTGTGCCCACATCAAAGGCTTTGTCTACACTATGCAGCTTTAGTGTCACATCTGTGATGACACAGTTATGTCAGTAAAAGTTGGAAAACGTAGCAATCTATTTCCATCCCCAATAAGCAGCAATCGAGTTGTCCTGCTGACAATGTGTTGTTTGCACTGGCTCTTCGTCTTTCAGGTGGAGGTTGGGAGAGGTTAAAATCTCTACATGAAAAACATTTTCTCATTCAATTGCCAGTATAACCATATCCTAAATATGGCTGCAAAATTAGGTATGCATGGTTTTGGCAGCTGTAAACTGAGCCTGTAAAGCAGGGTGTTATTCTTTAACAATCTACTCTTTTGCAGTATCTGAGGGCATGTCTACACTAGCTCGTTAGTTCGAGTTAGGTAGGCAAATGAGGGCAACCGGAGTTGCAAATGAAGCCCAGGATTTAAATATCTCGGGCTTCATTTGCATATTCCCGGGTGCTGCCATTTTTAAATCCCCCTTAGTCCGAACTAACTGCCCACGGCTAGACGCGGCAGTTAAGCGTTAATTCGAACTAACTCCTTAGTTCAAATTAACTGTTGCTCCTCGTGATATAGCTTTTTTGGGAGGGAAGGGGAAACAAACCTCTCCATTTTATAATTCCCCGGCATAGAGGAATCCCTGGGTAGCACACAGACAACAAGAAGTATATGTAGCCAGTTGAGATGAGAAGATATATTTCTATTTTGATCCCACAGAGAAAAGATACTAGACCAAGGATAATCTGATTTTAACCAGTCCTATTGAGTTGAGATTCTGGAGTATCAGATGGCTTCTCCAGGTCCTTCTTGACTTGAGTGAAGTTGCAGAAAATAGTAAAGCAGAATGTGGTCTACTTAGTACATTTCTGTGCACCACACAATATTACACAGAGTGCAAATAGTTCAAGAAGTGTCTATGTTTCCAAAGATATCCTGGCAACAACAGGGGCACTGACAGCTTCCATGCCAGAGGTAAGGTATGTCGGGATGCTCCATGCTCCGGAAAGAGCAGGGCCTTGGGTAGAATGGGTGTTGCCAGACCTTAGTGCTGCCTCGACCCCCAGCCCTAAGAGCCATCCAGAGCACATGGCATGGCAGTTCAGAGGCAATTTAAAGGGTCTCATGGCCAGCCAGGAGCCCTGAACCCCTTTGAATAGACAGGGCTTGGGGCAACTGTTACATCCTGTAGTCATGCCTAAGCAAGAATCCTATCCATTTCAAATTGAGGATGGATGTCCTCAATGTTTATTTTTTTGTCCAAGAAACAATAAAGGGGGTTTGCACGAAAGGCTTCATAATTCACAATTTGTAATTCGTCACATTGTGTACATTTCTTATTGCCTTTTCATCTCCCCCCTTCTTCTCTACCTCAAATCCTGATATATTAGTTTTGATTTCATATCTATTTTCACATAGAAAATGTAGGAAAATTTGAATGTTCATTTTTTTATATGAAAGCAATTTTTTCTTAAAAATAGGTTTGGTTGTATTCTAATGCAGATCTGTTGTCCCAAGAACTGGCACATTTTAACTAGAGATGAGTAACTTTCATTTACGTATTGAAGAAAGATGAGACAATAGTAAATAAGGGACAGAGTTTCAGCTGTCTTTTTTTATGTCAGCTTCAATCAACTGAGAATCTAGCCCTAGCCAGCCTCCAAACAGGGTAATAAACTCACGGGAACTCTGAGTCACTTAGTACAATTTTTAGAAGTTCAAGAACCAGGGTGCACCTGACTGGGCTTGGGGCTTCAGCCCTGTGGGTTTGGGAGTATTTCAGGGCTTCAGTGGGAGCAGGTCTGAAGCCCCAAGTCCCAGCAGTTGCCTCCAATGGGTCTAAAGCCCTGAGACACCTCTTCCTGCTGGGCAGAAGCTCCTAGTCCCATTACCCCACCACTTGGCAGAAGCCTCAAGCTTCCCCAAACAGTCTGGTAGGGAGACATGGGGGTAGAAAGCCCTGCAGACTGCACTTTAACTGTAAAAGAGCCACATGCATCTCACAAAGCACAGTTTGTCCTCCCCTGTCCTTATAACATCAAAATAATCTTTTCATTCATCATTCGTTTTCTGACAGTTTGTAAAGGAAGTGGGAAAAATTCCTTTGTTTAATATCAATTTTTAAGTAGCATTTCTGTGCATGATACTGCAAGAAGAAACACTAATCTGTGGGAATGCCTGCTTGAAAAAGGTTGCCTGACAGATACATTTCAAATGAGTTCATGTGGTAGATGTGCTTGGCCTTTTCATTTGCACAGGAAAAGGAACAGGAAGCAAAGTACAGTTTTACCAGATGAATCAGGTATGTTGGGGAGGTTGCTGCTGACCTCCCACCAGTTAATGAGGGGAAATAACGAATGAACAAGACAGTATCTCCATTTCTGCATAAACCATATTTTAAATCATCTTAGAGAGCAATGAGCTGCATCTGACACCATCAGATCAGTCCATACACTATTTTAAAAGAGTAGAAGTCAGCTCATCATTACTTTGTCCCACCTCCCCCATGTGAATCAGTTAAGCTGAGGCATAATAGCGTTTGGTGAAAAAACTGACCATCATCACAATAAAGGCAAATGACATTTATAGATTTGACTTATTAGGCAAAGTTATACCATGTTACTTAATTCTAGCATACAGCATTTAACACCATTACAATCCCTTAGCAGCAATTACTTCATATGCTTTTTAAAAGCTCAGTGTATACACAACCTCACCACCTTCCCCCATATAAGAAAATTCACCCTCCTGGAGAGTAGACACCAACGTGATTATGATTTTTGTCCCATTGTGACTAATAGAGAACATTTTGTCTATTGGAAGAGTCATGTTTCCAAGATTCCCGTTGTCCCGGCTGGATTGGGCTAAGGGAGCAAATGATCCCATTAGGTTCTTTGTGCTGCTTTTTCTTGAATCATTATGTTGAGATTACTTGGCTTGCCCTGCTGGAGAGTAATCTGCAGGGCCAGCCTCCAAACAGGGTGAATCCTAGGGAATCATCTGCGTCCCATGTGTCTCTGAGCCAGATCAGTGTCCTCAGCAGTCCCATTCCCAACTACCTGGCATTTTTTGAGCAGTGACAGCTGTGGGGACCCCCTTTGAAAGGAGGGATCCCCACCTGAGCAATCCCATCCTTCCCTTTTCTGCCCCACATCACCCCCTCTCCAAATTCCCCCACTCACAGATCCCCAGACTCATGGAACGTCCCCTACATAGTCTGTAATAGAGGTGTCTGCTCACATTGGCTACACTGGAAAAATGTGACGGCAGTCCCTGGATTGAGAGTTCCCTGTATGTGCAAATTGCAGAAGCATAATTGGGCCCTTTTTTATTTTTAAGAGTCTTGGTAATTTATGTCATAATGGAAAGCTTAACATGGATCTAAACGATCGGAGCTGGAGAGTAATGAAGTTTGTCTTTCTGTCTTTTTGCAAATTGCCTTTAAGCAGTTTAAGATTTTTGTTCATTTATTTGTAATTCAGAATTGTTTCCTGAGTTATATCTACAGCTAAATCTTGATCTGGGCATTATTCATGAATTGCTGGAGAGCATTCCCTATTAAATATGCAAGATATCTTGGTTCATTTTTACAGGACACATACAGTGCTGCCAACAGACTTGCTGGACCCGTGGGCAAAGTGAGGGTGGTAGGTATCTCCAGGCACCTGAAAAGGTCAGGGCCTTAGGTGGAAGGGTCAGAGCTGGGGAGGGTAGCTTTGAGTCCTGCCTAGACTTCACTTCCTGGGGCTGCAATGGCAAGTTGAAGAGTCCAGGACTTTGGCTGCTGCTACAATAGCCTTGGGCCCTTCTAAATCACCAGGCCTTGGGTCAGCTGCATGCTCTGTCACTCTCCCCACCAGTGACCCTGGATGCATAAGTCACATGGTGTCATCAGAGTTATTGTGTGTTTCTTGACACTCACACAGACAAACTGAAAAGCTCCTCTCATATGCCAAGGACACTCAGCACATTATGGTAGCCGTTACTTAGACTTTCAAAAATAGTTGGTAAAATTCCTAAAAGAGGTTTCCATGGAGCAGTAGTTATATGGATTAGAAACTGGTCAAAAGGTTAAAAACAAAGATTAAGTAATCAGTGTTCTGTTTTCAACACGAAAAGGAGTTAACCACAGGCTGTTCCTAGAATAAGAGTGGTGTTATTTCACATAATTATCAATGATTTGGATAAGGTGATAAATATATTTATCAGACATCAACTAAAGAAAGAACTAAAGAAATTTCAGAAGAAACAAGTAAGAAGAAAGTGAGCAACACAATAGCTTGATGTAGACTATTACAAGAAAAGAACTATTTGGAGTTCTCACATACAAACTGATGATTTCTAAATTAATTGTAACCAATTAGAAAAAAGATGCAGGAGACATAATTCCTATAATAAACAAATGATCAGTAGACTGATTTAGCATGGTAATTCTTAATTTCCTGTGTGTTTACCTTCACAATTTTTAAATGCTGAAGTTTGGAATGTAACATGCTATCCTGGTAAACGTTGTCATTTGCAATGAGAAATGCAAATTCTCAAAACTGTACTTGATTTATTGCTAACCCCTATCATTTCACACATACACAATTCACAAGGAGAGCAATAAATGGACTATTAAATTGTACAGAACAAAATGTATATGAAATTTCATGGGACATTTGCTGTGTTCTCATGGCATGAATTCTATAAAAGATTTATTTCACAAAGAACGTTCAGTGTTGATAGGTGTCACCATTTTACTCCCCATCTATGATCTTTTGGTCTTTAGGTGCCCTTGGCCAAATAGCATCCCTTAGATCAGGGTGTATAATAACATGGTGGTGGTTCGACAGGTTTAGTCTCTGGAAGGCTGCTGCCGTTGCATTTACTTGCAACACTGCAGGAATGGGCACTTGAAGTGCCTGTTAGCTGTGGATTGCCATTCCCAGCCAATGGGAGCTATGGGAAGTGGGAAGTGGCAAGGCCCATGAATCGAAATGCACTGTTGTAAGCCAAGAAAAGACAAGGTTCTTTTTGATTGCTCCCACCACTCTCATGCTGAGGGAAAACTGCAGAAGGTCTCGTCCCATCAATTTAGACTCTAGGGAAATTGAATAAATATCCCCTGCAAGAAGGAATTATGCCCTTTTTTGCAGTTTGGACTTCAAAGGGCAAAACTTTTAAAAATCAGCAAGAGAGCCTCACGATTAACTTGGGTTATCTCTTAAAGGATTTATAGGGGTAGTGTATTTAAGTAGCTCTATCACTGTCTGAAAACTGGTGTGGCTACGTCTAGACTGGCATGATTTTCCGGAAATGCTTTTAATGGAAAAGTTTTCAGTTAAAAGCATTTTCGGAAAAGAGCATCTAGATTGGCACAGATGCTTTTCCGCAAAAGCACTTTTTGCGGAAAAGCGTCCGTGGCCAATCTAGAAGTGCTTTTCCGCAAAAAAGCCCCACTCGCCATTTTCGCGATTGGGGCTTTTTTGCACAAAACAAATCTGAGCTGTCTACACTGGCCCTTTTGTGCAAAAGTTTTGCGCAAAAGGGACTTTTGCCCGAACGGGAGCAGCATAGTATTTCCGCAAGAAGCACTGATTTCTTACAGTAGGAAGTCAGTGCCTTTGCGGAAATTCAAGTGGCCAGTGTAGACAGCTGGCACGTTTTTCTGGAAAAGTTTTTCTGGAAAAGCTGTGTCTGTGTATGTTTACCTGTTTTAACCTTGTAAATAACTCTTTTAATAACTCTTTAGTAAGTTTACTATAGGATTGGCTACAGATGTCTTTGTTGTAGATTAAAGGTACAAATTTACCTGGGGTAAGTGACTGATCCTTTGGGACTAGGAGTAACCTAGTATGTCCTGAAGAGACCAAAATAATGCAAAGATTTATGGCATCAGAAGCCTGCATTGTTTAACCTTAAGGTGTACCACAGAATATAAGCAATAGTCACAGTAGAATCAGGTCCAAAATTGATGTGATTGATCTTCTGTGCTAAAAGTACAACTTTAAACATAGGCAGAGATGTCATTGGTAACCAAGACAGAGAACATAGGCTAGAAAAACTCTGTCTGAGGAATCCTATATATGAGCAACTCCAACACCAACAGGCAGAACTGAACCTGGGACTTCTGGAGTTTAGTGCATGCACCTCTACAGCCTGAGCTAAAAGCCAACTTTCTTCCAGCTAAAGCTGTAGAATACAATCCTTCTTGAAAACAGCTCTGTAGACATTCAGGCTTGGGCTGAAGCTTGGGCTATAAAGCCCAGGGAGAACAAAGGGTTTCAAAGGCCAAGTGAAAACATCTACATAGCAAATTAAAAAAATATGAATTTTATGCAAATCTCATGGTTTTTTTCTTGGGGTGGGGAGCACTGGGTTATGAGTTTTCAACATTTGTGGTTGGCGGTAAAGGAAAGAAGGAAACTTTCTGACAGCTAAACTCTTTTCAGACTACATATGTCTCAATAACATGAAGCAAGGTCCTTTCATTTTTAAAAACTTAAAGAAACTAACTCTCCTCAGTGTTCCGTGCTCTAGCTCACTTTTATCATCTTAAGCCTCATTCACAGGAGCCAAGCTGTAAAACGGAAAACACTACAAAGTGGTAGGCAATTGCTTTTAATGCAGAAAGTGTAATGTCATGCTTTTCTTGCCTTGTAAAGGTAGGAAAAGAAAAGCTTCTTAGAATCAATGTCTTCTTCAGGCCATAGGAAGACACTGAAGCAGGGTGTTTAAATCAGTTCACAGAACAAAGTGAAAAGATGTAAGAAGTCAGGTTCAGGAGTGGATTATGAATTTGAAACTCAGGCCAAGATCAGTGTCAGATTTTACAAGTTAATAACCTCTTCAAGCAAACCCAGATTTCCAATAACCGTGGATTGATTTACAGACTTGCAATGACACCTTTAATTAGCTGTTTGCATTATGTGAAATCAAGTAAAGTGTCTTGGTTCCGGATGAGATTTGCTTTCCGAGTTTGAATTTGCTGGCCTTCAAAACTGAAACTCACTTAGGAATAAGGATAAGTCACGACTATATGAAGATCAAAACCGAGGAAATATATTCACATGAACCCTATAAAGCACAACTACTGAATTTCTCAAATCTGACATGAAAGTTTGGAATACTTCAAAATAGTCTCCCAAAGTAGGGGATTATCGGTTAGAAATAGCTTCTACTGAAGATTTAATCTTAAAATTAGACTAAAGACATTATTACAACTACACCATTACCCATGTAATATACTAATGAATCCCAAACATCACTTAAATAATAAATGAATAGTTGTCATGCTATCTGGAGTGGCTCACGAGCAAGAATACGACGCTTGGGTCAGACTGTTAAAAAGCACAGCACAAATCCCATACTGGCTGTGAGTACTATAATTAGATTTCACCTACCAAGTGTAAACTCCTCAGGCACTATACATCCTTAACATGAGGTCACAGACAATCCCCTTGGACCTTCCAATCCATCTTGCCACTCAGGCAAGCTTGACTTGCTGATAGATGTATGTAATATTGTTGTTGCCATGTCAGTCCCAGGATACCTGAGAGACAAGGTAGGTGAGTTTATATCTTTTATTGCAGGTAAAGGGAACTTTTTTGGGGTCAGAGGCCACTGACCCACAGAAAAATCAGCAGGGGGCCACACACAAGTGAGAAGCGAAAAACCCCCAAACAAACCCTCACTGTTGTGGCCCCTCAGTGATAGGGAGAAAGATATTCCCCTCATTCCCCTCACACACCAGAGCGGGGGGTGAGGGGGCCGGCCATGGGCAGGAGGCTAGAAGATTTTGTGTGCTCCAGCCCCGTGCGAATCAACAGGGGGCTGAAGCACCAGCATGGGCTCTCCAATTCTGGGGGTGGTCCCTAAGCCTCAGGGCCAGATCTAGGCAAGCTAGGGGCCGCATCCAGCTCCCATGCCTTAGGTTCCTCACCCCTGTTTTATTAGACCCACTTGGTCCAGTAAAAATTATTACCTTGCCCATCTTGTTTAACTGTGATATATGGTTACTTTACACAAAACATCACAAAATACTAGGTTACTCCTAATCCCAAAGGATCAGTCACTTACCCCAGGTAAATTTGTACCTTTGATCTACAACAAAGACATCTGTAGCCAATCCTATAGTAAACTTACTAAAGAGTTATTAAAATAACTATACGTAAGTCATATGAAGAAGTGGGTCTTGCCCATGAAAGCTCATGATACCATCTACATGTTTTGTTAGTCTTTAAAGTGCACTTGGCTATTTGTTGTTTTTTAACTTTTTCCAGTTACAGACTAACACAGCTCCTCCTCTGAAGCTTTTATATGAAATACGTATTTGAGGCATTCATGACATATTTATCTATCTGAAAAGGCTATTTGTATGCTACAGCCATAGGATCAAATTTCTCCTGTCTGTTCATGAATGTTCAGTGAAGCAGAAGATGTAAGAAACCTCTTGACCCTTGTGCAGATAAACAGCAAGATGATTTCTAGCCTCTGTACTTAGAGGAATGCAAGGGCATCTCCTCTCCTTTCTCTGGGAGTAGAAGGTGTCCCAAAGGAGACAGGAAAAACAAGAAACAATGATGGTTTCCCATCACCTCTACCCACTACATATTATCCATAAATTCAGGAGCAAAGTATGTGATAGAGTGGAGTGGCTCTGTAATAATTTATTAATATTGTACTTTGACCTGGTTAATGGGATGTTCACTGCGTGAATCTAATGGTTTAGTTTAAAAGTGAGCTGTGAGAAAAACAAGTAGGGAGGAAATAGAATCCCTCGTGGTAAGTCACCCTTTGCAAATACTTGAGAATCGTTACAAGACAATGACCAGGGAGAACCATAGAGAAGAGAGGATAGATAGTTGTTGGGTAGCTGTTTGGGGAGAAACCAGGCTATGACAGAGTGTAGGTGAGGGTGTCTGAAGAAATCAGGCCTGCCAGTCCTACCATCAAGGGAAAGTAAGTCTTACAAACATGTGTACAGATAGTTTGTTGTTTTAAAATATTGTTTTCTCCAAATGCTTTGTTCCTATGATAAGAATAAACTATGCTTGGGTTGAAGGCAGATTTCTTGTCACTGTGTCCATCACCCCTCACAGATTCCTGAAGGGATGAAACCCAGGTGCCAAACCTTGTCAGACCGGCTGGGTAAGCAGAGTTGATACACAGAATATTTTAGCCCAGAGCCTAGTCTGAGAGTGGGACAATTGTACAACTGAACCCTGGGATAGGTAAAGGTACAAGGCCTGACACTTTAGGCAGTGCACTCTGAAAATAGAAAAGAGAAAGAAATGCAGTTAGACCTGTAAACATGACAGTCTGTTCTCTGTAAAGTGGCATAGCTGCTGTCTCTGCACATCTGGTAGCTTCATACCTTCTTGGGGAAAATATTTTTGCCTAGTGGTTTGACGCAATGGCATATATATTTTGGCCTTTGTTAGAGCAACTACATGGGAAAGAACACCAATGTCCTCTTCTTCCCCCTCTAATTTTTTTCCTCTCCTGCCCCTCCCTCTTCCCTTATTTATTCTTGGTTCTGGACTTCTAACACTCTGGTCATCTGTTCCCCAATCTGGAACAGAGTGCAGAAGATGGGGGCCCGCAAAGAGCTCAAAAGAAAAAATAACCCTTTACCCTTCGATACAACCGCATCTGCTCTAATCCCACTGACAGAGACCAGAAGCTTCAGGATCTCTACCAAGCATTTATAAATTTCAAATACCCGCTCAGAGAAATAAAAAATCAAATTGAAAGAGCCAGACCAATACTTAGAAACCATCTACTTCAAGACAGACCCAAGAAAACCAACAATAGAACACCACTTGTCATCACCTACAGCCCCCAACTTAAACCTGTCCAACACATTATCAATAAACTACAGCCTATACTGGAACAGGATACCATACTCCAAGAGGCTCTGGGAGACAGACCCATAGTCTTCTATAGACAACCACCTAACCTCAAGATGATTCTTACCAACAACCACAGGACATACCACACTAATACCAACCTTGGTACCTTCCCTTGCAACAAACCCCGTTGCCAGCTTTGTCCACATATTCATTCTGCTGATACCATTATTGGACCTAACCAAGTGAGTTATAAGATCAAGAACACATATTCCTGCACATCCAGAAATATAATTTATGCTATCATGTGCTGAAAGTGTCCATCTGCTATGTACATTGGACAAACGTCTCAGACACTTTGCCAAAGGATTAATGCCCACAAAACAGATATCAGACAAGATCACAAAGAAAAAACTATTTCTTGCCATTTCAACCAGAAAGGACACCGTGTCAACGACTTTACCACCTGCGTTCTTCTACAAAGACCTTTTACATCTGCACTTGAAAGGGAATCCTCTGAACTGTCATTCATGTTAAGATTTGACACTCTCCGGGGGGGGGGGGCGGGGCGGATTGAACAAAGACCCCAACTATCTTACCCATTACCAGGATAGCTTCCCCAATTATCACCTCTAATACCATTAGCTCACAGACATCTAACTTTCCCCACCTCTAATATCATCAACTAACAGACACTTACCTTCCTTCCTTCCCACCCCCCCTGCATCCCCCTTCTGTTCTGAAATGTGATTTGTCCTTTTCATATGTGTTCATTTTTTTAATTGTTTCCTTTGTATATATGGTTGTGACTATTTTCTTCCACTATTTGATCTGAGGAAGTGGGTCTGGCCCACAAAAGCTCATCACCTAATAAACCATCTTGTTAGTCTTTAAAGTGCTACATAGTCCTGCATTTTGCTTCAGCTACACCAGACTAACACGACTACATTTCTACTACTACTTTACCTTTATAGACACTGGTTACAGAAAACCTTCCCCCCAGAGTCACAATACACATATTTTGGGGCATTGCTGCAACCATTAAGTGATTTTTATCCCTAAAAAACAGGGGTGGGCACTTGAACCCACCTCACATGGGTACCCAAGCTTTTTCCCCCTAAAAGAGCTTGGAAAAAAAAGAGAAAAACAATTTGCAGTCTCTAATAGCTGACCTCTTAGCCTGAGGCACACAGACAGACCTTCTGTATCTTCCAGGACACAAGAATCAAATCATCACCTTAAAAAAAGTGATTACAAAACAAAAGATAAACTTGATAAAACATACTTGGTTGCTAGATAGCTTCAGGGGGTTGTCAAATTAGTCTGTACAGGATAAATTTAAAAAATAACAAATAGTCTGATAGCACTTTATAGACTAACAAAACATGTAGAGGGTATCATGAGCTTTCAGGGGCACAGGACACTTGTTCAGATGACTGGAGTTTTGAGTTTAGGATGTCCAGACCCAAAATAAATAAGGGAGAGAAGGAAAAAAATGGAAGGGGGAGGGTAACAGGAAGCAGGTGGTATGTAAATATCAAAGGGAAAACCAAACAGGCAATGCTTGTTACAGAGCAACTAAGGAAATTTTTTTTTAAAAAATGGAGAAATGTTTTTTTGGGCACAATGCTAGATGGTAAATAGGGAGGGGAGGCATAGATTCACATAAAGCAGTTCCAACCAAACCACAAAATAAAGAAAAAATACTCTGAACATGATTAGATTCAGTTTTTTCTGTTACTTACTTCCAATCATCTCTTTATTCAGTCCACTTCCATGCCTCAAATTCCTTGGAGGCATGATAGTCCTGCCTGGGTTCAAATAATTCTGGCTGTGTCTACATTGGCAAGATTTTGCGCAAAAGCACTTGCTTTTGCGCAAAACTTGCCTCCTGTCTACACTGGCCGCGAGTTCTTGCGCAAGAACACTGACATTTTAATGTAAGAAATTAGTGCTTCTTGCACAAGAACTATGACGCTCCCGCTCAGGAAGAAGCCCTCTTGCACAAGTGTTCTTGCGCAAGAGGCCAGTGTAGACAGTCAACATGAATTTCTAGCGCAAGAAAGCCCGATGGCTAAAATTGCCATTGGACCTTTCTTGCGCAAGAGAGCAACTACACTGGCATGGATGCTTTTGCGCAAAAACACATCTCTTGCGCAAAAGCACATGCTAGTGTAGATGCTCTCTTGCACAAATACTTTAACGCAAAAACTCTTGCGCTAAAAGTATTTGCCCAAAATCTTGCCAATGTAGATGTAGCCTCTGTTTCTCTCAATTTCTGGTTTAACCTTCCCCATACAAAGGAAGCAGGTGAGGAATCTTATACAATTCAAATTTCCTCCCTCTATTTCGATTGGTTCTCCCAGCCCCCAGGCCAACACTTTTGCTACCTGAGTTTAATCTCTTAGTCACCAGGCGCTGGTCAGTGCTCCTTCTGTCCATTACACTTGTTCCTTTCCTATTTTAACTTCTGAACCTACTCTCTAGCATTTTCTATGGTACGCATCTAATCACTACCAACTGAAACAAAGAAGCCATTAAGCGCCTCTGCCATTTCCACATTTTTGTTTTGTTTTACCCTCTAAATTGAGTAACGGGGCTACTCTGTCCTTGTTCTTCCTCTTGCTTCTAATATATTTATAGAATGTTTGATTGTTACTGTTTATGTCTCTATCTAGTTTGAGCTCATTTTGTTTCTCTGCCTTTTTAATTTTGCCCCTACATACTTGTGTTATTTATGTATATTCTTCCTTTATGATTTGACTCAGTTTCCACTTTTTGTAAGACTCTTTTATTATTTTTAAGTCATTCAAGATCCCCTGCTTAATCCAGGGTGATCTCCTGCCACACTTCTTATCTTTTCTACACAGTGGAATAGTGTTGTCTTGTGTTTTCCCTCTTAGTTTTGCTTTCCATGTGATCTTACCTACCAAAATTCTGAATTTGCCAAAGTTTTCCTTTTTGAAATCCATTGTCTTTATTTTTCTGATCTCCCTCCTACCATTCCTTTGAATCATGAACTCTATCATGTCACTTTTACCCAAGCTGACTTCCACTTACAAATTTTCAACAAGTTCCTTCCAATTTGCTAACATAAATCTAGAACAGCCTCCCACTACTAGTTTTTTTTCCATCTTCTAAAATAAAAAAAATATCTCTAATGCATTTAAAGAACTTGTTGGATAATCTATTCCTTGCTGCGTTACTTTTACAAATGATGTCTGAATAGTTAGAAGTTCCTCATCACCACCAAGTCCTGTGTTTTGGGTGATTTTGTTAGCTGTTCAAAAAATTCCTTATCTACTTCCATTTGATTATATGGTCTGTAGTAGACCCCTGCCATGACATCACCCTTGTTTTTTATCTCTTTTATCCCTACCCAGAGACTCTCAACAAGTCTGTCTCTTATGTATATCTCAACCTCCACATCCAAGTGCATGCATTTTTAATATATAAGGCAACACCTCCTTGCTTTTTTTTCTTGCTTGTCTTTCCTGATCAAGCTGTACCCTTCTATACCAATATTCCAGACCAGGAAGTAATACATAGAATTTTATGGAAAACTCTGACAAGCAGGTGTTAATAGTCCCTTTCCAGTTCCCATAAAAGAGAACCTTACAATTTCTTAGTAAACAAACATTTAATGCACACAGACCACATTGTAAATGCAATAAAGCATTGTAAAAGCCTTTAAAAAACTAAGAATAACTTTCACATAAAAGCTATTAGGTAGTAAAACTAGTGATGTTCCTTACACAGACGTCTTCCTTTTGCCACTGTTACATATAATTCAATACAAGATTTCAAAATAACATTTATACTTTATGTTAGCACAAATCTCTAAACATCTGACATGCTAATCTACTTCCAGTGATCATAATATATAGTATGCATCATCTGCAGCATCTCAGTTCTTTTCCAAAAAATTCAGGAGGAATAACAGGTAGTTCAAAATAGGGCTTTATTTTGAACGCCCGTTTCACTGCTGCGTGTAGTCGCGGGCAGTTACTTCGGGCCTGTAAATTTCAAAAATGGTGCCCGTCCGGGAAGATGCAAATCAAGCACAGGATATTTAAATCCCAGACTTGATTTGGAATTTTGAATGCCTACATTTGCAGCCCTAGTTTGAATTAGGCTGCAAGTGTAGACATACCCCTAGAGACTATATCCCTACTTCTGGATGTTTCTTAGCCCTTCTAGCTGAGTAGCCTTATACGGCTCTTCGCACACATGCAGAGATGCAGAAGTTTACACATAAAGTTCATGTCTCCTCCCCACTGCTTCTATCCCTTTCTTTGTCCTCCTGCCCTCCTCCCGACCTCAAAAACAATCAAAAGGTACAAATACAGCATATGGGCTCCACTTGCTTTTAACTGCTGGGATTTTGTAAATGATGAGCTATGTAAGTACACTGTTGTCACTTAGCAACTTTAAGCCAAATTCCCCATTGATGTATATTGGGATGGGTCCAATTCATTTACTGAAGCTTGACAATTTATACCTGAAGATAATGTCTCATCTTTTTAACCTGTTTTTGTTTTATTTATAGTATATATAAAGGTGTGACAACTGGGTGAACCATGTCATAACTTTATCTGAAACACTAGTGGAATTAATTTTTATTATCTGTATTATGGAACCTCCATCTCAGAAGATCACAAATTGAAAGAAGTCTGGATAAACCTCTTCATTTTTTATTTTTCATATGCTCCTACGCATCTTGGTTCTGTCAAGGGCCAAAAGTATGGTTCTGGCAAGGTCCAAGTGCATTGGAAATGGATATTGTTAAACATACTGGAAGCTTTCTACTAAAGGATGTTTCGGAGATGCATCAAAGGATGTTTGAAAGGATGTTTTGATACAACAGAATTTATGTTGATGCATGGATTTCCCTCTGAAAAACAGAAATCTGAAATAGATTTTGATCACAAAAAGCCCCAATCAAATAGTCAAATATTACAGTTGTGAGTCATTTATTAATGTCTATAAAACTCAGAAAGCACTTGGTGTATGATATAAATAATCTTGCATTTTTGGAAGATGATGTAACATTGTTCTGCTAAGTGATATCAATCTTAATGTAATTAATTCTAACAGTGTGCCCTTCATTATTTTTTTCTATTTTTACCACCGCTATCTTCATTTTCTCTCATTCAGCAATGTCTCTTCATCTGTCAGTCCGACAAGAACTTCTCAAAGACAAACAATGCTAATGAGCCAGAGACGTGTCTCAATCAATGTCTTTCTTTCCACATCTTGATGGGAATCATATATAGCTTCTAATTCCACTTTGGCCTCAGAGGCATGGATTGGAAATGGTATAAGTAGTTATCAAACAGCTTTTTATCACACTGACTGGGGGGCATTCAGTGACATGGTTGATCACTCCCAGCAGGCATAGTTTCAGCCAGTACAAACTAATAAAGGTCATTGAAAAACAATTCACTCAGATTATGTATTGGAAAATACAGCTATCATGAGCTAAATAAGATGTTGTGCAAAAAAGCAGGCCTCCATGTCTTATTTGAAGCCGTCTTGCTTCAAATATTTAATATTTGTTTAAATATTGATATGTTTTAAGTACAGGAGCTGGTAGGAATCATCATGGCTTCAACATACTGCAAAGAGTCACTGAACTGATATAAATGGTACTTGAATGTGGATTTCATGAGTTTGGCTGTTGTCTGACTGCAAAGTCTTAACTAACCGATGCATCAACTTACATAAGACAGCAATGCAAAGAATTCCATAGATTGTTTACACTAGGTACAGCAATAGTATGTGTTAAAGAAAGGACAATAAGGTAACCAAGGCAATGTAAGGTTTTAGGTAAAGCCGGCCATGATTTTTTCTCTTGTCATATATCTTAAATGGAAAATGCAGTTTCCACAAAAATCTGCTATTTCCCCCTATTTTCTATTAGGAAAATCAAAACAAAAACATCCATTTCAGTTTGGATTTACCTGAATTGAAAAGTTTTGAATTGTGAAATTGAATCTAAACATTTAGTTTTGATCCATTCACCACTAATCTCCATTTGCCTAAACTGCTGTGACATCTCATGGGCACTGTCATTCAGCTCTTTGAACCCCCATTCTCAAATATGAGCCAGGGTCCTCTGATTATTGGGAGTATCTTCCTGCCACTTTGTGGCTTATGACACACAAATGAATGGGCCACAGAAAATATGAGCTAAATCCTTGAGCATTATTTCTGTGTGTAACTTACAGGCACTGAGGCTACTGAGAAGGGAGAGTGAAGTCTGCACTACTGCCTTAGGTAAGATCTAGTTGGCTTTTAGCCCATGAGGTAGAGGCTCATGGCTTTAGCCCAGGTTCAAATCCATCTGCCCATGACCTGTGTCTGTCATCCTCTGGACTTAAAGTCTATGAATCTGTTAAACAACTTGCTTTGCTTTGGCATATTCCAATACATGAAAAAACAATCAATATTCAAATTTTGTTCCAATTGGAGATGAAAACAAATTTTAGAACTTCCTGCGGGTCGTAAAGTACAATTTTTGATTAACTCTAGTTTTAGGCCCTTATCCAGTAATACTCTTAATGATATGTATAAGAATGTAAGTAGTCCCATTAACTGTCATGCAGCTTCTCATGGGCCTAAGTGCATTCTGGTTCAATGCCCTAGTGCAGTAACTAAGTACTGAGGAAATGAATAGTGTATATATATATTGAAACACTGCATTACCTCAGTATCTAGTTACTGCACTATAGCCTTAATACAGAAAATCGGATGTTTTTAGGCTCATGAGCAGTCACAGTGATGTTTATATATAGTGCTGGGTTTCTTAATTTGCCAAGTAATAAGAAGCAAGGGATATTTGCAAAGTTGGAGAGACTCTGATTTATCATTAGAAGCAGCTCAATGAGCTTGCTTAGCCAAAGAGGTGCCCGTTATATAATGCACAAGGTAATTAAAATGCTCCTACAATCTCTTTGACTTTCTAAAAAACTTTAAGAAACATGGGTGGTGAAAGTGAGCTGCTCTGGAATTATTTAAAAAGTGTCTTGACATCATTCTTGAGATATTCACTGTGGCTGCATCTAGACTGGCAAGTTTTTCCACAAAAGCAGTTGCTTTTGCGCAAAAACTTGCCATCTGTCTACACTGGCCACTTAATTTTGCACAAAAGCACTAATTTTGTGCAAAATCAGTGCTTCTTGTGCAAATGCTTTGACTTTCTCGTTCGGGCAAAAGCCCTTTTCCGGAAATGTTTTTGCGCAAGAGGGCCAGTGTAGACAGCTAAAAACTGTTTTGCGCAAAAAAGCCCCAATGGCGAAAATGGCGATCGGGGCTTTCTTGCACAAAACCGGGTCTAGATTGGCATGGACACTTTCTGCAAAAAATGCTTTTGTGGAAAAGCGTCCGTGCCAATCTAGATGCTCTTTTCCACAAATGCTTTTAACGGAAAAACTTTTCCGTTAAAAGCATTTGAGGAAAATCATGCCAGTCTAGACATAGCCTGTATGTATGAAAAGGTTTTAGTTTAATAGGGGACTATAAGGAAAACAAGGCTTAATGTCTCCCATTGAGCTACTTCTTCCTTAACAGTTGAGAGACATTAAAGGACCATGCTGGTGAAGCCCAAGATCCTGTGAACTACAAGCCGTGGGAACTACAAGCTGTGGACTACAAACTGTGGCATGTTGGGAAGAACTTCCTGGTTCCTGCCAGGATGTCCCCCCTGTCCGCATCAGGATCTCAGCACTGCCTGAACTGAGAGCATGTAGGCTGCAAGCAGAAAGGAGGCTGCTGAACTGTGATCCCGTTGTCTGTTCTACACAGAATAAAGCCTGTTCCTGGTGGTTTGTCTGAATGGGTCTGGTCTGAGCTGTACACACAGTGAAACACAATGCAGTCTCAGTCTCCCAATGTTGTGCAAAATGTGGTGAATGACCTCATACTGAGCTAGTGAACTGGAGGGGCTACACTATGATGAGCCAAGGTGTGGGAAACAGAAAAATACTGTAGCGGTTTAAAAGGAATATTTTCTCAAGATATAAGGCATTATTCAGTGGTATTTGCCTGAGGGAAAACAATCTCTGAAGATGTTAGCTCTTCCAAGAACAGTCTAATTGACTGGTAGGGCTTTAGGTAAGATAAATGTGCATGTGGATGGTTTAGGGGTTTTAATCCTTTTCTCTCTTATTCTTTGTTCTGATGATTTACTTCTTTGGTTTAAAGAAGGCTGTTTAGTCACTAAATAGCACAAGCTCCCAAAGGGAAGAACTGCAGATACCCAAACTCAGTTGGATTTTATGGGTATGTATGGTTAATACATGGGCTAATACCAGGATCTGGTCAAATAGGGTGTGTCTAGACTACATGCCTCCTTCGACGGAGGCATGTAGATTAGCCAGATCGGAAGAGGGAAATGAAGCCGCGATTAAAATAATCGCGGCTTCATTTAAATTTAAATGGCTGCCCCGATCTGCCGATCAGCTGTTTGTCGGCAGATCGGGGGAGTCTGGACGCGATGCCCCGACAAAGAAGCCTTTCTTCATCGACACAGGTAAGCCTGGTTTCACGAGGCTTACCTGTGTCGATGAAGAAAGGCTTCTTTGTCGGGGCATCGCGTCCAGACTCCCCCGATCTGCCGACAAACAGCTGATCGGCAGATCGGGGCAGCCATTTAAATTTAAATGAAGCCGCGATTATTTTAATCGCGGCTTCATTTCCCTCTTCCGATCTGGCTAATCTACATGCCTCCGTCGAAGGAGGCATGTAGTCTAGACACACCCCTAATGAGAGATTCCCAGAAGACATAAAAGCAGAAGGCCTCACATCTGCCAAGGAAAACTTTGAAAGACCTCAAAAGGAACACTGGACTAGTTAGTTCTGTAACCATGACAACATTCTTGCTTGCTATAGGCTTCCTAGCCACACATGCTAGTGATGGGATTATTGCAAACATCTCCATCTATCGTTTCTTTTTAGATATTATGTGCTTGCCTCATTGGCAAATCATGCAATTTATTTTAGTGCCTAATTATGGACTTATGGGCACCCATCTTAAGCACCCGTGATGGAGAACTTCTGGTCAGAATTCAAGTGGATTCAACTTCATTGTCATGAGTTAATTTACACCTGGTTACATGAGATCTGACTACAGGCTCAAGATATCCAGAAAAACTATATTAATACCAATATAAAATGCATCGTCCTTAAAAGTACATCTTCCTTATCTTGTATACTTTGATCCTGTAACAGGGGAGATGAACCTGAAATACATTTGGTATTAACATAATTTGGCTAAGGAATTTAATTAATGCATTACACTTGTATAATTTTTTATATTGTGCCACTGTATTAAATAATTAATATCCTTATTGAGCACTTTTTTTAGTGCTACATCCTCGTTTTCCCAATGCTACTTTTGAATAAAGACACCAGTCTCATGATGATCACAAGTGGAGGTCAACAGCAAGTTAAAGTAAAAATGAGCTTTGGGGGAAAAACAACAACAAAAAAATTAATTAGTCGGGGAAGTCAAAGCCTCCTTAGCATTCAAAAGAAAAACAGTGGCTTTGGTCAGTGGGAAAAATTTTAATTAATTTACATCTTATTTGCTGAATATTCATTTAATTAGAAGAAGAATATCCTCTTCTCAGCTCTGGAAAATGAGAGGTCAGAACTTGCTTCTTTCCTCTGTGTTTTACACCTTCAACATACTTTTCATCAGATCTTTACAGTCCCATGACAAACACCTACAAGACATTGACAGCTTCAAGAACTGATGAAAGACGTGATCAGATGCTGAGACCAGAAAATGTGTTGCTAGTTAAAAATATGTAACACAAACTCAGTTTTCCCCTGTAAGTTTCAAATTAATTTAGTTTAAAGAGCTCTTAGATTGGTACCTCTGAAGTTTGAGTTCCTCCATTTGATTGAAGAAAAGAGTAAAGCCTGGATAGCAGAAGTGCAGGTTTCCATATTGTTTCCTCATTGTGTTCTAACAATGACCAGAAGGGACCCTGTCTCCGGCTAACAAGGTAATTCATTTCCCATAATTTCTTGGCTTCTCTACCAAGAATACTAATAAAATCATGTTACTAGTGGAGGGATTTTTATCCCTGACTTCAACAGGTGCAACATTAAGCTAACCATTTTGCTATTTGTCTATTTCACACAGATGCATTTGAATTTGAGATACTTCAGATGCCATCAGATATTTAATCTAGAAATCTAAGCAGGCTACTCATCCACCTACATATAGGCAAGGACATTGTTTCATTTAGAAGTATTAATGTTGCACATAATTGGAACAACCATTGTCCCAGAGATCTTAAAATTTAGATATAACACAACAAATGTATACAGGTGAGAACAAGTAAATAATGAGAAAATATTAAGCAATGGTCTCTACATACTAGCAGCTGCATTGGTTAGTTTTATTTTCTTTGTTTGATTTTTTTTTAAGAAAATGAAAGTTCTGAAGAGGGATTTGAACATGGATAGTGAGCTAGCTTTGTGGATGTTTCTGAGAAGAGCCTCCTAAAATGTGAGGGAAACGCATGGGAGAGAGCATGAGGTCTGAAAATGTAACAAGTAGACAATGTAGGCTGGTATTAAGGGATGATCAGAGATGAAATTCAACTGCTTGGTAGCAAATAAGAGATGATGGGCAGGGTGGGGATACAGTAGGAGGTGTTTGAATGTAAAAACAAGCAGATAACATATGATACAAGACAGATGAGGTAGCTAGTAGAGGTATGAAAAAAAAGGAGTGAGATGGACAATATGATGAGTTAGAAAAATTATATTTCCTACATTCTGTAAGGATATGAGTGGGGCCAGACTGCATTTGTCCAGGGAAGAAAAGAAGGATGTTAGAACATTAAAATGGCCATACTGGGGCAAACCAATAGTCTATTTAACCCAGTATCCTGTCTTCTGACAGTAGCCAATGGCAGGTGATTCAGAAGGAATTAACAGAACAAGCAAACAGAGAACAATTCATCCCTCAAAAAATGAGGTTTAAAGGATCGTTCAAAAAAGCCTTCCCTTTCTGAAAGAACTGCATCTAGACCACGGTTTTACTTTCGAAATAGCGTGTTTTTGAAAGAGCGCCATTACGTGATTATGCAAATGAAGCATGGGAAATTCAAATCCCGGCTTCATTTGCAATTTCAAAGTGCCTAATTTACATCCCTCTGTCGAAAGAGGTAATCTAAACGTACCCTAAGGCGCTGTAGGACTATTCATTGATTTTTTTAAAGTTTTTTTCCTAATTCTTGTGTTATGTGGAGTAAATAACACTTTTTATTCACTGTTTTCATTCCATTCTTGATTTTATAGACTTATATTATAAGGTTATCTTAGTTGTCCCTCTTCCTAGTTTTTTAATCTCTCCTCAAATGGAAGCAGTTCTGAAACCTTAATAATTATTGTTGCCCTACTCTGTACCTTCTCCAATTTTGTGTATATATATATATATATATATATATATATATATATATATATATATATATATATATATATATGTCTATTTTTTTTAGATGCATGCAATATTCAAGGTATAGGTATACTGTGGATTTATGAAGTGGCACTATGATATGTATCTTATTCTTTCTCTGTTTTGTAATGGTTACAAACATTGTTAGATGTTTTGAGTGTCACTGCTCATTGAATGGTTGTTTTCAGAAAATCATCTATAATGATTCCAAGATCTTTTTTCTTGAGTGGTAACAACTGATATAGATCCCAGCATTTGTATATACAGTTGGGTTAATGTTTTCCATTACTTTGCATTTATCAATGCTAAATTTAATCTGCCATTTTGTCGCTCAAGTAATCCAGTTTTGATAGATCCCTTAGTAACTTTCTGCAGTCTGCTTTGGACTTAAATACCTTTGTATCATCTGTGAATTTTGCCACCTCACTGTTTATTCCATTTTTCTGGTCATTTATGAATATGTTGAACAGCATTCATCCCAGTACAGATCTTTGCAGGACCCCACTATTTACTTCTATACATTCTGAGAACTAAGCATTTCTTCCTACTGTTTGTTTCCCATCTTTTAACCAGGTATTGGTTTGTGAGAGGACCTTTCCTGTTATCCCACAATGGCTTAATTTGCTTCAGAGCCTTTGATGAGGTACCTTTTCAAAATGTTTCTAAAAGTCCAAGTACACTATCGCCAATGGATCACCCTTGTCAAAAACCTCCCTGAGTTTTAAAAAAATATTCTAATACAATGATGAGGCATGATTTTCTTTTAAAAGTTGTTTCCACAACAAATCATGTTCAGCCATATATGTGATAAGTCTGTTTTTTATGACAGTTTCAACCAACTTGCCTGATACCGAATTTAGGCTTACCAGCCTATATGTTCCAGGATTGCCTCTGAAGCCTTTTTTAAAAATTGGTGTCACATTAGCTCTCCTGAAGTCATCTGGCACAGTGTCAAATTTAAAAGATAAGTTATATACCACATTTAATAGTTCTGCAATTTCATATTTGAGTCTCTTCAGTAGTCTTGGATGAATGCCTTCTGGTGCTGGTGGCTGATTACTGTTTAATTTATCAACTTGTTCTAAAACCTGACACCTCTGTATGAAACAGTTTCTTAGAATTGTCACCTAAAAGGAATATCTCAGGTGTGGAGTTGCCCCTCACATCCTCTGCAGTGACGACAGATGCAAAGAATCCAAATGAAAATAGGCTTGATTTCTCCTTTAGCACCTCAGCCATCCAGAGGCCCCACTGATTGTTTAGAAGGCTTCCTGCCTGGGATGTACTTAAACATTCTTTACTGTTAGTTTTTGAGTCTTTGACTTGTTCTTCTTTAAATTATTTTTTTGGGCCTGCCTAATTATAGTTTTACACATAACTTGCCAGAGTTTATGGTCCTCTCAATGTCATTCAATCCATTTTTCCTTCCAACAAGGGGTTATGAAATTTCCAAAGCTGCATAATTGACAGACACCCCCTAAATTGGGAATGGATTACTTTGTAATATTAAATAATGGGAGTGAGGCATCTAGGTCTTCAGAAAATATCAGCTGGAGTTTATAAGTGATAGATTTGGGAACAGGAATAATCGTGGTCTTTCCCTGCGAAAGCCCTAAAAGGTTCTGGCTTCATTACAATTACATTTACTTTCCTGAACATGTCCTGCAACCATTGTTTCCATTAATCTAATGTCTTACAGGAGAATGTAAGCAGCATGTTAGAAACGAGATTTCTACCTCTTTTGAGGGTACTCTGTGATTTAAGCATTTCCCTTTCAGAGTGTCTTGAGGACAATTGGGATAATGTGTTACTATCATAAGGTATGTCTACACTACAAAGTTAATTCGAACTAACAAACTTTAGTTCGAATTAACTTTAATAGGCGCTACACGCGTGAACCACTAGTTCGAACTTAATTCGAACTAGCAGAGCACTTAATTCGAACTAGGTAAACCTCATTCCATGAGGACTAATGCCTAGTTCGAATTAAGTAGTTCGAATTAAGGGCTGTGTAGCTACTTAATTCGAACTAGTGGGAGGCTAGCCCTCCCCAGCTTTCCCTGGTGGTCACTCTGGGCACCACCAGGGAAACTCTTCTGCCCCCCTCCTGGCCCCGGACCCCTTAAAGGGGCACGGGCTGGCTACGGTGCCTGTGCCAGGTGCAAGCCTGCCAGCACCCAGCCAGCAGACCCTGCACCTGGCATGGCACGAGCCAGCCACCCGTTGCCACCCAGCCCTCCGCCTCTTCCCAGGACCAGGCTGGTGGCTCCCGGGAGCCTGCTCAGGTCCAAAAGAGGCGGGCGCCCACCTGGTCTAGTGTGGAGATCGTGGACCTCATCCACGACCTCCGCACTAGGCACAGGAAAGTGGCCGTCTAAGGCAGGATAGCTGCCAGCCTGGCCACCCAGGAGCAGGTGTGCATGAAAATCAGGGTGGTCCAGTGAGACCCCCTCCCAACCCTGAGCCCTGAGCTTAGAATGTCCGTACTGGGTCAGACCAAAGGTCCATCTAGCCCAGTAGCCTGTCTGCCGACAGTGGCCAACACTAGGGACCCTGGAGGGGATGGACCGAAGACAATGACCAAGCCATTTGTCTCGTGCCATCCATCTCCAGCCTTCCACAAACAGAGGCCAGGGACACCATTTCTACCCTCTGGCTAATACCACTCAATGGACCCAACCTCCATGAATTTATCTTACATCTCTTTAAACTCTGTTCTAGTTCTAGCCTTCTCAGCCTCCTGCAGCAGGGAGTTCCACAGGTTGACTATGTGCTTTGTGAAGAAGAACTTTCTGTTGTTAGTTTGAAGCCTGCTACCCATTCATTTCATTTGGTGTCCCCTAGTTCTTCTATTATGGGACCTAATGAAGAACTTTTCTTTATGCACCTTCTTCACACCACTCCTGCTTTTATAGACCTCTATCATATCCCCCCTCAGTCTCCTCTTTTCTAAGCTGAAAAGTCCCAGTCTCTTTAGCCTCTCTTCATATGGGACCTGTTCCAAACCCCTGATCATTTTAGTTGCCCTCCCCTCTCCCACCCTCTCTCTTCCCTTCTCCCACCTCCTTTTCCCAGTCTCCCCTAGTTTTGCTCAATAAAGAGAGTTTCTATTTTTGAAAACACATGTCCTTTATTTTGTACATCAAGAAGGGGGGCTAGAGAGGGGTAAGTGGAAGGAGGTGAGGGAGGAATGGGGTACGAGCCCCCAATGGAGAGGACTGGGGTGGCTCTGCGGGCTCCTCAGGGTGGAAGCTCTCCTGCAGCCCCCCGGCTGACCTCCCCCCGGATGGCAGTTTGTGGCAAGTGCAGCTGGGCTGATGGCCAAGTGCTGTGATGTGCAGAGTGTGGGCACTCAGGGCACTCCAAGCCAGGACTGCTTTGCAAGCGGGGAACCCCTGAGAACTGTCTGTCCGGGGTGGGGGTCGGGTCCCTTTAGGCACAGCCCTTGGTTAGCCTGAGACAGCAGCTCCACGCTCTAAATCCTAATCTGATGCCCTGCCGGCACTGCTTCCGGCCATCCTTAACCTCGGTTCAGGGTCCACTCAATGTGGACATGCTAGTTCGAATTAGCAAAGTGCTAATTCGAACTAGTTTTTAGGTCTAGATGCACTAGTACGAATTAGCTTAGTTCGAATTAAGTTAATTTGAATTAGTGCTGTCATATAGACATACCCATATTTCCCTTAAAGATAGAGCATAGGAAGTCCATGGTTCAAGGTGAAAAGCTTGTCAGGTACATCTCTAAAAACTATACTTACAGGCTCTGGGGAAACTCATTTTTATCAAATTTCAAACACACTGAAACATTGTGAGTTGAGCTCTAACTCTTCTGGATTTACATTAGTAGTTGGTAAAAGATGGAGCAAACCCAGGACAATTAACCATGACAAACTAAGCTAAAACAAATGAATAGGGTGGGAAGAAGGAAGATGGAATAAGATTAACACAAGCAATATACCAGCTGGGTTTACAGCATCAAAGGAGTCAACTCTAGGGCTGGGGATGGAAATAGTCGGTGTTCAGCACCCACCAGCAGTCACACTCATCAGCTCTTTCCCCCCAGTACCTCCTGCTTGCCATAGATCAGCTATTCAGTGGTATGCATGAGGCACTGAAGGGGAGGGCAAAGAGTGAGAGTAGGAAGAGGCAAAGCAAGGGCAGGATGCACTGGGGGAAGAGGTGGGGCAGGAAAAGAAGGGGTAGGGTTGGGCAGGGTGGGATGTTAGGGGAAAGGGTGGAGTGGGGTTTGAACACTTCCAGGGACACCAGAAGGTCAGCACCCCTGCACAACACCAGAAGCGTAAAAACAAGTTTGGTAGGAATATTTGTAGTTTTCCCCTTAATAGTAAGATGGTTTTGAATACAAAATTAGAAGAGCCCCAAAGACATCACAGTCACCCAAGATCCTTCTAAAATCCTTTGATCTGAGGCACCTGACCATTTCTGAACCAGTAGGGCCAGGTTAACAAGCAATGGGAATTTATTTTATAAACAGCAAGTGCATTTCTTAATGATTTATTAAACAAACCAAGAGAGCAGAATCATTCTTACTGCTGGTGTCCTCATTTGTCTAATAGATATTTTATTTGCAGGTTCATAGTTGCAATATGTTAGCTTTAATTACTTGAATAAATTTTAATGTAATTAATAAGTTGAAAATTTACTCTGATACTCAGGTGATTATGCACCCTGAGTGGTAAGGGTGCAATTTGCATGTTATTACTAAAATAACAAGAAGGCCTTCTGCATGCTAAGTAAGGTAACATTTAATTTTAACTCATTTATATCATTAGTCTGCTTCCAAAAAGTAAAATGAGCATAGAAAATAGAAATGATTTTCAAAATGATGATCATTTGTATGAGTTATGTGTGTTTTTATAGTGCATGCTATGCACTTTGAAGTGCTAACATTTCCATTTTATTTCTTGAATGGAGCTTGCCTGCCATTAACTGTTATTAACTTGTAAGTCAAAGCAGAGGGTGATTCAAGAAACCAAATGCCCTTTCCTATGGAAAAATGGTAATACATTAGTCAAAGTCCATGTATTGGACAAGGAAGAAGTTATGTTAGTGAACCCCCTTTAAAGCTTTCAGTATTACTTTTTTTTTCAAATCAAGGCATAGAGTGCTATACTATATAGTGTCTAGAACCAATTCACATTTTTCAATGAAAAATCACATTGTTGAAGAATGGCTTCCTCCCACCAAGTTTTATCAACCAAAAAAACCCACCCTTTTGGTAAAAAAATAATAAAATTTCAAAATCCCTCATTTAAAAAACTTTAAAATGAGTTTGAATTTCTGGAGATCACTTTTAAAAAAATATTTTTGACTGCCGTTACATGTACTAGATGTGTTTCTTATACAAAACACACATGAGACCTTCTTAAAGGGCAAATTCCCTATGTTGCAATTGAATAGTGATAATTTTTGAGTTCACCTATATTCGTCCTAAACAACCACATATTTATCACTCGTTCCTACATAACATAGAAGTTGTCATATCAGTCCAGATTGCTACTACACTTAGTCTGATGCGATTTCTCTCATGATAAGCACTACTAGGTGCTTTTAATAAAGGTGCAAAATTACTCATTGAAAATGATGAGGTATATGTATAAATATAGAGGAAACAATTTATATAGTACTTGATGTGGAGGAAGAACTCAACAACTAGATGTCCAAAGGGGGTTTTCAATTAAGCATGTGGCCACATTCAAAGACCAGATACGGGAGTAGATGAAGAAGTTATTCACTTTGTGCAGTAACTAGAGTTCTTCAAGATGTGTCTCCTATGGATGTTCTACTTCTATTATATTTACATCCCTTGTGCTTGTTCAGCCCACATAATATCAGTTCACCTGACATTTCCTTGTACCCCACTCAAAGACCTTAAGGAGCTCTGTGGGTAAACCACCCTTAGTTCCTTCTCTGCTGTGAAGTCCCCGGAAGAAACTGTGAAGCAAGGAGAAAGGAGGGTGAGTAGTGGAACAGGAATAGGGATACATACATGAAAGGACAGTTATTGTACTTTCCTTCTTTGAGTAATGTCTTTATGATGTGTACTGTCTTTTAGGTGACTACCGAGCAGTACCCCCAGTTCAGATAGAGGAGGGGTTTCGGAGCCAAGTCCAAGATTGAAGACAATGTGTCACGTCCAATGGCAGTATCCGTTCTAGGAGACTGGACCATTGCATAATGCTTGGAGAAGGTATGCATGGAAAACCAAGGGGCAGCCTTTCAAATATCCAAAATATCGACTTTCTTGATCTTATGGCCTGGGCCAACACCTTTCAAGGAATTGGAATAACTGAAGATATATAGCACACTATGATACAGTAAGAGATTCACCTTTATCACTCCTTTTTCCAATGTAATTATCTCCTCCACATAAAGAAAGTAGGATACATGGTTTCTGAAGGCTGGAAGATAAGGAAAAATGGTGTATGTGCAGGCTGAGGTTGTGCCATAGTTCTGTAGGCCTTTGACCAGTCCATCAAAATTGACACTTAATTATAATTCAGTTGTGGTACAGAGTGCGTAGATGGCCTCTTCTTGTAGATTCTTTACTTTTTTCTGTGTCAGTCATACAGTCTCTGGCATGTTGAGAATGAAGCAGATCATGATCTTTGAGCCATTAGAGTTCTATTAAACCTTCACTTTTTTTTGTAGGTATATAAATCCCAAAAGATCTCACAATGGCTGTGGAATTGTTAATGGCATGTAATGAATCATCAGTTGACTCAGCAAACCATCTAAGGCCATCAAAAGGAAGGTCATCAAATATATTTTGGACCTCTCTTGGGAATTCAGACATCTGCAGCAAGGATGCCCTCTGCACTAAATGAGGAGAAGAGGTAGATACATTGCAGGTAAGAATAGGGTCCAGAGTGACCTAGACAAATTAGAGGATTGGGGCAAAAGAAATCAAATGAGGTTCAACAAGGACAAGTACAGAGTCCTGCACTTGGGATGGAAGTTACAGGCTGGGGACAGAGTGGCTAATCAGCAGTTTGGCAGAAAAGAACCTGGAGTTAACAGTGGATGAGAAGCTGGATATGAGTCAACAGTGTGCCCTTGTAGCCAAGAACGCTAATGGCATATTAGGCTGCATTAGGAAGAGCATCACCAGCAGATCTAGAGAAGTTATTATTCCCCTTTATTTGGCACTGGTGAAGCCACATCTGGAGTATTGAGTCCAGTTCTGGGCCCCCCACTATAGAAAAGATGTGGATGCATTGGTGAGGGTCCAGTGGCGGGCAACCAAAATGATTAGGGGTCTGGAGCACATGACCTACAAAGAAAGGCTGAGGGATTTGGGCTTATTTAATCTGCAGAAGAGAAGAGTGAGGGGAGATTTGATAGCAGCCTTCAACTTCCTGAAGGGGGTGTTCCAAAGAGGATGGAAAGAGGCTGTTCTCAGTAGTGATGAATTACAGAACAAGGAGCAATAGTTTTAACTTACATTGGGGATGGTCTAGGTTAGATATTAGGAAGAACTATTTCACTACAAGGGTGGTGAAGCACTGGAATGGGTTACCTAGGGAGGTGGTAGACTCTCCATTCCTAGAGGTTTTTAAGTCCCTGACTGACAAAGCCCTGGCTGGGATGATTTAGTTAGGGTTGATCCTGCTTTGGGCAGGGGGTTGGACTCAATCTTCCAGCCCTAGGGTTTTTTCAGGCTCCAACAGGGCTTCATTAATAGGCAGGAAAACTTGGGTATAGAAAGTCCACGAACTTATATTGTGACTCGCTGATCTCTTCACAGTGAATCTGGCAGGAATCCTCCATGCTTTTCAATATCTCTTGGAGGTGTGTGAAGTCATTAGACACAGGTGATGGGGAAGGCATAACCACTTCATCTGAGAAAGGATTTATCCTTAAGGATTCAAGAGATTGTATGAAACATCTAGAAAAAAAGTCAGGAATCCACAAGAGATAACACAGGGGCAGTATAGGGCCATCTACCCTGATACGTCCCATGAGAGAGACTAGAGACATGGAAAATTGCTCAAGATATGCAACTTGGAGATCTTAGTATGTCTCTGGGAAGGTCTGAAAGGCATGAGTAGATAGTATCCACTTGGGTGTTGAACTAGGGGAGGGGAATATAGACCTAGCTTTGGGTGCATCTCCTACTTCTTGTCAAAAGACTGGGGGGTGCTTCACCTGCACAGACCTCTATAGCCTCAGAGTGGGTTGCAAGAAAGTATAAGGTGCATGGGTGGGCCAAATAGGCACTACTACTAAAAATCTCTGATTAAAGTCACAAAGTGTGTGATTACACCAGAAGCAGAGTGCTGAAGAACCTTTGGTGTGAAATCCTGTTTCTAATGAAATTAAGTATTTGACCCTTAGGGTATTTTGTATGGCATGTCTTATGTCCTTATATAGAAATATATTCTCTTTCTAGTTCTCCCAAACAGAAAATAAATTGTTAGAACCAAAAAAGCTTTCAGTACTGTTGCAAGGTTACGGCTCTGGGATCGTGTTCCCTCCACTGCTGCAGAAGAAGAAAATCAGAGGCTGTTTCTGCTCTAGTCCTATTTAATGTCAGTATTTGCATATTCTTCTTTTGAAGCAAGGACTTTTATTAATCAACAAGCTTTCAGAAAGTAGATGCTTTACATGTGCATTGAATAGATTATATAATAAAACAGAAATTTGTCAACCACACTTAATGAATAGATCCAGGAAATCACGTGTTAGCAGCACATGAAGTAAATGCCCGAATTCTATACAAGACATTTCCCTCTGTACACTGATGAATGTTTGATGCAGCCCCAGTTTACTGCTTTGTACAGAGAAAGGGGCATCACACTGAGAATGCAGCTGGGAATGTAGCTGGGAATGCAGCTTTTGACATTGGGAGCTCTCCTGAGCTACTGTCACGTCCACTGGTATGATCTTCGACTCCAATTTGCTCCCTCTACTCCACAGGCTTGAAGGGAGGGCAAAGAAAAGAGAATGAGTGGGTGTTGTGGTGTGTCTAGACTACACCTCTCTGTTGACAGAGAGATGCAGATTAGACATGTCGAAATTGCTAATGAAGCTGGGATTTAAATATCCTGTGCCTCATTAGCATAAACATGGCTGCTGCTTTTTTCAAAACTGAGTTTTTTCCAAAAAATGGCAGTCTAGACACGGAGCTGTCAAAAATAAACCCTTTTTTGACAGATCCTGTAAACCTCATTTTTTGAGGAATACAGGATCTGTCAAAAAAAGGCTTTATTTTTGACAGATCCGTGTCTAGACTGCAGTTTTTTTCGAAAAAACTCTGTTTTGAAAAAATCAGAGGCCATGTTTATGCTAATGAGGCACCAGATATTTAAATCCCAGCTTCATTAGCAATTTCAATGTGCTTGATTTACATCCCTCTGTCGACAGAGGGATGAAGTCTAGATGTAGCCTTTGTCAGCTGAAGAAGAAAGGCAATAGCTAGCTGGCTATTGCCAGCCAAAGTCAGCATTAAGTTTTGTAAATCTGAACATTATCTTAGTCTGGAGTGCTGATGGGCATGGAGCCAGACAGAGCAAGATTCAAAGTCATTGCACTGGTCTGCAGAAGGGAGTTCTCCACAGTGGGTTCAGATCCCCAAGAAAACTCCATGGTTTCTCAGGTGCACAGCAGTCGTGGATATGGAGAGTAGTTTGGTCTCAACTCATGGTGGGCTTTGAACTTCAGACCTTGGACTGGTACTAGTTGGAGAGCCATTGCTATGACAGCAGCATGGCAATAATAGGTCCCTATTCTATGTCATCAAATGGAGTTCCTGTTTTCCAAGGCTTGTGTAAGGACTGGAGAACAGATTAGTGATATATTATAGAAGTGGGTGGGTGAGGTTCTGTGGCCTGCAACATGCAAGTCAGATGATCATGATGGTCCCTTCTGTCCTCAGAGTCTATGAGTTTTGAGAATGAAAATCATTCTTCACTCCATCCCTCACTAGAGCTGCAATAAATGTTTTAGTATGCTGCTGTGAAAAACAAGCTTCCTGAGCATGTGTTTCTGCTATCCTTTACTCTCCAGGCTTTGCCCCGCCTTTTGAGCCTAATTATAGCTGTTGTGACTGCCAAAAGAGTAGGCTTGCCGATAGTCCTCATGTTTATGAGTAAATAATTCCAGTGCCTTCGAGAGTGAGACATCCTGGTACAACAACCTTATTCAGCACCCTCATCTCATAGGAATAGGAACACAAGCTTTTCCAGTTGATCAGGTCACTGGTAATTGAAGTCTGTCTCTTGCTTCCAGCAGCCTGGTGTTTCACAAAAAGGTTAAAACAAAAATTGTGGCAGCAGTGCAAGTTGGGAGGAGACTTTCTCATCACTGCTGCAAGGTGATCTCCTGCCTCACTCACCACTGTGTTAAGAAATCCTGCCTGTCCTCTTTCTGACTGTCTGTATTTAATGGCAGAATAAGTCTTTAGCAAAATGGGCCATTTTCCTCCACAGTGTGTGGCTATTCTCTGAAACATTTTCTGTCTACAAAACAGAACTAATGCAAAAGACTTGTATATGTGAGCAAATGATGGTGCCCTCTTGTGGTTAGTGTTCAGAAAGGGTAGGAACTCTACTGCTACTAGCTCTATCACTTCTTTTTTCTCATGTGGTTCAGGTAGTCAGGAGCTCTGCTTTTGGAGTGGTAGGCCAAAGGTTTCCCCCAAATGTGTCCTAGTGACTTTTCTAGTAATTGAGTCTGTTGTTGACAACACTTTCTTTTGTCATTTGGGGCGAGACCTCTTTTTAATCTGCACAAGAATTTGTGTGAGGACATCAGTGGAGTTAATAAACATGCACATTGACTCACCAATGCCACTTCAATTTGTTCATTTGCCAGGCCTCGTAGTCACAGAGTGTGTAGCTGATAGGCAAGACATTACAGTATTTCAAATAAAGTTAAATCAACAGTGACAGGCAACTCTGAAAAATGTATTTAGAATTCAAGTGTTTTTATCTGTAAATCTATCTCAACATTTATATGAGTAGCAAGGGATAATGTGGCTAATCTCTGCTGTTAACTCCCAGATTGCTGCAGTTCCTTTTCAGCTGTGCTCATGTTTCTTCAGAGAACATTGTGATGTATTTTCTTCCTTTTAAGATGCCACCTGATGTCCTGGAACACCACTGAGCCAGCCTGGGCACTCTTTTACCCTGTGTTGCTGAATCAGGCTGCTAAGCCTCCTTTGGCACATACACAAGGAGGGCACAGACACTGAAATCAGCTCTGGGAAAATTCATTTTATGGGACTTTCCCCAACACTCTGGCACCCACCTCCCTTAGAGAATAGACCCAAAGGTGTATTATGAAATCTTAATTTAATAATTGATCCTGGTATCCCCTTATTTATGAATTGCACAAACTGGATTATATTATACAAAATAAATCAGTGTATTAATTGCAAAGGGTGACTTTTAGGTCAATACGAGGAATAGCAAACCAGACAAAGAGAGTATTAAATAAATAAACAAATGATGCAAACTATCTTGATTCCCAAATAAAAATGGCTACAAATAGAAAGTTTTCACCCCAAATGTGGTCAAGGCAGATTACAGAGAGATTTTGAAAGGCATCTACCCTGGCCTGCAGCATGAGACCTCAGGTATTATTTATTCATAAGCTAAATGCTCTCTCAGCCTGGGCTCAGATCTTCCTTCCCCAGATCAGTTCTTCTTCCAGATGTGTTTCAATGCCTCTTTTGGTGGGGAGGGAGAGGAGAGCCATGAGGATGTCACTCCCTGCTTTAAATAGTTCTGGTGTAAGGCAAGAATCTTTTGTCTTCCAGTGGGAAAACACTGACATTCCCAAAAAGGAGGGGATAGGGTCCAGGACCAGGTGACCTAGACCCATGTCGCTGCAGGGCCACAGCAGCCATTAATCTCAGGCAGACTGGAGTGTCCACAGGAAGACTAAGCTGTTTCATGGTCCATTGTCTTGGCTAATAGGCATCAGCCCTGTCTGGCTTTTCTTTGTTGTACTTGAAGGGCTAAATGTGGGTGACAACCAAATTAGCACATTGGAAATACAGATACATGGTCAATATTTCTAACTTCAGATACAGTCATAATACATATATTGGTTAATTATGCCAATGGGAGAGCTTCCTCCCATTGATATAGAGCAGCAATGGCACAGCTATGCCTCTGCAAGGTCTTTAATACAGAAATAGCTTCAGAAGCAGGCAAATCTCACCTGTTGCCAGGGCATCTTACGCCATTAAGAATAAAGGAGTTCCTGGAGGTTCTCACTGAGATTGGGCATGAGGTGGGAATTCTCTTGTCACCCTGCTGCAATAGTCTCTTTAGTTACTCACATGAATATCTATAGTTGGCATGTAGAATAGTGATAGAAATGTAGCTGTGTTAGTCTGGTGTAGCTGAAACAAAATACAGGACTATGTAGCACTTTAAAGACTAACAAGATGGTTTATTAGATGATGAGCTTTCGTGGGCCAGACCCACTTCCTCAGATCAAATTCTTCCACTATTTGATCTGAGGAAGTGGGTCTGGCCCACGAAAGCTCATCATCTAATAAACCATCTTGTTAGTCTTTAAAGGGCTACATAGTCCTGTATTTTGTTTATAGTTGGCAGTGCCTCCACCTGAACAGGCACTGTGTACACCTCTGCTTCCTTGAGCAAAAAAACCATAAATGACAGATCTTATAAAGGCCGTGGGTTGAGACCCACTGCTCTGCTGCCTTTGGGATGCTAATGTCTTTCCCTTATTATACTGACATAGTAGAACTAGAAATAAATAACTGTCTTAATTTCTATCTATGGAAATACCTACTAGTTTATTAGGTTTCCTTGATACTTAGTATAGATATGGCTGTTGTCATACTATTTCCAAACATAGGTCTAGTAGATTTTGATTTACCCATAGCACATTCAGGAAAGATTACTTGTTTTTCTGAAAGGGCTTTGATCTGATAGAATTTGAAGGGAGATCAAATAGTCTGCACTAAACCATATATCATATAATTACACTAGTGATTCCTTTTTCATGCGGAAAAGTAACTGTTGACAGGTGAAACCAATGCCAACATGCATAATGCTGAAGAATTAGCACCTCAGTTCATACCATTTCTTTCAGTGATTTCAGCTGACAAATTTTGTTGAATGATTCTAAAAGAAACCAGAGATAATAATGAACTCTAGTTGAATTTCTCTTCAGATAATTGTGTTGCCATTTTTCTATTATTTTGAGATTATTTTATTTTTTACTCATAACAATGCTTTTGCATTTTTTAGTATTTTCAGTGAAAATAACTCAAGTCCGTTACATTAATGAACTTAGCCTCCTGTGTTTACCGTACATATTCATTTATCTTCAAACACTATTTGACATTATCTTTGAGGTTATTTTTATTCATTTTTGGCTCATAAATGTTTCAGTCTTTGAGGAAGAGAGAAGTAACTAGCACAAACTGATGGGCTACAGATAGACATAATACATTAACATAAAAATCTATGTTTTATATTCTTAATTCTTTGCACTTGTATAGCAGATTCAATGAAAATAACTCAAGTCATTTATATTAATGAACTGAGCTTATGTGTTTGCCATACGTACATGTATGTGTGTTCTATATCTCAAAACACTATGAGGTTATTCTATTAATTATTATGAATTATAAATGTTTCAATATTTGTGAAAGAGAGGAACATGTAGAATAAACTAGCGGACTATAGACATGTATAACATAAAGGCATATTTTACATGATAATGATTTGCACTTTTGTAGCAGTTTCAGTAAATATGTCTTAAATCCACTGTATTATATAACTGAGCCTCATCTGTTTACTATATATGCATATGTATGTTCTGGTTCTCAAATGCACCTTATTAATCTATTTGAAACCTCCCTCCCATGCTCCCAATCTTCTTATGGTTGAAGGTCATAAAAGGTGAAATGTTGAATGGAAATTATTACCTCTGATGTCAAAGGACTACTCATATGCTTACAATTAAATGCATGCATATATATGTAAAGGATCAGACCTACACAGACTACACATATATAGTATATATAATTTGTGCATGTCAGAAAAGAAGGTTAAGGAATCACAAGCAACCTTCAGAGGGGTAGCCGTGTTAGTCTGAATCTGCAAAAGCGACGAGGAGTCCTGTGGCACCTTATAGACTAACTGAAGTGTAGGAGCATAAGCTTTCGTGGGTCTTTGCCCACGAAAGCTTATGCTCCTACACTTCAGTTAGTCTATAAGGTGCCACAGGACTCCTCGTCGCACAAGCAACCTTAACTCTGCCCCTCTTTGAACCACTCAAATGTATGGATAAGCATAGATTGTTATAAACATTCACAGTGTTTAAAAATGAAAATAGATATTGGTGTGCGTAATTCACCATATCTATATGTTAACAAAAGCTTTTGTTTAGGAATATAGGACCTGACTATGGTCTCATGTTAGAGTCTAAAACTAATAACTCCAGTGAATTCATTTGTGTTACTCCTGATTTACGCTGATGTAAATTACAGTAGATTCAGGTCCACATATTCAATTCTGAAATGCCGTAGGTTTTCACTTGACAAGCAAGCTGATTCACATCATGAAATAATTCTCTTTTGACGCCAAAATCTTTACATTTTTGAAACGCTGAATGAAAATATTTTGCCTCTATAAATAGTTTCTTTTAAATAGTGGAGATAAACTTTTAGTGGAGAACTTGGTCCTAATAGAGCAGTAGAATAGCAAAAATAAAATATTAATATAAATAAGCATTTTTCAAAGATGTCTTTTGAAACCCTAGCTCACCATAGTGTTAAAATACAAATGAAGCAATGGCTGGGTAAGTCATGGGGAGATGACACCCACTCTGTCAAAACATAACAAAGCACTGTCAAAATCAGTTTATGAAGACTACATTAAGATGTCAAAAAGAAGCAGATGTCAATACAGCTTATATTATCTCTAAAAATAAACAAAAGAAATTAAACAGGAAGGTTTTGAGCTGAATCAGAGTATACATGTTCAATGTCTTCTTGTTTACACTAAAAATATCCCTCCTGCCTTCATATATGCAAGCAACATTTCAGATTATTAAAGTACACTGTATGTTTCTGTGAATTTCAGCATACCATTGAATGCATTAAAATGTATAGTAATGTTAGGAAGGAGGTAAATAAAAACTTTTTAAAAGGTGTATTTTGTGCCAACTTTTTATAAGGTAATGTGTAAGAGCTTACTTATTGGGAATATTTCTAAGTACTTTTCACTGATATGAGCTGTATATCTAGACAATAAATGTTGTATAGTGTACTTCACATTAGTGACATACTGGGCACAGGACAGACACACCTAGATATCCTGGGATAACTGTCTTAAGTTCTGGCAGAGTTGGCTCAGTCCTTCATCTTTCTATGAAGATAAGATTAACTGACTATCATGCTGTTTATTCACAGATTTAAAGGCCACCATAATAATCTAGTTTGACCTCTAGTAATAACACTGGACATAGAACTATCTCTGAAATAAATCCTAGCACATATATTTTGGAAAGCATGAAATCTTGATTTAAAAATTGTCTGTGGCAGAGATCCATCACTGTTCCAATGGCTAATTATACTCCCCATTGAAAAATATATGCCTTATTTCTCATCTGAATTCATCTAGCTCCAACTTCCAGACATTGTTCTACTTAGCACATTCATAAATGAACTGAAAAAAAGGTTAAAAGGAGTTAAAGAGATGGTGTATCAAAGTTTGCAAAATCTCTCAATGTCATTAAGACCAAAGGAGACTGATATGAGTTACAGATAGCATCTCACAAAACTGAATAACTGGGTAACAAAATGACAAATGAAATTCAGTGTTGATAAGTGCAAAGTAGCACATATTGGAAATTATAATATCAACTATACACATTCATGTTGGGGTCTAAATTAGGTGTGATCACTCAATGATCTAGTAGTCATTGTGGTCAGTTGCCTGAAAACATATATTCAATGTGCATCAACAGTCAAAGAAGTAAACAGAATATGAGGGACCATTAGGAAAGTATAGGTAATGCAGCAGTAAATATCATAATGCCACCCACAGCTTGAATACTGCTTGCAGCTCTGGTTGCCCCAACTCAAAAGAGATAAATGTACACAAAAGGGAAACACAAATGATTAAGTGTACGGGAGTCACTACACAGTGGACACTCTGGAATGATGAATATCTGTGTCTCCTCAATTCTCCAACTGGCCATGCTTCTGACATTGCTTTGCTATGAGAGCAACCACTCCTGGTCTACTCTCACACACAATCTCCAACATGAAAATGACTCCCTACTACATCGGGTGAGTGCTATGGCCATCCACTTTTGAATTACACTGCTAAGAAATGCTAGCAGTTTCCCAGTTCCTTAATTTCTCCCAGAAATGTTTGTATTTTACCGCCCAGGCCTCTCTCCTGGACAGCATAAGCTCATATAAAGTCTGTCATTTTATTAGTAGAAAATTATATGAGTAAATCCAGTTATCTCCAATGCAATTTTCCAAACAGTTCAATCCTGTTAAATAAAATGATAAAAAAATTAAGTACACAAAGATAGATTTTAAGTGGTTAGAAGTAATGAGGCATGAAAGTCAGAATTGGTTGCAAAGAAATAAAAAGTAAAACTCAAACTAATATCTAACTTAACAAGCTAAGTAAATTCAAAGCCCAAGGTATCTCTCTCACCACATGGTTCAGCAGTCAGAGTGAATTCCTTTCAGATAAGATCCCTTTCTCAGTCCAAAATTATTGTCTTTGAGTGTATGTGAGGTGTGTGAGAGGGTTACTGTGTCCTGTCCTATCAAAGGCTAATATGGGAGATGGGTGACTGGAGAGTATATGAAGTACGGGAGGATGTATTCCTGGGTAGACAGGAAGGAAAAAATATTTTGGGTGTGTCTGTTCCCCACTATTTTATCTTTTCCTCTTCTTTTGAGAATCATCTCCTGCTGAGATTCAAAGTCTATTGGGATAGGATCTTTCAGCTGTTTCTTTGCCAAGATGCAAATTTCTCACACCCTTTTTCCTGCCAAAGAATGGCCAATTAATCAGATGATGGTCTTTTTTATTTCATTGACACCTGAGTGAGGAATCAGTTTACCTTTTGTTTCTGGGGCTATGTCTAGACTATAAGCCTCTTTCAAAAGAGGCTTTTCCAAAATAATATTTCAAAAAAGCCTCTTTCGAAAGAGAGCATCTAGACTGCAACCACTTCTTTCGAAAAAGCGAGACACTTTTTCGAAAGAGAGCATCCAGGCAGTCTGGATGGTCTCTTTCGAAAAAGCCCTATTTGCATTCAAGAATGCCTTTTTTCGAAAGAGCATTTTCGAAAAAAGGCGTGCTTCCTCGTAAAATGAGGTTTACCATGGTTGAAAAAAATGCCGGGTTCTTTTGATTTAATTTTGAAAAAACACAGTGGCAGTCTAGATGCAGGGGAAGTTTTTTCAAAAAACGCCACTTTTTTAAAAAAAAACCTTTGATCTAGACACGTCCTGAGGAACTGGCTTGTGGCTTCTTTCTCTGATTTAGAGTATGTCTTAATAACATCAGACAGTAGAATCTTATAATTTTACATGCAGTGTTGCCACACGTATTTTACAATGACAATAATGATCAGTGAAATGTTTGTACACAGTTTATCATAGTCTGGAAAAAGGACATAGGACATAAACTGTCAAAGGATGAAAAAGCTTCCATATATAGAGAAATTGTAAAGACTGGGACTGTTAAGCTTAGAAAATGAATAATGTAGCAGGGATAAGATAGGTATCTATGAAATCATGAATGTCGTGAAGAAAGTGCACAAGGAAGAGTTATTTACTCCTTCCCATATAAGAACCAGGGGTCGCCCAATGAAATTAATAAACAGCAGATTTAAAACAAACAGGAGGTGCTTCTTCATATAATGCACCATCAACCTATAGAAATTAGTGCCAGGAAATGTTATGAAGCCCAAAAATAAAACTGTATTAAAATGAATTAGATAAGTTCATGGAGGATAGGTACAATGATGGCTATTAGCCAAGATAGGCAGGGATGCACCTCATATTCTGGGTGTCCCTAAGCTTCTGATAGCTAGATACTGGGACTGGATGGCAAAGGATGGATCAATTGATAATCACCATGTTCTGTTCATTCTCTTTCAAGCATCTGGCATTGGCTACTGTTGGAAAACAAGATAGTGAGCTTGCTGGACCATTGATTTGAATAAGTATGGCAATTTTTATGTTCCACTCATCATTGTTATTTTAATAGAAATTTTAGAATTTAATCTACCGAATATGTATTTGCCAATGAAAAAAATTCATGCTTGTATTCTGTGCATATACTGTGACTGTCCTGATATATGGTCTCACTGAGAGCTCATGAAAATAAAATGGGTGCCACATGTCTTATTTAGTCTTTCAAAGTTTTTAGTACTTTCTCATTAAGGAAAAATTAAAATAATGCACAGAACTTTTGTTCTTCAGTGATAAGCTGAAAGCCTCAGTATGCCAAAAGCAATGCAACTTTTTGAACATTGTTAAAAGTTTAGGTGAAAATATTGGTCTTTATAAACTTTGGTCTGCTTTCCTATTCTTACCTCAGGATGCAAGATAAAAACATAGTTTCTGTTTGATATTTTTGACAAGGAAACTGACCCTCAAGTCCTTGCACAAGAAACACCTTCTGCAGTAAGCAAACATTTTCCTTGAGGGTTACAAGACTGGAACCAATTAAGATTTAATGTTTGTACTAATTCCTGCTTAGCAACAGTCACTGAGACAGATATAGTATTATTGATATTACAAGAGGCTGATTCAAATAATTTTACTTGGCCTCTCTAAATAATTCTGCAAAGTCAATTTGTATTTTCCTCAATGTTGCTTCCATTTAATCTTCTACTAGATGTAGCAGTAGCTCTGTTTCAGTGGATTATTTATATCCTTAGTGAAAGACGCTTTTCTATTTCCTTTTTCTTCCTCCACAGATGTTACCAAAAATGTGCTCTGTTTTCTCTTTCTTGGTACAGTAGGCCCAGTTTGATCTCCTGAGGTTTTCCATTCCCCCTGTTCCTCTAGCAAATTGATATGGAAATTTTGTTCCTTTTAAGCTTCCCCCCTTATTTGCTAAGTACTGTAACATGAGGCTTCCTAATAATCACCTAAGAGCTTTGCCAGTCTACAAACAGCATTCTGCATTTACTGGTTTGTATTTGCAATAAAAAAAATTGTCCTTTTTCAATTTTCAGTTTCTGGCCAATTGGTTTCACATGTGATCATAGCTCTTTACAATGTTAAACAATTTTTATTTGAAGTGCTATTTTAGTACAATTTAATTGACCCTACATTTAAGCAAACAAGAGTGCAGCTTGAGGGCCCAGCCATAGTTGGCACTAAATGCCTCTTAGGAGGTTGTCAATACACTCAGGGTGCTTCTAGACTGGCAAGATTTTGTGCAAAAGGAGGTGCTTTTGCGCAAAATCTTGCCACCTGTCTACACTGGCCGCAAGTATTTGTGCAAGAACACTGACTTTGTACTGTACAAAATCAGTGCTTCTTGCGCAAATACTCTGATGCTTCTGCTCAGGGATAAGCCCTCTTGCTCAAATATTCTTGCGCAAGAGGGCCAGTGTAAACAGCCAGGTTAATTTCTTGCGCAAGAAAGCCCAATGGCTAAAATGGCCATCAGAGCTTTCTTGCGCAAGAAAGTCTCTACACTGGCACGAATGCTTTTGCACAAAAGCATCCGTGCCAGTGTAGATGCTCTCTTGCGCAAATACTTTTAATGGAAAAACTTTTCCGTTAAAAATATTTGTGCAAAATAATGCCAGTCTAGACGCAGCCTCCGTTCTCATTAAAGTCTTCTATCCTAAAGGTATTGAGCATTTGCTGGTCACTTGTATATCCCACCAAGGCCAGTGAAGTCACAGCAGGGATGAAGGGAACCCATTGTGACAGATGTGCACAGTACTTGTGGGGATTGAAGAACATGGTATAAGCACTACTTGATTCCTGAGCGCTGAAATGAATCTATCACAACAATGGAGGCTTGGGTTCCTGTTTGCTATAGAGTCTGACATTCCCCTTTGAAATCTCTTCTTCTTTGTCCTGTCTATATCTATACATTCTGTCAGCTGGGCCATGTGAAAAGTCTGCCTAACACAGAGAAAATTGATTTTATTGTGAATATAACAGTTCACAATCCTGCTGGAATGGAGTAACAAGCAGGGTTCCGCAAGGGTCTGTTTTGAGACTGGCTCTGTTCAATATCTTCATCAGCGATTTAGATATTGGCATGGAGAGTACGCTTATTAAGTTTGCTGATGATACCAAGCTTGGAGGGGTTGCAACTGCTTTGGAGGATAGGATCATAATTCAAAATGATTTGGACAAATTGGAGAAATGGTCTGAGGTAAACAGGCTGAAGTTTAATAAGGACAAATGCAAAGTGCTCCACTTAGGAAGGAACAATCAGTTTCACACATACAGAATGGGAAGTGACTGTCTAGGAAGGAGTATGGCAGAAAGGGATCTAGGAGTTATAGTGGACCACAAGCTAAATATGATTCAACAGTGTGACGCTGTTGCAAAAATAGCCAACATGATTATAGGATGCATTAACAGGTGTGTTGTGTGCAAGACATGAGAAGTCATTCTTCCACTCTACTCTGTGCTGATTAGGCCTCAGTTGGAGTATTGTGTCCAGTTCTGGGCACCACATTTCAAGAAAGATGTGGAGAAATTGGAGAGGGTCCAGAGAAGAACAACAAGAATGATTAAAGGTCTAGAGAATATGACCTATGAAGGAAGACTGAAATAATTGGGCTTGTTTAGTTTGGAAAAGAGAAGATTGAGAGGTTTTCAGGTATTTAAAAGGGTGTCACAAGAAGGAGGGAGAAAACTTGTTCTTCCTGGCCCCTGAAGATAGAATGAGAAGCAATGGGCTTAAACTGTAGCAAGGGAGGTTTAGGTTGGACATTAGGAAAAAGTTCCTAACTGTCAGAGTGGTTAAACACTGGAATAAATTGCCTAGGGTGGTTGTGGAATCCCCATCTCTGGAGATATTTAAGAGTAGGTTAGATAAATGTCTATCAGGGATGGTCTAGACAGTACTGGGTCCTGCCATGAGGTCAGGGGACTGGACTCGATGACCTCTTGAGGTCCCTTCCAGTCCTAGTATTCTATGATTCTATGATTGCTGCATGGTAGATGAGTATCAATAAAATGATGTAGAAATAGAGAGGAAATCCTTTTAAATAAGAATCTGAATTCAAATGCCAAACTTGCTTTGAATATTATACAACATTCAAAATCAGAAAATGTGTTAAATAAAGTTACTAACTCATATCATAAAACACAACAGGACAAAATCTTTCCTAAGCAGGAATAGATGATGATGTGGTAAAAATATTCATCTCCACACAGAGTTCTAGTCAGTTAATGCCTTCACCATTGCTACTGCTGGTAAAGCTGAACTGATGATAGCAATGGTGGGAAAGTGAAGTTATGTCACCACAGCAGTATTATTTTGGAATAACTGATGTCAATACAAACAGTTATTTTGATATAATGTCAAAATAATGGCGAGCCGGAGGACTTCCTGCTCTGAGTCCTATAAACCTCATTTCAGGATAACTAAGGGAAGTCAGAGGAAGAGTGCTCTACCTCAAACTTCCTGCTGTATAGACGGTGCCAAAAGCTGATATAAGCAATTTCGACTTAAGCTATGTAACTGACATAGCTGAAATTGAATAGTCTATTTCGGCTTTAGCCCTGCTGTGTAGACGTGCCCTTAGAGGGGAAAAAAACTCAACCCCTAATGCATATGCAGCCTAAATTATCTGTAATAGTTGAATATGTGAGCTTAAAACAGACTTTCCATGAGGGACCATGCAAAGAAATCTTGATATCTCCTGCCCCACCTCCAAGTCATGGTCAAAACAAAGTCAAACAAAAAAAGAAAATGTGAACAGATGCATATGGAAAAAATGCTTGTACTATTTACTCAGTTCTAATGCTTAATTTTCCAAGTACAATTGGTTAATGTATTGTACCCTAAACTCTGTAAGGTCATAAAAGTTGGTCCATCTATTCATGTTCCAAGTAACGATGCCCTTTCTTTCCTTTTGCCATTTTTCTGTCTCTAATTCTGTAAAATTGATATGGGGAAAGAAAGCTGTTAATTGCCTCCGACATGTGAGTGTTCTTTTTCTCTAAAATAATATGACATAGCTAATGTGCTATATGTGTGTTTCAACATTTCAATAAAGTTCTATATTTTAAAAATTTCTATCAGTTCTGTCTGATTATCTAAAACTGTAGTCCACATGCTGCATAATTCATGTTTAAATCATTTGCTGATATGGCAAAGAGTTGCTCTTTATAGCAATTGTTTAAAAGAACCAAATGGGGGTATTTAAATGGCTAATCATACAGTTTCTCTGGGAAGATATGAGCATTTAAATTACATGCTGATAAACTGATCCGAATGGAACGCTGGCAGCTAGATATTGTACTAAAAATACAAAACAAAGAAAATGTGCTCTTTCTGCATCTGTGGCATTTATTGAACAAATAATTGCATTTTAAACCAGTGTCATGCCTAAAATCCACCTTTTAGGAAATGCATTGCTTTCTTGAGGCTCTAATACAATTGAATTGATTAAAGCCCAAAGAATCAAACATAAAAACCTGCACAAACAGAAAATGAAGGACTCAGTCATTTTGCTCTCTGCAGTTTAGACAGCTAAGAAACATGGGGACTATATACCCAATAATTATGCTGGTTTTACACTAGTGTAGCGACTCCTATATAGGTCGAGGTCAAAATTTTTCCAGATGTGGTCCAAGCATGGGTGTTGGCCTATAGAAAGAAATGGGGTCATGAGGCACCTATAGCTCCTCTGAGACACCAAAATAAAATGTTTTCATCTAGATTTTCCAGGAGAAAAAGTCTCCATTTTATGACTAGCTCTACACCAGACACATATTGAGTAGGAGAACAGCCTTGAGAAATCTTTTGATTTCCAAAAGAATTTGGAAAATTAAAGAGAAAAGGATTCACGGGTTTTTTTTGTTGTGTTCACTTCACTGTTGTTCAGGAGGTCACTTTGACCCTTATTTGGGAAACCTCCCCTATATAGGGATATAGTTTACATACATGCTTGAAATTTGTGCTTGTATTAGTAGGGATCGACTTAAACATATAACCATTTTTATTGCTCCGATGTTTTCAGATGATCACACATTTATTGTTGGAAATGTTCATGAATCCTGAAAAATTAATTTTTTACCAGGAAAGATTATTTGGTTAAAACCTTCAGTTGAAGTTTGCCATTCATTATTTGCTAGTCCCCTGATTTAAAAATGCCACTTTGTAAATACACTGTAAATATGATTTATTTGAAAAAACTATTTAGCAAACTTCCATAAACAGAAAATATATTAATAAAAATCAGGACTCGTTTGCAAATAGTTCATTTACATAAAATGGATAACTATTTAATAGATATTCACAGCAATAATCTATCCATCTCTTTTCTTAGATTATCTCTCCATCGTATTGATAGGACCAGAACTACAGTACATGAGTTCTTTAGTTCAGTTCCAAAATCAAGGAATACATAGGATGCCCCCCCCCCAACTGTCTTACCCTCTTTCTTGCTTGCTTTATTATGAGAGTTGCTTACTTTATGTAAATTACAACTACTCTGCAAACCTCAAGACCTGTGTATGGAGTGGCAATATAGAAAAATGAGAAATTACATGATCCCAAAGAGTTTTACAGTACTTTCTGCTTCTGATCTTTGCCAAAAGTACAGAGGTCATGTATAAAGAAAAATACTGGACAATAAATTTGACCTCAAAGTTCAAATTCTTCAGCTTTTGTTCAAATTTGATTGTGGAAATATGCAAAAATTGGAGGATACAAGGGCATGCAAACTGAGTAAATGACCATAACCCCACATTAACAAAGCATTTAACCATGTCTGTTCATGTTTCTTTATCAAGACTGGATGCCTTTCTATAACATCTGATTCAGTGTAATCAGCTAGTTGGCTGAATACCGGAGTAGCTGGATGAAATTGTACAGCCCTGTATTATAAAAAATGGCAATCTAGATGATCTAATAGGTTCCTTCTGGGAATAAACTCTATGAATTTATGGGCTTAAGAGGTTTGATGAATTGGTTCCTTATTGTGAAAGGGGAAAAAACTTTAGGATGCCAGAAGTATCTTCATTTAAAATGTAATATTGGCTTTCTTTACCATTAGATACTATCATGGTCATTTAAAAACTATTTTATTTTTAGGAATATGTTGTTCCCCTTCCTATTTTATGCAGTTGTTCAATCATTCGTCCTTCTTGAAATGGATACTGCACCTTTATCATTAACATGCTGTATGTGTCTCCTTACTTGACTTTTACATTATTACTCTAGCTATTACTATCCATGCATTATTTATATGGTTGGCTATCAAGGAAAAAAGGCAAGCAATTTACTTGTCAAAACATATTAGAATGCATGACTTTAAATCAAAGTTGCATTGGTTGGTAAAAAGCTATAATAAATGCTCTTTGGCTAATATGTTAGTGTCATGCAGTGGGGATGGTCAATGTATTGACTAAGAAACCTATAATCATTTCTAAGACTCATTGAGTAGAACACCATTTCAGACTATTAGACTTTGCTTTTAATTGTATAATATTACACCTTAATTTGTAGGCTCTATATTTTTTCAATAGGTGGGATTGTAGCCTGTACTTTAATGTTAATGTCAGAATAAAATAGGCATTCAGACAGGATGAAAATTACAAACAATATAGAGTCTTATAAATACCGCTCTGGAGACTTCAAATACTATCTAAACGGTACAGGGCTTTCTTCCCTGCAGAGTGAATTCCTCTGAGTAACACTGGGTTCCTGTAAAGAAGACAGTTCCTTCCTATAAGATATGACTCCTAAATTCTTCTGTTGTAGGATTCAAAGATGACCAAGATGCTACAGGAGTGCTCAAGAAATAAAAGGCAATTGTCGAAAAGCTACATGAATTCTTTGCACCTGTCTTCACTGAAGAGGATGCTAGGGAGATTCTGACACATGAGCCATTCATTTTGGTTAGAAATCTGAGAAACTGTCCCAGACTAAGGTATCACTAGAGGACGTTTTGGAACAAATTGATAAATTAAACAGAGTAAGATGGTGTTCACCAAGAATTCTGAAGGAACTCAAATATGATATTACAAAACTATTTAGTGCAGTATGTAACTTGTTACTTAAATCAGCCTATGTATCTGATGATTGGAGGGCAGCTAATGTAACACAGATTTTTTAAAAAGGCTGCAGACGTGATCCTGGCAATTGCAGTCCAATAATCCTAACTTGAATAACAAGCAAACAGTTGAAGTTATATTAAAGAACAGACATGAAGATGAACCAATTTGTTGGGCAAATGTTAACATGGCTTTTGTAAAGGGAAATTTATCTCATGAGTTGATTCAAATTCTATGAGAGAATCGAAAGCAGGTGGACCTGGATAGTCCGGTGGCCATAATGTATGTGGACTTTCAGAAAGGCTTTGACAATGTCCCTCATCACAGACTCTTAACCAAAGTAAACAGTCAAGGGGGAAGATCTTCTCATGGATTTAATGGGTTAAAAGACAGGAAATAAAGGGTAGGAATAAATGGTCAATTTTCACAATGGAGAGAGGCAAACAGTGGTGTCTCCCAGGATCTGTATTGTGACCTGAGTTGGTCAATATATTCATAAATGATGTGGAAAAAGGAGTGAACAATGAGGTTTCAAAGTTTGTAGATGATAAAAAATTACTCTGTACAGTTACGTCCAAAGCCAACTGCAAATAATTACAAAGGAATTTCATAAAACTGGGTGACTAGGCAAGAAAAAGGTAGAGGAAACTCAATGTTGAAAAGTGATGGTGTCTAATGTAATTAAAACCACTCACAAAAGGTCTTGAAGTCAACACAGATAGTTTTCTGAAAACATCCATTCAATGTACAGCAGCAGACAATAAAATGACTGAATGTCGGGAACCATTAGAAAAGGGGTAGATAATAAGACAGTAATAAGATAATAATAAGTCATATATAAATCCATGGTACATACACACATTCAATATTACATGCTGTTCTGGTCACCCAATCTTAAAAAAGTATGTAATTGGAATTGGAAAAAGTACTAAGAAGAATAACAAAAATGATTAGGGATACGGGACAGCTTTCATATGTGGATTAAAAAGGCTGAGACTATTCAGTTTAGAAAAGAGTTGACTACACAGGGAATATAATAGAAGTCCATAAAATAATTGATAGTGTGGAAGAAGTGAATGGTTGCTCTGAGTGTTCTTAACCTATGACTGTCAAAAGCTGGAACTGGATGACAAGGAAGGATCACTTGGTAAATGACCTATTTTTTTTCATTCGTGCTGAAGCACCTGGCCCTGGCCACCACTGGAAGACAGGTTATTGGGCTAGAAATACTATTGGTCTGACTCAATACACTGATTGTTTTGTTCTTATACAAACAAGACCAACTGAATGAAGCCACTATGTCCCATCTCAGTATCATAACATACCATTGAAATTGATGGTAGTCCCTAGTTTCTGGCAGAAGGAGAATTAGATCTGTGTGATAGCTTAATTGATAATGTGTTCTGAAAAATACAAAATGGTTTCAAGGACCTTGTTACCTTTAATACACAGGGAGAATTCCTCCCTCTCTCTGTCTAAGCAAGTTCCTTTTCCAGAACTTTTTCTGTCCGCATTGCTACTGCCATACATTTTCTTTGCCCTCAGGCCTCACTTTGCTCCAAACCTCTCCTTTCTGTTTAGGTGCCACTTCCCTTTAGCTGACTTATTCTCCTTCAAATTGAAACCCACTTCAGCCAATGGATCCAGTTGTCATACATTTGCATTACAATTATAGCAAATCAAATAAGCATGGAACCCAGTTCTTCAAGCCCTATTCCTCATGCTTTAGAACATTTAGTTTGGAATTCCACAAGTCTCATTAAAATTTTTCTTTTCAGTTTTTTGTCAGACTGTTTGCTATTTCTTCTGACACCATATCATGAGTCTGTGGCCTTAAGTTCAGCAACACATAGCAAGAACTCGTGAAAATGGTGCTTGATATATTGAAACACTATTTGAAAGAGAAAAAAATGATTCCAGACACAGGAGAAAATTGCAAGATTTAGCAGGGTTTTATTACAAAGAGACTGATGGACATTTGTGGGGATATGCAAATAGCTTTAGGCCACACTTGCAGCCTTGGAGATAAGGATAAGAAAAATGCCATCTTCCTCCTGTTATGTGGTACAAGAGACAGGAAGTCTGTTTGGATTTTTTTTGACTCTCAGTAAAACTGATAAAGACAAGAAATTATCCCAAACAGACATCGACTAAATGTCATCCATTTATAGTAAATGGATTATTATGTTTTAAACTAGTAGAGGGAAAAACACACCTTGTATATAGCACAGAGTTTATTTTAAACAAGAATTGGAGGAACTCTCTAGAGTCTCACATCAAATTGGCTACTAAAATATTGGCTAAAAATGGAAAGGAACTGAAGAGTGGGAGAATGAGGCAGGAACGAACTATCCAAAGGCCATCTAAGTGAACGGGAGTCTTTCCATTTTCTTCTGTAGTCTATGGACTATTAAGCACAGACTGAAAAGGAATTTGGACTGACGGGAGTCCAGCAATGAGGGTGTTAGGTTTGCCACTGCTAATTTTAGTGAATTAACAAATTCAGTAACAAATTCTATTTCCATTTAATGTCCTGATTTATAACCACAGTGAAATTAGGAGTGATCAGTGGAGGCAGTAGACCAATTACTATGAGTGAAGAACATATTATTACTTGCTAGGTGGTCAAGCAAAATACATTTATACCTGTTTCAAATACCTTGTGGCCTTCAGAGCCCATGTATGGCTTCTTGAGCCCAGAGCTGCTAGAGGCCCAGTGAAAGATGTAAATATTTATATGGGAAAATTGTGCAGCAAGACAGTTCCAGAACAGACAGCCCTGCCTGAAAACTTGTGAAAGTGAGCTCCATGATGGCAGGGTACTGTGATTGAACGATTTTCCAATAGAAATGGTTATTGGGTTAAAAAATAGCTATGTTCTGTTGTAAAAATTAGACCATTATTTGTTTCTTAATGATACGTTTTTATAGAGTTGTTTAATTACATTTGTTTCTTTAGTTCTTTTGGGGATTTGAACGTAGGGAGGCTGAATCTGTGTAATTCTTGCTGAAAATGCTGAATGCTGGGTTTCCTTTTTCTCTGCTGAGGATCATTGCTAACTAGTCAGCTATCTGATTAACCAATGGCAGTTAAGCCACAAGTATACAGATTTAAAGAAAACCAGCTACTTTTCTATGGGAGTTGGGTTATTTAAAGCACTGGAGAAGGGCAGTGAAGTGAAATCTAACCCACCCAACACTTGTTCTAAAGTATTTTCTGGTTTTGTCTTCAAATGCATATTTGCAGACCAAAATAGGAAACAATTTATAATATTTTATGTACCTCTTACTCTGTGCTTGTACAGCACCTTCACAATGGGGTCTTAGTTGAGTTTGGAGCCCATCGGTGCTACCATTGTACACAACAATATGCACTTCATGAGCTAGTGGCTGATGTAGAGTTTGAGTTCTGATGCAAGCTTCAACATGAAAAATGCACAGAACAGATTTTATACATTAATATTATTATGCAATATTTATATTATAGTAGCATCCTGAGGTCCTGATCAGGATCAAGACCCCATTATGAGAGTTTGTAAAGGGGTGTGCATGCCCCACAATAGGCAGGAAAGAGTTAATCCCACACTTTTGTCAGATTAAGTCCTGAACTTCTCACCGTGCTGAGCATGCTTGTCAGGGGGTCCGCACCCCCGTGCGCCTCAGTGCCCCCTGACTGTCTTCATATAGCCCATCTCAGGGCAGAATACAGTCTGTATGGGTTGCTCATCATAGGCACATGGGCTTATCTCCGTGGCCCTGCTTACCTAAGTCAGGCTGCCACCTGTCTCCACGCCCGGGCCTTTCCTTCGACCCCTCATCAGGGTAGCCTTAGCTGGCCTTCTCCCAGCTCTCACTGGCTAGCCCCAGCAGGTCTCCCTCCGGGGAGCTCCTGCTTCCTCCACAGCCAGTCCCTCACTGGCCCCTCTCCTCCTCTTGAGCAACCTGGGCTTCTCTATATATACACACACAAGCCAGCTGTGCTCCTGCTCGCCCTAACGGGTTCAGCTGGCTTCTCTCAGCCATGCATGCATTCCTGGATCTTTGCCAGCTGGGTTCTCCCCTGCCCTAATAGGTTCAGCTGGCTTCTACCAGCCATTCCTGCAGTTCTGGATCTTTGCCAGCTGGGCCCTCTCTAGCCCTAATTAGCTCCCGCTGGCCTCCTCTCTGCTAGCCCCGGCTCCGGGACGGAGTCCGAGTATTAAAGGGCCAGTGCAGGGCCGGCGCCCTGTCACACACCTTCCCCTTCGGACCGAGCTTCCCTTCTTCGGCCGGCCTCCACCCGGCCTCTCCTATGCCCTCCCTCGGGGTCTGGTTTCTCCTCCTGGCCCCACCACCGCCAGGTCTGCCCTCGCTGCCTCAGAGCACGCTCCACAATGTCGGAGTGTGGGCCGGTGCACTCCCCAGAGGGCCACCCCGTCAATGTTAGTGTGGGGCGGCAATGCCCCATCGCTCACCCCCTTTTCCAGCACTCCAGCCCTTCCCGCCAGCTCGTTAGTCTCTATGGACCTAGAAAAAAAGTCGGCGTTGTTATGAGCTTTCCCCGGTCTGTGGCAGACCTCAAACTTATATGGTTGTAAGGCCAAATACCACCTCATAATCCTAGGGTTGGTTTCCTTCATTGTCTGCAGCCATCGTAAGGGCGCATGGTCCGTTACTAATGTGAACGTTCCCCCTAGCAGGTAATAGCGCAGGGTCTCTATCGCCCACTTAGCTGCTAGGGCCTCCTTTTCAATCGTGGCATACTGTTGTTCCCGTGGGAGTAATTTTCTACTTAAATACAGGATGGGGTGTTCCTCCCCTTCCTGTTCCTGCGACAGTACAGCTCCGATCCCTCTATTTGACGCATCTGTCTGTACTACAAACGGTTTTGAAAAATCGGGTTGATGGAGAACCGGTGACTGCGTCAGTTGATATTTTAACGTCCTAAACGCATTTTCGCACTGTGGGGTCCACTGGACTCTTTGGGGTCTTGTATTCTGGGTCAGATCTGTCAAGGGTGCTGCAATCGTGGCGAAATGGGGTATAAATCTCCGGTAATATCCGGCTAGACCCAGAAACTGGCGGACTTGCCTTTTTGTGGTGGGGGCTTTATAATCTCGCAGGGCTTGCACCTTGTCCACCTGGGGTTTTATCCTTCCCCGTCCCACCCGGTAGCCTAGGTAGGACACCTCTCTTTGTCCGAAATGGCACTTACTTGGGTTAGCTGTGAGCTTGGCCGTGGCCAGCGCCCCAAGGACCGCCTTCAAATGCCGCAGATGTTCCGTCCAGGTTTCACTAAAAATGACAATGTCATCAATGTATGCGGCCGCATACTCACGGTGTTCCTGTAGTACCCTGTCCATTAGCCTCTGGAACGTCGCTGCCGCCCCATTCAATCCGAAAGGCATGGTGTTGAATTGGAACAGGCCAAAAGGCGTGGCGAACGCGGTCTTGCTCTCTGAGGCGGGTGTCAGGGGAATCTGCCAGTAGCCTTTGGTTAGGTCTAGCGTAGATATGTAGTGGGCCTTGCCCAGCCGCTCCAGCAGTTCGTTTACTCGTGGCATAGGATATGCATCAAATCGCGAGATTGCATTAATCTTCCGAAAGTCTATGCAAAATCGTATAGTGCCGTCGGGTTTAGGCACCAGTACAATGGGGCTACGCCACTCACTCTTAGATTCCCTGATCACCCCCATTTGCAGCATCCGCTGCAGCTCTTCCTGAACTGGTCTCCACATTTTCCGGGGCAGGGGTCGTATGTGGTCCCGGATCTTCTTACCTGGGGTTGTCGCAATGTGGTGACTCATCAAGGGGGTCTTACCCGGTTGTGTGGTTAGGACCTGGTCAAAATCCCGAAGGAGGGAGTTCAGCTCCTTCTGCTGTTCTTCCGTCAGTTCGGCCCCAATGTGCGCTGTCCCTTCTGCCTTCAAGTCGCCTCCCCAGGGTCCTAGTTCCGGTTCTGGTGGCTGTAAGGTAATAAGCATACCCTCTCGGGCGTTCCACTTCTTTAGTAGATTGACGTGATAAATTTGTTTGTCCTTTCGTTTTCCCGATAATTTGATTTCATAATTCACTGGGCCTACCTGCCGTAGAACCTCAAAGGGCCCTTGCCATTTGGCCAACAATTTTGAGTCTGGCGCCGGTAATAGCAGGAGTACCCTGTCCCCCGGTTGGAATGTCCTGGGTTTGGCGCCCCTGTTATAATACTGGGCTTGCTTATTTTGGGCCTGTAGGAGGTTCTCCCTAGCTAGCTCCCCTACGGTCCGGAGTCGCCTTTGCAAGTCCAAGATATAGGGCACTGTACCCGTCACCCTGGAATCCTGTTCCTCCCAGTTCTCCCGCAATAAGTCCAGGATCCCCCGGGGTTGGCGGCCGTAAAGCAACTCAAATGGAGAGAATCCCGTTGAGGCTTGGGGCACCTCTCGTACCGCAAACAACAGTGCCGGTAGTAATAAGTCCCAATCCTTTGGGTCGAGCTCCACAAACCGCCGCAACATACTTTTTAATGTCTTATTGAAACGTTCAACAAGTCCATCTGTTTGCGGGTGGTAAACTGAGGTACGCAGGGTCTTAATGTTTAAGAAGCGGCAAAGCTCCGCCATCAGTTTGGAAGTCACATTGGTCCCTTGGTCAGTTAGTATCTCCCTGGGGAGTCCCACCCGGGAGAATACCTGTACCAATTCACGCGCCAGCGTCGCCGCCAGCGTGTTCTTAAGGGGGACCGCCTCAGGGTATCGGGTGGCATAGTCGATTATGACCAGTATATACTGGTGCCCCCGTCGGGACCTCTCCAGGGGACCTACCAGATCTAAAGCCACCCTGTCAAATGGCACCTCCACCACGGGAAGAGGGACTAAAGGGGCTTTCGGCACTCCTCCCTGAGCCGTCCGTTGGCATTCAGGGCAGGACTCACAGAAGTCTCTGACCTCTTTATAAACCCCCGGCCAAAAGAACCGCTGCATTATGCGTTGTAGGGTCTTCTCTCGCCCCAAATGTCCAGCCCAGGGGTTCGCATGTGCTAGGTCTAGTACCTGCCTCCGATACCGAGCGGGAACCAACAACTGGCTAACCTCTGTCTGCCCGTCGGTCGACCGGGCGATCCGGTATAGTCGATCGGCTCTTACCTCGAATCGCGGTGTTGGTCGAACAGCTGCCCCCGTGCTGGGGTCCCCAGTCTCTCTTGCCCCTTGTTCCCAGGCATGGGTTAAGGAGGGATCTTCCCGTTGGTCTCTCATGAAGTCCTCATCCCCTCCTATTTCCTCCGAACTGAGGATTTTCTCCGGGAACGGTTCCTCCTCGGGACCTTGGGGTGCTCCCCTTTCCCGGCCTTCCGTCCCTGCTGGTGATGGTGGCCCCTGCTTCTCCCAGTCTCGCAGGATGCGTCTGAAACCCGGCCAGTCCCGGCCCAGTAGCACTGGGTACACCAGCTTTGGGGCCAACGCTACCCTGCAGATCACCTCATCTACCCCATCCGACAACCGGACCCAACCCGTGGGGTAGGTGCTAACATCCCCATGGATGCATTGCATTGATATGGATCCCCCGGCCGCCTCCCACTCTGGGACCAGCTCGGATCGTACCATTGTCTGGCTGCACCCCGAATCTACCAGGGTGGTCACTGGCCTCCCCTCTAGCCATACCTGTCGGGTGATCTTTGTCCCGTCCCGCAGTCTTGCCCGTAGGTCAGCAGCCATCACCTGTCCATACGCACCCTCTGTGTGGGGGTCGTACCTTCGCTGGCCGCTTGATGGTCCCCGCCCCTCACGCTGCGGGGTAGGACCCCAGTCTGGGCTCCCTTGCGCGTTGGTTTCGCCCGGGCCCAAACCGCCTTCCGCCCGTCTCCTAGTTTCTCTTACCATCCCGGGTCGGTGGTTCTGAGTCCTTTCCCTGGTGGTTGGTTGCCGCCACCTTCCCCAGGTCCTCTCAGGGCACAGCCTCCGAATGTGGCCCGGCTTCCCGCAGGCCCAACATGTCCGCGCCTCCCCTGTTGTCTTCACAGGGGCTGCTCTCCCTTTATCCCTATTAGCTGGGGGGGGCCTCCTGGCTCCCACCCCGTAGGGACACTCCCTCCTCAGGTGTCCCCTGTGCCCACAGGCAAAACAAGTTCTCAGGCGCGGCCCCAGCCCCCAACGCTTGGAGCCTGGTTTGCTATGGAGCTCGAGGTCACCCCTTTGTCGTGGCCTGCTCCCCTTTTCCCAGGGCCCCGCCTGTAGGGCCTCCCAGGCCCTCCAATACTTATTCATCATCCACTTTTTTTTTTTTTTTTTTTTTTTCCCAACTCCCCGTTCCAGTCCTGTGGTCTACCGACCACTATTTACTCGCAATAAACCCCTTTTCTGTCAGGGTGGGGTTATACTGCCCACATTCTCCACCATCTGTCAGGGGGTCCGCACCCCCGTGCGCCTCAGTGCCCCCTGACTGTCTTCATATAGCCCATCTCAGGGCAGAATACAGTCTGTATGGGTTGCTCATCATAGGCACATGGGCTTATCTCCGTGGCCCTGCTTACCTAAGTCAGGCTGCCACCTGTCTCCACGCCCGGGCCTTTCCTTCGACCCCTCATCAGGGTAGCCTTAGCTGGCCTTCTCCCAGCTCTCACTGGCTAGCCCCAGCAGGTCTCCCTCCGGGGAGCTCCTGCTTCCTCCACAGCCAGTCCCTCACTGGCCCCTCTCCTCCTCTTGAGCAACCTGGGCTTCTCTATATATACACACACAAGCCAGCTGTGCTCCTGCTCGCCCTAACGGGTTCAGCTGGCTTCTCTCAGCCATGCATGCATTCCTGGATCTTTGCCAGCTGGGTTCTCCCCTGCCCTAATAGGTTCAGCTGGCTTCTACCAGCCATTCCTGCAGTTCTGGATCTTTGCCAGCTGGGCCCTCTCTAGCCCTAATTAGCTCCCGCTGGCCTCCTCTCTGCTAGCCCCGGCTCCGGGACGGAGTCCGAGTATTAAAGGGCCAGTGCAGGGCCGGCGCCCTGTCACAATGCTCCAAATGCTGTGCTAATATAGAGGAGTAGCCCAGCATATTATGGGCTGCCCACAATGGAAGAAGGACACCTGGTGGAGGCTCCAGCCCAGGAACCACATAGACATAACTTGCAGAAGCTGGAACTTCCAAGACTTGGTCTGGGAACTTGTTGCCCTTGTGTTATGTTTAAACGAAGCACAGGAGATATTTTATAGGGGAAAAGGCAGTACGCCGCATTTATTGAGAATACAACAGTTGCATATGCTTTTCAATCATTCATACACAAACACCATAAACGCACAGTCCCACCAGAAGATGTTACCCTTTTCTGATTATGTAGGATACAGCTCGATTCTCTGCTATCAGCTCTCTAGCTTCCTCTTACATTTCTAATTTTCCAGCTCTTTTTCAGTTGCCTTTTACAGAGATTATAGAACAATGCCCTGAAATGTTTCATTAAAAAAGTATTATAGATTTAAAGCATGTCAGAAATATTTGCATTTTCCTATGTCCTGCCATAGCTTACTAGTCAGTCAACCTAACTGCTTCTTTACTTAAGGTTTGTTTAAAAATGTGCTCATAGGCTGTCTACAAAATGCTCATACAGATCATTTTTGCAAGTTTTACTGCAAACATGGATTTACAATTCAGTAATAAATCCCTGGAAACAGGTATAAAGAAAACACCTATATAATATTAACTACAGTTATATGAATGGGGTTATTAATATTATTTCATGATAAAAGGTTTTGCTGGGTTGCATGAATCACATAGTGTTATATTATTATTTACTGTCTGTACTGTGGAACTGACTAGCAACCAATGTCCTGGACCAGGAACACATTTTGCTGAATGTTGTAAAACACAGACCTCAAAATGTACAGTGGACTAAAACGTTACCTTAACAGCAGAAACTTAAATCACTAAAGCTATAGATATACCTCATTATCTGTTTACAATATTTGCCCAGATTCTTCTTTTCTGTGTGTGTGCGGGTGTGTTTATAAAGCATGAGAAATACTGTAAAGCAATAATGTCTTGTAGCTAATAAATCATTTTTCTGTACATTGATCCATAGAATTTCTGATGTGTATTTCACACCATGCTATTTAACCATTTACCACCTGCAATTTTGCCAAGTGGGTCATTCTCCCAACTCAAATAGTAGGTATTCTAGATGAAAATGTATTTTACTAACAGGATTTATAATATAATTCTATCTAATTATGCCTGCTGCTTGCTCCTCATGTTATGATATCCTCAAAGAGGAAGAAATAAAACAGCTTGTCTTCTTGACAGGAAGGCACAAAAAATGGGAAAAAAATTAGTTGCTGCAATAAGACAATGTGATGCTGCCAAGTCATGTACAGTTCTGAAATGATCTCAGAACAAAAGGGGAGCACTTAAAGAGTATATGAAGTTTCCTAGGAAGTGGGAATGAAAAGGATACGCTCTGCAAGTTCTAAGGTCTTTCCACACTAATCAAGTAATTAACTTTCAACAGGAAGAATGGAGGCTGCTCTTTTTATTTTAGTTTTGTGTGGTTTAGCATTGACCTTTATCAGTTTAGCCTATTAGGTTGGGGACAGGTGTTTGTCAAAATTCCTGTTTATTAGAAATAGAGTTATTCATGAGATTTTTAAATGAAAAAAAATTAATGGATGCAAATTGATTGCATTTGGACTCTTAATCTGATATCTTATTCTTAATGTAGACTATCTACAGTATATCTAACATTAATTTGTGGGAATTAAGCCATGCGACTTGCACAGATTTGGAGCTTACTGGATAAAGTTTCATTTACTGTGGTGGAAATGTAGGAGGGAATTTGCCGGATATAGGGAGGTCCCTGCCACTGGCCTCCCAGGATGTTGCCCCTCCCTGGCTGTGCTCCAGTCCCACTGTCACTGGGATCCAGCCCTGCTGCTGATGGGCAGGGCTGGGCTCCAGCCCACTGCCTCCGCCTGGCTGGGCGTCTCCAGGAAGAGAGCTCGCTGGCTGCCCCACTTCTGCCATGCCCAGCTGGAGCCCAAATCCAATCCCTGCTGCTGGAGCCCAGTGGCAGTGGGGCTGGAGCAGAGCCAGACATAGGGAGGGGCAGCATCCTGGAAGGCCGCTGGCAGGGGACCTCCCTATATCCAGCAAATTAATTCATTTGGAACAGATCAGGGTGCTGGATCAGGAAGGCCCAATCTGGACTATAAAGCTTTTGATTCATATTATCACAACCTTTCTGATAACCTGGTGGTAAGAGACAAAGGAGCAGCCTTGCCTATGGCATGCCCAAAGAGTTCAGGACCAGATTCATCAGCTCTTGAGTGGGAGGTGCAGAGCTTAGGAGAAATGTAAGAGCTATTGAAAACTTAAGTGTTTTTCTTAACTGATTTAAAACTTAAAATTAAAATGAATAGACTAAAAGACAAAGAAATCTTGAAACTTAAGATACTGAGAATCTTTGGAACTTAGCAGCTCCTTTGGCCTGGTGGGGGTCCCTTCTGATAGAGGTTGAACACTCAGGCCCTCCTTTTATATTTTATGGTTTCCTCAACCACAAAATGTTAGGGCCATTTGCTCCATAGGCTGGTATGTTTGTACATATGGATGACACACATACATACATATTAATGATATTAGCTCACTTCACATCTGTTATTTTTGTCCTACCTAGCTATTTCAATTCTTTCCTTGTGGTGTAGCTGTGAAGTTTACAGGGAGTCTGAACCTAGGAAGCCCCACATGCCAACCTGCTTCCATGTATCCTTTACCTGTTAAAAGTCACAGCCATATACAAATTTTATACTGTAACTCACCTATTCAGATGAAAGATTTCTATCTGGGTGAGAGATCCCAATCCTAGACGTTCTAACTTTGCCTTATCTCAACACACAGTATGTAGGCCAGCGATGGGCAAGCTAAGCTAGGGAGTGGGCTGCAAGAGTGGCCTTCCTGTGGAAAAGGATATGCAAATCGAGCTCTCATTTGCATATCTTCTGCAGATTCTTTTTGCGAAAGAGGTTTTGCCACAAAAAAGCCCCCTGGAGACGTTGCCATTTGTCAGAAAAAAAAAATCCCTTGTCTGCAAGATCCTGTAACTTCAATTTTTGAGGAGTAAGGGATTTTGAGAAAAAGGGTTTTTTTTTTTTTTCCAACCTATGGCCCCTTCTACATGGGGCTTTTTAGCAGCAAAACCTCTTCCGCAAAAAGAATCGGCAGAAGATATGCAAATGAGAGTGTGATTTGCATATCCTCTTCCGCAAAAAAAAAAGGCAGCGTAGCCATAGTCTTGGTGGGCCGCAGGACTGTAATAACCAGGATGGTCTCCTAGGATAGATAAGCTTTGCTTAACTGTGCTTGTACTTCTACAATTTGCCGGGAGTGCCAACTGAAACATAGTACTTTGCCGGGAGTGCCAACTGAAACTTTGATTGGATGCAGAGGGAGCTCTTACAGTCAATATTGTGTGCTTTATGTGCATGTCACTTTTGTAATACCAATGGTAGTACTATGTGAATGTAAATCAATGGAATTTGGCAACCCTGCTCATGGGCAATGGCAAACAAAATGTCTCATGGGCCACAGACAGAACCCAGAACTGCAAGTTGCGTACCACTGAGGTAGCCTGTAGCTTGCTCACATTACAGCCAAAATACTATAACATAGGCAGGGACGGCCTGTGGATGTAGGCAACCTCAGCAGTTGCCTAGGGCGCTGCGTTTAACGTGGCGCCCAATGATGATGTCACTCCATTGAGGGCTATGGAGGCGGGGGCACTGATTGCGCATTCTGCTTAGGGTGCCAGTTGCCGGCAACTCTCCTCAAGCCGCTTCTGAATATAGGGCTAAAAACCTATTGTAATAAAGTAAATAAGCAAACCCATAAGATAATAAGAAATCAACAAGAAAAGATATACAAGCAAGCTGGCTAGCCCTATAGGCTACAACTTCCACTTGGCCACCATAAGTGAACTGCTGTTTGAGATGGGAAATAGTCAAATTAATCCATATATTAGACGTATCATATGAAGTTTAAAAGTTAGTCGCTAGTATATATGTGTGGACAGAGTTGATTGCAGGGGTGGGTTCCTGAATGAATATAACAGATGTGTGCTGCATGGTTGCTGGAAACCTGGAGTTTGTCATATCAATTTATGCACCATGCAGTGAGAGTCTAGCAGGCATGAAAGTATACATTGATGACATCATAATTTAGGACAACGCGGCTATTCAGGAATGATGGAGGAGAGTACTGGAAACTGCGAGAACTAATAACTTTAACTGAATAAGGCCTGATGTCCATTTGTAACAACAGAAATACCATGGATGGGGACAGAGATTGGCCTTCCAGGAGCTCTTACTCAGTTAAACAAAGATTCAAGCAACATTCAAAATGCTGATATATGCAGATAAAAGGAGAATTAAAAGGCTGTGCTGGGCATATTGAACTATGTCAGCAAATTCATACCTAAATATACAGCACATACAACTCATCTAGGACATCTCCTTCAACTGAATGGGCCTGAATGCCAGAATATGTAAAATCAATGACTAAGTACATTCTGGCAAAAGCTCCAGTGCTGCAATTTTTTTTATCATTTGAAAAGCATTATGTCTTTCACAAATGTCTCTAAAGGAAGGCTGGAGGCAACACTATTACAGATCATGGGCTGATTAGTTATCAGTCTCATATGTGTGTATGGTTATGACAATCACAAAAAAGATCATGAAGGTTTCAGCAAAAACAACAAGGTGTCAGGTGTCACCTTAAAGTCTCACAATTTTATTATGGCTTAAGTGTTCATGAGTTGCAGCTCACTTCATCGGATGCATTAAGTGAAAAAAAAGTAACAGAAACTAGGGATGCAGAAATGAGAGTGTTACATCAGAGCTAAGTCTATCTGGGTGGATGTGAATAAGAAGGTGACAATGCCTAGAGTGAAAAATCATTTATTATAATGAGCCATTTCCAGTACTCCTACTCAGATCCATTCTGATGGTGTTAAGTTTGTATATGCTTCATGGGACAATACATAATCTATTGATCTGGAACGAGCAGTAAACATACATATAAACATGACAAAAGTGTCATGTGCTGCATCTTGAGGTCAATGGGATGAATAGAGAACAGAAACAGTTAAAGGTAAAATGCTGCAAGCAGCAATACGAGTAATAAATAAAGGAGATAAAAGCTAGCACTTCCCACCTGCTTATTCCCACTACACAAATGAGCTTTCAGTGATATCATAAGTGTTCTTAAAGGTGACACAGATTGTGGTTCCCACAGTGATGAGAAGAAAAATATTGGAATAAAACCATAAAGGTCACATGGGAAATGACCAAATCAAAAAGGAGGGGACGAGAAGTGGTGTTCTGGCTGCAGAGTAAAAGTGACATTGACAAAAGTGTGTTGATTAAATTTTCACGAAAAACCAATATATTACTGTGAAGTTTCAGTATGAAGAATCAGAGTTTTCCAGCAGAAAAATATTTAGTCAAAACTCATGACTGGCCTTGCCTGAGTCCCTTGTTGTTAGAGCCATTCTACAGGACTGCTGCAGAATCTCAGCTATTATTAAAAACAAAGAATAAGGTCTGTAGCCCTTTGCCTTGTGAGATGCTTTGAAAATTCAACTTGATACAAATCAATGCAAATCTATCACTGGGACTAGAAGGCACCTAAAGCTGACACCCAATAACTCAGTAAGAGGCTGACAGGACTGAATGACCCCTACCTCTTGAAACAAGTTAGTTTTGTTGTCCTACTAATCCCCTTAGAAAACTGTTCCAGAATGTCATTCCTCTGATGGTTAGAAACATTCACCTGATTTCAAGCCTAAACTTGTTGATGGCCAATTTATATCTGTTTGTTCTTGAGCATTGGTTTAGGCTAAGCAAGTCAAACACCTATGCTGGAGGGTAGGGATAGGTACAGAGTAACCGAGAAAAATTGGAGGATTGGTTCAAAAAAAAAATCTGATGAGGTTCAACAAGGACAAGTGGGAGTCCAATACGTAGGACGGAAGAATCCCAAGCACTGCTACAGTCTGGGGACCAATCGATTGAGCAGCAGTTCTGCAGAGAAGGACTTGGAGATTACAAGTATCAGAGGGGTAGCCGTGTTAGTCTGAATCTGCAAAAGCGACGAGGAGTCCTGTGGCACCTTATAGACTAACTGAAGTGTAGGAGCATAAGCTTTCGTGGGCAAAGACCCACTTCGTCAGATGCATGTGACGAAGTGGGTCTTTGCCCACGAAAGCTTATGCTCCTACACTTCAGTTAGTCTATAAGGTGCCACAGGACTCCTCGTCGCTTTTGGAGATTACAGTGGATGAGAAGCTGGATATGATTCAATACTATGCATTTGTTGCCAAGAAGGCTAACTGCATATTGAGCTGCATTAGTAGGAGCAGATCTAGGGATGTGATTATTCCCCTTTATTTGGCACTGGTGAGGCCACATCTGGAGTACTGCACCCAATTCTAGTCCTCCCATTACAGAAAGCAGAGAGCAATAAAAATTATTAGAGGGCTAGATCACATGACGTATGAGGAGAGATTGAGGGATTTGGGTTTATTTAGTCTATAGAAGAGTTGGGGGGAAGGGGAGAGATTTGATAGCACCCTTTAACTTCCTGAAGGGGGGTTCCAAAATGATGAAGGGAGACTGTTGTCAGTGGTGACAGATGGCAGAACAAGGAGCAATGGTCTCAAGTTGCGGTAGGGGAGGTCTAGTTTAGAAATTAGGAAAAATGATTTAACTTGGAGGGTAGTGAAGCACTGGAATGGGTTACCTACGGAGGTATTGAATCTCCATCCCTAGAGATTTTTATGTTCCTGCTTGACAAATCCCTGGCAGGACTGATTTAATTGGGATTTGTCCTGCTTTCGGCAGGGGTTCGACTCGGTGACCTCCTGAGGTCTCTTCCAACCATAACTTCTCTTTTCCACTGATCATGCTAGTGGCCATTTAGTGCTCTTGTTTAAATTCATCTTTCCCAAATATGAGAGACTAAAATGGAACATAGTATTCCTGATGAGGTCTCCTTGCTACCTGATGGCCAATAACACTTCCCTATATATACATATAACCTCATAGATCCAAGGATTGCATTAACCTTTTTCATGGCCATATCACATTGCAGCTCAGAGTCATCCTATAAGTGACCAATACACTCAGGTCTTTCTCCTCCTCTGTGATTTCTAACTGATAGGTCACTAGCTTATCACAAAAACTCTTATGGTTAGTTTCTAAGGGTACAGCTATACAACAGGGCTAAAGTTGAAATAAGCTATGCAACGTGAGCTACGTCAGTTGTGTAGCTTAAGTCGAAATAGCTTATTTCGGCTTTTGGCCACTGTCTACACAGCAGGAAGTCTGAGAAAGAGCATTCTTCTTCTGACTTCCCTTACCACTCGTAAAATGAGGATTACAGGAGTCAGAGTAAGAAGTCCTCAAGCCTTGTCATTATGTAGAAATAACTGCTTGTAGTGTACATGAAGACTATTATTTTGGAATAACATTAGTTATTATACTGCTGTATAGACATTCCCTAAGGTCATTGACCTTGCATTTTGTGCTCTTAAATGCCATCCCATTTCTTTTACTTTAATATTCAAGGTTGTCCAAAACTCCTGATATGATATTCCAGTCCTTCTCCTCCCAACTTTGTGTCATCCACAAATTTTATTATCACACTCCTGCCTTTTGAGCCAAGTTCATTAATAAAATATTGAATAAGATTGGTTCCAGGATCAATTAATGAGAAATTCCCTCCAGCCAGACAGTTGACCTTTCAGCATGACCCATTGCAGTCTCCAGAGCCAGCCATAGATTAAATGGCATCCAATCAAGGGGCATCATTGGCACCCATCCTACATTTGTCAAACTTTTGTTTAACAAACGTACCTTGTTGTTTGTTTCATTTATAGCTCATTTAACAACTTGGATGCACAATGTACATGAATGATTTATTTCTGTCATATAAGATGATAAATTTGCATGCTAGGATCTGTAAATTTGTACTTATTCATTCCATATATAAACAAATAAAATAATGTCCTCTATGTTTGTAGAGATTTTTGCTGTTAGCAACCAAAGCAATACCTCAAGCTCAGTGCCTCCCAAGCCCAGCACTCCAACTGGTAACTTGGACTTCATGCCCCTTTTCAGCACTGGTCTTCCCCTTAATCAGTTCCTTGCCCCACTTTAGATTTTGTATTAATCTTCTACAATTTAACTAATAATTTTTCATGTGGAACTATATTAAATGCTTCACTAAAATCTAGGCTGGTTAGATGTTCTATTTTTATTTGGTCTCCAAAACCAGTTATGTTATCAAAGAAAAAAATCAGTTTTCTCTAGCATGATCTGCTTAAAATAATGCCTTTTCTTTTTAGTTGGAACCCAAAAGAATAAGGAATGCTGAACTGTTAGTCAACAGACAGAAGAAAAAAGTACTCAAAATGGATCGTAAAGAAATACTAAATCCCTCCCAAAAGACTCCTTCACAGTATCACTGTATCTAGAGAGCTGAAAGACAACATTCCTTTCTTAATCGCCTAAATAGTCTTGCATCATTTGCATTGCAATTATGTCAACATACTCCCTCCTAGAATTTAAATAAATAAATAAATAAATAATTCCCAGCTGGGTGTATCAACATCTGACTCTGGAAAATGTAAACTATAAATGTCTGGGGAAATATATTTAGCATTTTTATTCTTACAATAACTTGTGAGGCTTAATTAATGTTTATGATACATTTTGAGACCACTAGATGAACAGCACTATTGAAGTGCAAAATGTTGTTATTATTACAGACACCATCCCTTTGAGGATGAATGTCAGACCAGAGTGTTCTGATGCAATAATGTAGCCAAAGCAATGAGGCAGGGACTTGAAGGGCCTTTTGGGAATACAGAGGATCTTGGAAATGCTCCTAGTCAGCCCCAAGAGGTCAGTATACAAGTGTTCACTATGGGTGCATCTACACTGCAACACTATTTCGAAATAACTAGCGCTATTCTGAAATAACTTCGTCTGCGTTTACACAGCAAGCAGTTATTTCGAAATAATGTCAAAATACTGTCAAGCTGGAGGACTTCTTGCTCTTGATACCTGTAACCGTTTTTATATGAGGAATAAGGGAAGTCAGAAAAAAAGTACTCTATTTAGAAATAAGTGCTCTGTAGATGCCCCCTATTTCAAAATAAGTTATGCAACTGACTCAGTTCAATTTGCATAGCTTATTTTGAGTTAAGCCCTGCAGGGTAGATGAACCCTATGTCTCAGTATTGCCTATCTCATATGTTCAAACATTGCAAGTCAGACGTCTCCTGAATAATGAGATTGATTTAAAATCATTACTTATTTTAATACATATTTTGGATTCTTTTTGTTTGTCTTCTTGATTTTGAGCCTTTTTAGCTCACTTGGATTTGTGTTTTTCTTCATAGCCAGGAGAGATAGAAACTATATTAAAGAATCATAGAATACTAGAACTGGAAGGAACCTCAAGAGGTCATCAAATTCAGTCCTCTTCATTCACAGCAGGACTAAACACCATCTATATCATCCCTGACCTGCTCTTAAATACGTCCAATGATTGAGATTCCACAACCTCTCTAGGCAGTTGATTCCAGTGCTTAATCACCCTGACCAGAAAGTTTCTCCTAATGTCTAATCTAAACATCCTTTGCTGCAATTTATGCCTATTACTTCTTATCCTTGCTGCAGAGGCTAAGGAGAATACTTTTTCTCCTCCTGTCATTATCGTATGTCCTCTCGTTCTTCCTTTTTCCATACGAAACAAGCCTAATTCTTTCACTCTTCCTTTCTAGGTCATGTTTTCTAGATCTATAATATTTTTTGTTGCTCTTCTCTAGATCTTCTTCAATTTCTCCACATTTTTCATGTAGTGCCCAGAACTGGACACAATAGTCCAGTTGAGGCCTAATCAGTCAAGAGTAGAGTAGAAGAATTACTTCTCATGTCTTTCTCACAACACTCCTGTTAATGCCTTCCAGAATGTTTGCTTTTTTGGTGACAGTGTCACACAGTTGACTCATATTTAACTGGTGGTCCACTATGTTTCTTCAATACTTCTTCCTATGCAAAAGCTTCAGAGAGATAGCTGAGTTAGTCTGTAACAGGAAAAGCTTAAAAAACAACAAACATTCTAGTAACACCTTAAACACTATCAAAACATATAGATGGCATCATGAGCTTTCATGGGCATCTTCAGATGACCAGAATATAATAAGTCCAGAATTCAAGAATAAGTAAGGGAAGGGGGGTGGGTGGGAGGGAGGAAAAAAGGGAGGGGAGAAAGAAAAAGAGGGACAGTGAGTAGATCATTCAAATAGTTACAAGAGGCTGTTTAGAACCATTAGCACCTCCATTGGTTGGTTGGTTGGTTGGTTGGTTGGTTGAGTCATTAAAAGGTGGAAGATAATGTGCGAGCTATCCTATATCCTGGTTCAGACCATTTGCTTAAGAATTAAACTTGTGAACGAAGTTAAGTTCCAATCCTTCTCTGTGTATTTGGCTTGTGGGATTGGTCTGAAACAAAACAGTGACTTGGAGATCCATTAATGAGTGTCCAGGAAGATTTAAGTGTTCTCCAGCAGATTTTTGTGTATTGCCTTTTCGGGTATCTGATTTGTGTCTATTAGTTCTTTCCCATAGAGATTGACCAGTTTGGCTAATATACATTGCTGGCATTTGATGGCATAGATCACATTGGTGGGTGTACAGCTAAATGAGCCTTTGATTTGGTGGCTGATGTCATTGGGTCCAGTGATGAAATCTCTGGTATAGATGTGTGGGCAGAGTTGGCACTGGGGCTGATTGCAGGGGTGGGTTCCTGGATGATTATGATTGAGGTGTATTGTGTGGTTATTGGAAAAAATTTGTTTGAGGTTAGGGCATTGTCTGTAAGCGAGGGTTGGCCTTTTCCCAAAGGCCTCTGAGAGTGAGGGGTCATTTTCCAGGATAGGTTGTAGATTGTTGATAATGTGTTGGAGGGGTTTAAGTTGTGGCATGTAGGTGATAAGTGGAATTCTGTTGTTTTCTCTCTGGGGCCTGTCTTGAAGTAGTTCATAGTCCTTCCTATACAGTCACTCCCTATTTCATATGTGTGAAACCGATTGCTCCTCTCTACGTGGAATACTTTGCATTTGTCCATATTGAACTTCATCCTATTTACCTCAGACCATTTCTCTAATTTGTCCAGATCATTCTGAATTATGACCCTGTCCTCCAAAGCACTAGCAACCCTTCCCAGCTTGGTATCATTGTAGACTTTATAAGCATACTGTCTATGCCATTATCTAAATCATTGATGAAGACATTGAACATAACTGATCCCCAAATTGATCCTTGTGGTACCTCACTTGTCCTCGCCTCAGGGGTCCTTGCCCTTCCATCATGATTGTGAACCATTGATAACTACTCTTTGAGAATGGTTATCCAACCAGTTATGGACCCACTTTATAATACTATAAGTAGAGTGTGTGTGTGTGTGTCTGTATTGTGGCAGAGCTCTGTCTTTGCCTTCAGATTCCTGTGCTTCTGGGCAATTAGCGTTTGCCTCAGAGGCTTGCTATGGCACCTTACATAACTTCTCTTCCTTACTGGAGACCAGAGATCAGAGACTACAGCACCACCTTCATCATAGTCCAGTCAAAGAATTGAGGATGAAAGGGTTGAAACCCCTCTTTGTGCTGATTCCCCTTTTAGGGATAGTCTCTATAATGGTGCAGAGAGGGTTTGAGGGGAACCTGGGCCTACCCTCTAGTCTGGTTTCCAGCCTTGGGACCCTAATGGCAACAGAAATAGGTAGTGTTTCCTCCACCAGCAGAGCTGTAGCCTTTCATTGAAGCGGGAGAAAAAATAACAAAAAACTTGAAAATGGCAGAAGTGCTTAATGACTTCTTTGCTTCGTTTTATACCAAGAAATGTTGGTGATGATTGAATGCCTAACATAGTGAAAGCTAGTGGAAATGGAATAGGTTTAGAAGTTAAAATAGAAAAAGGACAAGTTAAAATTCCTTAGAGATGTTAAATGTCTTCAAATCACCAGGGCCTGATGAAATATATCCTAGAATACACAAGGAGCTGATAGAGGAGGTATCTGAGCCATTAGCTATCATCTTTGAAAAGTCATAGGACAAGAAGAAACTGGCTTAAATTGCAGCAAGGGAGTTTTATGTTGGACATTAGCAAAAACTTTCTGTCAGGGTGGTTAAACACTGGAATAAATTACCTAGGGAGGTTGTGGAATCTTCATAACTGGAGATATTTAAGAGTAGGTTGGATAGGCAGCTATCAGGAATGATCTAGATGGTACTTGGTCCTGCCATGAGGGCAGGGAACTGGACTTGATGATCTCTCAAGGTACCTTCCAGTTCTATAATTCTATGATTCACTGAGCCACTTCCCCAATGAGCCCCTCCCAGTATCTTTTGGCTATGTCCTTTCTGTTGTTGTACAGCCCATCTCTTCACTCCCAGTCCTTTCCTGCCGGCCCTGTCTGAAGGAAAGCCTTTTAAACTAGCCCCTGCAGGTCCTTATTCCAGCTGCTCTATTTGAAGGAAAGCTCATAATTATTTAACTTCTGAAGCTTTTTGAAACACACCAAATGTGGTAAAAGTTGTCAGAGCTGTTCCAGGAGGCTTACTTTATGGATGGCTCAATATGGCATTACATAAATGGTGATAATGATGACAAAACTATTCTGCCACCTAGTTGTAAGGAGGAAGCACATAAGTATATTTCTGCAGAATGCCCACGATTAGATGGTACTAGTGGACCAAAAAGAACAGCTCTCCACTGTATAGTACTAACATATGACTTCCCCATTGTCCTAGCAGAATGTAGTGTGCAAGGAAGGAGGAAAGGGTAATATCAGTAGAAAAAAAGGTATTTAGGAGAGCAAGAGGATTTGAGTATTAGTAGGCCAAGAGCATGTTGTCATTTTCTCTTGCAATTTTGTCCACTCCAAATTTAGCCCTAGCTAAATGTCTTGAGGCCATTCTGCACCTCATTTGTATCTGACCAAGTCTCTACTATTAGTAGGTAATAGATTTTTAAAGAGCCAGCACATAAAGTTTGAATGATCGTAAACTACTGTGTTAATTAGATCTATTAGGAAATGTAGACTTTGACATTATTAAATAATCTACTTAATTATGGTAATACATTATTATAGTTGTTAGATTAATGGCTTTTGTCATTCAAAAGGATACAGCACAACTGTTGCAGCAATATAATGAGAACAAAAGTTCACGATTGAACCTGATTCTGAAAATGCACATTTGTTCTATGGAATGTTACTGCCTAAGAAGGGAGCAAATCCTGAGCCAGGGGAAGGAGGAAAGAAACACAGAGTTCCCCAAACCGTGGGGGATTTCTTTTTATTGTCTCATAAAAAATAATTATTTTTATTGTCTCATAGGCAAATAATTAACTGTAGGTACATTTGATTAAATCTAGTGTAGGGAACATGTATTACAAAGATACAATGTGACTCTCATCAAAAGAGGAAACATTGGAGAGTAGCAGCTCTGTATGACTAGCTCTAGTTGATTGCTGCAGGATTAGAAAATCATGGGACTCACTTTTAAAAGGTTGGATGGGCTTCAAGAATCTGCTTTGGAGAGATTGAGGGAATGGTTTGAGAGACTTCAGCAGTGCACTATCAAACTGGATCTAGAGTCAAACTTTGCTGGTGATGCTAATCTAGCCAAAGACAATAAGAAATTACTTTACAAGATGTCTGCCAAGAAATATTAACAACAGATCAGACATCTAAGCCTCACTAGGGTTTCTGGAGCAATTGTGTCTTCTAACACTTCCATCATTCTTTACTCTTTGGGAAAGAACTACGTGGATTTAGGGCAGAGGTGTAGCCAGATGAAACAGGTAGGTGAGATCTGATTTTAGATAGGAGAGAAATGATGGGGGGAGCAGTGATGGGGCAGCTTCTCCCTCCTCTCCAGCTAGTGGGGGGGGGGAGGGTGGAAGGATAGGTGCTCTGGCAAAGGGCTGCCATAAAAATGGAGGGTGTAAAAATGTGTACCCCAGAGCTGTGGCCTTGCCCCACTCTACATGCTGAGGCGGGAAATCAGGAATTGCCTGTTCTGGCTGCCTGCTAGGTGATCCCACTAGGGAGTGGGGTAAGGGCATGGGAATTTGCCCAACTCTGGGGCTCCATCTGCGAAGCGGGTCTGAGGGCTTGCCTTGCTCTGTCCAACAGGCACTTTTGCTGGGGTGCAGGATTGAGACCTGGAGGTTTGCAAGCCCCTGACACTCCTCCCTGACAGACGTGCCAGGCAAGCGAAACAGTGCAAATACACAATCCCACTCCCCAATTCTGGCTAGAGCACTGGGTGGAGTGGGGCAAGCCCCCATGCTCCAGCAGGAACTCTGGACAGGAACAAAGCTGGGGATGGGTGGGGGCGTAGAAGCTAAGCGTGTGGGCCATAGCCCACCCAGACCTGCCCATTGCTACAGGGGCCACAGCCCACTCAGGCTCATCCATTGCTATGCTATTGATTTAAGACAGACAAGGGAGCTGACAGTCATGCTGGGCCCCTGGGCAAGGTGGGAGGGGAGCAGCTCCATGCTCCCAGAAGTGGCGAGGCTAAGGACAGCCATCCTTCAGCACTGCCAGGACTGCAGTTCTGCAGTAATCCTTCCCCCAATTCTACTTGGAGCACACTGTGTGGCACCCTTGCCTCCTTAGGCAGCCCTAAGAACCGCATAGAATGCTGAAGCCTTTCTCTGGTGGCAATTTAAAGGGCTCAGGGCGCTGGGCACTGCTGCTGCCACCATGTCGGAAGGATGCCTAGGCCTTTTTGAATCACTGGGCCCTGGGGCAATTGCCCTTTTCTTCCCACCTCCCTCATTGATGGGCCCGAAGGCAGAAAACTATCCTCCAGTGCTGCCAGCTAGAAGACACTTTACAATGGAGATAATATTTCTCAACAGCATCCATATCACAAAGTGTTTTGGTCATTTTGTCACAATATTCTTGAAGACAGCAGTGTCAAGTGAACTGAAACAGACTACATATACCTGCTGAATTTAAAGGGTGTTTTTTTTTCAGCTAAGAGGCTATGTGGGAGAAAAACAGAGCTAAGTCACTGTTTTATATTCAACGTTGCTAATTGAGGAAATTAGTTGATGGCCATTTATATATCTTTAAGTTTGTGGAACAAGCTATACATTTTCTACAGCTGCACAATGTACACTGACTTTAGTTATTGAATTGGTAATACTTGCCCAGGAATACAGTGGCAAAAGGTGAAATCGTGGCCCACTGAAGTGGAAGACCACGCTCATTGACATCAGAGGTACTAGGTTATTATGCTAAGAATTATGCAGGAGAAAGAAATCCTAGGAAAAAGAAATCCATACACGGATCACAATCCTGTACATATTTTACATTAATATCCTTGCAATATTCAATGCCTATGACTTGTTCACTGCAGTAATGGTGTTAGTTTGATGATAGAAATGTAGCTGTGTTAGTCTGGTGTAGCTGAAACAAAAAACAGGACTATGTAGCACTTTAAAGACTAACAAGATGGTTTATTAGGTGATGAGCTTTTGTGGGCCAGACCCACTTGCTCAGATCAAATAGTGGAAGAAAATTGTCACAACCATATATACCAAAGGATACAATTTAAAAAAATGAACACATATGAAAAGGACAAATCAAATTTCAGAACAGAAGGGAGATGGGGGGGAAGGTAAATGTCTATGAGCTAATGATATTAGAGGTGATAATTGGGGAAGCTACAAACTCAATCCAGCAGAAGAGTCTGTCTTATCCCAGGGTCTCTCTTTCTGCCCCACATCCCCCACAAACTGGATATAATTTAGTGGTGACCTTGAGGCTTTTTTCGCCGCCTCCGCCTCCGAGAATATTTCCAAACCACCAATGAACATCAATCTGACCTATCAGATCCCCCCTATCTATCCCAAAGGAAAAATAATTCTATATGGACTCCCCCTGACGGTCAGAATTACAATCTGGATTTCTATATACAAAGCTTCCACAACAACACACAGACTGACATTATTCACAAACGACAACAAGCAACACACAATCTCAGCCACGCTGAACACCATGCCATTCAGAATCTCAAAAACAACCTGGACATTATAATCAAACCAGCTGACAAAGGGGGTGCTGTGGTCATTATGAATAAGGTCGACTATAACCAGGAGGCAACCAGACAACTCTCCAACACCACATTTTACAAACCTCTCTCCTCTGATCCCACCTCGGAATACCAAAAGAAACTACACTGTCTCCTTAAAAGCCTCCCTATAGCTACTCGGGAACAAATCCACGCAGAAACACCTTCTGACCCCCAACCAGGATTGTTCTATCTGCTTCCCAAAATCCATAAACCTGGACACCCCAGACATCTCAGGTATCGGCACACTCACTCCTGGTTTATCCAGCTGTGTAAACTCTCTTCTCAAACCCTACGCAACCAACACCCCCAGCTATCTCCGAGATACTACTGACTTCCTAAGCAAACTACAAAACATCGATAACCTCCCCAATAACACCATCCTTGCCACCATGGACGTAGAAGCTCTATACACCAACATCCCACATGAAGACGGATTACAAGCAATTAGAAACACTATCCCAGAGGACACCACTGCCAATCTGACAACAGACCTATGTAACTTTAGTCTCACCCACAATTATTTCCAGTTTGAGAACAACTTATACCTCCAGACCAGCGGATGGATACACACATGGCCCCACAGTACGCTAATATCTTTATGGCTGACTTAGAACAACGTTTCCTCAACTCCCGTCCCCTTTTACCCCTTCTCTACTTACGCTACATCGATGACATCTTTATGATCTGGACGCATGGCCAAGAAACACTGGAGACATTCCACAGAGATTTTAACAACCTACACCCCACCATCAATCTCATCCTGGACCATTCTACACGAGAGATCCATTTCCTGGACACCACAGTACAAATCACCAATGGAAAATTAGACACCACTCTCTACAGAAAACCCACCGACTCATACAGTTACCTACATGCTTCCAGCTTCCATCCAGAACACACCATACGATCCATCGTCTATAGCCAAGCCCTTCGATACAACCGCATGTGCTCTAATCCCACTGACAGAGACCAGAAACTTCAGCAACCAAGCTTCAGCAACCACATGTGCTCTAATCCCACTGACAGAGACCAGTAACCAAGCATTTATAAACCTCAACTAACCACTCAGAGAAATAAAAAATCAAATTGAAAGAGCCAGACGAACACCTAGAAACCATCTACTTCAAGACAGACCCAAGAAAACCAACAGTAGAACACCACTTGTCATCACCTACAGCCCCCAACTTAAACCTGTCCAACACATTATCAATAAACTACAGCCTATACTGGAACAGGATACTAAACTCCAAGAGGCTCTGGGAGACAGACCCATAGTCTCCTATAGACAACCACCTAACCTCAAGATGATTCTTACCAACAACCACAGGACATACCACACTAATACCAACCCTGGTATCTTCCCTTGCAACAAACCTCGTTGCCAGCTTTGTCCACATATTCACTCTGCTGATATCATTATTGCACCTAACCAAGTGAGTTATAAGATCAAGAACACATATTCCTGCTCATCCAGAAATATAATTTATGCTATTGTGTGCCGAAAGTGTCCGTCTGCTAGGTACATTGGACAAACGTCTCAGATACTTCGCCAAAGAATCAATGCCCACAAAACAGATAGTAGACAGGATCACAAAGAAAAAACAGTTTCTTGCCATTTCAACCAGAAAGGACATTGTCTCAATGACTTGATTACCTGCATCCCGCTTCAAAGACCTTTTCAGACCACACTTGAAAGAGAATCCTCTGAACTGTCATTCATACTTAAATTTGACACTTTACGCCTAAGTTTAAACAAAGAAATTAATTATCTTACCCATTACAAAGATAGCTTCCCCAATTATCACCTCTAATATCATTAGCTCACAGACATTTTTCTTACCCCCGCTCCATCCCCCTTCTGTTCTGAAATTTGATTTGTCCTTTTCATATGTGTTCATTTTTTAAATTGTATCCTTTGGTATATATGGTTGTGACAATTTTCTTCCACTATTTGATCTGAGGAAGTGGGTCTGGCCCACGAAAGCTCATCACCTAATAAACCATCTTGTTAGTCTTGAAAGTGCTACATAGTTTGAGTTAGTTTTTATTTTTCTACTATTGTGTTTCATTTCAAATCCCCAAGCTCCTAGAAGCTTTAGGTAATTAAGTTAATCTTCAACAGATTTATTTTAGGAGTCTATCTGATTCACCATTTGTTAGTGACAGAAGTTTTCCAAGGGCACTGCTACGTGGAGTTTAGGTCATTAGCAGACTCAGGCACTAGAAGTGTGTGGGAAAGTACTGACCATGAAGTAACTGCCAAGCTTGTCCTATATTGTATAACCATGTCTTTTCTAGGAACAACCTGAGAAAGGTGAACTCGCACATTTTTGTACATACAGCAGATTCTTTTCCCAAGGTAATTACAAATGTCAAGGCAAAACATTCTGCTCTAGCACTCCTCTTCCCAAAGATGAAAGTATAAACACAGGACAGATATGTAGTTACATCTTTTAATGCACTATTAGGTGGAGGTTCAGATATTACAGTGATGTGCAAGGTATACAACAGATCTATAATAGAATAGATGTGTGCATGATGATCACTACTGCTATAAATCTGTTTATTATTTAAGTTACTTTTCATATCTGTGTAATTTGTGGTATCATACTAAATTCTCCATATTAAATCTCCTTACATATTTTTGCTATAAGAATGACAAAGAATTGCAGTCACTAGCCATGAAAGTATAGCTTTCATATTTAATTATAAGACAGCGAAAACATACATTGAGCTAACAGTGTGGCATCTTGCCTTAATATTAACAAGGCTAGACTACATTCCAAAGTGTATAGACTTGGGCACTGTGGTTGCTGTACTCAGCTCACAAGGGCATTAGCCACATCTCCTCTATACCACAAACTACCCTGGCTTTCCAGAGAACACTACATTAGTCATTCCCCAAAAATCTAAATCCAAAATCTCCCTCCCCCATGATGTCAGTACCAAATCCTGTAGGAAGGAGTACAACATACCCAATGCTGAGAGCAAAGATCTCTCCTATAACTGAAATCCTTCTTTTTGAAGGCCCACTTGCTTAAAAAAGCTCAGCTGCAACTGATAGTTTGCCAAACACCTGTATAACATAGGGTATGTCTACACCACCTCGCTAGTTCGAACTAGCAGGATAATGTAGGCATACCGCACTTGCAAATGAAGCCCGGGATTTGAATTTCCCGGGCTTCATTTGCATAAGCGGGGAGCCGCCATTTTTAAAACCCCGCTGATTCGAACTCTGTGCAGCCCGGCTACACGGGGCACGAACTACGTAGTTCGAACTAGACTTCCTAGTTCGAACTACCGTTACTCCTCATGGAGTAGGAAGCCTAGTTCGAACTACCTAGTTCGTGCCCCGTGTAGCCGCGCTGCACAGGGTTTGAACCAGCGGGGTTTTAAAAATGGTGGCTCCCCGCTTATGCAAATGAAGCCCGGGAAATTCAAATCCCGGGCTTCATTTGCAAGTGCGGTATGCCTACATTACCCTCCTACTTCGAACTAGGAGGGTAGTGTACACATACCCATAGTGAGTAATTTATTGAAGAAAGAATATTAACACTTTCTCCCCTTGCACAGTGGTAGAAAACAAATGTCATTGAGGTACCTAAATTAATAGCTTGCTTTTTATAAAGCTGGACAGTTCAAAAGTTAGGGTGGGAGGTGAGAAATCTGGGTTCAATTCTCTTCCCTACCAGTCTCCCTCTGTAGCCTTATATATGTTTGCAATAAGACACTAGTGTTGTAATACCTACCTTTAAAACATCTTGAAAAATCAATGGAACCCACAAATGTTGGATTCCAAGCAGGGTTAGGTGCCTGAGAAAGGGATAAAAAAAAGCTAGCTAAACAATAGCAGATTCTGAGAAGAAAGGTATGTCCTAAGCTTTGACTTCTTTGATGGATTAAAGGCCATTCAATTTGAGCTGGGAAATGTGATTTCCAGAATGTTCCTGGGCTAGCTGAACATGAGCTAATGATTAAAGATAGCAGTGTGTCAGGGGCAGCCCAGGCTAGCCTCCCGAATACATACCCAAAGGAGCAGGTAGGATTATACTTTGATTTGCTAGCTGGAGCAGCTGCCCATGTCTCACCCATGTCTCATGCGACACAAATTTGAATACAATTTAAATGTTAGCCTGAGCACAACTAGTGCAGGATACATCTACACAAGCTGAGAGTCACATCTTCTAGCTCAAATATAGACCTTCCCACTATCTGTTTGGTATCCATAGCCAGAAACCTTCCCTTGGAGCCAAGGGCCTAAGCCAGGACAGCAGTAGCCAGTGGGTAGGAGGTATCCTACCTTGTAACATTTAGCCAATGGTTAAGGGACTCATTCAGGATATGGGAGACTTGCTGAATTGCTCTTTGCACCAGATAAGAAGAGATTTGAAGAAGGATCTTCCATGTCTTAAGTAAGTGCCCTAACCACTGGGCTGGAGAGTCATGCTCACTCTGACCCAATGCATATTAAATTAATTATACAAAATGGAACAGCCCTACCAGAAGAGACTGAAACATCCCATTGTCCAGTAATCAGGACACTTCACCTCAGAGATGGAGTGAGATAGACATCTAGATATATCTCACAAATCTTTGGGTGTGGTTCACATCCCATCAAAGATGACTTGCAAAGAGAATAATGAGTTTTCTCTGCAGCAGCTGGCTTTTAGCTCATGTGGTAGAGGCTCATGTTTTCAGTTCCAGAGGTCCAGGTTTGATTCTGCTGGCAGGTGACTAGAGTCGGTTGGCATTACATAGGCACATACCGAGAGGCAGAAATGTAAGCACTGAGGGGACTTTTAACAACAAAATATAGGCACTAAAGGAGTTTATGGACTTACAGAGTTCACTGGCTATTGAATCAGGAACTAGTGGATCACAGTGGTGTCCAAATCTGGGATTTATGTGCTCAACTCTGGGCTTTAGATGCCTACAAGTTTTTGTGTATCTGGCCTTTAATTTCTGTGCTTCAGTTCCCCATCTGTGAAATGGGGACATAATTGTATTTCCCTTTCTCAGAGTCATGTCCTAAGAACACATACATTGAAGATTGAGATGCTCAATTGCTATAATAAGAGGCTCTTTGCACACTCCTAAAACAGGTAGGCTTTTTTAGGAGTCTGAGCATAGAAAAGAAACTTTTAATGAAAGAGGGAGAGAGGTAATATGGCATTAACTTGGGAAAACACTGCAACCAGAGTTCATAACCAAACCACGAGTAAACATTCCAGCTCAAGTGGGCTGAGCAATGTTCTTTGCCTCTCAGGCTCACAAGTCTAACAATGTAAGTGTCCCATTCACATGCCCAATCTTTCTCTGTACCCCACTCACAATTGCTGCCCTTGCTCAGGGCAGATCAGAGCTCAGAGGTGATTTTCAGAACTCACTCCCCACCCTTGGGGGAGGGGCAGGGATAGGAGACATATCACCCATTCCATTTGCCACTTGTCACTGCTCCCACCAGCTTCCATTCAGCCAACTGCCGGCCACTTGCTACTGCCAGCCTCCCCTCTGGCCACCTGCTTCTTCCAGCCACCCTCCTGGCTGCCTGCTCCTATCAGCTGCCCTGCTGGCCACCTGCCACCCCTCCTACCAGCTGCCCGCTGGCTGCTCCCACCAGATACTCTTCTGGATGCCTGTTCCAGCCAGCTTCCCAGCTAGCCACCTGCTGCTGCTTCTGTGATGGGTCTGGCTTTGGGCCAGACCTAGTGATTTCAGCTCTGTCAGTTTCCCAGTGATTTCAGCTCTTGTCCACTGCCTAGGCTGGCCAAAAGATTCTAGCTTCCAATGGAATAATATTTCAAAATAATAAAAAGACTCCTTATGGAAACTGTTTTAGGTCTCTCCTTAGAACGGGGGGGGGGGGGGGGGGAGAAGGGGGGAGAGACAGGTTGAACCAGTCTTATAGCTCATGCCTGGAGGTCATGTAGCCTTCTGGTTCAAGTTCCTTCCCCCCAATCCAATCCCCTTGAGTCTGGAAGAGGGAGGCTTGTCCATCCCAGACTCTTTACAATGACAGTGTCTCTCCTGCATGCACTGGTGGTCATATTTTACAATTCCTACATTTAGGATTAACATGGTTTGTGACCTCACAACATCCAAATTAGTTACAATACACAACATTCCATTCTAACAATTGACCATCCATCAGGCCTATAGCACTGGCTGAACTGGATTTACATAACCACACCCTGGATTCCTCTCCCATTCCATCATGAACTCTATTTTCATATCTTGCAAGCCTAAAAATGGAGTGATCATAACATCACCCAGAACTCCTTTCCCCTTCCAGCTGGCTGCTTTGGAAGCAGTGGTTCAGACCCTGCTTAGAAAATTGATTATTTCAGAATGATTCTTTCAGGTTTCTGTTTCACAGAAAACTCTGTTTTTTTTCATTCCAAATCAGAATGAAAACAAATTTCAAAAGCATAAAATTCTTAGCAGAATGGAATCACGGCTCTCTGCCTAGCTCTAGGAGGTAGTAGTCAAAACTTAAACGGACTCAATTCACATGAAACTAACACAAAAGCTGAGTTTGTAGAAAGTTTTTTGGCTATTCTTCAGTCTCATTTCATAATTTTCTAACTCTTGCCAGTGGAAGACAATGCTCAAAAGCTTAATTATTATCTTCTGCTGTGTGAGCATGCTGTGAAAAAAAGATTATGGGGAGGAGGAGAAGGAGGAGATAAAATATCCCTGACACAAATTAGTATTTAACATACATTCTGAAATCAGGCTATTGCTGCTGTTGTCCTTATTTCTTCAAGTCTTTAGGTGCAGCATGCCAGAAAGCCCATCATTTTTATCTCTGTGGCAGAATATACAGCATTTTTTGGTTTTTCTCTTCCCTATAAAACACATCTTCCCTTTCTCACACCCTCTCCAGAAAAAGATAGGACAGCTGAAAATGACTGTATAAGTCAGTCCATCTCCACTGACCCCAAGCTGAATCTGACTTTAAGGGTGTGTCTACACTGCACCATTAGCTTAAAATAAGCTATGCAATTTGAGGTATGCACATTGCATAGCTTATTTTGAGTGTATTTTGAAATAGCTTATTTTGTAATTTGGCATTGTCTACATAGCACCAAATTTAAAAATAAACCACTTCTCCAAAATATCCCTTACTCTTCCTGGAATGAGGTTTACAGGGACGTTGAAATAGTGTGCCCATTATTTCAAAAGATATTTCAAACTAATGAGCACGCTGTCAAGAGGCGGAAAAACTATTTTGTGATACCGGAAGTACTTTGAAATAGCGTCACAGTATAGACGTAGCCTAAATGAGTTAGGGGGGGAAAGCCTGCTTTTGTATCCACTTATGAAGAGCTTATCTTTTTCTAGTTAGAATACCAGCTTTTGGCCTCAAAAACTAATACTAACTACAGTTTAATCAAACTGACAACACAAATAAGAATACGTTTAATATTTAACATCAGCATGTAAATGGATTCACTATGTTCATGTCTCTATTCAGTTTCCAAAAGAAATAACTGATTGGATGCACTATAGAACAATTGTAAGATATGTACATAATTTAATAAACCAAACAGAACTGCAGATTTTAGTTTCTGTTAAAAATGGGATATAAACTAGTTTGGGAATATGGAAATTCATCTCTGTTTTCATAAAAAGAAAGAAGTTCCTTAGGATATAGCAGCAATGATGCAGGTTCAGAGTCAGACTACAAGAATGATGATAGGCAGGGAAACTGAAATAATAAAACAAATATACAAATGGGACTGTTTACTTTAGAGAAGAGGCAAGAGGGCTAATGATAAATGGTGCGGAGAAGATAGATTTGGAATGTCTATTCGCTCTCTCATAATACAAGAAGAAATGGATAATCCATTAAATGTATATGATTAAAAGGAAATACTTTTTGCACCAAGCACAATTTTTCTGTGGAGCTCATTGCTTCAAGATTTAATGAGACCCAGACCTTGGAGTGGTTCAGCCAGAAGGCTTGATATTTATATGGATAATGAGAATGTCCAAAATTATATTACTTAAAGAAAGCACAGGAGTTTAGGAAGTGTGACCGAAAGCAGTCTTGTATTCACTGCTCTATGCACTATTGTACAAAATGTGCCTTGTGATGTATCATTTAAAAAAAATGAGTCGGGTCAATAATATCATGCTGAAATGTTTGCAGTGATGTTATATGAAAATTATGAAGTCTCCCCGTATGGTATTGGTAGGACATGTTCAAACTCACACATCCCCAAGTAGGCAAAAGTTATTAAACAGGTCCATCCGAAACAGAGAAATGCATGTTTATCTGAGTTTATGGATATATTATAAGTGGATCCTTGAGGCAGGAAGAGGGAAAAAAGTAGGAGAAAAGGCATACAGCCACCTTCACCACGAGCCTCCATGTTGCCTTCTTTTCTTTCTGAATAAAATTTACTTTGAATAGTAATCCTCAGAGAAATCCACTTCTAAGGGGGATTAGAGTATCAAAAATACTTCAGGTATCTCTTCCTATTTCTCTACCTCTCAAGTTTTCACTTAAGAAGATAAAGGAATCAGTCATTTGGGAAAGATCTGATTCCTGACCTGAGATTTGGGTTGCTGGGAACCATCTAGCAAGAATTGTATCTTGGACTAATTATAGTTTGTTCACTTTCAGGTACTAGAAAGTGTGTAATTTTTATTTTTCTTGTAACCATTTCCAACTTTATTGCTTTATACTTGTACAGGTTGAACTCTTAAATCTGTGAGTCTGGAGCAGTGGGGCAGGACCATGGATTTTGGATCAGAGAGCCCTGGCATCTAGGAGTGCGAACTGCCTGGAATCCCAGTATCTGGGGAGCCCTGCCTAGGTGGGACAACAATGGGACCAGTGAAGTATAAAAGCAGAGCAGCCAGAAAATCCTGTTCTTGGGGATCCCCAGTGGAGCACGGCAGAAGTAAGGCAGCCAGCTGGGCGTGGGAGAACCGGGGTCACGGCAGCTGGAGAGCTCTGTCCCTAGGGAGTCCCAGCTGGCCAGAGGCAGCAGGCCAGAGCCCAAGTCTAAGCTCTGCTGCTAGAGCCCAGTGGCAGTGGGACCAGAGCAGAGCCAGTTGTAGGGAAGGGAATGTCCTGGGAGGCAGATGGCAGGGGACCTCCTATGATCTGGAAACTTCCCTCTTTTGGAAAGGGTTAGGTCCCAAGGGTGCCAGACCAGGGAGGTCCAATCTGTATTAATTTAAAATCTCTTTTTGTAGTTATTTTTAAATATTTTTAATTAGAATTAGGGGTGTCAATCAATTGCAGTTAACTCATGCGATTAACTAAAATATTCATTGTGATTAATCATAGATTTAATCACACTGCTAAAATTGAATATCAATTGAAATGTATTAAATATTTTTGGATGTTTTTCTACATTTTCAATATATTGATTTCAATTACAACACAGATCACAAAATGCACGGTGCTTGCTTTACATTATTATTTTATTGCTAATATTTGCACTGAAAAAATGATAAGCAATAGAAATAGTATTCTTTCAATTCACCTCATACAAGTACTGTACTGAAATCTCTTTATCATGACAGTACAACTTACAAATGTTGATTTTTTTTTGGTAAGTCATTACATTAAAAAACTAAAACAAAAAATGTAATACTTTAGAGCTTTCAAGTCCCTTTCATTCTACTTCTTGTTCAGCCAATTGCTTAGAGAAACATGTTTGTCTACATTTATGGGAAATATTGCTTCCTGCTTTTTATTAATAGTGTCATCTGTAAGCAAGAATAGGTGTCCACATGGCACTTAACGTAGCTGGTATTGAAAAGTCTTTTTGTATCAGTTATCCTAAACATTTGTATTCCTCTTCATGTTTTGGCAACTCATCACATGAAGTGGGTTTTACCCATGAAAGCTCTTGACCTAATATATTTGTTAGTCCCTAAGGTGCCATAGGGCTGCTCATTGTTTTCAATACCGATGACACTTGTTAAAAAAATGTTAATTAAATTTGTGAATTAACTCATTAGAGGAGAATTATATGTCTCCTGCTGTTTTACTCACATTCTGCCATATATTTGATGTTATAGCAGTCTTGAGTGATAACCAAGCATATGTTAGTAAGAACACTTTCACTGCAGATATAACTAAACACAAAGAAGGTACCAGTGTGAGATTTCTAAACATAGCTAGAGCAGTCAATCCAAGATTTAGGAATATGATGTGCCTTCAAAATCTTAAACGGATGAGTTGTGGAACATTCTTCTTAGAAGAGCAACAGTCTGATGTACGAACTAGAGAACCCAAACCATAAAAAAAAAAAAAAATCAACCTTCCACTGGTGGCATTTGATGCAGATGATGAAAATGAGCATAAGTTGGTCCTCACTGATTTGGACTGTTATTGAGCAGAAAAAGTCCTCATCGTGGAAGCATATTCTCTGGAATGGTGGCTGGAGGAAAAGGAGACGTATGAACCCTAAATGCATCTGGAATGGAAATATATTTTGACATAAGATACAACGTCATGCAAACACTTGTTCGCACTTTCTGGTGATATTGTAGGTATTGCAAGAAATAGAACTGTTTGGACTTGTAGGCTTTAAGGTTTTACATGGTTTTATTTTTGAAGGTAGGGTTTTTTTTATATAATTCTACATATGTAAGTTCAACTTTCATAATAAAGACATTTCACTATAGTACTTGTACTAGGGGAATTGAAAAGTACTGTATCTTTTGGTTTTTTAAGTGAAAAAATTTGTTATAAAAATAAATATAAAGTGAGCATTGTACACATTATATTCTGTTGTACTTTAAACCAATATATTTGAAAAAGTAGAAAACACTCAAAATATTTAATGAAATGGCATTCTATTACTATTTAGCAATTTTTATCACATGATTAATAGTTATTAAGCTTTTTAATTACTTGACAGCCCTAATTAGAACTAATCCAATGATGTGTTTAAACCAAATGGTTTGGTAACTCCACATAGGTAGGAAATGAATATTCTCTCTTTACAGAGGGAATAAACTTCTAATATCTAGACTATCCAGGCTATCCAGGCTGAGCAGTGCAGAATACATATTTTTAGGAAAATTCAGGACGGGAGTATGTTGAGATCACCCTGCAAATAGTAACCCAGGCTGCTGGGTGTCAGAGTGTGGCTAATGTATTCCTAGCAGGCTGCTGGGGTAAGTACTGCATATACAGACTCTTAGGTTATGACCTGCATATTCGTTGTCTGAGAGACTATGTCTACATTGCAGCACTATTTCAGGATACCTGAACTATTCTGCGTCTTTAGAGCATGCCCATTATTTCAAAATATAATGGGCTCACTATATCGACGTCCCTGTAAACCTCATTCCATGAGGAGTAAGGAACATTTTGTAGTAGTGATTTATTTCGAAATAAGTGCTGCATATCATAGAATCATAGAGCTGGAAGAGACCTCAGGAGGTCATCAAGTCCAGCCCCCTACCCAAGGCAGGACCAATCCCAACTAAATCAACTCAGCCAGGGATTTGACAAGCCAAGACTTAAAAACCTATAGGGGTGGAGAGTCCACCACCTCCCTAGGTAGCCCATTCTAGTGCTTCACCACCCTCCTAGGGTACGTCTAAACTACATGCCTCTGTCGGCAAAGGCATGTAGATTTGTTTTTTTGGCAAAGGCAAATGAAGCCGCGATTTAAATGATCGCAGCTTCATTTACATTTACATGGCTGCCACGCTGAACCGACAAACAGCTGATAAGCTGTTTGTCGGCTCGCGCGCTAGTCTGGACGTTCTCCCTGTCGACATCAAAGCCCTTTGTCGGCAGCCCCGGTAAACCTTATTCCACGAGGAATAACGGGACTGCCGACAAAGGGCTTTGATGTCGGCAGGGGAGCGTCCAGACTAGCGTGCGAGCCGACAAACAGCTGATCAGCTGTTTGTCGGCTCAGCGCGGCAGTCATGTAAATGTAAATGAAGCCGCGATCATTTAAATCACGGCTTCATTTGCCTTTGCCTATGTGTCTAATCTACATGCCTCTGCCGACAGAGGCATGTAGTCTAGACACAGCCCTAGTGAAATAATTTTTCCTAATATCCAACCTAGACCTCCCCAACTGTGACTTGAGACCATTGCTCCTTGTTCTGCCATCCATCACTACTGTGAATAGCCTTTCTCCATCCTCTTTGGAACCTCCCTTCAGGAAGTTGAAGGCTGCTATCAAAACCCTCTTCACTCTTCTCTTCTGCAGACTAAACAAATCCAAATCCCACAGCCTCTCCTCATAGATCATGCTCTGCAGCCCCCTAATCATTTTGGTCATCCTCCTCTGGACCCTTTCCAATGTGTCCACATCCTTTCTATAGTGGGGGGCCCAGAATTGGACACAATATTCTAGATGTGTCCTCACCAAAGCCAAATAAAGGGGAATTATCACTTCTCTGGATCTGCTAGCAATGCTCCTCTGGATCTGCTAACAATGCTCCTCCTAATGCACCCTAATATGTCATTAGCCCTCTTGGCTACAAGGGCACACTGTTGACTCATATCCAGCTTCTCATCCACTGTAATCCCCAAGTCCTTTTCTGCAGAACTCTGCTTAGCCATTTGGTCCCCAGCCTATAACAATGCCTGGGATTCTTCTATCCCAAGTGAAGGACTCTACACTTGTCCTTGTTGAACCTCATCAGATTTCTTTAGGCCCAATCCTCTAATCTCTCCAGGTCACTCTGGATCTTATCCCTGCCCTCCAGCATATCTATCTCTCCCCCTACCTTAGTGTCATCTGCTGTGTAGACAGCGTCAAATTTCAAAATAAGCTATTTTGAAATAACATATGCAATTTGTGTAGCTTAAATTGCATAGCTTATTTCAAGCTCTGGATGTAGCCTAGATGCACCCTGAGAGCCCCGCAGTGTAAGGCACCCAGGACTCTCGGGGTATGTCTACACTACCCCGCTAGTTCAAACTAGCGGGGTAATGTATGCATACCGAACTTGCTAATGAAGCCCGGGATTTGAATTTCCCGGGCTTCATTAGCATAAGCGGGGAGCCGCCATTTTTAAATCCCCGCTGCTTCGAACCCCGTGTAGCGCGGCTACACGGGGCTTGAACTAGGTAGTTCAGACTAGGTGCCTATTCCGAACTACCGTTACTCCTCGTGAAACGAGGTGTACCGGTAGTTCGGAATAGGCACCCTAGTCCGAACTACCTAGTTCGAGCCCCGTGTAGCCGCGCTGCACGGGGTTCGAAGCAGCAGGGATTTAAAAATGGCGGCTCCCCGCTTATGCTAATGAAGCCCGGGAAATTCAAATGCCGGGCTTCATTAGCAAGTGCGGTATGCATACATTACCCTCCTAGTTCGAACTAGGAGGGTAGTGTAGACATACCCTCGGTCAGGTAGTGACACACTCTCCCTACTCTGATTACACCTTGGAATATGTCAGGAAGGTACATAAACCCTCACACTTCCGGGCATAAGTGAATTTCAAATTAGTGGTGGTTAGGAGAAAACTGTATCACTTGTCAGTATGTCCACTATCTACTTTCTGAAGGGTTTCTTGCACCTTTCTCAGAAACAGCTGGAATTGGTTATTGCCAGATACAGGATAGTGGACTAGCTAGACTGCTAGTTTCAACCAGTATGGTCAGATTATTCAGTAATAAAATATGACACATGCATATTGAGAGCCAGCAGATCATGGTGCTCTTCTACCTGCCCTATGATCTTCACAGCTAGCCATGATTTTATCACTGTAACAAAGGCCAAAGAATCAAACCTTGAAAGCAGTTGCAAGAATTAATAAATTCCAGAAAACTAATAATTTAACAATAATAGAATATGTTCACACGTTATGGATCAAGCAATAATGTACTAACCCCCAATTGAGCAAAGCATTGACATATCTCCTGAACTTGAGACACATGAATAATCCCACTGAAATCAGTGGCACTATTCACCCATTTAAAAATTAAGATGATACTTCAGCAGTTTGCAGAAATATATTATCAGGGATGTAAAATGGGCGTTCTTTATTTTTATTATACAGGTTATATAACATTATACAAGGTGTAATATAATGTAATCTATTGTTATTTTTAATCTCACTTATCTGCAATGATATTGGTTTCATCTAATGTTGATTTTTTGGATCTGTTCTGCAAATGCCAGACTTCTTCACACTGTGGTACACAAAGTTTCTAAAGACTTGGAATTATCAAAAGTTTCTTGATGTCTACTTATTTCTTTTTTAAATAAAAATAAGTTATTTTTGACAAAAGGGCTGTTGGGTATCTTCCAGAACAAGTAATTTATCTACCCTCATAGACAGACTTCAAATGCTAGAATATATTTTGGTTGTGGTACAACAATACATATAATGCAATATTTTTGTGAAAAATTAAATTGTGTGTTGCTGAAATGTAAAAATAAAATTCTTTTACTTCATGTTATTAAACCATGCTAACAACATGAAAAAGGTCTCCCACATAGTGGTTGTTAATTGTCATACTGTATATTAATCAACTGATATTTAACAAACTTCCTAGTATCACATTTACATGAAGAAAACATGTTTCAGCTTTTAAAATTTTTCTTATACTTCACTATTTAAGGCCATTCTTCTTTAAAGACTAGGTTTTTGTAATTTCTCTATTTGCTTTCTTATATTAAATATATAAAAATATGTTTACCACTTTCAGAAAGTGAAAGAATGAGAAGTAAATTCTAAGACTCCAGTTCTGTATTTAAATTTATTAGTGCACAAAATCAGAAAAATATGTGATTCCAGCTATGCATAGATGGGTTCTTAGAAATAAAATTTGCAACCAATCAGGAGAAAGAGGCATTTAAGGATTGGAATATTTGCTTCCCATTCCTTTTGCAACCAGAAAAATACCATTCTTGATAATTGTAAAACAGTTTTTCAGCCAAGGGACAAATCTTTTATTTAACATATAAGTTAGTACACTGAGCAATGCAATTTTTTGGTCATGTTCAACCTGCTTTGGCTGTACTAGTTATCTAAGCAATGAGAGCTTTCAACTACCAGTGTAGGGTTTAATAATGAAGAACATACAACTTCCTACTAAATCAATATTTGAATACCGCTTTAGGCCATTTCCAGGCATCATTGGATTAGATCGCTCTCATTTTAATACTGTTAACAAATGGTTTCATTATATTGTTATAAGAACAACAATGTAATGTTAGTAGCACCTTCCTGTGGAGTACATGTTTTCCCCCTTATTAATATTTTAAGTGGAAAGCTTACATACGGAAAGATATTGAAAAGTTGTCTTCAGATGCAAGCACAGAAGAATTATGAAACAAGAAGACAAAATACAAGCAATTTAGCTTGTTTATAAATTACATGTTAAACATTGAATAATGACTTTCCCTTTTTTTCCCAAGAATAAAACAGAGTATGTGTCTAAAACAACAGCAACAGAAGACTTCAAAATAGATGCTATTGGAAGTGGGTTTAATGCCTTTTTCAAATAATTCCTTCAGTAGCTATATTAACACATTTTTACTCATGCAAAGTAATGGGTACACTGTCTCTCCCACATACGTGAGTGGGAATGGATTTCAAGCAAAGGGTAATTTGGGGAGAGGATGGCGGATAACTTGGTATTTGGTCATTTGCAAATTGAGGCTCTGATTAAGTAAGTACACAATTAAGTTCAATTAAGGGAATAGTCCTGTTGAAGTCACTGGGACTCACTCTTATGCTTACAGTGTGCTGAATCAGGGTCTTAATCACTGAGTCAGATTTAATGCAAATCAGATGAAGCAATCATTTGAAAGTTGTATCAAACTGATTTCCTGATTTATACTAAATGAGGATCTGGATCACTGACTACAGTGATGAGGGGTAACCTGGGCTAGTGAATAGGCTTCATGAGTGACCCTCCTTCATCTCAGTGGGCCACAAGGTTGTCATAACTAAGACCTGCAAGAGAGGAGTTTTGCTAATTGCGCTTGTGTACCTGGAATTTGTGGGTGAATTGAATATTGAACCAATTGAACCATAGCAGTACTTGGATGCAGAGGCAGCACACTGCTCTCACAATGTTGTGTGCAATTAACATTATCTTGCTTCACAAGCCCTTGCATTAAGAGCATGTCACTTCTATAATACTGGTAGGAAAAAATCCTATGTTGACAAAAACCAAAAGAATCTGGCAGCCCTGTGTATGGGCAACAGTAAACAAAATGTCTTGTGGGCCAATCAGAAAACCCCAATGGGTCACAGGTTGCCCACTACTGGACTACAGCTTTGCCTGGGACTACTGGCTCCCTTTTTATTTGGCCACTAATTTGTTCTCCTACATTTCCTTCAGCAAGATGTAACTTTGGAATTTCACCCTCCCTCATGCTGAGAAGTGCCGTACCATGCAAAGAATGATGTCAATCAGCAGGGCCGGACTGAGCCATTCTGGCACCTCAGGAAGACAGTTTAATTGGGTTGAGAGAGGGTGCATGTGTGGCCCCGCCTCTGTCCGGTGCGTGGGAGAGGGCGAGAAATATAATTTATGTCATCATGTGCTGACAGTGTCTGTCTGCTATGTATATTGGACAAACTTCTCAGACCATTCACCAAAGAATTAATGCTCACAAATCAGACATCAGACAGTTTCACAAAGAAAAAAACAGTTACTTGTAATTTCAACCAGACTGGGCATTGTCTTAATGACCTCACTACATGTATATTACTTCAAAGAGACTTTAACACAAGACTACAAAGGGAAATCTCAGAACTGTCATTCATGCTTAAATTTGACACTTAATGAATGGGCCTTAACAAAAATGCTAACTACCTTACCCATTACAAAGATAGCTTCCCCAATTATCACCCCTAATATCATTATCTCATAGGCACTAACCTCTCCCCCACAGCTGCCCTCTGTTCTAAACTCTGATTTGTCAATTTTATGTGTGTTCATTTTTTTTTATTGAATCCCTTTGGTATATATGGTCATGCCAATTTTCTTCCACAATTTGATCTGAGGAAGTGGGTCTGGCCCACGAAAGATCTGTCAGCCGATGGTCAGGGCAGGGTGTGGTGTGTGTGTGTGTGTTATACACCTGAGACTTCAACTACTGAGACCGGGGTCCCTTGCAGCGGGCAACCTGGATGAGGTTGACGGGTGCCCCAATACGTTTTCAGGGAGAGCTTATAACACCTCAGATTTTAGCTGCTAGAATGCATGATCCCTTCGCAGCGGGCAGCCTGGGAAAGACTGAGAGATGCCCCAACGGATCTGTCACCTGGGAGTGACACAAATCCAAACGCCCAAGCTCTCCCTATACCTGTCCCTTATGACCAGCTGAAGTTCTTTTAAATTGTGCTTGGTTCTGTTACAGCAACTGAAGGAGTCAGGTTAAAACTTTAACAGTTACAGGTTTATTAAAGAAGCTTATAAATCATACGGTTACAATGGCTATTGCTCTCTTTCTTAACTGCTAGCAAATACTGTATAGATCTTAAAAATGGTTACAAAGAAGATAAAGATAGAAAAATAGAAATAATAGTACCAAGTAACAGCTTAATCTTTAAAGAGCTCTAAGTCTATGTGTACACTTAAGACAGAGGACCACCCCCAGGTACAATTTTTACCCCCTTCTGTGCCTCTCGTCTCCAGCGTGTCAGGCCAGGGCCGGTCCCTCAATTACTAGGAAAGACGAAAATACGAGGTGGGCATCCCCATAGAACCTCGGGAGGTCAAACACCTAACCCGACCAGCAGGTAGAGGGTAGATTGACACTCAATGTGAGTGTGCTGCTAGACCCATCTTTATACCCATGGGGTCACATATTTCTCTTTCTTATCTGTGATGCCAAATGGTGCTGGTCTGTCTTTTGTGAGACCAGTTCTTACAAGGGAGTTGTGAACTTAATTCACACTTGTAAGAGAGATAACTAAATTGGAAGTACTGGGCATTCTTTTCTCAGTGGTAGATTCCTCTCCCAGGGACAGTGTGTGTTCATATCAACATGGGTGCCAGCCGGGGCCGTTCTCGCAGCCTCGAGGTCAGCTTATTGCCTTAATCACTCTCTCTTCATATCTATATTTTCAGCTTCTCAGGATCAGATGAGCCAGCATAGACTATGCTGATTTTATTGCTCCTTCTCTGTCCTGTATGCTTCAGGAAGCTCAGAGAGGCAAATAAGATAGATGGGGGGGGAGGGGGGAGGGGGGAGGGTCTGTCTGGCTACAAGCTCATCACCTAATAAACCATCTTGTTAGTCTTTAAAGTGCTGCATAGTCCTGTCTTTTGTTTTAGGTATATGAGTAGACCTGGGATTGAAGTTAGGCAAGTGTTTAAGTCCCTTGACAAATCAGAGACCTAAACTGTTTTGCAAGATCAGGACCTCACAATGTACAGATATAGTCCTGAAATTCTCATTTAAAGGGCATGTCTACATTGGGGAATTATTTCAAAATAACTCTCCTTATTTTGAAATAACAAGAGTGTCCATACTACCGAGCCTGGTTTTTCTGAAATAATGGGCTTGTTATTTTGAAATAATAACTCCTGCTTGTGAAAAGGAATAAGCTTATTTCAAAATAGAGATTTCAGGAGTTATTATTTCAAAATAACCTGGTAGTGTAGACATAGCCTTATAATCTGGCAACTTTACAGTATATACTAGTCATGAAGGGTGAATCAACACAGCAGGGATTAACTCAAAATATGCTATGCAAATTGAGCTACGTCAATTGCGTAGCTTATTTTGAAATTGAAATTGGGAGCATCTACACAGCACTTATTTCGAAATAGAGCACTCTTCTTCTGACTTTCCTTACTCCTTCTACAATGAGGATTACAGGAGTCAGAGTAAGATGTCCTCCAGCTTGACAGCATTTTGACATTATTTCTAAATAACTGCCTGCTGTGTAGACACGGACTAAGAAATAAAGCTATTTATTTAGAAATAATATTGCTGCGTAGACATATCGAAACAGAGGCCTTAAAGTGAGAGAAATATAATTTACTCCCACATAAGGCCTCTTTACACATCCAGAATAACATGAAGAGGCCATAGTGTAAATGAGATTGAGACCCATACAGATTAAATTAGGTTTGATTTTTTAGAAACCCAGATTTGGATTTTGAACAGATAGTACTTCCATATTAAAAATATTCAGATTTGTTTCAGAATATTGGGCATTGGACTTTGAAAATGTGCATCATAAGAGTCTTATAAAAGATATGTGTTAATAGCTATAAAAAAGTTGAAGCAGAATTAACAACTAAAACTGTGATAAGGGGGGTAGGGGAAAAAGCACATTCAGAGGAATGCAGCTCATTCTTAACAGATGAAAATGAATCTGATATGCATAAAACCTATCTTGCCTTGCTAGAGAGGTTAGCATTTGTACTGAGTCATGTATATTGCCTATTTTATGGATTAAAATTCCACCACACATTAGTTAAATCATAAATGTGTAAAAAAGGACAATTCTTTTACAGATGGGAGGATGAGACTCTAAATGGTTTCTGTCTTTCGTATAACAGATAGTGCTGTTAAAATCTCCCCCCAAAATCAGCACATTCTCAAGCAGGCAATTTGATAAAACAGTACTTATAATGTAATTCAAAAAGAGCACCTTACTTCCCATCAGTAGTGAAATAAATGTTAATGAAGCACATACAAGTTTGATAAAAGTTGTCTTGAACTTTTAACAACCTTTTCTAATACTCCTGTCAAGGTTTAAAAAGGGGATTTATTTCTAAACCTTAGCCTAAAAATATGTTTTTGTTATCATTCTATCATAAATTCTCTTATTTTTGCCCATATAGATATGTATGTGTATTTAAATATATATGTAGACACCTCTCATATCGAGTGAAATATTTTTAAATAACCAGACCTCAGAGAGACTGGTAAAGAAAGTTTTTCACCTGAAGATTGCCCATTGAACTCTAATCTGATTCAACAGGTGAAAGAGAGCTGTTCCATCTCACAACATGTTGCATGAGGAACAGTGTGAGAGAACTTATTTCAAAAGAACTTCTTCAAGTCACCAAAATTCATGTCCAGGAGACTTTCAGACCTGTATTATGTCTCACTAGTTACTTGCACTCCCTCGTTAATTTGTTGTATCCATTTGTTGTCTCATGTCTTATACATAGGCTATAAGGGTATGTCTAGACTACATGGCTCTGTCACCAGAGCCATGTAGATTAGTTTACTAGACATACCCAAATGAAGCGGCGATTTAAATAATCGCTGCTTCATTTAAATTAAAATGGCTGCTGTGCTGAACCAATCAGCAGTTTGGCAGCACATCATGGTAGTCTGGAAGCTCCGCGGTCGACATCAAAGGCATTTGTCGACTGCCCTGTTATGTCTTGTGGAATGAGGTTTAATGGGGCAGTTGACAAATGCCAGACTAGTGCACTGAGCCGACAAACAGCTGATCGGCACAGCGCGGCAGCCATTTTAATTTAAATGAAGCGGCGATTATTTAAATCGCTGCTTCATTTGGGTATGTCTAGTAAACTAATCTACATGGCTCTAGCGACAGAGCCATGTAGTCTAGACATACTCTAAGAGTCCCACGCTATGTCTAGACTGAAGAGTTTTTCTAGGATACCAAAAAACTCTACTGCATCCAGGGAATGTGTCATCTTTTTCAGAACAGTTTCTGAAAAAGTGGACATGTTCCCTGGATGCAGCAGAGTTTTTTGGTATCCCAGAAAAACACTGCAGTCCAGACATAGCGTGGGACTCTTATAGTCTATGTATAAGACATGAGACAACTGTTTCTGAAAAAGTGGGCGTGTTCTTTCCACATCCCTGTATTCCTCTCGGTAAAAAAAAAAAAAAAAAAAAGCAGAAAAAGGTATTCGCAATTTTCATATCTTTTTCTGAAAAAAACCTGTAGGTTAGACATAGCCCCACGGGAAGGACTGTTATTTGTTCTGTGTCATTTTTTTTCTGCCTCAACCTGGGGTCCTGGTCAATGAACCCTGGTCTAGACTAATTTGAAATAACAAGTAGAACGTCCATACATTATCTCAAAATAATAGGCTGGTTATTTTGAAATAATAACTCCTGCCTGTCATAAGGAATAATGCTAATTTTGAAATACTTTTTTCAAAATAGTGTTAGTGTGGGCTCTCCAATGTCACTATTTCAAAATAACTACTCCCCAGAGTAATTCAAACTAATTACTCCCCAGTGCTTCTTGGGGCTCTAAGTCAAGTGAGCTCATCCACATTAACAGAGCCTGCGTTGGACTAATTTTGAGGTTTCCTGTAATGTGGACATGCTATTTCTAAATTATTATTTTGGAAGTTATTATTTTGAAATAAGTTATTTCAAAATAATTTCCTAATGTAGACATGATCTCAGCATGGTCCCTAAGAACTACTGAAATACACAAAGCATAACAGCATGTCCTCCTATGACTAAGGGAACAAATGGGATGACTTGGTGTTGGGATGTTCCATTTTTTATTCTAAGTGCTTGGCTTGGGGAAAGACTAGATCATTTGAATGTTTCCCTAGATTCTAGGGTGGTATGAGCGTGGTAAGGGTTGGATTATATTTTGCTGAGAAATATGCCACTACTTTTTTACCATTGAGTGAATAATAAAAAAGAATATTGCTTGCTAAAGGAAGCAATATTACAACTGCAGCTGCTGTCTATGTAGTCACTATATTTTGGTTTTGTAATACAATAGGTAATACCAAAGATGCAGATTAAGTTTATCCCAAGTTCTCCCCTCTCCATTGCCTCCCCCCACAAAAAAAATCCTGCAGATTCACCACTACCATCTCCCTCATCAAATTATAGAAGCAGAGTATAGTGCTATGCTACTAATACATTCAATGACTGTAAGAGATAAAGCAGAAGTATGTCCAGCAAGAATTCTTGGATGTGTTGTTTACCAAGTCATGTTACCTTCCTCGTTGGCGATTTTACAAGGAAGAGGTTGGACTTAAAAGGACAAATAAATGAATAGATTCCCCCGCCTCTCACTTTTTTCCAGGAACTCATGTTCCCTGCAACAAAGGGTTATTATAGAGTGTCCCCTTGTTAAAAATGTAGCAGTCAGCACATCAGTGCCATGACTCCAGTTGTGAGTAATCTCGCATGACAAAATCCTTTCCAAAAAAGTTCAAAACTAGTCACCAAACGGTTGAGAAAATTTTAAACAAATTTCTGATGCTTGGAGAAAAAATGAAAAATGTCTTTCTTTTTAACACTGAAATCTGTTGGGGGTATGTAGGGGTTTGTGAGAGTTTTGCCACCATATAGGGAAGAATGGCAAAGACAGCCCTGTTTCTTCTCTTTGAGAGATAATGTTTGATAACTTTTCCCTTCCTGTGTGCAGTTGTACAAGAAATGTAACTTTCTAATGAATATACTTTGTGTAAAAGTAGTGTTATCTTTCCCTCTCCCTTCCCCTTATCAGACACATAAAATATATTCAGGGTCACAGCTCTTCTCCTCCCTGCCCCCATAAACTGCTGACTCAAGGGGTTTGTAATGTAAAAACTGCATGCTTCAGCTAAAAGTGCTGTAAACAATAAACGGGGCAGATATAATTATATTCATCACATGGTTAATAGTATTCATTAAATGGGTGTGCATATTACTAAATAAGAGGTTAAAGGGAGCTGTAATTGATAAGTGTATTTACATATTAACTTGGATAAAAGAGTGTACTTGTGGTTAATTTGTTGCTCGCTCAGACGAGGGTTTTGGGGGTCCGAGGTAAAATGAGTATCTTCAGCGAAGAAGCCCATTTACTCCATCTGCCTGTGGATCACCTGTTCTTTTCTAACAAAATCAACTTCTAATATTAACCAAGAAACTGGCAAATTTACATGCTCTTATTCATTGTTCTTTGTGTCAAAAATGCAGTGGTATCTGTATCTGTATTGGGTCTCACTGACACAATGCATTCTCTAACTGCCCTCTGCCTATGTGCAAATACTGGGATGCTTTGAATTCTCTAAGGCTTCTTAAAATATCAGAAAATCAAAGGCCTTTGGTATTAGTCTTCAAGACTGTTACAATGTTTAATATTACTGTTCCTTTCAAAGAGAATGCAGTGGATTGCAGGATAGACTGCATTCATTGCAGTGATATTGCATAAAAACCCACCTGATCAACAAAGGTTTTATACTGCATTGTTAGTTCTGTAATATGAAACATATACTGAAGAAGAGATGAGTACATGGCCACTGAGTGTGTCTTCAATGCACTATTATTTTGAGATAACCAGCATTATTTCAAAATAAAGTGAGCATCTACACAGCCATTCTGTTATTTCAAAATAATTTTGAAATAATGGACAGCTTATTCTGAAATCTGTAAACCTCATTCTATGAGGAAGAACTCCTGTTCTGAAATAGCTATTTTGAAATAAGGTGAATGTAGATGTGCCACTGTTGCTATTTAAAAAAAAAAAAAAACTCTCACCCGGGACATTCTAAATTATTCCTCCCCAGTGCCTCCTGGGGCTCTAAATTGAGATAGCACATCTACATTAGGGAATTTTCAGGCTTCCCTGCAGTGTAGACATGCTATTTTGAAATAAGCTATTTCAGAATCACTATTTCAGAATAGCTTATTTTGAAATAAGCGTGCAGTGTAGACGTACCCTCATGAGTATACTCTTATGGCATTGTTTTTCAAAGTGGGCCAAAGGCCCACTTTATGAAAGGCACTAGTAGGCCATTTCACTTTGTTTATCTAAAGGCTCCTTAGCCGTGGAGCTCCAGTTCATTGGCTTCAGTTCACCATTTCCAGCCAAGGAAAGCTGTGGGAAGCAGCAGCCCAGACAACATTGCTTCCTGTGGCTGCCTTTGGTTGGAAACATCAAACCAGAGCTAATGGGGACTGTGAGACTCTGTGACTATGGAGCATAAAGCTGAGTGGCCTGCTAGTGGCTTTCCCAAAAGAGGCCCACAGCCCACTTCAAGAAATTTCGTGTTATGGTATTACAGTTGAATAAATAACAACCAAAAGGAACAGTTAGCTTAATAAACAAAAATTATAGGTAATTTTGCATTTTTTAAATTCAGAATGATTTAGCACAGTCAGAATTCATAGATGTGTAGATTTTAGGGACAGAAAAGGCCATTGGATCTTCTAGCTTGATCTCTCGCAGTACACAGACAAAAGAAATTCACCAAGTTACTCCTGTATCGAGCCCAAGAATTTGAGTTTGTTTAATATATGTTAAAGATATAACAACTTCCTGCAACACTATATTAAATTCAAAGGTTATGGATTATTGTAGCTTGGATGACCAAAAGTACATATTGAACAAATTGGCAGACCAGAATGATCTTTTGCTCAATATGTGTGAAGTGTATTTCCTGGGATCTCCAGAGGGAGGTGAATGCAAATGTCACGGTTATGCAGAAGCCCAGCCTTTTGAAACCATGCCCTTATAACTGGGCCTTTGTCTGTTGATTACCCCTTTCTATACTCCCAACATCAAACACCAAAGCTATATAAAGAAAAAACTGAACTATAAGTGCTGAGCTAAGGCTGTTATTAACTTATAACCACAGGGGAAACAAACCCTGCTGGGTTTGAAGAACTGACTCCTACTAAAGCCTTTATTGGCGCCTAGGGGAGGAGAGGTGTAACTTTGGTGAGCTTATAGGATTATTTATTGTTTAAGTATGTTTTCTCATATTGTCCAGAATGGGACTGGGGGTGTGAAAGAAGATGTGAAAATGAGTGGAGGTTTGCTTACCAGGTTATACCAGGTTATACTTAGCCCATCCCTAAGTAAATATGTCCCGAAGACTGAGGCATAGAGTTTTCTGAAGGACAGAATATAGCCACATAGTGAGCCAGTTCATCCCTTGTATCAATTCATTGATTCAGTTGGGGTTCAGCAGGGATGAATTTGGCCTATGGTGTCTGTCTTGTTTAACATATGTAAAAATCTAAGCTAAGCAGGGCAAACATAGCACACTAGGCCATTAGCATTAAATTTGTCTGCTGAGACTGATTGTGTAATGTAGGGTTTATTGAATCCCTGTAGCTTTCGAGCAAAGCTTACCGTGTGAGTTGCATGTACAATATCCTGGTGTAATTTAAATGAAAATGTTGACTAGCCCTAAAATATCCAATAGGAGACCTAAGCTGAATAGGCAGCCATTTGCTATGTCCTCAACACCTGCTACTTAAAACAAGAGAAACACTGTTACCATGGGTTACCAGAAGATACTGCTTTCCAATGGCAAAGTAGTAATTTTAGAAGTATTCATGTTTCTTAGGATTTAATGTTATAAAACACATGAAACAGCTTTGTCATAGAGAGCTAAAATGCAAATAAGTGCTGCAGCAGGGAGCGTGTCTCAGTTCATAAGAAAGCATTGCACAATAAATAGAAATAAATGTGTCAGGGTGAATGAAGACTTTGTTCCTTGGTGATGATTTGCACATTTCTCATTGCGGTGCAGAAACCATGTCACATTCAAGTGCTGTGATGTCTCTAGTTTGGGAAATCTGTGGAATGTAGACAAGGCTGTTTTTTCACAGAGAAATATACTTTTCAGATGCTGATCTGTCAAAAGGCTGGGTTCCCACTGCAATGTGAAGATGCTCGACACCTTCGAGGAACCACTCAACACATGGTTGGATCAAGACTTAAGGCTGTTCTATAAGACTAGTCAGCGACCCCTAGCAACTGCCTATTTCAGCAGTCTATCCTTATTCAGAAAAGTACTTTTCAGGCCTTTCTTTAGGTCCCACTGACTTCAATTGCAGTTAAACATGTGCTCAGAGTTTAACATGTACTTAAGTGCTTTGTGGACATAAGCATATGATTAAATGGTTTGCTGAATTAGTCTTAGGCACATATAATTTCAAGCATGCAGTAGTATGGTGGGTGAGCTGGTACTTGTGGTGGCTAGTCCATACTATTACAGCTACAGAGCTGTTTTTAGCATGTCAGTTCAATAAGCACTAGCACCAGGATTTATCCTAAGCTTGAGGCGGAGGTGTTGTGTATTGAATATGATTACATGCTCAAATGTATAGCAGAGCCTATTTCTATAACTTTATTTGTGTGAGTACTCCTTAGTCACCTGATTATTTCCATGGAACAATGGCTACGTCTAGACTGCAATCTTTTTCCCGAAGAAGAATTGCAAATGAAGTGCTCATTAGCATTTCTCACGCTCTCATTTGCATATCCATTTCCAATCCTTTTTGTGCAAAATACCCCTTTTGAGCAAGAACCTGTAATCATCATTTTTTGAGGAATAAGGGTTTTTTGAAGAATAAGGGTACCGATACGAAGTGTACCGTAGTTCGGAATAGGAAGCCTAGTCCGAACTACCTAGTTCATGCCCGGTGTAGCTGCGCTGCACGGGGTTCAAACCAGCGGGGTTTTAAAAATGGCGGCTCCCTGCTTATGCAAATGAAGCCCGGGAAATTCAAATCCCGGGCTTCATTTGCAAGTGCGGTATGCCTACATTACCCCGCTAGTTCGAATTAGCGGGGTAGTGTAGACATACCCTAAGGGTATGTCTACACTACAGCACTAACTCGAACTAACTTAGTTCGAATTAGTTAATTCGAACTAAGCTAATTCGAATTAACGCATCTAGACTTAAAAACTAGTTCGAATTAGCGTTTTGCTAATTCGAACTAGCATGTCCACACTGAGTGGACCCAGAGGTTAAGGATGGCCGGAAGCAGTGCCGGCAGGGCATCAGATTAGGACTTAGAGTGTGAAGCTGCTGTCTCAGGCTAGCCAAGGGCTGTGCTTAAAGTCACCCAACCCCCACCCCGGACAGACAGTTCTCAGGGGTTCCCCGCTTGCAAAGCAGTCCTGGCTTGGAGTGCCCTGAATGACCACACTTGGCACATCACAGCACTCGGCCATCAGCCCGGCTGCACTTGCCGCAGGCTGCCATCCGGAGGGGGGGGGGTCAATCAAGGGGCTTCAGGAGAGTTTCCACCCCGAGGAGACCGCAGAGCCAGCCCAGTCCTCCCCATCGGGGGCTCGTACCCCATTCCTCCCTCACCTCCTTCCACTTACCTCTCCCTAGCCCCCCTTCCTGATGTACAAAATAAAAGACACGTGTGTTCAAAAATAGAAACTCTCTTTATTGAACAAAACTCGGGGAGACTGGGAAAAGGAGGTGGGAGAGGGGAAGAGAGAGAGTGGGAGAGGGGAGGGCAACTAAAATGATCAGGGGTTTGGAACAGGTCCCATATGAAGAGAGGCTAAAGAGACTGGGACTTTTCAGCTTAGAAAAGAGGAGACTGAGGGGGGATATGATAGAGGTCTATAAAAGCAGGAGTGGTGTGGAGAAGGTGCATAAAGAAAAGTTCTTCATTAGTTCCCATAATAGAAGGACTAAAGGACACCAAATGAAATGAATGGGTAGCAGGCTTCAAACTAACAACAGAAAGTTCTTCTTCACAAAGCACATAGTCAACCTGTGGAACTCCTTGCTGCAGGAGGCTGTGAAGGCTAGAACTAGAACAGAGTTTAAAGAGAAGTGAGATAAAGTCATGGAGGTTGGGTCCATGGAGTGGTATTAGCCAGGGGGTAGAAATGGTGTCCCTGGCCTCTGTTTGTGGAAGGCTGGAGATGGATGGCACGAGACAAATGGCTTGGTCATTGTCTTCAGTCCATCCCCTCCAGGGTACCTAGTGTTGGCCACTGTTGACAGACAGGCTACTGGGCTAGATGGACCTTTGATCTGACCCAGTACGGACATTCTAAGCTCAGGGTCGGGGGTCTCACTGGACCACCTTGATTTTCATGCAAACCTGCTCCTGGGTTGCTAGGCTGGCAGCTATCCTGCCCTAGATGGCCACTTTCCTGTACCTAGTGCAGAGGTCATGGATGAGGTCCACGATGTCTGCACTAGACCAGGCGGGCACCCACCTCTTGCGGACCTGGGCAGGCTCCTGGGAGCCGCCAGCCTGGTCCCGGGAAGAGGGGGAGGGCTGGGTGGCAGCGGGTGGCTGGCTCGAGCCAGCCCGTGCCCCTTTAAGGGCTCCGGGGCAGGGAGGGGGGCAGAAGAGTTTCCCTGGTGCTGCCCAGAGTGGCCACCAGGGCAAGCTGGGGAGGGCTAGCCTCCCACTAGTTCTAATTGAGTGGCTACACAGCCCTTAATTCGAACTAGTTAATTCGAACTAGTCGTTAGTCCTCGTGGAATGAGGTTTACCAAGTTCGAATTAAGCGCTTCGCTAGTTCGAATCAAGTTCGAACGAGCGGTTCGCGTGTGTAGCGCCTATCAAAGTTAATTCAAACTAATGTGTGTTAGTTCGAATTAACTTTGTAGTGTAGACATACCCTAAGGTACTACAGGACTACTTTTTTTTTTACATTAGTCACTGTAACACTTGGTTTTTGTTTTATTTCGTTTAATTTATCTATAACTTACAGTTCAACTCTTCATTGTGCAAGTTTTAGAATAAAAATCCCATATTAAACTAGCATGATATCACATTGTGCACTCTGCTTTTCCTGAGCTGTGTCTGTCTTTTCTATTTAGCTCCTCGAGGAAGGGACCATCTATGACATTGTTTTTGTACAGCACCTAGTACAGTGAGGCCCTGATTTTGCTGGGTCTATAGGCACGACCATAATAATTCATGATAATTATTTAGTTAAAACCCAGAAGAATCTGCTGAATAAAATCAAGACATTTGATTTGGTTCCCCTATCACCTATATGACACACACAAATAGAATTGGCTGAACTATTACTTATGAATAATGGACCCCTCCTTACCTTATTTACATCAGTGTGCTTCTGTTGACTAAAAAGGGGGAACCTCTAATTTATAGTACATTTGCATAAGTAGTATCAGGTCTTTTATGTCTTGTGAACATAGCTTAATTTTGCTAATAATGCCTCAAAAATTATCCTAAAGTTCTCTGAATGTTTTAATTTTTCATAAACATTCACAGAATGATGTTGATTAATAATTTTTGAATGATGATATATCGTTTGTGAACTGCATGTTTCAACTGTTATTTGTGTTGTCAGGATGACCCTATAAGTCATATGATATGTTTTCTGTTCTTTGATTTGATAACTTCAATATGCTAAGCATGTGGGTGACATATAGGAAATAACTCTCACTCTCATATGGATTTTCAGATGAATCATCATTTATGACACTTTCATGCATATGCAGAAAATATTTGTGAATAATAAACAAATATGACCTTCAAATCATAGTGGAATGATCTAGGCCAGTGTTTCTCAACCCTTTTTTATGAAGTACCGCTTTTTCAAAAAAAAAAAAATTATAAGTACCCCCAATATCTATAGTTTTCAGACACACAACATTTTTTGCTACCATTGCAACATATTTGTTCAAACAACTTAATCGTAGCTGGGTGGGCGATGAAATTTTTGGGTGTAAAAAGTACAAAATAATAAAGCACTGTAAAACTTAAAACAAAAATTCAGTTTTCTCCAAATTTCAGTTTGTTGATGTACTCCCCAGATGTCTCTCAAGTACCCCTAAGGGTACTCATACCACTGGTTGAGAAACACTGCTCAAGGCAGTTTTAGTGATGACTAGACTCATGAATGAGGTATATTAGGACAGGGTCTAGATATGAGCTATGATCAGGCACCCTCACAGGAGAGGCAAAGAGGGCAGTTGCCCTGGGGCCTAGTGTCATGTTTATGAGGGTTAGCCAGCAGCCTGGGGATTAAGGAGTTAACTACACCTAGCCAGGTGGAGTGACCAGTAGGAAGGTAGGTGGGACTTTCAAACTGGGACAAAGGAATTTGGGTTTTTTCCTTTTCTCCTTTTGTCTCTCTGGGGGAGTCCTCTGCAGCTACAGAGAGGGACAAGCATGTCTCTCTCTCTCCAAGACACCATTCTTCATTTTCTGTAAGTAGGGTAAAGTTTAGGTAGTTTCATTAGGCTTTATTGTTTTAAGGGTTGGGTATGGGATCTGAGATCTGGCACTGTTTAAAAGATGTTTTGGCTTTTCTTTGTAACTAAGTTCTAGGCCCATGGAGTTTCTCCATGGCTACGTCTACACTGGCCCCTCTTCCGGAAGGGGCATGTAAATTTCACTAGTCGTCGTAGGGAAATCCGCGGGGGATTTAAATATCCCCCGCGGCATTTAAATAAAAATGTCCGCCGCTTTTTTCCGGCTTTTAAAAAAGCCGGAAAAGAGCGTCTAGACTGGCCCCGATCCTTCGGAAAAAGTGCCCTTTTCCGGAGGCTCTTATTCTTACTTCAAAGTAGGAATAAGACCCTCCAGAAAAGGGCACTTTTTCCGGAGGATCGGGGCCAGTCTAGACGCTCTTTTCCGGCTTTTTTAAAAGCCGGAAAAAAGCAGCGGACATTTTTATTTAAATGCCGCGGGGGATATTTAAATCCCCCGCGGATTTCCCTACGACGACTAGTGAAATTTACATGCCCCTTCCGGAAAAGGGGCCAGTGTAGACGTAGCCCATGAGTATATTTTGTTACCTTCCCATCTAGTCATTATGCTTGCAACAGGAATATTGTTGTAGTAATAAAAGTTCTTTCTTTTCTTTTTATTAACCTGGCATTGGTTAATTGTGTGCCCTGATTTTTATTTTAGGGGTGAGATTTCCCAAATGATCTTTCCCCTGATTTCTTTATCAACATTTGGGTGGTGGCAGCGGAAGTTTTATTCCCAAGATCTAGGTTTTTAAGATTTTGGGGGAAGTTTTATACCAAAGCCTGATAGATAAGGCTTTGGGGTACACTTGCTGGCCCCCACTTCTGCATTTATCATGCCAGAATGGGGAAGGAGCCATGACACCTAGTGATTCAAAGGAGCCTGGGGCTCCCAGTCACCACAGTGGGGCAGCCAGAGCCCTGTCCCCTTAAATCGCCACTGGAGAGCCACAGTGCATGCTCTGGGTGGTCCTGAGGGCTGCACTCCTTCCACCAAGGGTCCACCCCTTCCATGGAGCAGGCTCTCCCAGAGCCTGTGGATGCTGTTGGCACCTTTGGCTATGATGTCATGCCACTGCCTCACCATGTCTTATTGTTGAGTTGCATGATGATGTTGCATTGCCAAAGTATGAGATGAAAGAGCTACCGTTCCAGAGCAGATCAACAATCCACATCCAGTATCTTGTCTCCAACACTAGCTAGGATCAGATGCTTCAGAAGACAATGTAACACCCCAGACTTGTCTTGTGCTTCATGAGGTTATTTTATTTTGTCTGGCTCCCTGAACTTCAGAAGCCAATTCCTTGAGTTCTCCACATTTTGTGCTCTGTAACAAACCTTGAACTTCTTTGATTTTGCCTGCAGAAAGAAACTTATTTGATGGAAAGCAAGTAGAGCTTTCTCAGCTACTTTAAAGTAACTTCCCACAGACAAGCAGGAAGAGGGTAAAAATTATTTGACAGGTGACTACAGTGTAAGCTATCATACATTTTCTATTAAATTTAAACTTCATAATAACTTCCTGCCCACTGAAACAATGAAGCCATAGCACTGAAAAAGAACTTTCATAATGTAATGGAAAAATTACATTTAAAGATATGGTAGAAAGGTATCAAGATAAAAAAGCAAAAATAAAATTAATTTTTGAAAGCATGCAGTAGTAAAGATTTTCCACATGACTAGAGACTATTATTGACATAATAAAAATACCACAGTTATTGAGAAATAATGTAATAGTTTTAGCTCTGAATAAAAATTTAAATGTGAAAAATGTCTTTATACTTAGATTTAGGAAAATCATCTTATTTCTTTTATACCACAACATCGAAGTTATTATCATGTGCAAAGAATATGTATATGTGCACACACACACACACACACACACACACACACACACACACACACACACACACACACACACACATTATCATTTACCTGGTGTTGTTTGGGTCATTAAGGAAGGGCTCAGGGCAGGAGGTGGCCCACCTGCTATCAGGGGACTCTGGGGGGGGGGGGGAGGGAAGGAGAAGCTGTTTGCTCTTCCCCTTCCTGTCATTGTCAGGGAGCAAAAACAAAGCACAGAGTTCATCTACCCATAGTGCTCCTCAGCCAGAGTGAGGAAGGCAGCAAACTGTGTATTTCCCCCTCGCTCCTTAACAAAGGGAAACAAAACAACCAGTAATGTCCTCGTATGAATCTGTGTGGGAGAGGTTCATCCCTCCTGCCTTCCCTAAAGGGTGCATGGAGGGTAGGAGACTTGGGACTGGGGCAGTTCCAGACAGAGGAGTGCACCCCTATCCAACACCTTTCACTGGGTGATTCAGTCTCTTTTCTGTATGGTTTTCTGAAAAGCAATCCCATTCCAGGCACATCCCATTTTCCTGGCACAACCAAACCCTTACACTGTTTTAAATTATGATAAGAGGAAGCTGTAATACCAAATTTGGTGGTCTTTATACTTACAATTTAGGAGGAGTTCTTGAATAAACAGATGGACAGACAGACAAACTCCCTCATATATATGACATAGGGCCTCATTTGCATAGGCTTACCTTTAGGAAGTCATTAGACCTACATTTGAACTTGGATTTGGGGAAGTAAGGGCTCCCAGGAGGACACACAGCAGGAAAAGAACTCTTAACTTAGTTTAAAGCAGCGGTTCCCAAACTTTTCAGCATCACTCCCCCTTTTTGATTTTTGAGAAACCGTCACGCCCTACCCCCCAAAAATAGCAGCAAAACTTGGGGTGGGATTGACGGGAATGTGTGAATGGCTGGGTTCCCTCGTGCCCCCCCCCCCCCTGGAATTTCTTCATATTTCCCAGTTTGGGAACCTATGGTTTAAAGAGATCATTTCCAAATTGTCCAGACTCTGCTTAAAAGTCCTATAAACTTTCTGAGCTTTGTGGTGTTGGAGGCAAGAGATGATTCCAGGGGCTAAGAGCAGAATTAATTTGACTGCAATGGGACCTTGCTTAATCATCTGAATGACTAAGCTGGGTTAGGTGCTGGCATCTTTGGGAAGGACCATGAAAGCAGCTTTCTTGGGACTGGAGACAGAACTGTTAAAAGACACTGGGATGACTGCTACTTGCTGATCCTAACTCTGAATGTCATTTGGTGTACTGGTGTACTGTAAACTGTGGAACATTCTCACTGCTGGATACTATGGAAGTTAGACAGAGCACTTGTGAATGGGAAAGTTCTGCCTATTAAGGGAACTCAGGAAGGATTTGTTTACTTTTTCCAAGTTTTCCTGAAAGAAGTTCAAATCAATTTAAATATTTGTCAAGAGTGAGCATATGTGTGTTAAGTCTGGCATTTACTGCTGTCATTAACTAATGCCAGAAGGGCTACATGTATGTATGCTTATACATATGTAACCCACACACCTACAGCTACACCTACATGCCCGCTTTTTTGCAGAAAAGAAAATGCAAAAGGAGCACTCATTAGCATATTTAGCCCTCTCATTTGCATATTTGCTTCCAATGCTTTTTGCAAAAGAGGTTTTTGCGCAAAAAAAAGCAGTGTAGAAGGGTCCATTTTGCACAAAAATGAGGTTTACAGGTTCTTGAGCAAAAGGGTTTTTTTGTGCAAAATGAACCCATCTACACTGTTCTTTTTTGTGCAAAAACCTCTTCCACAAAAAGCATAGGAAGATAATATGCAAATGACATGCAAAAAGTTGCTAATGAGCGCTTCATTTGCATTGCCTCTTCTGCAAAAAAGGGTCAATGTAGACATAGCTTTAGTGTGGTTAACTGTCCCATGCAATAGGTGAGAACAGCATAAGCTGAGAGCCAACCAGCTTTTAGTTCAAAGGGTAGAGGCTCCTATACTATGCTCCAGAGGTCCCAGCTTCAAATCCACCTGGTGGCAATTATTATGCACATATTACATATATACATTATAGGGGTGTCACGGTGCTTTTATATTATGCTTAGGTTCAATTTTTAACTTAAAGCTTGTTATCAATGTCTTCCTTTTGTATGAAAAATGAAGTATATCTTCCGCAAAACTTACTACACATATTCTGTGGTTAAAGACAGAATTCTCTGGAGATTTTCTATTACATTTGTTATTTAATTTATGAATTAGAATTAACTAAAATGAGACTTGAAAGACCCTTTTCACCACTGCATTGCCTTCTAATGAAATATTTTTTGCTAACAAATGGCTAATTTGTTATCATTCACACTTTTCATGTCATAAAAATTCATTTGCAGTTTATTTAAAAAATGCATTCAAAGAAATCAGGCTGCAGTTAAGCAAAGACAACATAACAATTATTTTCTCCTTTCCCCCTTCACTGTATTTCACATAAGTTACAAGGGGATTAAAGGAACCCAGTGGGACTGGCACTACTCATACCCACAAAGATGGCCACCACTTATAAGCATCTGTGCATGTTGCGAGTGGATTGCTTTTGGAAGAGAGCTGCCATTTCCCATTGTTCCCAGTGAGACTGAAGCAGCATGTTGCTCTCTGGAAAGAAGGCCCGCATTTCACTAGCAGAGTTGTGGGGAAATACCGGGACAGCAAGTGCTACAACACATCGCAATGTGTAATATATGACCAAAACAACTGTATTTTGTAACAACAGTTCATTGTACCTTCTCCTAGACTAAGGGATATTTTGAGGGAATCCTTTTCCTCCCCCCAAACTGGAAGCCTGATTTAGAAGAAAAGCAGTACAGTCAAGAAATCTGGTAGCCAGGTGAAAGCGAGACTATCCCAAGACAAGACAACTACGTCTTGGCTCTTGTTTCTAATGTTATTGAAGATATACGGCAAGGCTGCTGCTCTCTATGCTCTATAGATAGGAGAAAGTGAAAATGTTTTTGTTGTGAAGTTTGGCTCAGCTGGTGGGTAAAACTAGTGCAGCACTGGGCAAGATGCGGGCCGGGGGCTGGATCTGGCCTACTGAATGCTTTGATCTGGGCTGCAGACAGCATCTGGCGGCTTTCTATTCATATTATGCTGCCCATGCCATGAATTTCCAGGCAGTGGTTCAGGCAGCAGGATCCTATTTAAATGGTCATGGCGCAACCTCAGCAGGGGCTGGAGCTGTGAGCCTTTTAAATAGCCACAAAAATCCCAGGCAGCTGCCTGGCAACACGGTAGTGGCAGAACCAGGAGCTGTGAGCCCTTTGCTGTGATTTTAATTCAAAGTCTCTGGTCTACACAACTCTGGGGGGAGTCTAGCTGCCAGTCCTGCCCCTTCTACCACAGGCCTCTCCTCTTTCTGGGGGTGGAGCCAGCTCAGGACGATGCACCAAAATTAATTAAGTGTCCCTTCTTGGAAAATTATTGCCCACCCCTGAACGAAAGTTTTTGGGGAAAAAAGGTCTTGCGTTATCCAGTACAGCTTAGAAGGACCCGCCTGGTATCCTCAAGCACACAGAATTCTCAGCCCTCCCAACCTCAAATATCTCCACTCCCTACATATCTATGCATGATATAGGGGAAGTCTGGAGGAAACAGAGATACTCTCTATATTGCCTTCATACCTTACAGCATCTGCCATCAAGAACATCCAGGTAACTTGTGTCCATATTTTAAGTTTCAGCAACAATAGCAAACATTCAGCTATAAGTAAGGGTTTGCATTAATGCTGTGAAAGATTTGTGTGTCATGTTTTTATAGCATATACATTGAGACATTACATAAAACAAATAAGCTGTGTCTAGACTGGCATGATTTTGCAGAAATACTTTTAACAGAAAAGTTTTTCCGTTAAAAGTATTTCCTCAAAAGAGTGTCTAGATTGGCACGGATGCTTTTGCGCAAAAGCATCTGTGCCCAGTATAGACGCGCTTTTGCGCAGGATGGCCATCGGGCTTCTTGCGCAAAAAATTAAGGTACCTGTCTACACTGGCTCTCTTGTGCAAGTATTCTTGTGCAAGAGGGCTTATCCCTGAGAGGGAGCGTCAAAGTATTTGCTCAAGAAGCACTGAATTCTTACATTAGAACGTCAGTGCTCTTGCACAAATTCAAGCGGCCAGTGTAGACAGCTGGGAAGTTTTTGCACAAAAGCGGCCGTTTTTGCGCAAAATCTAGCCAGTCTAGACGCACCCATATTCTTGCTGGAAAGGATGAGATGTAACACTCCCTTATTCCTTTGTATTCTGAACAATCACACACAAGAATACCAAAACAAAGGGAGACAAAATAGGCTGCATCCCACTGACAGAAGGTGGAAATAGGGCTACTAACTTTCTAATCCCACAAAACTGGACACTTTAGCCCCACACCTTCCCCTGAGCCCTGCCACAACTTGCTACATTTCATCTTCCTCAGTGGTTTGCTCTTCCTCCTCACTCATTTCCACTGGGCTGGGACAGGAGGATAGAGTGCAGGAGGTGATGAAGGCTCTCTTGTGGAACTGGGGCAGAAGGGGTCAGGGTGTAGTAGGGTGTTCAGGTTCCATTTGGGGGTGCAGACTCTGGGGTGAAACCAAAGATTGGGGCTGAGGGCTGGGGCAGAGGTTGTCCTGGCAATGTGGACCACTCTGCTCCCTGAAAGTGGCCAACAGCAGGCCTGGTTCTAGGGGGAGTCAAGGCAGCTTGTTTGCCACAGTTCTTAGCCAATGGGAGTGCAGAGCCAGTGCTTGGGGTGAGGGAAGCATGTGGATCCCCATGCCCACCTCGGGCCTAAAAACTAGGCCTCCTGGCTACTTCTTGGGTGCAGCGGGACCCAAGTGAGAACTAGTCCACCTTAGCTCCACAACACTGTCAACTGGACTTTTAATGGTCTACTTGGCAATACTTATCAGAGCCACGAGGGTCCCTTTTCAACTGGATGTTCTGGTTGAAAACTGGACACCTGGTCACCCTACCTTACTTCAGGTGCTCTGTCTGTAGACTGACTCTGTCATAAGCTTCTCCACAGAGTCTCATAACTTGCAAGCAGGCCATCTACATGTTTTGTTAGTTTATAAAGTGCTGCCAGACCTTTTGTTGTTTTTTAAGTTTATCCTGTATAGATTAACTTGGCTACTGTCTGCAGCCTGAGAATTTAAAGTCATAGATCATAATTTTGACCATTTTCAATGTACCACAGTGTAATGTGTATATCCATGTATCAGTTGGAGGCAGAAGAAAGTTCCTTTGAGACAACAAGGAGTCTATCACTGTCAATAGACAAATGTTATGTGGGCAGGTAGATATCCCGTAATTTGTTATTTCTTAGCTGTTTAAGGTCTACTTTGGGAGCATGTCACACTTAATCAAATTATTCTCTTTTAAACTGCGCTCTTGTTTGTAAAATCTATCTATATACATATTACTGTGAAGGTCAGCAAGAAATGAGGGACAAGTGAATTAGTTCTGGAAAAACTTCAGATGAATACAGTAAATCATTGAGACAGACATGACTTGCGTTTTCCACAGAAAGCAACATCGATTAATTTACTAAGCAACTGATTCTGTGAAGTACTGAACACCTTTCACAGATGGAACTCTCAGGGCAAAATTCATACCCGTGCAAAATCCTGTTTATGGCTCATGAGCTACTCAGACCCAAAAATAGGGTTTAAAGTAGGCCACAGTAGTCTCATGATGAATCTTGACTTACACTTAATAACTATGCATGTATGAGTTGCTTAGCATTTATGAATAAATGTTGTGCCTTCCATTACTTTTTGAGGTGTTGTTGAAAAATTGTATTTAATCTATGTATTTATCAATTTGACTGGTTGCCAGCCCCAAAAAATCATGTATATATCACATAACAAAAGAATTTCAGAGTTACAAATTGCCCTAAGACATACATAAGTCATTAACAAAAGGTTTACTTTTTAACATTTGTTTTTTCTAATGCTAAAAATAATCACCATGAATAAAGGACAAACACAAGAGAGCTTGCTTTCTATCATTACTATGCCATTTAACAGCTTATAGTCAATGAATAGTGATTAATTCTAGAGATAAGAAAATCATTGTCACAATTTTCTGTCTCTGTAGTCCCTGAAGAAGACAAAAAGGAAGAGGTCACCCATGTTTTCAGGCTCTCAGCTGTGACCTTCTGGGAAAAGACTCTCTCTCCCTCCTATCTGGGGTTGTGAAGGTTGGATGTCTGACACCTTTCACTATAATCCTTCCAATATTCCTAAAGGCCAATCCCTGTGCACCACACCAGGACAATTTCTGGTTTTACCAGTGATCATACAGTGTTTTCTTGGTAGGGGACATTTATTTTAATGTACAGAGAAAAAAAAACTGCCAAAGTTCCTATATGCTTACTAAACGTGCCAGAATTCACTCGTCAGTCTTATCAGTCTATAGTATGTCGCGGAAATTGGCATTATTCCTCGTAGAATGAGGTTTACCAAATTCAAAATAAGCACTCTGCTATTTCAAATTTATTTTGAAATAGCGGTTTGGCTGTGTAGACGCTAGGAAAGTTATTTTGAAATAAGGGCTGTTATTTTGAAATAACTTTGCTGCGTAGACATACCCTGATTCTTCAACAAGACGCTGAGTGTCCCCAAACTCAGCCTTTATGTGTCAGAAACCCCTCTATTCTCCAGTCTCTGAAAGCCAGATGCAATATATGGGTATGTCTACACTACCCCGCTAGTTCGAACTAGCGGGGTAATGTAGGCATACCGCACTTGCAAATGAAGCCCGGGATTTGAATTTCCCGGGCTTCATTGGCATAAGCGGGGAGCCGCCATTTTTAAAACCCCGCTGGTTCGAACCCCGTGCAGCACGGCTACACAGGGCTCGAACTACTAGGCTTCCTATTCCGAACTACCGGTACACCGGTACGAGGTGTACCGGTAGTTCGGATTAGGAAGCCTAGTCAGAACTACCTAGTTTGAGCCCCATGTAGCCGCGCTGCATGGGGTTCGAACCAGTGGGGTTTTAAAAATGGTGGCTCCCCGCTTATGCAAATGAAGCCCGGGAAATTCAAATCCCGGGCTTCATTTGCAAGTGCGGTATGCCTACATTACCCTCCTAGTTCGAATTAGGAGGGTAGTGTAGACATACCCTATGTAAGCCACCCCAGTACTTGGTACTTCTCTGGAGTTGTTTGGTATCTGAGGGTACAGCTAGACTTGCTTTCACTTTCTAAAGAAGACCAGTTAGTTTAACTTCTGTGCCAGGGAAGATAATGGAGCAAGTAATTAAGGAAATAATCTGTAATCACTTGGAAGGTGGAAAGGTGATAGGGAACATCAGCATGGATTTGTAAAGAACAAATCATGTCAAACCAATCTGATAGCTTTCTTTGATAGGATAACGAGTCTTGTGGATAAGGAAGAAGCGGTAGATGTGGTATATCTAGACTTTAGTAAGGCATTTGATACGATCTAGCTTGATATTCTTATCAATAAACTAGGCAAATACAACTTAGATGGGGCTACTATAAGGTAAGTGCATAACTGGCTAGATAACCGTACTCAGAGAATAGTTATTAATGCTTCTCAATCCTGCTGGAAAGGTATAACAAGTGGGGTTCTGCAGGGGTCTCTTTTGGGACCGGCTCTGTTCAATATCTTCATCAACAATTTAGATATTGGCATAGAAAGTACGCTTATTAAGTTTGCAGATGATAGCAAGCTGGTAGGGATTGCGACTGCTCTGGAGGATAGGGTCATAATTCAAAATGATTTGGACAAATTGGAGAAATGGTCTGAGGTAAACAGGATGAAGTTTAATAAAGACAAATGCAAAGTGCTCCACTTAGGAAGGAACAATCAGTTTCACACATACAGAATGGAAAGTGACTGTCTAGGAAGGAATACGGCAGAAAGGGATCTAGGGGTTATAGTAGACCACAAGCTGAATATGAGTCCGCAATGTGATACTGTTGCAAAAAAAGCAAACATGATTCTGGAATGAATTAACAGGTGTGTTGTGAGCAAGACATGAGAAGTCATTCTTCTACTCTATTCTGTGCTGGTTAGGCCTCAGTTGGAGTACTGCGTCCAGTTCTGGGCACTGCATTTCAAGAAAGATATGGAGAAATTGGAGAGGGTCCAGAGAAGAGCAACAAGAATGATTAAAGGTCTAGAGAACATGATCTATGAATGAAGGCTGAAAGAATTGGGTTTGTTTAGTTTAGAAAAGAGAAGATTGAGGGGGGACATGAAAGCCATTTTCAGGTATCTAAAAGGGTGTCATAAGAAGGAGGGAGAAAACTTGTTCATCTTGGCCTCTGATGATAGAACGATAAGCAATGGGCTTATACTGCAGCAAGGGAGGTTTAGGTTGGACGTTAGGAAAACGTTCCTAACTGTCAGGATAGTCAAACACTGGAATAAATTGCCTAGGGAGGTTGTGGAATCCCCATCTCTGGAAATATTTAAGAGTAGATTAGATAACTGTCTATCAGGGATGGTCTAGACAGTATTTGGTCCTGCCATGAGGGCAGGGGACTGGACTCAATGACCTCTCGAGGTCCCTTCCAAGCCTAGTATTCAATGATTCTATGATATCCAAATTCGTCAGTAATTTGCATATCTTCTTCTGATCACTTTTTTGAAAGAGTTTTTTTCGAAAAAGCTAGCAGGTTAGATGTGGTTCTTTAAAAAAAAACACCCTTTTTGAAAGAGACTTCTTCCTCAAAAATTGAAGTTTACAGGTTCTTTCGAAAAAGGGGGTTTCGTCTACAAGTGATTTTTCACCTAACAAATGCATTTTATACTTTAAAAGCCGTAAGTGTCCCTTCAGTGTCTTTAGTGGGATTTGAATCAGGTCTGGTGCAATCTGCTAGCCATAGCAGGGCACCTGTCAGTTCTCATGAGGTTTATAGCGAGATCTTTGCTATGAACCCTTCCAATTGTTAAAACCAGTGGTTTTGAAACTGAGGTACAAATTTCTCTCCGGATATGTGAGTGCTCAGCAGGGGGAATAAGAGAAAAATCCTCTAATGGCAGACAACACATTTTATTTAGTAAGACTTGGCAATCTATTCACGTGTATACTATGATCTTATCTCAGATGAGGAAGTGTGGTAGATTACTTCATAAACTACAAGCTGAATGGCCATGCTGTATCAGACCAATCGTCCTTCTAACACTGTACCAATTCCAGGTGCTCCAGAAGGAATAAACAGAAAATCATTATTATGATCCATCCACTGTCATCTATTCTGTTTGTTTGAAATCTGCTGCATATAAATTTAATTGGGTCAGCTCCTTATGTTAGTGAAGGAGTAAATAACATTTCCTTATTCTATTTTTCTACACCATTCATAATTTTTGAGACCTCAAACATTTCCCCCCTGTGATGGGGCTAACCTGCCCCGCACTGAGCAGGAGGGAGAGGAGCCCGTTTATTGGGTAGAGCACGCCCCTCCCCCACAGCCATACTGGGCATTCTCGAAGTGCAGCCTCACTATAAAAGACTGCCGGGCTGCTCAGTTGGGGCAGACCGCCGGGGAGAAAGGAGCTCCGGCCCAAGCTGCAGGCCCGCTGCCGGCCCTGCCACTAGATTCAGAGCCGGAGGGACCGCCGCTATTGCTACTACCATCCCCGGGGTGAGCACGCCCCCAACGTTGACGCCAGGAGGCCGCCCGCCCCGCTGCAGGAGACACCCCCTGCGCTGCTGCCCCAGAGACGGGACCAGCTGACGTTGCTGCCGCCGCCAGCCCAGCATCACCAGGTGGGACCTCCGTCGGCCACAAGGCTGGGGTAGGAAGCAACCCAGGGCAAGGGGCAGGGAAAGCCCTGGTGGGCTCAGCACGTTTCGGGGAAGACCCCCCCCCCCCCCGCCCCACTGAGCCAGTGGTGGGAACCCACCACCATTAGGGCCCTGGGTTGGGGTCCGGTGGAGAGGGAGGGCCCGGACCCCCCTACCCCAACCCCTCAGGGTGTGGCCTAGGCCTCAGGGCCTGCTGTGACTGTGGCGTAGGCCTCTGGGCCTATTGCGGAGGCTGGCCTAGGCCTCTGGGCCTGTTGCAGAGGCCGGACTAGGCCTCAGGGCCTGCTGTGACTGTGGACTAGGCCTCTGGGCCTGTTGCCGAGGCCAGACTAGGCCTCAGGGCCTGCTGCGATTGCTGGACTAGGCCTCAGGGCCTGCGGGTACTGTGGACTAGGCCTCTGGGCTTGTGGCTAGCACTTTAATCACGGGGAGAAGGGAAAGGGGCGGGGAGGACCCCGCCACACACCCCCCCACACATATTCTTTTGTCATTTCTTTTCCAAGATCACAAGTCCCAATCTTGTCAGTCTCTCGTCATGTAGAAGCTGTTCCTTACCCTTAATAATTTCTGTTGGCCTTTCTGTACCATTTCCAAACACAATATAGCCATTTTTTCATAGGGTGACCAGATCTGCATATAGTATTCAAGAAGTGGGCATACAATGACTTTATATAGAGGCAGTATGATATTTTGTCTTATTATCTATTCCTTTCCTAATGATTCCCAATATTCTGTTAGCTTTTTAGTTTTTAGACTGCCATTGTGCATTAAACACATGTTTTCAGGGAACTATCTATAATGAGTCCAAGATCTCTTTCTTGAATGGTAGCAGCTATTTTAGACCCCATCATTTTTGTATCTGTAGTTAGGGTTATGTTTTCCCATTTGCACTATTTCGCATTTATCAACAATGAATTTCGTCTGCCCATCACCCAGTTTTGTGAGATCCCTTTGTGACTCTGCAGTCATCTTTGGATTAGTCACGATTTACCCCTTTTCGAGAACATTTATGAGAAGTTAAACATCCATGGTCCAAATGCAGATCCCTGCAGCGCCACACTCATTATTACTCTTTTCCCCACCTATATTTTAAGTGGAGTACCTAGCAATGTTTTCATGATGATCTAACAATCCTTCAATTGCTTGAACGCCCAGGCTTTTGTTATTCCTAATCACCCTGCCTCCCTCTTTTTATAACTAATTCCCTGCCCCAAAGGCAAAGCTGCAAGTAGCTCAAACTCTGTTGCATTTATGAACTGACTCTGGAGTCAGGACATGGGTGTTAAGCAGACCTCAAGTATGAAATCCAGGGGTTCAAACTTGGCGGGACAATTGCCTTTCCAACCTGCCATAAATGGTGCCTTGAACTGCTGCCGGGGCACCATATTGATGGTCAGTTTACACCTGCTGTTACATGCACAATCCCTGCAGGGAGCCCCTGCAGGTCGACATTGCAAATAAGGCAGGGATTTAAATATTCCACGCCTAATTTGCATAAAAATGGCCATCGCATTTTGCAGACTCGGCACTTTGTTGGCAAAAAGTGGCAGTCTAGAGGAGGATCTGTCAAGAAAGAAAGCCTTCTTCGACAGATCCCATATGCCTCCTGCAAGGAGGTTTACAGGCGATGGCCATTTTTATGAAAATTAGGTGCAGGATATTTAAATCCCTGCCTCATTTGCAGTGTTGACTTGCCTAATCTGTATCCCTCTGCTGACCAAAGACAATGATCAAGCGATTTGTCTCATGCCATCCATCTCCAGCCTCTGACAAACAGAGGCCAGGGATATCATTCCTACCCCCTGGCTAACAGCCTTTTATGGACCTAACCTCCATGAATTTATCTAGCTTCTCTTTAAACTCTATTATAGTTCTAGCCTTCACAGCCTCCTCTGGCAAGGAGTTCCACAGGTTGACTATGTGCTGTGTGAAGAAGAACTTTTGCTTATTAGTTTTAAACCCATTAATTTCATTTGGTGTCCTCTAGTCCTTATATTATGGGAACTAATGAATAACTTTTCTTTATTCACTCTCTCCACAGAAGTCATGATTTTATATACCTCTATCATTTCCCCCCTCAGTCTCCTCTTTTCCAAATTGAAAAGTCCCAGTTGCATTACTTTACACTTATCCACATTAAACTTCATTTGCCATTTTGTTGCGCAATCACTTAGTTTGGTGAGATCTTTTTTAAGTTCTTCACAGTCTGCTTCTGTCTTGACTATCTTGAACAGTTTAGTATCATCCTCAAACTTTACTACCTCACTGCTTGCCCCTTTCTCTAGATCATTTATGAATAAATTGAATAGGATTGGTCCTAGGACTGACCCTTGGGGGATACCACTAGTTACCCCTCTCCATTCTGAAAATTTACCATTTATTCCTACCTTTTTTTTTTAATTACAGACTAACTTGGCTACCCCTCTAAGATTTCTCTTTTTGAGATAGAGAAGCTTGATAATTTTGATAATCTTTTTGGCCTAAGGGCTTGAAAACAACAATTTTACTTTTACTGTTTATTTATGTATAATAGAACTTTTCTATTGTGTATCGTGCTAATGTACTTAAAATGGATATGTTCTGATTTTCCAAGATGGGAAATGTTAGCACAGTTTTATATTTCAGAATCAGGAAGGGGGCTACTAACCTACTTTTGCACCAGGGCTCTCTGTAGCCTTCCTGAACCCTTGAGTGTGGATGAGCTATTAGGGTTGTTCCAGAAAGACCCCATACATACCCAGTCAGGCTGGGTCTACACTAGGTTTTTTTCTGAATTTTCATAGGTTTTTCCGATTACTTTTCCAGAAGAGGCTTTTCTGTCATTTGGCCCAGTCTAGATGGTGGAAAAGCCTCCTCTTTCGGTGGAACCCTTATCCCTCGTAGAACAAGAATACAGGGCTCCCCGAAAGAGCGTGTTTGCTCTTCTGCAAAAAAAAGTGGACGAGCAAACACGTTCTTTGGACGTGGTGAAGTTTTTCTGGGATTCCTGTGGTATGTCAGAAAACCCCTGCAGTGTAGATGTACCCTCAGAGAGTGCTCCAGATAAGACCCATCTATCTGGTGTGGATGCAAGGGTGAATTAAATTCTTAGCGCTGGGCATCTTGTCACATTTTCTTTCAAAAGGTAAAATGCAGTTTTTCACCATGAGCTTTCATTTTAAAAAGAATTTTTTTGGTAGCTTACCTTTGAGTTGAAAACCAAAATATTTTTATTTTGAAAGGCTGGCATGATGCCTCATGGGAGTTGCAGTTTGGTTGTTTCATGCCCATTTCCATCTATAGGCCACGTTCACTCAGTAGTAAACATAGTTTAATATCTTCTACTTTTCTTAGTACAGGTGGTGTTTCTTGGGAGTCCCTGGCCAAGAAGCATCATTAGAGTTATAGCTTGACTGCAGGTTCCCATCCCTGTATAACCTCTTCTTAAGGACCACTACTTCTTTGATGCTTTTAGTTAAGATTTTAAAACATATCCATAATACAGAGATCGTGGATAGGAAGGACAATATCCAGAAAGACAATCACCTTACATCTCTGTGACAGCTTCAGAAATTGCTGACATGGAAAAGTATATTATGAAAGTTTTTAATGTGTGTTTAGCTGTCTTACATAGCAGAGACAATGACCAGGAATCTCTACACAGTGTTTTGGGAATGACTGGCCAGTAGAAAACGGATAGTTATTAAATCTTAGGTAACTGGCCAGTATGGACTTATGATGTTTATGTTAGGGTATTTGTTTTATTAGGTCTTAGAATGAATTAAAAATAAAAAACATCCACAGATCATTGTAACTAACCTGAAGGTCTTTGCCTGTGCATGCTGCTGACTTACGTAAGCCATTTTCTTAACATTCTTTCCTCATCCTCCCATCTATTTCCCTTTGGAGTGTTTTTACAACCATTTGCTAGCTTTAATCTTTACTGGACTGCAAATAGACTCAACTGGAATTTATTTATTGCAGAAAATTCTGAATTTTTGAAGAAAAAAAAGACAGTACTTAACCTTTTTTGCTTTTCAGGTTTTTTACAAAGTTGATATTTTTTTTTCTGTGTATAACCGACATTTTGTGAGAAAAGAAAATGGGTTTGTTGACAATGTGATCTTCTATCATAAAACAGTCTTGGCAGAATATTTTGGAGCAGCCATAAATGTAAACTCTTTCAGGACAGGATGGTCTCTGACTATGTGTGGGTATGTCTACACTAGCTCGTTAATTCGAGCTAGGTAGGTAAATCAGGGAACCGGGGTTGCAAATTAAGCCTGGGATTTAAATATCCTGGGCTTTATTTGCATGTTCCCATCTGGCCGCCATTTTTAAATCCCCCTTAGTCCGAACGAACTGCCCACAGCTACACGCGGCAGTTTAAAGTTAATCTGAACTAAGTCCTTAGTTCAGATTAACTGTTACTCCTTGTGGAATGGATATTTAAATCCCGGGCCTCATTTGCAACCCCGGTTCCCTGATTTGCCTTCCTAGCTAGAAATAACGAGCTAGTGTAGACATACCCTTGTGTCTAGACTACAGGGATTTTTTGAAAAAAAGTGGCCTGTTTTCAAAAACACTTCCTCTGCATCTAGACTGCTCCCATGTTCTTTCAAAAGTAAATCGAAAGAACGCAGCATTTTTTTTGACTGTGGAAAATCTAGTTTTCGGAGAACTAATGCCTTTTTTGAAAGTGCTCTTTAGAAAAAAGGCCCTATGTAATGCAAACAGTGCTTTTTCAAAAGAGAGCATCCAGACTGCCTGGGTGCACTTTTTCAAAAAAGCGGCTTGCTTTTTCGAAAGTACTGGTTGTAGTCTAGATGCTCTTTTTGTCCATTTATCTGTCTGTGAATCCATTTAGTCAAGAACTCCTCCTAAAGGGTAAGAGCTAGTGCCACCAAATTTGGCATGCAGCTTCTTTCATTCCTGGGCCTTAAAGAGGCAGATTAAGATGTTACAATAAAAATAGCAGTTAGTTAATGGATGTAAAGTATCTTACCGCAATTCATGCTTTAGAATGCCTCATTATAAGCACATGGGTAGTGCCATTCACGCCAAAGGCACCATTCATATACTTAATTTTAAGCACATGCTTAAGTGCTCTCCTTATTTTGTGGAAATGGGCATTTGTTTTATCTTGGGTTTGCCTGACCTACGCATCCACTTATTTATGTTGTGCCCATCATAATTGTATTTCAATGAGGCACATTTTAGCACAATTATTTTTCTCCAGAGAAATCGTTCCCTAAAATGGAACTATTTTCATTTAAGTTGTAAACTGCTTTTCTTCATATTCTTTAATTCTGGTCATATTTATTTTCTGTTTCTTGAAATTGTTTCTAAACTATGCAGGCACCGTGTACACTGGTAAGAAAGGCACTCTTTGTCACCAATGTTTCAAAAGTAACTACGGTTCCTCCCATTATTCAGAGGATATATGCTGCAAAAGTCTGAAAGGAAAACTTCCATGTGACTCTTCTTGAAGCTATGTCACTGAACTGTCACAGTTTAATTTATCATTAATAAGCTGACTTTCTTAGGAAACCTTTCTGATAGCTTAACATTAATTTCAAAAATTGATTTATTTTCCAAATCAAAATTGGGAGGCCTGATCTTGGACATAAATGCCTGAATGGTACTTCAAAATTCCACATTTGGGTATTCAGTGGGTAACTTAGTTCTATAAATACTCACTTTATGTGCCTATGGGTACGTCTGTACAGCAGCATTATTTTGGAATAACTGATGCTATTTCGAAGTAACAAAATGTGTGTCTACATAGCAAGCCATTATTTCTAAATAATGTTGCTTCTTACTCCAACTCTTGTAATCTTTATTTTATGAGGAGTAAGGGAAGTTGAAGGAAGAGTGTTCTTCTTTTGTCTTCCTGCTGGTAGACAGCACCGAAAGCAATTGACATAGCTGAAGTTTCGTATCTTAATTTGACTTTTGCCTTGTTGTGTAGACATGTCTTAAGTGTCTGAGAGCACCTAATATTTGAAAAATTGGACCCTAAATACCCACAAAAGTTACATGGTCAAGATTGCAGCTTATGGTGTGTGAATAAAATATTAGCTGTCTTTTCTATTTTTGATTTATAGATCAGGTCATATTTCTTAATATTTTGGTGAGATATATGCAATAAACTTTGGAAAACTGCCTCATTCACCTTTTAATGTCTTCTCGTTATATTTGACTGTATTATTAATAACAGTTGGTTTTGTGATCCACCAACTGTAGGAAACAAAGTTGCTTTTCTTTGTCAGAGTTTTTGGTTGCACCAGTTGCCTCAGATATTGTGCAGCAGACACCTCCAATGAAATGTTTTCCTTTTGCTGTTAAATGTACTTTCCACCAGCAAGGAAACTGGATATCTGAGATGTTTCTCATAAAGGCTGCTCAAAATTACAGACAATGTTAATTTCACAGTAAAGTGTATATAAAATCTTCCACTGGACTTGATTTTCATGAACATAAGAACATAAGAATGACCATACTGGGTAAGACCAAAGGTCAGTCTAGCCCAGTATCCTGTATGCTGAAAGTGGCCAACATCAAATGCACCAGAGGGAGAGATCACAACAGGTATTCCTTGTGTGATCCCTCCCCTGTCACCCACCTCTAGAGAAACAGAGGTTAGGAACACCATTCCTACCCATCCTGGATAATAGCCATTTGTGGACCTAACCTCCCTGGATCTATCTAGCTCTTTTTTGAACCCTGTTCTAGCTTTCACTGCATCCTCTGGCAAGGAGTTCCACAGGTTTGACTGTGATCTGAGTGAAGAAAAACTTTCTTTTGTTTGTTTTAAACCTGCTGAATTTCATTTGGTGACCCCTAGTTCTATTATTGTGGGAATAAGTAAATAACTTTTCCTTACTCTTCCCATGCCAGTCATGATTTTATAGACCTCTGAGTATGTCTACACTACAAAGTAAATTTGAAATAACAGCAGTTATTTCGAATTAACTTTAATAGCGTCTACACAGCCAAACCGCTCTTTCGAAATAAATTCGAAATAGTGGAGCACTTATTTCGAATTTTGTAAACCTCATTCTATGAGGATTAACACCAAATTCAAAATAACTAATCTGAAATAAGTGCTGTGTAGACAGTTATTTTGAATTAGGGGGCCTTCAGCCCTTCCCAGTTTCCCCTGGTGGCCACTTTGGGCCAAACCAGGAAAACTCCAGTAGCCACAGACCCTCAGCCGGTGGCCACACAATGGCAGCCAGTGGCAGCCAGCCATCCCAACCCAGTCCCCCAGCACCCAGAGGCCAGCCAGGTGTCGTAGACAGCATGCACCCTCATGGACTAGTGCAGAGATCATGGACCTCATTGAGGTTTGGAGGGAGGTTCCCAACATCCATGATCTCCGCACTAGGAGGAGGAAAGCGACCATCTATGGCCGCATATCGGCCACCATAGCCAGGAAAGGCCACAGGCACACACAGGAGCAGGTGTGCCTGAAAGTAAAGGAGCTACAGCAGGCATATGCCAGAGCCACCAGGGGCTGCCACCTGTCCCTACTTCCCTGCCCTCGACCGAATCCTGGGGGGCAGGGCAGTCCACGCCAGCCCGGGAGGCAGCAAGCCGGGAGCTGAGGACCCTAACCTGGGTGCCGCAGAGGGGCCACTACCAGCTGTTCCAGCCCCAGAGTAGGCAGGGTTGTCTGGGGAGGCCATACCAGGTAAGTGCTAGCACTGTCCCTTACCTGGGGGGAGGGAGGCCAAGGACTGCACACGTGGACCATGCCTCCCACAGATCATGCAGCCACCTGTGCATGTGCGAGCACATGCTGTGCCACCCTTTGGTGAGATCTTTTTGAAGCTCTTCACAGTCTACTTTGGTCTTAACTATCTTGAGCAGTTTGGTATATCTACAAATTTTGCAACCTCACTGTTTATCCTTTTCTCTAGATCATTTATAAATAAGTTGAATAGGATGGGTCCCAGGACAGACCCATGGGGGACCCCACTAGTAATCTCTCTCCATTCTGAAAATGTACCATTTATTCCTACCTTTTGTTTCCTATCTTTTAATCTTTTATCAGTCCACGAAAGGACCTTTTCTCTTATCCTATGACAACTTACTTTACATAAGAGTCTTTGGTGAGGGATCTTGTCAAAGGCTTTCTGGAAATCTAACTATACCATATCCACTGGATCCCCCTTGTTCACAATTTGTTCACCCCCTCAAAGAACTCTAAGGGTATGTCTACACTGCCACCTAGTTCGAACTAGGGTGGCTAATGTAAGCATTCAAACTTGCAAATGAAGCCCGGGATTTAAATATCCCGGGCTTTGTTTGAATGTTCCTGGGAACCGCTAATTTTAAATGCCCCGTAGTTCGAACTACCTGCCCGCGGCTACACTCGGCATGGACTAGGTAGTTCAGATTAAAGCTCCTAATTCAAACTACTGTTACTCCTCCTGCAATGAGGAGTAACAGTAGTTCGAATTAGGAGCTTTAATTCGAACTACCTAGTCCATGCCGCGTGTAGCTACAGGCACGTAGTTCGAACTACGGGGCATTTAAAAATGGCGGTGCCCGGGAACATGCAAATAAATCCCTGGATATTTAAATCCCGGGCTTCATTTGCAAGTTCGAATGCCTACATTAGCCACCCTAGGTTGAATTAGGGTGGCAGTGTAGACATACCCCAAAAGATTAATAAGGCATAATTTCCCTTTACAGAAACCATGTTGACTTTCCCCCAAACAAATTATATTCATCCATGTGTCTGACAATTTTATTCTTTACTATAGTTTCAGCTAATTTTCCTGGTACTGACGTTAGTCTTTCTGGTCTGTAATTGCCAAGATCACCTCTAGAGCCCTTTTTAAATATTGGCGTCACATTAGCTATCTTTCAATCATTAGGTACAGAAGCCGAGGTTATGAACCACAGTTAATAGTTCTGCAATTTCCCATTTGAGTTCTTTCAGAATTCTTGGGTGCATGGTATCTAGTCCTGGTGACTTGTTACTGTTAAGTTTATCAATTTGTTTCGAAATCTCCTTTAAAGACACCTCAATCTGGGACCTAAAAAGAATGGCTCCGGTTTGGGAATCTCCCCAATATCCTCAGCAATATTCTCAGTGAAGACTGAAGCAAATAATTCAGTTAGCTTCTCCACTATGACTTTATCATCTTTGAGTGCTTCTTTAGCATCTCGATTTTCCAAGGGCCCCACTGGTTGTTTAGCCAGCTTCCTGCTTCTGATGTACTTTAAAAACATTTTATTATTACTTTTTTAGTTTTTGGTTAGCTGTTCTTCAAATTCCTTTTTGGCTTTTCTTACTATATTTTTATACTTAATTTGACAAAGTTTATGGTCCTGTCTATTTTCTTCACTAGGATTTGACTTCCACTTTTTAAAAGATGTCTTTTTATCTGTCTCTGCTTCTTTTAGTTGGTTGTTAAGACACAGTGGCACTTATTTGGTTCTCTTACTGTGTATTTTTGGGGGGTATACCCAAAGTTGAACCTCTATTATGGTGTCTTTGAAAAGTTTCCATGAAGCTTGCAGAGATTTTACTTTTGTCACTGTACCTTTTAATTTCTGTTTAACTCTAACTTCCTCATTTTTGTATAATTTCCCTTTCTGAAATTAAATGCCACAGCTGAGGTGTTTTTCCCACAACAGGGATGCTAGAAGTTATTATATTATGGTCATTATTTCTAAGTGGTCCAACTCCTGTGTTCCACTAAGGACTAAATCAAGAATAGCCTCTCCCCTTGTGGGTTCCAGAACCAGCTGCTCCAAGAAGCAGTCATTTAAGATATCAAGAAATTTTATCTCTGCATCCCATCCTGAGGTGACGTTTACCCAGTCAATATGGGGATAGTTGAAATTTCCCACTATTAGTGAGTTTTTTTAATTTGATAGTGTGGCGGGTTTACGGGTGCGAGCGTCTCGTGCCCCGCCCCTTTTTGGCTTCGCACCGAGAAGGGGGGGGCGGGGCTCTGCGGACCCACTGCCTTCGTTTGCCCTCCTCGTCCCTGACCCCAGGGTTCGTTGGCAGGGCCTCTTGAGGGTGCGATCACCTCCCGACCAGTGACGGCAGAGAAGGTTCGGCGAACCCCGAGTCCGGGCCCCCTCCTCCGGCCCTCCCTCCCTCACCACCGGGTCCCAGCCCAAGGCCCTAAGTGGAGTTTGGCGCCTAAACGTCACCCTCCACGACGGACGGGGCGGCAGCCCTCAACTCATCCGCCCACGGGCGCAAAAAGGGCCCTGCTTCGGGCTCCTTCCACTTCCTGCTGGCCTGCCCCGGAGATGGGGCAGGTCGGGGTTCACTCACCGCGCCGGAGTCTCCGGGTCCGTCCCAGTGCGAGCTGCCAGCTGCCGACGCCGTCCTTCCTGGTTGCCCGGGGGGCCGGGAACTTGGTGCCCCTGGAAGCCAGGGCCGCCACCTCCTCGTTCCTGCCCCCCCCCCCGCTGCCCGGCCGCCACCTTTATGGGCGCCGGGGAGTGACGTCCGGGCGCTCCGCCCCGCCCGCACGACGCCGCCGCCCCCGCCCTCGCCCCAGTGTGGGCCCGTTCCTTGTTCGGGGCTGCAAGCCGGGGCGGGCGGGCTGGCCGCTTCGGCTCGGTCCGCGCCCTCCCCCGCTTCCGGCGGGGTGCCCCGGTTTGGGCTTGCCACTGCCCTGACTCCGGGGCTGAGGCGCCGGTCGGCGCGCCACTTGCGGCGCGCAATTTTTCCGGCGGAAGGGGGAGTCCCATCCCCTCCTCTAGTGCAGACCCCGCCGGGTCCGTCACAGATAGCCTCTCTAATCTTCCTTAGCATTTCATAGTCTCTATCACTGTCTTGATTAGGTGGTCGATAATATATCCCTACTGCTATATTTTTATTATTGGAGATTTCAGGAGAGACAGATTTCCTTACAGATAGCAATAAGAAAACTTGGTAGACATATCCCTAAAATGTGATTAATTTACATTCTTGAACTGTAGCTATTAGATTTTCTGTGTACTCATACCATTAGATGCGGTAAAATTTTTTGCATACAAACTTTTTTGTTCTAATGAAAATTGCAGGCACCAAACATTTAACAAATTCCTCTTCATTTTGCCAAATTGTTTCAGTGAAAACAACAATAGCAAAACCATTAGGAAAGGTTTTTTTGACTTTTTTGAAACAAAACATTTTAATATTTTGGTTCAAAATGACTTTTTGTTTAAAAGTTTCTTTGGTGTTAAAAACAATACAATTAAAAGTGCTCAAATTTAAAATGAAGCATTTCATTCAGGTGAAATGAAACTTTTTTGTGACCTTTTTTTACCTTTTGGATTTGCTGAAAAATTTGAAAATTTTCATTTTCCATTTATGCTGGAATGAATTCACCTGTTTCCTTTTCCAGAATTGCACTTACCATCTTCTCACACCGTGGGATGTAGGAACTGGCATTGATTTTCTTTCCAACCTCACCTTTCCCCTGCCTCTCTGTCACAAAGCCTTCTCCCCCACGCACATTCTTTCTCTATGCTTTTCATTTCCCTGTTTAGTACCTGCCTCTCCATATTTTCTCTCATCTCTTTGTGGAACACGTATTTCTGGTCTCTTTTCTTTTTTTTTTTAATCCTTGTGCTTTTAGGTTGACATGCCTAGATTCATGTAAAGACCAATAGTTCATCAGAACTGCCCTGAGAGCTAGAGCAACAGAAAACACCTGTGTTTGATCTTTCTTAAACAATAGTCCTTTCAGCAGCATTTTGTAACTCATAATCATGTCTCTGAATGGAGAAAGAGAACAGAGGTCTACAGTACCTACAAGAGTCAATGCTATATACCTGAACACAAGCACTGAACACAAGATGTAGGGCTGCTGGGCCCATTTGGTGACACATTTGTAAAGCACCATTACAGCACAGTCATCAGGAATCCCAGAAATCCATTTGTCATCACAGAAAGTAGAAAAAACGTGGGACTTCCTTTTTACAGATAATCTTTAATTTTTACATTTAAGAATAAAACACACACACATTAGCTATTAACTAAATTTCACTGAAAGTATCAGTATCATTTATTAAGTGCACATAAGTTCCCCTTTCTGTGGTTGATTTTGAATATATTTTAAATTTACAGCTAACCATACTCCAATAAGTTGCTTCCCACAGATAAGGGTTACTCAATGGCGTACAGGGGTTTATGTTTTAATGCATCTTAAATTTCTCCTCAGCCTCCAAAAATGTGTAATTAAAGGTATGAAAAGATACTGATAACTTTTAAAATCACCCCTGAATACCATGTCTCTGAGTTAGGCTGTAAATTACATTCAAGGGAAGACAATACAACTAACAAATCTATTAATTTTATTTCATTAAAATGATTCATGGTACTGATAAGTTTCAAACTCACTGAAAATTATACTGTAAATATCATAGAATCATAGGACTGGAAGGGACGTCGAGAGGTCATCGAGTCCAGCCCCCCGCCCTCAAGGCAGGACCAAGCTCCATCTACACCATCCCAGGCTGTAAATTACATTCAAGGGAAGACAATTCAACTAACAAATCTATTAATTTTATTTCATTAAAATGATTCATGGTACTGATAAGTTTCAAATTCACTGAAAATTATACTGTAAATATCATAGAATCATAGGACTGGAAGGGACCTCGAGAGGTCATTGAGTCCAGCCCTCCGCCCTCAAGGCAGCACCAAGCTCCGTCTACACCATCCCTGACAGATGTCTATGTAACCTGTTCTTAAATATCTCCAGAGAGGGAGATTTCACCACCTCCCTTGGCAATTTATTCCAATATTTGACCACTCTGACAGTTAGGATTTTTTTCCTAATGTCCAATCTAAACCTCCCTTGCTGCACTTTAAGCCCATTACTCCTTGTCCTGTCCTCAGAACCAAGTGGAACAAATTTTCTCCTTCCTCCTTGTGACACCCTTTTAGATATTTGAAAACCGCTATCATGTCCCCCCTTAATCTTCTTTTTTCCAAACTAAACAAGCCCAGTTCATGAAGCCTGGCTTCATAGGTCATGTTCTCTAGACCTTTAATCATTCTTGTCACTCTTCTCTGTACCCTTTCCAATTTCTCCACATCTTTCTTGCACTTATGTCCAGTTCAACTTATGGTGACATAGGTGTGTTGAACTCTCCACATCTTTCTTGAACTTATGTGAGACTTCCTTTTTACAGAGAATCTTTAATTTTTACATTTTAAGAAAAAAACACACACACATTAACTAAATTTCACTGAAAGTATCAGTATCATTTATTAAGTGCACATAAGTTCAAGAAAGATGGTGAACACTTATGTTCACATATGGTGAATACTTATGTCCAGTTCAACACACCTGTTGATACAACCTAGAATCATATTTGCTTTTTTTGCAACAGCATCACACTGTTGACTCATATTCAACTTGTGGTCCACTATGATCCCTAGATCCCTTTCCGCCATGCTCCTTCCTAGACAGTCGCTTCCCATCTTGTATGTATGGAACTGATTGTTCCTTCCTAAGTGGAGCACTTTGCATTTCTCTTTATTAAACTTCATCCTGTTTACCTCTGACCATTTCTCTAACTTGCTAAGGTCATTTTGAATTATGTCCCTATCCTCCAAAGAAGTTGCAACCCCACCAAGTTTGGTATCATCTGCAAACTTAATAAGCGTACTCTCTATTCCAATATCTACATCATTGATGAAGATATTGAACAGTACGGTCCCAAAACAGACCCTTGCAGAACTCCACTTGTTATCCCTTTCCAGCAGGATTTAGCACCGTTAACAACAACTCTCTGACTACGGTTATCCAGCCAATTATGCACCCACCTTATCGTGGCCCTATCTAAGTTATATTTGCCTAGGTTATCAATAAGATAAACATAAATATATCAATAACACATTGTATTCAACTGATACCTATATATATTGCTGTTAGGGAAGCTACACTTCAATATTACATCTTAATCACAGAAAAGCACAGATTTATATGTTAGTTTATCAGTGAATTTTGGGTTTAAATCACAGAAAACACAGGCGTATGGTGGCCACTCATTAGAGTTAGCAATATAGCCCATCTCTCAGACATTACCATGATTATAAATGCAGGGCTTGATTCTGATTACATTGACCCTGATATTTATTGGCATAATTTCTTTGACTTCCTTTCATCTCAGTGGTTTAAAGGGAGATGACTATCAGGCTGACAAGTATTTTTGTCTCAAAATTCTAGTTATCCTCATGTTTGTTATCTTCATTCCAACTGAATATTTTTATTTAAACTCCTCTTTTTTTAACTTCATAGAATAATGATGTAAGCATTTCTGGTAATATAACTAGTCCAGAAAGCTAAATTAAAACTGTAAAGCACAAAAGTGACTGGAAGTGTCTGGCTAGATTTTATAGATATATAGATATATTGATATATATTTGAGAGGACAGTGGAAACTTAGATGAAAGGTTCACATTAAGGTGACATCAAAGTAACTGTCTTCTCTTTTAAGAGGTGAAACTGTTATCAAATCCCTTTATTGATAAAATCAGGATTTTGTTAGTCCAAGTCTTTGGTGTTATCAGAGAATTTGACAGCTTTGACTGAATTCCTTGGGCTGTTTTAAGGCAGACTTTTTGTACCTTTCATCTCACTCTCTCTTCACACCTCATCCATATCACTTTTTGCTATCTAAATGCACAAAAAAGAATTTTATGAAGTACAGTGTATTCCTAAAGTAATGATGAGATTGGGATTTCCTTACTAGGCTGTATTGCCTTGGTATGTTGAAGGTACTGTTTGCCACTCATGGACAAGCAGCTAGGCAAAGCTTCCCATTTTTGCTTTTGAAAGCTGGATGGTATTTAAAAATACAAGTAAATGATCCATATGCTGATTATTTCCTAACTTTGTCAAGCCTATGAAAGTAAATTCAGACCAAGTTAGTTTCTTTAGCTTCTTCAAGGCCGCTCTACCTCACACTAAAATCCAAGTGGTTCATCAGAAAGCCCCTAAATCTACAAGATATAAATGGAGCTCTGACCAAAAGGAGAACTGAGCTCAATTTTTCAGTAGACAGAATGAATTCTGAAAGTTCCACAAGGAGTAATGGTAGTTTGAATTAGAAATCCATTTATAAATGGATTTATTTAAATCCCGGGCTTCATTTGCAACTTCGAATGCCTACATTAGCCTCCCTAGTTTGAACAAGAGGGCTAGTGTAGACATCCCCAAGATATAAATGGAGCTCTGACCAAAAGGAGAACTGAGCTCAATTTTTCAGTGGACAGAATGAATTCTGAAAGTTGCATTAATACAAACATTTTATATGGCTTCAATAGATTTGATGTTCTTTATTTCACTGCTCAAAGGCAATACCGATCTCATGGGACAGTGTATGTTGAATAGGAATAGGCCTGCATTTGAGGAAGCACTTAGCTGACTCTCCCAGTTCCTCCTAGAACTCCTAGGCATTCAGGGGGATACATTTGCCATTTTAATATCTGTAGTGATCAATGTGAAGGGAACCAGGTTTGACCCTGCTGCTTCCTTGCCTTCTCTGGGCTTTATGCAAGAGTACCAGGTGGCCTATGAAGGAACAATCTGTATTCTTCATGCAGCAGGAATTGCTGGTGGTTTTAGCCCTTGTACAGTGGAGATGAGGCATAAAGTTAGAGTGAAGGATCTAATCCCTTATTGTACATTCTCACAAGAGCTAAGGACACTCTGGCTTCTCAATTGACTGTTGCTAGCAATGCTGCGTGAAAGGGGCATGCCCACAAGTTGTGAAAATACCCAGAATAACCTGCCATGTTCACAGTCCACTCCTACTCTCACTGATGTCTCTGTCAAAACTCCCAAAGGCAACAGTGGGGGCAAGATGAGGCCCAACATGTGCCGTATGAATAGTAACATCTAAAAAGGGGATTCAGTGAATGGAATGAAGGCAGTAATACACAGTAATTAGAACAGGAGACAGTAGCCAGGAATGAGCGCCAAGGGTTAAAGCTGGAGTCAGAGACCAGATTCCAGAGCCAAGCATTAGGGCTGATGTCAGAACCCAGGAATCAGAGTTGAGAGGCCATGTTACTTAGAATGAGGCAAGGTTGGCATAAGGCTGAGCTGCAGAGTGGGAACAAGAAGAGTAAAAAGTAGCAAGTTAAAAATAAACAAAAGGAAGTTTTTCTTCATACAGCGCACAGTCAGTCCATGGAACTCCTTGCAGGTTGATGTTATGAAGACCAGGATTTAACAGGGTTCAAAAAAGAACTAGATAAATTCATGGAGGTTAGGTCCATCAGTACTTATTAGCCATTTTGACTGCTGAGACTCTTTGGAGTAGATTGGACACTCCAGGGATAAATTGGAACACCCAAAACACTTAGTTGGAGTACTGTGTCCAGTTCTGGGCGCCACATTTCAAGAAAGATGTGGAGAAATTGGAAAGGGGACAGAGAAGAGCGACAAGAATGATTAAAGGTCTAGAGAACATGACCTATGAAGCCAGGCTTCATGAACTGGGCTTGTTTAGTTTGGAAAAAAGAAGATTAAGGGGGGACATGATAGCGGTTTTCAAATATCAAAAGGGTGTCACAAGGAAGAAGGAGAAAATTTGTTCCTCTTGGTTTCTGAGGACAGGACAAGGAGTAATGGGCTTAAAGTGCAGCAGGGGAGGTTTAGATTGGACATTAGGAAAAAATTCCTAACTGTCAGGGTGGTCAAATATTGGAATAAATTGCCAAGCGAGGTGGTGGAATCTCCCTCTCTGGAGATATTTAAGAACAGGTTAGATAGACATCAGTCAGGGATGGTGTAGGTGGAGCTTGGTCCTGCCTTGAGGGCGGGGGGCTGGACTCGATGACCTCTTGAGGTCCCTTCCAGTCCTATTATTCTATGATTCTATGATACTATGAAAACCCTGGGACCATTTGAAAGAACTACAAAAAAGAATCTAAAATTCAGGAATTGGTGTGAAGAAAGTTCATTTATCGTGTATATTCATTAAAGTTTTCTTTTTTCATCTCCTGAAGATCTTCCCCTCCCCTCTTGACCCATCCTGACCATTCACAGCAGTATAAATAATGAGAAATTTCCACTTCTATGAATGGAGTTGCATCAGTGTAAGTGAAATATAAATCAGGATTGCATTGCTGCTTCTTGACATCTTGAATATCTATGTTAGTTCATTAGCTACTGAGCATTGCTATTGCACAGTGATCCTGGAACAAGGGCACTGAGCATATTGCTAGTATCTTACTACCTTCCAGCAGATTGCTAGTTTTTCCTAGTTTTAATGACAACTTTTTAAAGTACAGAAGCCTATGGGTTATAGAATGTAGCTTAGCTACTACTTTTTGATTCATGTGCCATGTGCTGTGAATTAACATGTGAGGACTCTAATCTTCTGAAACTAAACTATGGCTTTAGTAAGATAACTATTTACAGAGGGCCTGCAGCTACAATAGCATTCCAGTTACAAGTCTGCCTCCTCTGGGTGCCTCCTCTAATTTCTTCCCCTCAGAAACTTGTGCTCCTCTCCCCACCTTACACACAGATTGCTTCAGTTAGTTTGTGTAATTTCTCAGAACTTCAGCAATTTCTCAATGCATATGCATTATTTTTTCTCCTAATCCCCTTTTCTTGACTCTTCAATATGTCTCTCATTAGGATTTGCATTTGGAACTGTAGGAAAGGTTTATGTATTTCTAAGAAGCAAATAATAGATGTGTGCACTTCTGTGTTTGCCATTTTGGCTTCCTTTTAATGTAATTCATTATTCCGCATTATTATACAGTACATAGTGCTGCCAAGTTACTTTGTATAATAATAATGAGCTATTAATTAACATCCAAGTATACATGTTTCTTCCAACAATTTGTGGTAATAAAGTAATTAATGAAATCCAAGATTGGAAGTCTGGCTATAATACCCAGACTATTACAACTGATTCTCCAAAATAATGTGGCCAGTAATTACGCAAAGAGAAAAATGTATTGTAGATATAAAAGACAATGTAACATGACTGTCATGTGATATAACTGTTGTCATGGTAACTGTATTACTTTTTCATGCACAATTTACAGCACATTCAAGAGGAGCATCCAGCAATTAAAATGAAATTGGCATATACACCCATATCATTTCATCCTCTGACAAATTTTCACTTTTGCTAGTTACAGAAAAGGCACCATCCTCTATTCTTTTTTTAATCAATGGCTTCATCCATTAGTATTTGTAAAGTCTTTGAAATCCTAAAATGTAAGGTGCCACTGAAGTGCAAAGTATGATTCTTTGTTTACTTTACTGCTTCTTACCATATTGGAGACTTGGAGATTTAGTTTTTGTCCTGGGGAATCTGCATGTCAGGCTGTAGTAATAATCAAAGGGGAAATGGAATGCTTTAATGGTGGCCTTAATTTAAATTTAAATTTTTAAATTTTAATCTGAACATAATCTGTCTGATTAGCGATACTTGCAGTCCCAGCATTGAGGATCTGAAAGGAGGGGAGTTGAGCAAGTTTAAAAAAGGAATGTAACAAACAACTTCATTAATTTATTTGCCAAGGAATTCTCTGCTAGTGTCACTCAGTTAGATAATCTGGAGCACTTCACTTGTGTTCCAGATTATCTGGTGTGACCCTCCTTTGATTTTATTGGAATTACACTCAGAGTTTGGTCTATTATTCTAAAATCATATTTTCTTCCCTGTCATGAATATTGAGCATTCCATTGAACAGGACCTCCTCTGTGTCTTGCGGATCCAGGATCCAATCCTGAAACATTGTGAGTAGAGATGGCTGATTTTTTTTTAAACAAAGTCAGTGAAAATGGACATTTTTCCACTTTTTTGTGAAAAATGTCAGTTTTAAACCAGCTAACAAGAGATTTTTTTTTCATAATTTTGAAATTCAGATGAAATACAACAAAAATTATGGATAACAGTTCTATCTCATTTTTTCATTATTCTCTTTCTTAGGTCTGTGTGCATTCACCTTTTGTCTCTTGCCTTTTATGCAGGCTAAGTCTAGACTGAAGGCTTCTTTTGGAAGAAGCTTTTCTGGAAAAGATCTTCAGAAAAAACTTTTCTGAAAAAAAGTGTCTACACAGCAAAAGCACACTGAAAAAACAATCTGCTTTTTCGAAAGATAGCATCCACACTGAATTCACCCTATCTTGCATTTAAATTGTGATTACTATGGATAGAGCAGCCACCAGGGTTCCTGTGCTTTTTCTTCTTTCCTCTTCTTTTGAAAGAACTCCCTCTTTCCCATCTACACATGCCTTTTTCGAAAGAGTTATTTTGGAAAAAGGCTTCTTCCTTGTAGAAAGAGGATTACCAATCTCAGAAAAAACCCTCTGTTCTTTCAATTTTTTTTTTTGAAAGAACATGGTTGCAGTGTGGACGTAAGTGAAGTTTTTTCAACGGCCGTTTTTCCAAAAAAACTCTGCAGTGTAGACATACCCTCAAAGCGTAAGCCCTTTAGTACAGGGACCATCATTTTGTTCTTGGCATAGTACAGGGTAGCCATAATCCATGACTGGGGATCCTAGCTGTTACCATAGTACAAATAATAAGAAATAACAATAGTAATGATAACTGGACCTTATCCAAAGACCTTTGAAGTCTATGCAAAGACTCCTTTTGACCTTGGTGCGCTTTGGATCTGGCCCTTTGTATGGACTGATCACACATTAGCAGTGATATTTAATTTTTCAGGGTGAGTTGTGGCCACTGAAGAGATTTGTAAAAGAACTTCCTATGACTGCAATAAGTGATTCCAAATCAGCAGTGAAATTCATTGTTAATCCTTTTAACCTCTATTCTAATCTACTAGTATTTATTTAGAGACCCCATGTGAACTACATTAGGATAGTGATTCAATATCTTAGTGATATTTGATATGTTAATCCTGTGTTTATTTTTAATTTGACTAATGAGACTGGTTCGTTATTTAAAATGGCCTCAGGAATGTTAGTTTATGTATAGCATTATTCTATCATCTGCTACATTGAGGTTAACTTCCTCTGTGCTGCTCTGTGTAGGCTTTTCAATTAGAGTAAGTTGTAATGTCTATTCTTTGGGGTTTTTTAATTATTATATATCTTTAACTTCTCTTAAGAAGTATATTTTAGACACACTTGGTATCATTTTGTATTATTTTGACATGGTGTGTCATGTATTATGACTTAAAGTGGAAAATTGGACCTGGATTTTCAGAAGCAGCTATTTTAAACAGTTCACATGTGTGCACTCTTCTATGTGAATGAGAGAGAGCATATGTTATTGGGCGGATTGCCTTGATTTCGCTTTTGGAGAGTAACTAAAGCTGTAGCTGTTTCCAAACCTGGTGATCTTTACAAGCTGGCAGACATTTTTGGTACAGTACTTTAAGGGGGTTTTGTTGCTGTTGCTGTTGTTTTCAATGGCTAAAGTTGCACTGAGATGTAGAGGTCAGTTGCACAGGGAATCACCAGTTGAAGGTCTATGGTTGCCTGCACACTCCTAAAATTCTGTAGAAAGTGCACCTACACAGCCCTGCAAAGTCTATGATGTGGATGCATTGGAAACTAACCAGGAAAAGATATTCAGGACAAGAAATTAAGAACCGAGTGCATTTCATCCATGGTCTGAGATAAATTGATAAACAACAAACTCTGCTTTAATAACAGAGATCTGAAGTCTATAAGGCAGATCATCAGCTGATATTAAATCAGCATAGCTCCTTTCACTTGAGTGAAATTACACTATTATACCAGCTGAGGACATGTCCCTGTGCTTGTAGGTGAACCAACGTGAAACAGGAAAAATGTCTTATTTGCCCTTGCTCCCCACATTCTAACTACTATCTCTTAATGATGCCAGTTGGAGATCTTCTATCATCATTTTTCTGCTCAGTGTTATGCTGTTGGGCAACCCAGTTAACCTGCTTCTTAGAGCCAATCATCTTCATTTAATGCTGTCCCAGTACTATAGTGTGATATCAATGTCTTGCCATTCAGACTCAATTTTCAGTCATCAACCTCTATTTTTACAGGCATACCTTTGTATCTGCAGTTAAGTTATTAGCACTTCCTGTTAGGTCACTCTGAACCTGAAAATCAGAGTTAGATAACAAAGTGATCTAAACTATGTGTGAAAATAACTTCAGGCATACAGCTGGGCACTAACCAAATGGCCACTGTGGTTCTGCTGGACAGGGGCGGATATAGGGCAGGGCAAACGGGGTGGCCGCCCCGGGCCCCGTGCTTCAGAAAGCCCCGCACATGCGCCGTGGCGCCGCTGCGCATACACATGGCGTCACTGCGCATGCGCTGTGGCAAAGGGGGGCCCCCGCGGAATTATGTTGCCCGGGGACCCGCAAAACTGTCATCTGCCCCTGCTGCTGGACAGAACAAACCTATATAGCCTAGCAGTAACCAACTCTATTATATATCTCATTATGGTCCCTCAGATTTCTCACCATGTTATGACTTATTCTTAATTAGAAGAAAAGGAGGATTCCAAGTATTGTCTTTTACTTTGTGGGTTGTCCTATCATGTAATTTTTTTACAATACAAGTTGATATCAAAGGGTTTTTCTTGTTTTTCTTGTCAGGCTGAGTGAGCCTTCTTTTCCCTTTATTTTACTTTAGCTGAGTGATTTCCCTCCCAAAATATTGTTGATCACTAAGTGTTGTGATATTGCTAATTACAGATCCCCCGTTCACCATCTGCCACTAAAAGGGGGAAAGTTCCAGTTCAATGCAAAATTAAATAATTGCATTTCAACTACAATCTAAAGTGAGGTACTTTTCTATCAAATAATGAGGAAAGTTTGCTTTGCTATTTTTCATTATACTTTGATTAAATACAAATTATTTTAAGCAAATAATTTAAAAAGAATTTATTAAAGGCAGCAAATCAGAAAACGAATTCACCTATATAGCTACTTCCAATTTTCAATGTTGTGATGATCAGTTTGTAAAAATGCTTTCTAGAATTCCTCACGGAGTTGCCAGTGCAGAACCTGATTCTGAAACCAGTATTTTATGTGAACAGTCATAATCAGTGTTTAATTTGAGCCAAGGAAAGCCAGATCTGAGTCTCAGCACCAGTGGGTGTGGCAGTTCATAGACCTGACACTACTTTTTTTTTTTTGTTTGAGCTCCAGCTCCTTTTTCATTACAAATTAAACGTTGGTCAAAATGATGCCCATAGATCTGATTTTCCTTCCTGTTAAACTGCCATTAGTCCACTGACTTTTCTAGAGTTACTTATGATTTACATCAGTGACGATGTAATGGGAAAAGAATCAGGACCCAACCTATAAATAAACTAGTGAAACTGTAAAAAGCTCTATCTAAAGTAGACATTATTAGCATTTTCTAGGGACAGGAAAAGTAGTAGAATATTTATTATTATTACAACAATAAAAAAACCCTAGTTCTTGCTATTAGGCATCTCTATCTGTATCTATACATACCACTACACTACATCTATATCTATATCTACCATATCTACAAATCTATATAGATATGGTCGATATAGCCTAATAGATTGTAAACATATAGGTGCGTCTAGACTGGCAAGATTTTGTGCAAAAACTTGCCAGCTGTCTACACTGGCCGCTTGAATTTGCGCAAGAGCACTGACTTTGTAATGTACAAAATCAGTGCTTCTTTGCACAAATACTTCCATGCTCCCGCTCGGGAAAAAGCCCTCTTGCACAAGAATACTTGGTCAAGAGGGCCTGTGTAGACAGGGAAGAACTGTTTTGTGCAAAAAAGCCCCTATGGCTAAAATGGCGATCGGGGCTTTCTTGCGCAAAATCGCGTCTAGACTGGCCACGGATGCTTTTGCGCAAAAGCACTTTTTGCGCAAAAGCATCCTTGACAATCTAGACACGCTTTTGCGGAAATGCTTTTAATGGAAAAACTTTTCCATTAAAAGTATTTCTGCAAAAGCATGCCAGTCTAGACGCAGCCATATAGTAGTAAACCTATAGATATAGATATAAACAGATCAACTGATCAATCCAGAGGTTTTTCTAGTGTATAGATCCAAAATAGGTTTTTTTTTTTTTTTTTTTTTGAAGCAAGGATTATCCTAAAGATTCCAAAAGCCTTTTGTCATATTTACTAAAAAGGAAATGAAGATTCTGAGTCAGAAGGTATCACATTTTCAATATGAAAGGTCTTACTTATTTGCCAGGTTCTGCTTGCCCACTAGCTTCAGTGGGAATTCAGAGTACAATCAGTAATTTGCAGGAGAGACCTAAGATCAGAATTGGTTTTTATTCTGTTCATCTAGCTTTAGGAACATTCGAAGACAAATCTTTTATCCACGTGTGATTTCTTTTCTTCCTCTCACTCAGTTTGTTTCCTTGTTTGGGGTTCTGCAGAACAAAGAACTTGCTAGATGGAATGAATGCATGAGACTAGTCTCATGCAGACTAGAAATATAGCATCATTCAAAAAGGAAAACATCTGAGAAAGAATAAATCTCCTTTTTTAATGTGCTTGAGCTTGTATTAAAAAAATACAGATGTACTGTATGCGTATGAAATTTTTGATTAAAATGTCTCTCACCAGTCTGTCTCTTTAATTAAATAAAGCCTGCGTGGTATTAATCAAGGCATAAAGAATTTATGCCCAAATCCAGATTAATTAAAAGCCCAGAAGCTTGAAGAACAGACTGTGTATAAATACTAAAATAAATCAATCCAAACATAATATTTATGGATATGGGCTGTGTATTCCTAATATATAAATAATTTTTGATGAGTGATTTATGGTAAATGTACCCTGGAAATACATTCTTAATAGAATGCATTTAAACATAAAGTTAAGTAAACAGTGTGATTTACAAATTTCCTTTATAAACATGTTTTAAATTATAGTTCTATTTATAATACTTCTTAATTGTTAATTTTATAACAAATCATCAGATATATACTGCCTATTTTACCACATTAGTGAAGAAAGGGTAAAAAACACTTCCTGCAGGATACATAGTATTATAGGTTTGACCAAGCTATATTGAAAATCACTGTTTGTCTCCACAGATACAGAGACGTCATAGGCTATGTCTACACAGCAGCATTATTTCAGAATAACTGATAATGTCAAGCTGGAGGATTTCTTACTCCAACTTATGGTTACCCTCATTTCATGAGGAGTAAGTGAAGTCCAGGGAAGTGTTCTTCCTTCTACTTCCTGCTGTGTAGACAGTGCCAAAAGCTGACAAGATATTTTGACTTCAGATATGCTATTGATGTAGCTCAAGAGGCTGTTCTTATGGTACTTTACCCCATTATATTTAAAGATTGTCCTGAACTTCAGAGTCTGACTCTAGGATTCATCATCCCAGTGTTTAAATTCGGTATACAACTTTAGGCCAGTCGGGGATGGGGGAGTCATACATTTCAGATTTGGAGCTGAATTTGTGCAGAGTCTGAGAAGAAAGGTCAGATGTGTTGCTTTAGCTTGGACCTATCTTTAGCTATAACAGTCTGAAGATCTCATTAAACAAGAATCTGGAAAGATTACCTAAGCATATCTCTAACAAGTCAATGCAAAAAGCCAACATGAATGATAAATGGAATGTAGTTCTCCACTGTGGCAAAAGATATTGAAGATTCTGCCCAGAGATCTGACTGATGGCTGCAGTGGTTGCACATATTAATTTCTATGCAATTACAAAATAATGCAAATTATTCTACCAATTGCCAGCATTTCTTATGGTAACAATGGCTGCCAGTTACCACAGCTGTGAAGACAATGCATGTCATCACTATAGCTGTCAAATACCAAATTTAACACCTGTTTGCTAATGTTGAGGGTGTGCAGCATGGGCCATAGGATAATTGCTTTACTTAGAATGAGATGGGAGGAGGGGCCCTTTGGAAGGAAAGTCTGTATACATTCCAATTATATATATTTCACTGCTCACGTCTCATTTTTCTACTGCATTTTTCCTCCGTTAGCCTCTGGCATTAGTGCTGCATTCTGATAAGATGATATTTTGTTCAACTTAGCTAGGCAGCCACTGCAAGGTATTTAATGTGGGATCTGTAACACCTGACCTAGGCTTATGCATGTTATTTTTGGGTCAGGTAGCCCACCTGAAATTCCTAATTTTTGACATCTGCACATACCAGCTGGTAATGAGTATTTGGATTCCTAACATCTCTAGTTTTTAATCTCTTACATTAGACTTGTTAATAAGGATAGATGGAAAGCAGGTGTGGTAGTGGTTGAGGGAGTTATTGGCAGACATAATTGCTTCAACTATTGTTTTAAGCTTTTTTTCTCCCTGCACAGTTTGTCCTTATTGCAGCTGTCGATTGCAGCTAAACTAGGAGTGTACAGCCTCTCCATTTTCTTCACTATTTACAAATCTAAATCAGTGGATGGAAAACCTCCAGGATTCTATCACTTTTTTGTTCAATGTAAATAAAAAGTGAACATTCAAAGTGAATCATTGCAGCTGAGCACAATGTTAACCACAATCGTGATCCTGCCAAAGGTATAATCTAGAGCAGTAGTCACCAACCAGTAAATCACGATCTACCAGTAGACCTTGGAGCCTCTGACAGGGGATCCTGACTGATTTGGCTGGGAAGCTATCAAGTGATAGTACCTCAGTTGCCCCTCCACCAACTGTCCTGCTGCTCTTACCCTCTGCCTTGGAGCTGCCCCCTTGGGAGCCTTTATCTTGCTGTGCAGAGTGTGGGAGGGAGAAGAAGGGGGCGCTGATGTCAGGGTATCCCTCCTCCCCCACTTCTGTACTCTTATCTCTACACTGCAAATCTCTGTCACTCTCATACATTGGCTACATCTAGACTGGCATGATTTTCCGGAAATGCTTTTAACGGAAAAGTTTTCCGCAAGCATTTTCGGAACAGAGCGTCTAGATTGGCAGGGACGCTTTTCCGTAAAAGCACTTTTTGTGGAAAAGCATCCGTGCCAATCTAGTCATGCTTTTCTGCAAAAAAAGCCCCTATCGCCATTTTCATGATCGGGGCTTTTTTGCGGAAAACAAATCTGGGCTGTCTACTCTGGTCCTTTTGCCCGAACGGGAGCAGCATAGTATTTCCGCAAAAACACTGACAATCTTACATGAGATCGTCAGTGCTTTTGCGGAAATTCAAGCGACCAGTGTAGACAGCTGGCAAGTTTTTCCGGAAAAGCGGCTGATTTTCCAGAAAAAACTGGCCAGTCTAGACACAGCCATAGTGTGTGTGTCTATCATTCTCACAAACACACACTGACCTTCACTCATCTTCTGACCCAACACATATGTGTGGGGTTGTTGTTACTTCTTTTACTGCTTGCAGTTTTATGTTTGGTTTTAGACTGGTCTGTGCATTTCATAATTTTCATTCCTCTCACACTTAAATTTAATTCTTTGAGTTGTGAGTTCTAAAATGCCTAACCTGTCGTGGATGGTGTAATTATTCCTATGGCAATTGCTGCTCTTGGAAGTGGCTAGCATGTCTCTGCAGCCTCTGAGAAAGGCAGAGCAAGAATCATAGAATCCTAGGGCTGGAAGAGACTCCAGGAGGTCATCGAGTCCAGCCCAAAGCAGGACCAAGGGGTCTCCCCATGCTCTCCTTGCCTGCAGACACCACTCCTGCAGCTCCAGTTCATTAATAATGAGGAACCATGGCCAGTAGAAGCTGTGGGCTCAGTGTCTGTAGATGAGCGGCAGCACATGATGCCATTTATATGCCAGCTGCTTTGAGGAGCGATGCAGGACCAGGGCAGGAGTAACACTGCCTTAACTTCCACTGCTCCACTACCCGGAAGGCCTCTCAGTTAAATAGTGCCTAGCCAGAGTCTGCTTCCTGAACCCTTGTCCCAATCCTGAACCTCTTCCTGTCCCCAACCTCCTGCCCCAGATGTAAGTCCCCCTGTACCCAAACTCCTTCCCAGAGCTTGCACCCTGAAACCCCTCCTGAACACCAATCCCCCACCCTGGACTAAGCCTGGAGCCCCTCCCACACTCAAAACTCCTTGGCCCAAGACCAAAGCCAGAACCCCAATCCTCTACTCCAGCCTGGTGCAAGTGAGTGAGGATGGGGGAGGAAGGAGGATGGGATGAGCAGGGTGAGCTTTGGAGAAGAGGTGGAGCAGGGGCAAAGCCTCAAAGAAAGGGCGGGAAGGAAGTGGGACAAGGGTATTTGGGTTTGAGGTAGATCTTACATTGCACTTAAATTGAAAAAGTGATCTTGTTAAAAAGGTTGGAGACCACTGATCTAGAGTTCTTGTGTTCTAATTCAGGCTCTTGTGTTTGTACTTTCCAGAACAGGTAGCTTAGGGAAGGGTGCAGAAGGCCATAACAAGAACCATGGGTACCAGTTTATTTACAAGCAACACTCCAACTGGGGACATTTAGATTTACTTTCACCACTATTTGCAGCTGTGGGCTATGTTCTCTGCTGGTGCCTGAGGGAGCAGCTCAATTAAAATCAATTGACTTGAACAGTGCTGTGTTTCAATTTACACTGGCAGAGAACTTGACCCAGTAACTCAGTAAGAATGTTGTATTTTCTGGGGCTGGATCTTCAAAAGATTTGAGCTCCCATTTCCATACCAAAGTGAGGGGGCATGTTGGATGATGGACTCTTTCGTAGAGTTGCCTACAAGTCTTACAGCTTATGCTCCTTGAGGCTGAGAGTTTTCATTTAATCGGGTCCTTATTTAGGTGCCCATATGGGAGAGGAGCTCTTTTGAAAACCTGGCCCTAATTGTGACTGCTGATTATATGAGAATCTGGACCAGGAAACATAGACAGAAAGCAGTTTTTTGTATGTACAGTATGCAAATGTACCTTCATTTGTCTCCTAATGTGGTAACATGGACTGAGGCAGTTTGATGGGCTGTACACTCTCTCCAGCATACACATTTCTCAGTTGTGCTTCTGCAGCCATGCTGGGTGGGGAGAAGGAACATCACCCACAGCCAGGTTGGGAAGAATGCTGGCTTTGTAAGGCATGCTGAGCAAAACTCCACTCTGTGTGTGACACCAGGCAAGACGCTTGATTTAAATGGGCTGCCTGGGTGTAACTGAGAGCAAAGCCAGGATCAATCATTACAGAAATGATAGGCGAGTACCCATACTGAAAAATTTGCTATACCTGTAAAAAAGGCATAGATAGCCTTCCTTCAAGCATGGTTATGCATACATTGGGGTGCCATGACCCCATTACTGGCTTACCCAGTAACACCTGTGGAGGGCCATTCACTTCAAGCAATACTAATTCCCTCCATTTCCTTATGCCTCCCTTGTATCTCCAGTGTCTGTGGTCATCATGGATCCTTGATGTACAGGTGCACTCTGGGAAGCTGAAGATGGATTCCCTGTCCTCCCTTTTGACTCCAATTAATGGCCATGATTTGGCCATTAAAGTGTATGCACCCATAAACTAAATTATAACCATATTTTCTAGGGCTAGTTTCAAATGTGCAAAGTACATTTCAAAGTTACAGAGGGTAAAATGACCAAAATCGTCCAGTAATCATGTTTCCTCAACATTTCCTTGCGTCTCTTCCTAAGCTGGAAAACAAGATTTTGTCTTATACTTGTCAGTTCATTCTTTCTCTTGGGTATTTTGGTCCATTGTAAACATCAGTTTAAAAAAAAAACAACAACAACAACAAAGTATCTTACCCTGTATCTTTTCTAGATTTCAGACAAATAATTTTGTTACATGCTTATTAAATAGTTCTGCCTTAGTTTTAATCCTACTATTCCCCCTCCTCCTGATGTAATCTGATTCAAAGTAATCTAATACTATCTCTCAACCCTCATTTTTATGTCCTGCTCATCATCAGTGTATCCTACACACTTGTCAATAGATTGTTCTACTGTCAATCTGGTGCTTTATTTTGAGTGTGAGGTGTAGGCATAGGAAGACATGCCACACAGAAGTTACCACAGTACTTTGAATCTATCCATCATGTTGCTGGGCATCAACAAAGAATCTCCATGTAAAATCCTCTTCCCAGGTGGATTTTTTGATAAGCCACTCACCTTGCTATTTCTGCTGCCTGGCAAAATCTGTATGTGCTCAGTCTAGAATACTGAATCAGCCAATGTGCACCCACATTTGTTGGGAGAAATTCATAAGCCATAACACATTTCTAGACAGGTAGTGCCTGATTTTCACAGGTGCTCTCACAACTTCATTGGAAGCAAAAGGAAATTAAGGCTATGTCTACACTGCATTTTTGGGGGGTTGGGGGAAGAGGATATGCAATGGTGTGCTCATTTGCATATCTTCTTCCAATTCTGTTTGTGGAAGAGGTTTTGCTGCTAAAAAGCCCCATGTAGATATGGCCATTTGTTGCAAAAAATCCCCTTATTCTCAAGATCCTGTAAACCTCGATTTTTGAGGAAGAAGGGATCTTGCGAAAAAGGCTTTTTTTCCAACAAATGGCCATGTCTACTCGGGGCTTTTTAGCAGCAAAACCTCTTCCGCTAAAAGAATTGGAAGAAGATATTCAAATGAGCACTCCATTTGCACATCCTCCCCCCCTCCCCCCCAAAATGCAGCATAGACATAACCTTCACACTAAGGCCACAAGTGAAGAAGCATGCTGTGTCCAACTGAAATAAGAGGAGAAATAGACTATAGACACCTAGTCAGGAATATGGTCAGAATATTAGAGCCAATACTCTTGACTCTTATAACAAAGTACAATGGAATTGAAAACTTATCTTTGTAAATCTTTTCTCAACTCCCCCTTCATCCCCAGTTTAGGCTCATGTTTCTTGCAGCAGGACAAGCTGGTAACCAACTTCTATAACTACCGTATTTAAAGGTGTATAATCAGTACAATCAAAAGTAACCATTTCAACAAATCTTGTTAATCAGTGCTCTAGATCATGCATTTACACCTCTGCACCTGTCTGATATTCCACAAGTGCCTCGAGTGGGGAAACAGGTGGAATTCCAATGAGTTTATACTTCCTGATTCATGTGTTATTTCATCAAGTTGTTGACTCTGTAACATTAACTTTTTAACCTTAATTGGAAAAGGTATTTCTGTATAACAAGGATAATCAAAGGCAAAATCAATCTGGCTTCTTATGCAGAGAATTATTCACCATGCATTTGGTATGTTGCATTATTTAGAGGATACTTGTTTTTCCACGGCTAATTGAGTCAATGATGGCATGTTAGAAGCCTCAGAAGGATGTGAAACTTGAAAATAAGGATTTGAGTGACGCACATCTGAATGATTGTAGGTGAGCTCAAAGTATTCACCTTGTGTACCTATTGTCTCTTGAGAGAAAAGCCATTTCTTTAGGTAAGTGGCATGACATATGTGTCACAGTGTATCTGATTAGTACATGTGATTTGATGTGATACAACCAGACATAGTCCTAAATAACAAAAATGGAGAATTAAACAGAAACAGGCACCTGTACAGATGCTTCTATGGAGCAAATTGTTGGAACAAAACAGTTGCTGGAAGTTGAAGATTTAGCTGTATCTCAGCAGGGGCTTGTTCCAAAGTTGGTGGCAGTCATTCTATTGATAACAGTGGGCTTTAGTTCAGGTCTCCACTGATCAAACCCCGTCTTCTTTAAATCTGATACAATTTTACGAACAAAACATATTACAAGAAACAAAATGTGTACATCACAATGGAAAGAAGGGATGTAAATGTCCTTAAATCCCATCTTCCCTATCATCTTTCATTGAGTATGAAAATGTTAACACCCCCCCCCCCACCACAACCACCATCTTTCACTATGCCATGATGGCAACCTCCATTTCCCTCTTGTTACATTTCAAACTAGCACCTTTGTGCTTTTTTCCATTCTAAACTCGTCTTCCTCCTTCAAAACCCTCCCCCTGTGCTGGGATGACTATATAATATGTGGGTAGGGCTGGCTGCTAGTGGGCTGCTACTTTGCTGACCAGTACTGCCTTATGGTTTTCTTGTTTCCCCCAATGGTCTGATTGTCTAAAGGTATGTCTACATGGAATGCTTATTTTAAAATAAGCTATTCCGGAAGAATAACTCCAAACTAACTTATTTCAAAATAGCACATTTACACTACAGGAAAGCCTCAAATTTAGGTCAAGGTATGCTTCCCTAATGTGGACATGCTACCTCGATTTAGAGCTCCAGCAGTCACTGGGGAGTAATTAGTTTGAATGGCCCTGGGGAGGAGCTATTTCGGAATAGGTGTTATTTTTCATGGAATGAGGTTTACAGAAGTCGGAATAAGGAGTCCGTTATTTTGAATTTATTTCAAAATAACAGAACTGCTGTGTAGATGCTCGCATTGTTATTTTGGAATAACGACTGTTATTCTGAAATAACGCTGCCATGTAGACACACCCTTACACTTAGAGAACGTGAAAGGACTCAGAAGACAAATCCTGCAATATGAGAAAGGCAAGTGCATAGTAGCGGTAGTCAACACACAGACTGGAAATAAGTGTATTTAGTTCCTCAGCCTTTAAACAGTAAGGGCATGTCTACACTAAAAAAAAAAATATTTTGAAATAACTTATTTCAAAATAATAACTCCCAAGGTAATTATTTTGAAATAGCATGTCCACACTCCAGAGAAACCTTGAAATTAATCCGAGGCAGACTTCCTTAATGTGGCTTTACTTAGAACCCCAATGAAGCACTGGGGAGTAATTACTTTGAATGACTCTGGGACATAGTTATTTAAAAATAGCAGCAGTGGAGCATCCATACTACCGCTATTTCAAAATAACAATTTAGAAACAAGTGTTATTTCTTGTGGAAAGCAGGAGTTATTATTTCAAAATAACCAGCCCCTTATTTTGAAATAACGGACTTGGTAGTGTGGATGCTCCACTTGTTATTTCAAAATAATGGGTGTTATTTCAAAATAACTCCATAGTGTAGGCCAGGGCTTAGAACTTACAGTCTTGTATTGCTGCAGATGAAAGCTAGCATTTTCTTTCGGGGTATTAGGTCTGGAATAATTCCATTTATTTGGGAGGGGTAATTTGAAAAACATATTTCAACTGCTTTTTCTTTTTTGGATAGCAGCACAGTGGGTTTCTAGGTCTCATGAATCACTGATAGCACAGCTTCACATTAACTGGTGATTGCATTTGTTAATAGAACATTTTGTGCAGCCAGTGTTTCTGTCTATAAACAATAACACCAGGCCAAGGGAGATAACTTCCCTGATGCCTCTGTGCCTTTTCCTTGTTGAAAAAAAGCAGGAAAAGGAAATAAATGGGCACAATGAAAGTCTCTATCTATAAACACAAAACCTGCACTGAGCTACAAATTCCTGATAAATCTAGGGCTTTATCATCACTCGTATGCACTACATTCGATCATTTAGATCTATGCAGTAAGAGCAAAGTGGGTGCACAATTTCCTAAGGAAGACTCCTACATGAAATTGCATTGATGGTTATGTATACACCCATTTTCAACAGGGTTAAATAATTACACCAGCGTAAAGTATCTCAGAATCATCTCTATGGTTCTAATTGTGCTTCCAGTAGAAATCAATGACAACATTCCCATTGACTTAATTATGAGCAGGTTCAGGCTCTGTGGCAACACTGTAGTAGCCACTGTTCCCACAGCTTGCTTAGCAATGCTCTGAGCTTGAATTGCGAGAGAGAAATCACTCACAGCTGCAGCACAAATTTTGAAACATGCATTATCTTACAATTTGAACATATCAAACAAAAGGTTAGGAGGCTATGTTATACTTTCCTGGCACTCACAGGAAACACATGAGCATTAATTAGTTAATATTTGTACAGTGCCTGGAACACGTAAAATGTTGTGCATACCTGTTGTTTTATTATAACCATGCCTTTTGGTTTTCTGGTATTTTAATTATTTTAAAATGTTATTTGATCTTGTGGATTCAATAAGATCCTTTCAAATCAAATTATTGTGGTGTTATAATTGATCAATTACTATTGCATCAAGTGAACTTGTTTGTGCAGTTCAGTCTCGTGTATTTTACAATGTGTTCATTCCTCCCTGTTCTACGTATTCTGACACATTTTGTAGGGCACACTAAATCAGCAATACTACATTATCTTAACCCCTAGCCTTTATTTGTCTTTTTTTAATTGTAAACTGATGATGAAAAAGGATGCTATCGCTATTCTTATTTGGTGAGACAGAAATGACAGATTACAGTGACAGGGAGAATAAAGATGGGTGCTGAATGGCCGTCGCCTTTTGTTTTATGACACAAGTTGGTTGCTTTAGGGGACTGACAGCAGAACAGAAGTTTTAATGATTGCATCGAATAGATGACTGCATACATTTCATAGGCTGACTATGGCTTATTCTTTCTATACAAATACAAAGGTGTTTGTTTTCTTTACTCCACCCATTGCTTTGCCTAAGTGGGAGAGTTGTATGTTGTAACTGTTGCAACTCCACCATGTTTGTAAATACGGCTTGTAAAAAACTACATACAGGCAGTCCCCGGGATACGTACAAGATAGGGACTGTAGGTTTGTTCTTAAGTTGAATCTGTATGTAAGTCGGAACTGGCGCCCAGATTCAGCCGCTGCTGAAACTGATCAGTTTCAACAGCGGCTGAATCTGGATGCCAGTTCTGACTTACATACTGATTCAACTTAAGAACCCCAGGAATCCCCAAGTCAGCTGCTATTGAAACTGATCAGCAGCTGATTCCAGGAAGCCCGGGGCAGGGGCTTCCTGTAGTCAGCCGCTGGTCAGTTTCAGCAGCGGCTGACTTGGGGATGCCTTGGGCAGAGCAGCTGGGGTGCTGCTGAGTTGGTCCAGTAGCACCCAGAGCGGCGCTACGGGACCAACTGGCAGCACCCCAGCTGCTGTACCACAGGCGTCCGGAGCAAAGCCGCAGAGCACGGGGGCAGCGGGACAGCCCAGACGCGCCGTGGCTGTCCTGCTGCCCTCGGGCTCCACGGCTTTGCTCTGCTTTGCTCCCCCTCTCCCTGGTCTGCAGACCAGGGGGACGGGGAGAAAGCCGCGGAACACGCAGGCAGCGGACAGCCCAGACACGTCTGGGCTGTCCGCTGCCCGCATGCTCCGCCGCTTTGCTTCCTCTCCCTGGTCTGCTGGAGACCAGGGAAACAGCCCTGTTCGTAACTGCTGGGCTGTCCGCTGCCCGCGTGCTCCGCGGTTTTGCTCTGCTTTGTTCCCCTTCTCCCTGGCCTGCAGACCAGGGAGACGGGGAGCAAAGCAGAGCAAAGCCGTGGAGCACGTGGGCAGCGGACAGCCCAGACATGTCTGGGCTGTCCGCTGCCCGCGTGCTCCACCGCTTTGCTTCCTCTCCCTGGTCTGCTGGAGACCAGGGAGACGGCCCCGTTCGTAACTGTGGATCCGACGTAAGTCGGATCCGCATAACTCGGGGACTGCCTGTATTTGAAATGTTTCATTACATTTTTTTCATCAATCTCTGGAGTTTTTCAAAAATCTGTGGAAGTTGATCAAAACTCAAAATTCAGATTGAAATTTTGGAAATTAAATTATTTTTAACCAGCTCTGTTGATGCGTGTATTGCATCCCCCACAAGTCCATAGACAGGATAACTGCTTTAGCTTAGGTAGTAGCTCTGTTTTTTAACACTAAATGTTGCAGTTTCAAAGCCAAAGTGACCTATGGAACATTGTACATATGTACAGAAGAAGATCCTATTACTCAACCTGAAAATTGTAGCTCCGAAAACTTCTGTAGGTGAAACTGGATTTGACTGAATTAATGGAAAACCTTGTGGATACTTTTATCCCGTCTCAAGATACTGTGGAAGAACTAAAACAGTCTCATAAGCAACTCTTCTGCAGAGCTCCAACATATCCATAGCTGAAAGAATAACTCAGGCCTATTTTCAGTTGCAGGCAGCTTCTTAGAATTAAAATCCCATCTCTGCTTGTGGGGCTTTAGCACCAAGTAGATGCTTCTCAATTTACTGTGTACCCCAATAAATGAGCTGAAAGTTTGCCATTCAAGCTCTAAGTGAAACTTCTTTACCGTGTGATTGTAGTATTCATTTTGGATGAAGAAACAATGAAATAAAAGGTATCTTCAGCCATAAGCTTTCTTTAAATGTGCTGTATCATCTGGTCCTGCTTCTTTTGCTTTTGATGGTGTGGGATTCTTCAGGTTCTGCTATCTGAGACTCTTGAAACATCAACCACAAAATGTATCAAATCCATCAAGTATGACCCTGTCCCATGTGCAATTAGGATAGCTGCAATAGCTCTTCATGTTCAGTCTTTTCCCACCATTTCAAGTTCACAAACAGAATGCTGTTGGCACGACAGCTACTAGAAACCTCTCCAGTATTGGTTCCCACAATTCTAGAAGGATGTTGATAAATTGGAGAGGGTTCAAAGAAAAGACACAAGTGTGAATGAAAGATTAGAAAACATGCCTTATAGTGACAGACTGAAAGAGCTCAATCTGTTTAGCTCAGCAAAGAGAAGGTTCAGGGGAGACATGAACAAATATTTAATAATGGGCTCTTCAGTCTACCAGAGAAAGGTATAATGATACCATGATATAATGGCTAGAAGTTATGTGGTGCATGGGCCTGTGCCAGTGTTGTGCACGTAAGGTAAATTTTGCAGAGGATGTCAAGCATGCTGAAAAATGGCTCAGAGCAGTGTTCCCTATAAGCTGTGGGGCAGGACAGCTTCACAGGTGATTAATCAGCCCCGCCCAGTCAGTCAGCTCCATGCACAAAGCCTTGAGCTTCTGACTGGGCCAGACTGATTAATCACCTGTGAAGCTGTGCTGCCTTGCAGCTTAGAGGGAACATTGGTTCAGAGTGCTGTGTACTGACTGATTCTGTAACAGAAATAGTGTATCCAGTGGGAAGGAAGTGGTGGTTGAGAGAAGAATGACAAAAATCATCAAGGTTCATAGAAGAAATCTTCTATGCATAGAGACAGAACAGATTTGGATGGTTTCCCTTAGAAAGGAGACATAATAAAAATATATACAATAATAAACAGTATAGACAGGGTAGATCAGGAGCTTCTGTTCTCTCCATCTCATAATACAAGACCAAGGCAACATTCAGTGACACTAAAAGGGGGAAAAATTCAAAATCAATAGAAGAAAATACTTCTTCAGACAACAGAGCTTGCTTGTTGCCACAGAAAATCAGGAGCCAAAAGTTTAACAAAAATTTAAAAGCATGGGCTATGGATATGTTTCTAAGGCATATCCCAAGTTATCATAATTAACTACAAGAACAATTCTGGAAATGATATTAAAACTTGTGCTTCGGGGCTTAAACTAATCTCTAATGCTCATTCATAATGGAACATGGGCATTGGTTTGCTATCCATTAAAATGAAACTGTTGTAGCAGACAGTGTAAGTGGTACTAGTTTTATAAAATTACATCCTTCGCTGTACTTGTTTTAAGTAGCTAAGGAGCTGTAGACTTAGTTTAATAATCACTCACATAGTTGAATTATGGTAGAAATGTAGCCGTGTTAGTCTGGTGCAGCTGAAACAAAAAACAGGACTGTGTAGCACATTAAAGACTAATAAGATGGTTTAATAGGTGATGAGCTTTCATGGGCCAGACCCACTTCCTCAGATCAAATAGTGGAAGATAAATAGTGTCTTCCACTATTTGATCTGAGGAAGTGGGTCTGGCCCACGAAAGCTCATCACCTATTAAACCATCTTGTTAGTCTTTAAAGTGCTACACAGTCCTGTTTTTTGTTATGGTTGAATTAGTAATCCTCATGTCTTGATATTTTCTATGGAAAATCTGGAAATCCTTATGATGTTTACAGAGGAAATACAATTCTTATAAAAAAGGATGAAGTAATACAAAAATGGGTCAAAATCTGAAATCATTAGTAGGCTGGCTGTGAGATTGAAAACTATAGTCCCTACATGACATTTTAAACTATGTTCACTGATCTGGCTTGTACTGAAGGACAGTGGAAGTTCTGAATTATCTTTGTGGATTTCTCTTACTACATATAATGATATTTTATCACTCTAAATGGGTTCCAATGAGTGAATCCCTGGCAATACAGCATTTCACATTGATGAGGTAGGTGCTAATTGGTGCATTTCAAGAGGATTTTCACCTTTTTATCCTGCCACACAGCAAGAGGTGTAGAGAGATGAAAAGAGAAAGCCTAGGGCTATGGGGACATGTGTTGACATTCTGATGCTCTTGAGTATCTCAAATTGGAGGTACTGTGATAAGAAGTGACATAGAATCATAAGAGCTTGAACTCAGGTGTTGGAGGGTAATAAGCTTTTTCAAGTGATAAATGTGGAGACATGATTTGCAGCTGATATGTAATATACTACCAATAATTTCAAACTTTTAAACTTTTTAAAGGTCAATTTTTTTGTTCAATTGGTTTTTTTTGGACAAAACATTACTTTTTCATAAAAACAATTTCTGCTCAAAATACTACTTTATGAATTCTGATTTTTTTTCTTATATTCTTGTAAAAAAAATGAAAATCAAAATTTTTTTTAAAGATTTTGATTGACGGAAACCAAAAAAGTTTGTCAGAAAAATGTCCCATTTTGGGGCACAAGAAAAAGGTCATTCTCAAGCACCCAAAATTTCAGATTCCATACAGAAATTTTTAGTTTTTGGATACTAAAATACAAAAAAAATCATATTTTTTAAAAAGAAAAAAACAGATTTAGATATGGAATGTTTCAAGATTAACTCTATATTTTAATGCTTTATTCTCTTTTGTATAGTGGGAAGATTTCCCCTGGAACATCATGATGCAGCTGTTCTAGCCCCTCTCTCATGTCTACACTACAGAGAAGATCAAAGCTGCCGCTGTCAATCTTCCAGGATTCGAATTAGCGGGTTTAGTGAAGACACTCTAATTCCAACTGAAAGGGAACCTCTGGACAATGCCAGTAATCCTGCTTCTATGAGGAGTAAGGGAAGTTGAAGGAAAAGTGTTCTCCCTTCGACTTCCTGCAGTGTGGACAGCGTCAAAAGTCGAATTAAGGTACTTTGACTTCAGCTACACAATTAACGTAGCTGAAGTTACGTATCTTAATTCAACCTTATCCTGTAGTGCAGACATACTCTCAGAGATTTGCATGGATACAGGGCCAATAGCAGCATAGTTCCAAAGGGACTAAGGAGGAAAAAAAGACTCTGCTCAGGACTATGCTACAAACTTATTATCTATGTTGCTCAAGGTATGAAAAATATAAACCTCGTATAGACAGTGCTGTTGACAGGACAGCTTCTTCCATCACCACTGCTAGTGGCTTGTGTGGCAGTTGTTCACCTCATCAGCAGCATAGTAGCATCTTCCCTTAAACTCTACAGCACCACAGCTGTGTTGGTGCAGCTGCACCAGTGCAGCATTTTAATCATAAACTTGTGCTCAATGAAAATAAGGGAGAAGGGTGCCCCTGTCCCAGGGTACACCACAGACTGTGTGGATCTGCATCTGCATGGCCTTCGCCTTGTATTTTCAGTATCTTCAGGTTCCCTTGATCAGCCACCCCCCCTTTCTTCTCTTCCTTGTGCCAAACGTCTCCCGACCCCTCACAAGAGAAACTATATCGTTAACTCATTGGAGAGACGGGGGCATTTTTTTTCTCTTGCAAGTGCCTTTATGAGGGCATGTCTACACTGAGGAATTATTTTGAAATCACAAGGTGAGCGTCCACACTACCAAGCCTGTTATTTTGAAATAATGGGCTTGTTATTTCAAAATACCAATTCCTGCTTGTGAAGAGGAGTCAGCTTATTTCAAAATAACCTGGTAGTGTAGACATAGCCCAAGAAGTCAGGATGCAGTCATTTCCCCTTTCCATACTCACCCCCTAAAATTTGGTCTGCTACTACAGTTCCCCTTTATTGCCTGCTATCTTGTGGGACTGATTTCACTAGTTTCCATACCAAAAATAGGAATGGTGGGTGAAAATACGTTACAGATTATTTTGGCCTGACACATCCAGGCACTGATGCTAGCCAGTGCAGAGTACATATACCTACCCTGTTTCTCCAACTTTCTGGAAAGTGTCTGTAAGTAGAGACTGATAAATAGCATTATGCAAATTAGTAACTCTACCTGACTCCTAAAATGTCTTTCCTGTAAAGAGCATTGCTGAAAGAAAGAAAGGAAAACCCGAGGGATCATATCTTACCTCTTTGGTGCTTTTCAGCGAAAAGTATCTGCATGTGCATTTGTCGTTAGTGTTGAAGGATTTATTAACTCCACTTTTTGAAACGTCACTAATTAGCATGGTTTCAAATATCATTTGCATGGAACATTCATTACAGAGATTTATGACAATAACATTGAACACGGCGATTAAATAATGATTATAATAATTTGTACTCATTTGGGCCCAAATTACCTTGATGTGGTCCCATTTTAAGCATGCAGGTAATCCTATTCTCTTCAAAAGTGCTATTCATATGCTTAAAGGTAAGCATCAAACTGATTTGGTCCACTGCACCCTCAATCCAACTAGTTCAAAGCGAACTTCAAGCGCCAATTTCACTGCAAAACATTTCTGTGAGATGAATGAGTGTCACTACCTCTACTTTATACAAGAGGGAACTGAGGCACAAAGGGGATCAATGTGCAGATTTTCAAACTGCTCTGTCAGATTACATGCTTCTGCTTTTGTGTGTCCAGCTTGAATCACATGGGAGTAAGGGGCATATTTTTTAATGTATGTAGGCAGCTAAAGATGCAGATAGGCAGCTAGTGGGATTTTCAAAAGCATGGAGTTGCTGAACTCCTAATTAAATCTCATGCCTTAATGGCAAGCCAATTCTTTCTCTGTCAATTCAGTATAACTACCATATCTGCAATGAAGGATCAAGATACATTTCTTCCCTTAATTCTGAGCAATAGAAAGTCTTCTAAAATGGTCATGTGAAATACACATTTATTTTTTTTCCTAATCCCTCCTTGATTTCATGCACAAGAGTGTCTCTGTGTTACTAGCTGTCCTCCTCATACTGTATCTAAACTGTTTAGGGCAATTACAATATGTTGATTGTTTTCACCTTTTAGTGATGCTGCGGTCAGAAGGGTCAATGCATGCAGTACATGTGATTGGCATGATTTTACAAACTGGATCACTGAGGTGCCTGGTTTGAAATTGAAATTATCCTTCTCCTGGATGGATTGTTTGCCACAGCTAACAAGCCCCACTTGTATAGAAAGGTAAAGGTACTTACCCAAGGTCACCCAGCAGGTTAGTAACAGCAAAGTCAAGAATAGAACCAAGGTCTCCTGAGTGTGTCTGAGTCCCATACCCACACTGCTCTGTACCTTATTGCTTTCCTAGAAGATAGCAAGGACTTGCTTTCTGGCTATGTCTCACTCTCTTGATGAATTTCTCTCCTCTCCAATTATTTCTGGTCATCCATAAGAACGGCCATACTGGTTCAGACAAAAGGTCCATCTAGCCTAATTGCCTGTCTTTTGACAGTGGCCAATGCCAGGTGACCCAGAGGGAGTGAACAGAACAGGGAATCTTCAAGCACTGCCTCTCCCGTCACCCATATACAGCCTCTGAGGCAAAGGACACCATTCCTACATGAATACAAATAAATATTTTCTTTCCTTGATAGCACTTTCCTGTCTTCCCCTCAAGTGAAAAAAAAAAAGAACAGTTTTCAAAAACATATAATACAACATGTCAAGGCCTTTCAAGCTCATGTTGCTTTTTACTGTGATGATAAATTACCATTAACTAGAAACATCCTATAAAAAAAGCCACAGAGCTGACTGAGAAATGTTGGGGGAAAAATCTGCACAAAAATAGAAAATTCGATAAAAAATTCTTTGAATTGAAATTCTGGCTTTTTTCACCACCTTATTTGAAATAGTAGGACCCTTATTATAGAGAAGCTGATAATGTGGCAGTCAGATGCCTAACACTTTCCATTGTAACATGCTATTTTCTGTAGTTCATAATTTTACCGTAATTTTGGGTTAATTATTTTCCTTACAACTGTCTGCTTCTGGAGGAAGTTTTTCTTTTCTTTGTTTCAGTAAAAGCAGTGCGGTGACTTCTGAAAGTGAGGTGAGAACTACATGTCACACTGGGAAACAAGGTGCCAGTTCATATCAAGACCCAAGGCCTCACTGAACACTGATAAAACCATAGCCAGAAACCCGTTAGGCCTACCTGTGGGCGAGTATAGTTAAAATGTTTTGACTTTATGGAATGCTTGTAGGATGCTGCATGTATTCAACCTAGTTACAATGTCTGTATCCCGTGATATAAAGTTATGTAGTTTGCATTGTAAATGTAACCCAGAGTCACTGAGTCTACTGATAAAAGAGAGAGTGAAGTAGGCTCTACAGCCTTAGCCTTAGTTAAGCTTTTAGCTCATGCAGTAGAGGCTCACGGCTTTAGCCCCCAAGATCTCAGGTTCAATGCCACCAGCTGATGACCTGGGATCTGTTGGCTTTATGTAAGCTTCTGTGGTAGGATACATATAAGCTAAATTAAAAAAGGAGAAAGCTAGTTGTGTGGTTAGCTCTCTGGACATGGTCTCAGGAAATCAGGCATCAACTCCTGGTTCTGATGTGGACCTGTGTGAACTTGGGAAAGTCACTTAGGGATAGATTTGGAAAAGTATTTTTATGACTAAGGATACAGAGATGTGCGTACTGGGAGTTCATGTAGCACAGTGTTTTCAACCCTCATTGCACCATAACCCCCCTTGTGACAACAAAATTTACTTCATGGCACCAAAAGGAGGGGACCAAAGCCTGAGATTACCCAGGCCCAGATGTTTGAGGGGAGCAAGCCTGAGCCACACTGCTCCAGGTGAGTGGAGAGGGTAAAGCTGCTGCTGAAGGGCTTCATCCCAGGCAACCTGAATCCTCTCACTCAGAATGAAGTCCTCAGGCTTTGGCTTTGGCCTTGGGCAGTAGGGCTTGGGCTTCAGCCCCAGGCCCCAGCATCTCTAAGCCAGCTCTGGAAACTCCATTCAAAGTCACTTGAGACCTGCTCAGACTCACAGTTTTAGAATCACTGAGGCTACGTCTAGACTGCAAGCCTCTTTCAAAAAAGAGTGTCTAGACTACAACCAGTACTTTTGAAAAAGCAAGCTGCTTTTTTGAAAGAGAGCACCTAGGCAGTCTGGATGCTTCTTTTGAGAAAGCACAGTTTGCATGACATAGCGCCTTTTTTTGAAAGAGCACTTTTGAAAAAAGGCATTCTTCCTCTTAAACGAGGTTTTCCGCGGTCGAAAAAACTGCCGCGTTCTCTTGATTTACTTTTGAAAGAATGCAGCAGCAGTCTAGATGCAGGTAAAGATTTTTCGCTAAAAGACCACTTTTTTCAAAAAAATCCCTGTATTCTAGACACACCCTGATATAGCATCAAAGGACAGGGACCTTGTTGATTGTATTTCTCTACCCCTTCAGGAAAGGGAGGCCTGCACATGAACTCATCCCATCAACTTGAATTCTGGGAGAAAGGCATGGAGAAACTGGGTCTCTTTATGCTCTCTGGATGCCAAAAGGCAAAGATTTGTAGTCATGAATAGGAGATCCCCATGCTACCTAGCATGGGTCATCTCTAATGGACATATGGAGCTGCTTATTATAGAAGCTTATATTACCCTTTATAATTTAAGATTGCAACTCATTTGTGTGCATATGTTTCCTGTTATAACCTTGTAGGTAACTCTCATTTCTTTTCTTAGGAATTAAATCTTCAGTTAGTTTATTGCAGAGAGCTGTGGGCCAACCACATGAATGCTTCAGCCCCATGGAGCCACTGAAAATACTTTCAACCTGGAGCAGAGCTTTACTTGAAGTTACTCCTCTGACTTCAGTGGGCTACTGTGGTGCCAAGCATTGAGAGCAAAAAGCAAAGAAGGAAACAGGTAATCTAGGGGGTAAAAAAACAGCATGTGATCATGTAATGAAAGGCTGTATTTTAATTCCTACATACAAGGGTGTGGAATTGCATGAATACATTTATTTTTGACATTTCCTAACTTTTTAGTTCTTGACTTTACAACCTTAACATTTTTATACAGCTTTGTAGTTACCTCTTATGTTTTGCTATTGACTGTTGTTTAATATCTCCAGGATCATCTGTATTAATTTATACCAATGGGCCTAGATAGTGGGACTCTTCAGGAAGGTATACTGTTGCTATTGAAATGTCTGAGAGCTTCATGTAGGCCAAAATATTCCTGTAGAGTGACGTTACACATTTTTTGTCAGTTCCTTTTCTTAGCATAAGAACAAGTTTGCAGTCTTAGAAGAAAATGCCACATTGTGCTTCATTTAGTGTTGTTTGTTCTTTGAGGGAAATCTAGGAAGCAGCAAGTGAGTTTGCTTGATGCTTTAGTCAATGAGAGTCAATTTCTGGGGCTGAGTTGCTTCCTGGGAACCAGACTTCAGTTTAGATTGAAATCCTTAGAAGAAGATTTGTTGCATTTCATGTTTGACCTTTTCTATTCCAGGAATGGTATATATAAATAAACAAATTAGACTAAGATTATACCCAGATGGCAAGCCATAGATTTCCCCTTCAATTGAAAGCCAATCTGTAAGGTCCTGACATTTTGTATCACTTGGAGGAAGGACAACAATATCTCTCACCAATATTGTATAGGAGATTGATATTGTGTCAGTTAATTCTTCCTTTTTAACACCATTTTCTCTAATGTAAATAGCACATTATGAAAGGAATGATTGAAAAATGAAATCATATGTTGTCGGCCCCCTTCACACATATTTCATTTATTTTCCTCCTTCTGTCATCAAGTACTTCCAAATGGTTTTCATATGTTATTGAAGAAGACAGCGGGCAATTTCCCCTCTAAGGCTCATGCCCAGGTCATATAATCCCAATGATGTTTCTCTATTAACAGAATGAAAACCTGTCTGTATATTTACATTCAACACCACTAAACACACCCTGTAGTCAGTACAGTACTCATTAAAAAATGGGTTTGTCATTGAGACCACATACAAGATATGCCACAGAGAAAATCTCTATAGAAATAAGCATTGTCTCCATTGTCTATGTATGAAAAATATCCATGATTGGGGCCAGAGTTTATCCATACTGTTCTGTTTTTAAGAGGGACAACCAACTCTTGCTTGGGTCTGAGATTTCAGAATAGTCAGACTTTGGAACTCTTTTCCAGAGGATGTTGTGAAAACCAAGACTATAACAGGATTAAAAAAAATAGATAAGTTCATAGATGATAACTCCATCAATGGCTATTAGCCAGGATGAGTAAGGACGCAAAATAATTCTCTGAAGTGTCCCTATCCTCTGTTTGCCAGAAGCTGGGAATAATCACTTGATGGTTACCTATTCTGTTCATTCCCTTTGGGGCACCAAGCATTGGCCACTTTCAGAAGATAAGATACTGGGCTAGATGGACAATTTGTCTGACCCAGTATGGACACACTTATGTTCTTATAAAAGGTATTAACTATGTAGATCATGTTGAAGGCTGGGTGAATACTCCAACATATTTTCTGTATAATTGCCAATAATTGGCTTTGGCTAACTCATACCTTGCGTACTGCTTCTGTCAGGTGAAGCCAGTAGCAACTAGGGACAGGTTCAATATCTAGGGTTCTACATCCATCCAATACAGAACTAGCTTGAGTCAACATCCAGCAACCTGGGAAATTCACACACCACCTCATAGCTCCTCTGAGAAGCAATGCTTTCCCACTTACAAGTACAGAAGGCTACGACTACACTGCAGGCTTCTTGTGCAAGAACTGTTTTGCACAAGAGTTCTTGTGCAAAAGGTCTTCCACAAGAGCGCATCCACACTGCCATGTGCTTTTGTGCAAGAGATATGCTTTTGCACAAGAGCGTCCATGGCACTGTGGAGGCTCTCTTGCTCAAGAAAGCTCTGATGGCCATTTTAGCCATAGGGGTTTCTTGTGCAAGAAATTCATGTTGCCTGTCTACACAGCCTTTTTGTGGAAGAGCTCTTGTGCAAGAGGACTTATTCCTTGTGGGGAGAGGAATAACTCTTCTGGAAGAAGCCCTGTTTTCTGACGCTGTACTGTGCACTTACTTGTGCAAGAATGCGTGTGCAGTGTAGACACCCAGCAAGCTTTTGTGCAAGAAAAGCTGCAGCCTAAGTGTAGAAAAGAAACTTTTAATAACAGGGAGGGAAGTAACTTGGCTTTAATGGAACCATTCATTCTGATCCTGCGTACCCTTGTGTGTTTGACAGGAGCAGCCTGAGGCTGGCTGCGGCAGCTGGCGCCCCAGGTGGAAGGCGAGATCGGCGCGATCGGCGCCCCTGCCTGCACGGACATCATCATTGGGTGCCAGGGTGTCCTGTGACATCATCATCGGACACCTGGACTGGCGGCGCCCTAGGTGACTGCCAAGTCTGCCTATGCTCATGGGCTGCCCCTGGTGTTTGATTCTGTGAAACAATAAAGTAATCAACTTTTGCTTCCAGCAGTGTTCTTGGAAAGCAAATGTGAAGCTCACATTCTTTACTACTCACCCCAGCTGTGGGATGGTCTATTTTACGAAAATGAGACTGAAAGATCTAACAGGGAGTTAGAGTTTCCAAAACTATTCATGAGGAGCCTTGGATGGAGATAATTAAAGAAAAGACCCTGACAGGGGTTTGACCACACTCTTCACATATAGTTCCCAGTTGCTTGTGAAAAAGTGTGATAATAAGAAATCAAATTTAACTTCTGCATCCATGCAATTGTTCTACTGGTACTGGTTAGGTCCATTGGCTAAGGCATTGGATAAGGAACCAGAAGATGAGGAATTTATTTGTGACTCTTACTGATTTGACTTAGACAAATTATTTCCCCTATTTGGGCCTTTATTTCTCCTCCTACCTTTCCCCTGCCTTGTCTATTGATACTGTAAGTTCTTCAGTTTAGGGACCTAATACTCTGGTGTGCATGTTTACTATGCTTAGAACAATGTGTCCTAACTTTGATTGGGTCAGTAGATTCTACAGTAATGTAATTAATATCCAGTATTTTCCATGAAATAAATACATTTAAGATTTGATCATGAATGGTATATGTCAAGAAAATTGTTCCTTGAAAACTATTTACTCAATTTTAATTATATTTTTAATATTCTTATTTTTGGAGTGGTTATTTTGCAAATATCGCTTAAAACTCAGCAAGCTCACAGGCCCAAAGGGACGGGTGCTCTCTGCAATAAACAGTGGCCTTCAGCACAAAGCCCCATGCTGATAAAGAAGTTAGAAAAATAAATACAAAATACAATGATCAAAATCTATTTTGGCTGAAGGACTGGAAATTCTAACAATTGCCAGAAGGTGTGACTGTAAACAACAGACTGATTCTCAGGTGAGGCCAGTACAGAAGAGTGCTGGCAGCATGGAATGCTGCAAGCCTTTGTGTTTGTGTTGGTTAAACCACTTGTCAACACTGTATGCACTGCAGGGTATAAATAAAATAGGCTTTTGCTCTCACTATCAGCAGAAGTCTCTGTCACACATCAATAAATCCTCCCATTCTTGCATCCACTTGGCCTCTGCTCCCCACCCCATGAAATGAATGGCTATTCTCATTTGCTATTTATTCCAATAACTGCAAAAGGGTTGCATGGAAAGGGGGTCTTGCATTCTGAATCTTCATATAGATCAAATATTGTGAAGAGGGATAGTGATGCCTATAGTTAATTTAGGAGGTACTGCTACCTATATTTAGTTTGCCCGGCATAATAAGATTTCAATTATAAAAGCCTGTTTTTGGTTGCTAAAAACTTTGCCAAGTTTACACAACAGACTCCAATACTGTTGTTGGCATTGATCTCAGCTATTTGGTTCCCCTACAGGCTTCTGACCCATTCCAGGTGTCAGACATAGACCCTTGGTGTTAGTCAGAAACAACAAATAAGGATTCTAATAGAAATATTTTTCTAGTGTGCAAGAAAATACAAATACGAAACAATGAAAACTCATTTCTACATGTTAACGTTTCAGTTTGTTATTATTTGATTTCTTTTTATTTATATTATAGCTTCTCAGTTAAGATTGGAACCCTTCCTGAAATTATGGCTGTCATTCATTTACAAGTGATTGGGCTAGATGTAGAAATCATTTGGTGAAAGTCTGTGGCCTGTTAACTAGGTCACAGCTTAATGATCCCTTCTAGGCCCAAAATCTATGAATAAAACACAACGAGATGTTTATCCACAGGTCTAAATGCTGTAACTATTATTTAAAATAACATTCCATCAAAAAAACCTCATCCAGCAGCATAACAAAGCCCCATTGCAACAAAATTGCATGAAATTAACTGACTAGAACTTTAAGAGAAACAATGAATACACCAAACTATTTGAAAATAACCTGCCACACATACCCTTCAGCAGGAAGGCTTATGGAATATGGAAACAAGGAGTAGCCACCTATATGCAGCCATTTTGTAATGTACCCAGTAGCACTGCTGTTAGTTCAATAGTCTGGATATCATCACTGTTCAAACTAGCCAGAGAAGATATAGCTTAGCCAAGAGTCCTTTGTGATGTGAGCTCTCTACAACTTCCTAGAAATAGCTGGAAGCCATTTCTCTTCATATCTAGTGAAGAAGAAACATCCCAGCTGGCATCAGGTAGACAAAGAGCAACAGCACATTATAACAGTTATCATTATTGCTGTTTATTTCTGTAATGTAGTGCTTGAGAATAGCACACACCAGAGTCCATTGTATGCATAAAGTAAAAAGATGATCCCTGCCTCAGAACCAGAGGTGAATTAAAAATTCCTACAGCACTGGAGTCCAGAGCCAGTGGGAGTGGGGGTCCCTTTCCACCTCTTCTGCCCATGGCCCCATCCCTTTTGCACACCTTTCTGACCCATCCCTAGGTCCCTCTGTTTTGCCTCATTGAAGCCCCACAACCCTTTTTGCTCATCTCTGTCCCCACTCTCCTGCCACGGCAGCCCCAAGACTGGAGAAGTTCTGCCCCCCACTATGGCTTCAGGGCTGCCTGCCTCATCCAACTGACACTGTTGCTAGGATGTGGGGTTGGGATATGGGGTTTCTGGTACTGCTGCTATGGATCAGAGTCAGGGTGAAGAAGCTTCCTCTGCTCCCCCTGCCATGCGACCAGGACTCTGGGCTTCCACCACCCCGTGGCAGATTTTTTTCCAGGGCTCCTGGACACAGACCCTGGCAACCCAGTGGCTAATCTCCCATTGCCACTGACAGTCCACAGTCCACAGAAAGCTACAGGTAATAAGCAGACCAATGAAAGTGGCTTGGTGGTGGAATTGTATTGTTTCTTTACAAAATATCTGTCTCCCTCAACTTGCTACAAATGTATCAAAACTGGTTTTAATTTTTCAAAACTAATTGGCATATTTTATCACCCACTTTTAAGTCCAGCATGTAAATTTCTTGGTAACTTCTTGAGATGCCTTATGGGGCAATAATAGAGATGTAGCCGTTTTAGTCTGATCTCTCTGAAATAAAAGATAGGACTATGCTGCACTTTAAAGACTAACAAGTTGGGCCTTAAAGATGCTAATTACCTTACCTATTACAAAGATAGCTTTCCCTATTATCACCTCTAGTATCTTTATCTCATAGATACTAGACCTCCTCCTCACCCCCCTTCTGTTCTAAATCGGATTTGTCAGTTTTATAATGTGTTCACTTTTTTCATTGTATTCCTTTGGTATATATGGTCATGCCAATTCTCTTCCAGAATTTGATCTGAAGAAGTGGGTCTGGCCCACGAAAGCTCATCACCTAATAAACCATCTTGTTAGTCTTTAAAGTGCTGCATAGTCCTTTCTTTTATTGGGGCAGGGCAGGGAATAGTCCAATGAAGTCAGTGGAGTTTTACTGGATTTCACTCCTGCATTTTTGGCTTGAAGACACCCATACCTCTTAAGGAAGATTAAATGTATGTTTTGTATCTGATTGCACATAGAGAAATAAATGGGCCAGGCTGACAAGTACGGACAGGTGACAATGTGCATTACATACAGAGACCTGTAATAATTGCTCTTCTTACACTCACAGGAGACTAGCACCCTGTCAATGGACAGGAGGAGTAGGGTGGAACTACAGCTGTGGCCCAGCAAGGCCACCACTCCTCTGCAGCCACCTGGAGCCTGCTGGAACAGCTGTTCCATTGGTTTGGCTTGGTTTGGATTTCAAATTTTGTCTTCTGGTCCTAATTTTTAAAGTGGAGACTAAATGCTGCCCATCTGTTTTATCAGCACAGGACTGCATTTGCATGTATAAAGTGGCCTTTATTTGCACATGAAGATTTTGCCTACACATGCAATTGATTGACGAAACTTTTGTTCTTCATGATGGCTCAACTCTGCCCCCTGAATGACAAAAGTTTTGCTGCTTCAAGTGCAAGTGTGAACACTGCTTTGTCAACAGTAGTGCTTTCCTGCCAACAAAAGGAAAGTCACTCGGGGGAGGGAGGATAGAAATATTTTGTCAGCAACAGAGCTAACAAACAGGATTCACAAATGATGACTTTTAGTGACTGGGCCATGTAGATGTCACTAAAAGCTGCATAGCATAGCCAAATACTCATAACCAAATACTCATATTTACTGAGCACTCACCAAGAAATGCAATTTGCATGTATCCAAATGTGAGGTTCACTAGAGGCTTACATTTTTTACAAGTGTACCTCTCTGCTGTGAAGTCAGTTTTCTCATTTTCCTTAAAATCAGACTTTCATGCATCAAACAGGAGAAGAACATATGTGGCCCAGGATAAATGTCAGCACATGACTCAAACAGAGATGGCCAGCTAAATCAAAATGCTAGGATAAAGTACAAAGGTCAGGGAATTTTTGGAAATGGAGATAGTAAAAATGGGGGATTAAAGGAGGAGAGAAGCCTCAAGGATTCAAATATAATTATTCAAATAGGCAATCTGGAACTGCAAGTACATTTCAAGTGTCCAAGGCCAGGAATAAGCAGGAGAATTGATTCTAGACTAAGAAGCTGATTGTGAGACTTTAAGGAGGGAGTGGTGGGAAATCATGAATTTGGGCTCTGGATCAGGAAGACAGGGAAACTGAGAAAAGAGCAGATACCCCCCCCCCCCCCCTTGACTTCTATGGACTTATCAGAAATGAATCTACCCCTTTGAAGTTCACCAATCACCACTAATTGAAGAAATATCAATCACAAGTTTCAACAAGAGTGCTGAATGTGCTCTTTTGGCACAAGATGTATTGACACAGGACTGATTCTTTGTTTTCTGAAAGACAGAGGCTACCAAGATATTGCCACTATTTCAAATTGACAGAAAGTTTGATAAGATCCCATGAATGATCCTTTTCAAGTGATAAATGAAGTAAATGAGATTTTGATATGGAAATATACAGGAAGCAGAACAGCTTTGCCTGGGCTACCACAGAGCCACAGTCTTATTGCAAGATTTAATAAATGTCACATTGATAAAAGGACAATGAGGCCAATTCTCATCCAGTGTAAATCAGCATAACTCCATCAGTTTCAGAGCTTCATAGGTTTACACAAGCTGAGGATCTGACTCTTGCAAGTAAGCAGCTCAAGTGGAAATTAAATTTAGATACAAAAGTGGTTTTGCAAAGAAACTAGTTCATGTCTTTCTGCACTGGACCCCTAGGCTGTGTCTAGACTGGCCAGTTTTTCTGGAAAATCAGCTGCTTTTCTGGAAACACTTACCAGCTGTCTACACTGGCCACTTGAATTTCCGCAAAAGCACTGACTTCCTACTGTAAGAAATCAGTGCTTTTTGTGGAAATATTATGCTGCTCCTGTTCGGGCAAAAGTCCAATTTGCGCAAAACTTTTGCACAAAAGGGCCAGTGTAGACAGCTGAGATTTGTTTTGTGCAAAAAAGCCCTGATCGCGAAAATGGCGATCGGGGCTTTTTTGCACAAAACGTGTCTAGATTGGCCATGGACGCTTTTCCGCAAAAAGTGCTTCTGCGGAAAAGCGTCTGTGCCAATCTAGATGCGCTTTTCCGAAAATGCTTTTAATGGAAAACTTTTCCGTTAAAAGCATTTCTGGAAAATCATGCCAGTCTAGACGTAGCCCTATAGTATAGGTTGCTTATATAATGTTATTGAATGTTATAACAATGAGGACTAACAAGGAAGCCTAATTTACTACAGGTACTACAGGACTCCTCATTTTTGTTGAAACAGGGTAACATCCATGTTGCGTGATTTCTGCATATTAAAGTGCACAACACTTTAAATGAAGTAACTAAGGAATCACAAGTAACTTGTTTGCTTGTAAGCATACCCTATGGACCCAATTCTTTTTTCCATAGAAGTCAATTAGAAAATTTCCATTAACTTCAGTGGGAACAGTCCTGGGATTGCACCAACAAAGAACCAAGTATGGATTTTCTGGATAAAACTCATTCCAGGAAATTCAGGCTAGGGTTATATTCTCACTATCCACTCAGCCTGACTCTCAGCTGGTGTAATGCTGCCTCAGGGAGATTGAAGGAGCTACGGCAATTGATGCCAGCTCAGCATCTGTCCCATAATTTCATAACTGTCTCATGTCCTAAAAAAAGTTAGGTCAAATATTAAGAAAATCTCTGTGATTAGAACATTACTTAGCTGGATATGTTACCCTAATATTTAGTGAACACTTTTTCCATACATGTTATTGATAATTTCCTACGTTTATTTTTTAAGCGTTCATAGACTATTAGAGGGAGGAATTTTCTACAGCACTCAACAGACTGGCTCTGCTTCCACTAAACTCAATGGATGATAAATTTCCTGCTGACTCTACTAAAAGTAGAGTTAGGCCAATTTTGAAGGCTTTCCAAATTCCCACCAATAATTCACAGTCTATTAGTAAACATAGATCAAAGTTGTCTCCTTGTACTAAAGTGTTTATAATCAAATACAAATATGGCATCCATTGATAGGTCACTTCCCACGTGCAGATGTACAGGTAAGCTACTTTATGAACTCCCAGTTAAAGAAAATAGAAAGACTAGTGTAATGCAATCCCAAGAAGGTTAAAAGAGTGATGGCAACTGAAGACAGCTAAGGATCTGCCCCATACTTTTGTAACTACCTACTTCTATCCTAAACAATGCTAGGTCAAACATTAAGAAAAGCCTGTGACTAGAATAGCTGGACAATGAAATAATCTGCCAAGGGAATGTTATTGCAGATGTTCATAGTTAGGCTCAACATCCATCTAATAGGGATGGTTTATGAGTAATAAAACAGATTTTGCCACAATGCCAGTGAATGAACTAAGTAATTGATTAGAGGTAGTTTTCAAACTAAATGATTCTATTTGACAAAGATGATAGGTATATTTCAGTAGTCCTTGCTGATGAACTGAACAGAAACTCTTCATTGAATATTCCTGTTGCCTATGAAGTACAGGAAATTTGGTAACATCTTTTATGGTAAATACCTTAAAATGTTGTCCTCAGCAGTATGCAGTAGCCATCAGTCAAGCTTGGATCTTTATCTTCATTATGTAGAAACGTGGAGGCATGCTAGATGCCCCCAAGGAGAGAAGCCATAACACATGGCACACAGCAGAATATGAGTAATGATAACACTAAAGACAGAGGCTGATGGATATTGGAAATGACCCCCTCCTGACTGTAAGAAAAGTATATTCAGGGTGATGCAATTACTTTTTTAATTGCTCACCCACTAATGGCTATGTCCTAATGAGATCAAAACCATTACATTTTTCTTTCATCTGTTCTTGCATAATTTGTTTGTGGGGGAATTGCTTGCTACCAGAAGACAAATTTCAAATGGCTACAATCAGAAATGTTTTTAAAGTTAGAGATCTAGCCTTCTAGAGAGCACAGGTGGGGAGCAGAATCTGATATAAACCACCATAGCTTTACTGGCCCCTAGGCACTAGATTGCTATAAACCTGCTGTGGTTATACCCCTAGGCTATGTCTACACTACAAGGAGTATCCACACCTCAAGTGCGTTTTTGCGCAAAAAAAACCCCAAACAAAACAAAACAGTAGATTGACAGGACAGAGGGCTTTTGCTGGTAGAATTATTCCTCTCCCAACAAAGAATAACTCCTTTTTGCCCTACAGCTCTTGCACAAAAAGGCATGTGTGGATGCTCCGCAGTGGTTTCTTGTGTAAAAAGCCTATTAATGGCAATCAGAGCTTTCTTGCACAAGAGTGTCCATGCAATGTGGACACTCTCTTGTGCAGAAGCACATTGCTTTTGCGATGCGCTTTTGAGTTGTGGATGTGCTTTGCACAAGAAGTTTTTGTGGAAGATCTCTTCCTCATAAAGCTTCTTGTGCAAAAACCCTGCAGTGTAGATAAAGCCCTAGAAATTTTGCAGATAAAGAAAGAAGTAGAAGGCTTCATGTTTCAGACTAAAATTTTCATCAATAGACCAGTGGAAAATGAAGGGTCAAATATTTCAATGTCATAGAGATGTAACATTTTCTTCTGTAAGATAGGGAAATGGTAACATGATGTCTGCTATCACTGAAACATCGCACAGGCTCCCCTACCTAACTCAAATCTAAAGGAAAACATTTATTTACATTTATGTACAGCCATGTCTTTCATGTTCCTTTATTCAATCTTGTTAATGATATAAAGTCGCAGAATGTTTTTCAAGCCACTAAAAGTTCCATGAATTATGAATATTTTTGGTTTCTGAGTCTTCTATGTCATCAGCATCAAAAACAAATTACGCTTTTCCTTTTCTTCAGATTTGCACAGTTCAGGGAATTGATTTTTATGCTTTCAATCTGCAAGCAAGTTAGACTGAACATTTCAGAGTTTACAAATATCTGTAAAATTATACAGGCACAACTTAAGGTAGCATTGCATAGTAATTCTAAATAGCTCAGCAGCTGATTTTGAATTAAATTTGCAAGTGAAATAGAGAAAGGGGATATGCAGAAGATTTGTTGTCATTTCAGATTGCAGTCTGTAAAAAAAATGCTAATTAAAGCAGTGGGTCATATCTTGCAATGTCAAAGAGATGTGACGTTTCCCTTACTTGGAAACAATAATGTGCTGCTGGCTGCTACATAAGTACAAATCTGACAGCTGCCAAAGAAGGGCAGGAAACCACATGCTGACAAGATTTCCACTTGTTTCATATTATGCTGAAGACCTGAGGAGAATAAGCATGCTAGTGATGAGGGTTATTGTGCTGTAACACAACTAAAACAACATACTAATGAATCCCATATAGAAATATCTTGACTAGACTCTACAGGCATTTATACAGGGTCTAAAATTCGCTCACATGAGCGGCCAGATTGCAGAGTTGAGCTCCTTATCTATGATATTTGGGAGCTACAGGAACATTTCTAAATGCTTGACATAGTCTGTTATTACAGTGGCAATGTAAGCCCAGATGATTTCTCTGAGCCCAGGCAGTGCATGGGGGGGAGGAGGGCAGGAAATGAATGATACAAGGAATCCCAGTCTACCCAAGGGCCAATTACAGTGCCAGTCTCTGACTCAAGGAGGCGTCAGAACAACTCCCTCCGTTTATCTTGTCTGGTAAACAGCTCTGCCCCTCAAACACACATGCGCACTAGCCTGTCTCATAGATGAACGGGTGTCCTCAATGGATGGTGCAGCCTCTTTACTCCCATTCTATGCCACAAAGCTGAGAGGCAGGGTATGTCTACACTACCCTTCTAGTTCGAACTAGGAGGGTAATGTAGGCATACCACACTTGCAAATGAAGCCCGGGATTTGAATTTCCCGGGCTTCATTTGCATAAGCGGGGAGCCGCCATTTTTAAAACCCCGCTGGTTCGAACCCCGTGCAGCGCGGCTACACGGGGCTCGAACTAGGTAGTTCGGACTAGTCTTCCTATTCCGAACTACTGGTACACCTCGTGGTATAGGAAGCCTAGTCCAAACTACCTAGTTCGAGCCCCGTGTAGCCGTGCTGCACGGGGTTTGAACCAGCGGGGTTTTAAAAATGGCGGCTCCCCGCTTATGTAAATGAAGCCCGGGAAATTCAAATCCCGGGCTTCATTTGCAAGTGCGGTATGCCTACATTACCCCGCTAGTTCGAACTAGCGGGGTAGTGTAGACATACCCGCAGAGTGTGCAGGCATAATGTAGATTTGCATTACACCCAGGAGTGTGCTGTACTCAGCATGCTCCAGGAGATAGGGCAATGAGGCAGGCTGTCAAGAAACCTGGAATCTATCCCTGGCTATGGCTCTGACCTCAGATATGTCCCCTCTCAGGACCCCTGTTTCCTCTCTCACCCTTTCTCTGTCTTGTCTATTTAGTCTATGAGCTCATTGGGACAGGAACCATCTCTTAATATGTATTTGTATTATGTCTAGCATAATAGGACCCTGATCTTGGATGAGGTCTATAGACTCTACTGTAATTCAAATAAACAATATTAATAACCCTTTGTAAATAGAGTGGTGAATTTATTGATGCCAGCAATCAGTGCCATATTGTAAAAACCTAAATTGAATAACTAGTACTTTGAATTCTGATAAATAGTGTGCATGGTTCTTCTCTATCCCTAAACCAACCCTGCCATGACATTTTTCACACTCCTTTACATATTTTCTCCTTACTGTTATTTGCAATAACCTCTTGGAAGCTGGAAAATGAAATGTTTCCTTATTGAATTTCTCCATACCTTTGCCTCACACGCCACTGCCATTTTGACTATAAGCGCTTCCATTTTTCTTACCAAAGGCTAAAAAAATTTGATGCATTGCTTTGAAGAAAATTATAGAAATGATGAGATAGCCTTTGCAAAAAAGTTACAAGGACGGGGAAAAGGAAGGTTAAATGTCATGCTAACCAACCTTGACAGTGTGCTGTAGACTACTTATGCAAACTAGGTATGATAATAAATAGTTGATTTTTCATTGTAACTCCTTGATTCCTGGATTCTATGGTATGGGTGGAAAGTCTCTGACATGCCAGCCACAGGTGATTTGACCGGGTTAGCCTGACAGGCTACAATGGCTAACCTAGGCAAATTGTGTCTGGTTCACAGGCCAAAGTTACCCCTCCCCCCCACTGCATGGAAAGTCTTGAGGATCAATTTGATCAGGTGTTCAGTTGTGCTTCTCTTACTTACACTGGCACGTATTTACTCAAACAAGAGAAAGAAAGATTTCAAAATCGAATGTGTGTGTTCAATTATGGAATTGCAGTCATATTGGTATACCCCTAAGCAAGTGCTCTGATCTGCAAAATGGTTGAGCAGCAGAAACCTTTCATTGTTTCTAATGTGTCTTTAAATGAGAATGTAAACACATTCAAGAAACAAGTGGACCAATAAGAGATATTACCTCACCAACTTTGTCTTTCTAATACCCTGTGTCACAGAATATTAGAACGGGAAGGGATCTCGAGAGGTCATTGATTCTAATCCCCTGCTCTCACAGCAGGACCAAGCACCATTCTAGATCATCCCTGATAGATGTCTATCCAACCTGCTCTTAAATATCACCAGAGATGGAGATTCCATGACCTTCCTAGTCAATGTATTCCACTGTTTAACCACCCTCACAGTTAGGAAGATTTTCCTAATGTCTAACCTAAACCTCCCTTGCTCCCTCCATCTTAGTGATACCCTTTTAGATACTTGAAAACTCCCTCTCAGTCTCCTCCTTTCCAAACTAAACAAGCCCAATTCTTTCAGTCTTCCCTCATAGATCATGTTCTCTAGACCTTTAATCATTCTTGTTGCTCTTCTCTGGACCTTCTCCAATTTCTCCACATCTTTCTTGAAATGTGGTGCCCAGAACTGGACACGATACTTCATTTCAGGTGTAATCAGTGCAGAGTAGAGCTAAAACAATTTAGTGTACAATAATATGAATGCATAGAATAAGCCATAGAAAGAAGCAAAGGCCATTAAACCCAGAGTGTCAGGGAATAGAACCAGTATGGTGTTTCCCAAGCCTCTTAATGTCACCATCATGTTTCTTGGGATATGGAGGAATTTTGAGCCATTGAGGGTTGTCACAAGTTGGCAGAAACTCCAGCCAGTAAACTTGATGGAAATGCACATAGGAATTGACACTGTTTCTAGGTGCCCAAAAGGGATTTTTCAAGGAAGGGAAGGGAAAGCCAAAGGCAACTGGTCTCTGAAAGAGGGAAGGAGGTCCCAAAGAGCAACAATCAGTTCTGATATCCCAGAAGACATAGGTTGTAGTTTCTTTGCTTCAGGAATCCTCAGGTTCAGTGAATGGTAGAAGCTGTGGGCATACCATCTTTGTGCAAATTGCTTCATTTTTGAAAGAGAAGAGAGTGGGGCTCTGCCATCAAGCACTGCCACTGAGAAATCACTGCAATACTGAGAACATAGGTTGCACCCATGTGTGGTTTAACTGTAGAAGAAGATGAAGGGACGTCTTAGAATGTAGCAGCTGCAGGAACCATAGACAAGCCACTGAACCTAGGAACTCACACTAGCTATTCTGTCCCAGACAAGGAGGAACAAATCAAAGTTACAAAATAGCATAACTAATGACCCTACACCAGACACTGAAAAGGAGTCACTGGAAAGTAAGATGATCTAGGTTGCTGATTTTATAGGGAGAAACCTCTCCCATGATACCTGGGATGAAAAGAGTGAATAGGATGGTATTGCTAGCTTCCAAGAGCCAGAACAAAGGCTATGTAAAGAAGGAAGAAGGGTAATCCCACTCATTTTCATATACATACAGTAGTATGATGCTGCAGAGCCAGAGAGAAGCAGGAAAGAGGTGATGAGTAGCTATATAAGATGTAATACATATCTTGTAGAGCAGGGAGGGTTACTACTGGTAAATTGAAGCACCTGTCAGCAAATTAAGACCCTGTCAGGAACCTAATCAAACCCCTCTGTCTCATACTGGGAAGAGTAAGGAAGGAGAGAGGAGTGGAGTCTGGGGGTGGGTGTTGCCAAAAGAGGAGCAGAGTGACTCCCTCTGCCCAGTACCAAGGACTGAGGGTAACTCTAAATGAGGGGGTGGGGGAAGAAGCCCATAGGGGTGGAGAGGGGAAGGAGCTTAGACCTGGATGCCTTTTACGCTCTCCTTGCTCTCCCACTAGGACCTCAGCAGAACACACATCTTCCAAGAACAGGGACAAGGGGCAGCACCCAGACCCACCTCAACATGGGGAAGTGTGGGACCCATCAGAGCCATTTGCTGCATGAAGGAGCAAACAACATGAACAAAGGCAAATTGGATAGACTCAAGGATGACAAATACAAAGGGTGAGGAATTCCTAATAGCTGTAATCCATGTCTAAACAAACAAAATGAGTGGGCAAAGCCTATGGAATGGAGGATCGCTTAAGGTACCTAGAAATAGATAAATGCTGCCTAGAGGAGAAAACCCACAAAGATATGCATAAGCGTTTTAGCATGTGGCTCCAAAACATCATGCTTCACTGCCCACATGTGCACATCCATGCTCAATACCCTTTTTAAAATGTGCATAAGCATTCAACAGTTCCTAAAATGTATCCACAATCTCCCAAATCCAACTCATGTTTTGTAGGGGTGTGTCTAGACTACATCCCTCTATTGGCAGAGGTATATAAATGACGCACTTCGAAAGTGCAAATGAAGCCAGGATTTAAATATCCCGCACTTTATTTTCATAATCATGTAATGGCGCTTTTTTGAAAAAGCACTATTTTGAAACTGAAACTGCAGTCTAGACACGGTTCTTTCGAAAACAGGGTGCTTTTGTGAAAGATCCTGTAAGACAAGGTTTACCTAGGCATATTAATTGCTAAGTGTATTTCCTTAGTCAAATTTTTCAGTTTAAAAATATATAGCAAATAGGTCTCAAAAGGTTATTTCACAGGATAATATTTATTCATATTCAGTAACTACTACTGAGAAGGGCAGGTGATTTCATAAGAAAATACCATTTTTCACATCTCAGCATGAAATAGATTCCAAAAATAACCTGGTTATTTATAAACTCAAAAAAATCTAGCCAGGATTACGCAGAAAAGTAATCAATGCTGCTATGAAAATGTCGGAAAAAATTATGAAACCCTAATGTTATAAAGCTACAAAGATTAACCAGGGCAACCTAAATGCTCATTTTCATTCTGAGATGCTCTGCTTTGTGTAGACCATCATTGTTAACGTGAAAGACATGGTTAATCAAAGTCTTTCCTTGCACAGAGTACAAGAGATGCAGTGAAGTGATTTAACCTTCAGAGCATCAGCTCCTGTAATTGAACCACACATTTTTATTCACTGGGAAACAAGACAGTCTATTGATGGTTTGCTGAAAATGACAGAAAAAGGAGGACAAGGTTTTATTAAGTTCAAGAAGATAGACTAACATAGTTTAGACTGAAGTCATGAACCCAAAAGGCCTCTGTAGCCTATATCAATAAGAACATGAACAGAATCATTATTTTTTCACATGTAGTGAAATAAAATATAGTAATTTCTATTAAAGCAGAAATATGAAGATGCATTATGACACATTCTTTTATTAATCCAGTATTATGTAGAAATTTTATTAGGATATTGTATACAAACCCTGGTACAATTATAGAAACACACACTGTATGCTAATGATAAGAGAAGACAAGTAGGTTATTTTCACTTGGATTAGGTGCATGGTATGGCAAGCTTCAGGGGGGAGAGAAAGTAAATGTAATTGATTAAAGGTAAACATAATTAGTTGCTCGTGTGATTGAGGACAATCCCACTGCAAAACACATATGAAGGGGACAGGTAAAAGCTCAGTGAAGGACTATGGGGATTTTTAAAGATGTAAAAATGAAAAATCACCCGGCCTTCATCCATCGCAAAATGAAAAAAGAAGTAATTACATAAAAGAACATAAGAATGGCCATACTGGGTCAAACCAAAGGTCCATCTAGCCCAGTATCCTTTCTTCTGACAGTGGCCAGTACCAGGTGCCCCAGAAGGGATGGACCGAAGACAATAATCAAGCAATTTGTCTCCTGCCATCCTTCTCCAGCCTTTGACAGAGGCCAGGGGCACCATCTTTTTATGGACCTAACCTCCATGAATTAAATTCTGTTATAGTCCTAGCCTTCACAGCCTCCTCTGACAAGGAGTTCCACAGGTTGACTATGTGCTGTGTGAAGAAGAACTTTCTTGTATTAGTTTTAAACCTGCTACCCATTAATTTCATTTGGTGTCCTCTAGTTCTTATATTATGGGAACAAGTAAATAATTTTTCTTTATTCACCCTCTCCATACCACTCATGATTTTATATACCTCTATCATATCCCCCCCTCAGTCTCCTCTTTTCTAAACTGAAAAGTCCCAGTCTCTTTAGCCTCTCCTTATATGGGACCTGTTCCAAACCCCTAATCATTTTAATTGCTCTTTTCTTAACCTTTTCTAATGCCAAAGTATCTTTTTTGAGGTGAGGAGACCACATCTGTACACAATATTCAAGATGTGGGTGTACTATAGTTTTATATAGGGGCAGTAAGATATTCTTCATCTTATTTTCTATCCCTTTTTTAATAATTCCTAGCATCATACTGATAGAAATGTAGCCGTGTTAGTCTGGGGTAGTTGAAGCAAAATGCAGGACAATGTAGCACTTTAAAGACTAACAAGATGGTTTATTAGATGATGAGCTTTCGTGGGCCAGACCCACTTCCTCAGATCAAATAGTGGAAGAAAGTAGTCACAACCATATATACCAAAGGATACAATTTAAAAAAATGAACAAATATGAAAAGGACAAATCACATTGCAGAACAGAAGGGGGATGCGGGGGGGTGGGAAGGGGGAGGAAGGAAGGTAAGTGTCTGTGAATTGCTGATATTAAAGGTAGGGAGAGTGGGATGTTTGTGAGTTAATGGTATTACAGGTGATAATTGGGGAAACTGTCTTGGTAATGGGTGAGAAAGTTCAAAGTCTTGTTAAGTCCTTGTTGGCAAGTGTCGAATTTTAACATGAATGACAGTTCAGAGGATTCCCTTTCAAGTGCAGATGTAAAAGGTCTTTGTAGCAGAATGCAGGTGGCTAAGTCATTTAGAGAGTGTCCTTTCTGGTTAAAGTGGCAAGAAACTGTTTTCTCTTTGTGATCTTGTCTGATATCTGTTTTGTGGGCATTAATCCTTTGGCGAAGTGTCTGAGATGTTTGTCCAATGTACATAGCAGACGGACACTTTCGGCACATGATAGCATAGATTATATTTCTGGATGCGCAGGAATATGTGTTCTTGATCTTATAACTCACTTGGTTAGGTCCAATAATGGTATCAGCAGAATGAATATGTGGACAAAGCTGGCAACGGGGTTTGTTGCAAGGGAAGGTACCAGGGTTGGTATTAGTGTGGTATGTCCTGTGGTGGTTGGTAAGAATCATCTTGAGGTTAGGTGGTTGTCTATAGGAGACTATGGGTCTGTCTCCCAGAGCCTCTTTGAGTATGGTATCCTGTTCCAATATAGGCTGTAGTTTATTGATAATGTGTTGGACAGGTTTAAGTTGGGGGTTGTAGGTGATGACAAGTGGTGTTCTATTGTTGGTTTTCTTGGGTCTGTCTTGAAGTAGATGGTTTCTAGGTATTGGTCTGGCTCTTTCAATTTGCTTTTTTATTTCTCTGGGTGGGTAGTTGAGATTTATAAATGCTTGGTAGAGATCCTGAAGCTTCTGGTCTCTGTCAGTGGGGTTAGAGCAGATGCGGTTGTATCGAAGGGCTTGGCTATAGACGATGGATCGTGTGGTGTGTTCTGGATGGGAGCTGGATGCATGTAGGTAACTGTATGAGTCGGTGGGTTTTCTGTAGAGAGTGGTGTCTAATTTTCCATTGTTGATTTGTACGGTGGTGTCCAGGAAGTGGATCTCTCGTGTAGAATGGTCCAGGCTGAGGTTGATGGTGGGGTGTAGGTTGTTGAAATCTCTGTGGAATATCTCCAGTGTTTCTTGGCCATGTGTCCAGATCATAAAGATGTCATCGATGTACCGTAGGTAGAGGAGGGGTGAAAGGGGACGGGAATTGAGGAAACGTTGTTCTAGGTCAGCCATAAAGATGTTAGCATACTGTGGGGCCATGCGTGTACCCATGGCTGTGCCGCTGATCTGGAGGTATAAGTTGTTCTCAAACTGGAAATAATTGTGGGTGAGAACAAAGTTACATAGGTCTGCTATCAGGTTGGCAGTAGTGTCCTCTGGGATAGTGTTTCTAATTGCTTGTAATCCGTCTTCATGTGGGATGTTGGTATATAGAGCTTCTACATCCATGGTGGCAAGGATGGTATTATTGGGGAGGTTATCGATGTTTTGTAGTTTCCTTAGGAAGTCAGTAGTGTCTCGGAGATAGCTGGGGGTATTGGTTACGAAGGGTTTGAGAAGAGTGTCTACATAGCTGGATAGACCAGTAGTGAGTGTGCCAATACCAGAGATGATGGGACGTCCGGGGTGCCCAGGTTTATGGATCTTGGGAAGTAGATAGAACAATCCTGGTCGGGGGTCAGAAGGTGATTCTGTGAGGATTTGTTCCCGAGTAGCTGTGGGGAGGCTTTTAAGGAGACAGTGTAGTTTCTTTTGGTAGTCTAAGGTGGGGTCAGAGGGGAGAGGTTTGTAAAATGTGGTGTTCGAGAGTTGTCTGGTTGCCTCCTGGTTATAGTCGGCCTTATTCATAATGACCACAGCACCCCCTTTGTCAGCTGGTTTGATTACAATGTCCAGGTTGTTTTTGAGACTCTGGATGGCATGGTGTTCAGCGCGGCTACTATTTGCTACTATTTTTTGAGTTTTTGGCTAGCTGTTCCTCAAAATCTTTTTTTGCTTTTCTTATTACATTTTTACACTTAATTTGGCAGTGTTTATGTTCCTTTCTATTTACCTCACTAGGACTGGACTTCCACTTTATAAAAGATGCCTTTTTATCTCTCACTGCTTCTTTTAGTGATAGAAATGTAGCCGTGTTAGTCTGGGGTAGCTGAAACAAAAAACAGGACTATATAGCACTTTAAAGACTAACAAGATGGTTTATTAGGTGATGAGCTTTCGTGGGCCAGACCCACTTCCTCAGGTTGTTAAGCCACAGTGGCTGTTTTTTATGAGGCTCTTTCTCTTACTATGTTTTTTAATTTGGGGTATTCAGTACATTTAAGTTGGGCCTCTTTTTTTTTTTTTTTTTACATAGCGTAAGAGCAAACAAACAAGGAAAGATTTTAAAAAATATAAATTCCAAGCAGTTAGAATGTGTGTATAGGGGTCATGAATAATAGCACAAGTAGTTAAAAAACAGGATGCAACTGAGCAAATATAAATTTTACCTGAATGAAAATTCCCAACAGCAAGGTCAATTAGACTGTAGAATAATTTCCTATGGGAAGTGGGTGAAGTCCCATAACTTGGATTGTTTAAAACTAGGCTGGGAGAAGCTTTGGAGAACAATTTGACGTGGGCAGACAGTGCATGAAATAACCCAGAATTTAAATCTGTAAGCATAGTGAAATGGGGTCAATAAGTTAAGGAAACAAAATGCAATATCAGTCTACTTTATGCAAGGAACAAGAGAAAAGTATATTAATACATAGAAAGCAAAAGAAAGACAAGAAGCATGTAACTGCTACTCAATAGGAAGTGAGAAGTAATAATAATCAACAAAAGGAAGTATGAAATGCTAATAACTACTTTCATTTGGCCTTCATAAAAGCTTCTTTATCTGTAAGTTGCTGCTGCTTTATGAAGGATAATGTTAACAGGATGCTTAATGCAATCATCATTAATGAGGAAAGATAAAGCATAAAATGCAGAATCGGGAAGTAATAGGCTAAAGAATATCTAGATAACTATTACATTGCAAACTCCTCGGTGCGGAACAGTGTCTCTTCATCTGTGAGTTTGTAAAAGCAGTTAAGACAATGAGACCTGATTCTGCCTTAAAGCTAATATATAATAAAAAAATTAATAAATAATAGCAATTTAAACTTATACTATATGTCTCTTATGAAACTGACCTGAGGAAAGATAGTATTGGCACCTTTGGAATGATTTTTGAAAATTCAGGATAGAAATGAGGAACCTGGTGGCAGGAAAAGGAAATCTAGTACCTGCTTTGCAGAGGGTAAAAGAGATTCTAGAAATAAGGAATTATAAGTCAGTAACTTTACTTTCTTGCTTTATTTCCGTTATCTAATGCAATCATTTCTAACATAACAGAACTATTTAATAAAACAACTAGAACTGGTTATTTATAATTAGTGCTTGGAAATTTTTTCCAGACAAATAATTTATTTATCAAAAAATGCAGTTACGGTTAAACCTAAACAATTTTAAAATTTACTGTAATTTACATCCATTTGACGAAGAGAAGAGGAAAGTAAGAGGTGGCTGCTTCTACCTCTGCATTTCTCCAACCCTCCCTAAAATCTGTATACTACCGGTGAAGTCAGTCACATGGGATTCCAGACACTCATATCCAGTATGGAACACAGTATGGAACACACCCAAAATGCACTTTTTCAGTTTACTAAAAATTTCAAAACGTTCTAGAGTCAGTTATTCACCTACCTCCAGTTGTAAAATTCTGTCTAAAGCCTGTTAGGGGTGGTTATTGAATGAAAATGACTTTCAGTGAAATTCCCCCCCCCCCCAATTAATTTTCATTGAAAAAGTTGGGGTTTTCAAATAGTCGTTTCCTTAAAAGCTCTAATTAGAATGTATTTTTGTAATGCATGTCAAACTCTCACTGAAATCAATGAGCATATATGGTGCACAAGGAACATAGTATTGTATGTATCTATGTAAAGATACAAAATAATAGGTTACATTTATTCATCAAAAATAAATTATGCAAGACTAAGTGAATTTTCCCCTTTGCTGAGATTACACTCTTTATGGCAGGGGTATGGAAGCTTTTCTGGGTCATGCACTGCTGACCCACAGAAAAATCAACCGCGGGACATACACAAGTGAGAAGGAGGGAAGAAAGGCCATATTCTCACTGACGTGGCCTCTGACTGAGAAGGAAGAAGACACTCCAGATATTCCCCTGGCACACCAGAGCCTGTGGGGGACCAGCCAAGTAGATTCTGGGTGCTCTAGCACTTGTGGTGGGGCAGCTGGAGGCTGGAGCACTAGTGCAGGCTCCCGAATGTTGGGGGGGATGGACCATAAACCTTAGTAGTCAGATCCAGGCAAGCTGGGGGCCACATTCAGCCCCCGGCCTCAGGTTCCCTACCACTGCTTTGCTTTATGGTAATAGATATGACAGGGATTCATTGGTCCACTTGCATACTCTGTTTTACATGCATTCAACAGGATGCTGTTTCAGGAAGGACTGCTAAGCAGGGATCGGGTGTCCATCTACTGAGGAAGGGGAAGAGAGTATTTGGATTCAGACTGGGTAATTTAGTGAAGAAGACATTAAACTATGGGGGAAGGTGACCAAAGCCCATAGATAAGTGAAAAACATGAAGACCTGGGAGACAGGTCAGAAATTAGGGGGAGCATTGGCTGTAATAGAAGGGTAAGGTGAAACAAAGCAGAACTGGTGGACAGAATCAAATCAGTATCTTAGTTGTCTATATACAAATGCAAGACATATGGGGAATAAGCAGGAAGATTTGAAAATGCTAGTAAATAAACACAATTATGACATAACTGGTTTCACAGAGACTTGGTGGGATAATGAACACGATTGGAATATTGGAATAAATTGCCTAAGGACTGGGAGGTTGTGGAATCTCCATCACTGGAGGTATTTAGGAGCAAGATAGATAAACGTATATCAGGGATGATCTAGATGGTGCTTGGTCCTCTCATGAGTTCAGGAAATTGGATTTGATGGCCTTTCGAGGTCCCTTCCTGTTCTGTTATTGTATGATTCTATGAAAGCTAAATGTACAAACAAAGGAAACTCAGATCCCTCTTGTTGAGCCTCACACCAGTATTGTTCCCCTGAAATTGTAACATGTGTTTGTTCTTGTCCTTGATTCAGTAGAACTGCATTATGTCTGGTGGGATCCTGGTGCTGCTTCCCACCAACAAACTGGATAATCATTTAGGCTGTGTCCAGACTCAGGGTTTTTTTCCAAAAAAGTAGCCTCTTTTTGAAAAAACTTCACCTGCATCTAGACTGCAGCCGTGTTCTTTCGAAATTAAATCAAAAGAATGCGGCTTTTCTTTAGACGGTGGTAAACCTCATTGCACGAGGAAGAACGCCTTTTTCAAAAGTGCTCATTCAAAAAAAGGCGTTCTTGAAAGCAAACAGGGCTTTTTAGAAAGAGAGCATCCAGACTCACTTGCTGCTTTCTTTCAAAAAAGCGGCTTGCTTTTTTGAAAGTTCCACGTGCAGTCTAGATGCTCTCTTTCGAAAGAGGCTTTTTCGAAAGTATCTTTCGAAAAAGCCTCTTTTGAAAGAGGCTTACAGTCTAGACATAGCCTTAGGAATAAATCAAATGCTAAAGAATACAGAATACAATTTAAGGAAATTTTTCAACTGAAATAGGTTTACAAGCTAAATTATGTAACTACCGGGTCTCTTCTGCTATTTTCTTCTTTCTGGACATTGTAATTTTAAGATGATTCTTGGATAATGTTGTACTTAGCAATGTTTATTCTCAAACCATTTTTACTATAAAGAGCAATTTTAAAAAGGAAAAAACTGGAAGCTTTTTTTGTTAACTCTGATGGTGGCAGGTTAGAATTTTTAAATTAACTGATTTTAAGGCCAGAAGAGATATTTCTATCATTTAATCTGACCTTCTGCATATTGCAGAACACAGACCTTAACATTTCAGAATGAACTGTAGTATCAATCCAAGATACCAGTGGAAAAGGGTTGCCTAATAAAACCACTATTTAAACATTTTAAAAAATATATTTTCACACAGTTTTTAAGACAAGTAAAGAGAAGGCTGAATTTTTAGGGAAGGATTTACTGAGAGAGGAAGGCCCAATTTTTTTAAAGTGTCCTAGTGAATTTGGGCACCTCAAATTTTGGGTGTACAACATGAGACATCCTGGGTATGTCTACACAGCATTTTGGAACAAGCAAAGGTGAGCCCCCCTGCCTGAGCGGAGAAGCTATCAGGGCTCTATATAGGTAGCACTTGTCAGAGGTGGTAGCATGAGTGCTGATGCTCATCACCTTCCATAGGCTTCAGAGCCTGAGTTCCAGCTCCACCATGTTGTCCATATAGCTCTTTGTAGAGCTCTAACATGAGCCTTCCTAACCTGAGTCTGTCAGCCCAGGCTGGGAGCCTTGCTCCTGCTCACTGCAAAGTTTTGCTTTGACATACCTCTTAAGGGATGGGGAATGTTCAGCACATTACATTCTAGATCAATATTTTGGAGATTATGTCCATGTAAATGATATAGCTCTTTCCTTTCATGTCATTTCATTTTGTTCCTTTTCTCATTTGTGGGGTTCTTCATATTCATTACACAGATCAACTCAAGCACCCATGCCACTTGTCAACCTATGTACTATTTGTTTCAATATCCCATTCAGTAGGATTAGTTCCAGTATAATCTGGAATCATTTCTACTATTCAGTGTATTGTGTGGGAAAGGAATCCCTTGCTACCTTCTGTAACACATTTGTTGCCTTAGACTTTAAACAGTTATTATCCAAATCAATACTGCTGTCTGGGCAATTAAAATCAGCCATGTTTGAAGTTTTGGCATTCTTGCAGACCCCTCTTATTTGCAAAACCATTTCCCAATAAACTTTGCCTAACTGTCCTTGTATTCTGAAGCTACCTCTAACAATCATCCGTGTATTTATGTACTGTTGTATTTATGTACTGTTGTATCCAAAATCTTCCTATGTCAACTGAAATATTTAGATTTTATTTAATCCTTATCTCCCTGATTCTACTTTGACAATCCTTTAGTTTTCTGCTGCTTATCCTTGCAGTAATCTCTGTATGTCCCACCATTTTAATTTCCAGATAATTTCCCTGATTTAGCCATGCTTGAGTTAGACTTAGCACATTTAATTTTTTATATATATAACTGTGATACATGATTTAAATATTTATTTAAGCATTTTTTATTTGTAGATTTAAAGTTTTGCAGTTACAGGAAATTATGGGGGATATGAGATAGTAATTATTTATTGACAATAGATGTTGAGATTCAAAAAGTCCAAGCCTTATAACATTTAAAATACAAACTGTCAACATCATATTAAAATAATCAAAGTAATTATTCTTAAATCACATTCTGATAACTTCATAAGCAGCATTGTTCTTACTTTACCTATCTGTAAAATTAGACGATCATCAATGCAAATATTTTTTCATCTGTTTGTATGTTTACCAACATTTACTAATAAAATGTTAATCCTTCCAGCCTAATTATGTTATTGTAATATTAAGAATTTGTGAAAACATATTTCTGTCTCAGACATGTCAATGTCTGTGTGTAGCATTTTTATAGAAAATATTTAACTCTCACTTCAAAATCTTTCTTTGCATTTATCTCTCTACTGTATCAAACAAAATTAGAATCCTAGTCTTTCAAACTTCTGTTCAAGGAAGTCAGTGAAACTTCAGGCTCCAGTTCAGCAAGAAACTTAGATATGTGGCTAATTTTAAGGATAGAAGAATTCAAAGATATTGAATTCACTGAGGTCAGTCATGAGCTTTAAGAGAGACATGTGATTCAATACTTTGCTGAATTAGGATCTCAGCTGTTAAATTTAATCAATACTATGTCTACCGTCAACAACTACCACACCCAGAACTCTGGTTTAAAAAATTTAAACGGCCTATAGATTTGGTTCCTGAAACAGTTCTCCTATACATTTCTTGCTTTGCTAATCTTAAAAAAAAAAAATAAAAATAAAAATAAAAAAACCTTGCCCAGGTAATTTTCTATATTAGCAGGGATTAAAAAAAAAGAAAAATCAATAAATGATTATAAAATTGTATTCCTTATCTTTAGTGCTTATGCTATCAGTAAAAAAAATCTAGTTATCAGAAGACATCCAACCTTCACAAGGTTAGTGTGGATTTGCAGTACAGTAGTTGTGTCTGCGCTATTTTTTTATTATTATAGAGCTGCAGCATGTACCTTTTAATTTGGTTGTCAGGGGAGACAGGAAGCAATAATTAAGGCTAAAAGATGGGGAATGGAAGCTTTATTAAAGGATATATTGAAGATGGGAATTTGATCTGAGAATTAGATTATGATTAGAGTTGTTAATGCAGCTGTGCCACTCTTGAGTGACAGAGCAGCAGATGAACTGAACAGGCAATTATAACTACAGGAGTCTCCCTAATCTTTACAATCCCAACCTCACAGTCACATCCATTTAAATTAATTTTTATGAAGGCTACAAATTTACAGCTTCACCAGATTGGAAATTTGTTTGTTTATTATCCAGAGGAAATATTTTTAAGGAAGTAAATAGCACTGAAAGCCATCTTGTCTGTCTGCTTGTCTTTTTTAACTTGCAGAATTAATAATATGAGATTAATCTGAAGGCTGCTGCCTTTATGAAAACTGATTGATTCTCAGCAGCCTAGCGTTATTATGATTATCTGCAGGAAGGTCAAAGGGAAGGCATGTAAAAGTCACAGCTGATTCATGAGTTCCCTATATTAAGCAGAGGATAAAATAGGAGGCTTGTGTTGATCAGTGTTATAAGTGAGGAATCAGTCTTCCTTGCATTACTGAAACTGAAATTCAAGGAAAAGGATTTTAAACAACTTTGGACATACTTATTTAAAGATGTCTGTTTAGGAGAGATAGCAAGAGTTCATTACTATGCATGCTGAAAACCTATTTTAAGGAATTCTTTGCTGCACAAAGATTAATTTACCACTACATTTCCCCCCCTGCGCTACTAATATAAATAATGGTTGCAGCTTAAATTGGCATTATATTTTGATAGCCTACTTTTGAATATACAAAAGGATATTCTGCAGAACTGTTGAGCACCTTGGAAATAGAGACCATGGAACAGTACTGTTTTGTTCCAGAATTTATGTTATGAGTGCCCGTTATGACTGGAATAAAATCTAAGCCTTTCAACCTTAGTCATTGTTTTAACAAAATACTATACAGATAAATGTGGTATAGAAAAGTAAAATCTTGGAATACAGCAATTAAAGAAAGTGAAATCTATTCTTGGCTACTTGAGTTCCACTGTGGTTCTATTTAGGAAACCTGGAAGATACATTATGAAACATCTCTCTGCATATAGCCCCATTTCAGTGAAATGATTATTCCCATTGCTCATTTCAAGCATGAGAGAATACTTCAAGTTGTGTCAAGGGGACTTCTTACGAATTTAAAGTTAGGTAACATTACGCCTGTCCCATAATGGGGCTCCATATGTACTTAAAGGTAAGCATGTGCTTAAGTACTTTGCTGGATTGATGCCAGAGTTCTCAATACCTTGCAAGATGAAGCCCAATATAGAATACATTTTTGACATAGAAAACAAATCTTGAAGCCTCTTAATAGTATTCATTGGACATTGTTCAATGTATTATAAGGTTGGAAATATATGTTGGTCATCTTCATATTAATTTTGTTTATGCAAAGGTTACCAAATTTTGTAAGGAAATTACTATAACATTCCATACGTAAAATAAAGAAAAAAATAAATGTGTTTATCTTAATCATTTTCATCCTGTTATTATTTTTAACACACTCTCAGGGTATGTCTACACTACCCTCCTAGTTCGAACTAGGAGGGTAATATAGGCATACCGCACTTGCAAACGAAGCCCGGGATTTGAATTTCCCGGGCTTCATTTGCATAAGCGGGGAGCCGCAATTTTTAAAACCCCGCTGGTTCGAACCCCATGCAGCGCGGCTACACGGGGCTCGAACTAGGTAGTTCGGACTAGGCTTCCTAATCCGAACTACCGGTACACCTCGTTCCACGAGGTGTACCGGTACTTCGGAATAGTTCCGAATAGGAAGCCTAGTCCGAACTACCTAGTTCGAGCCCCGTGTAGCCGCGCTGCACAGGGTTCGAACCAGCGGGGTTTTAAAAATGGCGGCTCCCCGCTTATGCAAATGAAGCCCGGGAAATTCAAATCCCGGGCTTCATTTGCAAGTGCGGTATGCCTACATTACCCCGCTAGTTCGAACTAGCGGGGTAGTGTAGACATACCCTCACTTACTGATCAAGAGAAGAATAGTTTAATGCAACAGACTGTATAATACTGGTGGATTAGGTGGTATGAAAGATTCCCACAAAGAAGCCAGGGTGAAAAGATTATTAGAGAAATATGAAAAATATAATTGGAATTATACAAGAATTTCATAAAAATTAGGAATATTGGAAATCCTTTGTTTTCTACATTAATTTTCCCAAAAATCTCTCTGCATTTTTGGGTCCAGGATCTCAGGCCCTCTGCCCCATACTCTATGTACTCAGAATGATCCCATGCGCACAGAACAACTTGCAGGCCTGGGGCCTAGGTATTTTCCATACTTAAATGTTCTTCTTGATTCTCATATATGAGACAATGCCCGAACTTTGAAATAATAAATCTTCCATTACAAGGGGAGAAATAACCTGATCTACTGTTAGCTGCATTTTTGTAGCCATGTTGGTCCCAAGATATTAAATAGGCAAAATTCTATTGGTGAAAGGAACAAGCTTTCGAGCTTACACAGAGCTCTTTGTCAGGTCTGGGCAAGTACTCAGAGTGTCACAGTGTCAGCCGATGGTCAGGGCAGTGTGTGTGTGTGTCACACCCAAGTCTTTAACTGCTGAGACACAAGGTCCGGTCACAGCGGGCAGCCTAGGAGGCTGAAGGGTGCCCCGAGAAGTTTAACGTCTGTGTCTTTCCCACTAGGTCCGGGGTCCCGTCGTGGAGGGCAGCCAGCAGGCTGACAGATGCCCCGGAGTTTATAGGAAGAGCTTATTACATCTCAGATTTCAACTGCTAGGATACAGGATCCCTTCGCAGTGGGCAGCCAGGGAAGACTGAGAGATGCCCCTATGGATCTGTCCCCTGGAAGCGACACGATCCAAACGCCCAAGCTCTTCCTATACCTGTCTCTTATGACCGGCTGAAGTTCTCTTAAATTGTGCTTGGTTCTGTTACAGCAACTGAAGGAGTCAGTTTAAAGCTTAAACAGTTACAAGTTTATTAAAGAAGCTTATAAATCATATGGTTACAATGGCTATTGCTCTCTTTCTTAACTGCTAGCAAATATAGATCTTTAAAATGGTTACAAAGAAAATAAAGATAGAAAATAGAAATAATGGTACCAAGTGACAGCTTAATATTTAAAGAGCTCTAAGTCTATGTGTACACTTAAGACAAAGGACCATATCCAGGTACAATTTTTACCCCCTTCTGTGCCTCTCGACTCCAGCGGGTCAAGCCAGGGCCGGTCCCTCAATTCCTAGGAAAGACAAATACGAGGTGGGCATCCCCATTGAACCTCGGGAGGCCAATCATCTAACCTGACCAGCAGATAGATGGTAGATTGACACTCAGAGTAAATGTGCTGCTAGACCCATCTTTATACCCATAGGAGCCCGTATCCTCTTTCTTATCTAAGATGCCAAATTGTGTTGGTTTGTCTTTGTGATGCCAGTTCTTACAAGGGAGTTTCAAGTTAATTTACACTTGCAAGAGAGATAACTAAATTGTGAGTACTGGACATTTTTTACTGGGCGAGAGATTCCTTCCCCCCGGACAGCTGTGTGTTCGTATCAATATGGGTTTCAGTCAAGGGCACTCCTGTCAAGGCTTTTACTGCTCTGTGTGCCCTGTATGCTCCAGGCAAGCAAAAATGGATGTTACGGGGCGGTTCCTATCTGGCTACACACTGCTAAATACCAGGTGGAATGGAATGGTCTCTTACTATATGTGATAGCTATATTTATGCTATACAATCTATTCTACCTTGAATTTAGAGGTGACACTTCACATACATTTCCACATACCTGAGTTAGAGTTCTGTGTAAGATCAAAAGCTCATCTCCTTCACTAATAAGAAACTGGTCCAATAAAAGCTATTATTGATCCCCTGCTAGACATTTTTAGATACATCATTTTATTAACACTCTTGTGTTTCTTGGGATTATACACATATTGTTAGATGAAATAGGGAAGGAGATAGAACTAATAAAAGTAGGATTTGGAGGCATTTTTATCTAAAAATGTCATCTCTTGGGTGTAGTGAAGATTATAAATTGAGTTACTTACATAGCAATAGATTAAAATATTTATTAATATAAAGTATGAAGATTACCTTGTGCAGAGTTAGCAGAGGCCATGTGTGTTCTTGAGGGTAAATTTATTCTAAACTAATTTGGGGTCTTTTTCATCCATTATTTCATTTAGCTGTGATATTGAGTTTTTGCTAAGATTGGGAACAGTCTTCATCTGCTTACCTTGTTTGAACAGTAAAATAGTAAATGTTCTGCATAAATATCTGTATAACATCTTTTCCATTATTTTCTATTCTCCTTACTCTTCCTGCTTTTGATTAATGTTGTTGTTAAATTATGATTCTTCAATTAGTATTTCCTTATTTACAACTATTAACTGATTAATCTTGATGATAATTGATCAAGAGCAATGGAGTTTTAAAATAACATATTATGTATTTTATTCAAAAGGTTGTGACTCTTTGGTCTTTTAAAATATCTTTGACTTATTCAGTAATTCCACCATTTATAGACAGTAAATAGTTCACATCAATTGATCTGAATGTGAGGTGCAAAATGAGATTTTTTCCTTCTCAAGAGAATGGATATTTTTGTGTCAGAGAAAGACACTTTTATTGGCTGTGTCCAGACTCAGGGTTTTTTTCGAAAAAAGTAGCCTTTTTTCGAAAAAACTTCACCTGCGTCTAGACTGCAGCCACGTTCTTTCGAAATTAAATCGAAAGAATGCGGCTTTTCTTTCGACGGTGGTAAACCTAATTCCACGAGGAAGAACGCCTTCTTTCGATAGTGCTCTAAAAAGCAAACAGGCTTTTTAGAAAGAGAGCATCTAGACTCACTGGGTGCTTTCTTTCGAAAAAGCGGCTTGCTTTTTCGAAATTCCGCGTGCAGTCTAGACGCGCTTTTTCGAAAGAGGCTCTTTCGAAAGTATCTTTCGAAAGAGCCTCTTTCGAAAGAGGCTTGCAGTCTAGACATAGCCATTGATATGATATAATATAATATAATATAATATAATATAATATAATATAATATAATATAATATAATATAATATAATATAATATAATATAATATAATATAATATAATTAATATAATATAATATAGTTCTATGTATTTGGAGAGGATTTGTCCAGTGCAAGTGACGGCAAGCACATTAACAAGTGGTGTTGGTTCCTTTTCAAGGCTAGTCCTGGAACCAACCCCACATAGAACTACCACCAAAATGTCTGGGCAATTAGCATGGAAAAGAGGAGTTAAACATGCTCCCTCTTGCTCATGATATGCCAAGGGAATTATATGATGAGCATTTGCACCACTGTAATAAGGAGGAATTCAAAGCATGATTCAAAAGTCATTGACAACTTAAACCTCTAAAACTAAATTTCACCATTGGTGTCAAGAAGTGAGACTCAGCTTCATTCTTTTAACCCACTGACTCCTCTAAAACCTTTTTCAAGCCACGTGATCATCCTGGGATACTGACTGAGACCAGACCTTCAAAAGGGAGATATGGCATCATAGGGAGTGCCCTCTTTGGTCTCAGCATCTATCTATCCTCAAAGAGAGAAACCTCACAGATTTTTAGTACTTCCTCTAGATTGCTAAAGCTAGGAATTACACTTCTAAAATTACCAAAATACATTGGGAGTATTTGTTCTACCACAGTTTCCTAAAATCCCAGGCCATCAGTTGTTATTCTTTACAATGAAAGGCATTTGTTGATTCACCAGCAGTATTACCTTTGCCAAAGCAAATCTGGCTGATTATCATCTTCCCATTTCTCTCACCCAACAGCAGTCCTTCTACACTCATTCCAATTGTTCAGGCTTTGTGTCTAAAAATGGTTACTCTTCTATCTCTAGATTTCTCCATTGCAAACTCTCATGTCTCCCAAGGATACGTTCTTGATTGTATCCTCATTCCCTTTTAATGGAAAATCTTTGTGTCTCTCTTCATAAGCTCATCTTTCTATAAGCATGGCACCAAAATGTTCATGTCCTTCACTGTCACAACGTCTTCTGCCTGCCCAAACCTCCTAAAAGTACTGTCTTTGTGAGATTCAAAGTTTCTATATCCAATGCAAGAGAGATTTTAAAAAGGCCAGAATATTACATAGCATGTTACACAGGGCTACTGCAAAAAAAGATACTCAGATGCACTGGTATTTGTAAGACAACTTGCAACAAGTTATTTACAGTTCTGGGCACCTGAATAGTAAGCAGATACTGGCAAGTTCAATGGAAATAGAATATGTGCCCTGTATACATAAAAACAAAGAGGAGTCCTGTGGCACCTTAAAGATTAAGGTGATTTGCACTAGGGAGTTATTTTGAAATAATTCCCCTTATTTCAAAATAATAAGTGAAGTGCCTACACTACCAAGCCAGTTATTTTGAAATAATGGGCTGGTTATTTCTAAATAATAACTCCTGCTTTCCATGAGGAATAATGCTTATATCATTAGCTCACAGACATTTACCTTCCTCCCAATCCCCCTTCTGTTCTGCAATGTGATTTGTCCTTTTCATATGTGTTCATTTTTTTAATTGTATCCTTTGATATATATGGTTGTGACAATTTTCTTCCACTATTTGATCTGAGGAAGTGGGTCTGGCCCACGAAAGCTCATCCTCTAATAAACCATCTTGTTAGTCTTTAAAGTGCTACATAGTCCTGTATTTTGTTATATCAAAATAGTAATTTTGAATTAATAGTGTGGATGTTCCACTGCTGCTTTTTTGAAATAACTACTCCCCAGAGTCATTGAAAGTAATTACTCCCCACTACTTCCTGGGGCTCTAAGTTGAGGTAGCGCATCCACATTAAGAGCACATCTACACAGCAGGCTTAAGTTGAAATAGTTATTTAGACTTTTGGCACTGTCTACACATCAGTTATTTTGAGGCAGAGCACTCTTCCCCTAACTTCCCTTACTCCTCATACAATGAGGGTTACAGGAGTCAGAGTAAGCAGTCCTCCAGCTCAACATTATCTGGACATTATGTCAAAATAACTGCTTGTAGTGTAGACAAGGACTATGCTATTTCAAAATAAAAGCAGTTATTCCGAAATAACACTGCTATGTAGACATAGCCTAAGGGAGCTTGCCTGGTGCTAATTTCAAGACTTCCCTCGAATTATTTTGAAATAATTTCCTTGTGTCGATGTGCCCTGACAGATTTTGGATAAACAGAAGTGGGTTTTTGCCCATGAAAAATTATGCCTAAATACATTTGTTAGTCTGTTGGCCCTTAAGGTATCACAAAATTCCTTGCTGGTTTTGCAGATACAGACTAACCCAGCCAACTTTCTGATAACCATATAAAGTAGGTTTACAATTTGGGTTTTTTGGGAGAGTTTTTCATTGCATGTATTTATGTTTAAGTAAATACCCTTCCTAAAATATGAAGGTCTGGGAAACTTGATTTATTAGGCAAAGTGAAAAATCATATTTATGCTCTTGTACACTGGAAGGAAGAATGGTCTTGTGTTTAGGATACTAGATTGGGGCTCCAGAGATCTGAGACAGATACAGGAATTCAATCAGACTTCCTGTGGGACCTTGGTCCAGTCAATTAATCTCTCCATGACTCAGTTTCTCACTAGCAAAAGATGGATAATACCACTTCCTTTTGTCCACTCCTTGTCTAGCTCATCTATTTAGGTTGCAAGCTCGTTAGGGCAGGTAGCATACCTCACCCTATGTCTGTACCATAATAACAGCAGAATTGGGCCTGAGTGTGGGTGGCAGACACTAGGTGCTACCATAATCATAATAATAATACAGACACACAGACCCATTGGTGATAACATTGTGATAAATCGCAAAAATATGTCAACATCCATGTAGGGTTTTTTTCTGTATTGAGTGATGTTAGTTTTCATACTAATGCATGTATGTAGTGTCCCGGAATAAGATAGCAACCCTTGTAATAATTTGTAAGCCCTTTAGTGGGCTTATCTTGTTGCATGTTCTAGAAATTGCTGGATCTATGTGCTTGTGTAGACTTAGGATTTGTCTAATGTGCTAGACTAAGTTGTGATTTCTAAAGCACACTAACGTTCTGAGCATGAACTGGTGTAGACCATGCTGGTGTGCTGCAATGTGGTGTCATTGGAAAGGTACTATGTTAAAGCTACTAGAAAACCTTGATTTCACACCAGCAGAATCTAGACCAGGAGTGGAGAACCTTTTTTAGGTCAGGGACTGCTGATCCACAGAAAAATCAATAGGGGGCCAGAGGTTGCAGGAAGGCAGTGTGGGGGCTGTAGTGCTAGCATGAGCTCCCCAATGCTGCAGAAGACCGTAAGCCTCGAAGGCCAGATCCAGGCAACCCAGGGGCTACACTCCTGGCCTAGAGTCAGGCAATAAATTAGAAATCACATCTGTTTAAAGTGCATTTAGTCACTCTATGGAAAAGCCTTTAATGAACACATGCCTATTCAGAACCCAGCTATGCCCTTGTGTTTTCTTTGCATGATTTTTGTTGTATAAATGGAAAAGACAACAAAACTTTCTCCTAGTTAAGTTATCCCGGTCCATAATAAGATATAGAATTAGAATATATAACAAAACTATTAATCATCACTGTATCAGATTTGAATAGTGATTCAGTATAGTGAAAATTGGAGATGAAATTATGTACTTCTGACACACTGAGTTAGCAAGCATTTTTTTTCAAACTACATGACAAAGTACATGTGTACTGTGATACTTAACTTTGAATATCATGTAATTTGGTGGTGGCGTATAAGTCAGATCTTAAAGGTTATATATTTTCAGAATGACAAAAGTGAGGCCAACCTACATAATTGTTAATAATTAAATGAACAATTTATTCACATAAATGCATGGACTGTACAACTGAGTAATTTCAGGGTTAAAGTGTTCATTTTTTACAGATTATGAAATATCTGCAATAAATTCAAGTAATTATGCTATTAAGTAGTTCCTCATCTACTGAATTAATTAAACTTTATGTTCATTTCATAATCTCTTTGGACACCCTCAGTTACTGCAGATTTAATCCTCTTTGAACCTTTCTATATTTAGTTTTCTGAAGAGCTGTTTTAATCAATTGCTCAGTGCCCTAAGAATAAGATTGTTTTTCACTTCATTATACTATTTATTTCATACACGTGTCATCTTGTTTTCATACCATAGATTGTGAAATCACACAACCTATATCAAAATCTAAAAGTCTAGGAATAGGAAGAACTTTACAGTATATGGGAAGGACTACAAACTATACTAATTTGCCAGTATTTTTTTCCTTTTATTATAAGGGCTCTCTCTTCTTGCTTAATATTTCTTGAGATGTATCTGAAAATTCTATTGAATTAGAGAGGAAAAAAATATAGCGTTCACGCTGAAAGGACACAAAGCTTATTTTCTCCCAGTATTTTATCTTGGTAATAAATATTTGCTCCTACACATGTTAAAAAAGATGTCCCAGTGCAAGGAAGACAGCTTAATTGGGTGCCAAATTTTAGGCACCTAGGAGTTGGCTTCACCAAGTTAACTTATTATGCTAACATTTTATAGATGTATGCATTATTTGAGAAGTAGCATGTGATCATATCATTAAAACTCTATTGCAGAGGTTCTCGTCCTGAGGGGTTATGATATCCCTAGCAGGTTCTGAACAGATAGCAGGTCAAAACAATCCTGCATTTCTTATTTTTCTAATTGGGATAAAGATCCCTACTAGATCCTGGTTAGAGGGGACAGGGTCACCAGCATGGAAAAAGATGAGAAACAATGCTCTGTTGTAACCCTGTGTTTTAGTGGGAAGAGCAAAAATTGAGGCATTTAATCTTAACTTCAAATGTAAATGTAAATGAATTTTTCTTGATCTTAAAGATCTTAGCCAAGAAGCTAACCAGATATACTAGTCTGTGGTATCATATGAACTAATTATGGAATTACACAGATAGAAAACTGAAGTAATTCAATGGTGAATCAGACCCCGAGTTTCTAAATACATATAATATAAATGCATTGTATTACTTTTTAATGGTACAGTTATTCATCAGTTCAGCAATACATTTAAGACATGTTTAAGTCCATTCTTATTCATCGAAGCACTTAAAATTACAAGCTTAACTTTAAGCCTCTGCTTAAGTCTCATTGAGGTTTACTGAACGGCTGTGTCTAGACTGCCAGCTGTCTTCACTGGTTGCTTGAATTTCCGCAAGAACACTGACTTCCTATTGTCTGAAATCAGTGCTTCTTTTGGAAATACTATGCTGCTCCCGTTCGGGCAAAAGTCCTTTTGCGCAAAGCTTTTGTGCAAAAGGGCCAGTGTAGACAGCTCAGATTTGTTTTGCGCAAAAAAGCCCCAGTCATGAAAATGGCTATCAGGGCTTTTTTGCACAAAAGCGCGTCTAAATTGGCACGGACGCTTTTCCACAAAAAGTGCTTTTGCGGAAAAGCGTCCGTGCCAATCTAGACATGCTTTTCCGCAAATGCTTTTAAAGGAAAACTTTTCTGTTAAAAGGATTTGTGGAAAATCATGCCAGTCTAGATGTAGCCAACAGGGATATAGATTTCTGATGTCTTGAAAGCTCCAAACTGTAAAATTCAGCTTTTTAACAAGAGCATCTTAAAATGTATTTCAATGTGAGACTTTTACTGTGTTGTAAATCAAAACGGGCCATATGAATTTTGGTCATGCATTCAACATGTGCATCTTAGCTTTCAGAAAGTCATGACTAACAGAAAGCCAGGGAACTTAATGAAAGACTCAAGGTAACTTAAACCACTGCTGGCATTAGGTTTGATTTTCTCATCTTACAAAAGTATATTAAAAAAAACCCAAATATAACCCCTGCCCCCAGCCATTACACATTCCTAGCAAGGTCAAATTCAAGTGATGTTCTGACCTGAAAAAGAAGATGTGGTGATAATTCAAACGGCAGTGCATTAAAAAAGCTTTGTGAGAAATCTTATGCCATGGCTGCCCATTTCACTCAGTGCTCTTTGGATGCTATTTCTACAAGGAAATACGGATTCATGCAGCTGGCTGTGGAAAGTCAGCTGGCTATTAGAGCAGTAATTAATCTGACAGTACTTCAGCTTGTGATAACTTGAAGGCGGAGCCTCCTACATGGCAATTTGAAGTCCTTCACATGGAGACATAGCATAATGCACTTTGGAAATGAGCCCTCTCATGTTACAGTGGGAACATTAATGTGGCCAAATTCCTACAGTTTGTAGTTAATCTTGTGGGATGCTAATGTATTTATCGGGTTCCACCTCTGGCCATGTTTTTTCCCGGTGAATATAGCTTAGCTCTGGAACAGCATTTACCTAGTGATAAATGCTGATTGATTACATGTAAATTTAGTGGTTTCTAATCTCTGTGTGATCTGAACAGAAAGAGATTGATCCTGAACTCAGTTAATAAAGAATTAATAGAGGGCAATATAATTAATCCCAATCAACATTTGTTTATGGAAAGCACATTCTGTTAAATTAATTGGATTCTTTTGTTGATGAAAATACAAATTTGGTTGACAAAGAAAATGGTGTTGATTTAAGGTATTTAGATTTCTATAAGCCACTTGATTTGGCACTGCATGATGAATTGACTTAAAAAACTAGAAAGATATAAAATTAATATAGGATACATCAAATTGTCACATTGATTAAAAGCTAACTGACTGGCCACTTGCTAGTCACTAGTACCACCCAGGCATCCAGTGGCAATATAAAGGGCCTGGAGCTTTGGCCACCACCGCTGCCACAGTAGCAACAGCTGGGAGCCCTTGGCCCTTTTGAATTGCTGGACCCTAGAGCAGTTGTCTTCCCCCCACTGACAAACCTGGTTGATGGAATACTGTGTCCAGTTCTGGTGTCCACTATACAAGGAAGTTTTTGGTAAACAGGAGAGGCTTCAGAGAAGAGCCACAAGGTTGATTAAAGGATTGGAAAACATGTTTGATAGTGACATAGAACCATAGAATCATAGAATACTAGGACTGGAAGGTACCTCGAGAGGTCATCAAGTCCAGTCCCCTGCCCTCATGGCAGGACCAAATACTGTCTAGACCATCCCTGATAGACATTTATCTAACCTACTCTTAAATATCTCCAGAGATGGAGATTCCACAACCTCCCTGGGCAATTTATTCCAGTGTTTGACTACCCTGACAGTTAGGAACTTTTTCCTAATGTCCAACCTAAGAACCCAAAGAACTCAATTTATTTAGCTTAACAAAAAGAGTATGGTGTGACCTGATTACAGCCAATAAGTATCTACATGAGGTACAAATATAATGGAGAGTCTAGCAAAGAGAGGTATAAAATGATCCAATGGCTAGTAGCAGAAACTATACAATTAAGACTGGAAATAAGGTGTACATTTTTAACTGAGAAAATAATGAGCAATGGGACTAACCTAGCAAGGGTCACGATTAGATGTTTTCCTACAAGATGTGCTCTAGGAATTATTCTGGGGAATTTTTCTGGCCTGTGTTATACAGGAGGTCAAACTAAATTATCACAATGGTTCCTTTTGGCCTTGGATCTATGAATAGTGACATTTTGACCAAATTTTTCATGTTCTTTCTCAGAATTCTCCATCCCTCCCAAACCCAGGACTTGTGGAAATGATAACTGTGTGGTACAGTACTGGAAAATGCTGATCGATTTGTGGTATATCGTCATTTCCAGAAGTATTGTGCTAGTCTCCACAAGTAACCATTACATCATATATTAAATAGTAGCTTGACAAACCATCAGATTAAGTAGTTACAAGAAAAGTACTGGTTTGCACAATGAAAAAAACCACAACTAAAAATTAACAAATTCTTTCCTTTGGGAGAATATAAGACATTCAGTATATTTGTCTACAACAAGAAAAAAATCAATACATGCCAAAGTTTTCTTGTTGGACAACCATCTCTAAATAACAGTGTTTAAGCTGCCACTTGACAAATCACTTTTTGGTATTTTTGCTAAGGATTTCTCTATCTAGATGACAGATCAGGGTCTTCAAATCACTGAAATGCAACCGCACTTTAATCAGCAAGATCCTCAAGGAGACTCTGAGTATCCAGGCAACCAGGCAGAGGAGAAAGAGAAGCAAAGAAAATTGCTCAGCTCTGTAGTCTGCCAGAAGAGACTGCTGGAAAATTGGTATTAATGTAGATTAAGGACCAGATTGTGGTTTCTCAAGCATGGCTGACAGTGGGGTGAAGGGTGGGTTGCAGAGCAGCCATCATGGAGGAGCCCTGGAAAGATTTCTTGCTGGCCCTTCCAGAATTCCTGCTGGGTACTTCCTAGGGGAGTACACATAGCATTCCCAGAAAATCCAGCCTTTAAAGGGATGTGGAATGTGCTTCCCTCAGCTCCTAGCCAGCTTCCTCCGAATCCAGCATTTCTTGGTCCCCTATCATATATGTCCTAGTGTTGCTGTGCTCTGCCAGAGCTCTTTATTTTCAAGGGGGAAGATTTGCAAATGCACAGATGGCAGTAAGGGAGTTAATTCCTATAGTGCTCTATTGGGAACTAGGCATTTAACTAACATTTTGGCTTTTGAAAACTTCCCCCCTCATCTTGCTAGGAGAGTGTGCTTTAATATTCACAAATTCCTAAAGCAAGGAATGTTTAATTAGTACCGTTTGTCTAATTCATTACAATGTTTGGTTTGAAAACACACACAGAGGGACTGTTACTAATATCAGTTATATAGGTGAAAAAACAGTATCTAACTAAACTGTAAACAGGATAATTCCACATTTATTCTGCTGTAATTGAGAGCAGAAAGTTGCTCCTAACCTAAGCAAGCTATCAGAAGGCTTATCAGGGATGGCATATACCCTGAATCAGAAAAGTAACTCTGGTATATCACACAGAACTACATCTTAATTCAATTATATTCTTATTGCCTTTCCTTAATAGCGATATGTGGTCAAAATGTTTGTTGCTCTTCTGTTGTCAGTATGAATGCAAGAGAAAAAAATCAGTGATGTATATTTCATCTGCATCATTAAAGTAAACCATACAGTGACTTTGACAGCTAGAGGTGATAAACTGTGGCAAGGATGAAGTTGATTTTCAGCAAAAGAAGAGATTAACAATTTTTAAATGAATGAAGGAGCTAGTGTAAGGACATGGTATAGCAAATAAAGTTAAAATTTCTCTTTCATTCTCTTCCGAGATTTATTGCAGTACCATCATCTAATACTACGAACATCCCACAATGCTTTTTTATTCATATTATTTCTAGTATTATTCATTTCTGTAAAAAGATTGATAAGCTCTAACACTACAGAAAAAAATAAGATGTCTTTCAAAAGAAAGCTGTATGAATTTCATCTTTGTGGTGAAGAACGTTTAAGTGAAGTTTCGTCAAGGTCTAAATATATACTCAGTGAGGTTATTTTTGCAAATTTCTTCATAATGGAAAGATTGAAAGATACGGAATCACAATCATTTTCAGAGGGCTTATTAAATCTAAATGCATCATATGTGTCCAGTCTTTCATATTGCTCATTTATTTTCTGTCTTAAAAATATTTATTTGTAATGGCTGGAGCAAAACTATTGGAAAAACAGTTAGCTGACACTTTCCCATTGCTCCTCACAGTTTACTTCAGCTTTTGTTGCATCTCTTTAGCTTTGATAGGCTGATAAAAGACAGCTCATATGGATATGTGAATCAAATAGTGCTGGAGGATAAGGTGCTGATGATTGTGTAGATGGCATTTTTTCCCCTCGGGACTCATCTAATACCCCAGCATGGTATCTGGAGTTACTATGTTGCTGGGTCAGCCATCTTTTGCGTGATGCTGGGTTGTGGTAAAGGGATGAGAAAGGAGCACAGCATGTAATTTCCACAAAGGTAATCCATTTATTAAAAATAATTCAGAAATGATAGATAGTCTGCATGAATTCTGAGTACACTTAAACCTTCAACATTAACCTTTTAAGTGTCCATCTGCACATGAGTATAACATTAAGTTCTGCTCAATAATTAGTAAGAACTTTGTTGCATTTTTCAGAAGAGTGGGTCGAGTAATTTGTGACAGTGTAAGTGAGATAAACAATATGAACCAAGTCCCTACATTTGGCTGAGATGGCTGGGGATTGCCACAAAGAAATCCCTCTGTAATGTAAAGTCATTGTAAAGGGCATGAATGATGGTAGAGCCAGAGGACACAGTGCTCTGACAATCTTAAACCTATGGCTACTCAAACCTCTACCAAGGCTATGCTTGGTCCCCAACTGGCTTTGGAATTCAGGGAGGTGGAAAGTAGTTTGAATGCTCCAATCTGTCACAAGCATGAGCAGGGGGCAATTGACATATTAGCTCACCATTCCCACCTACTATTCTTCATATCTTGTACAGCTGTGCAGAGTTGCTGTGCACTCTTAAAGGCTGTGTCTACACTGGCCACTTATTCTGGAAAATCAGACGCTTTTCCGGAATAACTTGCCAGCTGTCCACACTGGACCCTTGAATTTCCGGAAAAGCACTGACGATCTACTGTAAGAAATCAGCCACTTTTCCGGAAATACTATGCTGCTCCCGTTCGGGCAAAAGTCCTTTTTCCAGAAAACTGTTCCGGAAAAGGGCCAGTGTAGACAGCACAGTAGTGTTTTCTGCAAAAAAGCCCCAATCGCGAAAATGACGATCAGGGCTTTTTTGCAGAAAAGTGCGTCTACATTGGCACGGACGCTTTTCCGGGAAAAGTGCTTTTCCAGAAAAGCATCCTGCCGATGTAGACGCGCTTTTTCTGGAAATACTTATAACGGAAAACTGTTCCGTTTTAAGCATTTCCGGAAAATCATGCCAGTGTAGACATAGCCTTAAATAGTTGCCTCATTCAGCCTCAGAGGTGGCCACTTTTCAGTGGAGATTGCAGTGATCCACCTATAGAAGAAAGGAAATAAGTAAATGTAAAATTATTATCCCTATAGTTGCCAGTGCTGTGAAATTAAATGTAAATTCTAATATACTTCTTTCCTTATACTTTTTCAGCTCTGCTTACTAGCAGATATCCACAACACTGTTTATTACCTACACTAACCCAGGGGTCCTTTTTCATTTTAGGCAGCAAGCTGTGAATCATCTACTGGGCATTTGTCATGTACTTTAGGGATTTAAGACAAATTAGACTAAGTTCTATTAGCATATCATTTTAGAATCTTTGTTTGTTTATCAACTGCTTAGTGATTATGAGCAGAGATCTACAAAATGGAAATTATTTTCACACCCAAAACTAAAATTCACTAACATACACTGGCTAATGAAGTTAACTTTGGGAATTACTTTAACTCCTGAGCCTCTTTAGTTGTGGTAATGAGGTACTTGATGATTGCTAGGGCAGTCTTTAAGGCTGAAGAGGGGTTTTTAACATCATCATTATGTCTGATGTGATGCTGTGGGAAGGAAGAACAAAAACCATCTTCATATTTGTTTCTTTGAGCCTGGCAAAATTACCTCCTTATGGCAGATATGTTTAGGACTATAAAAGAGCCAGGCTGTGTGACAGGAGCTGAAAAAGAACAAATGTACATTTTGCTTTCATTTCAGCACTACACATTGAGAGACTAATTCTGAGCAGCCTTTATTTGAAAAGTTTTAAAATTAAATAAAATACAAAGACTTATAATCTATTGATGATGATGACGATGATTGATGATGATAGCAGCAGATCTCCTCAGGAAAAACAAGTGGATTAAACTCATAGTTTGTTTATGTTTAAATGATTGATAACTTTATAAATTCTGCTATATGGCAATCAGGTATCATTGGATTTTGAGGGGCAGCACTTCAGGTGAGTTACAGTAGCTGTGGATCTGTCCTTGAGTTCCTCTGCACATGTCCTTTTCATCCTCCTCAGAGCAAATCACATATTAGATGTTACCATACAGAAGAAAGAATAATATTCTAGCAATGTGAAGTATGATTGACATGTGGAACAAAGCATATGATTAAAAAGTACACTGTGCTCCTTTATGACAGCTTGAAGGTCATTGATAAACCACATAACCATTTTTTTCCTTTTATACATGAATGCATAATATTCTACAGATAAACACTATACATTTTAATTATTTTACTATATTAATTTCAAAAATTGGGCATAGGACAGGATCTCCTAATTATCATTCCTTTAATATGTACTAGAAGACTTACCCAGCATTGCTCAGGGGCTGGCAGTGTGGGAGATTCAGGAATCGGCAGGGCTTTGGGGATGTATGTTGGGGGCAGGGCAGGAAGCTGGAGACTTGGGGGTTTAAGAATGGGGGGGTTCAGAAGGGGCTCAGGACAGAGGGTCACATCCTGGGGATGTGGCGGTGCAAGAGTGAGGAGGGGCAGGGGTCCCATCTATGGGGACCTTCCTCTCCCCCCCCCCCAACCTCCGTGGCTGGCAGGAGCCATCTCTCCCCCAGTCCACCTAGTTGGTACAGGCCTTCTCTGTCCCTCCAGCCCTCCAACCAGCAGGGGTCTTCTCTCTGTCCCCAGTTCACCCAGTCAGGCATGGGCTTTCTTTCTCTCCAACCCCTCCCCTAGTTTGCAGAAGCCTTTGTTCTCTCCCCAGCCCCCACAATTGGCAGGGGCCTTATCGCTCCCTCCAGGCCCCCAACCAGCAGATGCCTTTTCTCTCCTCCAATACCCCCAGTCAGGAACCTTCTCCTCCCCACTCTGATCTGGCAAGGCTTTCTCCTGGTGGTGGGGAGGGGGAGAAGGATTTCGGGAATGGGGCTTACTTATCCAGTCTGGTGTCAGGCAAGATGGCAAGCCCCAACCCCAGCTGACCACTCTCTTGGTGGTGCAGCTCTCCCCAGTGGCCACTTTGCAGTATAGCTCTCCCCTGAACTCACCGCCCGCAGTGGTCTCTGTCAGTATCATGTCCCTCTTCTCTGCCTCTTCCCTTTCTATGTCATGGAAACTTTCCCATTCGTGGAACTTCCCATTTTCCTGCCACAATCAAACACTGACCTTGCTTTAAGTTAGAATAAGAGGAAATTATACTGAATTTGGTGCTCCCAGGTCTTACCATTTAGAGGAGTTCTTGAACAAACAGACTCATGGACAGATTCTATATATAATAGAATCTTGGTGCTGGAAGAGACCCAAGGAGGTCATTCTGTCCAGCCTCCTGCCCAAAGCAGGACCAACCTAACTAAATCATCCCAGCCAGGGCTTTGTAAGGCTGGGACTTAAAAACCTCTGTGGATGGAGAGTCCTCCACCTCCCTTGGTAACCCATTCAAGTACTTTACCACCCTCCTAGTAAAATAGTTTTTCCTACTAACCTAGACCTCCTCCACTGTGACTTGAGACCATTGCTCCTTGTTCTGCCATCCATCACTACTGAGAACAGCCTTTCTCCATCATCTTTGGACCTCCCTTCAGGAAGTTGAAGGCTGCTATCAAATCCCCCCACACTCTTCTCTTCTGTAGACTAAATAAGCCTAAATCCCTCAGCCTCTCCTCATAGGTCATGTGATCCAGCCCCCTAATCATTTTGGTTGCTCTCTGTACAATGTAGCCACATCCTTCCTATAGTGGGGGCCCCAGAACTGGATGCAATACTCCAGTTGTGGCCCCACCAGTGCCGAATAAAGGGGAATAATCACTTCTCTAGATCTGCTGTCAATGCTCCTCCTAATGCACCCTAATATGCCATTAGCCTTCTTGGCTACAAGGGCACACTGTTGACTCATATCCGTCTTCTCATCCACTGTAATCCCTAGGTCCTTTTCTGCTGAACTGCTACTTAGCTAGTCAGTCCCCAGCCTGTAACAAAGCTTGGGATTCTTCCATCCCAAATGCAGGACTCTGCACTTGTCCTTGTTGAACCTCATCAGATTTCTTTTGGCCCAATCCTCCAATCTGTCTAGGTCACTCTGGACCCTATCCCAGCCCTCCAACATATCTACCTCTCCTCCTAGCTTAATGTCATCTGCAAATTTGCCGAGGGTGCAAACTATCCTCTCATCCAGGTCATTAATAACGCTGATGAACAAAACTAGCCCTAGAACCGATCCTTGGGGCTCTTCACTTGAAACTGACCACCAACCAGACATCAAGCTGTTCATCACTACCCATTGGGCCTGACAGTTTACACAGCTTTCTATCCACCTTACAATTCATTTATCTAATCCATGCTTCCTTAACTTGCCAGCAAAAATATTGTGGGAGACCGAATCAAAAGCTAACGGTACACCCACTGACTTCCCCATGTCCACAGAGTCAGTTACCTCATCACAGAAACTAATAAGATTGGTCAGGCATGACTTGTCCTTCATGAATTCATGTTGACTATTCTTGATCACTTTCCCCTCTTCCAATTGCTTCAGGATCCCCTCCATGATTTTTCCTGGGACTGAGGTAAGGCTGACTGGTCTGTAGTTCCCTGGATTGTCCTTCTTCCCTTTTTTAAAGATGGGCACTATAATTTCCCTTTTCCCATCATTTGGGACCTCTCCCAATCTAAGATAATGATCAAAGGTTCTGCAATGACATTCACCAACTCCCTCAATACTCTTTGATGCGTTAAATACAGACCCATGGATTTGTGGATGTCTAGCTTTTCTAAATAGTTCGTAACCTTTTCTTTCTCCACTGAGGGCTGCCCACCTCCTTCCCGTTCTGTGTTGCATAGTGCAGTAGTCTGGGAGCTGACCTTGTCTGTGAAGACAGAGACAAAAAAAAAGCATTGAATACTTCAGCTTTATATATATATATAAATATATGAGAGTGATTAGAATATATCTTTGGAACCCCAATCAAGGATCAGAGCCCCTTCTATCCTGTCTTTCCCGCCTGACAAGAGCTTGAAATTTAGGTGTCGGACAAAACACATGTACGAGATAGACCAAATGGGTAGAAGTGGGAGATCAAGACAACAATAAAATAAATACAAAGGCAGAAGTCTTCTACAGACATCACTGCTGTAAAAACCATACAATTTTCCTGGAGTGTAAATGAACTAATTATTCATGTCTTATCTGTCTTCTAACTATCTTTCTTGAAATGCGGTGCCCAGAACTGGACACAATACTGCAAATGAGGCCTAACCAGCACAGAGTAGAGTAAGTATCTCCATGCTAGTAAGTATCTCTATGCAGTGACTATGACTTGCCTGACCTAAGTTCTGGTCTTCTAGATGGGTCCATGCAGTAATAAGGAGAGCCACATTCTTAAGTCAGATCAATAGAAGGAACATGTGATTGGTAATTAGCCAAAAACAATGCAGAAACTCCAACTCTGTCCTGTACCACAAAGGGTGCTAATGTAATCCTATTTCAATGTAAGGGCAAGGTAGTCCCTAACGTTATGTCTTTATAAGAGGATGTGCTGTGCCCATCAGCAGTCCATCAAGAATGGGAAAATGTTTAATAGTCTGCATGATAACAAATGAGGGAATTTACATGTAGGTGCTTAAACAGCAGGACAGAGCAGGCATCCTGATTCTTAGGCCATGTAAGAGGACAACAGTGGCAAGACAAATGTTTGTCTGTGTGTGTTAGGCTGTGTGTCTGCATGGATTCAACATCCCATTTTGAAAATATTGGTGGTAGGTGAAATCTTGGTTCCATTGATGTCAACGACAAAACTCATTCATTTCAGCAGTGCCCAGATTTTACTCTGTGTCTTTACATGCTAGCTCAGTGATGGCATATATCACTGATTCTTCCACTATTAAAAAAAAAAAAGTGAATCCTGTCAATAAGTCATTAAGGGAATGTCTACATTGCATTTCTCCTTCGAGAGAGGAATGTAAATGCAGACAAATGAAATTGCAAATGAAGCACGGATTTGAATTTCCCATGCTTCATTTTCATAATGGTGGCTGGCTGCTTTTCCAAAATAGCGTATTTAGAGAAAAAAACTGGGTTATTTCAAAAAGAAACCCTTCTTTCGAAATAACCTTTACCCTAAGGGTATGTCTACATAGCAAAGTTATTTCAGGATACCATACGTACCCTGAAATAGCTACCCCATGTCTTTTGAACATGTCCTCTATTTCAAAATATAGTGGATGCAAAATATAGTAGAACCTCATTCTATGAGGAGTAAGGGATGGCTCGAAATAGTACTTTATTTTGAAATTTAGTGCTGTTTAGACAGCATCAAATGACAAAATAAACTATTTTGAAATAGACTTAAAATAAGCTATGCAATTTGTGTAGCACAAATTGCGTATCTTATTTCAAGTTTCAGGAGCTGTGTAGAGAAACCCTAACTGTGCTGTCCAATGGAAACTTTATAGGCAACTTTAAAAAAGATGAGTTGTCTCTCATGGAGTGAGCCATTCTTTTGGCTATAAAATCTTTCCAGTCTCATCCTGGGCTTACAGGGTGCGTCTATACTGCAGCACTATTTCAGGATAATTCTGATATCCCAAAATAGCTATTCCACATCTTTGAAACAAGCCCATTATTTCAAAATACAATGGGTTCATTATTCTGATGTCTCTGTAAACCTCGTAACATGAGAATTAAGGAATAGTTTGGAATTGCATTTTATTTTGAAATTAAGTAAAAAATACTACGCAATTTGTGTAGCTCAAATTGTGTAGCTTATTTCGAGCTAAGGGTATAGTGTAGATGCACCCACATAGATTTATGCCCCATGAATGTTGCTTCATGTTCAACATTCCAAAGAAAAACTTACTCGAAGCTAAATGTCATGTGGTTTCAAAATAAATTATTTTGATGCCAATCCATTAACTGGCCAGATTCACTGATGATTCTTAGCAAATATTTTAAAAAACTAAAACCCTAATTTGATATTTGTGTAATAAACCCAAACCAGACATTTCACGTAACTCCATAGACAACTTGCTACACACAGGGTATGTCTAGATTACATGCCTCTGAGGCATGTAAAATAGGCTACTCGACATAGTCAATTAAGCTGGGATTTAAATATCCCCAGCTTCATTAAAATAAAAATGGCTGCCACGCTGTGCCGGCTCAGCTGATCATCGGCACAGCTCGTGAGTCAAGACGTGGATCAGTCGACAAGGGAAGCCTTTGTCGACCGCTCCTGTAAACCTCGTCGACCAATCTGCATCTTGACTGCTGAGCTGTGCCAATGATCAGCTGAGCTGGCACAGTGCAGTGGCCATTTTTATTTTAATGAAGCTGGGGATATTTAAATCTTGGCTTCATTGACTATGTTGGGTAGCCTATTTTACATGCCTCTTTCAGCAGAGGCATGTAATCTAGACATACTCACAGTCATTTCAGTCAGACTCAATCATCAGGACAGAAATGTGTTTTACAGCAATCAGGTGTGATCTGAATCTATTCTTTGTGGCTTCAGGGTAAATCAGAAATTCATTAAAATCCACAGAATTAAACATACCTAAAACCAGTACAACTGAGTGCAGGATCAGGCCTACAGCATTCACTTGTTCCTTCCATGCAGAAACAGTTCTGATTACAACACAGTCCTTTTAGTCATCCACTGGGCTTCCTTTATATTCTCACATAATCGTTCTATTAATACCATTCTAACAATATACTAACCATGCCTTTAACATTAGACAAATTCTGGCCTTCAGCTATTCCATCAATAGAGGACACATAAGTCCCTACCACAGTTAGGGTATGTCTACACTACCACCCTAGTTCGAACTAGGGTGGTAATGTAGGCAACCGGAGTTGCAAATGAAGCCCGGGATTTGAATTTCCCGGGCTTCATTTGCATCTCGCCGGGTGCCGCCATTTTTAAATGTCCGAGGAGTGAAACGAGGAGTAACGGTAGTTTGGAATAGGAAGCCTAGTCCGAACTACCTAGCGGACATTTAAAAATGGCGGCGCCTGGCGAGATGCAAATGAAGCCCAGGAAATTCAAATCCCGGGCTTCATTTGCAACTCCGGTTGCCTACATTACCACCCTAGTTCGAACTAGGGTGGTAGTGTAGACATACCCTTAGACTACTGCTCTGTAATTTTTAAAGCATTAGTAAAATGCACAACATTCTGTCTCAGCTGGTGCCCTTGAGAAATTGAGCTCAGAGAATGGTTTCTACCTGCATCTTCTCACCACAGGTCTGTATTCAGACCTTGCCATCTCAGGGTATGTCTACACTACAGAGTTTTGTCAAAAAATGTCCCTTTTTTGACAAAACTTGAGGAACATCCACACTACAATTGTGTTCTTCTGCAGGAAAATCGAAAGAACGGAGGGGGTTTTCCAGCACTGGTAATCCTCATTCTATGAGGAAGAAGCCTTTTTGCAAAAGAGCTCTTTCAGAAAAAGGCATGTGTGGACAGGGAAGAGGGAGTTCTTTTGGAAGAAGAGGAAAGAAGAAAAAGCACAGGTGCCCCGATGGCCATTTCATCCATGGCAATCACAGCTTACATGCAAGAGAGCGTCCATTCAGTCTGGAAGCTATCTTTCAAAAAAGCAGATCGCTTTTTTGATGCACTTTTGCAATGTGAACACTCTTTCAGAAGAAGTTTTTTTGGAAGATCTCTTCCGAAAAAAGCTTGTTCTGAAAGAAGCCTGTAGTCTAGATGTAGCCTCAGTCATTCAGCCCCACATGTAGGAAACTGGAACTTAAAGTAAAATTGAATATAAATCTGTGCTATTCACAGACAATTTGTGCACCAACAGCAAAGCAAACTCAAGCTTATGTAAAGCTGACGGACCTGGATTTTTACTTCTGGGTCACTCTTGCAACAATGTACAGCCTCTTCCAAAGCCAAAGAAAGAACCAATTCCTGAAGGTCCACTAATGGCACCCCAAAATATTGATCTTTAATTTATGTTTTCCTTTAATCTTTAGAAAATCTCAATCAGTGGAATAATGTTAGTGGACACCAGTCGTCTGCAGGCAGAATTTAATCTGGGACCTCTGGAGCTTAGTGCATGAGCCTCTACCGCAGCTGGCTATTAGCTAAGGCTATAGAACAGACTCATTATTCTCTCTTTAAGTTATCTCAGTGCTATTAGATGGGACAGTACAACACACACAATATGTCATAGTCTATACTAGACCAGGAAGGCTGGCTTACAGTAAGCAACTCCAGCTATGTAAAATGCATAGCTGGAGTTGGCTTACCTTAAGCTGAGCTTTGGTGATGTCCAAACTGTAGGAGGCTGATGGGAGCAAATGCTCCCATCAGCTTCCCTTACTCCTTGGAAAAGGAGTACTGGATGCTGGTGGGAATTGCCTTCAGTGTTCAATTTATGGGTCTATAATAGACCTGCTAAAACAAACACCAGAAGATCGACCTCCAGCACGTTGATCTTCCAGTAAGTATAGACATGACGGCTGTGTCTAGACTGGCCAGTTTTTCCAGAAAATCAGCCGTTTTTCCGGAAAAGCTTGCCAGCTGTCTACACTGGCCGCTTGAATTTCCGGAAAAGCACTGATGATCTACTGTAAGATTGTCGGTGCTTTTGCGGAAATACTATGCTGCTCCCATTCAGGCAAAAGTCTTTTTCCGAAAAACTTTTGCGCAAAAGGGCCAGTGTAGACAGCAGAGATTTGTTTTCCGGAAAAAAGCCCCGATCGCGAAAATGGCGATCGGGGCTTTTTTGCGGAAAAGCGCATCTAGATTGGCCACGGACACTTTTCCGCAAAAATTGCTTTTGTGGAAAAGCGTCCTGCCAATCTAAATGTGCTTTTCCGAAAATGCTTTTAACGGAAAACTTTTCCGTTAAAAGCATTTCCGGAAAATCATGCCAGTCTAGACGTAGCAGTCATGTGTGTGGGGGGGTTACAGTTGCAATATGTGTTCAGTGAAAAGAAACGGCAGTCCTTTAAATATCCTGAAAGACTAATGAAAAGACTTATCGCATCTGGCATTACAAATGTGTTTAGTGCACATTTAGATGGGTTTTTCTGTCTTTGGCCTTCACAAGTTTTATACTAAGCCCTCTTCTTCAGAACATAGTTATTATCCTGTTTCTAATGTACACAATCAAGAGGGCATGGAGCTAATTTATTATCTTGCTTTGAATTACTTGTACTGGCCACAAAAACAGCCATTTACCTGCTTGGGACCATTTGTTTAGCACTTAATAAATGGCAAAGCAGGTTCATAAAAGGTGCTATGATTGATCGCAGGAAATGGTCCTCTACAGCAGAGATATTTGTCTGAGGACACTAGGAGAATTAACAATAAGTACATAGTGGGGGAGGTGGGTATTTCCATTTCATAGGGCACGTGGAAGAAGACATTTGTGAGCACAGCACTCAGAAGGTGGATTATTTATTTCTGTGTAATTAAAACAAAAAGAGACAATTTCTTCTATAAATCTGAAGATCACTACTCCAATGCACAATTAGTTGATGAAGGAATGGCTTTACTAGAATATTAAAAATATAATGCCTTTTCCTTTAACTTGCTCTTGAAAACCAGGCAGTTCATTTATTGCATCCATATAAACATCTATATGTTGCACCTCTATAAACTGGGACTCTTTAGTCTGGCAACATCCGTGGTCTGGCAAGACCGCAGATGTTCCAGGACTAGAGAATCCCAGTCGCACTGCAGTAGTTGGTGGTCTGTAGCCTGGCATGATGCAGGGGGAGGGGCTGGGAGGCTGGCCTGATACAGGAGGCAGGCAGGAACCCAGACCACAGCTCAGCTGGGCTGCCTGGGGGGCTGGGAGCTGGAAAGTTGCCACACTGCTGGGGGCGGGGAGGCACATCTGGGAGCTGGGAAGCCTGGTGCATGGCTCAACTGGGTTGAGGTGGGACTGGGAGAAAGGTGAGGTGGCAGGACATGTGGTGGGGTCAGCATTGGAGGGGAGGTAGTAGAAATCACTTCCCCTGCTCCAGCAAAATCCCTCATCCAGGACCAGTCAGGGAAGATCAGGGAGAGCAGTACTAGATTTAAGGCACAGATGGGTAGAGCACTCTGGTTAGTATTCACTTGGTATTGGTGTAAATGACTGGGCAGATAGTGGAAAATCAGGCCTTCTGTCAGTGTTATGCCAGAAACTCCCTAGTGTCTTTTATTTGTTTGTGATATGTATGCAGTTTCATTGTAGCCAGGGGTGGATATAGGGCAGGGCGAGCGGAGTGGCCGCCCCGGGCCCCGCGCTTCAAGAAGCCCTGCGCAGGGCAAAGGGGGGCTCCATGAAATTGGACTGCCCTGGGCCCTGCAAAATGATCATCTGCCCCTGGTTGCAGCCATGCCATTACCAAGAAATTAGGGTATGTCTACACTTCCCTCCTAGTTCGAACTAGGAGGGTAATATAGGCATACCGCACTTGCAAATGAAGCCCGGGATTTGAATTTCCCGGGCTTCATTTGCATAAACTGGGCACCACGATTTTTAAATCCCTGCTCGTTCGAACCCTGTGCCACGCGACTACACGCGGCATGAACTAGGTAGTTCGGACTAGGCTTCCTAGTCCGAACTACCGTTACTCCTCATTCCACGAGGAGTAACGGTAGTTCGGACTAGGAAGCCTAGTCCGAACTACCTAGTTCGTGCCGCGTGTAGCCGCGCGGCACGGGGTTCGAACGAGCAGGGATTTAAAAATGGCGGCACCCAGTTTATGCAAATGAAGCCCAAGAAATTCAAATCCCGGGCTTCATTTGCAAGTGCGGTATGCCTACATTACCTCGCTAGTTCGAATTAGGAGGGTAGTGTAGACATACCCTTAGAGATGAAAGATGGGTGAGATAATCTTCTGTTGGATAGCGGGGCAATCTTTTGAGTGGCACAGAGCTCTTCTTCAAGTCTGGAAGAAGAATGGTGTGTGGCTTGAAAGCTTGGCTAAGAGAAGTTGGTCCAACAAAAGATATTACCTCACACACCTGGTGTCTCCTGTTCTTAATATAATACTTACACCTGGGCTACATCTACACTACGGGTTTTGCCAGAAGAGGCAATGCAAATGAAGTGCTGATTAGCATTTTCTCACACTTCATTTGCATAATCTCTTCCGATCTGTTTTTGCGCAAAAACAGGCAGGGTGGACATTTCCATTTTTCATAAAACACTCTTTTTGTGCAAGATCCTTATGCCTCTCTGGGCAAAAATCCCTTGTGCAAAACAGATCGGAAGACATTATGCAAATGAAGCATGAGAAAATGCTAATCAGCACTTCATTTGCATTGCCTGTTCCGGAAAAAAATCTAGTGTAGACGTAGCCCTAGTGTTTATCTTTATTTGTTCATTGATAATACATGAAGATCTACTGTCTAATGACTGAGCATTTGGAGTTCTGTAGTGGTGAGTGATTCTTTTGGTTAGCATTAAAACGTGCTGTTACATAGGCAGGATATAAAAACACACCTTCACATCATGATTCCCATCTTGCACAGTTAGTGCACACACTCATCACTATTTTGCAGCATACACTTCCTTATCAATTTTTCTCCCAGGCCGTGTGCCTCTTCAGATTATGGATTTATTGGGTTTAATTAGATATTGTGTACCAGATGTCTGACAGGGTTCACAATGCTAGTCACTGCTATTTGATCTTTTTTAACTGCTACACATGCAAAATGGCAAAGAAGAGCTCTTTACATCAATAACACATAGCAAGCTTGTGATGGCTAACGCACAGAGGGTGTCAAACAAGAAAGTGAGATTGAAAGGGAGGAAATATAATCTTGGCCAGTGGCATTTTGCATCAACTTGAAGAGGACAAAATAAGGAGACTTGGGGAGTGAAGTTTACACGTCAGCAGTATATCTATGTGGCAATAAAAACCCGGGGCACTAAGTCTTACAGCCTCGGTCAGCTGACTAAGTCTCATACATGGTGTTACAAAATTGCAGCTATTTGGGCCAGGACTAGATCCTAGTATATTGGACCATTCCCCCTGTAATATTTCAGAACCTAGGCTTCCACCCATGCCCTAATGTCTACACTATGGTTTTATAGCCCTGCAATAGTTCCATGAAATTGAATCAGTTGACCTGGACTACCAATGGTTGTACTGGGTTTTTTTATTGCAGTGCACACATACCACGAGAGTTTTAAGTGTAGGGAATGAGAAAGCCCAAAAGAGCTTTGATATCTTTTTGGAAAAATAAGAGTCAGGATTAAGATGTGCCTTTAATGTTATTACTTGTGTTGATGGAGAACCACTGGTGCATCAGTCATGGTTTCCATTCTGCTAGCCAGGAGTGGGGACCTTTTTTGGGTTGGAGGCCACTGACCCAAAAAGCCAAAGTGAAAAAGCCAAAAAACAAAAACCCCAAAACAAAAAACAAACCTTCACTGATATGGCCCCTGACTGAGAAGAAGGAAGACACTCCCTACATTCCCTTTGCACACCAGAGCCTACAGGAGCCCAGGCTAGTAGATATTATGTGCTCCAGCCTAGCGGTGGGGCAGCGGGAGGGATGGAGCACCAGCGGCAGAGTCCTGCCCCCAGGCATAAGGTTCCTCAGCCCTGTGTTTGTCCCTGTGCGGACAGAACTCCTTCTTCAAAGATCTTACAATTTAATTATAAGACAAGAAAAATGTAGACAGACACATTGGAACCCCAGGAAACAATGAGACAATACAGGTCAGCATAATCAGCAGTGGTCCCAGCACACCAGCTAACTATCAGAGAGCTATAATTTGTATATATTTATTAGAAACGTCATACGAAAGAAAGGCATGTGGGACAAAGGTAAGAGAGGAGTCAAAGATGACCTTCGGTTTATGGTCTTAAGTAACCATATCACTGGTGTGATATTTGCATCCGAATCAAGTAGTTTAATTATTACAGTTTCAAAACTAGTGTGCCAGGATCCTACGTCCATCTTCAGTCAGTGCCTCATGGAGCCATTTCCTAGTCTCAGACCAAGAATTTACTTCTTTTTATTTTTCACATGTGCCATGTCTGCTTCCCATAAAATGCTCTTTCAAAGAAACAAATAGGGAAAGAGATTTTTTTTTATATTTTGTTTTACTGATGAGTTTATATGGCAGCTCACTTGTTACTGAGGCAAGTCAGGTATTTATTTCGTTAGCGGTTGGAGTAGCTGAGCAATACAGGAACCATGGCAAGTAGGCTGCTTTTATTTTCATGTGTGCCACTTCAGTTCAAGTGCTGCAAGCCCTGCAGTAAAATAAATTAAGGAAAGTTAATGGTTTCCAGTTTTCCAGGGCTGTAGCAATTCCTATAGTCTTAGTGTAGTTGATGTGCCCCTTTAGAGACATTAGGGACTAGTTCTTTTCACATACTGCTTTAAACCGGATGTAGCCCATTCTTTTAATGGAGTTGCTCCTCATTTATACTTGTCTAAATAAAATTAGTACCAGGTCCAATCAGAGCACATTCTCTATCTTTTTTTAAACCCATTTGTATTTTTAGCTACTTCTCCCTGGAAAAGGTGCTGGGGAGTTCTGAAAAAATGGAGAGTAACTCATAATTCTCTTTAACATGATGTTATTATTGTGCCCTAAAAATATGTCATCCAAATCATCATCAAATGTTATTTGCCCTGTTATCCAGAAGGAGGCATATTCCTGATGGTCTAGGTTGGTGCTGGAACTGATGCTCTCCAAATGTCAGCAGTGTTCAGATGTAGGGCTTTGGTTCTGTCCCAATTTTACTGCACAGTGAGGGATTCAGCCTGTCGATGTGAATCCTGGGTACTGTAAGTTGGGGGAGGAGATTAGGAAATTCCTGTTTATCAAGAATCCTAAGACTTTTGCCATGTGGACCATAGCTGAGATGCATAGTCTTTTTGATTTTGCTGCAGTTAAGTTCTAGGGCAATTTTATTGACTTATTTGTGCCCACTTAAAATCAAGTCTGACTTCAGGCCACTAAGTGAATTAGCATTTGCATTCCTAGGGTCTTTGGTACTTGAACTACTTGTCACACTACCATTGTAAACACCTTTGTGGCAAAACAGCAAATGGCATTAACCCAAATAGATAGAAAACACCTTTCCATGTGAACTTCACAGTACAGGCAGTCCCCGGGTTACATGGATCCGACTTACAACGGATCCCTACTTACAAATGGGGTGAGGCAACCCCGCACTAGTTGCTCTCCCCAGCAGACCAGGGAGACGCGAAGCTAGCGCCCCCCCCCCAGCAGACCAGGGAGACGCGGAGCGGCTTTTCTCAGCAGACACCTCAGCTTGAGAATAAAGGACTGAGGGAAGTGAGGTGTGGGAGAATAAAACTGAGCTCTGGAGAAATGTTTGGCTAGAGTTTCCCCTACAATATGTACCAGTTCCGACTTACATACAAATTCAACTTAAGAACAAACCTACTGTCCCTATCTTGTACGTAACCCGGGGACTGCCTGTACTTCTTGAAATGTAGATGCACCGGGATATCAACAAGCTGTCAGATATTTCTTGTTAGGAAGTCAGCACTGTGAACTATGACTATCAAGTCAAAGCAAAACAGCCAGTTGCTGATAGAGTGATGGAGACGAGATGGACAATTGCACTGAAAATAGGGTGATACATCACGCTGAACTTAAAATTATGAAATGCAGCTAGTTCATTTCCCCAGATACCTGAGATGTGTCTGTCACAGGGAAAGCTGGTTTATAAGAGAGACCTAGGTTCTACCTCTCCAGTGACTAATTAATCTTTCAGGCCAGTGGTCACATGACAGGAACTTGTAAAGGGAACTAGACCTCATGGTAATTATAGGTGCAGCCTCATTTCTATCAGGGAAGAAGGTTCAGAGAAGTGGGGTCATTGTGTAAGTTGCCCTACAGAGATACCCTGCTGTAAGCAGTGGTACAGAGAGGACCTGGGAAGAAGCTCACCACCCCAGCTAGATGAAAGGGCTTGGCTGGAACTAGACATTACAAAATGCAAAGGCATATGTTTAAGAGGAGAAGGTGATTTTAATAAACACCAGGCATCAGGTCTTGGGTTTGAGGTAGGAATAAGTGAGATTAGTGATACTGTAGAGTATGAGAAGGAAGGGTTTTGATTTGAGTTGACAATGATCTATCATCTGCTATGTATTTGAGAGAGTTTGTGCAGCTATCTGTGTGTCTGTCCACCTGTCTAAACAAGACATCCAATCAAGAACTCTTTCTAAATGATAAGAGCTAGGACCACCAATTTTGGCATGTAGCTTCCACTTATCATAACTTAAAGTAAAGCAAGGATTTGATTGTGCCCGGACAATGGGATGTGTGAAGAATGTGATTGCTTCTTATCAAATGGAAAGGGAGTGGTGTGATAGCAGGGACAGTTATATCCAAGAATGACCACAGGAGGGCAGCAAGTACCTCAGGCCTGGAGGTCAACTGTGGGCCAGCCAGTCAGGCCCCTGCCACAGTGGCCTGCTCTGGGGAGCAGCTGTGGCTGCCCCATGATCCCAGGCCAGCCCCAGAGACAAGCCAGCGGGTGTGCCCTGCAGCCCTTGTCATCCCAGGCTGGCCCCACATAGCCCCCTGTTGCCCCCACAGCCCCGGAGAGGAATTGGCAGGTGGGCCACACAATCCTGGGGAGAATCCAGTGGGCAGGTCATGTGGTCCTGGAGTAGGCCCAGAAAAGAAACCAGTGGGTGCACCCATGCACAAAGAAGAGGAAAATGAATGAGCATCAGGGTTCAACATTAGTATTGAGTAAAATCCTACAATAGTGTCTATATGACCCCAATTCTAAAGTCTCTGAATAAAGACTTTTGTATATCCCTCATTTAAAAAAATAGAAGTCTGTACATGAAAACTATTTTGTTAAATGACAGATACTAATGGCAATGGTATCCACGTTTGAGACCCTGGATGTTTTGATTTTCTCTCCCAGTACAATGTAAGCTAAAGATGAGAAGAATACATAACTGTCTACTCCTAGTATGTTTTATGCCACAAGTGAAAAACATCTGTCAAGTAGTGTAAGGTAGGTACATCCCTAGTGACACTTTCCCTCTTTGTGTATTTAGATTTACAGGCAAGTGAGCAAGACTCCTTAGCTGATGCTTTCGGTGCTTTATATAATTTTGAGAAATCCAGAAAGTTACAATATCATTTCAGAAAATAATCCTATAACATTAAATACCACTAGTAAGTCAGTAATAATCAAAGTTCTGACTCACAAACTTAATATTAACAGCCTGCTATCATTCGTACCCTTCCAAAATGTCCCCCAAAATATATGGGCCTTTCAGTCTATTCAGAGTAAATGGGGTCTTGCAGAGCAAGGGTGACAAAACTAGAGACAGATGTGAAGGAACACCAAAGAAAATGCCTTGTCAGCAGCAAGTTCCTTCTTTTACCAAAGGAGTGATCACCAGCATAAGTGGTGATCACAAGTGCCAGGATATGACCCAGTGAAGAGCTCATTGAAGGTACTTACTGGAAAATGTAAAGGAGGAAACAGTCCAACAGTTTTGGAAAAAACATAAGGACTAACTTATGGTTGCAAAGTAAGAGTATGTCTACACTACAAAGTTAATTCGAACTAACAGCCGTTAGTTCAAATTAACTTTAATAGCGTCTATACAGGCAGTCCCCAGGTTACGTACAAGATAGGGACTGTAGGTTTGTTCTTAAGTTGAATTTGTATGTAAGTCGGAACTGGTACATATTGTAGGGGAAACTCTAGCCAAACATTTTTTTTAGTTTTGGATAGCATAGGGAAAGGTTAACTCCCCTCTAATGTTTGTTTTGCTGTCTGTTCCCCTGTTCAGAAGATTTCACATCTATTTCTGTCCCTGTGACAAACTCAGGACTAAAGGAGCAACTCATCAAATACCAAACAGCTCTGCACCATGCTTTGAGCTAATAGCTTTATTTCCACACACCACCCAGGGTTCTAGGAGGAGGGTCCTTTTTTTGCTAACACAATGAGGCCAGCACTTTGTTTGTTTTGGTGGAGTCTTTGTTTGCCCAGGGAGCCCAGCATGTATAGGGGGAGGAGGGGCGGAGAGGCTGCTTTTGCCTGCTGTTCGGCAGCCTGTTGCTCAGGGGAGGGGGCAGCCTGTGGCTGGCAGGGGGGGAGGGGGGAGGTGTGCAGGATGCGAGGCCGCGGGGGGGGGGCAGCGGGCGTGGGGAGGCACTTTTCCTCTGCCCGGCAGCTCTGCGGGATCCCTGTCCCTGTGGCCAGCTGCTGCAGGCAGAGGCCAGTTGGAGCCGGCCGAAGAGGAGGAGGAGGTGGATTCTAGGACCCAGGTGAGCGAGCCCCGGGGAAGCTGCGCTCCGGGAGCCCAGCATGTATAGAGGGGAGGAGGGGCAGAGAGGCTGCTTTTGTCTCTTCGGCAGCCTGTTGCTCAGGGGAGGGGGCAGCCTGTTGCTGGCAGGGGGGTGGGGGGGGGGGCAGCGGGCGTGGGGAGGCACTTTTCCTCTGCCTGGCAGCTCTGCGGGACCCCAGTCGGAGCCGGCCCGAGGAGGAGGAGGATCCTAGGACCCAGGTGAGCGAGCCCCGGGAATGCTGCTGAGCATGTGCGGGAGTTGCCTCACCCCGTTCGTATCTAGGGATCCGACGTAAGTCGGATCCACGTAAGTCGGGGACTGCCTGTACATGAAAACCGCTAGTTCGAATTTAAATCGAACTAGTGGAGCGCTTAATTAGAACTAGGTAAACCTCATTCTACGAGGACTAACGCCAAGTTCGAATTAAGTAGTACTCTGGGCCAAACCAGGGAAACTCTTCTGCCCCCCCCCACCTCGCCCCAGAACCCTTAAAGGGACACGGTCTGGCTACAGTGCTAGTGCCAGTTGCAAGCATGCCAGCACCCAGCCAGAAGACCCTGCACCTGGCACGGCATGAGCCAGCCACCCGGTGCCACCCAGCCCTCCGCCTCTTCCCAGGACCAGGCTGGCGACTCTCAAGCGCCTGCCTGGGGCCGCAAGAGACGGGCGCCCACCTGGTCTAGTGCGGAGATCATGGACCTCTTCGAGGTTTGGGGGGAGGCCTCCAATGTCCATGTCCTCCACACTAGCCACAGGAATGTGGCCATCTAGGGCAGGATAGCTGCCAGGCTGGCCACCAAAGGCCACATGCGAACCCAGGAGCAGGTTTGCATGAAAATCAAGTTGGTCCAGTGACATCCCCGACCCTGAGCCCTGAGCTTAGAACATAAGAACATAAAAATGGCCGTCTGGGTCAGACCAAAGGTCCATCTAGCCCAGTAGCCTGTCTGCCAATAGCGGCCAACACCAAGTACCCTGGAGGGGATGGACCGAAGACAATGACCTCTATTGACCCAACTTCCATGAATTTATCTAACTTCTCTTTAAACTCTGTTATAGTTCTAGCCTTCACAGCCTCCTGTGGCAAGGAGTTCCACAGGATGACTATGTGTTGTGTGAAGAAGAACTTTCTTTTATTAATTTTAAACCTGCTGCCCATTCATTTCATTTGGTGTCCTCTAGTCCTTCTATTATGGGAACTAATGAAGAACTTTTCTTTATTCACCTCTCCATACCACTCATGATTTTATAGACCTCTATCATATCCCCCCTCAGTCTCCTCTTTTCTAAGCTGAAAAGTCCCAGTCTCTTTAACCTTTCTTCATATGGGACCTGTTCCAAACCCCTAATCATTTTAGTTGCCCTTTTCTGAACCCTTTCCAAGGCCAAAATAGCTTTTTTGAGGTGAGGAGACCACATCTGTACACAGTACTGAAGATATGGCGTACCATAGTTTTATACTTCCCCTCCTTCTTCTTCCCCTGGCTTCTCCCTTCTAGCTCCCTCCTCCCAGGTTTCCCCCTCCCCTCTTTCACCCTCTCTCTTCTCCTCTCCTACCTCCTTTTCCCAGTCTCCCCAGAGGTTAATCTCCTCCCCCCCCCCAGTTTTGTTAAATAAAGAGGGTTTCTATTTTTGAACACACGTGTCTTTTATTTTTTACATCAGGAAGGGGGGCTAGGGAGGGGTAAGTGGAAGGAGGTGAGGGAGGAATGGGGCACAAGCCCCCAATGGGGAGGACTGGGATGGCTCTGTGGGCTCCTCGAGGTGAAAGCTCTCCTGCAGGGCCTCCTGGAACCTGACAGCCCACCGATTGACCCCCCCAGATGGCAGCCTCCGGCAAGTGCAGCCAGACTGATGGCCAAGTGTTGTGATGTGCCGAGTGTGGGCACTCAGGGCACTCCAAGACAGGACTGCTTTGCTGTCCCTCATCCAGGTAGAAAGAAAACGGGGAACCCTGAGAACTGTCTCTCCGGGGTGGGGGTCGGGTCCCTTTAAGCCCAGTCCTTGGCTGGCCTGAGGCAGCAGCTCCACACTCTAAGTCCTAACCTGATGCCCTGCTGGCACTGCTTCCGGCCAGCCTTAACTTAGGTTCAGGGTCCACTCAATGTGGACATGCTATGTCGAATTAGCAAAACGTTAATTTGAATTAGTTTTTAGGTCTAGATGCACTAGTTCAAATTAGCTTAGTTCCAATTAACTAATTTGAATTAAGTTAGTTCGAATTAGTGCTGTAGTGTAGACATACCCTAAGGGTATGAAGGGGCAAGAAGCAGATTTTGGAGGCAATGCCCCAAGAAGTCCAGAACAGGCCTGACAACACTCTCCCATAGGTGTAGATGCACTGTCTCTCATCCCAAGTCAATTCTGCTGACTGTGAGAGTGGGCTGGTGAAATTATAAACCTTCATTTCCTTCCTGAGGGGAAGCACCATGCTTTGCTCTAATTTGTTTGTGTTCAGAGAATGAGTAGAGGAAAGGGAGTTCAATGGCTCAAATAGATACATGAGATTCCCCACACACTTCGGCATTTTTGTGTAGTGGATGGGGGCTACTTACCTGTACCTCGTGTATCTGTTGGCCTTCTCACAATTATTCCTTAAAAGTGGAATCCTGACATGTGAATAAATTGAAATGCCCCCAGAAGGCTTCTGACAGCTAAATGGTGAATGTGGCATATAAAACAAGGAGTGAGAGTGGCTAGAGTAATCCCCATTGATACCCTGAGTTTTGAACACGAGTTGATTGCACCAAAGCATCCTTGTAGACAAGTGGCAGTTGCAAATAGTACAGATGAGATGATCAGCTCTTTACTCATACACAGAAGTGCTTCTGGAAATTTCAGATACTTTCTAAAGAAGGAAGTTATAGAGAGAAAATTACATAGCAAAAGGCAGTTTGAAGAAAATACATTTCTGCACCTTGTTTCATATTCCAAAACTAGTGCCATGTGTTATCAGGAAAACCATGTACATATTCTGATTTATAGTTTTCCTTGTACACAACGGCTGTAAGAGTTTTAAAATATCCCCAACAAAAAATCCTATTGTCAGAAATATCTTCCCTGGCAGCAGGATATATTAATTGGGAATGTTGCAAACAAAAAGACAGGATCTTTTCGAAGACATGGGCTTGTTAGATTAAAGTACTTTTATTGTTGTTTCTTTCTTTTATTAGTAGAGTTTGATGTGGTCCAAAGGACCAGTCTGCCTTGGACTCACCTGTAAGTGAAGGACATGGTATTCTGCAAGATCAAGGTCTTGCTATATAGCGTATTATCTAGTTTGTATTCATGATCAAAAAGTGTTTCAGTGAGAGAAAGGACATTTGAAACTCTTAGGATTTTAGAAACTTGAAGGAAGAGCATGTGATCATAGTTTAGAAAAATACAATATTTGTGCTGCTCTCTGGCGACCTTTTAATTATAGTGGAACATGTATGTGAGGCAGCACTAGTGACTGGTTTCAGGACAAAGAACAAAGTTAGCGGGGACACATGAAAAGATGACCTGCCTAAACTTTAGCTCTCAGGGGAAGGCCATATATTTTCATGCTCTCCCCTGGCACAGGTATAGATGAGCACACAGGGAACACTGCTGATAGACAAGAACCAGCAGTAGCTGTGGTTTGGGTGTTATTGATGCAGTCATTCATCATGGAGAACCTTGAAAATGGGACTAGGGAAGCAAATAAAGAAACAATTATTTCCAGACTTTGTTTTAGAATGTTCCTTGCTCATTTAGAATCTCAAAGCTCTAGAATGAGTGTGTGGTGATTAAGCTGACCTTGAGAGTCTGTGAAGCAAAGGAAATAGGGCTGTTTCAGCCAGATTTCCTCAATGTGTTCTTGGGTAGAAGACTATTGGTAGAAGCCTGCCACCCTTTGGTAACACAAAGCATTTATTCCCTCACAGTGATTCAACTCAGCTGCCTGAGTTGTTGGCCTCTTCCTCCCCATGACCATTGCAAAGGGCTATCACCAATGACTCCTATGTGTGGTCAATTGTGCATAGCTCCTGCTGACTGATGAGCAGCTCCCCCTCCCTTCTTCCAGAAGATAGTTACAGTCCATCCTTTCCACCCCTTCCGTTTCCCACTTTTCAACAGAATTTTACTCCACCAGTAACATTTTTTCCACCTGGTGGAATGTGATGTTGCTAATACGGAAGCGGAAATAAGTTCAGAGTCCGATGAGCAGCAAGACAGCACTGATAACAAACATAAAGCCATAGCAAGGCTAGCTGAACTGCTCAGCCAGTAAGTCAGACCTAACAATATATGTCTTACATGTGAAGCTGGGTGGCGAGAGGGGCAATAACCCTCTGCAAATTCCTGTTATCTAAGCTGCAAGAGACTGCAAATCTTCAGCTATTCTGTAGCACATCCAATGTGCAGACCCTGTCTTCAGCTGACACTTCCATTTTCTCTCGCTATGTCCCCAGACAGAAGAAAGTCTACTAAGGCTGTTTGCATAGTGACGCAAAGCCCCAGCACTCCAGGAGACCAGCATATTCCATATGATTGCCCAGAGAGGACTGATTCACCTAGCCATCATACACTTCCATTTAGAGGCTCAGGGCCTAATCCAACAACCATCTGAAGGCAAAGGCTTTAAGACTGCCCTCTGTAACAGATGATGGCAGGGGGTCTCCTGGTCTGTCCTCGTCCTGAATGATTTTGCTGGCAGAGCCTCCTCTACCTGTTGTGCCTTGGCTTCTTGTGTCTGCAGGGTTAAATCAAATCTATTATCGTTTGCAATAAAAAAAAAGTCTTAAATCAGCTCCCTTTCACATACACTTCAACTGAGAGCCATTTCCCTTTGTTATAATATCAGAGTAGCAGTATGGACAGTGTGAGTTCTTTCATATACATTTTATTTTACAAATTGCTGAAAAGTTCCATGACAACAGGCAGCAAAGTTCAGACATTGTTTGAGGGATGATTCATTTCTATTGCAGTCAGAATGTGTTCTTCCCTGCACTTCTCACATAAGTTATAAGTGGGGGAAAATTCTATATTAAAGTGCATAGGCAGCTCATGGATCAGTCATGGAATTGCTTCCCATGCATGCAGCTCAGCAACCATCTCAGTATTCACACCAAGGAATAGTCTGTCTTCTTGATCAGACTTGCTTGCGTTATTTGAAGTGATATAGTTTCATTTATTTTAGAGTTCCCTATCATTCGAGGCAGTAGCTCCTTAATCAAGGGGAAGAGGGATATGTGGAAATGGGAGGTTGAGAACAGATAGCTAGTTTACCTCCCTACTAATGCAGGTATGGTTTGCACGATTCATTATCTAGTATGTTGATCTGGTCTAATTTTCAAATATTTTGTACCTTGACATTTAGGGTACATCTGCACAGCAGGCTTAAAGTCAAATTAAGCTACGGAACGTCAGCTATGACAACTGCATAGCTGAAGTTGAAATAGCTTAATTCGTCTTTTGGCACTGTCTACACAGCAGGAAGTTCAAGGAAGAATGCTCTTCCTTTGTCTTCCCTTACTCCTCATGAAATTATGGTTATCATGAGTTCTGGTAAAAAGTCATCCAGCTCAACTTTATTTTGAAATAAAGGCTTGTAGTGTAATCGGTTATTCTGAAATATGCTGTTGTGTAGATATAGCCTTATTTATTAACTGGTGTGCAATTATAGGAGAGGAATGGCTTGCTTACCCACTGCATTAGTCCAATAAGTCCAACTTGTGGTGTGCACCAAAAGTTTCCTAGTGTGTGTTAATGTGGTCCCATTTCAAACTGTACTATGCTAGTGCACACTAAGGAAACTTAAGTGCATAATAGAAGGGTCCATATAAGCCATTTAGTGCGCAACACATGTAAATGCACCACATAGGTAAGCCCTAATATTAATGTGAATAGGAACCAATATGTATCATTTCCAAGCTTGCCTTACTGACTACAACTCTATTACTGGAGTGACCAGTGGGCCCAATCAAATTTGATTTTCATTTTGCTTGAATGTTTTACAAACATACAGGAAAAGCCAATTGAAATGACTGGAACAAAGAGAAAATTATGAAAAATTGACCTCTTTTCAAAAAGACGAGATGTTAACTATGTTAAACATATTTCATGTTTTTAAAGGAAAATTACATTTTATTTCCCAGTAGGTTTTTTCCTTCATACTTTTATGGAGAACATTATTGCAATGGTTATTTGAACATTCAGTTACAGTGAGTGAAAAATGAAAACTTTTGATAAAACTGATTTTTAAAAATATTTTTAAAATGTTAAAATTTTAGAAAAAGCAAAAATTTGATCTGTTTTGAATTCCTGAAAATGAAATCACCTTTGATTTTTTTAAATAAAAAACAGCTTTTTGATATTTTGACCAGCTGTACAAAAAGTAATACTCTGCATACAAATGGAGCTTTTGCTCTAAATATGGATAAGATTCTTCCTTCTCTCAGACTATTTCCCTTCCCTTCCTCTGCATTTTTACTCTATAGACCTTTGCTCAAAATCTACCCTCACATAAATGTATATAACTCCCATTTTAGTAACTTTTACCTGAGGGGGGAATTTAGGGTCTAATAAAAAGCCTACTAAGATTTACAGATACCTGTAAATTAGGATGAGACCTTTTGTATTTCTTCCAAACTAACCACTGGTGAGATGATGTTTGGAAATATTTCAGAAGCATGAGATGATTATTTGTGAGCACCATGTGTGAAAGAACATGGCAGACTAGAACTGGTTTACGGAGAATGAAACAGGTGATTGAAGTATTTTATGGAGTCTGTCGTGTGCATGTCAGTGAAGTGAAGGGGAGTGTCAGTCTTCTCTCTCTCTCTCTCTCTCTCTGTAATGGGATTTAAAGGCCTACCTTGCATGTCACAGCAGAAAAGAGGGCACACATGACATGCCTTTCAGTTTACTGACATGCATGACCCAGAATATAGTACCTCCAAATGCTATGTTGTGTGGTGTGTGTGTGTGTGAATCCCTATGAACTGGATTAAGTACTGTGCATGAAATTCATCTATGCTCTATATCAGGGTGTCTTTCATCTGAATTCATAGTTCATGCTCTTCTCTAGTGCCAGACACGTACCTAGCTACTAATTGCACTTTGACCATATTTATAAAAGAGGTAAGTCTGAAAATCTATCCCCAAGTAGATCCATCCAAAGCAATCTATGCTGCAGGCAGAAGAGGGACCAGATTGCCGTCACTGTATTCCCACATACATAGTGGACCAGGAAATATATCTCCCAAGAAATATAATCATCCCCACAAAAACATATGACAGAAAGAGAAAGCAGAAAATTCTGGTTCTCAAGTTTACAAATCTATTTGGTGGAATATAGAAAGATGAATTTTTTTCATGGAAAAATTGAATGGCATTTCCCCTCCCCCCCTCCCCCAGTGTTTCAACTTCACCGGCATTTTCAGATGTCAAGAAATACTGTAAGTTGACAGTTGAAATGCCTAAGGTAGCCTAGGAAACTCCATCAACAATGATATTCCAGGCAAGCTTATTAAATGTTATTTAAATTAAAAGAGATTTCCACTCTTTTGTCTATGCAATTATGCTAATTAAATTGAAAGAGAACTCTGACATTTCCAATTAGCATTTACCACAAATGGTATATATGCAAATATAGCAGAAAGTAAATACTGATTTGAGAAACCAAAATAAATTGCATGGGATCTAGCCATAGTAGCAGAACTAGACAGTAATATATGTTAACATTATCTAACTTTTCCCATCCAAAACAGAAGTCATCTGCAGTTTATAACAGAGACACTCGAGGTAAAACATTTTGAAATCAAAGGAAGATAACTAATTAGAAAACAAACATTAAGTAACATTTAAATATTACAATATAATGTACAGAGTCTTATAAACACAGATGCTATTTGTCCTTGTTTTTCAACTATCAGCTAATTCTTGGTTGCTTTAGTTGAATTAATTACACATCTTCACAATGTTTTTTTTTCTGATCTTTCAAAAAATTTCCAAGACATTTTAATGTAACTGATGGGGATAAATTATGGTTACTCATGACCTTGTGTAATAACAATATGCAATAGCATAATTAAAATGCTACTTTAAAAAGAGGATGAGAAACCAGAGTCTCTGGTTACTTTGGCCACTTTGCTCAGGTGGTACAAAATGTCAGATTCTGTCTGTAACTTGCCAATGGAGAATTACCTTGTCAGAGAAGAATTTGTTGCTGATGTAAAACCCAAAGAACCAGTTCCTGAAGCACCCAGTGACCAGCCCCTGTAAGACATAGTGGTTCCTGAGCTCTGTTCTATTAGGCCCATCTTTCAATTTAGAGCATCCTGTTGGTTACTCTAAAGGCTAGATGCTGGAGGGTAAGGAACATGTGATTTGATTCTTGACTGTTCCTACCTTTTACTTTCACGAAGCACAGCTCAACCTAGGGGAAAAGAGGTTTTGCAAGGTAATTATGGAACATAACCTCCTGTTCAGCTAAACAGTATTGTTCATTTTCCAGTGTTTTATAGCTATTGCTCCATGTGGTCTGCTGCTGTAGAATTCACACAGCTCTAGAATTAAATAGAGGGAGGGAACCTTTGCTTTTCACACAAGCAGTCGACAGGACCACTCCATAGTTAGGTTTGGAAGGATTAGGTTTTTAACTAGTAAATGTCAGTTAAATTTGATTTCACTGTATGTACACAAACCAACTAAAATATTTTTATCTATCACAATTGAAACTTACAGAGATAGATAAAGTAATAAAAATGCAGCTTGAAAACTTATTAGAGTTTGATTTCAGGATATATGTCTTATACATGTTGACATGATGGTTTGTGTTTTAGCTTTTTAAAACTCAACATATAATCAAGTATCAGAGGGATAGCTGTGTTAGTATGAATCTGCAAAAGCGGCGAGGAGTCCTGTGGCACCTTATAGACTAACTGAAGTGTTGGAGCATAAGCTTTCGTGGGCAAAGACCCCCTTCGTCAGATGCATCTGACGAAGTGGGTCTTTGCCCACGAAAGCTTATGCATCTGACGAAGTGGGTCTTTGCCCACGAAGCTTATGCTTCAACACTTCAGTTAGTCTATTAGGGTATGTCTACACTACCCTCCTAGTTTGAACTAGGAGGGTAATGTAGGCATACTGCACTTGCAAATGAAGCCCGGGATTTGAATTTCCCGGACTTCATTTGCATAAGCGGGGAGCCGCCATTTTTAAATCCCCGCTGGTTCGAACCCCGTGTAGCGCGGCTACACAGGGCTTGAACTAGGTAGTTCGGACTAGGATTCCTATTCCGAACTACCTAGTTCGAGCCCTGTGTAGCCGCGCTACACGGGGTTTGAACCAGCAGGGATTTAAAAATGGCGGCTCCCCGCTTATGCAAATGAAGCCCGGGAAATTCAAATCCCGGGCTTCATTTGCAAGTGCGGTATGCCTACATTACCCCACTAGTTCGAACTTGCGGGGTAGTGTAGACATACCCTAAGGTGCCACGGGACTCCTCGCCACTTCAACATATAATGTCATTAAATAATTATTTTATATTCCACCCCAAAATTTCCTGCTACTGCAAAAACTTAATATTTTTAAATAAAAAGCTAAAAATCTGTAATTTTGCAAAATGAAATTTTAAATTGATAAAAATAGAAAAAATGCTTAAACTAATCATTAAGGGTATGTCTACACTACCCTCCTAATTCGAATTAGGAGGGTAAAGTAGGCATACCGCACTTGCAAATGAAGCCCGGGATTTGAATTTCCCGGGCTTCATTTGCATAAGCGGGGAGCCGCCATTTTTAAATCCCCGCTGGTTCGAACCCCATGCAGCACGGCTACACGGGGCACGAACTAGCCGCGCTGCACGGGGTTCGAACCAGCGGAGATTTAAAAATGGCGGCTCCCCGCTTATGCAAATGAAGCCCGGGAAATTCAAATCCCGGGCTTCATTTGCAAGTGTGGTATGCCTACATTACCCCGCTAGTTCAAACTAGCGGGGTAGTGTAGACATACCCTAATATACATCAAAATTATAAAATAAATACATAGGTAGAATTCTACATAGGTAGAATTCTGCCAAACCAATACATCTTGCACAAATGTATATTGGGAGTGTGGTCCAGCTAACACACTAGGGCAAATACCATTTCTTGGAAAATGTGTGAGTGCCTGCCTAATGAATGAGGAGAGTTTCATTCTAGACCAGCTATCATGCACTCTTTATGGCAGCAGCACACTGGATTTCTTTCCTTCTCAGAAAAGCAATAAAGTACATCCGTCAACGAAAGCCCCCAGAATGGTATGAACAATTCTGTCCCCCAAATCACAGTGGTGCCTTCTTAATTATTGCTGTGCTGTGACTGGTATTCAGAGTCAGTCTTAACACTACTGGTCAAACACCCAGTTTTGACTATTTCTGCTTGTATTCAGTCATTACTCTTAACTAATGCCAACTTCAATAGGCATTTGCTTAAGCAAGAGCAAAATGAAGAAATCCTGAAAATCAGATCATGGCCTTCTGATCCATGTCTGGAGGGTTTCCTTTCCATATGACAATGCACAGGGGACAGCCTCCTCAAATGATCTTGGATCCTGCATAGGACTCTTCGGCTATGTCTACACTGCAGTTATTTCGGAATAAGTTATTCCAGAATAGTTATTCTGAAATAGCTTATTTTGAAACAACATATGTAACTAGGAAACCTCAAAATTAGTTTGTGGCAGGCTTCCCTAATGTAGATGTGCTATCTTGATTTAAAGCCCCAAGGGGAATAATTTAGAATGGCCCTGGTGAGGGGCTATTTTGAAATAGCAGAAATGGAGCATCTACCCAGCCCCTATTCCGAAATAACTATTTCAGAATAGGCATTATTCTTCATAAAATGAGGTTTACTGAAGTTAGAATAAGCCATCCGTTATTTTGAAATTATTTCAAAATAACAGAATTGCTGTGTAGACGCTCACATAGTTATTTCGGAATAACAGCTGTTATTCTGAAATAACTTTGCAGTGTAGATACACCATTCATGGATTTGTGGCTCAGTGAGAAGAGGAGAGCAGTGAATGGCCTGATAGAGGAATGGGCAGGGCAGAGATGGGAACTAGGATGATGCACCCCAGCCTCTTCTATTTTCCCCCTTTCCCAGTGGAGACTCACCTGAAAGTACAATAATGGAAATGTAATGTATGTATTTCCTCAGTGTCCTAACTCTGACATGATGCTCTCCATCTTTAAGGGTCAGTTGTGTCCAGGTGTAACACAGACGCCCATTGGTGGCTTTGTAGTTCACTATTCACTGTCAGCAACTCTTTCTTGTCCTGTCATACTCTCTGTACCTAGCACACGGTTAGCATAATCTGTGTATAAAAGGTGTCATATAACATATATACAAATTGGCAACATGCTGGTCTCAGCAGTCATTGTGTGGTATATGTACACAAGGTGTATGCAAAAAGTTATAAATATGGGCTGATATTTTGTTCTTAAACAGTGTTTTGCAAGCAAGGCACAAGTCCAGCCTTTCCTAGACAAAAGAGGATGGATTTATTTATCTGACCATCCTGGTTATCAGGCAAGGTCAATGAAGTTACACTGGCATATAAGGTAAACAAAGCTATCAACCTAACAAGTGATGTAAAAGACACCATGCTCTCTACATTGCAGCTGGAAAGATACATTTTGGGCTTACTTTTCAAACAAAGATTTAATGGACTTACAAAATGAAGGGAAGAGAACCTCAAGTTCAACCGAAGAGACAAACAAAACCAAGTTCTTTAGGCTCTGTGATTAGACCAAGGACTTGTCATCCATCCTGAAAAACAACAAGGGTGAGATAACCTTGAACAAGACCATAATTAAATTGGGTTTCAGTTTTACCATATTTTAAACATTTGTTTGCAACCATTACTATCCCTATTACTTCTGCTTGGTGTCACTTAAACCTATGTTCTTATTATAATAAACTTGTTTTACAATAAAACAACTCAGTGCTGTGATTGAAGGGAAAGGGGGGTTAGTCCTGGTTATGTTAATAAGCAGCTGTGTAGTGTCTCTTTAGAGGAGCAATGAACTTGATAAGGTTTTGGGGGTGTTACATGAAGTGGGGATGAGCACTGCAGAAAGATATTTTTTGGGAGAACTTTGTACTGGAAGAGTTGTTGAAGCTCCTCTGCAAGGAATAGCTGGACAATAGACGCCAGCATGAAATCTCCATGCTTGTGGGCTGGCTGCTGGGGTTAGGGCTGTGAGCCACAGAAGCATAACATTCTAGATACCCAGAGTTGCAGGGCAGGTGAATCTTTCAAGAAAGATGTGGAGAAATTGGAAAGGGTACAGAGAAGAGCGACAAGAATGATTAAAGGTTTAGAGAACATGACCTATGAAGCCAGGCTTCATGAACTGGGCTTGTTTAGTTTGGAAAAAAGAAGATTAAGGGGGGACATGATAGCGGTTTTCAAATATCTAAAAGGGTGTCACAAGGAGGAAGGAGAAAATTTGTTCCTCTTGGTTTCTGAGGACAGGACAAGGAGTAATGGGCTTAAAGTGCAGCAGGGGAGGTTTAGATTGGACATTAGGAAAAAATTCCTAACTGTCAGGGTGGTCAAATATTGGAATAAATTGCCAAGGGAGGTGGTGGAATCTCCCTCTCTGGAGATATTTAAGAACAGGTTAGATAGACATCTGTCAGGGATGGTGTAGACGGAGCGTGGTCCTGCCTTGAGGGCGGGGGGCTGGACTCGATGACCTCTTGAGGTCCCTTCCAGTCCTATTATTCTATGATTCTATGATTACTGCCCTGGGCAAAATCCAAAGAATCCATACCAGGGAATTCTCTAAAGGAATGGAACTGGAATTCCTGTAAAAAGCAGTTGAATATGAGGGTCAGATCCTTGATTTTTTCTCAGGAAGCAAAATCAGGCTCAAGCAGAGGAAATTCAGAGGAGGAGGCAACCTCCTGTCCCATTCATGGGTGTTACTGGGGTGGCAGCATGCAAACTTGGTCTAACTAAAACCTCCAGGTCGGGCTCTTTGCAGGAGAAAACGCTCACTCCTGAGGGCGCAACAGCTTTACCATGGAGATTCTGTACCTTCTGGCAACACTTTATTTTAAAACTCCAGCTGTCTATGAAAATGCATCCCAGTGATGAAAAAGGGCAAAAGAATCACCCACAACAGCTCACTTATGCTGATGGGGAGATTGTGCCTGTGGGCACAACCCTGAACAAGGAGTGGTGTGCCACCATGACATAGTCATACCTCAGAAACACTTAGCTCAGACTCACTTCCTCTCCTGTCCCATTTGTATTCCAGAGGAATGTGTCAGATACAGCATCCATTGAAAGAGTGCAGCTTATTTGCTTCCGCCATTGTGTTTGACTGGCTTCTCTGGCCAGCAAAGAAGGTACAGGAAGCAAATCTCTACTCACTCTGTTTCCTTTCCTTCCCTTTGTTCACAAATGGGCAACATGTTCTACACCAGACTCAAACCCAAGATCTAGGCCAATTACTTGAACATAGAGAGTGGGAAAGAGCCACGATCCCCTGCTTAGCTGGGTAAGATAAAGATACAGTCTAGCTCTTCTTCACAACTAACCTTTAATTGGTTAAAATCTCCCCTCTCCTCCCAACTGTTATAAATAAATACATCACAGCCCCAAAGGGTGGCCAATTATTTCATACCAGAAAGATGCACGGACTGATTGCCCCAGAACATGGGAGTTTACACAAAAGGAATGCTGACACAGCCTGAACTATAGTGACACAAACAACACCACTGTAATTACTGAGAATTACTTATAAAAAGCATCTGTTTATTACAATGAATACATTTTTGTTCCTTGCAAGGCCCTTAGCTGGCAGTTATAGAATGTTGATCACAAAACTAATTAAACTACTCATCTACAAAAAAAAAAACCCAACATATTTTTGCCTGGCATTAAATGAAGCAGAGTAAAAGTGCACTATAAATTATCAGTCTTCATTAAAAGAATTGTAATTTTTTTTGTTATTGAGCAGTAAAACCCCTTGATTTCTCTTCAGGCAACCAAAGAAGGGCTGTAGTCTCTTTAACCCTCCGATACCACAACCAGACAGCATTTTCTAATATAAAGTTCACATATATTTTGTATTAGTGGCATGTGTTTCAAACCCACCATCAAAAAATGTGAAATGTTGCCAATTTAAGTGGTGTTTAATCCCTTTTAAGAGGAGTGTGTTTCACCCAAAGGCATTAAAGCTATTGTAAATCACTTCTTCTGTTAAAATAATTTTGAAGATTAAAGTTATCAGTTCAAAGTCTACAAAACTCCAGCTGCATTATAGTCAATTATGAACTCAGTATAACAGGAAGGAAAAGATCTGTCAGGACTGACATATCTGCTTATTCTAATAGTTTGTCATCCTGAGGCCCCTATCTAGTACAGCATGCATGGATCTGCTTTAGTGCTATGTTGGATCAGCACCTGAATCAGGAACAAAACCTTAATAAAAAAAAGTACAGACCTAAAAAGGTTTATCCAAAAGGCTCTCAGCATCTTGCAGGATTGCACCCTACATTAGGATCATATGACAAGGTGCTACCAGATGATTACATCAGCACCTTAAGGCAGCAAATTCTATTCCCGCACATGAGCTACCAAAGAAGATATATCTGGTGTTAAAAATGATACTACATTTAATTGTAGCAAAGGAGTATCCACAAACTTACCATCCTCCCCTGGACTCTAGTGAAATCTATGCCTGCCTATTTTTAAATGCCTTTTGCTTCATATAAAAAAATATTTAGATAAGGCTTTGTCAGCAAGTGTTTTAGTTGACATTCTGGATGAATTGCCTATGATTTGCATTGTCATCCCGCTCCCGCTCCCCACAGGGTAGAAGGTATGAAATCAACATCTTCATGCATTGAAACTAATCTCCAATTTCACAAGTGAGCCCATTGGACCCAGTTTACCCACTGAGGTCCTCTAATGATTTAGTTCAGGAGAAACTAAAAATAACCCAGAGACACTGTACCATTTGACATACAGCAAAGGCCATGAATGTATTTGTTCTGGAAGGTCCATTGAATATTCTCAGTCATTAAATATTTAATAAAAAAATTGTAATGGCTTCCTCCATACTTGAGGCCTGAAAGCAAAAGCTGTAGATAAACATTGAACTACAGACCACATTTATACCATAAATGCTGTTGTAATGAGGTAAATTAACACTCTGCAGTCACTATTTACCTGGCTTTATATATGCTTTAAAATATTCAGATGAAAGGTACTATATGTAAGTGTTAATTATCTATATGATAACTCCTACCATTTGTTTTACTAGTAAGATATTATGCCCAGGAGAAACAAGATGTATTTATTTGTAGTTTTTCCAGGTACACATATTCAACTTATAACCATAGAACTTCACTTCAGTGAATCTATTCATGTAAGTATGGCAGTATTCAACGTAAGGTGGGAGAAGAAAAAAAAAACTAATGTACAGGTAAGCTAATTCAAATGGTTGTATGTACCAGGAGTGGCACATGAAACTGGAAGCTAACAAAAATTTCATGTCTCATCTTAGGGAGAAAATGGAATGTTGGAGTGTTTTTGAAGAATAAATGTCTCCACAGATCACAAGTGTTTTTACCATCATGAAACTTGGTGATTACCTACTGTAGCATCCATCTTATCCATTGATAAGCAGCAGCTGACTTGGGGACGCCTGGGACAGAGCAGCTGGGGTGCTGCTGGGTAGGTCCCCTGGCGCCGCCCCTCAGCGCTGCGGGACCAACCTGGCAGCACCCCAGCTGCTCTGTCCCAGGCGTCCCAAGAACAGCTGGGGTGCTGCCGGGTTGGTCCCGCAACCCCGAGGGGTGGCGCTAGGGAACCAACCCGGCAGCACCCCAGCTGCTCTGCCCCCTGCTTCCCGATTCAGCTGCTGGTCAGTTTCAGCAGCAGCTGAATTGGGGAAGCTGGGCACAGAGCAGCACCAATTGTCCGGCTGCCCCGAGCACTTCCGGGTTCCTGATGGTGCCGGACCATCAGGAGTGCTGGAATAGTGGATGCCGGACTAATGGAGTTTTACTGTAATGAGTAAGAATATGGATATTCCTAGATTATCCCTGATGTTTACTACTTGGTGCTTAACAAGAAACACACTTAAGTTTGTTGAAGTTGAAATGGAAATCAGACTGGGTTTATTGATGAGATATAGGGATAAAGACTCAGAGTTGTGAGGAGTAGGATTCAAAGTGATCCATTTGCAACCACTGAGTCAATGTTTACTTTGCCAAATATTTAGGTGCTTCTCCCTCTTCCTTTTTCTGGCTTATACAGAATATATTTCTGGATTTGCTCATTGAGTTTGAGTAATAGACTTGCCTCTGCACCTGGGGAGAAAACCTTTGTAAGAGTCCAGCCGTAGACCTTGAATTACACTTTAATCCTAGTTGTTAAAACAGTCTAAAATAAATTAGTTCATGTTTGCTGAAAAGTTTTGGCAACTACTGCAGCCTCTTTCTTTCAGCACTAATAAAAGAAATGTTTAGTATGTAGCATATGTTATGAGATATAGAATTTAGCTATTAAAATTTGATAACATAATTAAGCTATGGTCCCTGCTGTTGCTATCTCTAGTAGGAGATAATGGATGAAATTTTGAGTTGTGCTTTCTGAGCTTAAATTTATGACACATAAAGTCGCTATGTTCTGCTGTCTTTTGGAGAGCTTTCACTGGAGGGGATCTGTTTTCTATAAGAGCAAGGAATTAAATTTTCATTTTTATAAATATTGTTAAGTGTTGAAATGGATCTGTTCAATGTTGAAAATTGGCTCCTATGTCCTAGGGTATGAGGCTAAGAAATCTAATCTCCCCCATAAAACCTGGGCTCACAGAGAGAAGTCCACCTCCTAACATGAGACCAGAGTGTGGAGTTACAGAGCAGCCAGTCAATATTGCTATGACAGCACATGGGACAGAGATTACAGAACAGCTTTTGGCAGTCAAACACGATAACCTCTCCAGAAAATGATGATTGGTCTGTCAGCACTGGACCCCATGTGATTTAGTTGCATTAGGAATGCTAAAACAATCTTTCCTCGGGGTAAAATTGTGACATTTAAGCCACCAGCCCTAGTAGGGGGCAGAGGAGATCTGCACCAAGAAGACCGCGGATATCATAGGAGGAATGGTGTCATAGGGTATGTGTAGACTACAGACTTTTGTCAAAAGAGGCTTTGTCGACAGATACTGAGAGGCCAGCTGGAGGAGCATTCCTGGTGGTGCAGAGGGCTGGCTGCCCTAGGCTTGCCCCTTCCTCCCAAGGTCCCACCCCTTCCAGAAACACTGAGCCATCCCCCTTCTTGTCCCGGGCCCATAGAGGATGTCAACACCCCTGGTAGCAGATGTTTACAATGCTGCTGCTTTTTCCTTTTAGATAAAGTATGGCCTTGTTCATCCCTATCCCAACATATCACAGAAACAAAAGTGATTCACGAGGACTGTCACTCTTCCCAATTGACAACAGCTGAGGATCTGGCTCATGAGGTTTATCTTTAAATGAATGTACTAGAAGAGCTGAAGAAGGGCTCTGAGTAATCTTGAAAGCTTTTCTCTTTCCCACCAGTCCCTGTATTGTGAAGTGATATTTTCAGACAGATGCATGCAATGACACAATAGTACTTTTAACTCTCTGGATGGAGGAGAGAATGAGTCAGGACCTCGGTATTTGGAATGAGATACATTAACTAAGTCTAAATTACTGATAAAGCTACTTAGTAAAATGAATTGGAATCATAGAGCCTTAATGTGAAGACCAAAACTCTCCCTGGAGACCAGTGCTTTCTAAGCCCATAAAATCAAAGCTGATTCTGGTTTATTTTTGACATTGGTTCTGTATTTCCTAGTTAGTCAGACAAAAATAATCAGGGATATGTATTCAGAGTCATCTCATGTTACTCATTTTAATAATATGAAATCCAGTGGCATATCTTCCAATTATTAACTGCCTTATCTTTATCATTTAGTTTTCATGCTGAGCAATATTTTGCTACATGATTGCTAAAGGCAAAACAGACCAATATTTTTAACAGCATGTACCAACTTAACTGCAATATTCAGCAGCCAAAGGGTCATCCAGAGGAGATGCCTTTGTAAAAATATAAATTAACCAGAATTGGTTTATTATGATAATGTCCTTTCTAGGAAAAGAGCCACTCTGCTTTACATTACTTAGATGCATTGGCAGAGACAGATATTGCTTGCATTACACCAAGAGCATTACTGTTTTAAACCCATCCTTTTGCTCCAAGAAGCTTTCTGGAATAACACTGAGCCAAAATATGCAGATCACAGGCAAATGAAGAGGGATGAATAAGACTGGAATAGAATGAGATATGATATGGGGGAACAGAATAAAAAAACATGAAATATATTATAAACCCAGTGTACAACAGGTGAAGAAGCAGACAGATTAATACTATACAGGGCTGGTAGATGTAATTGAACTTCCCTGAAGTCACAGGAGTTACACCTATTTGCACCAAGTGATGATCTGGCCTAAGGGGTGTGGGAATCAAAATAATCTTGGCTCTAAAAAAAGCAGGGATCAGTTGGAATATTGCCAACAGTGGTAGAGCTAATAACAGAGTAGAAGAATGGGTCTGGAAAGTGAACCATACTCCCCATGTAACCCACACAGATAGTGTGGATACTGAGCAATGTAAGTGGTACCTAGACCACAGCAACAGTTAAGACCTCTACATCATAGGCTGGGAGCCAGCTGGCTTTTAGCTCAGAGAGTAGAGGCTCCTATATTCAGCTTCAGAGATCCCAGGTTAAAATATGCCTGGTGGCAGTTACACCCGCACCTGGTAATAGTGGTGCCTCTCCTGCAAATCTGGCCCAGCTACCGCTTAATCACCATGGCCAAGCAATCAGGGCAAACTTGAATGACACTGTGATCCCATGTCACTGAACCACATCCACCAAAAGTGTTTACTTTGTGGGCAGCGGGGATACTTGAGGTCCTCATTATTCCTCAGAGTATGTCTACACTTGCATCCTCTTTCAATAGAGGGATGCAAATGAAGACATTTGAAATTGCAAATGAAGCCGGGATTTAAATATCCCGTGCTTCATTTGCATAATTGCATTATGGCACTATTTCAAAATACAAAATGCAGTGTAGATGCGGTTATTTTGGGAGAAGACCCTTCTTCTGAAATGACTGTTAAACCTCATTTTATGAGGAATAAGTGTTATTTCAGAAGAAGGGTGTTCTCCTGAAATAACCGCATTTACACCGCGTTTTGTATTTCAAAACAGCGCTATTTCGAAATAGTGCCATAATGCGATTATGCAAATGAAGCGCGGGATATTTAAATCCCAGCTTCATTTGTGATTTCAAATGTCTTCATTTGCATCCCTCTCTCGAAAGAGGGTGCAAGTGTAGACATACCTTTAGAAAGGAACATGGAAAGGAAAGAACAAACTTGTTTTAATTTTTGCTTTGCAGTTCACCCTAGATAAGTACAAAATAATCTCTCTTTTTCTATCCACTGTTATTTAGCGCACTTCTGTATATACATGTTTCTGAAAATTTATGTTATTTTAGGCATCGCACCTAATAGTTCTAAATTTTGTGTCCATGTCCATTGTACAAACACGTCTTGTGCCAAATCATTTACAAACAAGCTGCAGTGTTTGCGACCCTACAATATCCCTATATTTATATTTGGATGAATACAACACATGGCTGAGTCTCAGAGGATGAGCTGGGTGACTATGGGCCTCAGTTGTTATATTAGCTTCAGCCCTGAAAGATGCATGAACTGCACCTCCCTAGAGTAGTCCTGAAAGAGATCAGTGCTCAGACACACATCGTTGAGGCACATTTTTTTCTCTGTTTCTCTGCCAACTCCAGGAGAACAGAATTATTTGTTTGTGTGCACATGTCTTTGTAGGGAACATATGGGTAATAATTTACTGCTGGTCTGCAACATCAGCATATTATGTCACCCCTTTTACATTGGGTTAGCTATGCTGACCAATGAATGGGAAAGAATGTAGACCCAGAACATTCCCTATTCTCTATCTCACCCTCACTGCTGGATTTCCCATTCTAGGGGAACCTAAATATTTACATTTTGCCATTCCGTCAGGGAACTAGGGCCAGCTAAGGGGGAGAGAACCCCATGTAAACTTGTTGGAGAGCTCCTTACTCAGCCTAGTGGATAGAGTCACCTCCCAGCAGGACCAGAGAGTGCAGTAGGAGTAGGGAGAATAGGTCTTGGAGTCAGGGAATGGGGTGCTCAGGCAGTGAGGAGGTTTTGAGGAGCTACACGGGTCTGTATGTGCTAGGGCATTATGCATTGGGGGATGTGAATGGGACACTGGGAAGTTGTAGTGAGGCTGTGTAGAAGGTACTGAATTATGTGTGTGTAGGTCTGTGAGCAGTGGGGTAGTGTATGGTAGGGTGTCTGAAATTTAAGTGTCAGAATACTTACTACTCCTGGTCAATGCAGGTGGCAGAGGTAGGGGAATACTAAGTTCCTGTGCCTAGGAACTCCCAAGGTGTAAAATCAGCCTTGCTCACCCTAGGCCTCTGTTCAGTGGGTTAAATAATCTCCATACTCCTCCTTTATCCGTGCAGCCTATTCAGGAATGTGAAACAAATGTTGGCTCTCCATCACTCTATTGTTGTAAAGGAAAATCATGTCTCACTAATCTGTTAAAATTCTTTGAAGGTGTCAGAGGGCATGTGAATAAGAGTAATCTATAAGAGTGTGTATAGTGTACTTAAATTTCCAGAAAGCCTTTAACAATTTCCCTCATCAAAGTCTCACAAGCAAACCAAACATGGGATAACAGGCAGTCTTCTCATGGATCAGTAATTGGTTCAAAGATACAGGTGGGGGAAGGTAGGAATAAATGATCAATTTTCACAATGGAGAGAAGTAAAAAGCAGAAACCTTAAGATCTGACATGGAAACTCTGCTGTTTGATATATTCATAAATGATCTGGAAAAGGGAGAAAACTGTGAAAAGGCAAAGTTTGCATATTTCAAGATAGTTAAATCCCAAGATGATTGCAAAGAGTTACATAAGAACATAACATAGGAACAGCCACACTGGGTCAGACCAAAGATCCATCTAGCCCAATGTCCTGTCTTATGACAGTGGCCAATGCCAGATGCTCCAGAGAGAAGGAATAGAACAGGTATTCATCAACTGTTCTCTCCCCTGTCACCCATTTCCAGCTTCTGACAAAGGAAAGGAACATCATTCCTGCTCATCCTGGCTAATAGCCATTGATGAACCAATCCTCAATGAATTCATCTAGTTCTTTTTTGAACCCTGTTAAAGATGTGATCTTTACAAAATCTTCTGGAAAGGAGATCCATAGGCTGATGTGAGTTGTGTGAAGAAATGCTTCCTTTTTGTTTGTTTTAAATCTGCTCCTTATTAATTTCATTTGGTAACTCCTGGTTCTTGTGTTATGGGAGCAAGTAAATAACTTTTCCTAATTTACTATCTCCACATCAGTCATAATTTTATAGACATGTATCGTATACCCCTGGGTCTCCTCTTTTCTAAGAGGAAAAGCCCGAGTTTTGTTAATCTAACCTCAAATGGCAGCTGTTCCAAACCCTAATAATTTTTGCCCCTTTCTGAACTTTTTACAATGCCAAGATATCTTTTTTTAAGATGAGGCAACCATATCTGCACACAGAATTCAAGATATGGGCATACCATGGATTTATATAGAGACAATAAAAAATTCTCTCTTACTTTCTGTCCCTTTTTAAATTATTCCAAACATACTATTTCCTGCTGCACATTGAGAGGATGTTTTCAGCAAACTGTCCATAATGACTTTAAGATCTCTCTCTTGAGCGGTAATAACTAATTTAGTCCCCATCATTTTATATGTCTTGTTGGGATTATGTTTTCCAATATTCATTACTTTGCTTTTATCAACATTAAAATTAATCTTTGTTTCCCAGTCACTTAGTTTTGTGAGATCCTTTTGTAGCTCTTCACAGTCTGCTTTGTACTTAACTATCTTGAGCAGTTTAGTATCATCTGAAAATTTTTCCACTTCACCATTTATCCTAGACTCCAGATCATTTATGAATATGTTGAATAAGATTTCTCCCAGTATGGACCTCTGGGGGACATCACTAGTTGCCTCTTTCCCTTCTGAAAATTGACCATTTATTCATATTCTTTACTGCATATCTTTCAAGCAGTTATCAATCCATTGGTGGACCTTCCCTCTTATTCTATGACAACTTACTTGCTTAAGAAGGCTTTCTGGAAATTTAAGAACACTATATCCACTGGATTGTCCATGTCCATATGCTTGTTGACTCCCTCAAAGAATTCTAGTAGATTAGTGACCATGTTGACTTTTCTCCAATGTGTCCAGACTCAGGGGGTTTTTCGAAAAAAGTAGCCTTTTTTCGAAAAAACTTCACCTGCGTCCAGACTCAAGCCACGTTCTTTCGAAATTAAATCGAAAGAACGCGGCTTTTCTTTCGATGGCGGTAAACCTCATTTCACGAGGAAGAACGCCTTCTTTCGAAAGTTCCTCTTTCGAAAGAAGGCGTTCTTCAATGTAAATAGGGCTTCTTCGAAAGAGAGCATCCAGACTCACTGGATGCTTTCTTTCGAAAAAGCAAGCCGCTTTTTCGAAAGTTCAACATGCAGTCTAGACGCTCTCTTTCGAAAGAGGCTCTTTCGAAAGTGTCTTTCGAAAAAGCCTCTTTCGAAAGAGGCTTGCAGTCTAGACATAGCCCAAGGGTATATCTACACTAGCCCCCTAGTTCAAACTGTAATGAGGAGGTGTAACAGTTAATTCAAACTAAGGACTTATTTCAAATTGCCATTTCACTGCCGCGTGTGGCCGCGGGCAGTTACTTCGGGCTAGTGGAATTTCAAAATGGTGTCCTGATGGGACCATGCAAATAAAGCCAGGGATATTGATTTGCAAGTTTGAATGCCTACATTAGCCTCCCTAGTTCAAACTAGGGGGCTAGTGAAGACATACCTCAACAGATTATGTTCATCTATGTGCCTGACAATCCTGTTCTTTACTATAATTTCAACTAATTTTTCCATAGTGAAGTTAGATTTGCGCCTTTTTGTTAATTGATGTCCCGTTAGCTATCTTCCAGTTATTTTTCACAGAAGCTCATTTACCACAGTTAGTAATTCCACATTTGAATTCTTTCAGAATTCTTGGGTGAATGCCACCTAGTCCTGGTGACTTGTTTATCATTCTGTTCTAAAACCTTCTCTAGTGACACCTCAATCAATGATAATTCCTCATATTTGTCACATAAAATGAGAATCTCCCTAACATCTTCAGCCATGAAGATGAATGCAAAGAATTTATTTAGTTTATCTGAAATGACCTTATTGGCTTTAGGCACTTCTTTAGCATCTCTGTTGTCCAGTGACCCCTCTGGTTGTTTAGCAGGTTTCCTGCATCTTATGTACTTATACAAATTTTGCTATTACTTGTTGAGTTTTTGACTAGCTGTTCTTCAAGTTCCTTTTTGGCCTTCTTAATTATATTTTTATACAACATTTGACAGAGTTTATGCTCCTTTCTATTTTCCTCACTAGGGTTTAACTTCCATTTTTTAAACAATGTCTTTTTATCTTTCACTGCTTCTTTTATTTGGTTGCTAAGCCATGGTGACACTTTTTTGGATCTCTTACTGTGTTATTTAATTTGGGGTATACATTTAAGTTGAGCCCCTATCGTGATGTTTTTGAAAAGTTTCCATGCAGTTTGCAGGGATTTTACTTTTGGCATTGTACCTTTTAATGTCTGTTTTAATTAACCGCCTCATTTTTGTGTAGTTCCAATTTCTGAAATTAAAGGACATGGTGTTGTGCTGCTATGGTGTTTTCCCCACCACAGGGATGTTAAGTTTGATTGTATTATGTCAATATTTCCAAGCAGTCCAGCTATAGTCACCTCTTGGACCAGATTCTATGCTACACATAGGACTAAATCAAGAATTGCCTTTCCTCTTGCAGGAGGATCTGACTAAAATGAGTGACTGGGAAACAAAATGGCATATGTAGTTTAACATTGGTATGTGAAAAGTAGTGTTCTTTGGAAATAATAATTCAAACTACACATATGTAACGATGAGTTCTAAATTAGCTGTCAGCATGCAAGAATGAGACCTAGGAGTCACCATGGATAGTTCTCTGAAAATTGCATTTCAATGACCAGTTGCAGTAAAAAAATAAAACTTAACTGACTGTTAGGATTTTTTAGGAATGGTTCAGAAAATAAAATAGAACATATCATAATGCCACTATCCTTAAATACTATGTGCAGGTCTGATTGGCCCAATTAAAAAAAAAAGATACAGTAGAACTGGAAAAATCTGTAGGGAAGGGCAACATAGGCAGGGGTATAAAATGTCTTTTATCTCTAAGATGCCACTGCTTTTGCAGATTCAAATAAAAATGGCCACCCCTCTGAGAGTTCCATATGAAGAGACATAAAAATTACAGTTCTTCATCTTAGAAACGACATGATTATGGGTGTGGGGGATATAATAGAAGTCTATAAAATGATGATTGGATTGGGAGATTAAACAGAGAAGGGCTATTTATCCTTTCCCACAATGCAGACACAAGGAGTCCCCCAATGAAATGAATAGAGAACAGCTGTAATACAAACAAGAGGAGATACTTTTTCACACAATGTACAATCAACCGGTGGAATTCATTGTCAAGGGATCCTATGATGGCAAAAAGAATAACTGGGTCCAAAAAAAGAACTAGATACCCCCATGGCTATTAGTTAAGGCCATCAGGGATATAAGCCCATGTTTGAGGCCACCTTAAATCTTTGATTGCCAGAAGCTATGGAGGAAAACAGGAATGGATAGCTCCCAAACTGCATTGTTCTGTGCACTTCCCTCTGAACATCTGGTAATGGTCAGAAGGAGGATACTAACCCAGTATGTAAGTTTGAATTATCTTATTGTACAAACTCGTAGCCCAACTCTCACTCTGTGGGGGAAATCCTGTGTGTCATGGCCATTTTGCCTTTGACCTCAGTGGGGTCAAGATCTTCCTTCTATGAGCCCACTGACTTCACTCTTCAAAACTTCAGAGGCATCAGAATCTAAGGGTATGTCTCCACTTGCAGCTTAATTCGAAATAGAGCTGCAAATGTAGGCATTCGAAATTGCAAATGAAGCCCGGGATCTAAATATCTCATGCTTGATTTGCATGTTCCCAGCCAGGCGCCATTTTTAAAATTGACAAGCCCAGAATAACTGCCCGCGTCTACACGCGGCAGTGGAAAGGGAGTTCGAAATAAAGCCCTAGTTCGAAATACCTGTTATTCCTCCTGCAAAGAGGTTTAACAGGTATTTCAAACTAGGGCTTAATTTCAAACGCCCATTTCACTGCTGCGTGTAGACGTGGGCAGTTATTCCGTGCTTGTCAATTTCAGAAATGGTGCCCAGCTGGGAACATGCAAATCAAGCGCGGGATATTTAGATCCTGGGCTTGATTTGCAATTTCAAATGCCTACATTTGAAGACCTATTTCGAATTAGGCTGCAAGTGTAGACATACCCTAACAGCTTCAGTTGAGAAAAACTCAAAACTGGAGGCCACTGAAAGAACTTATCTGGGGCTGGAAGTAAATAAACTGATAACAGCTGTTACTATATTTTACTTGTACATCCCAACATATAAAACTTATTAGTCAAAAGAAATAAGAATGTGTAGTAATATTTAAAGAAACTGCTTACTAGGTCACACTCTCAATTTGATGCATGATCAGAGATCACACACAGAGTCCCTAATTTATGGAAATGAAGCTAGTTAATATTCTGCTGCCACCCACACACAAAAAAATGGGTCTAATGGAATTTAATTCTCTCTCCTCTGTTTATGGGAAATATTATAAACTGAAATCACCATCTATATCAATGTTTGGAAACTTCAGCTGTTGACCTAATAGTGGCTGCTTGTTGGGTTTTAGTCTAGTTGATCTCTATAGCTTGACTTTACTACAAGGTTTACTGTGTAGTATTGAGCCAATCACTTAACTCTTATGCCAAATACACCAATGTCTGGTAGTAAACTATCTAATATTATTCTTGTATATTTTATTATTTTTCCCAGATTATTTATTTACACAAAGATACATTTGAACATTATAGATTTCTAAGAAAGGGTTTTCAAGCATGGTGGAAATATGGTATATAGTACCAAATGGAAAATTTATTGCACTTAGTCAACAGAAATCAATTTTCTGGAGTTCCTTTAGCCTTGCTCTGCCTTCCTCGGCAAGAAGATAAGATGTAATTTCTACTGAATCCAAAATTGGTGTGAGCTGACAAATTGCCCTTACCTTTCCAATGGGTCCTTTATTGTCTGTTCTATTAGCAGATGATGGCAAGAGATCACATTCTGTAGTGTGCTCTTTGGTAGATTTCAGATTTTGAACTCTAGACTAAAAAGAGAAAAACACACTGTATTGATGAACAGCGTGGGCTAATATACCATGAAATCAGGACTTTTCCTGGTGTAAGGACAACTAGACAATGATCTCTGAAATGTTGGCACTCTTCATTGCATCAACAGGAATGGAATCAATATAGGTGACACACCTTACAAAACTCAGTATTCCTTCATATAGTTTTTTGTGAAAAATCCTTTCATCTTAGATTGGATGATTATGGACCATGGCATGATATCCAGAACCATACCATATCTGGTGCAATGGCAATCAGTTTTCATGTTCAACAGAACTCCAACAGCTCACTTAAGTTCAGTAAGAAAATATTAAACATCAATCACATATGGTTGTCAAAGCTCAATGCAGTACAAAAAGAGTAACTCCTTGAAATAGCAGCAGCACACTTGGACTCAAATAGCTTCTCAGACTTTATTTGAGATTGAACTAAGCAATATTTCTTAACATCTTGCCAAATTATTGAAATGTTATATAATTGCTGCAAAATAAACTTGACAAATAATAAGGCAACCTCCTTATTTCATCATTGGGTGGTATCAAATATTTTGTGGCAGGGAAGCACTATTAAGGTATGCTTAATTCTGCCTCGGAATAGGAAGATGGACTCCCAGCCCTCCATGTCTATGATTGTCCATATATTTGTAGGATCAGTAAACTTCAACAGACTAGGAAAAATAATAGGAAAGAAAATTCTGTCCCTGTGTTCCACCCTCACCTAGAAGCTTTAACACTATCACTTTGTAGCACATAGTTCTACATGCAATGTAGGACCAGATTTAAAATGTCTTAATGCACTGATGGAATACACCAGATGACAGGAAGAGTATATTATCTACTTGCACTTGGGAGAAGATATGCTTTCTGTAGACTTTCCTAGTACAGCATACTGCTCTAATCACTATGCTTATTAAATAGAACCTCTGTGAATTATCTCAACACAGGGTCATATGTAGTTTTGAGAGTCCATGGCCTGACTCATTCTGAAGTAAGTTTTAACAGTAACATTTAATTAGAGGCAAAATGAATTTACTTGTGGGATTTTTCCTCATGGACTGAAGGTTATGCAACAAACTTTCATAGCAGACAGCTTGGCTGGTTGAAAAATGACTAATGAAACATTTTGACATAGAAAAATTAGGTTTTATTTAAAGTGAAAATTTCTATAAGAAATTATGATGTTGGAGAAATTAATTGAAACAAAATATTGTATTTCAGGTCATTTTGTTTTAGGTCAACATTACTATATCCATCTAGGGTGCCACGGTGCCTCATGGTAGTTTTAAGCTTGGCTCGCTCACGCCCCCATTCTTCTGTATGGGCTCTCTTCCAGACCACATCTCTGATAATGCATCAGGGTCTCTTGGCCTGACAAAAACAAATGTTTAAAAAACCCACCAGAGGATGGAAATACATTATTCAGTGAGCTCTACCAAATGGGATTTCTACAGCTTTTTTGCAAAATTAGTTGTACATTTAAAAGTTATTGATTCTCTAGATTGTACAATGAATAGGACAAACAGGGTGGTTTATTTCTTCATCCCTACTGGCAATTAAACTCAGCCATCATTGCCTAAAGCGTTGAAAAAAAACATCACATAGCTAGGACCAAGCTCCTAGGTCTTGAACTTAGTGGAGACAGGCATGTAGGAGTGGAAGAAGATATTGATGGATTAATAATCACAGAAAGGAGAAATATCAAGAGGCTTACAGAAACAAATATTGACTGTCTGCAAGGGAAAGAGCAATAAAGGATTGTCCCTTGGAAAAAAATAAGTAGTTCCCTTGATTGCTCATACTTCCCATTACTCTCAACCCGTGGCTTCAAAAAAACCTCTTACAGCCATTTTCTCTCCCATATAGAGATATAGACAGACTTTTTGTTTTCTCAAAGTCTCAAACATTCAGTATTAAACTGGACTTAAACTGAGCAGCAAGAACCTTTAATTCCTATGATTCCCTGATGCTAAATTTTGAGGCAAAACTGGAAATTTTGTATTTATTTTGTACGGCACTAACTAATAAAATGAATGATACAATCAGTGCACAACATCCCGCAAGACAAAGCTCTCTTGGTGTGGGCCTGGGAGGGGCCACAGATTACTCTGAGATTTCCATGTACTCCTCCCCAGTGAAGCTTCATTCCTGGTTTCTCTTGTTTCTGATGCATGTTTCTGGCCTGTAGGTCTTGTTATTAACCAAGGGCTCTCCTTGAATAGCTCTTCTTTCCGTGAGGAAAATCTTAGAAAACAGGTGTGTCGTATTCGTGGTCTAAATGAGAGGAATGCTGGTCCAGTGGTTAATATTGAATTGGAGAGACCAGAGTTCAGTTACCTGCTCTGTCACAGACTTCCTACATGACTTTGGACAAGTTACTTAGCATCTCTGTGCCTCAGTTTCCTGTCTGTAAATTGGGGATTATAGCATGTCATCCAAGTCACAGTAGTGTAATGAAAATCAATATATTAAGGATGGTTAGATGCTCATATCAGATACTATTCTGATGGGAGGACCTATAAGTACAGCAAATTAATATATAAACATTGATGCTCTCAGGCTGGTATTTACAGGAGCCCTCAAAATGACAATCCCCATCCATCAAACCCCAAACAGCACTACAATTAAAAATATAGGCAGACAGGCTGATCATGGAGCAGGCAATCCTACAGAGAAATTACTTTAAAATAGTGAATTTGTGTTTTCAGCATCTAGCTGAATAAGTAATATGATACATATTACATCTTTTGATAGCAAGAAAACTTCTTTTGCAGATCAATGTAATCAGTTCTTTCCTTGTGTTATGTTTTTTATTTCATTCCATGTTCACAACAAAGCGAATACACCTAAAAACAGAGCAACATCTGCAATAGATAAACTTAACATCAATAATATATGAACTACAGAGTCCAAAGTCTTCCAGGGGACTCTCACAAACCCACATTCACATCCCAGGGTACTAGGTTTTTATTTGGAACTTTCAATTAGCCAAAAGTTTAATGCATCAATACACATTGGGAGACATAAATAATAAAATAACAGTAGTAATAATAATGCTATATCCAAAGAACTCCCACTTGGATACACATACTTGTCCAAAAGCCATACCATTTCAGGACTAAACAGACACTCACATTTTTAATGATTTGAAAATAATGTCTCTCTTAAGTCTGGGATTTTCAAAGATTCGTAGGAAATACTTATGCACTGCCCTCATTAAATTTTTAATTAATGGTGTATGAGTATCCAAAACCCCTAGGTTGCTTGAAAAGCTCAGCTTTTGCCTTTATTGATTTTCAAACAATTGTATTAAGTGACAGTCATGGAGTCAATCAGAGGTCTATTCCTCTTTTTATCTGTTAATATTTGAACATTCTCTAGGATTCTAATTGACCTACTTTTGACTATGACATACTACTTTTTATATTTGTGAACCTGAGGATCAGAACTTTCTGAACAATGAAATAATACCAGTATTGTGTCCAATATGTATTTATATAACTGCAATGTTTTCACTGTACCTTTAAGAGAAAAGTAGGGTTCCCTAGACTGCTTGCAGGCACAATTTCCATGTATTCAAGATGGCTGCTGGTACAGACCGAGAGACATACATTGCACCATTATTTTGGAATAACAGCCATTATTCAGAAATAATAATGTGAGTGTCTGCACGGCAATTCCATTTTCACAAAATAATGAACAGCTTATTCTGACTTCTGTAAACCTTATTCTATGAGGAATAACTCCTGTTCCAAAATAGCTATTTCGAAATAGGGCGTGTGTGGATGCTCCACTGCTGCAATTTTGAAGTAGCTCCACACCAGGGCCATTCAAAGTAATTACTCCCCAGTGCCTCCTGGGGCTTTAAATCAAGGTAGCACATCCACTTTAGGGAAGTCTACCTTGGACTAATTTTGAGGCTTCCCTGTAGTGCAGTTGTGCTATTTCAGAATAAGCTATTTCAAAATATATCTTCTGGAGTATAACACATACCCTGGGAGACTTTAGATTTGTCCTTTTATTTTCATTAATCTAAAATAAAAACCATCTGAGCTTAAAGCACATGGTTATTCTTTCTTTATAGGAAAATACAATGAATGCCTGAGGACATTTTATGGATAATATACCAGTCTTGATCTGTTCAATTTGGATGTGCTTCTTGTATCTCTATCGAAGAGAACCAGAACATAAAGTAGACACCAAATCAGCCAGAATTCAAGAAAGATACAAGCAGAATTACAGAGAGGCAAATTGAAAAGTAAAGAAGTTAGTGAGGGCAGACAAACAAGCTTTCATGGAAGACCTTGCAACAAAAGCTGAAGATACAGCTAATCGAGGGGAGCAAGGAAACATGTACAGAATCACCAAGCTTGTTTGTGATTTTGACAGCATACACAGAGAAAGCCTTTGGTGCATTCTGAGAGCCTACGGAATCCCTCTACAAGTTGTCCAGCTCATTAAGAGCTGGACAGAACATTTCAGAGAGGTTCTTAATACACCACCACCTGAAGAAGAAGAAGCGGATATTCAGGAAGCTGAAGATGACCTTGATATTAATATTGATCCACCAGAAAAAGAAGAAATTAGTGCAGCCATCAGATCCCTGAAAAATGGCAAAGCTCCAGGACCTGACAAACTGGACACGGAGTTCTTAAAGCAGACCCAGAACTTGCAGCCACCATTCTCCAACCACTGTTTGTAGCAATTTGGGAAGGACAACAGATACCCACGGACTGGACCAAAGGAGTCATAATCAAGATTCCTAAGAAAGGAGCACTCAGCGACTGCAAAAATTGGTGCAGGATCAACCTTCTATCCGTACCCAGCAAGATCCTAGCCAAGGTCTCATCCAGCAGATCTCAGATGCTGTTGACAAGTCTCTGAGGAAAGAATAAGTCAGATTTCACATGGGAAGAAGATGTATAAACCAGATTTTTACCCTGAAAACATCATAGAGCAGTGCACAGAGTAGAAGAGACAGTTGTACATAACCTTTGTTGACTTTGAGAAGGCTTTTGACAGCACCAATCAAGATAGATGATGCAGATTTACCCAGTACAGACAGCTTTACGTACTTAGACAGCATCATCAGCCATGATGGAGGCACCAATCTGGAGCAGACTTAAGTAAAGCCAGAAATGTTCTCAGGAGTATGAACAATGTATGGAGAGCTACACAGTACAGTGTCCATATCAAGATTAAGCTGTACCAGAGCTGTCATATCAACACTATTATATGGCTCAGAGTGCTGGCGGATGACAGAATATGACCATGCCAAGCTCATCCTTTCACTCCGCCAGCCTTCATAAGATACTTCACATCTTTTGGCCAAAAACAATCTCCAACCATGACCTGCTCCTGCGATGCCACCAGGAGGACATGACCACTATCATTATTGGAGAGGGTCCAGAGAAGAGCAACAAGAATGATAAAAGGTCTAAAGAACATGACCTATGAAGGAAGGCTGAAGGAATTGGGTTTTTTAGTTTAGAAAAGAGAAGATTGAGGGGGGACATGATAGCAGTTTTCAGATATCTAAGGGTACGTCTAGACTACATGCTTCTGTCGCCAGAGGCATGTAGATTAGGCTACCAGGCATAGGAAAATGAAGCGGCGATTTAAATAATCGCCGCTTCATTTAAATTTACATGGCTGCCGCGCTGAGCCGACAAACAGCTGATCAGCTGTTTGTCGGCTCAGCGTGGTAGTCTGGACGCGCAGGTGTCAACATCAAAGGCATTTGTCGACCACCCAGGTATACCTCATCCCAGGAAGCATAACTGGGTGGTCGACAAATGCCTTTGATGTCGACACCTGCGCGTCCAGACTACCGTGCTGAGCCGACAAACAGCTGATCAGCTGTTTGTCGGCTCCGCGCGGCAGCCATGTAAATTTAAATGAAGCAGCAATTGTTTAAATTGCCGCTTCATTTTCCTATGCCTGGTAGCCTAATCTACATGCCTCTGGCGACAGAGGCATGTAGTCTAGACGTACCCAAAAAGGGTGTCATAAGGAGGAGGGAGAAAACTTGTTCATCTTGGCCTCTGGGGATAGAAAAAGAAGCAACGGGCTTAAACTGCAACAAGGAAGGTTTAGGTTGGACATTAGGAAAAAGTTCCTAACTGTCAGGGTAGTCAAACACTGAAATAAATTGCCCAGGGAGGTCGTGGAATCTCCATCTATGGAGATATTTAAGAGTAGGTTGGATAAATGTCTATCAGGGATGGTCTGGACAGTATTTGGTCCTGTCATGAGGGCAGGGGACTGGACTCGATGACCTCTCAAGGTCCCTTTCAATTCTATGATTCTATGATTATGAGAAGATGCTGGAGATGGATAGGGCATGTGATGAGAAGGGAGGTAGACACCATTGTAAAGATAGTACTTCACTGGACACCTGAAGGACGAGAGAAACGTGGGAGGTCCAAGACAACATGGTGGCGTACTGTTCAGACAGACATGAAGAGAATGAATTACAACTGGGACACACTGGAGAAAATGGCCAAAGAGAAACAAAAATGGAGAACCTTCATTGCTTCCCTACACACCAGTGGGCGTAATAGGCACTAACTAACTAACTTGTATCTCAAGAGCAATACTATGTATTATTGTCCTAAGTCTAGAACCTACAAAATCCCTTGAAGTAATAGGGACTTTAATTTGGATAAGCATGAAGATGGATATACAGTATGTCCAAATCTCTTGAGGTGCAAGACCATTTTTACTGCAAGATTACTGGTTTTTATTGATGCTGATTTGTGTCCAATTTTCTCTGGGGTAGAAGCTAAGTTCATGACCACTGAAATCCTATTTGTGTCCTTAAAATGACCTGAGGTGAATTTTACCCTGTAAGAGCATCCTTTTGATTTCTTTTCTGGACCAGAACTTGGTAGTTCCAAGGAGTGTGACATTTAAAAAAAAATAGAAATGAGCCAAACTTTTCTGAATCACACAAAAATATTGATCTACTCTGTGTTGCAAGCAATAGTTCAATGTGATGGGAAGGGAGAAATTCTTATTTCATTCAAACTGGTTCAATGATCACAACAAAACCTTGTGTTGTTTGTATGCTGAATCACTGAAGCTAGAATTTTGTGCATTAAGTTCAAAATACAATTGGACCCTTTTCAACTGAATTATAAACATCCAAATAAACATTATTGGAAAAGAGGTGAACAGAATTATTTTTTCTTATTTATTTAGAAGAGTTGGGTGAGAGGGTGGCAGTCTGAGTTCCAGCTTTGCTTTATGACAAACGGTGTCACAACAAACATACGTTCACTTCGCTCTTTCAAATCCAATGCACTATTTTATCTTCATCTATTATACGTTCAAAAAATCACCCCTATTGGAGTTTGCTAAAATTATGGCATATCCCTCCTGCTCCCAACTCAGTGCTCTAAGTGTGTAATAAAGAGCAGTGATGCATACTATTTTGGAAGAAAAATAACAGAAAAGCCTTTCTTAGAATGCCCATTGGAAATGTCTGTCCTATACAGTCAATTTCATTATGGTGTTAGAAACACTTTTGCCCCAAGTGCTTCTTCCAGTCCTGGTTCTTAATTGTTGTTATTTGGCAGCGTGAAATATTGATGACATTGGTCAAAAAGATTGACAGCTGCATGAATTGTTATTAACCAGCCTGTTGGTTGTAGCTTAAAGTTCAATAAATACCAAGATGCAGCATAAGCCCTCAGGGAGGCTCTCTCTTTCCTGAACAAGAAGAAATTAACTATTTGATGTCTTTATAAGTTGTCTGACTTTTCTTCACTGCCTCTCCCCCAATTAAGTCTTAGAGGCATTAAAAATAAAGGCATAAGCTGCCTATTCATAATCCCTTTGGGTATGTCTACACTAGAAAGTTAGTTCGAACTAACGGACGTTAGTTCGAACTAACTTTCCTATGCGCTACACTAGCGCTCCGCTAGTTCGAATTTGAATCGAACTAGCGGAGCGCTTAGTTCGAACTAGGTAAACCTCATTTTACGAGGACTAACGCCTAGTTCGAACTAGCTAGTTCGAACTAAGGGCTGTGTAGCCCTTTAGTTCGAACTAGTGGGAGGCTAGCCCTCCCCAGGTTTCCCTGGTGGCCACTCTGGCCAACACCAGGGAAACTCTATGCCCCCCTCCCGGCCCCGGACCCCTTAAAGGGGCACGGGCTGGCTACGGTGCCCGTGCCAGGTGCAAGCCTGCCAGCACCCAGCTAGCAGACCCTGCACCTGGCACGGCACAGAGCCACCCACCCGATGCCCCCCAGCCCACCCCCTCTTGCCGGGACCAGGCTGGCGGCTCCCGGGAGCTTGCCCTGGACCGCAAGAGGCGGGCACCTTCCTGGGCTAGTGCGGACATCGTGGACCTCGTCCACGATCTCCGCACTAGGCACAGGAAAGTGGCCGGCTAGGGCAGGAGAGCTGCCAGCCTGGCCACCCAGGACCAGGTGTGCATGAAAATCCAGGGGGTCCACTGAGACCCCCGACACTGAGCCCTGAGCTTACAATGGCCGTCCTGGGTCAGACCAAAGGTCCATCTAGCCCAGTAGCCTGTCTGCCGACAGCGGCCAACCCTAGGGACCCTGGAGGGGATGGACCGAAGACAATGACCAAGCCATTTGTCTCGTGCCATCCCTCTCCAGCCTTCCACAAACTTTGGGCAGGGACACCACTCCTACCCTCTGGCTAATAGGACTCCATGGACCCAACCTCCATCACTTGATCTCACTTCCCTTTCAACTCTGTTCTAGTTGTAGCCTTCACAGCCTCCTGCAGCAAGGAGTTCCACAGGTTAACTATTTGCTTTGTCGTCAACAACAACAACTTTCTCTTACTAGTTTCAAGCCTGCTACCCATTCCTTTCCTTTGGTGTCCTCTAGTCCTTCTTTATGGGAACTCATGAAGAACTTTTCTGAATGCACCCTCTCCACCCAACCCCTGCTTTTAGAGACCTCTATCCTGTCCCCCCTCCGTCTCCTCTTTTCTAAGCTGAACAGTCCCAGTCTCTGTAGCCTCTCTTCATCTGGGACCTGTTCCCAACCCCTGATCATGTTAGTTGCCCTCCCCTCTCCCAGCCTTTCTCTTCCCCTCTCCCACCTCCTTTTCCCAGTCTCCCCCAGTTTTTTTCAATAAAGACAGAGTCAATGTTGGAAGAAACGTTATCTTTATTTTGTACATCAATAAGAAGGGGGGCTAGGGAAGGGCAAGTGGAAGGAGGTGAGGGAGGAATGGGGTACGAGCCCCCGATGGGGAGGACTGGGCTGGCTCTGCGGGCTTCTGGGGGTGGAAGCTCTCCTGCAGCCCCCCAATTACTCCCTCTCCCCAGATGGCAGCCTGCGGCAAGTGCAGCCGGGCTGATGGCCGAGTGGTGTGATGTGCCCAGTGTGGGCACTCAGGGCACTCCAAGCCAGAACTTCTTTGCAAGCGGGGCACCCCTTAGAACTGTGTGTCCGGGGTGGGGGTCGGGACCCTTTAAGCGCAGCCCTCAGCTAGCCTGAGACAGTATCTCCATGCTCTAAGTCCTCCTTTTATGCCCTGCCGGCACTGCTTCCGGCCATCATTAAGCCCTGTTCAGAGTCCACTCAATGTGGACTTACTAGTTCGAACTAGCAAAACGCTAGTTCGAACTAGTTTTTAGTTCTAGATGCGTTAGTTCGAACTAGCTTAGTTCGAATTAACTAATTCGAACTAAGTTAGTTCGAACTAGCGCTGTAGTGTAGACGTACCCTCACTTATCTCTCCATCCATGTACACTTCATAATGGGGAAGCATGCCCCCCTTCCTGGCTTCTGAAAACTATGGACCTGATATTACCTGAAACATGGCTATGTAGATTATTGGCCTTATTAGCATTCAGCCAAACTAAGATGGAGATGTAGGGGAGAACAGCAAATTCTTCAGAAACATGTGGAATCTGAGAATAGGTAGTAGAATAATTTCTTAATTGAATTTCAGAGAACCTGAATGAAGGAAAGAGAATGAGTGCAACAATGACATACCTGGAGATTCAGATGGTTGCAAGTATGCAGGATACTGCCAACCCAAGATATTTACACAGCTGTCTAGTAAGTTATTAAAGTGCCCATTTAATCAAGAGCCAAGTTTGTATATAGTCACTAGCAAATGCCAAAATCCTACAGCATATGCTTAATTTCCTTTTTTAAATGGTGTTGTGTTATAAACCCGATATTCAAATTTTAAATCCTGGATAGACCTGAGAAAATTATTCATAGCAAATGTTTTATTCAATTAATTTTGCCCGTTTTCCCCATTTGCAAGCAACCTTTGATTTTCTCGTTTGTTTCTGATTTAGAATGTACATCTATATTTCACATGGACATATTTCATCCTATCGGTAGCTCACAGACTGTTCACTGCTCGTGTTTGCTATGTTCTTTATTATTTCTCTGTGATTGGTCATTTTCACTGTACAATATTTCTGTTCTCTGATTGAATATTATAGTTGTAAAAGAGTGGGAGGGTATGACTGACAAATTTAAAACAAAGAGAAATTCTTTTGAACCTCTTTGTAGTGTGCCTGCAATTTAACTATCTTGAGTGGTTTGGTATCCTTTGCAAATGTTGCCACCTCACTATTTCTCTAATTTCCCAGACCATTTATGCATATTTTGAACAGTATTGATCCCAGTACAGTCACTGGGAAACTCACTCCAGTCTGAAAACTGACCATTTATTCCTACCCATTATCTACTATGAACCACTTACCAATCCATTAGAAGACAGTTCTTCTGAACCCATTACAGCTTACTTTGTTTAAGAGCCTTTGGTGAGGAACCTTGTCAAAAGCTTTCTGAAAATCTAACCACATTATATTCACTAGATCCCTCTTGTCCACATGATTGTTGACTTCCTCAACGTATTCTAGTAAATTGGTGAGGCATGATATCCTTTTACAAAAATGCAACCAAACAAAAACAAAAACAAAAACAAAACAAAAAAGACTCTTCCCCGACATATTATGTTCATCTAGGTAGCTGATATTTTTCTTCTTTGTCTCTGCCACCCCCTTCCCTTCTCCTATCTATTTCGAGTTTTCTTATCCCCTAGTCATAACTCTGATCATCTGAAGAAGTGGACTGCACCAACAAAAGCTCATGATACCAGACCATTTGCTTGCTGTTTTTTCTTCTTTGCTGTAGATTGTAGTAGTTTGCCCGGTATTGAAGTTAGGTTTATTAGCCTGAAATTGCCAGAATCAAACCTGGATCCCTCCAGTCATCTAGTACAGAAGCTGATTGAAAGAACAGGTTACAAACCAGTTTGCTTCAGACATCAATTTAAATTCATATACATACGAATTGTATTGTGAGATCACTGTTAGGCTCTTAACCAGAGTCTGGGTACATATGATTCTTCTGTTTTATTAAACATTATCATTGTATGTCACTGTTTTTGCTAGGAGTCAATCCCAATCATGATGGGGGTTCAGACAAAAATGTTCAGTTCTTATGGAGGTGCCAGAAGACACTGCTACTATTGAGGTGATCAGTACAGCTACAGGCCACGTACCCAGGTGGTAGAAGTGGATGAGGCTTTTTTTAAACAACTAACAAAATCATCCAAAGCCCAAGATTTGGTGATGATGGGGGACTTCAACTATCCAGATATATGTTGGGAAAATAACACTGCGGGGCACAGACTATCCAATAAGTTCTTGGACTGCATTGGAGACAACTTTTTATTTCAGAAGGTTGAAAAAGCTACCAGGAAGAAAGATGTTCTAGATTTGATCCTAACAAATAGGGAGGAACTGGTTGAGAATTTGAAAGTGGAAGGCAGCTTGGTTGAAAGTGATCATGAAATCTATGGCTGTGTCTAGACTACGTGCCTCTGTCATCAGAGGCATGTAGATTAGACACATAGGCAAAGTCAAATGAAGCCGCGATTTAAATGATCGTGGCTTCATTTAAATTTACATGGCTGCCGCGCTGAGCCAACAAACAGCTGATCAGCTGTTTGTCCGCTCAGCGCTCTAGTCTGGACGCTCCCCTGCCGACATCAAAGCCCTTTGTCGGCAGCCCCGTTATTCCTCATGGGATGAGGTTTACCAGGGCTGCCGACAAAGGGCTTTGATGTCGACAGGGGAGCATCCAGACTAGCGCGCTGAGCAGACAAACAGCTGGTCAGCTGTTTGTCGGCTCAGCGCGGAAGCCATGTAAATGTAAATGAAGCCGCAATCATTTAAATCGCGGCTTCATTTGACTTTGCCAAAACAACAAATCTACATGGCTCCATCAATGGAGCCATGTAGTTTAGATGTACCCTTCGAGTTCACACTTCTAAGGAAGGGTAGAAGGGAGAACAGCAAAATAGAGACAATGGATTTCAGGAAGGCGGATTTTGGTAAGCTCAGAGAGCTGATAGGAAAGGTCCCATGGGAATCAAGACTGAGAGGAAAAACAACTGAGTTGGCAGTTTTTCAAAGGGACATTGTCAAGGGCCCAAAAGCAAGCTATTCCGCTGCGTTGGAAAGATAGAAAATATGGCAAAAGACCTCCTTTGCTTAACCACGAGATCTTGAATGATCTAAAAATAAAAAAGGAGTCATATAAAAAATGGAAAGTAGGACAAATTAAAAAAGATGAATATAGGCAAACAGCACAGGAATGCAGGGGCAAGATTAGAAAGGCAAAGGCACAGAATGAGTTCAAACTAGCTACAGGAATAAAGGGAAACAAGAAGACTTCTTATAAATACATTAGAAGCAAGAGGAAGACCAAGAAGAGGGTAGGCCCATTGGTCAGTGAGGAGGGAGCAACAGTAACAGGAAACTTGGAAATGGCAGAGATGCTCAATTACTTCTTTGTTTCGGTCTTCACCAAGAAGTCTGTAGGAATGCCTAACATAGTGAATGCTAGTGGGACGAGGGTAGTTTTAGAAGGTAAAATAAAAAAAGAACAAATTAAAAATCACCTAGAAAAGTTAGATGCCTGCAAGACACCAGGGCCTGATGAAATGCATCCTAGAAAACTCAAGGAGATGATAAAGGAGGTATTTGAGCCTCTAGCTATCATCTTTGGAAAATCATGGGAGACAGGAGAGATTCCAGAGGACTGAAAAGGGGCAAATATAGTGCCCATCTATAAAAAAGGGAAATAAGAACAACCCCAGGAAACTACAGACCAGTTAGTTTAACTTCTGTGCCAGGGAAGATAATGGAGTAAGTAATTAAGGAAACCATCTGAAAACACTTTGAAAGTGGCCAGGTGATAGGGAACAGCCAACATGGATTTGTAAAGAACAAATCATGTCAAACCAATCTGATAGCTTTCTTTAATAGGATAACGAGTCTTGTGGATAAGGGAGAAGTTGTGGATGTGGGATACTTAGACTTTAGTAAGGTGTTTGATACGGTCTCGCATGATAGTCTTAACAATAAACTAGGTAAATACAACTTAGATGGGGCTACTACAAGGTGGGTGCATAACTGGCTGGATAACCGTACTCAGAGAGTAGTTATTAGTGGTTCACAATCCTGCTGGAAAGGCATAACAGATGGAGTTCTGCAGGGGTCTGTTTTGGGACCAGCTCTGTTCAATATCTTCATCAACAATTTAGATATTGGTATAGAAAGTACGCTTATTATGTTTGCAGATGATACCAAGCTGGGAGGGGTAGCGACTAATCTGGAGGATAGGGTCATAACTGAAAATGACCTGGACAAATTGGAGAAATGGTCTGAGGTAAATAGGATGAAGTTTAATAAAGACAAATGAAAAGTGCTCCATTTAGAAAGGAACAATCAGTTGCATACATACAGAATGGGAAGCAACTGTCTGGGAAGGAGTACGGCAGAAAGGGATGTAGGGGTCATAGTGGACCACAAGCTGAATATGAGTCAGCAGTGTGATACTGTTGCAAAGAACGCAAACATGATTCTGGGATGCATTAACATGTGTGTTGTGAGCAAGACACGACAAGTCATTCTTCTGCTCTACTCTGCACTGGTTAGGCCTCAGTTGGAGTATGGTTTTTAGTTCTGGGCACCGCATTTCAAGAAAGATGTGGAGAAATTGGAGAGGGTCCAGAGAAGAGCAACAAGAATGATTAAAGGTCTAGAGAACATGACCTATGAGGGAAGGCTGAAAGAATTGGGTTTGTTTAGTTTAGAAAAGAGAAGACTGAGGGGGGACATGATAGCAGTTTTCAGATATCTAAAAGAGGGTATGTCTACACTACCCTCCTAGTTCGAACTAGGAGGGTAATGTAGGCATACCGCACTTGCAAATGAAGCCCGGGATTTGAATTTCCCGGGCTTCATTTGCATAAGCGGGGCTCCGCCATTTTTAAAACCCCGCTCGTTCGAACCCTGTGCCGCGCGGCTACACGGGGCATGAACTAGGTAGTTCGAACTAGGCTTCCTAGTTCGAACTACCGTTACGCCTCGTGGAAGGAAGCCTAGTTCGAACTACCGTTACTCCTCATTCCACGAGGAGTAACGGTAGTTCGAACTAGGAAGCCTAGTTCGAACTACCTAGTTCGTGCCCCGTGTAGCCGCGCGGCACAGGGTTCGAACGAGCGGGGTTTTAAAAATGGCGGAGCCTCGCTTATGCAAATGAAGCCCGGGAAATTCAAATCCCGGGCTTCATTTGCAAGTGCAGTATGCCTACATTACCCCGCTAGTTCGAACTAGCGGGGTAGTGTAGACATACCCAGAGTGTCATAAGGAGAAAGAAGAAAACTTGTTCATTTTGGCCTCTGGGGATAGAACAAGAAGCAATGGGCTTAAACTGGAGCAAGGGAGGTTTAGGTTGGACATGAGGAAAAAGTTCCTAACTGTCAGAGTAGTCAAACGCTGGAATAAATTACCCAGGGAGATTGTGGAATCTCCATCTGTGGAGATATTTAAGAGTAGGTTAGATAAATGTCTATCAGGGATGGTCTAGACAATATTTGGTCCTGCCATGAGGGCAGGGGACTCGACTTGATGATCCCTCGAGGTCCCTTCCAGTCCTAGTATTGTATGATCTCAATCACCTGATTTTTGTTCAAGTTGGAGACCCTGGTGCAAGGCTGTATGGAAGTACATTCAGAGGTATGCTAGAGAAAACAGGAATTCAGGGCCCAACAGAAATCCTTTTGAGCAGAGGATGCATGAGAAATCCTTGTGCCAGTCATAGGAGGGAGACACAAAGGAAAACAATGCATCTGGGAGACAGGATTGCAGATGAGCTGTGACTAGGTTTGTATTTCTCTGAAAGGAGAGAACAAGATGAAGAAGATGATAACAATAGATATCAACTGGCTATCTTTGAGAGGGATGTTAAGACCCTCTATATCTTGATTCTAGGTAAAAAATCCACTGCTATTAATGTTCCACTATAATGTGCTCAGAGGTTGAATGTGAGTCAGTATTCCTACTGCCACTGATGCGGTCTGGCCCACGAAACCTCATCATCTAATAAACCATCTTGTTAGTCTTTAAAGTGCTACATTGTCCTGCATTTTGCTTCAGCTCTCCCTGAGTGAAATTCATCCCCATGCAAAGGGCAGGATGAGGCTTTCACATCTCTTAGCACCTCAAAATGGGCCTTAGACAGATGGTGAGTACTACACAGGCCTGTTGTTGACCCTCTGCACAAATTGAATTTCTTCCATTGTGTTTTGCTAACAAATTCCTTACCTGCTGAAGTGGCAGGATTTGTACCACTCACCTTAGTAGGTAGGCAACAGTATAGTAGATCTTACTATTAATTTTTTCTTAATTATGGCTTGGCTTTGCTTAATTTCTTAGTTACATACTTTGTATTCATAATAATAATGGTATTAAATGCTTAACTCTGCTATAGCTTTTTAGTGTCTTGCTAGTATTTTATGAGCATCACAAAGAGAGCTACAAACCTTCTAGAGACTTTGGTTTAAGTAGAAAAACCAAATGCCCAAATCTTTTGAGAAATGAAGGGGAGAGTTTCCTGGTAAATTATGAAGGGCATTAAGAACAATTAAGTGGAGATATATGTGGCAACACAGTCTCCCTTTATAGTGAAGTGTGACAAATAGCTACAGAATCTAATGATCTTTACAAGACTAAGGGCTTGATTGTCATTTAGATTGAGTCCATGATCAGTTCCTCTTCCCCTTCCAAGTTTGTATTCTTCAAATTCTTCTCATGCAATACTATCAACTGCCTTTTTTAATTGTTTTATTAAATTATATAGATTTCCTTCTTGCATTTTGTTTCCTCAGAAATCAATCAATCATACTCAGCACTTGTCGACACTGCTCTGCTATCAGAACAAGGGTGGTATGAATAGAAACGCACACCAAAGTTCTTTGCTATAATTCCCCTGTGTGAACACTGCAGGCATGAATTAAAGGGTTCCTAGTTAGTTTGAATGTAGTCCTATTTGAAGAGGACTATGTTCACATGAACTAGGAACCTTTTAGTTCATTTCTGCAGCATTCATATGGGAGAGTTACAACAGAAAACTTGGGCATGAGCTGATATACATACACTGATAATCCAGTCTGCCAAACAGAGTAGACTTAGTCTCCGACCCCTGGCCATTTTGAATTCTCCCATGTACACTATAGATCTAAGCAACATAGGAAAGTTCTTCCTACTTATGCATTATGTTAAACATTAAAGGACACTAAAAAGACTAAAAATGTTTTAAGCTACAAAATGCAATAAGTTTATGTGCAGCTTCCAGTATATTTTTTTATTCGTTTTAGTATCCTTTTAGTTAAATGAGAAAACTTAATCATATGCTGAAAAGAAATAAGTTACTTGTTTAAACAATGTTCACAGTCTTGCTGTCTTTCTTCTCAGCATCTATTGTAATTGAACCCACTGCATTTCAATGCTGACATTTAATCAATGCATGTAAATCACCTTGGCGGCCTATTATTCTTGTATTCATTAATCCAGTCAAGCAAAATACAAGCATGTAGGAGAACTTTATACAAAGGTATTGAAGTTGAGGTCAAAAAGTGGCATGTGTAGCACTCCTCTCTTAAAACTGTGAACCTCCTATGACACACGGGCATTTGTTCGATCACAAAATGTCTGAATAAAACAGCAAGATCACTGAATACAAACTGCAGGGGAGTTTTATCTAAATTATTTTTTTTTTACTGGAAAGTTCTTTGGTGAGCGGCAGGATAGATACCCTTTAATGCAGTGCTGTATTCCATATCAACCATGTAATATCATTCTGTTTACTGGTTTCTGGGACTAGAAAAGCAGAAAATAAATACATATATTGCTTTTTTTCCCTCAGAGAGCAAGACTGAATTTTTTAATCAAATGTCTAGATGGCAAAAGAAATCAACATAGTACAACTGTGTGAGGTAAAGAATAAATTCCAATAATTTCTAGTCAGGAAAAGGTATCTGAACAGTGCTTTGTCAGAGGCTATGAGAGTTTTGATCTGCTGTTTTGTGTAGGACTAAATTTATGGTCTAGGAGCAGTGAAAATTTATTCATATTCAGTTAGATATTGAAAAATAAAATGATCAAAAGCTTCATAGTAAGTAGTGAATAAAGAATAACTAGCAATATTAAATGCAGACTTGCTTGGCAAATTATTTCATTGTGTATGCATCTCCACCGAAAGACCCCACCAACTTTTCATGGGATTCAAAATACTGTTGAGACACATATTTTGTCACTTTAAATCATGTCTTCATGTATGATATGAAGATCTATTCATAATTTATTACAATAATGAAGAAACCAGACACAATACTAATGATTGTGTAAGACACAGTCATGTAGGGAGCACAACTCATAATATGATAAATAACCTGTGGCCCATCTGGGGAGCAAGCGATTTGTGTGAGCAACATGCTCTCTCTGAAGAGACACTGCCTTCTCTAGCAGCTTTCACAGGTGGAAAGGTTACATGATGACATGTGGAGGGAGACTGCATTCTTCCATGGTAAAGCAAAAGTATTTTCTGCAATAGAAGATTATAAATGAAATGGTAATGTGCAAGGACACTCAGTCTTCAAAGATAGTCCAGGAGACCTCCATTTATATGAATATATTCTTCTTTCTGAAAGGTATGAAAATAATACAAATTCAGGTATAATGGTCACAGTGTTCTCAGCATGCTAATAGGACTAGAGTCTCCACATTTATAAATGCATTCAAATTAGAGATGAGGTCTAAAAGTGGAGCAGTCTGGAAAAAATAAAACCAAGCTTTTGAATGTTGAAATACTGTCCTTGACTTCAGATTTAGTTGTTTCATTTTTGGGGATTATTTGTCTATACTGTAGAACAACTATACATATTTCATAGGAAGAATTACGTACTCTGAAGCAGAGCAAGAGAAAGTATTTCACAAATTCAAATTCAGCATTGAATGTCTGCTTCTTACATAGTATATTTATTAATTCTCCTATTAAAACTGCTCCCTTGAAATCAACCAATACCAACAGCACAGTTCTGGGTTGCTTTAAGATACACTGGGCCGGAACAGGAGTGTGTGTGTGGGGGGGGAGGGAGGGAGTGTAATAATAAAGGCTTACAGCCACTTTTTGCCCCCTGTCCTCCAAAGAGGATTTAGTCTATTATCTTTAGTCATTCCTGATAGAGATTCAGGGGAGCTACAATAGATAAATATATAAATAGAGCAACATGAAATAGAGGTTGGAGTCCCCTCTTCTTATATTACAGAATCTAATTGACCTTTAAGGCAGACTCGCTGGGATGACTGATATAGTAAGTTACCTGTATAATAATTTTCTGTCCTAAAGACCTGAGTCCAGACACCTGCCTAGTACTGTTTGCTTTCACACAGGTCTGCCCTGCTATCAGCTTCCGAAGCAGATGAGCATGCTGACTGAACAGTAACATGCCTTAGAGGCACCCTTGAAAATGACCTCCATTTGAAGTGGGTCAGAATAGTTACCTGACCAAGAGGCAGTCTTATTGATTCATCTGCTGCTAAACAGATGTACCACCAGATACCAGCCTGAGAAGCACTTGCTTTTCAAGCACTGGAAACTGAATAGCTATTTAGTGTCTCTAGGAAGAACACAGCCATGGATGATGATTTAGCTTCCAGAAGATATGAATTAAGTGGAGAATATCTACAAATAATCTTTCCTCCATGGAAATCTTAGACAATTATCTGAAGTATTTTTAATGCTTTATCCTCCATATAGATTTGACTGATGAATACCTAAGCTTGTTTGTCAGGATGATTTTGCTTCCTTTTCATGCATATTAAAATATGCTATTGAGCATAAGCCAACAAAATATGCACTAACATAACTGGATGATCTTTTGCCCTTTGGGCCTCAAAGATCACATTAGAAATCTAGTGACATAACTAACAAATTTCAGAGATCAATGGCTGCATTCTGAAACTTCAGAATAAAAGCTATGTTGATAAAGTAAGATGGTTAGGTAAAAAAGTGGTCCCTCATATGATAACATGCACACAGGAAAATCTGATCCTATAATAAAACTCCCACTAAATCCAAACCTGAGGTTTGCTTTGTGAATGTTGAGAGAGAAAAGCAGGGATATAAGGGAGTGTGTATTTCCAGTATTCATGATTTTGTGGATGGAGTAAAAGAACTACACTTTGATAGCAGAAGTGAATCTAAACTAAAAGAAGTATCAAGATTCCTTAAACATACAGTACAAGAATGTGCTCTGTTGATAAACACCAGAGGTCAGGTCCTCAATTACTAGCCAGTCTCTTTTTGGCTGATCACGCAGAAGAAATCTATAACATCCTCCCTCCTATTCTCCTCAGCCCCTCCAGTTGCTAGGGAGAAATCAGCTAAAGTGCTGGATCCAGATCCTTTGGTAGCTTCCCCTCGTACACCCCTAGTGAAGACGGGAGTCTATGGATAGCTGAGGAGGGTAGGGCAGAGGTATATATGGCGATATATACCTATCTCCAGGTATGTCTACACTACAACGTTAATTCGAACTAACTTAGTTCGAATTAGTTAATTCGAACTAAGCTAATTCGAACTAACGGATCCAGACTAAAAAACTAGTTCAAATTAGCTTTTGCTAATTCGAACTAGCATGTCCACATTAAGTGGACCCTGAACCAGGCTTAAGGATGGCCGGAAGCAGTGCCGGCAGAGCATCAGAGGAGGACTTACAGCGTGGAGATGCTGTCTCGGGCTAGCCGAGGGCTGCGCTTAAAGGGTCCCGACCCCCACCCCGGACAGACAGTTCTCAGGGGTGCCCCGCTTGCAAAGCAGTCCTGGCTTGGAGTGCCCTGAATACCCACACTGGGCACATCACACCACTCGGCCATCAGCCCGGCTGCACTTGCCTCAGGCTGCCATCTGGGGAGAGGGGGCAATTGGGGGGCTGCAGGAGAGCTTCCACCCCCAGAAGCCCGCAGAGCCAGCCCAGTCCTCCCCATCAGGGGCTCGTACCCCATTCCTCCCTCACCTCCTTCCACTTACCCTTCCCTAGCCCCCCTTCCTGATGTACAAAATAAAGATAATGTGTCTTCCAAAATGGGATCTGTCTTTATTGAACAAAACTGGGGAAGACTGGGAAAAGGAGGTGGGAGAGGGGAAGAGAGGGGCTGGGAGAGGGGAGGGCAACTAAAATGATCAGGGGTTGGGAACAGGTCCCATATGAAGAGAGGCTAAAGAGACTGGGACTTTTCAGCTTAGAAAAGAGGAGACGGAGGGGGGACAGGATAGAGGTCTCTAAAAACAGGAGTTGGGTGGAGAGGGTGTATACAGAAAAGTTCTTCATTAGTTCCCATAAAGAAGGACTAGAGGACACCAAAGAAAAGGAATGGGTAGCAGGCTTCAAACTAGTAACAGAAAGTTGTTCTTCACAAAGCAAATAGTCAACCTGTGGAACTCCTTGCTGCAGGAGGCTGTGAAGGCTACAACTAGAACAGAGTTTAAAGGGAAGTGAGATAAAGTGATGGACGTTGGTTCCATGGAGTGGTATTAGCCAGGGGGTAGGAGTGGTGTCCCTGGCCAAGGTTTGTGGAAGGCTGGAGAGGGATGGCATGAGACAAATGGCTTGGTCACTGTCTTCGGTCCATCCCCTCCAGGGTCCCTAGGGTTGGCCACTGTCAGCAGACAGGTTACTGGGCTAGATGGACCTTTGGTCTGCCCCAGGACGGCCATTGTAACCTCAGGGCTCAGGGTCGGGGGTCTCAGTGGACCCCCTTGATTCTCTTGCACACCTGCTCCTGGGTGGCCAGGCTGGCAGCTCTCCTGCCCTAGACGGCCACTTTCCTGCGCCTAGCGTGGAGATCATGGACGAGGTCCACGATGTCTGCACTAGCCCAGGCGGGTGCCCGCCTCTTGCGGTCCCGGGCAAGCTCCCGGGAGCTGCCAGCCTGGTCCCGGGAAGAGGGGGAGGGCTGGCGGACATCGGGTGGGTGGCTCGATCCGTGCCAGGTGCAGGGTCTGCTAGCTGGGTGCTGGCAGGCTTGCACCTGGCACGGGCACCGTAGCCAGCCCGTGCCCCTTTAAGGGGCAGACGAGTTTCCCTGGTGTTGGCCAGAGTGGCCACCAGGGAAACCTGGGGAGGGCTAGCCTCCCACTAGTTCAAATTAAGGGACTACACACCCCTTAATTCGAACTAGCTAGTTCGAACTAGGCTTAATCCTCGTAAAATGAGGTTTTCCTAGTTCGAACTAAGCGCTCCGCTAGTTCAAATTAAGTTCGAACTAGCGGAGCGCTAGTGTAGCGCCTATGAAAGTTAATTCGAACTAACGGATGTTAGTTCGAATTAACGTTGTAGTGTAGACATACCCTCATAGAACTGGAGGGGACCTTGAGAGGTCATCAAGTCCAGTCCTCTGCCCTCATGGCAGGACCAAGTACCATCCCTAAGTATGCTTCACTACTTCCATCTCCCACTAGTGTTCTTGCCACTTGGAGCTGGGCTCAGAATAGCCCTCAGAGAGAGAGAGAACTTTATTAGACCTCCAGCAGTCCCCAGTCCTGACCAGAGAATAAGGATAGAATCTAATACTCAACCGTATGCGGTTTAATGAGCCAAAAACTATGGGTAGGGCAAATAAAGGAAGAAGATTAATTTATTGGTTACATGGAACATGGACAAATGGAAGTCTTGAAGACTCTGTGGCACTGAAGATGAGGGATAGGTCAGTACTTTGAGCATTGGCCTGCTAAACCCAGTGTTGTGAGCTCAATCCTTGAGGAGACTATTTAGGGATCTGGGGTAAATCTGTCAGGGATGATACTTGGTCCTACCATGAGGGCAGGGGACTGAACTTGATAACCTCTCAAGGTCCCTTTCAGCTATATGAGAGCTTATATATAAGATTTGCCCTCAATTTCTGTCCCAAGCAAACAGGTGTGAAGTGATTTACAGGAGCTCCTTTGGGTACTTAAAATAATGAATTTGTCATATGTAGAAACTCTATAGGTGTGGCAGAGGTTAAAAACATTAAGTAGATTGAATGAAGTCAAAGCTCATTTATAATCAGTTTTAATCACATTCAGTGCTCCAAATCAGATTAAAATTGGACATCAGTGGTTTAGAATTAAACAATGCTTTCCTCCTCTCCATTAACATGTTTTACATATCAACATTTTGGTCCCACAGCTGTGTGCTGTATAATTCCTGATATTGGAAAGGTCATTCATTAACAGATTGCTATGGGTAAGATCAGAATGTGTTATTATTTGGAGGTTCACAGCTAAGGACACATAGTGGGTTTTCTCTGGTACACAAAGTGAGTGAACTTCATACTGCCTCACCTACCTTGTATAATATTCTTGGACCCACATGGTTAAAACAACACTGCATATAAAAGCCAAACTATAATTTCTCACTCAATGAGTATTTGCTTGCCTCAAGACTAGCTTGCCTCAAGAATTTGCCCCTCTCCCTCCAAAAAAGATTATAACAAAAATCACTTAACCCCTGTTTAGTTTGTTCTGTGAATAGCCTCATATAAACAATGTTCTCCAGGAAGAAGAGGAGATTAATGATCTAGACAAATTGGAGAAATGGTCTGAGGTAAACAGGATGAAGTTTAATAAAGACAAATGTAAAGTGCTCCACTTAGGAAGGAACAATCAGTTTCACACATACAGAATGGGAAGCGACTGTTTAGGATGGAGCATGGCAGAAAGGGATCTAGGGGTCATAGTGGACCATAAGCTGAATATGAGACAACAGTGTGATGCTGTTGCAAAGAAAGCAAACATGATTCTGGGATGCATTAACAGGTATGTTGTGAGCAAGACATGAGAAGTCATTCTTCCGCTCTACTCTGCACTGGTTAGGCCTCAGTTGGAGTATTATGTCCAGTTCTGGGCACTGCATTTCAAGAAAGATGTGGAGAAATTGAAGAAGGTCCAGAGAAGAGCAACAAGAATGATTAAAGGCTATAAAGAAAGGCTGAAAGAATTGGGTTTGTTTAGTTTAGAAAAGAGAAGATTGAGGGGGGGCATGTAGCAGTTTTCAGGTATCGAAAAGGGTGTCATAAGGAGGAGGGAGAAAACTTGTTCATCTTGGCCTCTGAGGATAGAACAAGAAGCAATGGGCTTAATCTGCAGCAAGGGAGGTTTAGGTTGGACATGAGGAAAAAGTTCCTAACTGTCAGGGTAGTCAAACACTGGAATAAATTACCCAGGGAGGTTGTGGAATCCCCATCTCTGGAGATATTTAAGAGTAGGTTAGATAAATGTCTATCAGGGATGGTCTAGACAGTATTTGGTCCTGTCATGAGGGCAGGGGACTGGACTCGATGACCTCTCGAGGTCCCTTCCAGTCCTAGTAGTCTATTATTTTTTAAGCAGGCAGATGTCTCTCTTATAGGGTGCATCTACACAGCAGGGCTCAACTCGAAATAAGACAAATTGAGCTATGTCAATTGTGTAGCTTATTTCGAAATACCTTATTTTGAAATTGGGAGTATTTATATAGCACTTATTTAGAAAAAGAGCACCCTTCCTCCCACTTCTCTTACTCCTCATATAATGAGGATTACAGCAATGGGAGTAAGAGGTCCTCCAACTTGACAGTATTTCGACATTATTTCAAAATAATTGCCTGCTCTGTACACATGGACTAAGGGTATGTCTACACTACATCGCTAATTCGAACTAACTTAGTTCGAATTAGTTAATTCGAACTAAGCTAATTCAAACTAACGCGTCTAGAACTAAAAACTAGTTCGAATTAGCGTTTTGCTAATTTGAACTAGCACGTCCACACTGATTGGACGCAGGGGGGCATTTAAGGGCGGCTGAAACCGGTTCTGGCAGGGCATCAGGTCAGTAGTTGCTTTGTGTGGCTGCTGTCTGAGGCTATCTGAGGCTCGTGCTTAAAGGGACCACCCCGGACAGCTGGTTATCAGCTTTTGCTGCTTCCTTGCCAACCTCGCCGAGGGACAGCAAAGTGTTGGTCTCTGTGCCCGTCTGTGTCGGTGCTTCCCTTCGGGGACGCCGCCGCAGGTGGCAACATGGAGCCAGAGCTCGCCCTGCACCTTCTGGTGCACTTTCTGGACTTGCTGCTGCAAGCCTGCCACCAATGGCTCGAGGCTGCCTGGCACCTCCTGGTGAACGTCAGCCCCCTGCCTCTCCACCTGGCGGTCCTGCGGCCGTGGAGGAGCCACGGCGGCGCACCAGCACCGGCGTGCTCCGCCGCATCTGGCGTCTGGACACCAGCACCGACTGGTGGGACCGCATCATCCTGGAGTGCTGGGACGACCGACAGTGGACCCAGAACTTCAGGATGAGGAGGGACACCTTCCTGGAGCTCTGCAAGTGGCTTGCCCCTGCCCTACGCAGAAGGGACACTCACATGAGGCCCGCCATCACCCTCTGGAAGCTCTCCACGCCGGACAGCTACCGATCCGTCGGGAACCAGTTCAGCGTGGGGAGATCCACTGTCGGAGCGGTGCCACTGAGCCGGAGGGGGAGGGCGGCTGCGAGGAGGGGATGGGCCGCCCCAGGGACAAGGGGGGGACGGGAAGAGGCGAACGCGCCCCGCACTGGAGGGGTCGGTCTGTCCCGGCTGTACTACACGCCGCCAGGGAGGTTGCTTCCGGGAGTGGGGCGCGGGGCACTGGCAGGGCACGAACGCTCCCAGCCACCCAGGCGCCCCACTGATTGGCGCCTTGCTGTGTCTCTCTCCGCAGGTGGTCAAGGCCATCAACCGGGTGCTGCTCCGCAGGGTGGTCTGCCTCGCCGACCCGGACACCATCATCCGGGGATTCGGCACCCTCGGCTTCCCCAACTGCGGGGGGGGCATCGACGGGACGCACAACCCCATCCGTGCCCCGGAACACCAGGCATCCCGTTACGTGAACCGCCAGGGGTACTTCTCTGTGATCCTGCAGGCCGTGTGTGACCACTGGGGACAGTTCACGGACATTAATGTGGGCTGGTCCGGCAAAGCACACGACACCCGGGTGTACCGCAACTCCTCCGTGTGCCAGCGGCTGCAGGACGGGACCTTCTTCCCCGACCGCCACATCAGGGTCGGGGACGTGGAAATGCCCATCTGATTGGTGGGGGATGCTGCCTACCCACTGCAGTCGTGGCTGATGAAGCCCTACAAGGGGCACCTCAATCCCTCCCGCCAGGCCTTCAATGCCAGGCTGACCAGGGCCCGCATCGTGGTGGAAGGGGGCCTTCGGGCAACTGAAAGCCCACTTTCGATGCCTCCTCACCCGTCTGGACCTGGCCGAGCACAACATCCCTCCCGTGGTGGCAGCATGTTGTGTGCTCCACAATTTGTATGAGCGAAAGGGGGAGACTTTCCTGCCAGCCTGGATGGCTGAGGCTGACCGCATGGCTGGACACTACGGTCAGCCCCGCACCGCTGCCATCCGGGAAGCCCAGCGGGGGGCCATCCGGATCTGGGAAGCCCTGTGGGAGAGCTTCCAGGTGGAGGAGGAGGACTGACCTCTCCCTTGCATGCTCCACTGGGGCCTTCTTCCACCCTACCCCCCTTCCCCTTTCCCCTCCCTACCTACTGTAAAATAAAGACACCTGTTTTTCAACCAAAAACGTCTGTTTATTTCACATAACTGGGGTGGGAGGAGGGAGGAATGAGGGTGGGAGAGGGAAGGGGGAAACCTAGGACGAGGGAGCTGGAAGAGGAGGGAAGGGAGGAAGGGAAAGGAAAGCTCAGGGGTGGGAGTCCGGCTGCCTCTCCCGTCTCGCCACACTACGGGTCCAGGGGCATCGGTGGGGAATGGTTGCGGAGGGTGGGGCAGGAGGGACAGGGGGTGTGGAGGAAGCAGGAGCGGAAGCAGGAGCGGGAGCAGGAGGGGGAGCTGGGGGAGCAGGAGGAATTGGGAAGCTGTGAGCAAGCTCTGGAGGTAGCCTCACAGGGCACGGCCCTGCTCCTCCAGGGCCTCCAAACTCCTCCGGCGCAGCCTCAGGTCCTCCTGGACCCAGTGGTCCTGGAGACAGAACTGTTGCTCCAGGAACCGGAGGTGCCGCCTCTGGTAGTCCTCCTGGTTCCTGGCTCTCCTGCTTGCCCGGGCACAGGCAGCTGCTGCAGGCGGGGTGGTGCGCCCTGCAGGCTCAGGTGCTGCGGCTGTGGTGCAACAAGACCAGAGGTCAATTACCCCAGGGGCCCAGGTGTGTGAAACCCAGCTCCCCTCTGCAAGGCCAGGGCCCCTGCAGTATCCCCAGCTGCTGCTCCGTGGTGGGCAAGGCCCAGGCGCATGGTCCCTGGGCTCCCTCTCGCCCCAGCCCCCCGTACACATAAGGGGAGCACGATGGTACTCACAGGTGGATGCCTCCCCGGCCTCGGACGACACAGGCGAGCGGCTCTGTGGGGTGCCTCGGGGGTCCCAGGTCCTGGGCAGGCTGCCGGCAGGCTCCTGGCTCTCGGAGCCCTCCTCCTCCTCCTCCGTCTCCTGGAGCAGTCCCTCTGCCCCGGGGTTTATCACGTCCTGGGGGGCAGGGACGGCATGAGCCCCCAGGAGGCGGTCCAGAGTCTGGAAGTGGGGGCAGGCCTCCGGGTCGGCCCCTGGCAGACAGGCCCGGGAGTAGGACTGCCGCAGGTCTTTAATCTTGCAGCGCACCTGTTCCTGGCTGAGCTGGTGGCCCCTGGCGGCCAGGCTGGCAGCCATGCGGCCGTAGACGGCTGCGTTCCTGTGGGTAGTGTGGAGATCGTGGACATTGGAGGCTTCCCCCCAAACCTGGATGAGGTCCACGATCTCCGCACTTGACCAAGCGGGTGCTCACCTCTTGCGTCCCCGGGCAGGCTCCTGTGAGCTGCCAGGCTGGTCCTGGGGAGTAGTGGAGGTCTGGGTGGCATCAGGTGGCTGGCTCATTTTGTGGCAGGTGCAGGGTCTGCTGGCTGGGTGCTGGCAGCCTTGCAACTGGCACAAACTGTGTAGCCAGCCCGTGGCCCTTTAAGGGCTCCGGGGCCGGGAGGGGGGCAGACAAGTTTGCCTGGTGTTGCCCAGAGTGGCCACCAGGGCAAGCTGGGAAGGGCTAGCCTCCTACTAGTTCGAATTAAGGGTCTACACAGCCCTTAATTCGAACTAGCTAGTTCGAACTAGGCTTAATCCTCGTAAAATTAGGTTTACCTTGTTCGAACTAAGCGCTCCGTTAGTTCGAATTAAGTTCGAACTAATGGAGCGCTAGTGTAGCGCCTATGAAAGTTAGTTCGAACTAACGGAGCGCTTAGTTCGAACTAACTTTGTAGTATAGACATACCCTAAATTATTTCAAAATAATGTTGCTGTATAGATGTACCCTCATTGATGAGGAACCTGAACTTGGCATAGACCGTACTGTAAAATGGAGGCAGTTTCCCAAAACTGTACATATTGATAAATCCCACAGCTGAAAATAAGAATTGATCCACGTATGCAAGCATAACTAGGACCTTTTTTCCCAACTTGTTAAGCTCAGTCATGAACATTGCAATGGAATGACTATGGGATATAAATGTAATCTGGGTGCAAACATTCAAATGATAGTGTTGTTGCTCCTATTTTGTATAAAAATGTGTATATCTAGTAAAGCCAAATGCTGCTTTCAGATGATTGCAGCTCGACTCTTCCAGGCCCAGGTGAAAACCATGCTATGTATTTTTCCCTTTTATGATCCAGTAGACTGCTACAATACAGAAACTTATGCTGATGCACTGCAAAACAAAATATACAAATAATTCCACTATAAGTATGTGTGTGCATGCTAGAGAGAGACACGAAGAGGGAGAGAAAAGATAGAAAAAAATAGTTTTTTGGTACACTTTCAGGCAAAGCCTGATGAAATGATGAAATGTGTAGACATTTGAGTGCCCATAGAAGTATGTGAGAGGATAGTAAATTGGATGTAAAAGGAATTTGCATTGCATAATTACAGGGGAAATTACATATAATAATGGATCTGGCATTATACCAGATTTTTTCCAGATGGTTTGTCTGCAGTAGATTTTAAAAACTTCTTCCACAAGTCTGGTAGGAATTTGTTAATGAAAGCTTTTGGATAAAGACACATGGTGAAAACTGGAAAGTGATCAGTCTTGACTTTTAACAGATCTCTAATAATAGATGTAAGATAAAAAGTCCCAAAACAGATTAGGCTATATTACCTTTACCATAGATATTCAGGAACAGGATAGACCCAATGGGACAGATGTTGGCCCATTCTACACCCCCTTTTCCCTTGAAGAGAAATCAACCCCTAGTGGTCCCCAACAATGAAATGGGAGGTATATGAAAAGGCAAGTCTGGCAGTCTGTTAACTGCATCTGAAGTTGATTACCTTTCATCTCAAACTATAGCCTGAAAATGGTAAGACTATAAAAGCAAAATGTTCTAGGTCAGTTCAGCATTAATCTGAGTCTGCTGGAGCCACTGCATTGCTTCAGAATACTTAAAGTTACTCTCTGCAATTTTTAAGGTAATTTTGATGAATAATAATGATTCTTTTAAGCATTTTTTAAATGTCCATTTAAATTTTCATGGTCACAGGAAACTATGGAAGGGGAGGGAACAATAATTATTTAATACTAGTAGACATTGAGATTCAGAAAGTTAAATGTTTATAAACTATTTAAACATGATTTGTCAACATCAAGTGTCAAATATAACATATTAAATAGCCATAAATCAAACTCTAATAAGCAACATTTATCTTACTTTGACAGAAATATTTCAGATCAGGTTACAATGTATACAATGAAATTGACATCTACTGACATGTCAATGATGATTTTGCAGATTCTAATTATGACATTCTGGGTCTGGAGTCTGGGTCTGGAGTCTAATGTGAGCTAGAACAAAGAACAATTCTAATTTACAGTAAAATCTAATCTCTCCATGCCTAGCTATAATGAAGGCACTGCATTCTACCATTCTCCCCTTTGGGACAGTCTTCTCAGCCACAATACATCTCTCATGATGCACTCTGTTCAGTTGGCTAGTAATATCCAATTAATGCAGATTAATAACAAAATGTTTGTATTTGATTTTTCCAACTGAAAGTTTTAAAAAGTCTGCAAAATCAACATTTTCGTATAGAAAAGTGTTCAGTTTTATGGAAATCACCATTTTCTATCAGAAAAAAAATAGAAAATTGATAGAAATTTTCTGACTAGCTCCAATTTTGACTCCCAGTACAGTTTCCGTCTACTAAATAAAACAATCTCCCCCACAGCCTTCAAAATCAGAAAAAGTTTCTGAAGGGTTTGGAGTACAATGTTGTTACATCTTTCATGCTTATATGTAATTACAGATTGCCCTCAACCAACACATTCATATTATATGAAGGTCCATCTAGGTGTTATTTTTGTGTCGCTTTAACCCGTCTCAATAATTATTTTGGTTTGTTTTGCAATATTTCCAGTGCTGATTTTTATTTCTATTTTATTTTTGCTGCCCTCACTTTACTCTGCTAAGACTTGAAGTGCCTTGTAAATGAATTCATCAGTACAGTTTAGGAGAACAAATGTAATAACTTCACAACTAACAAATTAAAAATAAAATATTATTCATGGTGCTGAAAAACATTAAGTGAGATCCCATGCTGGTTTTGAAGCACTACTTAGCTAATAAACTCTGTTCCCAGACCTTTTGTGCAGTGTTCCTCTTACCATCATTTACTTTGGGAACCTGCATTAAAAAGGTCTATTTTTTACCAACTAGAAAACAAAATTAGTGGGGAAATTGATTTTTATTAAAAGGATATAAAAGGAAACAAATTTAGAGCCTATTAAAATGTTATAGCTAGTGTCCTTTTTATATTAACACATTCTCAAGTATAAAGGTGTCAAGGAAAGTATATATTTGTCTACATGAATAAATATACTTAAACCGCTTTAATCCGGCAATGCTGGAAAACAGGGCATGTCAGATTAAGGAAGACTGGCAGACAATGGAGCACACTGGAGCAGGATCCAGGAGGTAGGGAGTATGAGTGAGGGGGAAGATAATAGTGTGCTTATTTGGCATCCTGCTCTAGGGGACATACATGGCTATGTGTCCTCCACTGCTCCCAGGCTGTGCTCGCCCCGACACTATGGAAGCAGTGGGAAAATCCTTTGGTGAAATGCTTCTTTATTCTGTTCCCTCAGCTGGGGGAAGGGGAGCGGTAGCCCACAGAGCTGCTTCTTCTTCCCCCTGCCAGGGTCCTTACCACAGATGTTCTTGGATTAGGGACACCTGAAGTATGGAAGTTAAAGTGTAATACATGACTTGACCTTATTATTATAAAATCAACATTCCCAATTCTGGACTATAGCTGGGCTATACTCAACACAGCCCAGAAGGTGGGGACAATATTAACCTATCCACATTGACACAGATATCAGTATCTCTCAGGTTCTAACAAAAGAAAGGACTATGCAGCACTTTAAAGACTAACAAGATGGTTAGTTGTGGGCCAGACCCACTTCCTCAGATCAAATTCTGGAAGAGAAGTGGCATGACCATATATACCAAAGGAATACAATGAAAAAAAGTGAACACATTATAAAACTGACAAATCAGATTGAGAACAAAACAGGGGTGAGGGGGAGGGCTAGTATCTATGAAATAATGATACTAGGGGTGATAATTGGGGAAGCTATCTTTGTAATGGGTAAGGTAATCAGCATCTTTTTTAAGGCCCATTCGTAAAGTGTCAAATTTAAGCATGAATGACAGTTCTGAGGTTTCCCTTTGTAGTCTGGTGTTAAAGTCTCTTTGAATTAAGATATATGTAGTAAGGTCGTTAAGACTATGCCCAGGTTGGTTGAAACAAAAAGAAACTGGTTTATCCTTGTGAAGATGTCTGATGTCTGATTTGTGGGCATTAATTCTTTGGTGAAGTGTCTGAGCAGTTTGTTCAATATACATAGCAGAAGGACACTGTTGGCACATGATGGCATAAATTATATTTCTGGATCAACAGGAATATGTGTTCTTGATCTTGTAACTGACATGGTTAGGTCCAGAGATGGTGTCACCAGAGTAAATATGTGGACAAAGTTGGCAAGAGGGTTTGTTGCAAGGGAAAGTTCCAGAGTTGGTATTGGTGTGGTATGTCCTGTGGTTCTTGGTAAGAATCATCCTGAGGTTAGGTGGTTGTCTATAGGAGACTATGAGGTCTGTCCCTCAGGCTCTAAGATTTTGTTTCTAGACTCTCATGCAAGCTGGAACAGCCAAAGAATGATTTTAACTTATACCCTTATACCTGCTAAGGAAAATTAATACAGATGAGCAATACCAGAGGAGAGCAATACTTGGGCCCCATTTCTGGTACATCTTCCAAAGCTAGTGACTACAGAAAAACCATTCTGCCAACTCTGCTTCATCAGGGGATGCATAGCATGAATTGGTTCCACTAGCTTTACAGTTGTTTTAGGGGCATCTGTAAGAATCAGAATATGAAGATAAGCATAGAGGCTCATTCTAGTAGTAAAAGCCACAGCTTGTCATAACTGCAGTACCTCACTACCCTCCCCATATGGGCTTAGCTATACTGGGCAGCACATTGTGCATGCTTAGATGGGATGCAGAGAATAGGCCAGACCCAAAGCACCCCAGACTCCCAATCTGCTCAAGAAGAGGCAAGAGTAGATGCAATGTACCTACTTTCCACCTGAGGGCCCACAGCCCACACAGGTGTGTAGAGATGGATAATTTTACTCTTCATTGAACTGATCACGGGCTCAATCTAAATGACAACCAAGCCCTTAGTCTTGTAAAGATCATTAGATTCTGTAGCTATTTGTCACACTTCACTATAAAGGGAGACTGTGTTGCCACATATATCTCCACTTCATTGTTCTTAATGGCCTTCATAATTTACCAGGAAATGCTCCCTTTCATTTCTCAAAAGATTTGGGCATTTGGTTTTTCTACTTAAACCAAAGTATCTAGAAGGTTTGTAGCTCTCTTTGTGATGCTCAGAAAACACTGCACTTTTTTTCTTGAAGTTATTCAGAATCAGTCTATACATGTAAGCATCAGTGAATTTAATGTAAAATCTGTTATTGGAGCAAACTAATAAAATATAATCTTGGATTTTAGAGAATGGAAACCAAAAATTTAGATTACACCTACTACTGCCTTTATGTTTACATCTGTGCAACCCTATGCTGTCTGAAGCCATAAAACCTTGGCAGAAGTTTTCATGCAGCAGTTTGCTGCTAAAATACGTTATTTGTTAGAGTCACCATGCTTTCTATACCTGTTATTTCAATCAATAGCCAAATAATTAAAACCTGACTGGATCAATGTTCTGCCCTTCCTAAAGGGCTTGCTTATTTGTGATAGAAAAATGACATCAAGAAATGCAAACTGATCTGAAGGAGCAGAGCAACGCTTAGCAATAGTATTTATCAGAAAGGATTTCTCATCCTCAACAAAGCAAGACAACTAGGGGGAAATGGAAATGGTTTTGTGACTATTTTCTGAACTCTGAGACACTTTGATTCAGGCATTATGTAGCTTTGCTATGAACAGTCAGTCCAGTATTGGTTTTTTTCCTCCACATAGATGTTTGAAGCAGCAGAGGTAATTTTTATTCATGGGAGTATGGGAAATTAAGAACAAATTGGTACATGTAAAAGAAGTCTATTAACATACCCTTCACTTAGAATGGTTGGTTGTGGTGAAGATTGGTGCCATGCACAGAGATCACTGGATTAAATCCTTGCATTTAGCAGATATAAGCAAGAATGGGGGATGGATAAGATACACGAACACCCCCATTTCCCCAGGCCAGAGCCCTGAATCACAGGCAGTTAATCAAATGAGACCAACTAGAGAGGACTGCAACCTTCCTAAATGGCATTGCCCACCTACACAGAAATTGAAAGACTTTGGACATGATTCTTTACGACAGTGCACCTTGTATAGTTGGTTGCATCTCTGCAAAGTCCGTATAAGATGCCAACAATCACCATTTTTCCAAAGGGCCACATAGAATTTTCATCTCTGTGCTCCGGGGATTGCAAGGACTACTTTCTTTCTCACCCCAAAAGGGCTTGTCTCTTTTCCCACATGGCTACAACAAAACTGCATTCTCCCACTCCTGACAGCACAGGTAGCTGGACTGTACCACTTAAAATGATACAAACACTTTGTGCATCAGGGAACTCTGGTTGTGTCTGCATTTGGTAGCTTGTCTGTGGACCTCCCCTTACAAAGTTCAGTATTTTAAAAGCATAGGCTAGCCTTGTGTTAATTGCTTTAAAAATAGAGACAAATTATTTTTGAAAATCATTATAGAAAAAAATAGCAAATATGCAACCCTTTCAGAAACTGCAAAATCACAAGGTATCCCCATTTATATTTTCCCAAATGATGCTTGTAATGGGTGAAATGACAAGTCATGCATCAGGCAAGTGACAGCAGAATTACAGGCTATGACACTCTTTGTGCACATGATTATATAAGTATGTAAAGCAGCCTCTCTTTAAATACTGTCATAAATATCAAACTAGAAGAACATACACTCGGCCATCCTATGATTTTGCATGTGAGCCACGGCTCAGTGGGTGACACTTATTTGCATCTGCTTAATACATATATATTGCCTGAGCTACCTTAATGACTAAGCAGGCACCAGATGGATGATGGAGCTTTGAGGCACCATATCCCCTTGAACCAATACTGGAAAATGCCACATTGCAAAGATGACTGACATTAATTCTCACACATCAGAAAACTCTGTGGTCCAACTACAGCAGGCTGGTTACCCCTCTCCATTCTGAAAATTTACCATTTATTCCTACCCTTTGTTTCCTGTCTTTTAACCAGTTCTCAATCCAAGAAAGAACCTTCCCTCTTATCCCATGGCAATGTAATTTACACAAGAGCCTTTGGTGAGGGACCTTGTCAAAGGCTTTCTGAAAATCTAAGTACACTATATTTATTGGATCTCCCTTGTCTGCATGTTTGTTAATCCCTTCAAAGAACTCTAAGAGTATGTCTACACTACAGCACTAATTCGAACTAACAATTCGAATTAGTTAATTCGAACTAAGCTAATTCGAACTAACGCATCTAGACCTAAAAACTAGTTCGAATTAGCATTTTGTGGACACATTGAAACCACATTGAGTGGACCCTGAACCGAGGTTAAGGATGGCTGGAAGCAGTGCCGGCAGGGCATCATATTAGGACTTAGAGCGTGGAGCTGCTGTCTCAGGCTAGCCGAGGGCTGTGCTTAAAGGGACCCGACCCTTACCCCGGACAGACAGTTCTCAGGGGTTCCCCGCTTGCTTGTCTAACTTGATGAGGGACAGCAAAGCAGTCCCGTCTTGGAGTGACCTGAATGAACACACTCGGAACATCACAGCACTCGGCCATCAGCCTGGCTGCACTTGCCACAGGCTGCCATCCAGGGGGGGGGGTCAATCGGGGAGCTGCAGGAGAGCTTCTACCTCGAGGAGCCAGCAGAGCCACCCCAGTCCTCCCCATCGGTGGCTCGTACCCCAATCCTCCCTCACCTCCTTCCACTTACCCCTCCCTAGCCCCCCTTCCTGATGTACAAAATAAAGGACACGTGTGTTCAGAAATTGAAACTCTTTATTGAACAAAACTCGGGGAGACTGGGAAAAGGAGGTGGGAGAGGGGAAGAGAGAGGGTGGGAGAGGGGAGGGCAACTAAAATGATCAGGGGTTTGGAACAGGTCCCATATGAAGAGATGCTAAAGAGACTGGGACTTTTCAGCTTAGAAAAGAGGAGACTGAGGGGGGATATGATAGAGGTCTATAAAAGCATGAGTGGTGTGGAGAGGGTGCATAAAGAAAAGTTCTTCATTAGTTCCCATAATACAAGGACTAGAGGACACCAAATGAAATGAATAGGTAGCAGGCTTCAAACTAATAACAGAAAGTTGTTCTTCACAAAGCAAATAGTCAACCTGTGGAACTCCTTGCTGCATGAGACTGTGAAGGCTAGAACTATAACAGAGTTTAAAGAGAAGTTAGATAAAGTCATGGAGGTTGGGTCCATGGAGTTCTATTAGCCAGGGGGTAGAAATGGTGTCCCTGGCCTCTGTTTGTGGATGGCTGGAGATGGATGGCACGATACAAATGGCTTGGTCATTGTCTTTGGTCCATCCCCTCCAGGGTATCTAGTGTTGGCTGCTGTCGGCAGACAGGCTACTGGGCTAGATGGACCTTTGGTCTGACCCAGTATGGACATTCTAAGCTCAGGGTCGGGGGTCTCAGTGGACCACCTTGATTTTCATGCACACCTGCTCCTGGGTGGCAGGCTGGCAGCTATCCTGCCCTAGACGGCCACTTTCCTGTGCCTAGTGCGGAGGTCGTGGATGAGGTCCACGATGTCTGCACTAGACCAGGCGGGCGCCCGCCTCTTGCGGACCTGGGCAGGCTCCCGGGAGTCGCCAGCCTGGTCCCGGGAAGAGGCGGAGGGCTGGATGGCAGCAGGTGGCTGGCTCGATCCGTGCCAGGTGCAGGGTCTGCTGGCTGGGTGCTGGCAGGCTAACACCTGGCATGGGCACCGGACCATCCAAACCCTTCTCCTTTGGGCCTGCCCCACCAGGCATCCGTGCTACATTCCAATCATGGATCTCTGTCTTGCTTTCTGACCAGTAGTCCTTTTCCCACCCTTTTCGCCATTAGGGTAATGGAACTAGAGGGTAGCTGTGGCAAGGTGGTGCCTACTTAATTTATCTCTGTAGGTTGAAAGTATATTTGTAAATATTAGACTATACTCTTTGGCTGTGCATAATCATTAAGGGTGTGTCTAGACTATATGCCTCCTTCGACGGAGGCATGTAGATTAGCCAGATCGGAAGAGGGAAATGAAGCCACGATTAAAATAATCGCGGCTTCATTTAAATTTAAATAGCTGCCCCGATCTGCCGATCAGCTGTTTGTCGGCAGATCGGGGGAGTCTGGACGCGATGCCCTGACAAAGAAGCCTTTCTTCATCGACACAGGTAAACCTGGTTTCACGAGGCTTACCTGTGTCGATGAAGAAAGGCTTCTTTGTCGGGGCATCGCGTCCAGACTCCCCCGATCTGCCGACAAACAGCTGATCGGCAGATCGGGGCAGCCATTTAAATTTAAATGAAGCCGCGATTATTTTAATCGCGGCTTCATTTCCCTCTTCCGATCTGGCTAATCTACATGCCTCCGTCGAAGGAGGCATGTAGTTTAGACACACCCTAAAAGAGCAGTGAAGACATCTAATGCATAAATCAGATGGGGCACCTTGCAATCTAGTATTTAATTATACATTTCTACAGTTCTAGGAAAGTAAGAATTATGATGGAATACTAGTCCTGGAAGGGACCTCAGGGGATCATCAATCTAGTCCTTTTATATGCAACTATCTGGAAACTTTTCCTCTGTTTCTTCTTATGTTGACCCCCAAATTGCTTTGATTCTCCACCCTCAAAGTAGGTTATCAGTCAGCATATGGAAGTGTCCCCTTTCCACCTCCAGCCCCCAAGAAAAAGGCCTGTTAACTAGCAGTTCTTCAACATCAACGCATGTGCCCTAATTTGAAATCTTATGAAATTATTTCAGTGGAAAACCACCTCTCAGAAATGCACCATCATAATCTCACTGACATTTTGATATGGTGCCACAATTTTCTAATGTCGCTAAATCTGTAACCTGTTATCAGTCTAAGTTCATCTGTAGCCAGAGACAAAACAGGGTGGTGGCTAATTACTCCTCATTTCTAACAAATGATTTCTGCTGTATGCATATCATATATCACATAGACAAATTCAATACACTTTGACAATGTGTCAGGTAGGTGCAAATGCCTTTGTGAAAGATGTGAGCTGATACTCATTTCTTAAACTTTGGTCCATATATAATTACCCAAAGTTGAACTTCTATAATTCAAATTATTGCACTATTTCCCACTCCAACTGGAGCATTTTTTATCACAAAAATAATAATTACTTTTATCATGATAGTGTCCAGAATCCAGAACCAAGATTATGGCCCTATTGAACTCAGCGCTGCACAAATAAACAGCAAAAGACCTTCCCTGAAAATAAGACAAACAGACAAGACAGAAGTACAATATAAGCATTCTCATCACAAATGTACAGATTAGGAACAGAAGCATAAACAGAATAAGAAAGTCACCCAAGGTCACACAAGACGTCTGTGGCAGAGCCAGAAATTTAACCGAGATTTAATGATTCCCAATCAAGTCCTTAAACAACAAGACCATGTAACCTTCTCCTCAGGGGTGTTAAAGATACAAGTGGGGAACACTCCCTTACCTGAGGTTATTAATACACCAAATTAATGGTTTCCATGCCTTCCATCATCAGCATCCCTGCTATAAAAATTGTTCCAGCAGCACTACTTCTCCTAAGAGTAGTCTGCATTTGTTCATGGATCTGAATGCACTTTCCACATAGTAATTGGACCACGAGGTACATATTAATTTTATACTTATTTAACAGAATGAGTTAGTGGCAGAGCTGCAATTAGGAATCAGGAATTCTGTGTCCAATTTTAAACTACACAAAAGCTCAACAAATAAAATGTTCAATTAACTCTGGTATGAATGTCAAAAGTGGCACTAAGTCCATAGTGTTTTTCAAGCCCATACTACTATGTTCATATCCCTGGTTTGACTCACCTCTGCACCACCATTAAATTTGAAAAGGCAGGTTTTCACATTTCCTCATCATTACATTCCCCTGCAAAATCACTGCTGAAAATCTGGCTCTCTCTCACCATTCAGGTCCTTACATTTCCATACCTGTTAAAGCGGATTATTGTTCTGCTCTATGCACTTCAGGGCCCTACCCACTGGAAGAGCTTTGCATTATGCAGCCTCGGGCATGCCACTAACATTTGTGCCAGTTCATACAAACGTTACTTCAAAAGACTATCTGCAGTTATGAGAGAGATTCACAATAAGTGAAACCTGCCACATTCTTTACAATATTTCAGAACACAAGGTTATTTTGGAGACATCTTACGGCCAACCTTTCTCGTGTTTTCTGCTTCTTCTAATGCTACAGGGAGGAGATTCTACAAGGCAGGTAAATGTGAACAGTGCTCAGAAAACCAGTTTGTAGATATATTTTATTTATTCTCTCTTTGGAGTTTAAAAGATTTAAGGATATGCTAAGACTTCAATTTAGCATCAAAGTCAGCAAGAAAGAAAGAGAGAGATTAAAAACTATTGCTCCGATTTGAGAAATTGGAGGAGAAGCAAAAAGAAAAGGAGTAGAGGAAGAAGGAGAGACAAAAGAAATTGAAAAATCAGGAATGGAGACAGAATGGTGGGACAGATGGAAAGAGAGGTTGGCACCTGATAGACTTTTCAGCATGGGCATAGAATGTAAAATATTTAATTACTTCTATTTGCTTATGCTTCCTCTTTCCTGGAGATGTACTTTATGCTTTCCTTACTGCTTATTTATACATCATTTTAAATTAAGCTTAGATCTTTTATTCTCATATGTATTGTTTATTCTCATTCTCTGTGTTTATTCGTGTACTTTCTGGCTAACAGTTGGCAAATTAAGTATCTCTCTTAGGGTGTGTCTAGACTACATGCCTCCTTCGACGGAGGCATGTAGATTAGCCAGATCGGAAGAGGGAAATGAAGCCGCGATTAAAATAATCGCGGCTTCATTTAAATTTAAATGGCTGCCCCGATCTGCCGATCAGCTGTTTGTCGGCAGATCGGGGGAGTCTGGACGCGATGCCCCGACAAAGAAGCCTTTCTTCATCGACACAGGTAAGCCTCGTGAAACCAGGCTTACCTGTGTCGATGAAGAAAGGCTTCTTTGTCGGGGCATCGCGTCCAGACTCCCCCGATCTGCCGACAAACAGCTGATCGGCAGATCGGGGCAGCCATTTAAATTTAAATGAAGCCGCGATTATTTTAATCGCGGCTTCATTTCCCTCTTCTGATCTGGCTAATCTACATGCCTCCGTCGAAGGAGGCATGTAGTCTAGACACACCCTTAGATATCAAATTTGTAATAAAGGAACTAGCAGTTTGCTATTTATTTTAATGGCGTCCTGTTATAAAATCCTTCATCTATTCCCGACCTTGTCTCCCCATGGGAAAGGAAATTCAATATCTTTGAAGTAAATTCAGAATAAGCAGACATTACTCCAGTGAGGAAATAGCAGGCTTCACTTTTGTCTTAGGCTACATCTACACTGGCAGCTTCTTGCGCAAGAACTGTTTCGCGGAAGAGTTCTTGCGCAAAAAGTCTTCCACAAGAGCGCGTCTACACGGGCATGTGCTTTTGTGCAAGAGATGTGCTTTTGCGCAAGAGCGTTTATGGCAGTGTGGAAGCTCTCTTGCGCAAGAAAGCTCTGATGGCCATTTTAGCCATAGGGGTTTCTTGAGCAAGAAATTCACGTTGCCTGTCTACACTGCCCTCTTGCACAAGAGCTCTTGAGCAAGAGGACTTATTCCTCATGGGGAGAGGTATAACTCTTCCGGAAGAAGCCCTGTTTTCTGACGCTAGACTGTAAATTTACTTGCACAAGAACGCGCATGCAGTGAAGACACCTGGCAAGTTTTTGCTCGAGAAGAGCTGCTCTTGCACAAAAGCAAGTGTAGACGTAGTCCCCGTGTATAATTAAGTGTAAGTTCCGGATGACTTGACATATGCCTTTGTGGTTCTTCCATTCTTTTATGATCATTTCCAATCTGACTAGCAAGGCCTCTCCTGTGTTTAACATCAGAAACAGTAAACAGTTATAAATACATTGGATAATTCAACAAGATCTATTATCAGAACAAATGACAAAGTAGAGATTTCACAAATTATTATGAGCTGTTTCTTTTACTGTTAAAATGTAAAATAAGTGCAGCTTTACAGGGTGATTTTCAAGGCCATAAATTACAATTAGGCACCCAACTCCCATCAATGGGCTATTTCTACCTACTAACATATCTCTCTCCTTTTCTATAGTTTATGTACAGTTCTGATTTATTAACTTGAGCAGCTTGATTTGTGTATTGGTTATACAAGTATCCATTTTAATGTGTAAACTATTGTTGAGCTATTTGCATATCTAAACTGGACTCGTGGACTTCTAAAAATTCATAAGTTCAAATATTTTAATACAAGAAGGGATCATTAAGAACACCTAGTCTGACCCTAAGAGTCTCTTCCTGTCTTAAAATATATCACACAATGAATCTATAGAAGTGTGGGGCCCAATTTAGGCAAGCAAGTAGACCAGACATGATTTGCAGAGCTAGACCAATTATCACAGAGTCATTAGGAGTTCTTCCCTCCAGGGCAGGTGGAGGGGGGAAGAACAGAACCACACCCAGTTCTGTACATGGAGTGGTCTTAACACACAACACCACCAACATTTCCCCACTATTCACAAAACAGGGCTCTGCCCTTTGTTGGCCTCAAAGTCTCCCCCACTTGGGAGAATCAAGCCCCACATTGTGAAAGAGTAGAAAAAGAAGGGGAGGGGACGAATGTACAGTGCTGCCAACAATCCAGTCCCAATATGATCTATTTGGGGAATCATTCTAGCTGGGTCTCTGAGGCAGGCTCAGTCTGTCTTAGGCTGGGAGTACATTATATTCTCCCCAGGGTTTGGGGTAAGGTCTCTTGCATAGGAGTGCCTTCTCTGATGTCACGGTTGTTCCTGCAGTCTGCTGTTTTGGGACTATCCTAAATGTGGTTAAAAGCTCAACTTAATCCAGAAGTTTTGTAGTGGGTACTAAAGCTTACCATATCTGGCAGCTGATATACAATCAGTAAGAGTTCCACAAATGGTCCACAGAGGTAGCTCTATTTTCAGGCTTGGAATTTTGAATTTCAGTAACTGTTGGCCAAAGTATCCCACCTGACTTCTGCTGTCAGGATGGGACACAGGACTAGAGGTGGTCTCTGCAATACCTATATTACAGACCATGGAGGGTTTTAAAGGATGTTGCTGACACTTTGAATTATCAACACAAGTGCACAGGTAACTAAGTGCATCATGTGGAGCACTATACTTATAGACTTCTACACTGCATCCAAATTACCCTTGGGATCCAATGTCAATGGTAGATCAGGGGTAACTGAGCTCAGCTGAGCATGCATCTGATGAAGTTGGTCTTTGCGCATGAAAGCTTATGCTCCAACACTTTGGTTAGTCTATAAGGTGCCACAGGACTCCTCGCCACTTGAGCTCAACAGTGCATCCTACTGATACCATGCTGCTGAAGTGCCCTAAACACATGCCCCACACTGCTTGCACTTTTGTCAGAGGGTTGGGGTGGCTGACACAAAATGTGGAAGAATACCTTCCACCAGATTAAACCTACATAGAATTTGCCTGCACAGGAGTAATTCTCCACTGGCTTATGTGAGCAGCTCATCATCTAATAAACCATCTTGTTAGGATTTAAAGTGCTGCATAGTTCTGTCTTGTTTCAGCTAGACCAGACTAACACGGCTGCATCTCTATCACTATTCTAGGACACAAAGATATGGTAGAGGAGCAGAAAATCCAGCCTACAATATTTATTCCACTAGGAATTTCATTTTAAGCTTCAAGTTTAACTCAATTGTTTAAATCATGGTCAGTGGAACAGAAGTCAGACGCCCAATGTTCCCTGGCAGGATTGTTATTGATGGGATAGGAAATGTCAGGGGTTATATGTGGAAGCAGCTTGGCCACATGGATAGGGCAGTGCACAAGGTTTAATAAAGTTTCACTTTTCAAATCTGCCTACATTCAGCTTGACAGTTTCAGAATGAAACATGATGGCAGTGACTAATCTGTGAGTCACTGGCTTGTGCCAGGGTACTTGGTCTGAATCCCACTCTGGATTTTACAATCACAAACTTAGTTCAACGGTGGACCTGGTGGGGCAGGACCTGATCATACAGGAGGATGACAAAAGCAAGAAAGTGAAAGTATTACTTTATCGTATTGCAGAACTGAGCATTCTGAAAACTCCCTCTGCTTTGAACCTCACAGCAGTCCTGGGAGCCTAGGAGACCTATTATTTCCCAAAGCAGAGCAAAACTGTGGAGTGAAGTTGATTTTTCACTAGAGACCAGTTCAAAGGGGGAGGATATAGACTCCCTGATTTAGGACAAGATAGTCTGCAGCCCTTGGTATTCTATCCATGGGAGTGGCTACTTCAGGAAGGCCTTAGACAAATGCTTAGAATGATGCATGCAGCAGATAGCTCAAGAGAAAGAATGGAAGCTTTCAGAGCCAAAACAGCTTCAGTGAACATGCAGTGAAACAATAGCAAAGGAGAGCAGATAACCAGGATTCAGAGCCTCAGCATGATGCATTTATGTCGGAGACAACATGAGTGAATTCAGGAGAAGTGCCTAGCACCAGGACAGAGCTGCAAGGAATGCAGTAAGTTGAATCAATTGAGTGGTGTATTAAAAAATCAGACATTTTGGGTGTGTCTAGACTACAGGGTTTTGTCGACAAAAGTGGACTTTGTCGACAAAACTATACCTGCGTCCACACTACCGCTGAGTTGTGTCGACAGAACTCAGCAGTTTTGTTGACATATGTAAACCTCATTCTACGAGGAATAACTCCTTTGTCAACGTAGTTCTGTCGACAAAACAGCAGTATGGACGCAGGGGAAAAGTTATGTCGACATAAAAGGCCTCCAGGGAGAACCCCTGGTGGACACTCCTGCCACAGCTTGCAACTCTATTGTTCCTGCCCGTAGCCATCTTTAAAAGGCACAGGCACCCAGGAGCAGCACTCTGGCAGCAAGCGAGTTCCAGAGCAGATCAGAACTGTACTGCTCAATTGTGGGTGAGCTATGTCAGAGGGACCAGCCCCCCCAAGCCCTCCGGTCCTTCCAGGGAATCATCCCCCCGGGAACCCCAGGTATCGAAGCACCGGGCACCCTCCTGATCAGGGCCGGAGATAAAAGCTCTCCTGGGCCTCTGGGCTGAGGAGGAGTCCCTCCAGGTCATGCACTCCACCAAGAGGCGGAATGCCGACATCTTTGCCAGAATGGCAGAAGACCTGGCCAAACAAGGCCACCATCCCCGCACACTGGAGCAGGTTAGAGCGAAAGTTAAGGAGCTGAGGCAAGGGTATGTCTGGGCCCGTGAGCAGAGCTCCCGCTCTGGGGAAAAGCCGTACTCCTGTGAGTACTACAAGGACCTGGACAGGATCCTGGGGGCAGGGGATCCTCTGCCTCCTAAGAGACTGGTGGAGTCTGGGCTCGAGACACCCGGTTGTACAGCAGCCAGAACACCTGCTGGGGGACCAGGAGCTCCAGGAGGAGGAAGACGAGGAGGAGGACAGCACCCAGAGCACCCAGGAGCCAGGCCTCGAGACACAGGAGGCCTCCCAGACCACTTCGGACCCCAGGGAGGGAACATCAGGTGAGTGCTGTGAGGGTCCAACACACACAGGGCAGGCGGGAGCAAAGGGGATGGTGCAGTGCTCTAACATGTCATGCTGAGCAAGGGCCGGGGGGAGGGAGAGGGCACACCCATGGCTGCCCTCAGGGAGGACCGTGCTACCCCCCTACATCCACACCACTGCTAGGCACCGCTTGTTCCTGCAGGCAGGGATGCCACATGCAGGCATGGGCTGGAGACGCTGGGACAGCCTCACAGCTGCAGGCCTCTCAGCACTCAGTGGGAACCTCAACCGTGGCCCGACATTCATCCGTGTTGCTCAGCCATGGGGGATGCGTGGGGGCGGGGTGGTATGACGGTGGCCTGCACACCGCCTGGGCCAGGCCGCACCATGCCTTACTGAGACACACATGAGCAGCCTCTGACCCTAGCACAGGCACTGCCTGCTGAGAAGAAGGAGGGCATGCCCTCTCAGGGAAAGGGTGAGTATGCATGACTGACGACTTTTCCCTCTTGTCCTCCACAGCCGGACCAGCTGACCAGGAGGGGGGCGCCCCACCTGTCCGACCACCCAGACGGCCGCAGGGCACCCGTAGGCACTGGCGCACCTATCTAGAGCTGGTGCGCCTGCACGTTGGAGTCCTTCACGAGATGAAGGACTCCATGGAAAGGAGGCTGGAGGCAGATGCCGAGTGGTGCTGGCAGTTGCTGCTAGAATTTAGGCAGCAGCGCAGGGACATCTGCTCTGCCATCCAGGGGGCCAGGGCCTTCCCCGATCCTTTGCCTGCTCCTGCCCCTCCTCCTCAGCCTGCCCCCTCCTCTGCCCCTGCCCCCTCCTCTGCCCCAGCCCCAGCCCCACCTCCTGCTCAGCCCCCTTCTGTGGCATCCCGCACGAGCAGCCGGGCGCGACAAGGCCGCCAGAGCCAAAACAGCAGGAGCTCGGCCTCCAGGCAGCCCCCTCAGCCCTGAGCCTCTCTCCCCCCTTCCACGTTCACATTCTCCCTTCCCACCAGTGAAACAAACTGAGGGAAGCATTTTTTTAAGCACTTTATTTTCTAAAGCAAACATTTTTATTTTGTCTCTGAATTGAAGAGTTATTTATTTTCAATTGTTACAAAAAAACAGTTAAATAAAGTGTACTATATTTTTCAACATCACCTGTCTCCATTCTCAGTGAGTGGGGACTGAGTAGAATGGGTGAATGTGGGGTAGGGAGGGGTTGCAGGGAGGAAGGCACCAGGGGTATGGGGCAATCCCACATGTGGAAGGCCCTGGGGACAATCAGGGGCCTCCCTGTGAGAATTGCTCCCTCAGGGCTTCCCAAATGCGTAGGCCCAGCTGGTGGGCTTGCCGGGTGGCAGCTGTCCGGGGCTGCCCAAACTGCCTCCCCTCCATCTCCATCTGTGTCCTCCACGCAGGGAGGAAGGCCTCCCCTTTCCTCTCTACGAGGTTGTGCAGCACACAGCATGCTGCAACCACATCAGGGATGTGTTCCCCCATGTCCAGCCGCATCAGCAGGCACCTAAACCTGCCCTTCAAACGGCCGAAGGCACACTCCACCTAGAAGCGAGCCCTATTCAGGCGGGAGTTGAACAGTTCCCTGCTCACGTCCAGGTGGCCGCTGTAGGGCTTCATGAGCCATGACATAAGGGGATAGGCCGCATCGGCCACAATGCACGTAGGCATCTGCACATCCCCGACAGCCAGGTTCCTCTCTGGGAAGAATGCCCCAGTCTGCAGCCTGCGGTACAGGTAGGAGTTCCTGAACACACAGGCATCGTGTGCACGGCCTGACCACCCGACACAAACATCCGTGAACTGTCCTCTGTGGTCGACCAGAGCCTGCAGCACCATAGAGAAGTAGCCCTTCCTATTGATGTACTGTACCGCTCGATGGGGTGGGGCACAGATAGGGATGTGGGTCCCGTCCAGTGCTCCACCGCAGTTTGGGAACCCCAGCCCCGCAAATCCAGCCAGGATGGTCTGCAGGTCTCCGAGGCGAACGGTCCTGTTGAGCAGCTCCGCATTGATGGCCATCACCACCTGCAGAATGGGAGAAATAGAAACACATAGCACAGGACTTTAGAGGGATTGGCTCACCTGATGAGAAGTGCTCCCCCCTTTGTCCCCCAGACAATCCCTTCCCTGGTCCTGCACCATGGCAGGGGGAGGCTGAGAGGGCTCCTGCCTGTGCCACCCTATCCCCAATTCCCTGTGCCTGGTCCTGACTGCCCCCTGGACTGTCCCCCAAGAGTGACTTACCTCCATCAAGACGGCCCCAACGGTAGACTTCCCCACACCAAACTGATGCCCCACAGAGCGGTAGCTGTCGGGGGTGGCCAGCTTCCAGAGCGCAATGGCAACGCGCTTCTCCAGGGGGATGGCGGGCCGCAAGTGGGTGTCCTGGTGTTGAAAGGCAGGGGTGAGCCAGGTACAGAGCTCCCGGAAGGTGGCCTTCCTCATCCGGAAGTTTCTGAGCCACTGATCGTCATCCCACTGCTGTAGCACTAGCCGGTCCCACCAGTCCGAACTGGCGTCCAGCCTCCAAACCCGCCTCTCCAGGAAAAAGTTGGGGGGCAAGGGCAGCAGGGCTGCAGCTGGATCCTGAGCGAGGGGCTCAAATCTGGCCTCAGGATCCAGCTCTTCTGCAAAGGTCAGCATGCTCTCCTGAGCATGAAGCAGAGCTTCCAGCAGCATTGTGCGGGGCCATCGCCTGCCCAGGGGCAGCTCAGGCTGCATGCCCAAAGAAGCCAAAACAACACACAAACAAAAGACCAAAACAAACAAATGCACACAAGAACAAAAATACAAACAAACAAAAAAAACCAAAAAGTCTAAACCCAAGCAAACACACAAGCAAACACACACAGAAGCAAACACACAAACAAACAAACAGACAAACCAGATAATACACAGCTGTGGTGTCCGACAAAGCAAGGCAACCAGAGCCAGGAAAACTGCAGCAGCTTTGCTTTCCCTGTAAAGGTTGGCAAGCTAGAAGCAGGAGCAGAGCAACGGCTACCCAGGAGTATCCCTTTAAGCACGCGTCTCTGCAGAGAGCATGCAGCAGTGCCAGGGCTTTATGGCTGCCCTTGTGACCTTTCAGAAGCACTTCCGGGTGCCTCCTCCTGTCGACAGAGAGTCCTGCAGTCTGGACGCTCTATGTCGATGTTAGCCTGTAGTCTAGATATACCCTTTCAGTCAGACTTGTGGAAGTGTCTGGCACATCAGACACTGGTGATAACATTTGGACTCCCTCCTCGAGTCTGACTGCATATCAAGTTCAGGCTTTTGGGACAGCAAAACAACAAGGGACAACAATTCCAATCTCTGTTTGCACAATTATAAATTCATGACTGGTGTGGAGAAAGTGAATAGGAAAGTGTTATTTACCTCTTCACATAACGCAAGAACCAAGGGATACTCAATGAAATTAATAGACAGCAGATTTGAAACAAACAGAGTTTTAAACTGTGCATTCTTTACACAATGCACAGTCAGTATGTGGAACTCAGGTTGACGGTATGTTGTGAAGGCCAAAAATTATAATTGATTTAAAAAAGAATTAGATTTGTTCGTGAAGGATATGTCTATTGGTGGCTATTAGTCAAGATGATGACAGATACAACGCTGGGCTCCAAATGTCGCTAAAGCTCTGACTGCCAGGATATGGAGCAGATGGATTATTAGTCTGATCCAGAATGCCCATTCTTATGTTATTAAGTAACAATGCTAATGGAAAAACTTTCTATATGATTTTAGCTGGAGAAGGGCTCTCTGCAATATGATCCTCAGGGTGAATTGGACTTGAACAAACCAATTACAAAGAGCAGGTGCAACCTAATAATACACAAATAGAGCATAATTCAGCTCATAGGAAAATTTGACCTAGTAGTAATTGACCTGAAAAATAGCAGACAGTACTAACAGAAGTTTGTGGAGAAGAATGCTAAGCAGCCCTCTGTGGGAATGCAGCCATACAAGCCATGGATCTGATCAAGGTTCAGCATCATAGTTGTTTATCTGTAGCGTAAAAATCAAAGAGGGGAGTCCTTTGGACGCTGGAGACCATTTTATAGACACTTGGGAATGTTTTCAGAGATGATGGATTGCCTCAAAGGAAAGGTGCAGCTGGAAGTGGGTCCCTCAGTGGAACTTGTGTGCTTACCAAAAAGGAAAATTCGAATACATAGGAGCTCAAAAGAAGTAGGTTCTCATAGTGCCTGTAAGCCTGAGTGAGCATGAGCGACATGATGGTGGTAAAGAAACCACCAGGCAAAGTGTGCATCTTCATAGACCTAAAACCAATGAACCAGGCCCTGAAAAGATGTCATCATCCATTTCCCATGACTGATGGCATCTTGTGAGAACTTTCTAATGCCATAAGATTTATAGGCTATGATGGGACAAGCAGGTCTTGTCATATAAGGGGATCAATTGCCTAGAATTCTCACTACCTTTTCAACATCATTTGGTCACTACAGATGGCTGCAAACGCTGATGAGAATAAGCCCAGAATGAGAGATGTTCCAGAGACGTCTCACCCAAGCACTTTTAGGGGTGAAAATAATTGCAGATTATGTCCTCATTCTAAATGAAGGGAGTAACAATGTGGAAGCTGAAGGAGACCATCACAGAAAACTACAAGTATCTCTATAATGTTGCAGGGAAAGGAATATATAACTTTATGGAAAAGATCCAATTCAGGCAATCAGAGGTGACACACATTGGACATCTGCTCCTGCCAGAGGAACTGAATGCAGAACCCAGTGAAATCAAGGCCGCCAGAGACATACCAGTTCCAGGGGAGGCAAAAGGGATTCAGCGCTTCAGAGGAATGATGAATCTTCTCTCCAAGTTCAGTCCACACCTGGCTGCAGTACTGGAATCCATACTTCCGCTCACAAGACAGGATGCTGGGTGGGAGTGGGTATGTTCCAACAGCAACCATTTGATATTCTGAAACCAATGATAATGGTCCTGTCCTGAAGTACTACCAGCCAGGAAAGCCAGGAGAAAAGACTGGGTGCTTTTGCAAGAGCAGCTGGTCACTTATGCCAGCAGAATCCTGTGAGAAGCCCAAATAGAATAAAGAAATTGTCTATGTGTAGCAAGATGGCTTGGCCTCCCTCCAGACTGGAGAATGAGGGATCATTATACTCCCCCTAGTGCACAGAGCCTGCAGCACCCCCCTCACTGGAAGTACCAGGGCAGAACAGGAACCTTCAGTTCAGTTGAATGGAAGCTAGGGAATGAAACAGAATCTTCCAGCACACTGCTGAATACCAAAGCAGAGTGTGTGCTGAGGTAGAGCTTTGTAGCAACCTGCCACCGGAGGTTTCCCTTACTCCTTGCAGAAGGAGGCGTACCAGACGCTGGTGAGGGCTGCCCCCAGCATTTGATTTAGGGGGTCTATACTAGCCCCCCTAAATTGAATGCTAGAAGATCAACCTCCAGAGTATCAGTCTTCTCATAAGTGCAGACATGCCCTTAATCACATGATGTTGGTGAAAGTGACTACACACATTTTAACTGCAATTAGGAAATTGCTGATCTACAATAAATATGCAAGGGAACAAAATACAGAGACAGAACCAAATCTGCACACATTTTAACTGCAATTAGGAAATTGCACACATTTTAACTGCACACATGTGTGCAAATCTGCACGCATTTTAACTGCAATTAGGAAATTGCAGATCTACAATAAATATGCAAGGGAACAAAATACAGAGACAGAACCAAATCTGAGAAGAGATAAGATTTAGATAGGTAACAACGTGGTTCACAGGCATAATGAAGTAGAGTGATATCTACAGACTAGCATGTCTGGAAGCTATTTTAGAAGCTATTTTAAAATAATTTGCACATTATCTCAAGATTTTTATCTTCTAGAATGCTGAAGATTACAAAAGTTACCTAAAGAATTATTGTATATAGTATTAGTAATCTACCAGATCATGTAGATATTCTAGTCAACAGAAACCAACTGGTGGTTTCAAAATTTCTCATTTATGGAACAAGAAAAGACATGTAAGACTATGAGAAAAAAGTTTGCAGTCAATTCTGATACTTTTTTTATTATTGTTGTTCATTTGAGCCAAAAGTATGCACACTAACACATATTCTAGTTTAAATCCTCTGTAAGCAAGTGTAACACTTCTGCCACGTAGTGATCAAGTACCAATAAGGGCTTGGCTCTATTGCTAGTGGTTCCACTTAATGCAAATCAACTCTAGCTCAAAACCCCATTAAGTGATCTGGGAACACTAAATATCATCTCTAGGAGCTTCTAAGGGGCAATACTTCCCTACTCACAAGCATTGAGTCTGTGTATATCTAAAGAAAACATTTATTAAAAGAAGAATAAACAGCATTAATGTGGGAAAACACTGTAACAATGGCTTGAATGTATGCAGCTCATAGGTAAATCACACAACCCACAGTAACTTGAGTGTTACTTTTTCCCAAACTCCGATCTTCTGGTTTGAAAATCCAAGAGACAAATAGCTCTAAAATGGCATTTCTTTTTCCTTTCCACTGCACCTGATTCAGTTTGTTGTCTAAGGTCATCAATACTCTTGAGTCTGGGGATGTGTTTGGGTGGGTTTGCCTCTCACACTGAGCAGAGAGGGTGGTTGAGTGATGGCACTGCCTCTGCTCCTCAATATTGCTGCAGTTTCTGCCACTGTTGCTTCACTGAGATGCTGTGCTCTGAGGTTTCATCACTTTGTCCAATTCCCAGTGATTTCAGCTCTTTAGCAGAGTAGTGGGGAATCACTCTTTTGTGTTGTCTCCACACACTGTCTCTGTACGAACTCTAAGGTTCATCCACCTTAGATTAGCTTATCAGTGATCTCTGCTCTAGAAGTCACTAGGACTATTCTACACAGCAGCATTATTTCAGAATAACACCAGTTATTCCAAAATAACGAAGTGCGTATCTACCCAGCAAGCCCGTTATTTCAAAATAAGTTTGAAATAACGGGCTTCTTACGCTAACCCCTGTAACCCTCATTGTATGGGTATGTTTACACAGCAACTTTATTTTGAAATAATAGCCGTTATTCTGAAATAATATAGTCCACACCTACACACAAGCAGTTATTTTGACATAATGTCAAAATAATGGCAAGCTGGAGGACTGCTTACCCGGACTCCTGTAACCCTCATTATACTAGGAGTAAAGGAAGGCAGAGGAAGAGAGTTCTATTTCGAAATAAGTGCTGTGTAGGAGTAGGTCTAAACTCCATCGACAGAGCCATGTAGATTTGTTTACTAGGCATAGGAAAATGAAGCAGAGATTTAAATAATCACCACTTCATTTAAGTTTAAATGGCTACCGTGCTGTGCCGATCAGCTGTTTGTTGGCTTAGTGCACTAGTATGGAAGCTCCGCGGTTGACATCAAAGGCATTTGTCGACCTTCCCGATAAACCTCATCCCACGAGGCATACCGGGAAGTTCGACAAATGACTTTGATGTCGACCACGGAGCATCCAGACTAGTGTGCAGAGCTGACAAACAGCTGATTGGCACAGCGCAGCAGCCATTTAAATTTAAATGAAGCGGTGATTATTTAAATCGCCGCTTCATTTTCCTATGCCGGGTAGCCTAATCTACATGCCTCTGTTGCCAGAGGCATGTAGTCTAGACATATCCTAGATGTGCCCAAATTTGAAATAAGCAATTTCAACTTAAGCTACACAATTAGTGTAGCTCAAGTTGCACAGCTTATTTCAAATTTAGCCTTGCCATGTAGACATGCCCTAAGAGAAGGTACCAGGACTTTTGAAATAGGTAACTGTCTTTAAACACTATATAATATGAAAGGTCAAATGGCTTCTGCAATCCTTTAAACAGATTCGCAACACCAGATAGGAATTTCTCTTTTCCCTGCACTTCCCACCTCCCCAGTATCATTACCCCCTGCTTGGTGAATGACACTGCAGATAGGGTGACCCCCCCCCCCCCAATCAGGGTATGCTAAGTACAGTGCTGCTACCCATTACTCAATACAACCGAAGTACCAATATTTCATTAACAAACTTGGGAAGTTGGTAGGTAAGATCCCATGGGAAGCAAGACCATGGGTATGTCTACACTACCACCCTAGTTCGAACTAGGGTGGTAATGTAGGCAACCGGAGTTGCAAATGAAGCCCGGGATTTGAATTTCCCGGGCTTCATTTGCATAAAGCCGGGTGCCACCATTTTTAAATGTCAGCTAGGAGTAACGGTATGAGGAGTTACGGTAGTTCGGAATAGGAAGCCTAGTTGCCTAGTTCGAACTAGGGTGGTAGTGTAGACATACCCTAATAGAAAAAACAATTGGAGACAGTTGGCAGTTTTTCAAACAGACATTATTAAAAGCACAAAAGCAAACTATTCTATTGCATAGAAAAGATAAGAAGTATGGTAAGACAAGGTTTAACCAGGAGATCTTGAATGATCTAAAAATCAAACAGGAGTCCTACAAAATTGGAAACTAGGTCAAATTAAAAAGATGATTATAAACAAGTAACACACGTACGTAGGGGCAAAATTAGAAAGGCAAAGGCACAGAATGACCTCAAACTAGCTAGACATATAAAGGGTAACAAGAAAAAATTCTTCAAATATTTTCAAAGCAAGAGGAAGACCGACCACAGGGCAGAATTATTACTCAATGAAGAGGAGGGAAAACGATAACAGGAAATGTGAAAATGACGGATGTGCTTAATGACTTTGTTTCAATTTTCACCAGGAAGATTGGTGGTGATTTGTTTCCTACCATAATGAATGCTGGAGAAAATGAGGTAGAAATAGGAAATGAAACTAAAATAGGAAAAGAACAAGTTAAAAATTGCCTGATGAAAGGCATCCTAGACTACACAATGAACTGATTGAGGAAGTATCTGAGCCATTATCTAACATCTTTGAAAAGTCATATAAGATGGGAGAGAGTCCAAAAAACAGGAAAAGGGCAAATATAGTACCCATCTAGAAAAAGAGAAATAAGGACAATACAGGAAACTACAGACCAGTCAGCTTAACTTCTATGCCAGGAAAGGAAATGGAGGAAATAATGAAGGAATCCATTTGTAAATATTGGGAGGATAATAAGGTGATAAGTAACAGTCAGAATGCAAATTAACCTGATAGCTTTCTTTGATAGGATTATAAGCCTTGTGGAAAAGGGTAAAGTGGTAGATGTGGTATACCTAGGCTTTAGTAAAGCTTTTCGTACAGTCTTGCATGAAATAAACTAGTGAAATACAACCTAAATGGGACTAATATAAGGTAGGTGCGTAACTGTTTGGATAACTATTCTCAGAGAGTAGTTATGAATGGTTCACTGTGATCCTGGAAGGACATGAGGAGTTGGGTTCCGCGGCTATCACTTTTGGGACAGGTTTAATATCTTCAACAACAATTTAGATAATGTCATAGAGAGTACACTTATAAAGTTTGTGTAGATACCAACCTGAAAGGGGTTGCAGGTGCTTTGGAGGATAAATCAAAAAGATCTGGACAAACTGGAGACCTGGTATTGACTAAACAGGGTGGAATTCAATAAGGACAAATGCAAAGTATTACACTTAGGAAGGAACAATCAGTTTCATGCATACAAAATAGGAAGCGTCTAGGAAGAAGTACTGCAGAAAGGGATTCAGATGTTAGGGGAGCTAATTCAGACCCTTCATACACCAGTAGTTATGAAGTTATGAGGAAGCTTGGTTATAAGAAAGCATGGATGAATTAGTTCAGGTAAGAAAAGAATTGCTCCCAAACTTTTGTTAATTCTTGAAATTAAATGCCACCTACAATCCTATGCATCCAGGATTTGGTAGGATGGGGAACAGAAAGAAAGTACACAGTGAAAGACTATTCACAAACCCTATTTTAATTTTTCTGGGAAAAATTCTTACCTGAACAACATGAACCATTGTAAATGTAAACCAACCAAAAACCATAAAGCAATGGATATCTTAACCAATCCCCTTAGTTCGAACGAACTGCCCGTGGCTACACGCGGCAGTTTAAAGTTAATCCGAACTAAATCCTTAGTTCGGATTAACTGTTACACCTCGTGGAACGAGGTGTAACAGTTAACTCAAACTAAGGACTTAGTTCGAGTTAACGTTTGACTGCCGTATGTAGCCGCGGGCAGTTCGTTCGGACTAAGGGGATTTAAAAATGGTGTCCAGACGGGAATGCAAATAAAACCCAGGATATTTAAATCCTGGGCTTCATTTGCAACTTTGAATGCCTACATTAGCCTCCCTAGTTCAAACTAGGGGGCTACTATAGACATACCCTTAGGCTGTGTCTACACTGGGCCACTTATTTCAGAAAATCAGCCGCTTTTCTGGAATAAGCTGCGAGCTGTCTACACTGGCCCCTTGAATTTCCGGAAAAGCACTGACGATCTACTGTAAGAAATCAGCTGCTTTTCCGGAAAAACTATGCTGCTCCCACTCGGGCAAAAGTCCTTTTTCCGGAAAACTGTTCCGGAAAAGGGCCAGTGTTGACAGCACAGTAGTCTTTTCCGCAAAAAAGCCCCGATCGCAAAAATGGCAATTGGGGCTTTTTTGCGGAAAAGCGCGTCTACATTGGCCACAGACGCTTTTCCGGAAAAAGGGCTTTTCCGGAAAAGCATCCTGCCAATGTAGATGCTCTTTTTCCGGAAATACTTATAACGGAAAACTGTTCCATTTTAAGCATTTTCAGAAAATCATGCCAGTGTAGATGTAGCCTTAGAGTCTTTGGAACTTCCTCCAGATTAAGATTGTAGATGTTTTAAGTGTTCCCATCACTAGTTGTATCTTGCTAAATTTCTTGTTAAATATGACAAGTCTTCAGTATTTGGGGGAAATGTAAATGTACTGACAATTTGCTTGACTTCATTGCATGGTCCTGGGGCAAAATGTTTCAGAGTTTGACCCAGACACCGACACGGATAGCAAATAAAGTCTGTCTGACATTCACTGGCACAGCTTACAAAATTCACATATTTTGTGACTGTTTTCTAAGCTTTTTTTAATGTAACTTATTTCAAAGATTTTCCTATTGATTTTAACTAGGGTGGTAATGAATTGCATATGCCTTGAGAGTGTTTATGAGGTTTGTGTATTTTGGATTAATATAAAGAATTTTATAGGTTTTATACTTGCACAAATATGGCATTTGTACTTTATTAATAAATAGAAGATCAGCAGTCACTTTTACTGTGTATATTGGAACCTGATTAAAAATGACAAGCTATCACTTTAAGTGAGAATAATTTCCTGATTCTTTGCAGGCTAGGTAGATCTGAGGGAAGCCATGTGATTTGGGTTGCTCGAGTCAGCCAGCGGAGAGCTAGCCTGGAAAGAGCAGATTAAAAAGCAAAATGGTGGCGAGTGGCATTTCTTTGCCTTAGGGAGCATCCTGTTTTCTATTTCTCTCTGTTTTGAGGTTTTTATATGGTATCGGTATGAATTCTAAGAAATAAATTAGTGTTATGTTGCAACCTTCCAGCAACATACTTTAATATCTCTGTCTATGCTGTGAACATAACTTTTACTCTAGTTTTGTATTATGTTTGTCTATATCTTATATGTATCACATGCTGTACCAATTTTTGCTAGTGGACAGAGGACACTAAGGACTGATCTACACTGGAGTGGAAGGTCAACCTAAGAGATGCAACTTCAGCTATGCTGCTTGTGTAGCTGGAATCAACATACTCTAAATCACCATCCACACACAGCGGGAGGTCTATGAGAGCAAATGCTCCCGTTGGCTTCCTTTACTCCTTGTGAGGAGCAGGAGCACCAGCGCTGACAGGGGTGCCCTCTGAGTTTGATTTAACATCTCTTCACTAGACCTGCTGATTCAAGCCCTAGAAAATCAACCATCTTAGGCACATCTACACTATGGGAAGATCAGCACTGCTGTAGTCAATCTTCCAGGGTTCAATTTAAAGGGATTAGTGAAGACATGCTAAATCAAACTAAAAGGGAACCCCATTGGCACCAGTTCTTCTGCTCATCTGGAGGAGAAAGGGAATCCAACAGGAGCATTTGCTCCCAGAGACCTCCCTCCGTATGGATGGTGATTTAAAATACGTCAACTCCAGCTACAGAATTAACGTAGCTGAAGTTGTGTATCTTTGGTTGACCTTCTGTTCCAACATAAACCAGGCCTGAGAAAGCAGCAATATCTTTTGCCCAGAGTTGAGTTTGTGAAAAGGAAGGTGTTAGAAAATGAAGTGTCAAATTTTCCCATGAAATGGCACATAGAGGAATTTTTTGTAGAGGAAATATCAAGAGATGGAAAATTACCTTTGTAGTGAAGTACATTCTACGTCTTTTTTCAGTCCTAACTCACCTCCCCATCAACTGTTCGGAGTAAGCCACATCCTCCTTGCCTGAATTGGCCTTGTTAACACTGATCCTACCCTTGATAAGTAACTCCTTTTGATATACAAGCAGACATACAAGGTTCGCCAGCCACGTGGTTCTGTGTTCTGCGCATGCACAGATCGCTCCGTGCCGGCCCTTCCGGGGTGTAATCTACTTGCCATGGGTGAGTAGATTACACTATTTGTCGAGCCCTGTATGTATATATATATATCCCAAACTCTGATTTTCATTCCATGCATCTGATGAAGTGGTTTTTAACCCATGAAAGCTTATACCCAAATAAATCTGTTAGTCTTTAAGGCTATGTCTAGACTGCAAGCTTCTTACAGGAAGAGATCTTCAGGAAAAGCTTATTTTGAAAGAGTGTCTACACAGCAAAACCGCAACGAAAAAGCAATGTGCCTTTTCAAAAGATAGCATCCAATCAGTGTGGATGCTTTCTCACATTTAAGGCCACCCAGAACGACTTCAGGCATTAGATCAGCAGTTGCTTCTAGGTGCTGTGGCCCAGGCTAGCTTAGACGTGTGCTTAAAGGGATCCCCTGGACAGCCATTTTTTTGCTTCTGCTGCTTGCTTGCCTACCTCTCCAAGGGACAGCAAAGCTTTTGCAGTCCATGCTGTGGTTACCCAGCTTTTGGATTCCACAGAATACTCCTTGTCATGGAACCAGAACTGCCACTGGCATGTGATGGCCCCACACTAACGTGCTGCAGCTTCTGCAGCACTTTATGCAGACTGTCTTCATGGTCCTGCAGGAGCTCAACTCTGAACTCATCAGTGAGACCCTCTGCCTGGATGCGGGAACAAGGCCCTTGCAACCATACCCCACAATGAAGCGATGCTTCTGGGGCTGGACACCAGTTCTGACTATTGGGACAGGCTGATCATGGAGCGGTGGGATGACCAGCAGTGGCTCAACAACTTCTGCATGAGGAAGGCCACCTTTATGGAGCTGTGTGTCTGGCTCGCCTCTAGCCTCCATCGATGTGACACCCAGAAGTGGTCCGCCATCCCCCTGGAGAAGCGGGTCGCAATTGCTGTCTGAAAGCTCACCACCACTGTCGTGGCTCCTTTCCCACTCTGGCACAATAAATGCAGAAGTGGGGGCCAGCAAAAGTACCCCAAAACCCTATCTACCACAAGGACTTTTTCCTCAACTTTAAAAGGGCCTGCCAGGGGTACAACATTCCTTCTGGTCAGTATATGATGGAGTTAAGATCACAAATCACTGGTCCCTTACTGGGGGTAGCAGCTGACCTGCCAGGGGACATGATAAATAATTATGAACTGTTTAAGCAAGAGGCAGTCTCAGGTAGGACTCACTCCTGAACAGGCCCGGTGTCACTTCAGGGCCTCCACGTGGACCCCAACCACCCCATTCCTCAAACTTGCTAGTCATGTACTCAAAGGCTGGGAAACATGGCTCTCTGGAGAGAGGGCCCGCACCCAGGAAGAAATATCTCCCTGATGCAGATGGAACAGTTCCTTGAAGGTGTTCTGGGAGGGATTAGAGGTACATCCTGGACGAAAAACCAAAAAACCTAAGAGAAGCAGAGTGCTTGAGGCCAGATGGATGGAAGTGAAGGGCCAAAGCAACCCAGAGAACAGTCTTAGGGGGACCATCAACAACTGGGGATCCTCCTGACCCCCACCTCACAAAGAAGGGCCCTATACACCTCCAGGGAGACCCCAGATCTCTCCTCGTCCCTCCATTTCATCTGCTGGGAGTCCTCTCCCTCCAATGATACACCTGTGATGCGAAGCTTTAAATGTAATGTAATGAAATGGGGCATGTAAAGGCCAACTGTCCCAAGAACACCAACAGACTGCAGCTTATCACTCCAGGGTTGCCACAGGAAACTTCAGGCCCAGATGCCTCATGGATCCCCCCCCCCCCCCCCAGAGCAGAGGGAGACTATGAGAGTGGGGGGACAGGAGGTTGTTGCATGGAGGAACACCAGAGCACCGGTGTTAGTGATTCACCAATCTCTAGTGGACCCCAAAGTCATTGACCCAGAGACTCTAGTCACCATTCAACCCTTCAAGGCCAACCCCTTCGACCTACCTACTGCGAAGTTACCAGTTCAGTACAAGGGCTGGTCAGGGACTTGGACTTCCACAGTCTATGACGACTACCCCGTTCCTACGCTGGTGGGGGAAGATTTAGCCAACCATGTGAAACAGGCTAAGAGGATGGGAGTGGTCACGCATAACAAGGCTAACCAGACATCCACACCTAAAACCTCTCCTGAGCCCACCAGGAATCAGGCTGAGTACCTAGAGCCCCCAAACCCTGCAGTGACAGCGCCCGACCCCAGACCAGTAGCTGGATACGCAGCCTGTGATCCAGTTCCTGAGACCCAGATAAGGCCAGCCAAAGAACCAGAAGGACTGGGGTAGCCAATACCAGGATTGAAGTCAACCACCAAGAGCACCATGGAGGAGACAGCAACAGCTGAATCTGCACCGGAGGCCCTGCCAGAGCTTGCAACACAAATATATACCTCAGAAGTGAGTAATCCTCCACCTATAGAGGTGCCCCCTGCTCCAGCATTGCCTTTTGCGGGACCTGATCTGACGTCTCCAGCTTTAAGAGAGCAGTTCCAGGTCAAACAAGAAGCAGATGAGTGTCTCCAAGGTGCTTGGACAGCAGCCAGAAGTGAACCACCACCTCTCAGCTCTTTGAACAAAACCAGGTTTGTGGTAGAAAAAGGACTTTTATACCAAGATCCCCTTTCTAGTGGACACCAGAAGGACTGGCATCCTCAGAGACAGTTGGTGGTTTCTACTAAATACCAGGAAAAGCTCTTAAGCTTAGCCCACAATCACCCTAGTGGCCATGCTAGGGTGAGCCAAACCAAAGACCAGTTGAGAAGGTCATTTTACTGGGATGGGATGGGATGGGATGGGATGGGATGGGATGGGATGGGATGGGCCAGGAGGTTACTGACTATGTCCATACTTGTATGGTGTGTCAGCAGGTGGGGAAGCCCCGAGACCAGATCAAGGCGCCCCAAGACCAGATCAAGGCATCCCTCCAACCCTTCCCCGTCACAGAGGTCCTGTTTCGGTATGTAGCTGTGAATATTATAGGTCCTTTCCCTAAGAAGGCCCCCAGAGGGAAGCAGTTCATATTGACCCTCGTGAATTTTGCCACCCAATGGCCTAAAGCAGTGGCTCTAGGAAGCTCTACGGTTAGAAACGTGTCCCAGATACTAACAGATATCTTTGTCAGGGTAGGTTGGCCCTCAGATATTCACAGATTCTGGAACCAATTTCCTGGCAAAAGCAATGAAACGCCTCTGGGAAGCTAATAAGGTAGAGCACTTAATAGCTACCCCCTACCACCATCAAACAAATGGCCTGGTGGAAAGATTTAATGGGACTTTGCGAGCCATGATGCGCAAATTCGTAAATGAACACTGCAATGACTGGAACCTGGCTTTACAACAATTATTGTTTGCCTATAGAGATGTCCCACATCCCAGTTTGGGACTCTCGCCTTTTGAACTGATGTATGGCCGCTAAGTTAAGGGCCACTTAGAGATGGTAAAGCAGCAATGGGAAGGGACTAATCCTTTCCCCAGAACTAACATTTTGGATTTTGTTCAAAACCTCCAAAATACCATTTGAGACTCTCTAACTCTCGCTCAAAAGAACTTGCAGAATGCTCAGCAAGAGCAAAAGGCCTGGTATGATAAACATGACAGACACCAGTCCTTCAAAGTAGGGGAGCAAGTAATCGTGCTGCAGGCACTCCAGGCAAACAAGATGGAAGCATCCTGGGATGGGCCCTTCACAGTCCAGGAGCATTTAGGGGCTGTTAATTACTTCATAGCGTTCCCTGAACCTGACCTTAAGCCTAAGGTATATCATGTCAACTCTCTAAAGCCCTTTTATTCCCGAGAACTCAAGGTTCTTCAGTTCACAGCCCAGAAAAAGGAGGAGACAGAATGGCCTGAGGGAGCCTCCTACGACGGGAAAGGCAAGGGTGGAGTAGAAGAGGTAAGCCTCTCCCTGAGCCTCAGCTGTAAGCAGCACCGACAGATCATGTATCTGTGCACACAGTTCTTCCCAATGTTCTCAGCCACCCCGGGATGGACTGAACAGGCATCTCATTCCATTGACACTGGTGATGCTCGCCCAGTCAGGGCCCAACCCTAATGAATGGCTCCTCCAGCCAAAGCGGCTATAGAGAGGGCAATCAAGGACATGTTAGAGATGGGCATAATTCGCCCTTTGGAGAGCATATGGTATGCTCCAGTGGTCCAAGTTCCCAAGCCAGATGGGGAAATCCGATTTTGTGTGGACTACTCTAAGATAAATGCTGTAACTCGCCCAGACAACTACCCCATGCCACGCACAGATGAGCTATTGGAGAAATTGGAGCATGCCCAGTTCATCTCCACCCTAAACTTAACCAAGTTATACACATTGACCTATATGAGTTTAATGTTCTATCAACCCTCTACAGGCTAAGGTAGAGGCTATAATAAACTGGCCTGCCCCCAAGTCAAAAAATAAGGTCCAATCCTTCTTAGGCTTGGCCAGGTATTACAGGCAATTTGTACTGCACTACAGTGAGGTCGCTGCACCTCTAACAGATCTAACTAAGAAAAACCAACCCAATGGAGTCAAGTGGACTGACCAGTGCCAGGAAGCTTTTAACCAGCTCAAGGCAGCTCTTATGTCTGATCCTGTACTGAGAGCCCCAGATTATGACAAGTCTTTCATTGTCACCATAGACATGTCCGAGATGGGTGTGAGGGCAGTTCTGATGCAGGAAGGAGCAAATCAACAACTTTACACTATCATATTTCTCAGCAAAAAATTGTCTGAAAGAGAAAGTCACTGGTCTATCTCAGAGAAGGAGTGCTATGCGACTATGTATGCTCTAGAGCCGTAGTCACCAACAGGTTGATCGCGACCAACAGGTCGATCGCGAGGCCTCGACCAATCGATCACGAAGCGTCCTGTCCGCCCCGCCCCCATTTCCCTCCCACCCCCGAGAAGCCCCACTACCTACCTCAAGTGAAAATGGAGGTAGTGCTGGCTTCCCGGGGATGGACAGAAGTCCCGCAGCTTAGCGCCACTTCTGGCGATTCTGGAAGTGTGCTAGCTGCTCTGCCAGGTGTACTGTGGGAGGGCTCATCGGCTCCCTGCACCACACAGGAGAGGTGAGTCAGCCCTGGGGGAGGGGTGAGTCAGCCCTGGGGGAGGGAGCCTTTCGGAAAAAGGCTTCAATCTCATAGAAAGAGGTTTACTGCTGTCAGAAAAACCCTTCCCTTCTTTTGACTTTTTTGGTGAAATAACACAATAGCAGTGTGAACACAAGTATTGTTTTTCTGGAAAAATGGCAATTTTTTCCAAAAAATGCTGCAGTGTAGACATACCCTCAGGTGCCACAGGACTCCTCATAATTTTTGCAAATATAAACTAACATTGCTACTCCTGTGAGACATACCCCTATGTATGGATGAAAGAGTCATATGAATACGTCATGCATGCACAAAACTATTAGGCTATGTCTACACTGCAGGCTTCTTGCACAAGAATTAATTTGTACAAGAGTTCTTGCACAAGAGGACTTGCGCAAGAAACCCCTGTTGCCCGTTCACACTGCCTTCTTGCACAAGAGCTCTTGGGGAGAGGAATAACATTTGTGCAAAAAGCCCTCTGTTCTGACATCTTACTATAAATTTACTTGCACAAGAAGCCTTCAGTGTAGGCTTAGCCTTACAGATATGGTTCTATATTACATTTGCCTGGATAGGCTCATTATTTATTCCATTGCTTATTCTGAGCAATAGTTCAAATTTTGAATAAAATAGTAGTTTCATCTACTTATGTTGCAGATTTTCAAAATTGTCCAATTCAGCACTAGTGTTCTTGCGATAGTATTTGCTATCATATCTGCTTCTTGCCACTCATTGGGGAATTATGCTGGTTTCAAAAAACTTTCAAAAAAATGAATAGACCTGCAGCACCTTAGAGACTAACAAAAAATGTAGAAAGAAAAGAAAGGACTAGGTAGCACTTAAGGACTAACTTCCGAAAGCTCATCACCTAATAAACCATCTTGTTAGTCCTTTTCTTTTGTTTCAGCAAGATCAGACTACCACAGCTACCTCTCTATTACTATTCTAAAAAATGTAGATGGTATCATGAGCTTTCGTGGGTACAACCCACTTCTTCAGATGTTTACATCAGATGTTTTTAATTTTTTTCCCAGTTACAGACGAACGTGGCTACCCCTCTGAAACTTTTGAACATGCTAGTTTGAATTTCTTCTTCTTTTCTCTCTTTCTCTCTCTCTCTTTCCCATATTGCCTATTTTAATTTTTCTTGTTAATTCCAGTTATTTTTGCTAAGTCACTCAAAGACCATAACAAAATTGTCGTTTATATGAAACTATGGATTTCTCCATGGAGGAGTCAGATAGAAAACATGATGTGTTACATAAATTTTATTACTTAGCATTCTATTACTTCATCTCACAAACCAGCAAAGTAGATTGTGGACTGCTACTCCTATGTAGTACAAACATTGTCAAATGACTGGCCTATAATGCAATATTATGTTTCTTTAGCAGCCATTTTTGTAATGTTTTGGCACCACATAATATTTTCTTTGCTTGTGTGGGCACAACCTTAGGCAGCAGCTTTCTTAAAAAAAGGAGTTGAAGTTAGCAAGGAAAGCATGTGTATAGCACAATGGGGCACAGACTGCTTAGCATCTAAAAAGAATTCCATCACAGCAGACAATAAACCCTTCCTTCAACAGTTCACTGCCTATACAGTCAGAGAATTAGCACAGTCATCTGAAATAGCGCCATCTGGTGACTTCCAATAATGTCACGATGCTGTTAATTTCCAAACTAGTAATCAAAACAAACTTAAGATGAAAGATTAGTCTCATTTTCAGCAGCACTACAGAAATGGAAGGCACATCTATTCTCACAATATAGTTTAGTACAGTTCAAAAAAGTGTCACAGATGTGTAAGTAAAAATAACATCTGCAGTTTCAGTGACACAGATAACCAATGTAGGGACAATACACACTCATGCATTAGAGCATTAACGGAGCACCAGATGGGCCCAGGAAGAAATTTTTCCATGGTTAAATGTTTTGTGCCTGCTAAGCAGATAGCTACAGTCTGAGACGGCTTGTTAAAATTGACGGTGCACCGGTTCTGTTCTGGCAATTCTTATTTTCTTAGCACTTGTACCAAGGAAATATCAAAGCCTGCCATCTAAATTGCTTTTGATATATGTACTGTGTCACACTTCAGACCACTGAAGCAATGAGGACAGCATGATTCATGTGGAGAATGTGCTTGAGCTACCTTAGGCATGAAGAAAACAATATCAGAGTTAGGTCTACAACCTCCTGAACACAGCATGATTTGGCAATCTGTGATGTGCTTGGTCCTTATAGAGGTGAAAAAGTATTAAAGCATTATCAATAGAAACAACACAGTGTGTTTGTTTCAGACCAGCAGGAACTGTTAAGCTACAGCTCATGGGCACACATGTAAATGCACAAGCTCATGCATGCAATGGAAAATGAATTCACTGCATACAGAAATGGCCCACCATGGCAAGAGTAAGAATTCATTACTATTTCATTAAAAATGAGCAGCTCAGTTTTCAGATGGCAGTGTGAGTATGTTGAATGTGCACCTGGAAAAAAAATTAAAAGAAAGGATGAGAAAATCAGCAATTAAAGAAACTTGTATGATCATTATCTGAAGTTAAACATTGCTTTTAGCTTTCAGTGTACCTAGAAGTTTGCAGAAAAATGCAGTTCTACAGTTTGAAAAGAGTGTAATGTAATGTAATATAGGTCAAGGATTATGCAGTAGGTTCACTACACTTTGCTCCTGTTGAGTGGGACTCCCATGGAAATAACCAATAGAATGACAGCTTGCACTTTCAAAAGATGTGTAAAGTTATATGATCTTCACACACAGTTTTTTGTGGTGAATAGCTTGAAAACATAGTGAGCATAAATGTTACTAAAAACTAGGAATTATTGTTGATTTGTATACATGCTTTTGTTCACTTCCTTGGAACATTCAATAAAAGCAGTTTTTGGTTCACAAACAACTGCTGAAAAAGCTTTGTAAATGTTTGTGGGAATAAAAATTAAGCCTATAAGCATTCTTGCAATGGTGAAAGCTCTTTGGGACTTGGAGGTCATATAGGCAGGGAGCCGAGTACCCTACCACATCACAAAGGAGACTGATCAGCGTACAAATAAAAATTATGCAATTGTTATGATGAATGGCTAGCAAAGTTTAGGCAGAAACAGTTCATAGAAGTTATTTTTGGAAACTTTTTAAATTGTGAAGAAATGTCTTTTGGATGTCTTTCTAAAGGTATGCTGCAACTCAACAGCAGGAAATCTTTGGTGAAATTTTAATGATTATAGACCATCAAATCAGGAAGAGGAAGTTGATGAGTCATTCTACAAGCATTCTACAAGATTCGCTAACATACATGAGCTAGTATTAATGGAGAATATAACTTTCTTGATATCTTTTGGAGGACTGCTACAATAAAACATAACAAGTCCTTGCAAATTCTTAGGGTGCTCAGGAGAAAACACTTTGATTCATAAATCTGAGAAAACAACTAAGGAACCATCCATTTTTAATCTGTTTTTAACCAACAAGGATGAATTAGTTTTGAACAGGAAGATGATCAGGGATTTGGGAGGAAGTGATCATGACCTGATAGAATTTAAGACCCTATAGAAAGGAGGACATGAAAACAACAAGGCAAGGTCACTGGATTTAAGAAAAATGGATTTCAACCAACTCAGAAAAATAGTAGTTAAGGTCCCATGGAGAAACTAATTAGGAAAAAAGGAGTCAAAGGGAGTTTCAGTTGCTGAAAGATGTAATGCTAGAGGCACAACATCAAGCTAAGAAGAGCCATTGGAGACCACTTTGAGTGCTCAAGGAGGTTTCTTAGCTATCTAAAAATGAAAAGGGCTACATACAGGAAAGGGAAGAAGGGGTGTGTCATTAAGGAATTATACGTGGGAATAGTGCAAGTAAGTAGGAACAAAATCTGGAAAGCTAAGGCAAAGAACGAGTAATAGCAGTAATAGAATGTTAGAGACAATAAGAAGGCATTCTTCAAATATATCAGAGAAAAAAAAGGAAGATTAAGGAGTGCATGAGTCTGCTATTTAAAGGAAAAAGTGAGCTGGCAACAGAAGATGATAGGAAAGCAGAGCTAATCAGTGCCTACTTTGCTTCAGTTTTGTCACAAAAAATAACTTGGAGCCACTGTCAATAATATTTGAAATCTCACAGATAACAGGAGAAGCCCAGAAAGAGTAGAGCAGGGCTCGTGTAGTGCCCATATTTAAAAAGGGAAAAAAAGGAGGACCTGGGGAATCATAGACCAGTCAGTTAGACTTCAATACCTGGGAAGCTACTAGAGCAATGTATAAACCGTGCAATTTGGGAATGCCTGGAGGATGAAGGGGTAACAGATTTGTCAAGAAGCAATCCTGCCAGACTAGCCTGATTTCCTTCTTTGAGAGAGGAACTGGTTTGGTGGATAGGGGAAGTGTAGTGGACATAATATATCTGGACTTCAAGATTTTTGACACAGTGCCACGTCACATTCTCATAAGTAAGTTGGAGAAATATGGGCTTGGCACAACTACCATTAAGTTGATACATAGTTGGTTAAATAACCACAAACAAGGAGTAACTATTAACAATGAAATGATGCTAGATTGGAGGAAGTTTTCAAGTGGAGTTTTACATGGATCTACTCCAAACGCAGTGTTAACATCTTCCTCTTCCTTGGTACTGCTCCTTCTTTCAAGGACTCTCCCTACCAGAAACCATTGTAAGAGCCACACAGCCAGCCTTTGGTTGATTCTATCTAGTTCTGGTGATATGCTACTGTTTAATTTATCAATTTTCTAAAACCTCTTGTATTGATACTTCAGTCTGGAACACCTCAGATTTATCACCTAAAAAGAAAGGCTTGAGAGTGGGGATCTCCCCCACATCTTCTGCAGTGAAAACTGATACAAAGAATGTATTTAGCTTCTCTGAAATGGTTTGGTTTTCCCTGAGTGCTCCTCTAGCTCTTTGATCATCCAGTAGTCACTGAACTACTTGTCAGGCTTCCTTCTGATGTATTTACTTTTTACATTTTTTTTTTAGTAATTAAAGACACAAAAACTACTGCTTCTTCAAATTCTTTCTTCACCTGCCTAATTAGACATTTAGACTTTTTGCCAGAATGTATGCTCCTTTCTGTTTCTCACTAGGATCTGACCTCCATTTTTTAAAGGATATCCTATTTTGTCTGTATCCACTTTTTACACTGCTCTTTAGCCATAGTGGTATTTTTTTTCAACTTTTTCCTTTTTTTTTTAATTGGCTTATACATTTAGCCTGATCCACTAATGTGGTGTTTTTAAATAGTGTCCATGCAATTTGCAGGCCTTGTGACTATTCTTTTAAATTGATATTTACCTACCATCAACTTGTTTTAAATTCTCCTTTTTTCTTGTAGTTAAATACTACTGTGATAGGTTTCTTTGGCATTTTCCTTCCTACCAAGGTGTTACATTTAATTATACTGTAGACACTATTACTGAGAAATTGAGCCATGGTCATCTCTTGGGTCAGAACCTTTGCTCCACATAGCACTAAATCAAGAATTGCCTATTCCCTATGAGGCCCAGGCCAAAGCACTACAAGATGCAATCATTAATGGTTTCTAGAAACCATGTATTTACATCCATTCTTGAGGTATCACTTAGCTAGTCAGTACTAAATGAAATAACTATTCTTCTGCTTAAACTCTTGTACTCCAAGTGGAACATGTCTTTTCTTGCCTTTGTACCCTCTCTAATCCATCCCGTATAGGTCCTCCTTTCCTAAAAGGTTCCTCAATTTCTTAATAAACATAAAACACTGCTCCCTGTACCATCCTCTCATCCATGTAATGACACTCTATACTTCTGCCTGTCTTTCTGGCTTTGACTGTGGAACTAGAAGCATTTTGGAGAGTGGAGGTCCTGGACACTAATCTCTTGCTTTTGGCCTCTATGATATTTCTTCTACTTTTTTCTATGTCACGGATACCTATGGTACGTCCACACTACAGAGAAAATCGAAGCTGCCATTGTCAATCCTTCAGGGTTTGAATTAGTGGGTCTAGGGAAGGCACACTAATTTGAACTGAAAGGGGCACTCCAGTTGATGCTGGTAGTCGAGGAGTAAGGGAAGTCAAAGGGAGAGTATTCTCCCTTTGACTTCCTGCAATGTGGACAGCACTTGTTTACCTTAATTTGACCTAATCCCTTAGGGTAGACATACCCTGCATGTAGTAGGATGACCAGCTCATCCTGATCACTGCACATAAGTCCATCAAGATGCCTCATGAGATCTGCAGTCTTCACCCCTCAGCAACAGAAACTAAGTCACAATATAGACCTGGAATAGAACTAGTAAGATGGCTTTATTATGTCTAAAATTCTGCAGCTGTATTTCTTCTTGTGATCTCTATAATCAATTTAATTAGCTTAGACTTCCAGTATAGCCCCTGTTCACCATATTTTATAAGTATGTTCTTATCTTGCCATCAATATAACTGTTAATTTTATCATGTGAAAACTGAAGTTAAATACTACATCCAATGTATTAATTTAGTGTATCAGTACTTGTTATAGCCATGACTAGTTTTGGACTTGCAGATCTGAAGATCTGGGAAAAGGCACCTTCCTCATAGCCTAAGTTTAAGTTAAGAATTTGATAGGATGCTATCATTTAGAAAGCAACTGAAATGTCTCTGATTTAATGTTGAATATTTTGCATGCTATTATTTACCATGTATCAGAGTAATTCATTCCCCAACTATGTAACCCCCCCCCCCCCCCACAAGTGTCATATATATTCCATGAGGTTACCCTAGGCAGAAAATATGTCCAAACCTTAGCCAAATTACAAAGGCTGATAGAGTCCTATAACCCATAAATAACCAAAACAATACTTCTCACAACTACAACTCAACTAACAAACAGATCAGCTTCCCTAGTGAACCTGTCTGTCCTCCAGAACCCTCTGAACTCAAAGGAAAATTTGAGGCCAGATCTCCCTTTTTATACTTCTTGGGTCCCTTTGCTTGTGTAGCTTGCACCCTCTGAACTCATCATGCACCTGTATTCATCAGCAAACCTTGTAGTAAGGGCAGACACCTGTTACTGTTTTGCTTCTAGTTATAAACTTGTCTGTTCCAGCTGCCTGGGGGTGGTAGATCTCCTTTGTTGCTTAAGGCAGAAGGCTACAGTGGTGCAAAACATATTTTTTATTAAAATCTGAATTGTATCTAAACAAAATGCTCAGTATGAAACACATATTTTATCTATGCACTAATTTGCCTCCCATCACTATAATATATGAGCAACTCACAATCACAAGTGGTTTTAATCCTCATAACGCTTCTAGGAGGGAGGAAAATCCCAGACCCCATTCTACAAATGAGGAACTGAGGCACAAGGATAGAATAACTAACTTGCCAGAACAGAACCCAGATTTCCAAGCCACTATTTCATCCTTTCTACTCTTCTTGGAGCCATCAAAAGTAGTTTATATTTTAAAAGGTAAACATCAATTAGGGCTTCTTTTAAATGTATGCCACTCCATCCACTGCAAGCAGAAGGTTTTGCTAGTGCAGAAACATCTCACTGTGGGTAGGATACTGCAAGGGCACAGAAATGACCAGTTCTATGCAAAAATGTAGGATGACAGCTATTCATGTCACACCTCAGAAAAGGTGTTACTTCAGTACTTTAGTTTTAATCCTCAAGAAAAGCCCATTCAGGGTCCCTTTCCTGGAGGTTAAATAGACCAGTACTGTGCTGGTAAATGCTTCATAGCACACACACAAGGATTCCTGCAAGCCAGAGTATAAAATACAAACCTAACCTGCAAGTAAACTCCTTTTAAGTAGGTCTCTTCTGTTTATGAGAAAAACTACAACAGTAGTCAAGCAGAAAATATATGCATCTTCCCCATTTCAAGTTACTGACAGATGTTTGATAACTGCAGCCATCACAGATGGGGAGAGGTTGTGTCAAGATATCTTATCCTGGGGGGCTATTAGTCTCTGATCTGAGATATGCTGCAAGGAAACAAAAACTAGAAGAAAATAGTAAGCACTGGTATTAGAACCATTTATCACCTACTGCTGTGTGTGGAATAAAAGGATCCTCTTTGAAGATAGTCCATTATCTGCTTCTTGCTGGCTTCATGCTGTCATATGTTTTTTCCAGAAATCAATAAATTTAGGAAGGCCACATTTGGAGAGTAAGTACTGTTATACATCTAAGTTTATATATTGTTCCTTTATTTACAGCAGCTTTTGCCCATTTTCTGGAAGAAAATAGGTTTTTTACATTTAGATATTTGCAGCTTCTCCATATCAGTTCTTTCTCTGCTGAGTTACAGTTACTGAATTTATTTCTTGGGAGGATTAAAAAAAATGTATGGAACATTTTCTACATTATCAGCAGAATTCCTCTAAAACTATTATGTGTCAATTTCTATTCGCTAAAAGTTCTATGACATTTCCTATTATAATGTAGAATTAAGCCTATTGAATATATATTGATTCCAGGCCCCAATCATGAAACCACATTCTGGTGAATGGATCCTTGTGCACATGTAGAACCCCTCTGAAGTCAATGGTACTTTATACTGTCACATAAATCATCCAGTTGTTTGGATACGGTTGCATGACTGGAGTACTGGACTGTGAACCTTCTAGGGCAGGGGTTCTTAACCAGTGAGGTGTGCCTCCCCAAGAGAGGCTGAAGGGGATACGGGGCAGGTGTAAGGTGCCTCCCAGAAAATTTATCGCAATTTCGTTCTCACTGGATAAAATTCTAAAGTTTAGATTTCTTCGAAATTAATATTATGAATTAAAATTATAAACATTAATTTCTTATTAACTTCTAGAGATCAGCACACTACAATAGCAGTGCAAATCAATCAGGCCTATGTGACGACACACTACAATAACAGTATGTGAGCATTGTCGACTTTCATCTGCAAATATTACATAAATTTGTTAAGAAATGGTTCAAAGTAAAAAGCTCATATTATTCATTTGGGCATTTTAACAGGGTTCACTCACCCCACAGCGCCATCAGCCGTCGGACTTGGGAATTAGCTCGGACGGCTGCATCCAGCGTCCAGCTGGTTCACCAGGTCCCAGGGCTCAGGCATGCCTCAGGGTTCGAGCCGGGACTTCAGCTCAGGCCAGTCCTCTGAATTGCCAGGCACCAGTAGAGCATTGGTTTCCTCTACGTCAGAGGGTAGCCCTGCTGGCCAGCTTGGCCAGGCCTCAGCGGCCCAGGCAGGGAAGCCTTCGCTGGCCTGAGGGAAGGTAACTGTGGGAGGCCTGGGCCAGGTCTCAGCCTCATCAGCCAGGAGCTCTGGGCAGGCCTCTGTCTCCCTCAGAGGCTGGACCCCGACTGAGTTCCCTGGCAGAGTTCTTATAGTCCTAGCCACCGCCTTAGATTCCTGTCAGGTGAGGGGGCGGGGCTAGGCCGTGCACAAAATGGCTCCCAGGGGAGTGTGAACATGAAATTCACTTTCAGGGGGAGGTGTGAAGGTTAAGAGCCCCTGTTCTAGGGCAAGGTTTGTCTTTTTATCTGTGTTTGTACAGCACAAAGCACTATAGGGACCAGCATTCCCTCCAGCTCTGCGTAGTGCAGCCTGGTGAGCTAATTTGCCTTTGTTATATTTACTGCTACTGTAATCCATCTTCATTGTATTCCCTGCTACATTAAATTTTGCTTTGCATTAGATTCATCTTGTATTCTGTAAGATACAAGTTAATAGTTACTAGATGCAAGTTACAGGTTAGTATAAGTCTTGAGACCTATAGGCTACGTCTAGACTGGCATGATTTTCTGAAAATGCTTTTAACGGAAAAGTTTTCCGTTAAAAGCATTTTCGGAAAAGAGCGTCTAGATTGGCATGGACGCTTTTCCGCACAAGCACTTTTTGCGGAAAAGCGTCCATGGCCAATCTAGACGTGCTTTTGCGCAAAACAAATCTCAGCTGTCTACACTAGCCCTTTTGCGCAAAAGTTTTGCGCAAAAGGGACTTTTGCCTGAATGGGAGCAGCATAGTATTTCCGCAAAAAGCACTGATTTCTTACAGTAGGAAGTCAGTGCTTTTGCGGAAATTCAAGCGGCCAGTTTAGACAGCTGGCAAGTTTTTCCGGAAAAGTGGCTGATTTTCCGGAAAAACTGGCCAGTCTAGACACAGCCCTGGTCTCTAAACAAATAAGCTTTGTACAGAGTTAGCAGTCAATGGAAAATCCCAAGTTTTGGGGGAGCGAAAATGGAACTATATTGGTACTTTTGATTGGTTGCTATGCAAAATTGGTAATTTTCAGAATATGTCACCTTCTCCCTTTAGACCACACAGAAATGTGTCTGTCTCAAACACATTACATTTATAGATGTATTATATCTATATTTTCGCTCCCCCAAAACTGTCATAAACCCAAATGTCTGTTTTACTCCCAACTGATTGGGAACCAAGCAATTACTCCTATTCCCATTTCAAAGCATCACCATTATCCACTGTGATCCATAGTACTGGGATTTAACTATCCAGAGTACACTGACATTTCTTGTTTATATTCCCCTGCTTAGATTACAGTTAAATCATTGTTAGATAATAAAGAGGACCACTTCATAGGAAATACTAGTGATATGGATAAAGCAAAATGAACCATTCCCCAATTAATGAAGAAAGGTAATGAGTTTTTACTAATGTTGGGTTAAAAGGGTGGGTGATAGATAAGGGATTATTGGAATTATTTTCATTATTCTAGGATATAAATCTAATACACACACACACACACAAAGTGCTCAGCCCAGAAATGCACCAGAATCAATATTATATCCTTTATTTTATAATACTACTCCTCCACCCCGAGTGGTATAAAATAACATTGTAACAATCCTTATAAATGTCTGTCCTTTTACCTGTGTGATGGGGTTCATTTTACAAATCACACCATCAAAGGGGGCATGTTGTCTTTAGGGCTAACCTGCTTCTTTGCCAATAGATATATATATTCTTATAGATTTATTATTTCCTTGGGAATTTTGATGATATATTTATTATAATAAGTTACAGTAGGCATATATTAAGTAGTTTGGCAGTTTAGCTGTAATGCAAGAAACTTAGAGGCCACATCCTGTATGTTGAGCCAAGGCAATGTTAGCATACACATGCCTGGGACCTTTCACTCAGATAACAAAGTCAATGAGCATCTATTTAGGACCTTTTACCTATATAAAATAACCTTCAATGTCATAGGGGCTTATGAGAATACCCTCAAATTTAACAAGTACACTCTACTTAGAAAAACTCAAAATAGCCAGTTAAGGCCAGATAATGGGGTAGGACAGAAATAAAAAGTGTGATATATAACCAAAAAAGGCCCATGGTATTAACGAATTAATGTGTACGTTAATAAGTTGAGATCAATGATATACTGACGTATAGGTAAAAGAAACTACACCATTAGTATGGTGAGGAAATACAAATAAGGAGAAAAAGGAAACATCCCCTTCTGAATATGTATCAAAGATAACATCAGTGAAATATAGGATAAAAGTGGTATACCAGACTTGGGAGAGAAGAAGAAGACAATGTAGTCCTTGGGAGATGCCAGAATTATGGCCACTTTTGATGAGGAGGAGGGAGATGATGGCTAACAGTTCAGATTGTCCTGGAAGGAATGGTGTAAGTATAAGGAAATATCTATCTTGTGAATTTGGAGTGTTTGTGCTAAGTGTATTACTAAACTATAGTTGTGTATTTACAAGAGTTCCAATAGTGTGAGTGTTGCAACAGTGCACATCAGGGTTCCTTACCACAGAATAAGAACATAAGAACATAATAATAATTTAAATACTGGTCTGATCCTGGGATAAAGAGCCTGTCAACCCCAATGGTGATAACAGGAACTTCATAAGGAATCTACATAATTATACACAATATAAAGATCAGGCAACAATAGAAAAATCCTGACAGGGCCATTTGGTGTTGCCATACTATAAGGCTACGTCTACACTGCAGGGCTACATCTAGACTGGCCCCTTCTCTGGAAGAGGCATGCTAATTTCGAACTTTGGAATAGGGAAATCCGCGGGATTTAAATTAACATGGCCGCCGCTTTTTTTCCGGCTTGGGGAAAAGACGGAAAAGAGCATCCAGACTGGTGAGATCCTCCGGAATAAAGCCCTTGAAAGTAGGAATAAGAGATCCTCCGGAAAAGGGCTTTATTCCAGAGGATCGCGCCAGTCTGGACGCTCTTTTCCGGCTTTTCCCCGAGCCGGAAAAAAAGCGGCGGCCATGTTTATTTAAATCCCGCAGGGGATATTTAAATCCCCCGCGGATTTCTCTATTCCAAAGTTCGAAATTAGCATGCCTCTTCCGGAGAAGGGGCCAGTCTAGACGTAGCCCAGGTTTCTTGCGCAAGAACTGTTTTGCGCAAGAGTTTTTGCGCAAAAGGTCTTGTGCAAGAGCACATCCACATTGCCATGTGATTTTGCGCAACAGATGTGCTTTTGTGCAAAAGCATTCATGTAATTGAGGATGCTCTCTCGTGCAAGAAAGCTCTGATGGCCATTTTAGTCATAGGGGTTTCTTGCGCAAGAAACCCCTGTTGCCCATCCACACTGCCTTCTTTCACAAGAGCTCTTGTGCAAGAGAGTTTATTCCTCATAGGGAGAGGAATAACTCTTGCACAAGAAGCCCTCTTTTCTGACGCCTCACTGTAAAAAGAACGCACATGCAGTGTAGATGCTCCACAAGTTTTTGCGCAAGAACAGATGTTCTTGCGCAAGAAGCATGCAGTGTAGATGTAGCCTAATTGTTTACTTATTACATTAATAGTATTGATCATTTACCAGATAATTATAGGAACCATGTGGTGTTTCCATACCCTTGAATAAATAACACAGTCAATGCTGTTTAAGATATCTAGATATTATTTTACTTAGGGAATAAAATAAAAATCTTTTTAGGGATTTGTGTGATAATTTCAAGGTGGGAATTACTTGATTACTACTAGTAGGCACAGTATGGTATCATAGTCTTAATCTATTTGGAAAAAAATAGGAAGTCCCTGAGCCAGAAGTTTTTGCTTAAGGGAAATTAAATCTATAACTGTGTTTAAAGTGATTCTTTTCTAAGGCATCTTCAGTGGAGACAGTTATCTAGATAGGGATTTTCAAAGGAGCCTGTGGAATAGGTGTCCAAATCCCATTGAAAAGTCCATTGTAATTCAAGAGGATTTAGGTACCTAACACTGTTAGTGTCCTTTCAAAATCCTACCTCTGATATTTATTGTTTCTGAGTTCATGAATCATTTTTGACTGCCTTGTTCTTAGGGATAATGCACTGAAAAAAAATCACATACTCACTTTCCGTCTCTCTTCACCATAAAAATGTTTACACATCCTGGCTGCATGTACACTAACAATTTCTGAAGCTATAATTCACCATTGGTGCAGATCTATTAGGGGTAGCAACAACTGAGACTATTGTATAAACAAGACTTTAGTCAGTGTTTTACCACCCTACCATCTAAGTCAAGTGGTAAAAAATCTGAGTCCTGTCTATACTACAAGCTTCTAGCTAATGTGTGTTACTGGATACTCCTCTGCCTCCCTATCAGCATAGCTTTTGGACCTACACCTGCAGTGATTATGGGTATACAGTTTGACAAAGTAGACAAGACCACTGTGTATGGCACCCTATAATGGAGATAAAAGGTTCATAGTCTGAAATAAAATTCTTTTTTATGAATAAGTGTGGTATTTCAGGTTTCACTTCATCATGTACTAATGGTTCATGAAATGACATGAATAAAATTGTGAAGAATGTAGAAGAACATAATTTGTTGGACAAAAGTCAACATGGTTTCTGTAAAGGTAAATCCTGTCTTACTAATCTGTTAGAGTTCTTTGAAGGGGTTAACAAACATGCGGACAAGGGGGATCCAGTAGATATAGTATACTTACATTTTCAGAAAGCCTTTGACAAGGTCCCTCACCAAAGGCTCTTGTGTAAATTACATGGCCATGGGATAAGAGGGAAGGTCCTTTCTTGGATTGAGAACTGGTTAAAAGACAGGAAACAAAGGGTAGGAATAAATGGTAAATTTTCAGAGTGGAGAGGGGTAACTAGTGGTGTACCCCAAGGGTCAGTCCTGGGACCAAACCTTTTCAACTTATTCATAAATGATCTGGAGAAAGGGGTAAGCAGTGAGGTAGTAAAGTTTGCAGATGATACAAAACTGTTTAGGATAGTCAAGACAGAAGCAGACTGTGAGGGACTCCAAGAAGATCTCACCAAACTGAGTGATTAGGCAACAAAATGGCAAATGAAATTTAATGTGGATAAGTGTAAAGTAATGCACATCAGGAAAAATAACCCCAACTATACATACAGTATGATGGGGGCTAATTTGGCTATGACAAATCAGGAAAGAGATCTTGGAGTTATCGTGGACAGTTCTCGGAAAACTTCCACACAGTGTGCAGCAGCAGTCAAAAAGGCAAATAGGATGCTAGAAATTATTTAGAAAGGGATAGAAAATAAGACCCAGAATATCTTACTGCCCCTGTATAAAACTATGGTACGCCCACAACTTGAATACTGTGTACATATGTGGTCTCCTCACCTCAAAAAAGATATTTTGGCCTTGGAAAAGGTTCAGAAAAGGGCAACTAAAATGATTAGGGGTTTGGAACGAGTACCATATAAGGAGAGGTTAAAGCGACTGGGACTTTTCAGTTTAGAAAAGAGGAGACTGAGGAGGGGGATATGATAGAGGTCTATAAAATCAAACCTGTTTACTGATCTAAACCTGCTAAGTGAGGGCCATTAGTTGTACTTACAGAACTTATTGGCCTGATATATAGTCTTGCTTCTCCTGTGATCCTGGACTATGGTTGATTACACAAAGTCATGTGACCAGGTAACCTGATACTGGGACCATTTTGGACACTGTACTTTTCCACTCAAGGTGTGAAAAGTTTGAATGGAACACAAGGGATTCTCGCTTCAGGCAAAATCTATATAAAGGCATAAAACGAAAGCTACTGCTAGACCTCTGGTTACCACTGAAGTTGACTGCTGAAAACATCTAAGATGAACAGGAGGAAGGACTGGTCCCAGACTAGGTGGCTGCCCGGCTTGTGAAAGAGATTATTAGAACAGTAGTCAAAGTAAGAATTTGCATATAACAGATTTCTTAGTTTATTTGTATTTGCTGGCGTGTTTTCTTATATTTTGCCTAATAACTTACTTTGATCTGTCTATTACTTGCAATCACTTAAATCCTACTTTTTGTACCTAGTGAAATCACTTTTGTTTATTAATAAACACAGTGTAAATATCTCTCTTTCACTGATAAAGGGAGCAAACAATTTATGAGCTCACTCTACATAATTTTTATGCATAGGGAGATGGTTTTATCTCGGGTTTTGTTGCCATTAGGGTGCTGTGTCAAGTCCCTTTGGGTATGTCTACACTACAGTGCTATTTCGAATTAACTTAATAATACTTAATTAACTAACTTAATTAACTTAATAGTTAATTCGCATTAAGCTAATTCAAAATAACACATCTATACACAAAAACTATTTCGAACTAGCATTTTGCTACTTCAGAATAGCACGTCCACACTGAGTGGACCCTGAACCAAAGTTAAGGCTGGCCGGAAGCAGTGCCAGCAGGGCATCAGGTTGGGACTTAGTGTGTGGGGCTGCTGCCTGAGGCTAACTGAGCTCCCGTGCTTAAAGGGACGCTACCCCCACCCCAGACAGACAGTTCTCAGGGTTCCCCACTTGCTTTTCTACCTTGGTGAGGGATAGCAAAGCAGTCATGTCTTAAAGTGCCCCGAGTGCCCGCACTCAGGACACCGCAGCACTTGGACACATGGAGCCAGATCTGCCCCTGGGCACATTTGTGGGGTCGTTGCCATCAGCCCGGCTGCACTTGCTGCAGCCTGCCATCCGGTGGGTTCATCGGAGGGCTGTCAGAATCCAGGAGGCCCTGAGGGAGAGCATCCACCCCGAGGAGCTCTCAGAGCCTCCCCAGTCCTCCCCACCGGGGGCTCGTGCCCCATTCCTCCCTCACGTCCTTCCACTTACCACTTCCTATCCCCCCTTCCTGATGTCAAACAAAAGACACATATGTTCAAAAATAGAAAATGGGTTTATCGAACAAAACTCGGGGGGGGGGGGAGATGAACCTCTGGGGAGACTGGGAAAAGGAGGTGGGAGAGAGGAAGAGAGAGGTTTGAAGAGGGGAGGGAGAAACCTGGGAGGAGGGAGCTGGAAGGGGGAAGCAAGGGGAAGAAGGGGGAGGGGAAGCTCAGGGCTCAGGGTTGGGGGTAACTCCGGACCAACCTGACTTTCATGCTAACCTGCTCCTGGGTTCGCATGTGGCCTTTAGTAGCCAGGACGACCACATTCCTCCATCTAGTGTGGAGATCATGGACGTTCGGGGCATCCCCCCCAAACCTGAAGAAAGTCCATGTTCTCCACCCTGGACCAGGAAGGCGCCTGCCTTCTCCAGCCCCTGTCAGGCTCCTGGGAGCTGGCAGACTGTTCCTGGGGAATGGTGGAGGGCTAGCTGCCAGTGGCTTGCTGGCTCATGTTTTGGGGCCACTGGGTCAGGATCCCCAGTGGCCATTGCTGGCTCTGGGCTGGCAGGCTTAGAGCTGGCACAGGCACTGTGGCCAGGGTCTACCCCTTTAATGGCTCCAGGGCTGGGGGAAAGGATAGTAGGTTTCCTGGTTGTGCCCAGAGTGGCCACCAGGGCTCCCTGGGAAGGGCTGGAGGCCCCCTATTTCAAATTAAGCGTCTACACAGCACTTAATTCGAAATAGCTATTTCAAATTTGGTATTACTGCTCGTAGAATGAGGTTCACCAAATTCATAATAAGGGCTCCACTATTTCAAATTTATTTCGAAATAGTGGTTTGCCTGTGTAGACGCTATTAAAGTTAATTCAAAATAACTGCTGTTATTTCGAATTAACTTTGTAGTGTAGACATACTCTCTGACTGAACCTTCTCAGAGCTGTGTGCTTCTCAATGTTGTGACACTTTGCTCTGGTCTGTGACTCCAATTCTGTGCCTTCTGTGGGGGAGACCAGAGTTTCTAGCTCAGCAAAACAGGGTAAACAGGTAAAGTCAGTATTATGATCAGCACATCTGGTGACAGTCTCAAGGGGATCTCTGTGACTGAACCTGTCACAAATGATTTGTGACTTAATTAAAAATATAGGCTATGGATGAGCCTGAAGTGAAATATCCAAATCTGGATTCACACTTCTCTAGAGTTTAAGAGTATTTGCATCTGAGATTTGGGGCTGAGTTCCTATGAAGAAAAGGGACGGCTGTGCAATTGACCTTTGAGTCCAAACTTCCCCAGAATGTGTTTGGTAAAAGGATTTTGATCCTATTTCTTGCTGAAATAAAAAGTGATATAGAACGAGATAATGTGATGAGTTATAAACAAACAATATGGAGTTAAGGATATTGGAGAAAACTTTTAATTTCAGAATGAAACACACAGTAGAAAGGACAAAATTATCTTTACTTGTCTTGTTCTATTGATTTCTAGTGCCCTTTCTGAATTTGTTCCACATGCACAACTATCAGAAACATCAGGGAAAATCTCCTTTCCTTCCTGCTTTGCTTCAGGATTAAGCATCATTTAGTTAAAGTACTACATAGACCTGTATTTTGTTTTAGTTATCCTGTTACTTCAGGCTCCCTTTCTCCACTCTCACAAGAATAAAATACTGTGGCAATGTAGGGAATGTGGTTCAGAACACTCGTTAAATTTTTAAGTGACAGTGGACTGGAGAAGTGATTGGGTCCCACTGTCCTGGCTTTGGGAAACAGGCCAGTTAGACAAACTAAAAGATTCTATATCTGGATTGGGGAACAAGATTAAAAAGGAGATTGGAGTGCCAGAGGGGTAGCAAGTTTGCTTTTCTTTGCACATGTTCTGCGGATATGTGTAATCTTTGTACAGCAGACTTCCAATAATCCCAGGGGGTGCTGGATTATCGGATATGCTGGAGTATCAGGAGGTACTCCGGCAGGGGGGCTGTGATGGGTCTGAGTGGGGGGAGGTCGGACAGGGAACGGCGCAACGTGGGGTGAACTAGGTGCTGGTGAGGGACGGCACTGCGGGACCAACGCAGCAGCACCCCATCTGCTCTGCTCCACGGCTTCCCCAAGTCCACCACTGCTGAAACTGACCAGCGGTGGACTTGGGGAAAGGAGGGCAGAGCAGCTGGAGTGCTGCCCGGTTGGTCCCACAGCACCACTCCTGAGCAGCGCTGCGGGACCAACTGGGCAGCACCCCAGTTGCTCTGCCCCAGGGCTTCTCCAAGTCCTCCGCTGCTGAAACTGACCAGCGGCGGACTTGGGGAAGCCGTGGGGCAGAGCAGCTCGGGTGCTGCTGGGCGCCGAGCAGGGGGGTGAGGGGCAGTGCTGCGGGATCAACATGGCAGCACCCCAGCTGCTCTGCTCCGTGCCGCTTCCCCAAGTCCGCAGTTGGTCAGTTTCAGCAGCAGCAGCAGCAGACTTGGGGAAACAGCACAGAGCAGCTCCAATTGTCCGGCTGGCCGGAGCACTTCCGGGTTCCAGTTGGTGCCCGACTATCGGGAGTGCCAGACCACTGGATGCCAGATAATTGGAGTTTTATTGTATTGTGAATAATCTCAAATACTGTACATAATCCCCTGGATATGCTGAGTCACTGCATTATGAACAGTCATTTCAGACCAAAGATCTATCTAACCTAGAATCCTCCAACTGTGCCAAGTGCCCCAGAGGGCATAAACAGGGAATCATCACATGATCCATCACCTGTCACCCATTCCCAGCTTCTGGCAAAGAAAGACTGGAGACACCATTCCTGCCCATCCTAGCCAATAGCCATTGATGGATTTATCCTCCATGAATTTATCTAACTCTTTTTTTGAACCCTGTTATAGTTTTCTCCTTGATAACATCCTCTGGCAGGGAGTTCCAGCAGCTGACTGTGCATTTTGAAGAAATATTTCCTTTTGTTCATTTTAAACCTGCAGCTTATTAATTTCATTTGATTACCTGTAGTTCTTGTATTACGCGGAGTAAATAATATTTCCTTATTTACTTTCTCCAAGCAAGTTATGATTTTACAAACCTCTGTCATATGCCCTCTTTGTTGTCTCTTTTCTAAGCCGAAAAGTCCATCTTATTAATATCTTATAAAATCAAAGCTGTCCCATGCCCCAGATAACTTTGTGGCCCTTTTCTGAACCTTTTTCAATTCCAATATATCTTTTTTTAAATGGAACAACTACATCTCCATGTGGTATTCAAGATGTGGGTGTACCACATCTTGATTTATATACAGGAATGATGATATTTTTGTCTTACTACCTATCCCTTTCCTAGTGATTCCCTAACGTCTGTTAGCATTTTTGACTGCTGCTTCATATTTTTCTTAACTATCCACAATGATGCCAAAATCACTCTCTTGAGTGGCATAGCTCATTTAGACCCAATCATTTTATATATATATTTGGGTTTATGTTTCCCAAAGAGCATTACTTTCCATTTATCAACACTGATATCAACTAATCCATGCCCTCTAGCCTACTTCATGTTTGTTATCTATAATGATTATCATGGCTGATTGGAAATTTACGGTTGCTTCTGGGCTGGAATTCAGATCCTCCTACTCCAAAAGCACAGCCCTCTACTACTTCTCCTGGTTATTTGTAAAGTAGTACTGTGACCCACAGTTGGACAGTAGTTTTCTTTCAAGTAAGGGCAATGATACACACATTCACATTGGCCAGATCTTTGCAGTTAATAACTAAAAACACTGATGCCACAAAGTTCTACTGTGCCATTGCCAACCAATTAGTTTTGCTATTGTTTCAGCTAATGAGGAAGTGCTGCTGCAGAATAAATAAATCCCTTGTTCTTGGGTGTAATAAAACAACCTTGAAGACCACACAAGGAAATAAAAATCCAGAATGTATTTCTCAGCTTGACTAAACCACTGCTGTATGTTTTAACACTATTAACTCCCAAGTCTTGAGATACCATACACAGGTATATGAGGAATAAAAAGGGGCTTATTCTTCATAGGTCCATATTTATAGTTTTGGTTCATTATGGAACTCTTCTGTGTAAAAATTGGAGAACATCTATAGATATCAATCCAACTTTTGTGGACCACTAGGCAGGAATACAATGAATAATAATATTCAGACCTAGCTTTTATGCACTGCTTTCCATCCCAGGATCTCAAAGTGTTCTGCAAGTAAGGTGTCAAATTGCCATTTTATGGATGGAAAAAATAAGGCACAGAGAAGGAAAGAGTCTACTGATAGGAACAGAACCCAGATCAACAAGCTCCAGAGCAGTGATGTAACAATCTCTTTGAATGCCTGCTATACTGTTACTATGCTAAACTATTACAGGCTATTGGGGAAAATCCTGGTCTTACTGACGTCAATGACAAAACTTCTATTGACTTTAATGAGGTCAAGATTTCACCCTATAACAGGTGAGTTAGTTGCTGCACCTTTTTGTATTTTACTTCTGAATATTTAATGGATTAAAATTTTGACTTTTATATATAAAATAAACCCCCTCCTCAGTCCCACTGGCCTCATTGTCAAATGGGATGTCAATGAAGGCCAAGATGTGGAGGCAGTAGGAGTGGCTGATACCCCAGAGGATGAGGAGTGTATCATGTTGTGTCTCTACCCAAGCGATAGAGGGTTGAGAGCCCCGCCTGATGAACCCAGGAAGGAGTCTGAGTTACAGCAGGTACCAGTACCTAAGGCTGGTGATTTACAATGGACCTCAACCCTTCCCTCTAATATATCCCCTTGCTCTTATGCTAAATTTCTGAATTTAAGCCCAACCCTGATCTGCTCCACTCTGAAATGGTTCCCAAGAAAGACATGGCTATAAATCACAAATGGTATTGATTCCCCATAAACCACTGTTATGCATTTGTCAGAAGCTACAAAAAAGGATTATTATGGAACACTCATTGGGCCAGTGTGTCTGCTCATTTCTTGGCCAGCATACAGGCAGTGAAAATCCCATGGGTCACATGGACAGAAGTAAAGGAGAGGGCTGGTTTGGGAAGATCCCAATAGGGCAGAGCTATTCAACTTTGCCAGCCCCAGGAGTCACAATGATACTTATAGCACATGCCGAGGTCCACAACTTAAATGCCGTTGCATATACATACAAATGTATATGCAAATAGCTTCTTTTATGCTGACAGGCATGCATACCACAACACACAGGCTCCACTTAAGTCAGATCTGCTGATATTAGTAAAATGCAATATTTACCTGATTTCCACCCATATGACAGCACTTTTAATGAGCAATGACAGTCCAGGAATTCAACTCATAAAATAGATATCAACAGCAGACCATTATATTAACTACTTTTTTGTTTTGGCTTCACAACAGTCCAGGAATTTTAACTACTAAAATACATATCAACCCAAATTGTCCCGTAAACCCCAACTGCATTGCGGGTCGCAAACAAATGGACTGTGGGTCGCATGTGGCTCGCAGGCCACCTGTTGAGTAGCCCTGCAATAGAGGGATGGGACAGCTGTAGAAAAATGTATAGTTTGCTATCTAAAGTCTGTAACATCTATTTTTTGTTCCTTTGGAGATTACACGGTTTCAGTGCTTCTCCTTCAGCCCTTACCATCTCCTTATGAATGGGAGCTGCATAGAAGCTGTGATGGGGGGGTCAAGGTGGAGGGATGTTAGGTCTGGGGAGGACAATGGAACAGTGGCTACCTGAGGAGCATCACAACAGTCTTCTCCCTGTCCCCACCCCTGAACCAAGCCCTGTAGCACAAACCAGAGGAAATGAAGGTGTGGGAAGGCTCCAGTCTGGTGGTTGGGTAAACCTAGTGTTGTCTCACCTTGCTATAGAGAAATGAGAGCTCGTGGCTCTGGTCTGAAACTTCAGGGAACCAAATGAAGTTTCAGAATGTCTCTTTCTATCCACTTCACTGTTACTAGGCAGGCACAAGAGCAAGATTTTGTGGTGATGCTGACTGAGGGGGAAATGGGAGTGAATGGTGTTTGTGATTCACTTCTCCTTTTCCATGTAAACTCCATGTGCTGACTAAGAATGTAGTCAATTTGCAGTCCAATTGCTTTCTAGTCTTGCCCTGGCACAGATTCTTGGATGTACTCGATAGGACTGGAAAACCAGCTCTCTTTTCTATTATGTATACCTTAAAATTGCTAAGTTTTCCATAAGTTGGCCATCTTCTAAAGAAGAAAGTGTAAACTGGCAGCATAGTTCCTAGAAGAAAATGCCACTTTCCCCATTCAGATTATGAAAATGTTATTTAAAAATATTACTACATGTATGTTACCGTGATTAGACTCTGTTCCTTTCCCAGGAGCTGCAACATTTGTCTGAGAACCAAGGATAGTCTAACATCTTTATGATTTGGTTCATATACAGAACAATTAAATGATCACATTTTAATGGCTGCTTACATTCACAAAATACACCCATCCCTTGGGTGTTAGCCCAGTGGAGGCACCCTGCCAGAATTGTCTGTAGTGGGTGAACAATTGTGGTCACAGGAACAAACAATGGATGACTGCCAGCTACTGGGGAACAAAACCCACATGTTGTTATATAGCCCCACAAATATGTGCCAATATTCCCTTGTATGGTTTTTCAGCTGCTGCACAGTATGACAGTGCCCCTTGGCACAAACAAATGTCATCCTCAGGCTCCCTGTTGTGCCAAGCTGTGTACAAATATGGTGTTCCTCATTTCTCTTGCCTGCTGGAAACCTGAACCGCTGTCCACCTGGGTGTGCTCTGGTTGCCTGTTCAACATTTATAAGCCAGATGTGTCTTGTGTCTACTTGGGACAGAAGCATTCCCTTATGCCTTCACAAGTATTATGGAATATGAGGAAGGCGAATGACTGACAGTCACACTGGTATCCAGACAGATGTGTAGGCACTATCAATGAGAGTTTCAACCTGCTAGGTAAGCACTCCATGACCATTCTGCAGCTACTATATTTGTAATTGAATTCTACTTTTCCATGGTTATTGATTTCAGGGTATGGTTTCAAGTTAGGAGAAGATATTTGGAGTTTCCCAAAATAACTATTGGCGAAGTTACATCATAGACACAAAGAACCACACTGTCTCCGGGGAATAAAGTCCCTTCTTCACCCCTCAAGTACAATCTCTAGCTCCTCGGCACCCTACTGCCATGAACCTTTTCTTGTTGGTATCCAGGAATCTGCCTCTGTGGTCCACTATGCCTTGCAGAGCAAGTGAACATTATCCTTTTCAGTTCATATACTCACTCACCCTGTTTGTGGGCAGAATTCTGGGATGTGGGTACCATTGATGGCACCGTTCAGAAACACATTCTCTGAGATTGAGCAGTTTTTTCTGTATCTTTGCTTATGGCAACCACCCTTGGGTAGATCACATACCTGCACAACCATGACTCCAGCAATGGACTTTCCATCCCCAAAGATGTTTGCAACTATCCACTAGCTACCGGTGTTGCCATCTTCAACAGGGCATGTAGCTGGTATCACTAACAGGCCAGCAGGCCCAGTGGGAAGGTTGTGACTCAAAAGTCCCTAAAGTCCTGGAATGGCTTTGTTAGGCAGTCTATTGGATGAGCTATAGTCTGTCATTCTCTGGTGCTTCCTGATTTCTCCTAGAAGGTAGAGGGACCCAGCACCCAAGTTGACAGAGGTGAGGATTGTCTTAGTCACCTCAGACCAGCCTCCACTGAGTCACTTCCTACCTTCCTACTCTCTCTTCAGTTTAGAGTGTGAGCACAGCATTGTTTAAAACAAACAAAAGGAAATTTTTCTTCACACAGCACACAGTCAACCTTTGGAACTCCTTGCCAGAGGATGCTGTGAAGACCAGGACTTTAACAGGGTTCAAAAAAGAACTAGATAAATTTATGGAAGTTAGGTCCATCAATGGCATTAGCCAGGATGGGTAAGAATGGTGTCCCTAGCTGCTGTTCGTCAGAGGCAGAAAATGGATAACAGGAGAGGGAACACTTAATGATTCCCTCTTCTGTTCACTCCCTTTGGGGAATCTGGCACTGGCCATTGTTGGAAGACAGGCTACTTGAGCTAGATGGATCTTTGGTCTGACCTAGTATGGCCATTCTTATATTCTTATTCTGCCAATCACAAGAGGTTTGTCAGTCAGCCTCAGCAGTTCAGTTAGTCAAATGGGTACTCCCAGTTCACTTCTCAGGGTGTGTCTAGACTACATGGCTCCGTTGATGTAGCCATGTAAACTAGTTTACCCGACATAGTCAATGAAGCGGGGATTTAAATAAAAATCAGTCAACAATCAGCTGATCCGGCACAGCGCGGCAGTCTAGATGTGGATCAGTCGACAAGGAAAGCCTTTGTCGACCGCTCCTGTAAACCTCATTTCACATGGCATAAGGAAGCGGTCAACAAAGGCTTCCCTTGTCGACCGCGCCACATCTAGACTGCCATGCTGTGCTGGATCAGCTGATTGTCAGCACAGCATGGCAGCCATTTTTATTTTAATGAAGCGGGGATTATTTAAATCCCCGCTTCATTGACTATGTCGGGTAAACTAGTTTACATGGCTCCGTCGACGAAGCCATGTAATCTAGACACACCCTCAGTGTCCAGTTATTTGCCCTTGGCAGGAAGCAGGCATGGGAAAAAGGGTCAGCTCCTGGGCTCTCCATGGGGTCTTACCAACAATCCAAATCCCTCTTCTGTGGTTTGCTCTGTCCCCAAAATTGAAAACTGGCTTCTTTCCTTTAGGCAGCCTCTTCTTTATGCTCCTCCTGCTTCACTGTCAGAGTTCCCTTTTAAGCAAATCTTCCATTTAAAGTATATTCAGCAGCTGCAATGGGGCAGGCCTTCTTGGCCCACTGTGGTTCTTTCACTCTCTTAGGGTATGTCTACACTACCCCGCTAGTTCGAACTAGCGGGGTAATGTAGGCATACCGCACTTGCAAATGAATGAGGAGTACAGCTAGTTCGGATTAGGAAGCCTAATCTGAACTAGCTACTCTGTGCCGCGTGTAGCCGCGCGGCATGGGGTTTGAACTAGCCGGGATTTAAAAATGGCGGCGCCCGGCTTATGCAAATGAAGCCCGGGAAATTCAAATCCCGGGCTTCATTTGCAAGTGCGGTATGCCTACATTACCCTCCTAGTTCGAATTAGGAGGGTAGCGTAGACATACCCTTAGGGTATTAGAAAGCCTAATTCGAACTACCTACTCCGTGCCGCGTGTAGCCGCGGACACGGAGTCCACACTAACGGGGATTTAAAATGGTGGCGGCCGGCAAGATGCAAATGGAGCCTGGGATATTCGAACCAGGGTGGTAGTGTAGACATACCCTTAGTCCTTGTGTGGGTGTCTGTAAACCCCCAATAGTTACATACCTCTGCACTCTATGGCTTCTCTGAATTCATTACATAGTTCTGCAAAGGTCTGTTTCTTCATTCAGGAATTGTGTGCCACTTCAGATCATCTCAGACTTCCAAAATTATGTGATTCCACCACACCATGCTGGGTCTCCTGCTCCAAAAGCTTTGAGCATGCCCTGGCAATACCAACATTCACCATATCTGTTACATGGGACCAGAATGAAGTGTTATTCACCGTCATGGTCAGCCATCTTTGGCATGTCAGAAAGTTCTGTCCAGATTCCATCCTGTATGTTGCCCATCACCTATGGCCCTGCATAAATATTTGTCCCACAATGAGGAGCAGAAGCGGAACCAGATCTTCATCCAGCTGCTCCATGCTTGCCATCTAGTTTGGCAAGAAGGACAAGGGAGCAGGAACTTCCATTGACAAATGTGTGAAGCCAGGGGACAATGCCAACACAGCAAAGCAGTTCTGAGTGCCTCCCGGTGATGCACAGACACACTCCCTGTGATACCACCTCTAAATGTTAGAGCTAAAGTGGTGAAACAAAAGAGGCAAAATGGATACTGATATATATGTATATACAGCCTTATATCCAGGTCCAGCACAGCGTATATGGACACTTAGTATAGCCATGGGGAACAATCATGAAACTGTACACAGCCATATATGCACAGCAGAGTAGGCATAGCCCTAAGGCATAGCCCTAAGCTCACTCATAGTAAATAGACAATAATGTCTTTCTGATAACCATGTATTGTATTACAACTTTTGCAGCAGTAAATAGAGTGTGTTGACCAGATCAGGGGAAGTAGTTCTGACCTGTGATCACTATATGCCATTTCAAAACAAGGTTTCTGACTTGCCAGTGTGGGTTCATTATTCAGCAGCTTTTTTGCTAAGATTTTTCTCTTTGATATTAATGGGAGTCATATTTGTCTAGTTTAGAGTGCATCACAACTTTGATGTCACATCTTATTTTCTTTTTCCTTTTCCATCTCAGTTTATATTAGAATAGCATGCTAATTGCCCCTTTAATGACAGATTCTTGCCTAGGCAGCACTAAAGTAGGCTAGTAGTTTGCCAGGTAATTTAGGTAGTCAGCAAAGCATGAATTTCACACTGGGCACTTGGCCCAGTCTTTTTCCTTTGCTTTCATCCAGTATAATAAACTATTGCCTGAATGTATTTATGGCATCAGCTCCAAAAGATGAGGTTTGTTTGCTTTAATTTCTGTGCTCTAGAACACTAGATTAGGCTTTGTCATACCTTTTGTTTGAGATCATTCTAGCTCTTACGTTGCATTATTTTCAGCTGATATCATCCAAGTCAGCACAACACAGTGTGATGTAAACACAGCAGAGATCTGTCTGACTGGAGCTTCTTTGGCGGGAAAGCACTGTTGAACCCCAGCCAGAAAAGTGGATAAGGGAAGTTAAGCACTTATGCCTGAATTATTCTGCAACAAAGTGGGGGGCAAAAATATATGCAAAAATATTCAGCATGATACCACTGCAATAGTCTGGTCCCTGCCAGTTCCAGCTTATTTTCAATATAGCCTGCTAAGCACAATAGAATTCAGTGCTGTGTGGGTGAATGATGTGCCAAAACCTTTCTGTGCCAACTGATATAGCTGAAATGCTTTGGGGGAACGGGAGAGGGGTGGGGGGGAGGGAAGGGAAGGAGGGGAGAACCAAGCTGGCTGACTGCACACTGAGTGACAATTTGCTTTTGTACAACACTAGTAACCATAGTGAGATCAGTCAGTGAAACACACACATCCCCTTCCTGCACAACCAAAGCCTAACCGTGTTTTAAGTTTTGATAAGAGGAAACTGTATACCAAATTTGGGGTTCCTACTTCTTACTGTTTAGGAGGAGTTCTTGAACAAATGCATGGATAGACAGACAGACTCATTCATTCCCTCAAAGACAGAAAAACTCTTTCCAATATGTGTTAGATTTGTTTCAAAACCTCCTCTAATGACACCTCAGTCTGGGACAGTTCCTTAGATTTGTCACCGAAAATGAAAGACCCAGATTTGGAAAGTCTGCTTCCAAAGACTCTCTACAGCTTAATTATAAGTAAAAAATTCTGTTTCATGAGTGTGGAGGATCATGACCATATGAGAATTTATGAAGCTCCATTGTGCAGGAGAAGAGGGAAAGGGCAAGAATTAAGGCACACAGAGAAAGGGAGTGGCAGGAATGACTAAAAGGTGGGGGCACTGTTAATGGATCTAGGATTACTCAGATCCATGAACCATTTTCTTCTGTAGAGAAGAGCAGCAGGGTTTGTAATTTCTGCATGCTAGGGCATCTTTCATCTAATTTTCTCAGCTGCATTCACACTCATAACTGTCATTTCCTGACTTTTGAGTGTTTAATCAGCTTATTTTACTATGCTCTTAATGTAGTTCTTTAATTGAACAGTAAATAGCAGAAGACATGCACGTTTATGTAACTTATATTTCCCTTGTTTTCTTGTTTGGATGAAACAATTTCCTCCATTTATATTTTTGGCTTTATTAGTTGAATTCTTTCGAATAAAATATGTTTTTATCCATAAAACTGCTGTTTTCAAGCTTTTATAATGATTAATAGGGGTAAATCTATACAGATCACCTGAGAGAGCCTATGTCCGTACATGTAACATTAGGAATAGCATTCATTGTAAATGTATGTTCAAAGAAGCCAGCCTTCCTGTAGGTGAGTTAATAGAGATTCTCAGTTAACTGACTGGCCTGTATTCTCTTTTCAGCCCAGCTAGGGCAGAATGGGACTGTCGCAAACAAAAGAGCTTCGTACAACAGAAAACAGTGGGGTACAAGTGCTCTGTCCAGCATTTTACAAGTAGTACCCCTTCAAGGGACACATTCTGTATCAACAGGCCAGCAATTTAACGTCCACTAACATTATTTGAAAATAAAATTGATCTAGATCCTAGAAAAATCTACTGGCTATCCAAACTGAAGGTTGGAAATGACAGCTACTCATCTGGGCGACTGGCAAACAAGACACTCACAGGTCTGGAATTGTTTGTAATCACAAGAATCATGCTATCCTTCTGCTCAGCTTTCCTCCTCCATTTGTGAGAGCATTCAAGGAACTGATATTACAAGAGGCCTGTTCCCTTTAATGGAAAGTGAACAGCTTGCTCTTTGATGACAGAAATTTGTGTACATTTTTTTTCAATACCCTGTCTGTTCAAGAAAGCCTGTCAAGAAAAGGGAGTGGAGGGAAAACATGACATGCATTTGCACACTCAGGAAACAAAAGAATGCTGGCAGAGCTAATTTTAGGCCTACTGTACCAGCCTTGAAAATGTCCTCTTAAACAACATAGTAAAATGGCAGGCCAGGGACATAAGAAACGCAAGAGACATCTATTCTGTTCGTTTCAGATCCTTATATTGCCCACCTTAGCATGCTATCTGAGCACCAGCAAAGCATGCTCTTTCCATGTAAAATACAGGACATTCTTTTCAAATGATACAGATTTGAGGAAATAACTTGGAATTACTGGGGCAGATCCTGAGCTGTTGTACATATTTATAGCTCCATTGACTTCAGTGCATCTCAGACGCTGACCCCTTTGTGTTGCAGACTTTGAAAATTAAGAAAGTTAGTTAGGAATATGCAACTTAATGAAACAAATGTATCACTGTGGGCTTTGGTGGAGACATACCAGGAATCATATTGGCCCAGCTTGTTTAAATGAGAAAACAAACATTTCCAGTAGGTAACTAGGGTCCTTTTTTTTTTTAAGTCCAAAGAAGTAATCACTGCTGGATTTTTCATATAAGCGCTGACACAATTGCTATTTAATCCTTTTAATACATTTCAGTTTTGTTAATTTGACTGCTCTGATATTATCAAGAGCTTGTCTATTATTGGTCCCCAAAGTCATTTCTTCTGCCAGCTGAAGATACAGTGCTAGTATCTACCACCTCATCATTCGCTGGGCCCATTGTTCTGCTTCCACTTAAGGCTCCCCCATTTAATATCAGCACAATAGAATTGCACCATAGGTGACAAATACATTATTCCTTCTCATTATACTGAACTTCCTGTCTTAATTACCAAACTCATTTTTCCTTCACATCCCACTTGCTCATTATTCATTTTCAGTTATGATACAGATATCCCTTTGACTTTAATTACTTCTTGTGCTTAAAAAGATAAATTAATTTTCTTATTAACCCCTTGACACCTCATTAAGGTCACCTAGTAGGACAATACTCCGTGTGTGTGTGTGTGGTGCTCCTTCCAAATTACTCCACCTAGCGAAGATATTTAAGATCTTTACACTTAACATGGAAGAAAGGTCAGCTCCTATTTATCATTATTGTTTGTTATACTTTATTCACAATGGACTAAAATCTCTCTTGCTTTTATGCATGTTCACAGTAGTGGTGAAGGGCACAAAAAGTCCACTTTTAAATCTGTCCTTTTGCTGCATCCTGTGACAGAATCAGGGAGAACTCCAGTTCTTGTGTCTGGAGAAGAACAGGAATTATGTTCTTTATACTCCCCTGGGATAGGCCCAAGGGGCTATCCCTTGCCTCCAAGAAAGAGCCTGCAGACAGATTTGCAGAGCACAGAGCCGGGCCACAGTAGGGTTTGACCTTTTACAGCAGAGTGATTAACGTGCTTATCCAGGTTGTAGTTCAGACCCCCACTCGCTGATTTGAAGCAGGCTGTTTAACCCCTATATCTTTCTGTGAGGGGGAGGGGAAGAGGCAGAATATCCTAAATACTGGGCAACAGAGTCAAAGTCTTCCCTAGTGACTAGCTACTCTCCTCCTCAGCCTTTTTATACACAAAGTCTGACCCAAAGTAAACACTCTAGTACAGTTCAGAGAGGGAAGCACATTGAAGTGCAAGAGATGCACTGCTACAGCCCAGAATTCGGTGAGTAGGCCATGCCCCTTTCATCAGCTCTTCCTAGCTACACAACTCCCTGCGCAGCATGCTTTGTTCCGTTTGCTCCTTCCAAGTCGCCCAGAGCAGTTATTTCCATGGAGCATTCCTGAGACAGGATGTACCAACCCCGCACTGGCCTGGGAGGGATTGACAAGGCCTGCAGGGCTGAGCAGGCTTCTCCCCCACAGCCCTGCTGGGCATGCTCCAACTGCAGACCCACTGTAAAGGCCAGAGGAGCATCTCAGTTGGAGCTGACCACAGGGAGGGAAGGAGTTCCTGACAGAACACAGGAGCAGCCACCCCCACTGACCCAGCAGTCACAGCAGAAGCAGCAGCAGTCACCACTGCCGCCACCACCACCACCACCACCACCGCAGTCACATCATCATCAGCTATCGCAGGTGGGGACTATGCCGGCCAGTGGACTGGGGTAGGAAGCAGCCCAGGCAGGGAGCAGGAGACCTCCCGGCGGGCTCGGAATGTTTCAAGTGGATTCCCCGCCAAGCCAGTGGTGGGAACCACCTACCGGTGACAGGGCCCTGGGCTGGGGCCTGGTGGAGAGGGAAGGCCCAGGCCCCTCTACTCTCACCTTGCTTGATCCTCGGGGGAGCCAATCTAATGCAATATAGACTAGGCCACTGGGCCTCCCTACTCCACCGCCCAGGGTGTGATAGACTAGGCTGCTGAGCCATAACGCCTCGTCAAGAGGAGCTATAGCTGGGGCTAGACAATGGGGTGAGGTGCCCAACCTGGTCTCCCAGGGGGGATGGGCTACCCACCCTGTGACAACTCTCAAAAGATCCAAGAGATTTAAGCACATAGCCATGTCCAAAGCTGCTTTCTACAAAATGCTTTAATCAAGATGTTTTGATCTGTGTCCAGCTCTCAGCTTTATTCAACCTGGTGAACAAAAGCCCCCATTTAATTTTATCTGACTTCCTCGGACTGAAGAAGTACATTATGCAACATATTGCTGCACCAAGCTGGTTTAATAGCAAGTGTTTGTGTGCAGCTGACACTTCAGTACAAAGATATAGGAAAATTGACCAAATTTGCAATCTCCAAAATATAAAGAAACGATTAAATGAAAACTTTTTTAGTAATTTAATTCCAGTTGCTTTATTAAGGCATTTTAAAACTAAAAGCTGTAAATATGTCATGGCATTACAACAGGAATTTCAGGCTGTTGTTGGTCCCTAATGCCAAATGCATGTGTTTCTGTTGATCAGATCCCCAGTCTCACATTTATTTTGCAATGGCGAATCCTGCATACGAATCACACATTGGGTACACAACATGTTGCTGAGTACTTAGAAGATGGAAAATGATTAAAATGAGCAGATTTGGGGTCAGAAAGAGATAAAATCTATGTGAACAAATTGTTTTGTAAATTAAAAACATCATTTTGCAAGTGTCCTACAAAAACATCTGGCCTCAGTGGGAAAAGAAATGTTTGTCAGGCAGTTTTCATTTCAGAAGAAAAGTTCACTGGTCGGATAAGACTTCTCCCCCTGCATACATGTAAAAAAGGATGCGTACAGAATTTGAGGAAGCAGCATATATTTTTCTTAAGCTCAGACACAATCTGTATCCTTGAGTCAGTTTGAAGATGCAGCCTTCGGGTTTTTTTTTAAAAGAGAAACTTTCTTCAGTGGAAAGGGGTCAGTGTGGACACTGGCTTGTTTAACCAAACAAAGAGACTCTAAACCATCTTTGGAAGAAAAGAAAAATGAAAGCTGCACCAATTGCAGTCCCAGTCTTGCTTCCAGCAAAGTCAATGGCAAAATTCTTACTGGTTTCAACTGCACATACATAAGCACCTGCTCACAGTGGATTGAATCTCCCACCCACATTTTACAAAGAGAGCACAGAAAGCCATGTTTCCCACGTGTGTGAAATTACTATAATGATAGGGACAGGCTAACACATGGACATAACTGAAGAACTCAGCTCTCTGCAAAGCTGCTGAGTTCTTCTAAAGCTTCCAGGTTTACAGAACCATTCAGCTCATTCAGGGAACATACTCTATTCTGTGACTTCAGCAGCATGAGTGGGAGGGAGGAGGTGTCAAAAGAGCTCTGAATGCAGGGCTGATTGTTCTCCCTAATGATTTCAAATGCAAAAAGGTGGGAAATGTTTTCAAACAGCTCAGCATCTTCAGTGAAAAATAATCTTACTCATTAAGAACAATAGTTCACACCATCAGACATTGACTTACTACAGTAGTAAATAGAAATGTGTGTTATCAACTGAGTGTGGCCAGTTGTTCTCACTGTTAAACATGCTTAGATTACCACCACTTTGACTCTTACCTTGTGCTCCATTTCTCCCACTGTGCCCCTTTCAGCCACCTGCTATGTCTTATAATTAACTATTAACTCTGTCGGCCCAGTCCGGCCGGTGTCCTGTGGGCTCCGGCATTGCTCTTCTTTCTCTCCAGCAGGGTGGGATACTCGTCCTTCCATGAGGGGGGTTGACGGCTCCTCCCTGAGCTGACGCCAGCCGCCTCACCCGGCTGCTTTTCAAGTGGCCCGGGGAAAGACGCTGTCTGGGCCAGCTCTGCCCCCCCCCCAGCGGCGTCACGCCGCGCTGTGTAACGGCCGGGGTCCGGAGCTCCAACCCCCACTCTGCCCGGCCCCGTGCTGATGGAACGCTCCTCAGACACCCGGCCTCCGTGCTGCAGCCGCGACTGGCCCCACCTCCCTTGGCGTGGGGATGTGCGCGTTCCCTTGCGCAGGACCTCCACCCGGCCGGGGCTACCCCGGCTGCTTGAACTGCCGGGCTGCCCTCCCCACCCGGAGGGCAGGCGGTCCCTCTTCCCGGATCAGTGTGGACCCCGCTGGGTCCGTCACAATCTATATTCTAGATATTTAATAAGAAGCCCAGTTTATACTTAAACTTAAACTTATTCATAAGAAAAATGGAGACAGAAGCCCAGCAGCAGGATGGGGGTATCCTGTTTATTGCGTCGAGTGTAACATGTATGATTACCTGCCCTGTGGGTGGGCGGCATATGTGTGCACCAGTTGCAAGGAGCTCCTGACCCTTAGAGACTGAGTTCGGGCTTTGAAGGCCAGGGTGGCTGAACTGGAGGAGCAAAGGGAGGTAGATATGTTGATGAGACATTCCAGGACACTGTAGTACTGTCCCACCTCCAGTCTGAGAGCCCCAATGCTCTAAAAGAGGATGAAAGTCTCAAGGGAATAGAGCATTCAATGGAAAAAGAGGGAAACCATCCCGTAGTTGGGACCCTCCTTCCAGAGGATGTTGCAGTATCCTCTCGCACTGAGGATACCTCTGAGGGGGAGGGAATGCCAGTTGTTAGGAAGAGGCAGGTGTTAGTAGTGGGTGATTTGATCGTTAGAAACATAGATAGTTGGGTTTGTGATGACCGGGAGAACCGTATGGTCACTTGCCTGCCTGGTGCGAAGGTTGTGGATCTCTCGAGGTATCTAGATAGACTTATGTGTAGTGCTGGGGAAGAGCCGGTGGTCGTGGTACATGTAGGTACCAATGACATAGGGAAGGGTAGGAGAGATGTCCTGGAGGCCAAATTTCGGTTGCTAGGAAAGAGACTGAAATCCAGGGCCTCTATGGTGGCGTTCTCGGAAATGCTTCCAGTTCCACGCGCAGAGCCGGGTAGGCAGGCAGAGCTTCAGAGTCTCAATGCGTGGATGAGAAGACGGTGTAGGGAAAAGAGGTTTGGCTTTATTAGGAACTGGGGACACTTTTGGGAGAGGGGAAGCCTATACAGGAAGGATGGGCTCCACCTACATTAGGGTGGAACCAGACAGCTGGCACTAAACATTAAAAAGGCTGTAGAGCAGTTTTTAAACTAAGAGATGGGGGAAAGCCGATTGGTGCGGAGATGCACGTAAATCGGATGGAGACTTCTCTTAGAGGAGAATCCATTGATAGAGATTCTCTAAGCTGTAGTCAGAAAGAGAGGAGGGGAGAGGACAAACCATGGGCCAGAGCAGACAAACAACCACATATAAAGGAATCCAATGCATCAGGGAAGGGCAGACAAAGAAGCAGTGGCAAATTTTTAAAGTGCTTCTACACAAATGCTAGGAGTCTGACTAATAAGATGGGTGAACTAGAGTACCTCGTATTAAAGGAGGACATTGACATAATAGTCATCACTGAAACCTGGTGGAATGAGGAAAATCTGTGGGACACAATCATACTGGGATATAAAATATATCGAAAGGATAGAGCAGGCCAGTTGGGTGGCGGGGAGGCACTGTATGTGAAAGATAATGTAGAATCAAATGAAATATTCAATAGAATCGCTATGGATAGTAATTCCATGCTCCAAAAATATGAAATTAGCAGTAGGGATATATTACCGACCACCTGACCAGGACAGCGATACTGACATTGAAATGCTGAGGGAGATTAGAGAGGCTACCAAAATAAAGAACTCTATAATAATGGGGGACTTTAATTATCTCCATATTGACTAGATACATGTCACCTCAGGAAGAGAATCAGAGATAAAATTTCTCAATGGCTTAAATGACTGCTTCTTGGAGCAGCTGGTACAGGAACCCAGAAGGGGAGAGGCAATTCTTGATTTAGTCCTGAGTGGAGTGCAGGATTAGGTCCAGGAGATAACCATTACAGGACCGCTTGGGAATAATGACCATAATATAATAACATTTAACATTCCTGCGGTGGGAAAAACACCTCAGTAGTCCAGCATTCTGGCATTTAATTTCAAAAAGGGGAATTATACAAAAATGAGGAGGTTAGTTAAACAGAAATTAAAAGGCACAATGACTAGAGACAAATCCCTGCAAGCTGCATGGAAACTTTTTAAAGACACCATAATAGAGGCCCAACTTAAATGTATACCCCAAATTAAAAAACATAGCAAGAGACCTAAAAAAGAGTCACCGTGGCTTCACCACCATATAAAAGAAGCAATGAGGGACAAAAAGGCATCTTTTAAGAAGTGGAAATCCAATCCTAGTGAAATAAATAGAAAGGAAAATAAACACTGTCAAATCAAGTGTAAAAATGTAATAAGAAAAGCAAAAAAAGATTTTGAGGAACAGCTAGCCAAAAACTCAAAAAGAAATAACAAAATGTTTTTTAAGTACATTAGAAGCAGGAAGCCTTCTAAAAAACCTGTGGGTCCCATAGACGATCGAGATATAAAAGCAGCTATCAAGGACAATGAAGCCATTGCGGATAAACTAAATAATTTCTTTGCTTCAGTCTTCACGGCTGAGGATGTTAGGGAGATTCTCAAATCTGCACTGTCCTTTGGGGGTGATGAATCTGAGGAACTGTCCCAGATTGAAGTGTCATTAGAGGAGGTTTTGGAAAAAATAGAAAAACTTAATGTTAACAAATCTCCAGGACTGGATGGCATTCATCCAAGGGTTCTAAAAGAACTCAAATGGGAAATTGCTGAGCTATTATCTGTGGTTTGTAACCTATCCTTTAAATTGGCTTCCATACCTAATGACTGGAAGGTAGCCAACGTGATACCAATATTTAAAAAGGGCTCTAGAGGCGATCTTGGAACTTACAGACCAATAAGTCTAACTTCTTTACTGGGCAAATTAGTCGAAACAATAGTAAAGAATAAAATTGTGAGGCATGTAGAAGAACATAATTTGTTGGACAAAAGTCAATATGGTTTCTGTAAAGGGAAATCACGTCTTACTAATCTATTAGAGTTCTTTGAAGGGGTTAACAAACATGCAGAGAAGGAGGATCCAGTAGACATAGTATTCTTAGATTTTCAGAAAGCCTTTGACAAGGTCCCTCACCAAAGGCTCTTGTGTAAATTACATGGCCATGGGATAAGAGGGAAGGTTCTTTCTTGGATTTAGAACTGGTTAAAAGACAGGAAACGAAGGGTAGAAATAAATGGTAAATTTTCAGAATGGAGAGGGGTAACTAGTGGTGTCCCCCAAGGATTAGTCCTGGGACCAATCCTGTTCAATTTATTCATAAATGACCTGGAGAAAGGTGTAAGCAGTGAGGTGGTAAAATTTGCAGATGATACCAAACTGTTTAGGATAGTCAAGACAGAAGCAGACTGTGAGGGACTCCAAGAAGATCTCACCAAACTGAGCAATTAGGCAACAAAATGGCAAATGAAATTTAATGTGGATAAGTGTAAAGTAATGCACATCGGGAAAAATAACCCCAACTATACATACAGTATGATGGGGGCTAATTTGGCTACGACAAATCAGGAAAGAGATCTTGGAGTTATCGTGGACAGTTCTCTGAAAACTTCCATACAGTGTGTGGCAGCGGTCAAAAAGGCAAATAGGATGCTAGGAATTATTAAGAAAGGGATAGAAAATAAGACACAGAATATCTTACTGCCCCTGTATAAAACTATAGTAGGCCCACATCTTGAATATTGTGTACAGATGTGGTCTCACCTCAAAAAAGATATTTTGGCCTTGGAAAGGGTTCAGAAAAGGGCAACTAAAATGATTAGGGGTTTGGAACGAGTACCATATAAGGAGAGGTTAAAGTGACTGGGACTTTTCAGTTTAGAAAAGAGGAGACTGAGGGGGGATATGATAGAGGTCTATAAAATCATGAGTGGTGTGGAGAGGGAGGATAAAGTAAAGTTATTTATTAGTTCCCATAACAGAAGAACTAGAGGACACCAAATGAAATTAATGGATAGCAGGTTTAAAACTAATAAAATAAAGTTCTTCTTCACACAGCGTGTAGTCAACCTGTGGAACTCCTTGCCAGAGAAGGCTGTGAAGGCTAGGACTATAACAGAGTTTAAAGAGAAGCTAGATAATTTCATGGAGATTAGGTCCATAAAAGGCTATTAGCCAGGGGATAGAAATGGTGTCCCTCTCTGTTTGTCAGAGGCTGGAGAAGGATGGCAGGAGACAAATTGCTTGATCATTGTCTTCGGTCCACCCTTTTTGGTGCACCTGGTACTGGCCACTGTCGGCAGACAGGCTACTGGGCTAGATGGACCTTTGGCCTGACCCAGTACGGCCGTTCTTATGTTCTTATGAGACCGACCTCTTGGCTGGCCTGTACATGCAGCCCTGCATTGCTGCCAGCCAGGTGGCTCAGCGGGGGGACTGTCCGTATCTGGGAGGCCCTGTGGTAGAGCTTCCAGATGGAGGAGTGAAGACTCCCTTGTGCTTTATTCCACCCTCACATCCTTCCACTTTCCTTTCCCTAGCCCCCCTTCCTGATGTAAAATAAACACGTGTGTTGCCAAAAACAAACTCTGTTTATTGAACAGAACTGCGGTGGGATTGGGGGAAATGAGGGCAGGAGAGGGCAGGCGAGAGGATGGGAGGGGGAGGGGTAAACCTGGGAGGAGGGAGCTGGAAGGGGGAGGAGAAGCTCAGGGTTGGGGGTCTTGCTGGTCCACCTGTCTCCCAGCACTGTGTGTGCTTAGGCCTCGACGTCCCCAGGGTGGAGCGGGTATGGAGGAGGGGGCGGGTGGGGAGTGAGGGGCTTGGAGGGAGGAAGCGGTGGGAGGGGAAGCAGGAGTGGGAGGAGGAGCAATAGCTGGGGTGGCAGCAGGGGCTGGAGCAGCAGGACGCACCAGTCTCTTCACCAGGGTCTGCAGATGGTCGCAGATGTCACAGCCCTGGGCAAGCAACTCTCGCCATCTCTCCTGCCGTAGCTGCAGGTTTTCGTGTACCCAGTGCTCTAGGATGCAGACCTGATTTCGCAGGAGCCCCAGGTGCTGCTGCTGGTACTCCTCCTGGTTCCAGGTCAGCCTGTTGAGTGCCCGGTTGTGGGAAGATGTTCTGGGCAAGGTGGTGCACCCTGCACTCGCAGCTGTGGAGAAACAAGAGAAGTCATCAGTTATCTCTGGGGACACAGTGGATGAAGCCCAGCCCCCTTCTGCAAGGCGAGGATGGAAGGTCTCCGCATCATCAAAGCCGATGTGTTTGCACACAGGCCATGTTTGGCATGTCCTGCTATCCCCGGGAGTGTGGGCTGGCCCAGGACTGCACCCTGCCCCTTTGCTGTATATACTGTGGGGTTGAGGAGAGAGGGGAGATGTGCTCTGCCTCTGCGTAGAGGGGGCTTGTGGAGGGACGGCATCATGCAGTGATGGAGTCAGGAGCATGTCATATGCCTTCATATATACACGCGTGTGGGTAACAGGCCAGGATCCCTGTGTGGCAGCCAACTGGGGCCACATGCCCAGGGTGGCACAGCACATGCACAGGTTGCTGTGTTCTCTGTGGTCAGCAAGGCTCACACGTGAGGTCCCTGGTCTCCCTCTTTTCTCCCCACCCCACATAAGGGGACAGTGATGGCACTCACATGTTGAGGCCTCACTGGCCTCAGATGACACCGGTGACATGGCTGCTGTGACTCCTCAGGGGTTCTGGGTGAGTTCCACGCTCCCTCCAGGTTCCTGCGACTTCCGGCCATTGTTCTCCTCCTCCTCCTCCGTACCCTGGTCAGGGCCCTGGTCCCCAGGCTTGATGACCACCTAGAGTCCAGGGCATCATAATAGGGCCAGGGGTCTGGGTCAGCCCCTGGTTGGAAGCTGCTCCCTGTGGCCCTGGCATAAGCTTGCCGCAGCTCTTTGATTTTCATGTGCACCTGCTCCCGGGTGTGCATGTGACCTTTGGTGGCCAGGCTGTCAGCCATCTGCTTGTAGATGGCCGCGTTCCTTCATCTAGTGTGGTGATTATAGACATTGGAGGCCTCCTCCCAAACCTCAATCAGGTCCATGATCTCCACACTAGACCAGGAAGTAGCCTGCCTTTTGCGGCCCCTGGCAGGCTCCTGGGAGATTCCAGCCTACTCCTAGTGCCAGTGGGTTGTTGGCTCATGCTGGGCCAGGGGCAGCAACTGCTTGCTCTGTGCTGGCAAGCTTGCAGCTGGCACAGGCACTGTGGCCAGAGTCTACCCCTTTAAGGGCTCCGTGTCTGGGAGGGAGCAGAAGAGTTTTCCTGGTTTGGCCTAGAATGGCCGCCAGGGCACCCTGGGAGGCCCCCTATTTCGAAATAAGCATCTACACAGCACTTATTTTGATTTAGCTATTTCAAATTTGGCGTTATTCCTCATGGAATGAGGTTTACCAAATTTTAAATATGCGCTCCACTAGTTCGATTTAATTTTGAAATAACGGTTTGGCTGTGTAGATGCTAGTAAAGTTATTTCGAAATAATGGCTGTTATTTCAAAATAGGTTTGCTGTGCAGACATACCCTTAGACTCAAGACTGATGTTTTTGCTATAGGTTTGTTTGCTATAGGTTTGGACAATGGGGCTTGGACCTCAGACTAAGGCCTCTAAGAACAACTGTAATATTAAATAATTAATAATATAATTTAAACAATTAAGAACACTTGAAGTAAGTTGTACTAAGTATCTCATGAGCTATTCAAACTGTGGCTTGTGTAGTATAGGCATTTAAAAAAATGCACTATATTTAAATCAGTGTCATTTGTTTCTTTGTTCTTTCAAAACAGTAGATGTTCAAAATCTAATTTAATTTTTATAAATTAAATTGCCTGTCCCATGGGTCACAATTATAAATGCTTTAACCACACTGGTGTGGTACACCAAATAAACATACACTTAAATGCACTGATATTGATGAATACTTTCTCCAAAACCCTGTTTCCTGACTCCTATATCCCTGGGTCCTGCATATGATGTCCTGTAATGAGAGGTAGGTACTTTTTGATTAGCGTAAGTATGAGCATTCTACTGTTTATCATCTTTCTTCCACCAATGTGACATCTCTGCTGATTACTCACATTATGGTTAATTTGCAGCTGATAATCAGTCCTAGTTTCTTAATAAACTTCTCATTAAGTGACTGGAGCTGTCACTTTACCTCCATGTTACTTTTCCTAAGTATAATCTGTGACCATTATGCAAAAGAAAAGACTGCTGGACGTCACACATGTCATTTGCAATCATGTACAAAAGCTTCAAAGGGGGCTTGTTAAATAAATGCCCTTCACAATTCATTACTGTAAAACAGAAAAGTATAATTAATCACCATATTGCCACTTCATTGCTGTATTTTGCTTTCTGAAAGGGAGGGTTGCTTAGCCAAAAACTTAACTCATGTTACTTTGGTTATTGTCACTGTATGAAATGGCAGTGTATTGATGTAGGAGTACCCACAGTTTATTGGTGTGGCTAACGTTTTCAGAAGTGGCTGCTGATTTGGGGCACCTCAATTATTGGGAGCCCAACTCAAGACACCTTAAACAGATTTTTAAGGTCAAAGCTCTTCTTAAATGTGGCCCGTAGTATGGAAATAGTACCTAGTTCATCCATGGCACATACTCTATCCGAGCATATGAAATGCTGCCCTCCAGACTTTCCCATCACCAGCTCTGCATGGTTGTTCAGGGGTTGTTCTCTATAACAGTGCATCTGATCTTTTCTCCTGGGACGTTTCCTGGGTTTCCATATACAGTACATACATTGAGTACTCCTGTTCTCTTTTGCCCTACAACAGGGGAGGCCTTTTCTTTTCTTTTCTTTTCTTTTCACAAAAAAGCAGGAGGGGCCTGGAAGGGCAGATATAGTATCTTAAGCTATATTAAACTCCAGTAATTGTTTGCAGCTGACTGGATTTGGGGATGTTGGGCTCATTTTTAGCAATAATGGCTGAAAGGTAATTAATGACCAAATCCAGGAGGTGGGTGAGCAAAACGAAGCCAAGAGGGCCACGTGCAGCTGACAGGAGAACCAGAAATGTGAATTTCCTGCCATCCACACATTTAATTATAAGATCTCAATAATAGCACAGCATTATTATTTTTTTCAGGGAACACTTGCTGCATATATACTCTGTGGCATGTTTCCATTCTATTTATTCTTTGTCTGGCTTCCAATCACATTTTTTAAAATGGCTAAGAAAAGAAATGCCTTTAAAAACATTATGGGGAGGCGTGCACACCACATAACAGTATGCTAGTGCAGCAGCAATCTGCAGTATATGTTTTTTAGCTATCACTGGACATACAGTATCTTTAAATCCTCCTTATCCTTGGGTTTATGTGGACCCTGGTTTTCTAATTACCTCGAGAAGCTCGTTTCAAGTGTGCTTACTTAAATTAAACTCTGCATCCCAGTGTCTAATCTAATTCTTTTATACTTTAATGTTTTAACTACTGCTCTCTCAGAGATATTCTCCACATCTAAGAAGAATGCCCCTTTTCTCTTCTTTTTTTAGCATCTTCTTGAACCAGGTAAAACTACTACTAATAACAATAATTAATAACTATTGATAATAAAACAATTATTAATCATTAATAAATAAAAATATTATGTGAGGAAAGGAAAGCAGTAAGCTTTTAAAATGCATTAATTAAAAAGTTATAGCTTCTCAGTGATGTGAACTAATTTCCAGGGGATTATGCCAATTCGTTATAACTGGGAAACTGCCTTATATATTCAGGACCTGATCCTACAAGATGCTGGGTTCTTTCAGCTTGAAACCTGAGGACAATCTGGCCCAATTCCACAAAGGTACTAAGGCACCTAAACACTAGACTCCAATATCTAAGGCTACCTCTATACAGCAAAACAAATCTTCAGCAGCAAATATCAGAGCCCAGCTCAGCAGAGATGAAGCATGTGTTATGGAGATAATAGCGGTGTAGACATTTGTGCTTGGGCTGGAGCTCAGGTTGTGAAACTGAGAGAGAGGGAAGAGTCTCAAAGCTTGGGTTTCAGGCTAAGCTAGAGCACTTTCTCATAAGAATGACCATGCTGGGTCAGAGCAGTGGACCATCTAACACAACCCAGTCTCCTTCCATAATGGCCAGTGATAGCTGTTTCAGTGAATGAATAAAGGGGACAATTTATTCATTGGTCCAGTCCCAGCTGTAGGCAGTCTCAGTTTTAGGGATATGTAAAGCATGAGGTGTATCCCTGGTCATCTTGGCTTATGGCCATTGGTGGACTGATCCTTGATGAAAATATCTAATTCTTTCTTGAACCGCAATTATACTTTTGGCCTTCACAACACCCTATGGCAATGAGTTCCACTGGTTTACCGTGATTTATATGATATACTTCCTTTTCCTGTCTTGTGACCCCCAGGTTCTTACATTATGTGAAGGGTTAAGTAACACTTCTCTACATTTTCCCACCATTGATATTTTACAGACCTTTATCATACTCCTGTTTCTAGTTACCTGTTTCCTAAAATTAATCTCCCTCTTTTTAATCTTAGCTAATATGGAGCTGCTTCATCCCCCTAATCTTTGTCATTGCCCTTTACTGCACCTTTTCCATTTTAAAATATTCTTTGAAGGTGGGCAACCAGAACTGATTGCAGTATTCAAACTGTGGGCATACCATGGAATTATGTAGCAGCACTGTTTTTTTTTATTATTTATCCCTTTCTTTTTATTATTAATGCCTTTCTTAAAGCATTTTGTTGGCATTTTTGACTGCCACTATATATTGTGAGGATGTTTTCAGGGAACTATCCATAATGTCTCCCCAATTTCTTTCTTTAAAAGTAACAGATCATTTAGGCCCCAGAAATGTGTATGTATAGTTGGGATTATTTTTCTACCGTTCATTACTTTGCATTCATTGATGTTGAATTACATTTGCCATTTTGTCACCCATACACCCAGTTTTGTGAGATCCCTGTGGAATTTTTTGCCATCATGTTTGGACTTAACTACATTGAATGTTTTTGTATCATCTTCAGATTTTGCTACCTTGCTTTTCACCACTTTTTCCAGATTATTTATTAATTTGTTGAAAAGTGCAGATCCCTTGGGGGATCCTGCTACTTATCTATTTCCATTGAGCCAGTTACTCAGTCATGAAAGGATCTTTCCTCTTATCCCATTACTGCTTTCATTATATAGATATATATATATATATATACACACACACACACACACACTGGGGATTGTGCTGAAATAGATACAGTGAGGGTTGGTTTAATGGGTCTAGTGAAGACCCATTAATTTGACCATAGAGAGCTCTCTGGTCAACTTCAGTACTTCACCAGAACAAGAGGAATAAGTCAAGTCAGTGGGAATGCAGCTCCCATATACACAGGGTGGTGTAGATACCACAATAAGTTAACTCAAGGTATATGTTGACTCCAGATTCATTATTCATGTTGCTGGACTAGTGTAATTTAAGTCAATTTACCCCAGTAGTGTAGCCAAGGCCTTAATTTACTAAGGAACTTTGGTAAGGATCATTGTCAAAGACTTTCTGGCTCATCCTTGTCCACATGCATTTGTCCACCACACAAAATTCTAATACTTTGGATGAGGCAAAAGCTGTTTTAACTCATCCTCAACATATGATGTTCATCTATGTGTCTGATAATTCTGTTTTCTACTATAATTTCTATCAATTTGCTTAGTACTGGAATTGGATTTACTGCCCTTTAATTGCTAGTATTGGCTCTGGAAATTGTTTTTAGAGGTTGGCATTACATTAGTTATTTCCAGTTGTCTGATACACAGGCTGATTTAAGTGATAGTTAACTGAGTTCCTTCATCACTTTTGATGCATACCATCTGGTGCTGGTGACTTATTGCTGCTTAATTTATAAGTTTGTTTCAAAACTTCCTCCTTGGGACATGGGTCTGCAGCATCCATTCTGAGTAATGTCCTAGTAAGGGATATGGGACTGAACAAGTTCCTAATGACTTGGACAGCTCTGTCCATGACATCACTTCCAACAGAGGCTCTCTCTGCTGAAAGGAAGGGCTCCATAAATATCTGTTTTTTTCCCCCTAGATTGTGTATGGTTTGCCTCATATTATCAAATGTCTTCTGTATAAAACTTCAGCAAGGAAACTAAATATATAGTGAATATTACACTATACAATCATATATTATTTCTCTTTATTTGGCAAATTCAGCTATTCAGCTTGGGGACAGGACTCCTGACAAGCACTATAATTTTTTTTATTGATGTCTATAAAATAAGCTAATCAGTTCCCAGAAACCAATTGTTTTTCAATAAGGAACAATTGCAAAGATTTCATTGTCTGCAACTGTTTTGAAAAGGTATTTTGACTGGATTAAATTTTTAGTTACACACCATCATCAACTTCCTGTCACATTTCAGTGTTATTGAGTTGAAACAGAAGTGGAATTTTATATCATTTATTCTACAGCACATATTGTGTAATTATTCAAATGCTTCATTTTTATTTGTGCTTTCCTATTTGTTTTAAATGTTATTACCTGCTTCAGTGCTTTTTCATTTTAGTGAACACACTGATAAATATTTCTATCAATTGAAGATGTGATTTTTGCATAAGTATCTGAAATCCTGCTACCATGGTTTAACAATATTAGACAGCGAACATATTTGTAGAAGCAATTAAAAACTGTATGTATATATCTGATTATTGAGTTATTTGTTAATACTATTAAGGGTTTATTTATTTTTAAAACTTTAAAATTGTCTTTTTCATTGGCAGTTTCAGACAAGTCAGGGCTACCCCAATCAATGATTTTCATAGAGTCATAGAATACTAGGACTGGAAGTGACATCAAGAGGTCATCGAATCCAGTCCACTGCCCTCAAGGAAGGACCCAGTACTGTCTAGACCATCCCTGATAGACATTTATCTAACCTCCTCTTAAATATCTCCAGAGATGGAGATTCCACAACCACCCTAGGCAATTTATTCCAGTGTTTAACACCCTGACAGTTAGGAACTTTTTCCTAATGTCCAACCTAAACCTCCCTTACTGCAGTTTAAGCCCATTGCTTCTTGTTCTATCCTCAGAGGCCAGGAAGAACAAGATTTCTCCCTCCTCCTTGTGACACCCTTTTAGATACCTGAAAACTGCTATCATGTCCCCTTTCAATCTTCTCTTTTCCAAATTAAACAAGCCCAATTCTTTCAGTCTCTAGACCAGTCTCTAGGTCTAGTCTTTCAGTCTCTAGGTCATGTTCTCTAGACCAGTGATTCTCAACCTTTTTTTGCTCATGGCCCCCTTCTGAGCCTCATTCATCATACGCCTGGCAGTTAAGTTTGGGTGACCCCCTCAGAAACTTACTGTGGTCCCCTAATGTTCCGTTTTTTCCCCATGTGGTCCCCTAGAAGTAAGGCATGTCCCCCCGGGGAGCCACATGGCCTATGTTGAAAACCACTGCTCTAGACCTTTAATCATTCTTGTTGCTCTTCTCTGAACTGTCTCCAATTTCTCCACATCCTTCTGGAAATGTGGGGCCCAGAACTGGACACAATACTCCAACTGAGGCCTAATCAGTGCAGAGTAGAGTGGAAGAATGACTTCTTGTGTCTTGCTCACAACAGACCTGTTAATGCATCCTAGAATCATGTTGCCTTTTTTTGCAATAGCGTCACAATATTGACTCATATTAAGTTTGTAGTCCACTATAACCCCTAGATCGCTTTCTGCCTTACTCCTTCCTAGACAGCCACTTCCCATTCTGTATGTGTGAAACTAATTGTTCCTTCCTAAGTGGAGAACTTTGTATTTGTCCTTATTAAACTTTATCCTGTCTACCTCTGACCATTTCTCCAATTTGTCCAGATCATTTTGAATTATGACCCTATCCTCCAAAGCAGTTGCAGCCCCTCCAGGCTTGGTATTATCTGCAAACTTAATAAGCGTAGTCTTTATGGCAATATCTAAATCTTTGATGAAGATGTTGAACAATTTGGTCCCAAAATAGACCCCTGCGGAACCCCACTTGTTATACCTTTCCATCAGGATTGTGAACCATTAGTAACTACTCTCTGGGAACGGTTATCCAGCCAGTTATGCACCTACCTTATAGTAGCCCCATCTAAGTTGTATTTGCCTAGCTTATTGATAAGAATATCATGCAAGACCGTATCAAATGTCTTACTAACGTTTAGGTACACCACGTCCACTGCTTCTCCCTTATCCACAAGACTTGCTATCTTATCAAAAAAAGCTATCAGATTGGTTTGACATGATTTGTTCTTTACAAACCCATGCTGGCTGTTCCACATCACCTTATCATCTTTCAAGTGTTTGCAGATGATTTCCTTAATTACTTGCTCCATTATCTTTCCTGGCACAGAAGTTAAACTGACTGGTCTATAGATTCCTGGGTTGTTTTTTTTCCCTTTTTATAGATAGACACTATATTTGCCCTTTTCCAGTATTCTGGAATCTCTCCTGTCTTCCATGATTTTCCAGAGATGATCGCTAAAGGCTCAGATATCTTCTCTATCAGCTCCTTGAGTATTCTAGGATGCATTACATCAGGCTCTGGTGACTTGCAGACATCTAACTTTTCTAAGTGATTTTTAACTTGTTCTTTTTTTAATTTTATCTTCTAAACCTAACCCCTTCCCACTAGCATTCACTATGTCAGGCATTCCTTCATCAGACTTCTCGGTCAAGACCAAAACAAAAAAGTAATTAAGCACCTCACAAAAATGTAGAAATGGAATGAGTTCCTACGTAGAGTTTCATTTTCATTTTTCTATAGATCCGGAGACTAAAGGTTGGAGAAGCATGGGTAAGGGTTGACTGAATTATGAAGTTAATTAGTCCATTTGTGATACGAGCATTTAGTCCATTTGTGAACTAAGTTCCTCATAGTTCACAGACGTTCATGGGGGAAAGAAGTGGTAGAAAAATAAAACTCATATCTACGCTAGCACCATCGCCTGGGTGTGTCTATGGATCTTGTGTTTTTTTCTTCATGTATAGCCAGATTCTACCTCCTTTATCTATGTGAAGTAGAATCTTATAATGCATGTTGTTCCACTGAAAGCAATGGGAGTATTCATTTAGTAAGGGACTAATCAACATGACTAAATGTGGCAGACTTGTATCCAGAGATTATCACATTCTCAGTGAATGGACCAGGTCTTTCTTTAGCATGTATATAGGGGTAATTTTTGGTTAAAAGTTTTCAATCAATTTTACCTTTTTTTTTAGCATTTTTGCAATATCCCATTTTTAAAATGAAACCTGAAACAAAAAGTCATTTGGATATTCATTTTCTCCTTCCTTGCCTCCTTTCTCAGTAGAAAAATTGAAAAAGTAAAAATGTAGAGAAAGAAGGGCTGGGGAAGAGGAAAAATCAAATTAAAAAAACCCCCAAAATGTTGAAAACTAACATTTTTGGTAAAATATTTCAGTTAAAAAATGTGTTCCTTTCCAAAACATTCCCAACAAAAAATTATTTTCACATTTTGGGGGAAATTTTAATGAAAAATTCTTTCTATTTTCCAACCCATCCAGGGTGGAGCTATGCCTATAATACAGTATATTAACAGCACAGAACCCTTCACACAAAGAAACCCAAGAACTGTGACTATACTCTGCCACTTACCTATCCCTAAGATAGACCAACACAGCAGCTCTTCCCAGACCATAGAGAGAGAATTACACAAAACTAGGGTAATGGAGGCAACCATTTGGAAAGTACCCTTTCTAATTCTGCAGGGCCAAGGTTCATTATCCTTCAACCTAAGACTACGTCTGGATTACAAGCCTCTTTCGAAAGAAGAGCATCTAGACTACAACCACTTATTTCAAAAAAGTGAGCCACATTTTCGAAAGAGAGCACCCAGGCAGTCTGTTTGCATTGAAGAACATCTTTTTTTCAAAAGAGCACTTTCAAAAAAAGGCGTTATTCCTCATAAAATGAAGTTTACCACATTGTTCTTTTGATTTAATCACCGTGTTCTTTTGATTTAATTTCAAAAGAACACAGTGACAATCTAGATGAAAGGGAAGTTTTTTCGAAAAAAGGCAACTTTTTTTGTAAAAAACCAGTAGTCTAGACATACTCTAAGAGATCAAGGTGCTATATATGGTGACAAAATTTAGTAAGTGAATAGGGATACTCAGTCGCTCAAAGGAAGTACTGAACACCTTGTAAAATTGGGCATAAGATCCTCAAGAGATGGCAGTATCTGTTATTAGTTTTAGGCCCTAAAGCATGATCTTCCATATGTCTCAACATCACATTGGGTTGCTCGCTGAATATGTCCCATGATATCACTTCCATGTGTTTTACTTTTAGGAACTTTACTTCTAAGGGAGACAAGAAGAAAATGCTCTCAAATATCAGACATTATCACAGAGACAAGGTGGGCTATATAATTTCTTCTAATGAACCAACTTCTGCTTGTGAAAGAGACAGGCTTCTGTGTTACACAGAGCTCTTTTTCAGATCCTGAAAACATTATAGCCTAGTTATAGCCTTCCATAGAGAGAGATTAAAACATCAATCAGAAAGACTAAGATTGTGTTATAATCGTTCAGACCTTATGCTTTTCGTTCCCTTAAAGGAAGTACTAGCAGTAAGGGAGGAAGAGATTTTCTGCACATTGCTTGCTAATATTTTTTCACTTCCTTTGCATATTTTAATGTAATCAGCACAGCTCACATCTGCGTAGCAATCAAATTACAAAGTCAACATAATCCAATGAAATACTGAAGAGCCAAATAATCAAATTCAGGTTAATATTAATTGCTGTAGTTTCTGCACCTGGATTTATTTTAAATAAATAAAGAAAGAAAGACCAACGTAACTTTCTCCAGTTAGGCATTATGTTCAAAGTTAAAAGAAAGCTGATTGTTTTTGTTTCATTCGTAGCTATTTTTTCTTCTTTGATTTTGAGTTCTTCATATATGTGTGCATAAAGACATCTATCAAGCACCTCATAGCCCTTGTATCAATTTTCTTCTCCAAAAATGTTAAAAAATATTAAGTAATATGTCATCTCTAAGAGGTGTCATGCATTTACAGAATCTCTGCTATACCTTGGCCTTCAAACAGGCTCCTGTAAGTGAGTGCCAAGCACGAAGGGCTATCCTTTTCCACAAGAGTGGGCCAAGCAGTTTCAATGCCTCTTTGAGTGGCTTTGGGTCTTCCTCACCCTGTTTCTCACTATCACCTCTTAAAATTTAGTTCAGACTTATGTGGGACTTTTCCTTCTCAAGAGTAACACAACTAGTAAAGTGTTTTCAGTGAGGCGGGGCAGTCAATCTTTTCAAAACAAAGCGGAATGTATTAATCACCCCAAACATAGCATAAGAAAGTCTTTAGGTCAGTATGGGGCGAGTAAACTTTAGACAGAGTCAGCACTGGCAAAAGTAATGGGTTTTTTTTCATGCTATGATTCTCTGAGATCCATCTCTGCCACTCTGACCCTTTCTTGTCTTTCTCTGTTTTTATATCAGAGAGACCTTTTCTCTCCACAGCTACAGCCTTAAGAAACATTTTGTTCTCACCTTTTCTTTTCCTCTCAAATATGAGCTCTTAATGCCATGAATTTTGGGTTTAGACATGGTTTCTGTTGCCTGATGCTCAAAATAGTGTTTTATTGTATTTTCATAACAAGCCCATTGCACATTACTTGTTAAAATACAATGTAAACAATAGTTAGATTTGTCATGGCTAGTGACCTATATAATATCTTTATAGTTGATTACATATTCAGTTGTCCATATATGGTAGGTTGAAGTGTAATTGACCAGTCTGTTATTTCTAAAATATTTTTTCTTCTTAGGCCTGGGATTGCTACACTTTGAATACCCATCTTCACTGTAAATAGCTATTATTTCCAGTCAGTGGGGTGCACCCTTAAAAACTTACATCTGTTAAAATGATAAATTTTATTTTGTTGGGTTATCTTATATTTCTCTTGCTTTCATTAACCTGAATTTATACATGGATTAACTTTGTTTATTTGCAGTGTAATAAGGACTGAATCATTTATAACAAAAGCTATGGTTTAGTACGGCACATGACAAAAGAATGACCTCATTTTTCCCTCTTTGAGTTTTACCATTCCTCTTAATTAAAATACATGTTTCCTTAGTTTGATTTTCCCAGGTCATTAGCACAAATTTATATGTTTTAGATGCAGTTGCAGTTGTTACATAAAGATGTTCATTTTTTATTTCCTTAGCATACACATACTTTTACATATTTACTAGAACACTTGACTGCTAAAATGGATTCTCACATTCAATTGTGTCAGAAGGCATGCTCATCTCCTTCACTTGTGCACTTGTTTTAGCAAGAATTAGCAACACTATTTTTACCCAAGCTTTTTAGAGGGAATTTTATTCTAGCAGTTAAACTTGTTAAATATTTGGAAACACAAACTTTATAAACCAATACATTTTAACATGCCAGAAAATAAAATATGATAAAAATGAACAAAAATAAGTTTAAATGTAGGCTTTTGCAAATACTCCATGGGTCACAAACTGTTATCATATTTGCATGGGGTTCGGTGATAAATGTAGAAGTCTACTGAAATTAATTTGGTTATCTTTAACATTTTGTAGCATCTCCAGACATCATATGTATTGAAACACTTTGAAACTATAACATACTATAACTATATTTTAATAAGGACACAAACACGTGCATAAAAATGTGTAGAGTTATATAATTTTATCAATATTACTTTTGCTTTAATTGTGACATTTTCTGTCTACAATTTTTTCCTTGAACAAAAATCCTTTGATTAATAAACAGCAACAACCTTTTTGTTTGAAATTCCATTATTTATTGAGACTAATTTCTTTATTTGTTGTACATATATTATAACTGGGGCCTTTCTTAACTTTGCATAATAAAATAAATACAATAAAATGGTACTATGATGGCTATGTCCCAATCATAAAATCAAAATAGTGTGATACAATGTATGTTAAAACTTATTTATCATTATAAGTATAGAATTGGCTTTCATTGCAGCAAAATTAAAACAAAAATTAGTTACATGATACACACAATATAGAAATATAGGTAAATTATTGGCTTTGAGAGAGAGAGGGATTAAAGTAATTAAATTAAGGGCATCTGGAAACCAGGATGTTTGTTTTTATTATGGCTTTTGGAGAAAAGTAGGGGTTGCTACCAGTTCCCATAAAATGTGAATTTGTTCTGCAAGTCCTTGTTGCTTTTGCTTGCACTTCAAATTGGTTACAGGAGTGCCCTGCTTTCCTACAGATTACTTTCTGGGCCACTCCATACGTATTTTTTAAGATTTCAAGCCTGTTTTGGAAGCCTAATTTCTCTCCTTTTTGCTGGCTGCATTTTATTTGGCAATCTCCTAGTTTTCACTTAATTTATTGTAATCTGTAAACAAAAGGGTTATTACATTTCCTTATACCTTCTGGTTGCTGTTTTTATTTTGATCATATTGTAGTTTTGACTCTTCTTTTATTCGTTTGATTTGTTTCCTAACTTGCTTAGCTTTTATTTCATATAATGAATTCTGGAGGTTGTTTCTGTGCCTTATATTTTGAATGGTTGAATTGCCCCATATTTAGTTAAATATTTTCGCACAAAAAAATTCAAGAGCTCCTTTATTACTTTTTGGCTGTCATTACTGCTAACTGTAAGGTCCTGGTTTTTCACTCTTATAGCCTTTGCTGTATCTGGGCCTTTTGCCCAGAAAGTTTCACTTATAATTAATCTTTATATATTCTTAAAGTATGGCTTTTCACCCAGGAATTCCTAAATTATTGGCATTTCTCCTAAAGTGTTTTACTGTGCACTATCTGCAAAACTGGATACTTTAAAAAGGCAATTCACTGCAGTAACTCTTATTATAACACCTCCCTCCTGAAGGCCTCATCTGGCACCTGGCTGGTTGCACAAGTGTAGGTGAGATTTACAAGAACTATAGTTCCACTGCTTACTATATGTTATATGTGCCAAGCAGCTAGGCTGCAAACCCTCACTACCTGATTTGATTGACATTTTGGCTAGAGAGCGCCTGACACAGCTCACCAATTTGTGGGTAACTTGTACAGTCAATTGCTTGACCACACTCTGGTTCATTACTAAATATACTCAAGAGACATAATAACCAATGTCAGAGAGAGGTTTTGTGCTATGAGTCAATAACAATATAGGTCAGGACAAAGCTTCTATATGATACCAGTCTCCAGGAAGCTATCTTTTATAGCATTGTTACATTCATCTTAGTGAATCCCAGAGTTAACACATTAGGCCAGATGATTTTACAAGTTATAAAATAACTTTCAGGTCACTAAAATCCAACTCACCAGTTCTTCCACATTCCTTAACTTGTTATTGTGTTACTGTCCTCATCTTTGTTTTGGATAGTAGCATTCTAGCTCCTGGTCAATGAATGCACCTCCTAGGTGTGTAACAGGGTACTCTAATTGTATATCTTTGCCCTTTTCTTTTGCAGCATTTCACCAGTGGCCTGTGAGAATAACCCCCTAACTGTGCTACAGCAAAACACCTGATCCTGACTGTTTTCTCATCTGCTTAAATCAAAACTTATTTCAGCTAAGGTTGTGTTTAATGGGATACTTAACACAAATGAACTGAATTATAAAAGACAGGACAATTTTGGCTACATATCTGTCCTTAATATTATGTTTTTCATGTATTCTTTTATACATATCTGTCTGTTTGCTTGTCTGTACAATACAAATTATACTAGACAGCACATATTGGTCAACAATCCTTATTAGGGTAGGTCACATAAATGGGATTTCAGTAAAGTTCAAAGTTTATAAATGGCCTATACTGTTGCAAAGTCTAATTTCAATTATGTAATGTGTCTTAAAAGGGAGCAGGTAGAATGCAGTGGTGGGAATAGGAATAAAATCTAAGGCATCATAGATAAGAACAGATTTAACAGAATGAATGTGTAAACTATGAGATCAATCCCAGTTTAATAAGACTTAGGGCCAGGTACAGCAACCTCTCACATGCAGGATTCTGATGGAAGTAAATGGAGTGTGACAAAATTGGACCCTTAGTCCTCCCATTTTCTCTGATATGCATGCAGGATGGTAATGGGAAATTGGGAAGTAGCTATCCATTATGACATTAGAGTGTTGTATGATTTCACTTGGGCAATTGACACCACCAAGATCAAGTCAAAGCCTATAGAAAGTAGGTTGGGGACATTAGTTATAAGGTTCTTGAATATGTTTCTGTGCTGCTGATAGACCATAATAACATTGAGACCTGTGCTATAGTACAGAATTTGTTTGCAGCCAGAATGTCAGTAGCAACCAGAATTGTCAATGGGAGCAAGCATGAATGATAATAAAACCTTTGTTTGCTACTACTTTAAAGAAGTGTTCACGTCTTTAATTACATTCAAAGTTGAGGAAGCAATAGAAGCTGAAACAATGCAATGGGTCTTTCTTTGCCCATAGCTAATTCAGAGTTATATTGGAGATGGGTAAAAAGTTTCATGCTCAAATCAGACTGAATTGATTTTTTCTTTTCAACACAAAAGTGTGCCTCTTGATAATGCTGCTAAGTTTAGTTTCACCGTAGGAGAAAAGTAATTTGTGCCTATGAAATTACTTTATACTTGGAATAAACAACATTTAAATGTGCAGGAGAATTTCAAGTGAAGTTAAATCTCACTCTCTGGACCTACCATTAGCTATCTGAATATCATGCACACATGACTAGCAGCAATCAGAGTCATGGCTAGAAGAAGCAAGATTGCACATGGGCTGTCTGCAAAATGAACAGAAGAAGCATTTGTTTCATCTTTTTTTTTCTCACATGTCTTTAATGGAGGAGTTAGTACCTAAAAGGGAACAATCTGAAGGGGAAAGACAGTCTGGAAGATTATAGCAATGTTTTAGGAGTTAAAGCCTGTCTGTCTGTCTGTCTACACATAGAGGAGTGGGGAGAGAATGCTGCCTATCTTTCATTTTGTTCCTTTTGCTGTAATTGGTGACAAAGGACCAGATTTTAAAATGTTTTTTAGGTGTTTCCTAATACAGATCAATGTTCCCTTTAATCTTTTCCATCCATGTGCAGAATAAATTTTTATGTGCACCAAGGCATATGTAAATGTTCCCACCAGTAGAAAAGAAAAAAAACCCAGCTGTGGGGGCTATGCTAATGAGCTGAGTGGTCACACAAGTATATATCTTATAGGGAAGACGGATGCAGATAGGCACCCAGTGACATTTTCAGGAATTCTTAAAAACCTAAGACTCATTACTTTTGAAAATGTGGCCCAAAGCCCATTGTGGGGAAAAGAAGTGCTCCTGTTGCTGTCAATGGGCTTTGGATCAGAGTCAAAGACCCAGATCCACAAGGTATTTAGACTCCTAACTTCCACTGAAGTCAATGGATGCAATATATCTTTGGGTATGTCTACACTTGCCCCCTAGTTCGGACTAGGGAGGCAAATGAAACATACCAAAGTTGCTAATGAAGCGCGTGATTTAAATATCTCACTCTTGATTAGCATATTCGTGGTCATTCGCCATTTTAAAATGCCGGTTGCCCGATTTAACTTGCCATGTGTAGACGTGGTAGTCCGATCCAAAACCCTTCCCTCAAATTAACTGTTACTCCTCGTGCAATGAGGAATAACAGTTAATTCGAGGGAAGGGTTTTGGATAAGCCTGTTATCACTTTTGAAGGAAAATATACGTATGTACCATGCCTTAAACTTTTTACTGTTACCTAAAAAAGAAAAATATAAGACAAAAAATGACCCTTTTTTACTTAACACAAATACATGATGAGTTTCAACTGGTTGTAAAGATAACCAAATATTATCACAAAAGCTGTGCTTTTTTTGAAACCTCATTTTAGCAAGGCACTTAAGCATGTGCTTTACTTTCAGCACATGAGTCTAATCATATGTTTAAAAAGTTAGGCATATGATTAAGGGCTGAACTGAGGTTTAAATGGCAAAAAAGCTGATATTTTTGCTGATCCAAACTGATGCATATTGATGAGTGAAATTGTTTTTTTTTCTTATAACTCTAGATGGCCTTCTACAGGCATCTATGACAAAAGCCATTAAATTTATTCAAATATACTTTCACCAACATGGACTGTTGATGCTTCTTGCAGGGCTTAGGCAATTCAAAAGAGCTGCATATGAAGGTGAAGGATTTTGCAATATAATATTCTAACTAGTTAGATGGCTGATCAAAATAATTTTTATCACGGCCTTTCTGATTGGCCTGAAGTATAAGGAGAATATACTTAGCATTTATATACTGTTATTTTATCTTCAAACACGGTACTAAAGTTAACAATGGAAATTAATCCTCATAAGACCTCTGTGAAGTAAATACAGTAACAATAATACACAATTAATAATCCTTTACTCTTCTATAGTGCCTTCTATCTGAAGATCTCAAAGTGCTTTGTGTATTTTAATGGATAAATCCTCACAGAGGTATTGTGAGATAAGGCTGAAACCACCCAATAAGTATCATTAGTCCCATTTTACAGGTCTAACAATGATAACATCTCCACTTATATAAAACCTTTCATTTGTGTGTCACAAAGCTGTTTACAGCTATTTATAAAGCATCCCAACATCTGTGAGTCAAATTTCCTCCTCATTGGCCAGAAGCTAAATTGAGCCACAGAAAGACTAAATGACCTCTTGAGTTGAGTTGGGGCTAGAACTCAAATTGTCTGATTGCTAGTTTTGTGCAATAAGCCTGATAGCACATTGCCTAAACACTATGGGTATGTCTACAATACAACACTATTTCGAATTAACTTAATTTGAAATAGTTAATTCAAATTAAGCTAATTCGAATTAACACATCTACACACAAAAACTATTTTGAAATAGCATTTTGCTATTTCAAAATAGCACGTCCACACTGAGTGGACCCTGAACCAAAGTTAAGGCTGGCCGGAACCAGTGCCAGCAGGGAATCAGGTTAGGACTTAGTGTGTGGGGCTGCTTCCTGAAGCTAACTAAGCTCTGTGCTTAAAGGGACCCGACCCCCATCCCCAGACAGTCAGTTCTCAGGGTTCCCCACTTGCTTGTCTACCTCAATGCGGAACAGCAAAGCAGCCCTGGAGTGCCCTGAGTGCCTGCACTTGGGACACCACAGCACTCGGCCGCATGGAGCCAGAGATACTCCTGGGCATGCTGGTGCATCTCGTGGGATCGCTGTCATCAGCTTGGCTGCACTTGCTGCAGTCTGCCATCCGGGAGGTCCATCTGGGGGCTGTCAGGATCCAAGAGGTCCTTCCAGAGAGCGTCCACCTTGAGGAGCCCTCAGAGCCACCTGGTCCACCCCACCGGGGGCTCGTGCACCGTTCCTCCCTCATGTCCTTCCACTTATCCCTTCCTAGCCTCCCTTCCTGATGTCAAATAAAAGACATATATGTTCAAAAATAGAAATTGGGTTTATTGAACAAAACTGGGGTGGGGAGGAAGATGAACTTCTGGGGAGACTGGGAAAAGGAGGTGGGAGAGGGGAGGGGGAAAGCTGGGAGAGGGAGCTGGAAGGAGGAAGCAAGAGGAAGAAGAGGGAGGGGAAGCTCAGGGCTCAGGGTTGGGGGTCTTGCCAGACCAACTTGATTTTCATGTTAACCTGCTCCTGGGTTCGCATGTGGCCTTTGGTGGCCAGGCTGGTAGCTATCCTGCCATAAACGGCCACCTTCCTCCGTCTAGTATGGAGATCATGGACGTTGGGGGCATCCCCCCAAACCTGAAGAAGGTCCATGATCTCCACCCTGGACCAGGATGGTGCCCACCTTCACCACCCCCTGGCAGACTGTTCCTGGGGAACGGTGGAGGGCTGGCTGCCAGTGTCTTGCTGGCTCATGTTTTGGGGCCACTGGGTCAGGAGCCCCAGTGGCCATTGCTGGCTCTGGGCTGGCAGGCTTAGAGCTGGCACAGGTGCTGTGGCTGGGGTCTACCCCTTTAATGGCTCTGGGATTGGGGGAGAGGAGAGTAAGTTTTCCTGGTTGTGCCCAGAGTGGCCACCAGGGCTCCCTGGGAAGGGCTGGAGGCTCCCTATTTCGAATTAAGTGTCTACACAGCACTTAATTTGATATAACTATTTTGAATTTGGCGTTACTTCTCAAAGAATGAGATTTACCAAATTCGAATTAAGCGCTCCGCTATTTCGAATTAATTTTGAAATAGCGGTTTGCATGTATAGACACTATTAAAGTTAATTCGCAATAACGGCTGTTATTTCAAATTAACTTTGCAGTGTAGACATACCCTATCACAGCAAGAAACCTCACTGGCCCATCCTGGGCTCTGGTTCTGCCACAGATATATTTTGTGATGTGGGGCAATCTTTGAAATCATTGTGTCAGCGACCCATAGTTGAACCTAGACCTAGCTCATTGCCTTCAGGTGACTCAGCTAATGAACCAGCATCCTGAGTCCATTAGGAACATTTTTAAATCACGCCACAAGCATAGATCCCTACTTGCTCAATAGTTTTCCATACCTGGAGCTATGTTTCTGGCCCTACTTCTGTGCTCAGCTCCTCTCTCATGCCTAGCCCTAGCTCATGGCTCCTCTCCTGCTCTGGCTGATACTCAGCCCCATCTCAGTTCATGTGGTATTGTTTGGTATTGGACTTCTGACCATGGCTCTGAACCACAGCTCCAGATTCCTGGCCGTTGGCCCTGAATCATTCCCCGAGACACAGTAACTCGGCTCCTGACTAGAGCTCTGGTCATTAGGCCTGGTCCACTCTGCTCCAAACACTAGGCCAACCTCTTGCCCTGATCATTAGGCAAGACTGCCCACGGCCTGGGTCTTCACATTCTTCAGCATTTGTGCATTATAGTTTATCCAGCTACACAATGGGGATACATATAGTTCTCAACCTCATAAAACAATTAATGTCACTTATAAAATCCTTAGAATGCATCTACACTGCACCCTAACCTCAAAATAAGATACACAATTTGCGCTATGCAAATTGTGTATCTTATTTTGATTGAATTTCAAAATAGCGTATTTAGAAATTTGGCGCATCTACATAGCACCAAATTTCAAAGTAACACACTATTCTGAGACATCCCTTAACCCTTGTGGAGCAAGGGTTACAAGGATGCCAAAATAGTACGTCTGCTATTTCGAGACCTATCTTGAAATAGTGGGTGCATTCAAAAGATACGAAGTAGCTATTTCTGGTATCCCCAAATCACCCCTTTGTGTAGATGTGCCCTGAGATGAAACATCTATGTAACTTAGCCCATATCATAGAATAACTAATTTACAATTACTCTTGACTGTACTAGAATTAGATATTAAAAATGTTGACAACTGAAGATGAAGATAAAACTGGCAATCTCAAAAACAGGAGAGTGCCCAAAATCTACCTTTCCACTTCAAAGGTAATAAAACACTTCTGTCAGTGAAGGAAAAAGATGAAGAGAAATATTTTCTTAGGCTGGCAAATATATAACCATTGACCTTTTTAGGAAGGGTGCCTGGGCCATAGTGTGCAATACTCTATGATGATGACATGGGAGGCCTCCAGAGTTTTACCTCTGTCTGCCCAATTCTCAAACAATAGCAACAAAAAAAGACTGTAAAAACCTTTCCATGCAGTTCAATCTTTTAGGGCAGTTTAACCAGGCCATTTGAAATTTCCCAGGCTTGACACATCACCAAGATGATGCATCATGCCCCATTACACTGTGACACGGTGTCAGTGGCACAGCTTGTGCTCATCCCTCTCCCTTGTGTCTGACTACTAGGCTGCTGCTATATGGGCCTGTTTCTTTCACATTATCAGAGGGGGAAACAGATGCGGGGGTGAAGGGAGGGGGAAGGGAGGATGAGAGGAATGCTTCTCTTTTCTGGCTCGTCCTTGCCACTGCTTACAGTCTATAAATACAATGTCTGTAATATGAGGTACTTCAACCTCAGCTATTATTTCTCTGTGCACAAGGACAGCAAGTTTGTCACCTGGAATTAAAAGGGCCTTTCTACATAGAAGGAGCCTTTTCCTTTTCCTGGTTGTGAATGGGGTGTTTTGTTTTAGATTAAAAAGCAAATTTTATTCTCTACCCTTCTCCTAGTTCTATCCTGGTACACTGCAATTCTAATTCTGCCTTCTTTTGCTTATGCCTCTTTTTTGCTTATGTCCAGATAAATCTGTTAGATCAGGTCTACACTAGACCCAGCAAGTAAGCTTAAGGTACACAACTCCATCTTCACAAACTGTGTAGCTGCCTGGAGTCAGTTTACCTTAAACTGAGCCTTAAACCCACACTGCAGAAGGCTAATGAGAGCAAACACTCCAGTCAGCTTCCCATATGCCTGGCAAAAGGAGGAGTACCAGATGCTACTGAGGAGTTGCCCTCAGTGTTCCATTTACATGGTTTTGCTAAATCAAACACCTGAAAATTGACTTTCGGAGTGTCAATATTCTGAGGGTATAGATACATGCCTATGGCCCACTCTTTAAGGTGCCACAAAACCCCTAGTTGTTTTAGCAAGGTGTGGTCTTTGATCAAGATAGTTTCCCTCACCCTCAGTTTCCTCTCCAGTTTCCTGTCCAGGCAGAACCCATCACTAAGATCAGATCACTTGTGTCCTTAAAGGGAAGGATAAAATATGGAGTCTCTTTCTCTTCCTTATATTCCCAAAGAGATTGCCTTTACTTTACAATTCAGGAATGCCTCCTTGGGATTCAGTCTCCTGTATGTGGGGTATAGGAGCCATGTTAATTCTCTGTATCTCAGGTTCAGACTCCAGATAAACCCAAACAAATAAAAGCTTTCTGCTGGTTTAACCACACACTTACTAGCACTTCTAAGATAGAAATGTTGTAAAAAAAATTACATAATTACTGACATTATTATACCAGCACTGGTTTCAGTGTAGACCTGGCCAGAGAAACCCATTTTTAATTCATGGAATAATAACACACCCCTACCTTTACTACTAGTAGAAATAGTAGTATGTCCCTTTATGTCAGGAGCAGCACTGAGTACATATGCTTCAACATTAGTAAGTACAGTGAAAGTTGTTTTCCAGTAATATTAACTGTTAATCACAATAATCCGATTTAACTTCATTCTTTAACGTTTGTGTCATGCAAGAGAGAGGCCCAGTGATTTAGAGTAGATTTAGAAGCTTGTTCTTACAAACTTCTAATGATTCTAGAAACATGAAAATACATGAATTAAGAGATTGTTTTACACTTTAAAGTAAAGAGTTGATTTGATTAGCCTGGGGCATTTGAGGAGATAAAAGATATAGTGCAGCTGTTTTCCTTTGTGTGTGTGTGTGTGAGAGAGAGAGAAGAGGAACTGAAAAGCAAGATAGAGAGTATATTTATAGCATACTTTCATCTCATCCTGTCAAGTCTTAAAAGGGGTCTGACCTAAATATTTAAAATTAGTGTACCATTTGTGAGGAAAAGAACAGCTTGTAGCAAGTGTAAGACAGGATTTTTAACTTAAAAATATAAAACAAGTGCATGAAATAACAATAAATCAGTTGTAAAATAGTTACGTTTTCAAACTAGAGGTGAAGAAAGTAAATCTGGTTAGTTGATAAACATGTACGAGAGTGCTTGAGTGAAGTGCTTGGATACTTTTCAAAAAAAGTTAGGCTGTGTCTACACTGGTGCAATCTCGCACAAAAGCGGCCGCTCTTGTGCAAAAACTTGCTGCCTGTCTACACTGGCCGCATGTTCTTGCACAAGTAAACTGACATTCTAATGTATGAAATCAGGGCTTCTTGTGCCAGAACTCTGATGCTCCCGCTCAGGAATAAGCCCTTTTGCGCAACTGTTCTTGCGCAAGAGGCCAGTGTAGACAGGCAACATGAATTTCTTGCACAAGAAAGCCCTATGTCTAAAATGACCATCAGAGCTTTCTTGCGCAAGAGAGCGTCTACACTGGCACGGATGCTCTTGTGCAAAAGCACATCTCTTGCACAAAAGCACATGCCAGTGTAGACACTCTCTCCTGGAAGAGTTTTTGCAGAAGAACTCTTCCGCGAAAGAGTTTTTGCGTGAGAACGCGCCAGTGTAGACGTAGCCTTAGAGAATGGTGTTGCAGTTTGTTCCTAATTAGTGTCTGTCTCTCAAGTCTTTTTCCTAGATGGAAAGAAAATAGTGCTTTTTTATGTGTTTTGATTAAATTCTAGACCCACTGCATACACACTGAGGGTACGTCTACACTACCCCGCTAGTTCGAACTAACTTAGCTTAGTTAATTCGAACTAAGCTAGTTCGAACTAGCGCATCTAGAACTAAAAACTAGTTCGAACTAGCGTTTTGCTAGTTCGAACTAGCGCGTCCAAACGCAGGGGGGCATTTAAGGGCAGCTGAAACGGTTCTGGCAGGGCATCAGGTCAGCAGTTGCTTTGTGTGGCTGCTGTCTGAGGCTATCTGAGGCTCGTGCTTAAAGGGACCCCCCTGGACAGCCGGTTCTCAGCTTTTCCTGCTTGCTTGCCAACCTCGCCGAGGGACAGCAAAGCGTCGGTCTCTGTGCCCGTCTGTGTCGGTGCTTCCCTTCGGGGGACCGCCGCAGGTGGCAACATGGAGCCACGGCTCGCCCTGCACCTTCTGGTGCACGTTCTGGACTTGCTGCTGCAAGCCTGCCAGCAATGGCTCGAGGCTGCCTGGCACCACCTGGGGAACGTCAGCCCCCTGCCTCTCCGCCTGGCCGCCCTGGGGGCCGTGGAGGAGCCGCGGCGGTGCCCCGGCACCGGCATGCCCCGCCGCATCTGGCGTCTGGACACCAGCAGCGACTGGTGGGACCGCATCGTCCTGGAGCGCTGGGACGACCGACAGTGGACCCAGAACTTCAGGATGAGGAGGGACACCTTCCTGGAGCTCTGCGAGTGGCTCGCCCCTGCCCTGCAAAGAAGGGACACTCGCATGAGGCCCGCCATCCCCCTCCAGAAGCGGGTGGCCATCGCCCTCTGGAAGCTCTCCACGCCGGACAGCTACCGATCCGTCGGGAACCAGTTCGGCGTGGGGAGATCCACTGTCGGAGCAGTGCTCATGCAGGTACGGCGCTCGTCGGCCACCGAGCCGGGGGGGAGGGGGGCTGCGAGGAGGGGATGGGCCGCCCCAGGGACAAAGGGGGGGGCGGGAGGAGGCGAAGGCGCCCCGCACCGGAGGGGTCGGGCTGTCCCGGCCGTACTACACGCCGCCAGGGGGGTTGCTTCCGGGAGTGGGGCGCGGGGCACTGCCAGGGCATGAATGCTCCCAGCCACCCGGGCGCCCCACTGATTGACGCTTTGCTGTGTCTCTCTCCGCAGGTGGTCAAGGCCATCAACCGGGTGCTGCTCCGCAGGGTGGTCCGCCTCGCCGACCCGGATGCCGTCATCCGGGGATTCGGCGCCCTCGGCTTCCCCAACTGCGGGGGGGCCATCGACGGGACGCACATCCCCATCCGTGCCCCAGAACACCAGGCGTCCCGGTACGTGAACCGCAAGGGGTACTTCTCCGTCATCCTGCAGGCCGTGTGTGACCACCGGGGACAGTTCACGGACATAAATGTGGGCTGGTCCGGCAAAGCACACGACGCCCGGGTGTACCGGAACTCCTCCGTGTGCCAGCGGCTGCAGGACGGGACCTTCTTCCCCGACCGCCACATCAGGGTCGGGGACGTGGACATCCCGTCTGCCTGGTGGGGGATGCCTACCCACTGCAGCCCTGGCTCATGAAGCCCTACACGGGGCACCTCAATCCCTCCCGCCAGGCCTTCAATAACAGGCTGAGCAGGGCCCGCATCGTGGTGGAGGGGGCCTCGGGCGACTGAAAGCCCGCTTCGATGCCTCCTCACCCGTCTGGACCTGGCCGAGCACAACATCCCTCCCGTGGTGGCGGCATGTTGTGTGCTCCACAATTTGTGTGAGCGGAAGGGGAGGCTTTCTTGCCAGCCTGGATGGCTGAGGCTGACCGCATGTCTGGACACTACGGTCAGCCCCGCACCGCCGCCGTCCGGGAAGCCCAGCGGGGGGCCATCCGGATCCGGGAAGCCCTGCGGGAGAGCTTCCAGGTGGAGGAGGAGGAGGACTGACCTCTCCCTGCATGCCCCACCGGGGCCTTCTTCCACCCTACCCCCCCTTCCCCTTTCCCCTCCCTATCTACTGTACAATAAAGACACCTGTTTTTCAAACAAAAACGTCTGTTTATTTCAGAGAACTGGGGTGGGGGAGGGAGGAATGAAGGTGGGAGAAGGGAGGGGGAAACCTGGGACGAGGGAGCTGGAAGGGGAGGGGAGGGAAGGGAGGAAGGGAAAGGAAAGCTCAGGGGTGGGAGTCTGGGTGCCTCTCCCGTCTCGCCACACTGCGGGTCCGGGGGCGTCGGTGGGGAATGGTTGTGGAGGGGGGGGCAGAGAGGACAGGGGGTGTGGATGAAGCAGGAGCGGAAGCAGGAGCGGAAGCAGGAGGAACAGGAGGAGCAGGGGGAGCAGGGGGAGCAAGAGGGGGAGCAAGAGGGGGAGCAGGGGGAGCAAGAGGGGGAGCAAGAGGGGGAGCAGGGGGAGGAGGAAATGGAAAGCGGTCTAGCAGGCTCTGGAGGTGGCCTCGCAGGGCACGGCCCTGCTCCTCCAGGGCCTCCAGACTCCTCTGGCGCAGCCTGAGGTCCTCCTGGACCCAGTGGTCCTGGAGACGGAGCTGTCGGTCCAGGAACCGGAGATGCCGCCTCTGGTAGTCCTCCTGGTTCCTGGCTGTCCTGCTTGCCCGGGCGCGGGCGGCTGCTGCAGGCGGTGTGGTGCGCCCTGCAGGCCCCGGTGCTGCAGCTGTGGTGCAAGAAGACCAGCGGTCAATTACCCCAGGGGCCCAGGTGTGTGAAACCCCGCTCCCCTCTGCAAGGCCAGGGCCCCTGCAGGATCCCCAGCTGCTGCTCCGTAGTCGGCAAGGCCCAGGCGCACGGTCCCGGGGCTCCCACTCGCCCCAGCCCCCGTACACATAAGGGGAACACGAGGACTCACAGGTGGACGCCTCCCCGGCCTCTGATGATGCAGGCGAGCGGCTCTGTGGGGTGCCTCGGGGGTCCCGGGTCCTGGGAAGGCTGGCGGCAGGCTCCTGGCTCTCAGAGCCCTCTTCCTCCTCCTCGGTGTCCAGGAGCGGTCCCTCTGCCCCGGGGTCAATCACGTCCCGGGGGGCAGGGACGGCATGAGGCCCCAGGATGCGGTCCAGGGCATGGAAGTGGGGGCAGGCCTCCGGGTCAGCCTCTGGCAGGCAGGCCCGGGAGTAGGACTGCCGCAAGTCTTTAATCTTGCAGCGCACCTGCTCCCGGCTGCGCTGGTGGCCCCTGGCGGCCAGGCTGGCAGCCATGCGTCCATAGACGGCCGCGTTCCGGTGGCTAGTGCGGAGATCGTGGACATTTGAGGCTTCCCCCCAAACCTCGATGAGGTCCACGATCTCCGCACTTGACCAGGCGGGCGCCCGCCTTTTGCGCCCCCGGGCAGGCTCCCGGGAGCCGCCAGGCTGGTCGTGGGGAGCAGTGGAGGGCTGGGAGCCCTCGGATGGCTGGCTCATCCTGTGGCAGGTGCAGGCTGTGCAGGCACGGGTGCTGGCAGCCTTGCAACTGGCACAAAGTGAGTAGCCAGCCCGTGGCCCTTTAAGGGCTCCGGGGCCGGGAGGGGGGCAATAGTTTCCCTGGTGTTGGCCAGAGTGGCCACTAGGGAAACCTGGGAAGCCTTAGCCTCCCACTAGTTCGAACTAAAGGGCTACATAGCCCTTAGTTCGAACTAGCTAGTTCGAACTAGGCGTTAGTCCTCGTAAAATGCGGTTTACCTAGTGCGAACTAAGCGCTCCGTTAGTTCGAATTAAGTTCGAAATAACGGAGCGCTAATGTAGCGCATAGGAAAGTTAGTGCGAACTAACGTCCGCTAGTTCGAACTAGCGGGGTAGTGTAGACATACCCTGAGTGGGTTATAATGGGAGGGGCTGTCAAGCTGGAATGGATAGACTCTTCTTGCCAGTCTAAATGACATCTTTTTAGGATTTCAGTGGTTCTGCAACCAGTTTCCAGAGGTGAAAGAAGGAATAGCTCCTTCGTTCACATATTCACAGATGAAATAGCTCTATCATCACATGCTATGGTATCTAGACGTTTCCCTAGTGCAGTGTTTCTTAAACTGTGTTCGGCACACTGGTGTGCCGTGAGGCAGTCGAAGCTGTGCCATGGAGAACAGAGTTTTTTTAGGGGGGGGCAAATAGCTTTTCCCCGCCTCCCCCCCCCCACCTTTTTTTTTTTTGCTCAGCAAAAAATCCTTGGTGTTCCTCATAAAAAAAATATTGTTTGGTGTTCCTCAGTCTTAAAAAAGTTTAAGAATCACTGCCCTAGTGCATAACTGCCTGACTTTACTGGCACATCTTCCCCCTGCTGACAGATGAATTTTCTTGAATCAGGCTAGCTCACCTATGAGTTACAGCTGAAATTTCATATGATTTATTAGAGAGACAAGTGAAGTGAGCTAATATATTTTATTGGACCAACTTCCAGCAGAAGTTGGTTCAGTCTTAAAATCATAGAATCACAGAACTAGAAGGAACCTCAAGAGGTCATTCAGTCCAGTCCCATACACTCATGGCAGGACCATGCACCATCTTGACCTCACCAATCTTGTCTTTCTAATTCCCATAAAACATCATGGCTACATCTAGACTGGCATGATTATCCACAAATGCTTTTAACGGAAAAGTTGTTCCGTTAAAAGCATTTGCGGAAAAGAGTGTCTAGATTGGCACAGACAATTTTCCACAAAAGCACTTTTTGCAGAAAAGCATCCATGCCAATCTAGACGCGGTTTTCCGCCATTTTTGCCATCGGGGCTTTTTTGCGCAAAACAGTTTTTAGCTGTCTACACTGGCCTTCTTGTGCAAAAACATTTCCAGCAAAGGGCTTTTGCCTGAACGGGAACGTCAAAGCATTTGTGCAAGAAGCACTGATTTCGGACAGTAGAACATCAGTGCTTTTGCGCAAAATCAAGCGTCCAGTGTAGACAGATGGCAAGTTTTTGCGCAAAAGCGGCTGCTGTTTGTGGAAAACCTTGCCAGTCTAGATGCAGCCCATAGCTACAACACTGTCAATGTACTTTTATTCCTCCATTGTGTTATACCTTATTGCTGGAAGATGAATTTGTACATAGTCCCAAGTAAATCATTTATTTTGGAATTCTCCTTTGTTCTTTTTTTTCTAGCTCTTCATACCCTCTAATTGTTTTGCCACCTTTAAATCTCATTGTTTGTTGCAAATATTAAATGCTACCCTTTTAATTTGGTACTTTTATTTTGCATGTGCTAAGCTACATTCTCAGCCTTACTATTGCTTCTTTGAGCTGTTCCAGAGGTGCTAAATATATAAAACCACCTTTCTGATTCCCATTGTGAAGGGGGAATCAGAGGGTAGAATAGATCCATAATAGCAATTCTATGCTATTACTCTTGACCTCTAGCAGGAAGGGTATTCCCAGGATAAAAGGGAACATTACCAATGCATCCCTTAGCCTGAGGGATTTACGGCTAGTTAAATGGTTCTTTGGAGACAATAAACAGAGAGGAGCTAATTTGAGGCCTGATGCTGCTCTAAATTGAACATGATCAGGGACGCAGAAGAGTGATGGAAAGTCCCCTGTCACCTTCCTGTCTCACTAAACACAGCTCAACTGGACGATCCAATTCATTTTGTACTAGAGTAGATTTATAGATTCCTTGGGTCCAAGGCCAGGAAGTGATAATTTAGTCTAACACCCTGCATAATACAGATCACAGAAGTTTCCCACGTGATTGCTTTTAAAAAAGCATTCAATCTTGATTTTAAAATTGTCAATGATGTAAAATCCATCACATTTGTTAAGTTGTTCTATGGTTAATTACTCTGTGTTAAAAATACATGCCTTATTTCTAGTCTGATTTCATCGTGCATCAACTTCCTGCCAACAGATGTTTTTTACATCTTTCTTGGTCAGATTGAAAAGTTCACTATTAAATATTTCTGCCTCATTTAAGTACCTACAGACTCTAACCAAGTCACTACTTAATATTCTCTTTATTAAACTAAATTGTATGAGTCATAGAATCATAGAATCGTAGAATACTAGGACTGGAAGGGACCTCGAGAGGTCATCGAGTCCAGTCCCCTGCCCTCATGACAGGACCAAATACTGTCTAGACCATCCCTGATATACATTTATCTAACCTACTCTTAAATATCTCCAGAGATGGGGATTTCACAACCTCCCTGGGGTATGTCTACACTACCACCCTAGTTCGAACTAGCGGGGTAATGTAGGCATACCGCACTTGCAAATGAAGCCCGGGATTTGAATTTCCCGGGCTTCATTTGCGTAAGCCGGCCGGCGCCATTTTTAAATGCCGGCTTGTTCGAACCCCGTGCCGTGCGGCTACATGGCACGTGGAACGAGGCGTACAGATAGTGCGGAATGGCTTGCTAGTTCGAACTATCTAGCCCATGCCGCGTGTAGCGGCGCGGCACGGGGTTCGAACAAGCCGGCATTTAAAAATGGCGCCGGCCGGCTTATGCAAATGAAGCCCGGGAAATTCAAATCCCGGGCTTCATTTGCAAGTGCGGTATGCCTACATTACCCCGCTAGTTCGAACTAGCGGGGTAGTGTAGACATACCCTGGGCAATTTATTCCAGTGTTTGACCACCCTGACAGTTAGGAACTTTTTCCTAATGTCCAACCTAAACCTCCCTTGCTGCAGTTTAAGCCCATTGCTTCTTGTTCTATGCCCAGAGGCCAAGATGAACAAGTTTTCTCCCTCCTCCTTATGACACCCTTTTAGATATCTGAAAACTGCTATCATGTCCCCTCTCAATCTTCTCTTTTCTAAACTAAACAAACCCAATTATTTCAGCCTTCCTTTATAGGTCATGTTCTCTAGACCTTTAATCATTCTCGTTGCTCTTCTCTGGACCCTCTCTAATTTTTCCACATCTTTCTCGAAATGCGGTGCCCAGAACTGGACACAATACTCCAATTGAGGTCTAACCAGCGCAGAGTAGAGCGGAAGAATGACTTCTCGTGTCTTGCTCGCAACATACCTGTTAATACATCCCAGAATCATGTTTGCTTTCTTTGCAACAGCATCACACTGCTGACTCATATTTAACTTGTGGTCCACTATAACCCCTAGACCCCTTTCTTCCATAGTCCTTCCCAGACCGTCGCTTCCCATTCTGTATGTGTGAAACTGAATGTTCCTTCCTAAGAGGAGCACTTTGCATTTGTTTTTATTAAACTTCATCCTATTTATCTCAGACAATTTCTCCTATTTGTCCAGGTCATTTTGAATTATGACCCTATCCTCCAGATTAGTCGCAATCCCTCCCAGCTTGGTATCATCTGCAAACTTAATAAGTGTACTTTCTATACCAATATCTAAATCGTTGATGAAGATATTGAAGAGAGCCGGTCCCAAAACAGACCCCTGTGGAACTCCACTTTTTATGACTTTCCAGCAGGATTGTGAACCATTAATAACTACTCTCTGAGGGTATGTCTACACTACAAAGTTAATTCGAACTAACTAACGTTAGTTCGAATTAACTTTGATAGGCGCTACACTAGCGCTCCGCTAGTTCGAACTTAATTCGCTTAGTTCGAACTAGGTAAACCTCATTGTACGAAGACTAAGCCTAGTTAGAACTTATTAGTTCGAATTAAGGGGTGTGTAGCCCCTTAATTCGAACTAGTGGGAGGCTAGCCCTCCCCAGGTTTCCCTGGTGGCCACTCTGTCCAACACAAGGGAAACTTGTATGCCCCCCTCCCAGCCCCGGATCCCTTAAAGGGGCGCGGGCTGGCTACGGTGCCCGTGCCAGGTGCAAGCCTGCCAGCACCCAGCTAGCAGACCCTGCACCTGGCATGGATCGAGCCAGCCACCCGATGCCCCCCAGCCTCTTCCCGGGACCAGGCTGGTGGCTCCCGGGATCTTGCCCGGGACCGCAAGAGGCTGGCACCCGCCTGGTCTAGTGCGGACATCGTGGACCTTGTCCACGACCTCCGCACAGGAAAGTGGCCATCTAGGGCAGGAGAGCTGCTAGCCTGGCCACCCAGGAGCAGGTGTGCATGAAAATCAAGGTGGTCCACTGAGACCCCCGGCCCTGAGCCCTGAGCTTACAATGGCCGTACTGGGTCAGACCAAAGGTCCATCTAGCCCAGTAGCCTGTCTGCCGACAGCAGCTGACACTAGGGACCCTGGAGGGGATGGACGGAAGACAGTGACCAAGCCATTTGTCTCGTGCCATCCCTCTCCAGCCTTCCACAAACTTTGGGCAGGGACACCACTCGTACCCCCTGGCTAATACCACTCCATGGACCCAACCTCCATGACTTTATCTCACTTTTCTTTAAACTCTGTTCTAGTTCTAGCTTTCACAGCCTCCTACAGCAAGGAGTTCCACAGGTTGACTCTTTGCTTTGTGAAGAACAACTTTCTGTTATTAGTTTGAAGCCTGCCACCCATTCCTTTCCTTTGGTGTCCTCTAGTCCTTCTATTATGGGAACTAATGAAGAACTTTTCTTGATGCAACCTCTCCACCCCACTCATGCTTTTATAGACCTCTATCCTATCCCCCCTCAGTCTCCTCTTTTCTAAACTGAAAAGTCCCAGTCTCTTTAGCCTCTCTTCATATGGGACCTGTTCCAAACCTCTGATCATTTTAGTTGCCCTCCCCTCTCCCACCCTCTCTCTTCCCCTCTCCCACCTCCTTTTCCCAGTCTCCCCGAGTTTTGTTCAATAAAGACAGAGTCAATGGCCACATGTTTTCTTTATTTTGTACATCAGGAAGGGTGGCTAGGAAAGGGTAAGTGAAAGGAGGTGAGGGAGGAATGGGGTACGAGCCCCCGATGGGGAGGACTGGGCTGGCTCTGTGGGCTTCTGGGGATGGAAGCTCTCCTGCAGCCCCCCAATTACCCCCTCTTCCCAGATGGCAGCCTGCAGCAAGTGCAGCCGGTCTGATGGCCGAGTGCTGTGATGTGCCCAGTGTGGGCACTCAGGTCACTCCAAGCCAGGACTGCTTTGCAAGTGGGGAACCCCTGAGAACTGTCTGTCCAGGGTGGGGGTCGGTACCCTTTAAGCACAGCCCTTGGCTAGCCTGAGGCAGCAGCTCCACGCTCTAAGTCCTCATCTGATGCCCTGCCGGCACTGCTTCCAGCCATCCTTAACCTCGGTTCAGGGTCCACTTAATGTGGACACGCTAGTTCAAATTAGCAAAACGCTAATTCGAACTAGTTTTTAGTCTGGATCTGTTAGTTCGAATTAGCTTAGTTCGAATTAACTAATTTGAACTAAGTTAGTTCAAATTAGCGCTGTAGTGTAGACATACCCTGAGTATGGTTATCCAGCCAATTATGCACCCACCTTATAGTAGCCCCATCTAAGTTGTATTTCCCTAGTTTATTGATAAAAAAATCATGCAAGATCGTATCAAACGCCTTACTAAAGTCTAGGTATACCACATCCACTGCTTCTCCCTTATCCAGAAGACTCGTTATCCTATTAAAGAAAGCTATCAGATTAGTTTGACATGATTTGTTCTTTACAAATCCATGTTGCCTGTTCCCTATCACCTTGCCACTTTCTAAGTGTTTACAGATGAATTCCTTAATTACTTGCTCCATTATCTTCCCTGGCACAGAAGTTAAACTAACTGGTCTGTAGTTTCCTGGGTTGTTCTTATTTCCCTTTTTATAGATGGGCACTATATTTGCCCTTTTCCAGTCCTCTGGAATCTCTCCTGTCTCCCATAATTTTCCCAAGATGATAGCTAGAGGCCCAGATACCTCCTCTATCAGCTCCTTGAGTAGTCTAGGCCCTGGTGACTTGCAGGCATCTAACTTTTCTAGGTGATTTTTAACTTGTTCTTTTTTTATTTTACCTTCTAAAACTACCCCCTTCCCACTAGTATTCACTATGTTAGGCATTCCTACAGACTTCTCAGTAAAGACTGAAACAAAGAATTCATTTAGCATCTCTGCCATTTCCAAGTTTCCTGTTACTCCCTCTTCACTGACCAGTGGGCCTACCCTCTCCTTGGTCTTCCTCTTGCTTCTAATGTATTTATAAAACATTTTTTGTTTCCCTTTATTCCCGTAGCTAGTTTGAGCTCATTCTGTGCCTTTGCCTTTCTAATCTTGCCCCTTCATTCCTGTGCTGTTTGTCTATATTCATCCTTTGTTATTTGTCCTACTTTCCATTTTTTACATGACTCCTTTTTTATTTTTAGATCATTCAAGATCTCATGGTTAAGCCAAGGCGGTCTTTTGCCATATTTTCTATCTTTCCAACACAGCGGAATAGCTTGCTTTTGGGCCCTTAACAATGTCCCTTTGAAAAACTGCCAGCTCTCCTCAGTTGTTTTTCCTCTCAGTCTTGATTCCCATGGGACCTTACCTATCAGCTCTCTGAGCTTACCAAAGTCCGCCTTCCCAAAATCCATTGTCTCTATTTTGCTGTTCTCCCTTCTAACCTTCCTTAGAATTGTGAACTCTATGATTTCATGATCACTTTCACCCAAAAGTGCCTTCCACTTTCAAATTCTCAACCAGTTCCTCCCTATTTGTTAGGATCAAATCTAGAACAGCTTTCTCCCTGGTAGCTTTTTCAACCTTCTGAAATAAAAAGTTGTCTCCAATGCAGTCCAAGAACTTATTGGATAGTCTGTGCCCCGCAGTGTTATTTTCCCAACATATATCTGGATAGTTGAAGTCCCCCATCACCACCAAATCTTGGGCTTTGGATGATTTTGTTAGTTGTTTAAAAAAAGCCTCATCCACTTCTTCCACCTGGTAGGTGGCCTGTAGTAGACTCCTAGCATGACATCACCTTTGTTTTTAATCCCTTTTAGCCTAACCCAGAGACTCTCAACATTTCCGTCTCCTATGCCCACCTTCACCTCACTCCAAGTGTGTTCATTTTTAATGTATAAGGCCTCCTCCCTTTTTTCCTTGTCTATCCTTCCTGAGCAAGCTGTACCCTTCTATACAAACATTCCAACCATGTGTATTATCCCAAGTTTCTGTGATGCCAACAATGTCATAATTGCACTTATTTATTAGCACTGTCAGTTCTTCCTGCTTATTTCCCATACTTTTCGCATTGTATCTAGGCATCTAAGATCCTGATTTGACCTTGCCTCCCAGTTTTGCCCTGACCCTCCTTTCTCTCTGCCATTGTAGCCCAGTCTATCACTACAACATGTTTTCTAATCCTTTCAGCATTTTCATGGCTCCTTTCCAATTTATCATCATCTTTCTTGAATTGTGGACCCCAGAATTGTACATGATATTTAAGTAGCTATAGCATATGCACAAAATGCAAAGATAAAATAATGTTTCCTCTCCTGCTTGAGATTCCTTTGTTTATGCCTCAAACTTTTGCACTAGCCTTTTTGGCCACTGTACAGCTGAGGCAGCCCCTGTTCATCTGATTCATCACTCTACTCCTCAAATCTTTTTCAAATGTACTGCTTCCCAGGACAGAGTCTCCCACTGTGTAACTAAGGCCTGCCTTCTTTGTTCCTAAATGACTACACAATTTACAGGGTAGTGGAGAATCAGGTCCAAGCAGAGCAGAAATGCTTGAAATACTTTTATTTCTAAGAGGCTGGTTTAAAACAGCTGCATATATACTAACCTATTTGTTAAAGTCTGATCAAAGTGCATTTTTACCTTTTCTGATCAGCTTTCAGTATTTGTCAGGACCTGCTCCTTAAAACTAGGCATGCCATGTCCCTTAAACATCTCATTTTTAGTTGATTCTGCAGGAAATGAAATAATTCAGTGAACAGGCATAGCTGTTGTGACTAGCCTGAAACAGCAGTGATGTAAATATTATCAGTTCTAAAATAAGTGCCAAGCAGTTTAACAGCAATCTTTAATTAAGAGTTTTGTCAGAGGTACGATGCTGTTGCTATCCCTGACTTCCCTTCGAATTATAACAAAAAGTATTATTTCACAGACATAAAAGTTATTACAATTCCTGCATAGGCTGAATTTCATGATTCATTTAAAACTCAAAGCTAATTCTGAGTCCTGAAGAATAGACCTGTGCAGTAGGGGCTGGGGAAAATCAGCAGCTATAGCAATCAAGTAATGGTTGAGGGAATCAGGGTACATCTACACTACAGCGCTAATTCAAACTAACTTAGTTCGAATTAGTTAATTCGAACTAAGCTAATTCGAACTAACGCAACTAGAACTAAAAACTAGTTCGAATTAGCGTTTTGCTAATTCGAACTAGCGCGTCCACGCTGATTGGACGTGGGGGCGCATTTAAGGGCGGCTGAAACCGGTTCTGGCAGGGCATCAGGTCAGTAGTTGCTTTGTGTGGCTGCTGTCTGAGGTTATCTGAGGCTCGTGCTTAAAGGGACCCCCCCTGGACAGCCGGTTCTCAGCTTTTCCTGCTTCCTTGCCAATCTTGCCGAGGGACAGCAAAGCATTGGTCTTTGTGCCCGTCTGTGTCGGTGCTTCCCTTCGGGGATACCGCCGCAGGAGGCAACATGGAGCCAGAGCTCGCTCTGCACCTTCTGGTGCACTTTCTGGACTTGCTGCTGCAAGCCTGCCACCAATGGCTCGAGGCTGCCTGGCACCACCTGGTGCACGTCAGCCCCCTGCCTCTCCGACTGGCTGCCCTGGGGGCCGTGGAGGAGCCGCGGCGGCGCCCCGGCACCGGCGTGCCCCGCCGCGTCTGGCGTATGGACACCAGTAGCGATTGGTGGGACCGCATCGTCCTGGAGCGCTGGGAAGACCGACAGTGGACCCAGAACTTCAGGATGAGGAGGGACACCTTCCTGGGGCTCTGCGAGTGGCTTGCCCCTGCTCTGCACAGAAGGGACACTCGCATGAGGCCCGCCATCCCCCTCCAGAAGCGGGTGGCCATCGCCCTCTGGAAGTTCTCCACGCCGGACAGCTACCGATCTGTCGGGAACCAGTTCGGCGTGGGGAGATCCACCGTCGGAGCGGTGCTCATGCAGCTATGGAACTCATCGGCCACTGCGCCGGAGGGGGAGCGGGGCTGCAAGGAGGGGATGGGCCACACCAGGGACAAAGGGGGGGCGGGAGGAGGTGAAAGTGCCCCGCACCAGAGGGGTCGGTCTGTCCCGGCTGTACTACATGCCGCCAGGGGGGTTGCTTCTGGGAGTGGGGCGCGGGGCACTGCCAGGGCACGAACGCTCCCAGCCACCCGGACGCCCCACTGATTGGCGCTTTGCTGTGTCTCTCTCCTCAGGTGGTCAAGGTCATCAACCGGGTGCTGCTCCGCAGGGTGGTCCGCCTCGCCAACCCGGACGCCGTCATCCGGGGATTCGGCGCCCTCGGCTTCCCCAACTGCGGGGTGGGCATCGACGGGATGCACATTCCCATCTGTGCCCCAGAACACCAGGCGTCCCGGTACATCAACCGCAAGGGGTACTTCCCCGTGATCCTGCAGGCCGTGTGTGACCACCGGGGACAGTTCACGGACATTAATGTGGGCTGGTCCAGCAAAGCACACGACGCCCGGGTGTACCGCAACTCCTCCGTGTGCCAGCGGCTGCAGGACGGGACCTTCTTCCCCGACCGCCACATCAGGGTCGGGGATGTGGACATGCCCGTCTGCCTGGTGGGGGATGCCGCCTACCCACTGCAGCCATGGCTGATGAAGCCCTACATGGGGCACCTCAATCCCTCCCGCCAGGCCTTCAATGCCAGGCTGACCAGGGCCCGCATCTTGGTGGAGGGGGCCTTCGGGCGACTGAAAGCCCGCTTTCGATGCCTCATCACCCGTCTGGACCTCGCCAAGCACAACATCCCTCCCGTGGTGGCAGCATGTTGTGTGCTCCACAATTTGTGTGAGCGGAAGGGGGAGGCTTTCCTGCCAGCCTGGATGGCTGAGGCTGACCGTATGGCTGGCCACTACGGTCAGCCCCGCACCGCCGCCGTCCGGGAAGCCCAGCGGGGGGCCATCCGGATCTGGGAAGCCCTGCGGGAGAGCTTCCTGGTGGAGGAGGAGGACTGACCTCTTCCTTGCATGCCCCACTGGGGCCTTCTTCCACCCAGCCCCCCTTCCCCTTTCCCCTCCCTACCTACTGTCAAATAAAGACACCTGTTTTTCAAACAAAAACGTCTTTTTATTTTACATAACTGGGCTGGGGGGAGGGAGGAAGAAGGGTGGGAGAGGGGAGGGGGAAACCTGGGACGAGGGAGCAGGAAGGGGAGGGAAGGGAGGAAGGGAAAGGAAAGCTCAGGGGTGGGGGTCCGGCTGCCTCTCCCGTTTCGCGACACTGCGGGTCTCGGGGCGTTGGTGGGGAATGTTTGTGGAGGGTGGGGCAGGAGGTACAGGGGGTATGGAGGGGGTGTGGAGGAAGCAGGAGCGGGAGCAGGAGGCGGAGCTGGGGGAGCAGGGAGAGCAGGGGGAGGAGGAGGAGCAGGGGGAGCAGAAGGAGCTGGGTGGCATCGGGTAGGTGGCTGGCTCATGGGTGTCAGGTGCAGGATGTGCTGGCACAGGTGCTGGCAGCCTTGCAACTGGCACAAACTGTGTAGCCAGCTCGTGGCCCTTTAAGGGCTCCGGGGCCGGGAGGGGGGCAGTAGAGTTTGCCTGGTGTTGGCCAGAGTGGCCACCAGGGCAAGCTGGGAAGGGCTAGCCTTCCACTAGTTCGAATTAAGGGTCTACAGAACCCTTAATTCGAACTAGTAAATTCGAACTAGGCATAATCCTCCTGGAATGAGGATTACCTAGTTCGAACTAAGCGCTCCGTTAGTTCGAATTAAATTCGAACTAACGGAGCGCTAGTGTAGCGCCTATGAAAGTTAGTTCTAACTAACATCCGTTAGTTCGAACTAACTTTGTAGTGTAGACATACCCTCACTGAGCACAATGCACAATGAACTTGCATCTTGTGTAGACCTTGATACTGGTACAAATTCAGTGTACCATTGGAACATGATAACATTTCACTCTCAGGAGTCCTGTGGCACCTTATAGACTAATTGAAGTGTAGGAGCATAAGCTTTCGTGGGCAAAGTCCCACTTCATCAGAGGCGACTCCTCGCCGCTTTTGCAGATTCAGACTAACACGGCTACCCCTCTGATATTTCACTCTCAGTTTTCAGAGGTACTAGGATCTTGAATTCAAAGGGACTTGAGGATCTGGGCTTATGTTCATGTGCTCGTCTAGACAATATTTGGAGTAGATGCACAGGTGTACGCTGGCTTCTTTGTACCACTTAGATGATGTGTTCTACCACTTTCTCTTTTTGGAGTCAGGGGTGAGGTTTGTTGAATTCTGGGCGGTAATGCATTGTGGAAAACGTAGTACAGCCTGTGAGCCCTGTCCATTGGGAAGAAAGGGAACCAATGGCACCTGAACTAACATTCCAATTAGGAACAGTCACATCAATCTTAATTGAAATATTTTGGTTTGGGTCAAATATTCCAATTTTTGTCCAAAATATTTCAAGTTTTGATATTTTTCAGTGTTAAAACTTTTCCCAATTTTTGTTTTATCTGTCTGCATTTTCATCAGGAAAAAATATTTCAATTTTGCTTATCAAAGTGTGATATTTTGATTTAGGTCAAATTGTTTTAAAACTAAATATTTTGTTCAGATTTTCCAGACAAAAATTGAAAAAATTCAGGAAAAAATCACAAACTTTCCATATAAAAATTTTGATTTTGCAAAAATTGTTGTTTTAATTAAAAAAGGTTTGATAGAAAATTCATAAACAGCGCAGTGTAGTACACAATATCTTACTGAGCACTCTGTGAATCTTTTCAGCAGATGTTATTTATTTATTCCCATGTCTTTATTCCCATATCTTTTGCTTGACATGGAAAGGCAAGTTTCCATGGCTGGAGTTTGCAAACCACAATGGTAGACCCTAGTAGACCAATTAATCTGTTTCTTCCTTCAAGATGCTTATTTCAGAATATATACCAGACTGAAATATATGCAAATAAACTTTAGAAACACAAGGGATTTGTTTTGTTAGAAGCAATAATCAACCCAAGCATTACAAACATACTGTTGGTAAACAAATTTGCCTACGGCAATACAAGAACCATTCTGTTTTGAAAGATCTTATAAGCATTGTCAATTCATCTACATGACAGAAACAAAGCATAAGAAGGATGTAACCAAGCCAGGTTGAGTATAAAAGAATCACATGGGAAATGAGAATAAACATCTACTTCTCTTCAGTAAATGGTGATTTCCTTGTTTGAACTATATGGTTTACTCAATACACCTTCTGATGTGGTATGAATATTCCACTGTGAAATAAAACCAAGCTATAAAATTTCTTCTTTGCTAAGTATATTGGAAAAGCGGCTTGTACTTTTAAGAAAAGGGTGGTGGGAGGAGGGAGGGAGGAATCCTGGCATCATTGAAGTCATTGTGAGCACTGTCTTTAACACCAATATGGAAGGATTACACTCTGAGAAGAATACATTTTGAAACATGGCATGTTTTTACATGCAACCCTTTCAGAGAGGCTGCTCGTGAAATAGCACACTGAGCCTCTAGGGTCCACATTGTGGATTACAGCAGTGATGGCTGCAAAGGCTCAGGACACCATTTCCAAGACTGCCTCAGTTCCAGTGCCAGCAACACTACAGTTAAATCAATTAAACTCCACAACTTAGAGATAGAAGATAGATTTTAATTTGTGTTTGATTGTGTTTGGAGTATATGTAGGAGAAGCATATATTATTAATTTTGCCATACACTATCCTAATCCATGTTTCCATTGTCACCTATTTTGAATTCCCTATGTCTCATAAAGCTCCAGTTACAGTTATGTTCCTGTGAGAATTATTTGTGCTCTTATATTCCTCTGTATGAGACTGCGTATTAAATACTTACCCAAGGCTCAAGCCCTCTGTGTTGTGTGCACTAGAGGGGTTTCATTGGGTGGAGGCACCAGGTGTCCTTACAGGTGAACCCAGAACTCAGAAACTTGAGGATGAAAGAGAAGACTGCGGCTACATCTCAGGACTCTGACTAGGACAGGGACTGGGACTGCGGCTGGAACTTAGCACTGGGTTATAGATGCTTTTTAGTTAGTTAGTTAAACTGGTTCTTAAATAAAAGAAATTGGTCCTTGTTATGAACAGATAAACTCATCTATCCATTAATAATAATTCCCTTATTCCCTTTTCCTGCCTCCACACTATATTGCCTTTATTTGTTTAATTGATTTATATAGTGCCTTTTGTAGTATGGATAAAAGTGGAGTTGTTCATATATATATATATATATATAGAGAGAGAGAGAGAGAGAGAGAGAGAGATATAGAGAGAGAGAGAGAAAGTGTATATATATATATATATATAAACTTCACCTGCAGATTGCTTTTTCGAAAGTCTTGTGGCTGTCTAGACAATCTCGTTCAAAAGAGGCTCGTAGTCTAGACGTACCCTTACACACACACACACACACACACACACACACACACACACACACACACACTGAATGGTATTGAGGATCCCCTTCCACAAATATATAGAAAGACCCATTTATTTTAATACTTATCATTAGCTAAATCTGAATCTCATTGAAGTTAATAAAAAAAATATTGTTCCTATTTGTCACAAACAACTTTTATTTACATAAGATTTTTAAATGCCTCTAAAATCGCACTCTCTTATTCATAGGTCAAAAACGTACAAGTTCAGTTGCACGATCATAAGGCAGGGGTGGGCAAAAGGGCCTCCACAGGCCAGATCTGGCCTGCCAAGCAAGTTGATCCATCCTACAGAGGTCCTGCCACTCCACCCACCCCCAGGCCAATCAGAGACTGGGGGTGGGGGAAAGTGCATGAAGTCTCCTCCCACTCTGTCCTTGATCTGCAAGGAGTTCATGGCACTTCTAAGTGCTGCGCACTCTTGGCAGCGCAAGAGGAGATTTCACATGCTCCTCCCTCCCCCAGGCCCTGCTTGGCCTGGGGGCAGGGCGGAGCGCTCAAAGTCTCCTCCCGCCCTGCGAGGGGCTCAGCATTTAAAGTCAACTGCCAGCTGTGGTTGACTCTAAGCATGGCACTCCCTTGCAGGGAAGGGGCAGGGAGTGAGAGACTTCACATGCTCCCCCTCTGCAGACCTTGATTGATCTGGGGGCAGCAGAGGGAGCATGCAAAGTCTTCTCCCACTGCCACGGGAATGGGCATCTAGAGGAACCTCTGGCTGTTCAGAACAGCTGGTAGTTCTCTCGGGGAGAAGAAGGGGGGGCAGAGACTTTGTGCACTCCCCTAACCCCAAACCAATCAGGGTCTATGTGTGGGGAAGCACAGAAGTGTCCTGGCCCCATCCCTTCCACCTGGGGCCCTGCCCCTTCCGGGATGACCCAGGGTCAATTAAAAATTTTGTGAAGTGGCCCGTGGTCAAAAATTATTGCCCACCACTGTCATAAGGCATATGCATCATTTTAATCATCTAAACTGAGTAGAATTTTTACCTCCTGAAACATCCCTACTACAAGATATCGAAGATCACATTTAGTAACCAGTCTTAGCAAGACTCCTGGCTGCAGTTACTGGGAAAAGTAGCCATCACCTCCAGATCTAGTGTTACCTTTGCAGGAGTGGTTTTTGAGGGTTGCACATAGAAAGCCAGCATCACAAGGGTTTGCTAGTACCAAGGCAGCTGCACCAGTGCTAGGAATGGTGAGATTTTTTGGTAAACGCTCTCTAGTACAAAGATGACTGTAATATGTAAAGAAGTATGGCCTTTCTGCTTTTAATGCACAATCTCTGTCCTTCCCCTCACAATTATAATGCAATAATGTTTCTTTTCCCTGTCTAACCCAGAACATTTCAATTTTCTTTTTTTAAATCATGACTAATTAAAGGATTTCACTTTCTTGTGACACTAGACTCTCATGTTGATCTTGTAATTACAATAACTCTGTAGTGTTCTATTAATTTTGGATTTTTGTGTCTTAGATTTGTGGGCTAATTGGTAATATTTGCATTCAATGTTTTTCCCGAAGAGGTTTTACATTATAGTAATTAACCTGCTATACAGGATGGCAGAGAGTAATCATTTATTGGCACATTATTCCCTCTTTCCCAACTTTTTGAAATTCCTCATTTAGGCAGCTTAATGTTGGTTAAATGAAAGACAAAGTGAAATAAAAAAAAGTCCTGTACCTTAAAGTAAACAGCTTCAAGGATAATCAAACTTCCAGTCTAGTGGGCTCTCATTGCTGCACAGAGTTTGATACCCGACCCTGTTTCTCAAAAATATGGTACTTTTCATCTGAAAAAAAAGTGTAAGCTTACTTTGTTCATTGTGGCCTCCTCCTCTTCCTTCTTGGTTTTTGTTTGTTTGTTTGTTTTTATTTATTTTTTGTTTAGGTTGGGTTTTGCCAATTACAAAGAAGCATGTTAAAAATATGAGAATAAAATTACTTGCTGGATAGAATTTCAATAATAACTTTAGTGAGGCCTATTATGAGACTTCATTTATTCATATTTCTAAACTGTTCCTAATTTAAGAGACCCCAGATGTGTTTTCTGTGGCCCACATGGATTACCAACCTCCAGTGTTCAGTGTCAAACTTTCCAGACTACTGTACCTCTTCCAGGACTGATTTGTCTTTCATACCTCCAAGTTTCATCTCGCTTCTAAAGTACTTGTTTAAAAAAACAGACATAACAATACACAACACACAAATTGCTTACTTTCTTATTTTTACCCTATAACGATAAAAAAAAGTAATTTGGAATATAAATATTGTACTTACATTTCAGAGTATAATATATACAGTAGGGATGAGGAATCTTTCTTGTGTTGGGGGTCCACTGAACTGGCTCCCAAGTGAGAAGCAGGAAAAAAAGACACCTCACGCCTTTCAAGCTCCAGCCCCATGGGTGGCAGGCGCATGAGGAAGCATCAAGTCTCAGGGCTTACCCCCAGAGCTGGATTAACTCTTCTGTGGGCTCCAGGCTAATAGATTTTGTGGTCCCCCTAGGCTCTGGAGTGGGGCCAAAATGAGGGGTTTAGTTTACAGAAAGGAGCTTCCAGAGAATAACCTGGTGGCAGCAGTGGGGAGGTAACCTCTCAACCTTACCAGCCAGATCAAGACAAGCCATGGGCTGGAACTGGCTCATAGGCTGTAGGATTCCCATCCCTTTTATGTAGCAATATTGTCTGCATGGAATATTAGTTTGTACTGACTTAGCTTATGCCTTTTATGTAGTCTGTTGTAAAATGTGGCAAGCATCTAGATGGGTTGACGTACTCCCTGGAAGATCTTGTGTATGCTCAACAGGTACAAATATCAAAATCAAGCAGCCTATTCCAGCCTTCCTAGGACCCTTCATAGCTGTAACCATTCTCACCTTTTATTCATGGTGCAATGTGGGAACATTTGATTGTCTACCCTATATGTTACAGGAAGCTGTCAGTCTGCCAATGCAGCCTGTCTCTTTTGGGTCAGCAAGCTCCCAGAAACCAAAGCTAGAAACACAGAGGAGTCACCTTTTCAAGAAGCCATCCTGCTTGGATTTTCACAGATGTTGCAGGAAAGAAGCAGAGCATCCACTTCTTAATGTTAATGCATTTTGCAGCAGCATCCTCACATCTGTAACTACAGTGCTCTCATCAAGCAGCAAAGCAATGTACTGCGGCAGGGTGAAGGAATGTGATAAGCGATCCACTGTGCTGCCTGTTCTAAGTGGAGGGGGGATATAAAAGTACAAGGAGGTACACTCCAAGACCCATAGGGATCATAGTTTCTTGAGGATCCAAGTAAGATTATGCAGTCATGTTCTCTGTTCTTCTCTGCTATCTGTGATACTACCCCTAAAATGGAGAAAATACAACAAAACTTAATCCATGTGGAAATCTCCCCAAAAATTCTCCCTTCTGTGTTTTTCTCCCTTGCAATGGGATAACATAGTTGTTTTCCTTTTTTTTTCAAATACATAATTATCTTCTTTTTCACTAAACCTAAATTAACATCTCCATTTGTACATTTCACCCATGGATAGCTTCATCTCCCAGACTGAGCTCAAGAAGACCTGGTTAGAACTGGTTAATATCCGACGGGCTAAATTAAAAACAAACAAAAAATTGTTCCGAGGAAAGCTGTTGCCTGATGAGGAGGTTTCACTTACTAGAGAAATATTAAATTAAATGAGTTTGCAGCGCCCATAAACATGTTATGTCTGTGTGCTATAAGAAAGATAACAGAAGTAATAAATAGAATTTAGAATCACACTTTAATTAGTCATATGAACTGTTTAACACAGAAACACTGACAAGGCACAAGTAATATTGTAATGAAACTGGCCAAATGTGTAGATAGGATAGCAATATAAATGCCCTGTCTAATGAGAATCTCTATTCAAAATAATTATTTCAGTAAATCACTATAACTAGATTAAAGTCCACATTAGAAATACATCCTACTTGATTGTACTCATGGGGACAAAGAATCTCTTGTTGCATATGGACCTTTCTATTAAAACAATATGCAAGTCACATGAAGAATCACTCATATCTTAGAATATTTGACTTGCAGTTCAAGTGAAGAAGTTAGGTAAGATTAGAATTTGCAAAATGGTATTTGCTGAATAATTCATGAATCTCTGAATTAGAGATTGTAGAGTAATATTGAATAATCTAATTGATTAATTTTTATTAACTGACCAATAGTGTATTTGTGAACAATTATTTGTATTAATTTAGCAGATCAATAGATGACCAAATAGGACTTTGCAAATAAATTATTGCAGCTTTTATCCCATATCACTCAGCAAAGAAATCGAAGAGGCAGCTAAATTTAATAAAATAGTAATAGTGGAAGGCTTACCCTCATATATAGTGGTCCAATGTCAAAACAAGATAACATTTGAAGAAGCAACTTCTTGACACTCTGATTGATTCTTGAAGCAGTAAGTTTTTAAAGCATGTGAGAGGAGAGGATGTATTCTTTACTTAGCCCTACATGTAACTCACATGAGTTAGTTCCAAAAATAACTATAGCTGAGCCACTCAGAAATAGTGACTATGATATAATTCAGTTCAATATCCTCAGGGGAGGAATAATTCAACCCAATAGCAAGAGGGATAAAATAGCAGGTGAAATACATGCCGGAAAGGAGGAGGGCTAAGAGAGATTTTGAAGAGCTAACAGCCAAAGACACAAAAACAAGTAACAAGAACTCTTTGTCACAGGACATAATTCAGGGGAAGAGCTCAGTCAGCATGAAAAAGAGGATTAGACCTTTACATAAATGAGAAGAACATACATAATTACATTAGAGAGAATAACGATATTTTAGAAGACACATAAACATTCAGGCTTTAGGGCATTTGCCAACCCCTAACTGAGGGGATTAGAGAAAAACTTCCTCCAGGGGTTGATTATTCCATATTTATCCAATTTATACCTTTCTTTGAAGATCTTGTATTGGGTACTCTTAGCCAGGATTCTGACATAGCAGAACCATTGCTTTCAACCGCTATGACACTATTTTTCTTCTTAAATTATTCACAATTATTTATTTCTTATTTTGATAACACTAATTTAAATATTGGTGTATTTGCTCACCTCCCTCTTTAAAGGCCCAACCTGTCCTCATTTAATTGAATTGGCACTATACATTAATTATAATGAGAATAGAACCAGGCCCAGTTCTGTAGCTAATTTATATGCAGAATTCCCACTGAAGGAAAAAAGAAGTGTGTTCATGGAGCAGGTGAAGAATCAGAGCTAAGTTCAACAAAAAGAGGGGAGCAGTGAATCATCTTGTTAGCAAATTTATTGCTTGGGTAAGCCAATATGGCTGTTCTACACACAGTCACCTCTAGGTTAGGTATATATATATTACCTATATATATATATAGTAATGGGCCATATTTGTTCATCGACAGCAGAATACATTTTGTCACATTTACATGACTAATCTATCACCATAAGGAAAACCAAATCTTTGTTGAGTCGGGTGGCTCAGAAGTAAAATAATAGGATAAACTTTTTTTTTTCACCTCTATGGTACTAGTTCAAATCAAGTATTGAGACCAAATTACACCAGTTTGCCTTAGCAATCTTGTTGGAGAACCCTCATCAAGGATGATAGGGACTGGACAGGCCTATTGAATTACCCTCTGCACCCCTATCTCTCACTCAAGTGTGATTTCCTGTAATGGGGAAAGGACCTGGGGTTAGTCAGGTGTGAGAGCAATGCTGAAGTATATGAGTTGAAAGTATTCAGCACCTAATTGGATCAGGTCCAGAATGGGGAAGCTTGTACCACTGCTGACAGTCCTGTATCTATTCCTCAGACAAACAGAAGACCTCGGAGTTCAATCTGGATGCTCTCAGAAATCTTAGTATCATTTAGGACTCCAGAGTTTCATTGGTAAAGAACACTACAGTGTCTTCTTGCCTTAGATTTGTCTTGTTTTATTTGGTTGTTTGGTTTGGTTGTTTGCTTTCTCCACACTATAGCATGCTAATTAGGTTAATGAATCATCTTTAGAATCTCTGTATCAGTCTTATAGTTCCTAGAGAAATTATATAGGAAAGTCCTCTTATGGATCGGTTAAAAGATACAAAACAAAAGACAGAATTGTCAGGCACATAGATTAACATAATTTATTGGAGAAAAGTCAACATAGTTTCTATAAAGGGAAATCATTCCTCACTAATCTACTAGAATTCTTTGAGGGTGTCAACAAGCATATGGACAAGGGTGATCTAGTAGATATAGTGTTCTTACATTTCCAGAAAGCCTTTGACAAAGTCCCTCACCAAAGGCTTTTAAGCAAGGTAAATTGTCATGGAATAAAAAAGAAGGTCCTCTAATGGACTGATAACTGGTTAAAAGATATGAAGTGAAGGATAGGAATAAATGGCTCATTTTCAGAATTGAAAGAGGTAACTAGTGGTGTTCCCCAGAGGTCCATACTGGGACCAATTCTATTCAACATATTCATAAATGATCTGGAAAAAGGAGTAAATAGAGAGGGGGCAAAATTTGCAGAGATAGTTGACTTCAAAGCAGACCATGAAGAGTTTCAAAAGGAACTCAGAAAAATAGGTGACTGGGCAACAAAATGAGAGATTAAATTTAATGCTAATAAATGCAAAGTTATGCATATTGGAAAACATAATCCCAACTCCACATATAAAATGATGGGATCTAAATTAGCTCTTACCACTCAAGAGAGAGATCTTGGAATTATTTTGGACAGTTCTCTGAAAACATCACTCAATGTGCAGTTGCAGTCAAAAAAGCAAATAATATTGTGAATCATTATGAACGAGATAGAGAATAAGACAGAATATCTTATTGTCTTTATATAGATCCCTTGGGTAACTACATCTTGAATACTGCATGCTGATGTGGTCACCTCATCTCAAAAAAGATGTCTTGGCATTGAAAAAAGTCAGAAAATGTAATAAGAATTATTAGGGTTATGGAACAGCTGTCATATGAGGAGAAATTAATAGGATGGGGACCTTTCAAACTGGAAAAGAGACAAATAAGGGGGGAAGATATGATAGAGGTTTATTAAATCATGACTGATATAGAGAAAGTGAATAAAGAAGAGTTATTCACTCTGGCTATGTCTAGACTGCAAGCCTCTTTCGAAAGAGAGCGTCTAGACTGCACGTTGAACTTTCGAAAAAGCGGCTTGCTTTTTCGAAAGAAAGCATCCAGTGAGTCTGGATGCTCTCTTTCGAAGAAGCCCTATTTACATTGAAGAACGCCTTCTTTCGAAAGAGGAACTTTCGAAAGAAGGCGTTCTTCCTCGTGAAATGAGGTTTACCGCCATCGAAAGAAAAGCCGCGTTCTTTCGATTTAATTTCGAAAGAACGCGGCTTGAGTCTGGACGCAGGTGAGGTTTTTTCGAAAAAAGGCTACTTTTTTCGAAAAAACCCCTGAGTCTGGACACAGCCTCTGGGAGCATCTACACAGCAAGGCTAAAGCCGAAATAATCTATGCAATTTGAGCTACATCAATTGTGTAGCTTAACTCAGAATAGCTTATTTCGGTTTTTGGCGCTGTCTACACAGCAGGAAGTCCAAGTTAGAGCACTCTTCCTCCAACTTCCCTTACTTCTCGTAAAATGATGGTTACAGAATTGGTTACAAGAATTCCTCTAGCTCGACATTATTTCGACATTATGTGAAATAACTACTTGTTGTGTAGACACGGATTATGTTATTTTGCTGCTGTGTAGATGTAGCCTCCTTCCCATAACACAAGAACTATGGTTCACCAAATGAAATTAATAGGTAGCCTGTTTAAAACAAATAAAAAGAAGTACTTCTTCATACAGTCAACCTGTTGAATTCCTTTCCGGAGGATATTGTGAAGTCCAAGACTATAGCAGAGTTCAAAAAAGAGCTACATAATTTTGTGGAGGATAGGTTCATCAATGGCTATTAGCCAGGATGAAAAGGGGCAGTGTTCCTATCATCTGTTTGTCAGAAGCTGGGAATAGATGACAGGGGATGGACCACTTGATGATTTCCTGTTCTGTTTTGGCCACTCTCAGAAGATAGAATGTTGGGCTAGATAGACCTTTAATCTGACCCAGTATGGCCATTCTTATGTTGTTTGTTCTTTTTTACTCTGTGGTTTCACTACAAACAGGCCAGATTATTGATTTTTTTTATGTTGCCCTTTTTGTTCTTGTCATCTACTATCTGCATGTCACTTAGAATGTGGTAGTTCAGTTTTCATGTTGTTTAAGTAAACTGAACACTTTGTGTTGTTCCCAGAATGCCAGGCATACATGGATTTAAACTCTTGGTTATATGTGAAATAGTACAAAGCCTTTCCCCAGGCTATAGCTATCTTGTTGATTTATAAATGAAGTAAAAATAATTTAATCTCCATTTTATCATAATGTTCAAAATATTTAGATGTTAGTTTTAAATGTATTCTTTAACAGCAGGGATTGTTGTTGCAGGAGGTTTGTTTTACTTATTTATTTATTTTATTTATGTATGTATTTATTTATTAGAATGGCAACTACTATTGTGGTTTAGAACTGAGAGCTTAAAACATCCCAAATTCATTTTCACAGTTAATTTAAAGTTCAACTGTATGAGATCTAGCATAATAAGGACAGAACCAGCCCATCAAAATAGAAAGTGATTTTGAAACTGTCAGCATTTTTAAAGAATTTGACTTTAAAAAATGCTGCTTTCCTCCTCGAATAAATCCCTGAAGCCATTCTGAAAGTTTTCCTGCTTAAGTTTCTTAAATATCTGCCATAGAAATAGCTATCTATCTATATACTATACAAATATCTGTCTCTCTGTCCATCTGGGCTCATCTAGACTACAGGGAACAGTCGAAAGAAGATATGCAAATTCCGTGGGATTTTGAAATAGAAAGTAATTAAGACACGGCTTTTTTTAGCAAACTCCCCCCTTTGTCGAAAAGCTGCATAATTCTCCTTTTTTGAGGAAAAGCGGCTTTTCGACAAAGGGGGCGGTTCGCCGAAAAAGCAGCATCTTAATTATTTTCACTTTCAAAAGCTCTGCTTTCAAAATTGTGATCGGAAGAAGATATGCAAATTATGGTGGAATTTGCATATCTTCTTTTGACCATTCCCTGTAGTCTAGATGAGCCCTTTGTGAGTCTATTTGTTCAAGAACTCCTGCTCAATGGTAAGAGCTTGGAGCACCAAATTTGATAGGCAGCTTCCTCTCATCCTATCTTGAAGCAAGGTCATGTTTGGTTGCACCAAGAAACTGGGAAGTGCCATAAACTAGACTGTTTTCCATAACATGAAAAGGGAGAGGAATAAAGAGAAAGGATATGATACTGAGAGTGGACGCTGGGGCAGTGTGCCACTGGGGGGACACCATGTTCAGAGTTACAAATGTTTCAGAGCTACAAACAACCTCCATTCTTGAGGCATTCATAACTCTGAGGTTCAGCTGTAAGAAGTAAGGGAAGTAAGTCACATTTTAAATTATAAGAAATGCAGCTGAATAGAAATGGATTAAATAACAACACTGTTACTACAATATTGATAAATACATTTTGTTTTGTTTTTCATGGAATGAAAAATAACCTGATAATCATGAACTATGAGCTGGATCTTCTGGTCTAGCTAATTTTGGGAAAAGTGGCTTTAAAAGAAGGAGAAAGGTGTCTGCTCCTCCTCACACACATATACACTATAATCATGGGGCCATCTGCATTGCCAGAATAAAGTGCACCCTGCTGCAGCCTGCACTGTCTATCTGGCTCTTCTGTCCGTCAGGGATTGTTGGAATAGAGCATTGCTACAGCCATCCCCCTATGCCTCATCATGTTTCCTCCATATGCTGGAAAAGGAATGGCATAGATCCAGCTGTACACCACCTGGAGATTCCCCCTAGACCAGGGAAATCCACAAGTAGCTTGTTATGCTTGTTTTCTGTCTGATTTGTATTACCACAATGGAGGCTGGGATGGAGCCCTGATTGTGTTAAAAATATGGGATAGGCCCTGAAGACCTAATTGAAATGAAACCTCCTTTGCTAGAGGGACTGAGGCTGCTCCAAGTAACGGCAAAACAAAGACCAAAGTGAAGCGAGTACCAATATTAGCACTGCAAAGGATGACTAGTCTGTGTGTAGTGACACTGCAATTACTAATTTATTTAGCATTCAGACTTTAGAATTTAGGGAGGATTCCTTTGTCACATCATTCTTTATAGCAGACACCAGAGAGATGGAAGTTAAACAAATTAAAAACCTGTTCATTGCCTTAGGCATGTTTTACTTTGCCATTCAGTTCATTTCATTTCATTACAGCATTCTACTTTTAATGGCTCTGTTAGTTAAATCGGAATCTATGGCTATTATTATGACTAATAATAAAGGCTTGTTTTGTGAGGTCTTCATCACTATAAGATATTAGCTACTAATTTGTTTTGTTACTGTAATGTGTTTTACTTGGGTCCTCCCTTGGAAAACCACACACAGGCTGCAGTGACTTTAGAACTCTGAGACCACCATCTCCTAGGGAGCATGAAGGAGGTCAGACTCTGTCTTCCTCATATACCAGTTTTATATCAGCGAGGCTCCATTGAGATCAATGGGATTATTCTGGAGTGACATTGGTGCAGGAGAAAACAATGTTAAAGAGACTGGGCTATGGGCCAGATTCTGACCTTGGAGATGCATCTTTAACTGAGCCACAAGTTGTATCTATAGCTTCAGAGCGGTAGCCGATTTAGTCTGTAACTTGAAACCATGTTTTGTTAGTCTTTAAGGGTATGTCTAGACTACATGCCTCTAGTGACAGAGGCATGTAGATTAGGCTATCCGGCATAGGAAAATGAAGCAGCAATTTAAATAATCGCCGCTTCATTTAAATTTAAATGGCTGCCGCGCTGAGCCGATCAACTGTTTGTCAGCTCAGTGCGGTAGTCTGGACGCTCCACGGTCGACATCAAAGGCATTTGTCGACCTCCCAGATATGCCTCCTGGGATGAGGTTTACCTGGGAGGTCGACAAATGCCTTTGATGTTGACCACGGAGTGTCCAGAGTATCACGCTGAGCCGACAAACAGTTGATCGGCTCAGTGCGGCAGCCATTTAAATTTAAAGGAAGCGGCGATTATTTAAATCACCGCTTCATTTTCCTATGCTGGGTAGCCTAATCTACATGTCTCTGGCGACAGAGGCATGTAGTCTATACATACCCTAAGGTGCTGCTAGAATATTCATTGTTTTTTAAATTTTTCAAGTTGTATCTATGTTAACCATCATAAGAGGGCCTGTTGTACAACTCTGGGAAGTCCTGGATCCTGTGCTCTTTTGAAAATGTGTCTGCTTCATTCAAGTGCATAAATAGGAGCTGAGCACTTTTGAAAATCTGGAACTCAGTGCACATATGAGTCAAAGTGCATTGTAATGAAATGAACCACTACCCTCCACAGGAGAAAATCAGAACTGCTCATCTGTGTTTTTAAAGCTGTTTCTCTTATGATAACTGCTAACAGAGAAACTCCTTTTTAAGTTCCAGTAGCAAAGGTCTAGTACTTGTGAAGTAGGAGGTTCTGTGATCAGCTGCCACAGTTGACAAATGACCTTTGTCCACAATATACTGACCACTGTGACATCCTAGATGGTCAGTTATTTTGCTGCTAAATATTTTTGACAGAAGCACTGATTTGTAAGGTTACCTCTGTAGTACTGGTGACATGTACAGAAAAAAGTAGATTCCTCTTGTCTTCATAAAAGGTGAATTTAAAAGGCCTCCTGATCATATATTTGCAAGTAATATATAGTTTGAATTGCTAGTGGTAAGAGGATAAGTGGGGTCCCCTACTACAGCACCCCGCTGAGCCAGAGTCCAACTGCTCCCTCTCTCCTTAGTCACTCTATGCTTTCTCTTGGGACCAAGAGACCTTAATTTAATAGTCCACCTTTCTGGATTGCTGAAGCAAAGCTGACTTCTTAGTTCATGTGCCTCCACCACAAGGGCCAAGTGAATAAGTAAACACAGCTTCTGTAAGGGGTCCATGTCAGCTGGAGGCCATGCTGACCCCCTTTACTAACCAGTTAAAGGAAAGTTGCCATGTCTTAATATATAAATAGTTAAGGGTCCACAGCTCCCAGTAGGCTGAGAGGAGGCTTACCAGGCCTGGCAGGAGTTGGGTCTCCTCACTGGCGAAGAGCTGACAAGTGCAGGGATTTTGCTCCACAGGGGGAACCTGCCACCCAAGGGAAGAGGTGACGGGGGGATGCAGGCCCACCTGCTCTACTGCGTCCCAGCCCAGGGCCCTGACAGTGGCAGTGCTGCAGCTACTCTGTCGGTGGGTATCCGGACGGTAGCACACCGACTAGGTCTGTGGGTCAGCGGGGATTCAAGATACAATGTGTTGCCCACCTGACCTCCATCTCCTCAGCTGCCCCAGGGTCAGCTGTCCCTGGGCTGCTTCCCAGTTCTCCCTGGGGGCCTACCAGGCTCAGGCGCTGCTCCTCAGGGTAAGCTGGGGATGGACGTGTTGGTAGGGTGTCAATGGGTTACAGATCAGGCAGGGGCCCAGGTGGACCAGCCCTGTCATTGTGACCTGGCGGGGGTCCCAGAGGTCTCGATGTCTCTTCAGGCCATTGCAGCAGTCTCAGCAGTCCTGGCCAGGTGTTGGGAGCTGGCAGGGGTCCTGGAAGCCCAACCCACTCCTTCCGGCAGATGTGGTGCAGCTGAACGCTTCACTGCAGGAGCTAGGGCCATGCGTTTGTCTGGTTCAGCTGTCAGGCTCTGACTGAGCTCCCAGCTCTTATACTACTAGTCCCGCCCTCCTGCTTCCTGTGGGTGGGGCTAGGTGAAGTTGGACCCACCCACCAATGGGTCGTAAAGGGCCCTTCCTCTTCCGGGTTAGAGGGAGGCCATGTTGCTGTCCTAGGCTCAAACTTTTATTTTTGGGGTTTGGTGGCTGAACTAAAATCCTCCTAAAGATGCTTTGCGTTGATAAAAAATGGAAATCTTAATTTTTTTTCTTTCAAAAAAATCGAAAATAATTTTTCAACATGGAGCTTTTTTGCTCATTTGTTGCATGTTTTTCATCTTTTTTATATGGATTTAGCTAGATTTCAAAATTTTGAAACAAAATTTTCATGCCTCCCAAGCATTATTGAAATTGGCTAATAAATATGAATATTCATAACTCAAAGACGCCTTAGGCAAAATGCATCATGTGGCATATAATTTTTAAAGTTACGATCTGCGTGAATGTTCATATTCCATTTCTGTGCATGCATCATTCTTTCATGTGAAGATAGAAATATGAAGTGTGAATCTGTTTATAAATCTAGACATGCTGATGCAGTTTATTAGTGATACTCTGGAAACATAATGGCTCAGTACTCCAACCAATGAATAGTCTTGTTTTTCCTGTAAGCCTGGATTGTAGTTGGTCCTGCCAGGACATGTGGCCAGGCCACCTAATTCTGAAGGTTGCTTTGGATCTTCTTTTTTTCCACTCCAGGTGAGAAAAGTTTGAAGTGAACACAAACAATAGGAGAAGTAGTCAGATGCCAGGAGACACCCATTTGCCACCTAAAATGCCTGCTGGAAACATTTTAAATTGAACATGGGAAAGGATCAGGCCCAAGCTAGGGAGCTGCCTAGCTTGTGAAAAAGATGATTAGAACTACTGTTAGGGTAAAATTTGTATATAACTATTTTCTGGGCCTAGCTTACATTAGAACAGGCAGGTTGGCTTAAGCTACGCCATCCACCTAAGCAAAATGTGTAGCTGTACTGTCAGAGGCTGATGGGAGCACACGCTCCCGTTGGCTTCCCTTATTCATCACAGAATGTGGAGTACAGGACGCTGGTGCAGGCTGCCCTCAGAATTTGATTTGGGGGTTTACACTAGACCTGCCCTGATAAGTCAAACACTAGAAGATCGACCTTCTCCATTCTGTAAACATGCCCTTACTGTATTATGTTTAATTGGTGTGTTTTGTTTATTTTGGCTTAGTAACTTACTTTGATCTGTCTTATTTCACTTGCAATCATTTAAATCCTACATTTTATACTTAATAAAAACATTTTTTGTTTATTATCAAGCCTAGTGCAAATAACTGTTACCTTGGGAGCAACCACTGTGCATATCTCTATTTCATTTATAAAGGGGGCAAAGTTATGAGCTTTCTCTGCATAAAATTTTTATACAGTATAAGATGGATTTATAGGGGTTTTGGTTCTTTTGAAGGCTGTGTTCCTGGATGCTGATATGGCCCTGATATGGCTGATATGGCTCTACAGATGAGCCTACCCAGAGCTGAGCCAGTTCATTGTTTGTATTGCTCTGCTGAAAGGCTGTTACTGCAATGCTGTGCCTTGGATGGGGGAAAACAGAGGATCTAGCCCAGCAGGACAGGATGGTGGCACATCCCAGAGGGCAGCTCAGTGGCATGATCAGCACACTGGGTGATAGCCCCAAGTGACAGGTGACAGACCGAAAGGGAGCTCTGTGATCTAACCCAACACAGAAATGTTTCAACTTTAAAATACATCTTTTTTTGGTGACTAAACTATTATTCCAAGAGCTTTCGTGCAACTCTACTTACAAACAGAGCTAGATGAAAAAATTCAGATTAAACTGATTTTCATTGGAACTTACTGACTGTGAGGCCTCTCATCCCTTATGACAACTGGTTTATGAATATGAATATGCGTAACTCAAAGATGATTTAGGCAAAATACCTCATGTAACCTATCGATTTAAATGCTACAATCTACTGAATCGGTATATCCTATTTTTGTGCATGTATCACTTTTGTATGTTGTGAAGTTAGAAATATGATGTGAGAAACCATTTATAGTTTTATATGTGTTAATGAAGACCATCAATGAGACTTCAGTTATTTAATGTTTCACTACTCAGGTCAATGACTTGTGAATGGCCTTATTTGTCCTGTAAGCCTAAGCCCTGACTGGTCCTAGAAAGACATGTGACCATGTGGCCATGTGCGGTGTGGCCCCAGAATGAGAACTTTGGTGCCCGGCCTTGGTCTAGACCTGCCGAAGTTCTTTGATTTTCATGCAGTCCTGGGCAAAGGTCACGGTGTGCCTTTTTTCTGCCAGTCTTCCAGCCATCCAGCAATACACATCAGCATTCCACCCCCTGGTGCAGAGATAAGAACATAAGAACAGCCGTCCTGGGTCAGACCAAAAGTCCATCTAGCCCAGTAGCCTGCCTGCCAACAGTAGCCAGCACCAGGTGCCTCACAGAGGGTGGACCAAAGACAATGATCAAGCGATTTGTCTCCTGCCATCCTTCTCCAGCCTCTGACAAACAGAGGCCAGGGACACCATTTCTATCCCCTAGCTAATAGCCTTTTATGGACCTAACCTCCATGAAATTATCTAGCTTCTCTTTAAACTCTGTTATAGTCCTAGCCTTCAAAGCCTCCTCTGGCAAGGAGTTCCACAGGTTGACTACACGCTGTGTGAAGAAGTACTTTCTTTTATTAGTTTTAAACCTGCTACCCATTAATTTCATTTAATTCAGCTATCCTCTAGTTCTTCTATTATGGGAACTAATAAATAACTTTTCTTTATCTGCCCTCTCCACACCACTCATGATTTTATATACCTCTATCATATCCCCCTCAGTCTCCTCTTTTCTAAACTGAAAAGTCCCAGTCGCTTTAACCTCTCTTCATATGGTACCCGTTCCAAACCCCTAATCATTTTAGTTGCCCTTTTCTGAACCCTTTCCAAGGCCAAAATATCTTTTTTGAGGTGAGGAGACCACATCTGTACATAGTATTCAAGATGTGGGCGTACCATAGTTTTATACAGGGGCAGTAAGATATTCTGGGTCTTATTTTCTATCCCTTTCTTAATAATTCCTAGCATCCTATCTGCCTTTTGACCACCGCTGCACACTGTGTGGAAGTTTTCAGAGAACTATCCACGATAACTCCAAGATCTCTTTCCTGATTTGTCATGGGCAAATTAGCCCCCATCATACTGTACGTATAGTTGGGGTTATTTTTCCCGATGTGCATTATTTTATACTTATCCACATTAAATTTCATTTGCCATTTTGTTGCCCAATCACTCAGTTTGGTGAGATCTTTTTGGAGTCCCTCACAGTCTGCTTCTGTCTTGACTATCCTAAACAGCTTGGTATCATCTGAAAACTTTACCACCTCACTGCTTACCCCTTTCTCCAGATCATTTATGAATAAGTTGAAAAGGATTGGTCCCAGGACTGAGCCTTGGGAGACACCACTAGTTACCCCTCTCCATACTGAAAATGTACCATCTATTTCTACCCTTTGTTTCCTGTCTTTTAACCAGTTCTCAATCCAAGAAAGGACCTTCCCCTTTATCCCATGGCCATGTAATTTACACAAGAGCCTTTGGTGAGGGACCTTGTCAAAGGCTTTCTGAAAATCTAAGTATACTATATCTACTGGATCCCCCTTGTCTGCATGTTTGTTAACCCCTTCAAAGAACACTAATAGATTAGTAAGACATGATTTCCCTTTACAGAAGCCATGGTGACTTTTGTCCAACAAATTATGTTCTTCTACATGCCTCACAATTTTATTCTTTACTATTGTTTTGAATAATTTGCCTGGTACAGAAGTTAGATTTACCGGTCTGTAGTTGCCAGGATCGCCTCTAGAGCCCTTTTTAAATATTGGTGAAACATTGGCTACCTTCCAGATCCTGGAGGTTAGTCTCCCTCCTCTCCTCCAGAGACCTTGATGAGATCCAGGATCTCTGCCCCAGTCCAGGCCAGTGCCCTCTTTCGTCCCTGGCCAGGGGCATCATCAGGAGTGCTGTGGGCTTGCTGGCAGCCATGATGGGTTCAGAGGGAACACTGGGGTCAGCCATGGCTCCAAGGAAGGGTGCTGTGTGACATAGGGCTAGTAGGGCTGTCCTGGTGCCACAAGCCCTTTCCCTTCTACATGCATCTTTAAATGCTGTGGAACAAGGGGAGCATTGGATTTGTCAAGAGTGTGGCCAGAGTGGCCACAAGTGCAGCTGTAAGAGGCCTCAGCCAATTATTTTGAAATAGCAGCAGTTGAGCATCCACACTCATGCTATACTGAAATAACTATTTCGAAATAAGCGTTATTTCTCATGACAACAGAAGTTATTATTTCGAGATGCCCAGCATGTCACTTCAAAAAAGTGAGCTTTGCAGCATGGACACTCTGCTTGTTATTTTGAAATAAGGGGAAGTATTTTGAAATAATACCTAGTGTAGACCCATGCTATGGTTGCTACCCAATTTGGGTATAACCAAGAACTGAATTTCCCCTCAGCACATTTTACAGTAGCACCAAGGTTGCTCAATGAATACCCTCAGGAGGCCCTCTGCTAACTAGGTATCTTTGGGACACAGCAGTGCTCTGGCCAAATGCCCTCTGCCTGGGAAACACCCCCAGAGCTCTTCCAATTCTGGAGGCTGAAGGAGGGCAGCACAAGGGGCTAGTTGTGCCAGCCATAGCTGGGTCGTGACCTTTCATGTCACAGGCTTTGTACAAAGGGACCAGAGCAGGGTTTTGTGTTGAATCCATAGGGTATAACTGTCATCATGAAAAACAGCATGGAAATAACTGGCTGACATAATTATAGCGTTTGGTCTGGTGGTTCCTACTTGTTCTGAAGGGGAGGGGCACTCTGGTTATTCGCATGGAAATGGGCAGAATGTGACTCTCCATTGCCCCTCCCAGGAGCTCAGAGACTGTGTCACTGATAAGGAAGTCATTTAGAAGCTACATCAGACTAACACGGCTACATTTCTATCACTTTTCTAGGGTATCATCAGTCTGCTTCTAAGCAGCACAGCAGGAAGGAGATCAAGGAGACCAAAGCAATTAGCAAGCAAAAGTTAACTCGCTGGTGAGGTTGCAAGATTTCTGAATTCTAGTACTTGCTGTCCTATTCTGAAGGCCTTTAGTTTTGACTGAGATTTTTTTCCTGGGCAAAAATGGCTACAGGGACAGTGTTCCTTTGCTATACATGGACACACAAGAAATGTGCAACATATGTAGGGCAATAGGGTAAACATTACAAATTCCTTATGTGTTTTAGGAGTCTCACTGAAAAGCTGCTATGTCTGCACTGAGCTGCAGTGTAAGCTAGAGGGGTATGAATTGGAATGCATACCAAAGTGTTGCATTAGTACTGCCCCCTCTGGATATCGCTGGCACAAACAACTAGGAGTTATCAAGTTTGCCTTTAACAAAGATCTTAGTTTGTGCCCCCAGCTCCACAGGGGTAATTACAACACAGTATTTTCCTGTGTGCTACAATTCATAACCCTGTCATCCAATTGTAGGGCTGTATAGACAAGCTCTTTGGCTCTTACATTACTTTTGAAAATGTGACTTAGGCTTCTAAGTCACAAAAAATACTTTTTGAAAATGTTACCCACACACCAGGGACAGATAAGTAGGGCTAGAATGTTGTCCAAAGCTGCATAATTAGACACTGAACAAACACAGGGCCCATTGTCTTATGCTATTACTACAAATGTAGAGTTACCATTACACTACCATCCATTTATTATGGTAATGTAACTCAATTAACTTCAATGTTGTTACTTTTGATTCACAGTGAAATTAACTGAGAAATGTCAGGCCCCACTTCTGTGGCACTCAATGGCAGTGGAAGGGGGTAGAGTAATTGTGTGTCAATATTTGCAGGAAAAACTTAAATAACAACAAATAGTCTAGTAGCACCTTAAGGATTAACAAAACATGCAGACGGTATCATGAGCTTTTGTGGGCAAAACCCACTTCTTCAGAAAACCAGAGTATAATAAGACTGGAGTATAATATAATATTTGAAGGATGAAGAGAAGATGAGAAGAGGGGATCTATTTAATGAACCCAGACAGGTCTGTTCGATTATAGAAATTTGTATAAAAATGGTTCCAAACACCAGCTTCTGTAAAGGACATGTAAAACTTCCACTGGGGTTGCCAGACTCCTTCATGTGTGATCAGTTCTAATTTTTCTGAACATGTGCAAAAGGATGTCATAAGGACATTTGCATCCTGAAAGAGTGGAATGGGCCATTGTTATTCTATCAAGGACTTGTCACGCCAATAGGTAGAAAATGAATTATTTTCAACTATTTCATGCCATTGCTCATCATTTTCATCTGTCATGCTGGATCCATGACAGAGTCATGAATAATGCCAATCATCAGCAGGGTGTCTGTTATTGAACTGCTACAGCGTATGAAAAGTAAAACAAAAATTCTTTGCTCCAGTTTAGAGCTAAATGTAAAAATAAATTGGAGGTGATGTTTACATAGAGACAAAAATTTCACTGATGTAACTCTGTAACTAAGATAGTAGTTATATTGAAGGTGTTTACAGTTCCATTAAAAAGATTTCCTATAGCCAGTAATTTAACAATTTTATGAATCTATTTTAGGTACTTCTATTACTTGTAGCATCTGCATGCTGCATAATCTGTAATGGATTTATCTTCAACCACCCTGTGAGGTAGAGACGTGTTATTATTCCTGTTTTATAGATGAAGAACTCAGGTACAGAGAGATCCAGGCCTGGTCTGTACCTAAAATATAGATCAATATAGTAACCATATTCATAGGGCATGAAAAATCAATTCCTGAACACTGCAGCTATGTCCACTGTAGACACAATGTGATTAACAGAAGAATGCTTCACTTGTTTGGCAAAGCTGAGTTTCTACACCAATAGAAAACCCCCTTTTGACCCTGTAGATTGCATCTTCTCTACAGGATTACAATTGCATAGCTGCAATGACATTGCATAGACAAGGGCTAAATGTCTTGTCAAGGTCACATGGGGAATGCATGGGAAATTATGGACTTGAACTGAGGGCTCCTAAGTTCCCATTGACCACTTAGACTACTGAACCGCTCCTCTTTTTTGTTATATTACATGGAAATATTACAATATATGCCATGATTATCACCTAGGAACCATAATAGCTCAAATGGGATGAAGCATAAATTATATAATAACTTACTAATATGATAATGTTCAAGTAACCATGAGACTGTAAATCTCCTTTATCTATAAACAGAGAGTCTATAAATCTCAAAGACACAAAGCTCAAGCCATCTGAAATTTGAGTTTGGTTCCAATGAGCAGTCAGAGATTGGAGGTCTCCCTGAATGTATTGATTCCTTTTGACTGGAAATACATGAGAAATACAGCCCCTTCCTAGGAAATGTTCTTCACCTACTGATGCAGGTCCCAATTTAGGACTTTTTATTCAGGCTGGAAACCACTTAAAACTTTTTTAATATGTTTCAATTCTTAATGTGAGTAAAGATGCATCGCTGGAGGATTCAGTTTCTTACCTGAAATGGTTTTGCATGTCTTGAGTAATCTGAAATCGCAGAAGTGCTATTCTTAAGCAGTACCAGGCTTAGCATTTGTGGTGCACATGAATGAAGAATAGAAGTTATTATTTCCGTTAACTGTATTAGGCCATGTCTACACTAGGAAACTATTTCGAAATTACTAAATTTGACTTAAGAACTTCCGATTTAACAAATTTGAACAAGAGTGCCCTCATTACAGGGAAACATAGGAATAGTCCAAGGCAGGCTCCATTAATGTGGATGTGCTACTGTGGACTTAGAGCCCCAGGAAACACCGGGGAGTAATTATTTTGAGGTAGTGGCACTGGAGCATCCACACTGCCATTATTTCGAAACTAGCCAATTAGCCCATCATAAGACGGGATTTTCAGGTCTCTCCTGAGCCTCCGGACTCTCTCTCTCTCTCTCTCTCTCTCTCTCTCTCTCTCTTTCTCTCCTCCACCTCCTGCCTCTCTCTCTGTCTCTCTCTTTCACTTCTCCTCTCCCTCCTGCCTCTCACTCACGGGACCGCAGAGCCCAAATGGCCGTTTGGGCTATGCACTCCCCATGCTGCATGGAGAACGCAGAGCCCAAACGGTTGCTTGCGTCACTTGCTCCCACGCGGCGGCCCGGCTGAGCGGCGCAGAAGTCAGCTAAGCACCATGGCGGGAGGCGAAGGGGGCAGGGCTGTGATGTTCATGGCCAGGGGGTGGGGCCTGGAACTGCTGCACATCGCCGCCTCGCCCCCTTCGCCTCCCACTGTGGCACTCGGCTGACTTCTGTGCCGCTCAGCCAGGCTACCACGGGGGAGCAAGCAGCCATTTGGGCCCCGCACTCCCCATGCAGCATGAGCCGCCCAGAGGGAACAGCCAGCATTTCAGCAACACCGCCGCCCAAACGGAACAGCCAGCATTCCAGGCAACAGCCCCCCCCCCCCCCCCCCGAGGGAACAGCCAGCATTTCAGCGTTACAGACTCATAGACACTGGGCTACTATATATATGACTAGTCAATTAGCCCGTCATAAGACGGAATTTTCACTGTTTCTCCTCCACATCAGTCTTCTCTCCTAAGCCTCTGGTCTCTCGTTCCATCTCTCTCTCTCCCTCTCTCTCTCCTCCTCCTCCCTCCTTCCCCCCCCTCTCTCTCAGCTCTCCTCCGCCTCCTGCCTCTCTCTCTGTCTCTCTCTTTCACTTCTCCTCCCCTTTCTGCCTCTCACTTGGGGGACCACAGGGCCCAAATGGCCATCTGGGCTCCGCACTCCCCGTGCTGCATGGGGGGCATGGAGCCCAAAGGGTCGCTTGTGCCGCTTGCTCCCACGCGGCAGCCTGGATAAGCAGGACAGAAGTCAGCCGAATGCCATGGAGGGAGGCGAAGGGGGGTGGGGAGATGATGTTCACAGTCAGGGGGTGGGGCCTGGAGCTGCTGTCACACCGCACGTCACCGCCTCACCCCCCTTCGCCTCCCACCGTGGCACTCGGCTGACTTGTGCACCGCTCAGCCAGGCCGTGGCGGGGGAGCAAGCAGCGAAGGCAACCGATTGGGCCCCTCACTCCCCATGCAGCACAGGCCACCCAGAGGGAACAGCCAGCATTTCAAGCAACAGCACCCCCCAGAGGGAACAGCCAGCATTTCAGGCAACAGCGCCCCCCAGAGGGAACAGCCAGCATTTCGGCATTACAGACTCTCAGACACTGGGCTCCTATATATATGATAACTATTTCAGAATTAGCATTACTCCTGATGAAAAGCAGGAGTATGGATTTCAAATTCCACAGCCTATTATTTTAAAATAACGGGCTTGGTAGTGTGAATGCTCTGCTTATTAATTAGACCGTGGGGGAGGTGTTATTTCAAAATAAAGTTGTAGTATAGACCAGGGCTTAGAAATTAATTCTTTTATATTTATTATCTACAGTATTTTGGCTAAGTGCTGTGATCATGTCTCCCACTAATAGCTGGCCTGCATGGAGGAAACGACTCTTAGAATGACTCAGCTGGGTAAAGTGGTCAGGTCTACACACTTGCTGCTGAAGGCCCAGAGTCTTGCCTCAACTGATGACCTATGTGATTTGCATGTAAGTGACCACAGACACATCCTTCAAAATGCCTGGCTACGTCAAACTGTCATGATTACATAAAAATCTGGTATTTGTAGGCAGTGGAAGTAAATGTTTTTAAAACAGAGATGAAAAGATTATTGTTACCCTAGTGGAACTGTACTGTTTGGCAGCACCTGTACTGCTAGGGGCAGCATACAAAGTTACCTGACACATTTATTAGACATTGCTTATGTTAGGCATGTATCTTTGAAAGCTTGATGTAAAAGGTTATTCTGCATCACATTAATGTGCAAACCTAGAACAATTTGTAAATACAGACAGACAACAGGGTTTTTGACATTGTTGCCTATAAGGAAAGAAAAATGCTGGGTGTATAAAAGGAATTCTTCACATAAGAAATAATTTGACACCAAAAAAACCTATACCGGCTAGGGGACATTCAAAATGCCTCCAAAATATACTACCAATTGCTCAGTAATGACCCATATAAAATGGTATACCACAGAAAATGATGAAATCTGCATAATGAATAAATGACTTAAAAAGAAACCAATGATTATTTACCTATAGGCTGTGTCTACATTGTCACCCCTTTCCGGAAAAGGGATGCTAATGAGACACTTCGGAATTGCAAATCCGCGGGGGATTTAAATATCCCCCGCGGCATTTGCATTTACATTTACATGGGGGTTTTTGCCGGAGAAAAGCTCCAGTGTAGACGCGATTCTCTTACTTTCAAGTAGGAATAAGGGATCTGCCGGAAAAGGGCTTATTTTCCGGAGAATCGTGTCTACAATTCCGAAGTGTCTCATTAGCATCCCTTTTCCGGAAAGGGGTGCCAAGGTAGACACAGCCATACTGTCTATGTTCTTTGAGATCTGGGTGCAGATGTGTATTCCAATCAGGTGTGTATGCACGTGGCACACTGAAGTCAGAGAACAGTGCTTTATCAGCAACCATTAGGGTGATATTTATGCCTTCTGGACATTGTAGGCCCTTCCATGGCTATGTAAAGGGGACATCAGCCCTATTCTCCTCAATTTCTTGCATCTGAATTTGAGATTGGAGACTCCAATGTAGAGGAAAAAGGTCATGAAATATATGTCTGCATCACATCTTGAAGAACAACAGTTACGGGCTGTTTTCTTTTTGAGTAGTTCAAGACATGTATTCTCTTCAGGTGACTCGCGAGCAATATTGGTTGGTGGTGGGGCATGGAGTTTATTTAAACAATGTTTGAAGAGCTACATTCCCAAATCTTACATCCTTCCCAGATGCCATGATACCAACATAATGATTAATAAAAGTCTGTATGAAAGCCCAGGTACGCTGAAGAGAAAAGTAACCAGTGTTGCTTGAACCCTTGCTGGGTTTTTACCAGCTGGGAATTCCCCTATGCAAGAGGAATTATCCGCTGGCTGTTCATTGGCAGAAGCCAGCCCCTTTGTACTGCTGGCTTGATTGTAAATGAGAATCTGGTTCTTAAATTTTAACCTTTAAAATTACCAATGTCAGTTATCTCCAATACTTACACATTCTGCTTTGCCCTCCAGGGAGGGATTCTGGGAAATAACTTTATTTCAAAATCATAGTATATTAACAATGATGATTCAGAAAGCACATCTGATAAGATTCAGGTAAAAAATATTCTTCTTTGAGTGACTATATATATATGGCTTCCAGTCACGTGTGCACACTCTCAACACACTACAACTGGAGAACTTTATTTAGCAGGACCTGTTTTGGAAACCTTTACATTCTCTTGGCTGTCCTAGCCTCTCCCATGGCTATATAATGGTAGTGCCACCCCTGACCTCCCTCAGATCTTTCTTGTCACCTGCAGCTTGAGTCAAAGTTTACCCTAGGGTTGTTACTTCATGGTTTTTTACCACAACAGTGACATTGTAAATCGAGTCATTGTAGATGAGAAAATATCTTTTATTAGACCAAATGCTGTTAGTAAGGAAGACAGGTTTTTGAGCTAACACAGACTTTGATTTAGGTATCTGTAAGATCAAAAGGATGTCTCTTTCACAACACAAAAATTGGTCCAATAAAAGATGTTATCTCACCCACCTAGTGTCTCTTTTTACAGATAAGGAAGCCTCTGGAGATGAAGGGCACATCTATACTAACGATGTTAAGGACTAGTCAACTATCCAATAAGCAAATGCTTATCAGATAGTCAGTTGACTAGTCGATTCCACTCCTCTTGATGCTTCTATCAGATAGAGGCAGCAAAGGGAGTAGAGGGGGTACTTCAAAGCAGCAGTGCTGCACAACCGAGCCCAGGTTCAGATGTGCGATGCTGCCCCTTTGAAACGCTGAGGAGGCATTTCAAAGCGGCAGCACAGCGTGGGACCCGGGTTCAGCTGGGACTGATCACGTGGCATTTCTGTGGAACCCAGGATCAACTGGGGAGTCCCCAGCTGACATCAGATTCTGGGGAAATGGTGTGTGAAAACCTCAGTAAGCTGGGGAGTTGCCAGCTGAGCCCGGGCTCTGTGTGGCATTTCAAATCGGCAGTGCAACATGGAGCCCGGGGTCAGCAGGGGACTCTGATTGCCCTGCTGATCCTGGGCTCCATGTGAGTACTTCCACTTTGAAATGTACAAGAACCCCTACTGGGGACTCTTGCACATTTCAAACGTAACACACCTGTGTGCAACCTGGAGTCAGAGGAACTGCTCGCTGGCCCTGGGCTGCATGCAGAGTTCTACATTCCTCCTTTGAAACGTACAAGAGCCTCAGTGGAAGTACCTATCGACTAGTCAAGTAGTTGATGGAAATTCCATCAATGACTTAACTAGTAAATTAACTGATATTTAACATCCTTAATCTACACAAGATTGATGCATCAGAGATCGATCTTCTTGAGTTTGACTTAGCGGGTCTAATATAGGCCCTCTAAATCGAACATTGAGGGCAGCCCCTGCCGGCTTCTGGTACTGCTTCTTTTGTGAGGAGTAAGGGAAGCCAATTGGAGTGTTTGATACTGTCAGCCTCCTGCTGTATAGACACTTCCAAGGCTCAGTTGAAGATAAGAGAACTACTGCTACATATTTTGCTTAGCAGAAGTTGCATATCTTAAGCTGACCTGCCAGGTCTAATGTAAACCTAACCTGAATAACTTATCCAAGGTCAAACAAAGTCCAAGTCTACACAGCAGGCAGTTATTTTGAAATACTGTTAAAATACTGTCAAGTTGGAGGACTTCTTACTCCGACTCCTGTAACCCTCGTTGTATGAGGAATATGAGAAGTCCGAGGAAGAGGGCTCTATTTCGAAATAAGTGCTGTGTAGATGCTCTCTATTTTAATATTCAATAGCTATGCAAATATTCAAATATTCAAATTGAGCTATTGATGTAGCTCAATTTGTATAGCTTATTTCGAGTTAGGCCCTGCAGTGTAGATGCACCCTGACACTCTTTACCAGCTAACCTTAGCACTCATGCTCATCTCCCTCTCTCTTCCTATAGTCTTCCAACTCCCATTGAGATTAACCCTTTCAATCTCAAATCCTGAGATAAACTTAAAAATCCTGATATTGAAGGGGAAAAAATGGGTTGGACTTCTAATGTTTTTGAACATTACAATCACATTTTCAAATGAAGGGACTGTTTAACTTACGTGTAGATGTCTAGACTCCTGCTGATGCCAGGGGCCCTAAGAGATGAGAGGGTCACAGAGCTCGGGCAGCAAGCTGAGTCCAAGCATCTACACTAAATTAAACTGTCTCTTAGCCCTACGAGCCCAAGTCACCTAATTACAGTGTAGACGTAACAAGAATTCCTCAGTTAATAAATACATTCAGTTTTTTATACATTCCACATTTTTTAAATGAACAACGTTAAGTGGTATTGGTAACCCCTTTTTATTCATTCTCCTTAAGCACATGAATAAATTTTTTGGGGAGGGTAGAATTTTGGTATTTGTTTTGTTTTGCTTTTGTTTTATTTTGGTTCATTTTTTGCTCATAAATGATCATGGAAACATGTCACAAAGTCTTGTGTGAGTAAACATTTGCAGTCACCCATACTGTGTTTACTTCATCATTGGGGGTAATTCTTTCTAAGCTAGGGGTGGGTGATCCAAGCTAGGTGCCAGAAATACCAGGAGAGACACCATTGGCCACTAGTGACAACTGACAAAGCATTCATGTCTCTTTACAAGCAACTCCTGTCTCAAACCTGATAAACTCATTCTACCTTATACCACACCTCCACAGGGTTTATCCATAAAAGGTTTTATATGAGTTCTTCAGAGAAGGCTTGTAACTTGTTAATACTCCTAATCATTGCAAGATGATAGTATGTAAGAAATAATTTACCTTTAACTTTAAATTATATCATTATGGTCTTGTAGTGAAAGTGAATCATGTTTTCTGATGGCCCATTTAAGTGGGAGAGAAGTTCTCACCCCTCCCAAGGTAGCCAATTATGTAATGAATTGCTCAATTGCCCACTGTTGCAACAACACAGAAAAATCAATGGAAAACCATTAAAGACAAAGTCTAAGCATTAAAACCACTTGGAAATGAAAAGAAATAATGTGTCAGCAAGGGGATCCTCCTGTCTTGAAATGAAAACAAAAGGTTGATTCAGTATGGAGGCGGGTGGGGAGGCGGGGGGCAGGGGAAGAGTAAAAAAGACACTCTTATCCCTTCACTGAGGAGGTACCTGAATGAGTGTGTGTGTGGGACTTTCTAAAAGACAGTTTTGGCCCCTTGGGGTTAGCAAGCACTGCAAAAGTCTGAATTTCGGGGTGAGAATCTAGTTTATTAGTTAGGAAGCTAACTAGGTAACTATTCATAAATGTAGATCTTAGTCACCTGGACCCTGAGCAAGGTGGAGGGTAGATCTATGCTCCGAGAATGGGTGGGGCTGGAGCAGCCAGCCCTCAGCACTGCTTGGACTGCCCTGTCCCTCTTCCCAATGCCATCTGGAGTGCACCACCCAGAGCTCTGCAGCATATCATGCTTGGTTCTGATGGTTATTTAAAGGGCCCAGGCTGGCAGTTGGGAGCCCCTTTGAATCACTGCACCTTTGAATCAGGGCAGTTGCCCTCTATTAATTCGAACTACCTAGCCCGTGTCACGTGTAGCCGCGTGCAGGTAGTTCGAGCTACCGGGCATTTAAAAATGGCAGCACCCAGGAACATGCAAATGAAGCCCAGGATATTTAAATCCCGGGCTTCATTTGCAAGTTCAAATGACTACATTAGCCACCGTAGTTCGAACCAGGGTGGCTAGTGTAGCCATACCCTTGGAGGGCCTGGTCTTAGTTCACATTTTATTATTGTTTTGTAGAAAACTGATTGTTTCTGTCACTCTCATGTGTTTCTGTTAGACTCTACCATTTCTTAAATACATTTCCCTTTTTTTTTTTACTATAAAAATATAACCTAGGGTGACTGTTCTTTTTGGAATGGAGGATCAGGGATTTCTGTGGGTATTCAGTGCTTGTGGCTTGGATGCTATGGGAGACACTTGCAAGCAACTCATGTGTTGGGTATATCTATTGTCACCCGGTGAGTCAAAGGCAGGGCTGATCTAGCCCAGAGGAAAGTGCTTGAGTGGCTGACAGGATGCTTGTGTTGAGCTAATGCCCAACTGGCACAGGCAAGACTCACTCATGCAGTTGACAACAATTTACAGCCCTGGATGCCCCAAGGAGCATCATGTCAGATGACCAGTCACAGGATGCAAACTAAATATTAAGAGCAGTAAAGATTCAAAGCAAAAATCATGGTGAACAATATGTGAGAAGTACAGTAATGTATACTATTTGCACTACTGTGAATCTCATGGTATTTTTAAAGTTCCGGCTCTTGAAGTCATGTAATTAAGAGTGAATCTGAGCTTTCATTAGAAAACAATCAGTTTATAGCTCTCATAAGTACAGGTGAAAGTATGAAAACATGACCTAAGTACATCCCAAAAGCCGATACATACACAGACAAGACAGAGGCAAATGAAGAGAACCCTCTTCATATATTTGTTAGTTTAAATCACATAATTTGTAAAGCAATCTTATTAGTCCTAACTCATGATATTTAGATTATTAGGATTAGCAATAGTGCATACACTGAACATTTTGACATAATGAATGATTGCATTTATAAATAATGAAGTTTATTCTCAGCCCTGATCTACACTAGAGCTTTATTTTGAAATAACCCTACTTTGGTTGAATTTATAAGCAGAGCATCCACACTACCAAGCCTATTCTTTTGAAATAATGTACTGCTTATTTTGAAATTTGCACTCCTGCTTTCCTTCAGGAATGACACTAATTTTGAAATAGTTATTTCGAAATAGCATTAGTGTGGACGCTCTGGTGCCACTATTTTGAAAAAAAATACTCCCCAGAATAATTCAGACTAATTACTCCCCAGTGCTTCTTGGGGCTCTAAGGGCATGTCTATACTGCATTCCTCTTTCAAGAGAGGAATGCAAATGTAGACAAATGATATTGCAAATGAAGTGCGGATTTGAATTTCCCACACTTCATTTGCATCATCACAGCCAGCCGCTTTTTCAAAATACCCTATTTCAAGATTTAAAAAGCTGTTTAGACACTGTTATTTCAAGAAAAAACTCTTCTTTCAAAATAACCCTTAAACCTCATTTCATAAGGAGTAAGGCTTATTTTGAAAGAAGGGATTTTCTCAAAAAAACTCATCTAAACAATGTTTTAAAAAAACGTTCGAAAAAGCGGCCGACTGCTATGATGCAAATGAAGCATGGGAAATTCAAATCTGCACTTCATTTGCAATTTCGTTTGTCTGCATTTGCATTCCTCTCTCAAAAGAGGAATTTAGTGTCGACATACCCTAAGTTGAGGTAGCTCATCCACATTAACGGAGACTGCCTCAGACTAATTTCAAGGCTTCTCCATAATGGGGACATGCTATTATGATTTTCTAAAATTGGGAGTTATTAAGTCAAATGTAGTTATTTCAAAATAATTACCAAGTATAGACATGCCCTCAGATAATTCACAAACAGAATTAAGGTCTAAATAAAGAAAATTTTGTCGTGAATAGTTCATTCTTCAATAATACAGTGTATAATTTTAAATGTTATAATATAAACTTAACCTGCATAATTTACAAAAAGTCTTGAAATTTACCAGGCAAAGTATGTCGTTATGTATTCAACCTTCTTGTTTTAAATTTAGCATAAAATATAAATCTCTGATTGCCATGAGTTGATTTGGTTTCCTTAAAGAGAATTATTAAAACAAATAATCTCAATCATATCTTGACTAGCAGCATGGGTGCATATGTGAAATGGAAACTAAAGGGAAATTTCACACAGATATTTTATGAGAAATGTAATTATACTGAGACTATAAAACCCCCAAACAACATCAAATCATTTATTCAAGAAGAAACATTTTAATATGTGCTTACTAAGGGAAACAGAATGGAAAACAAAGCAAAACCAAAGAGGAGTGAAAAGTCTTTCTCTTTCCCCAATTCTGCTGTGTATTATTGCAAATAATAAGTGAATTTGTTGCTTAAAAGTGTGCATAGTAGTATATTAAATTATTCATTTAATCATTACTGATCTCAGATGAATTATCAAATGGTGTGCTCTAGCTGAGCACAAAGTTATTCATCTTAGATTTTAATCTTTGAGGAAGCCAAGTTACACGATATTAATGAAAAACACGAACTGAACACAATAGGCAATTTTCTCACAAAATGTTTGACAACATAAATTACGAACCTCGTTATGCTTAGATTAGCTCAATAATTAGGTGCTAGATTGTGGCATTTATGCCACAACCTAATCTAGGGAGCGCTGCAGAAACACGCTGCTTTTCAAGGGACTCTGTGGAGAAAGAATGGCCTGGAGTTTCAGTATAAAATAATTTGCTCCACTCTAGAGCTAGTCCAATTCCTACTCTTCATCTGAAATGTGTGAATGTGGGCAAGTCACACAAGGTATGAATATGGTGGCTGGGGTAACTATGATATCAAATCTAAGAGCCTGCATTTCAGTTTATAGATTAAGGCACTAGATATCTGGGTAGAGTTGGCAAATTTTTGGTGAACAGTAAATTTGCCAATCAACACATTTTTCAGAGCGCCGAAACTATTCGTTGACCCAAATTCGAGATCATTTTGGCTAAAAAATTCCCTGAAAAAATTTATTTCATGAATGTTGAAACATTTCATTTTGACATTTTCTGAACAAATTGTTTTGACATATAATTTCAAAACCATGTTCAAAATGTTTTGTTTGACCCAAACAGTTTTTTTTAATTGCTTTGTCAAGGAAAACAATTTCAGCGTCTGTTCCAAATGAACCAAATGATTTCCCACATTTTTCAAGTTTGGCCATTGAACCAAAATTATTTGCTCCAATCTAGAGTTAGTCCAATTTCTGCTCTACTCCTGACATGTGTGAGAGTGGGCAGGTTATCCAGGGTTTGAATTGGGTAGAGGGAGCAGCTAATCTCAGAGCTTCAGTTCCAGCCTAAGTAGGAGTCTCTACACTGCTATTTTAGCATCATTGCATCAACCCAAGCTGGTAGACCCAGGCTCTGAGGGTATGTCGCCAGAAGGATGTAAATTAGACATACCGAAATTGCTAATGAAGCGGGGATTTAAATATCCCATGCTTCATTGGAATAAAAATGGCCACCACTTTTTGCCGACATGGCAATTTGCTGGCAAAAAATGGCAGTCTAGACGGGGATCAGTCGACAAGGAAAGCCTTTTCCAACCGATCCCTTATGCCTTGTGCTATGCGGTTTACAGGATCGGTCAGAAAAGGCTTTCCTTGTTGACCAATTCCCATCTAGACTGCCGCTTTTTGCCGGCTAATTGCCATGTTGGCAAAAAGCAGCAGCCATTTTTATTCTAATGAAGTGCGGGATATTTAAATCCCTGCTTCATTAGTAATTTCAGTATATCTAATTTACATCCCTCTGTCACCAGAGGGTAGACATACTCTGAGACTTACAGTGTAAACATGAGACTAACTCCCTATGGGGGGGGGAGGGTTCTTAGGTTTTCTCTATCTCAAAGGGATGCTGTAATGACAAATATAGTAATAATTATGAAACATTTAGGTTACATGGTGACAAGAGCCACATAAATAGTTTAAATAGATGTGCTTTTTGTGGGTACAATCTCTCCTTTGATGGTTCTGCATCCAGAAGATGTGCTCAGTTTTCTTTATCCATTAACTCTCCCCAAATTTGCTGTACCTCTTCTGGGTGGGTATAGTGGGGGAACGTTTCACTATGTCCCATTTGTGGCAATTAGCTATGGTGGGAAGGGACTGGAATGAACAGCTCTAGTTAACATAGGGTCTTTTGACTATAAAAATCAAGCTTCAACCAGCTCAATATAGTCATCACAATTCCATTATACCATAGTGTACATAGCCAAAATATTCAATTTCTGCCAGCCCTCATATACTGTTGTGTTGCAGTTTGTTGCTACTCTTCACCTCAGCTGTCACTGCATTTCAGGGATGTTGTATGTATATATCTGTAAAAGCTCTGGGATGGAAAGTATGCTATAAAAGATAAAATATTAATATGACGATGCGCCTTGCAAATAATCATATAAAAATGACTGCCAATAACCCATTTAAAATGGAGCCTATAAATAACCCTTTTAATAGAAAAATGTGGTAAATCAATTGATTTCCTTCCCCCTAGGACTAATTATGCAGACTGTTTATAGGAAAACTAATTTAAGTTTACTACAGAAACCAGATTATGGGCAGAAGAGATTAGTAGGTTGCAATACTCATGGGGAACATTTTGTTCTTTATGTACAGGAGCCTGAGTGGATTTAGTTTGCAGTAGTGGCATGAAACATCTAGGTGATGTATTAAAAAAGTGAACACATACATTGTGCCTCATATGAATGTAAACAAGCTTTGTTTTTAATACAGAAATAATAACAATTGGTTCAAATAATTAATTAAAAATTCCTCAAGTGAATTCCTTATTTTCCCCAAGTGAATTACCTTTAGTTACAGTATAGTTTACCATGAAACATATTGCTTCTGAATGTTGATGGTAAGGCATCTTTATTCTGTATCAAAAGTACTGATAAATCATTACCATAAGCAGTGCATACATTCTGTGTTCTTCTTATTGTATAGTTTGCATGTGCAATAATGGAAAGCATTACATTATACAAATGACTGTATACTATATACAGACGGTATATAGTATACTATATACTGAATTACTTACAATTATTAGAAAACTGCCATAGAAAATGGAGAATGACAGAAATAAGCTGGGACTGTTGGAAAACTGCTTTGTCCACCTCTGCGATACCAAAGACCTGGGACATTTGGGATGATCCTGACCCGATGCAACTGGAATTGAGCACACTCACAGATCTCCTGGGACAGCTACCTCACAAAAGGGACATTCCTTGGGAAATCTGGATATGTGGCAACCTAACTCTCAACCTTGTAGTCTTTATACAGGCATGTAACAGGGTAGTCTGCTCCTCTAAGGTTATGTCTAGAATACATGGCTCCGTCAATGGAGCCATGTAAACTAGTTTACCCTGCATAGTCAATGAAGCGGGGATTTAAATAATTTAAATAATCCCCGCTTCATTAAAATAAACATGGCCGCTGCGCTGTGCTGACAATCAGCTGATCCGGCACAGCGCAGCAGTCTAGACGCGGATCTGTCGGCTAAGGAAGCCTTTGCCGACTGATCCTGTAAACCTCGTAGAGAGGTCTATCAGACTGAGTTGGGAATGAGTTGGGTGATTCCTGTAAAGCAGTGGTTTTCATCCAGGGGGTATACATTCCTTTGGGGGTATGCAGCTGTCTTCTAGGAGGTACATCACCTCATCTAGATATTTGTCTAGTTTTACAACTGGCTATATAAAAAGCATTAACAAAGTCAGTCCAAACTAAAATTTCATACAGACAATGTCTTGTTTATGCTGCTCTATATACTATACACTGAAATATGAACACAATATTTATATTTTAATTGATTTATGTTATAATTATATGATAACATGAAAAAAATAAGCAATTGTTCAGTAATAGCATGATGTGGCACTTACATTTTTTATGTCTGATTTTGTAAGCAAGTAGTTCTGAAGTGAGGTGTAACTCGGGGGCATGGCAAACAAATCAGAATCCTACAAATGGTACAGTAGTCTGGGAAGGTGGAGAGCCTATTGCTATCAAGGCTGAAAATACTCAATTGGAGTGGAGAGCTACAGGAAGCAGTTTTCTACTGGGGCAAGAGCATGCCCGATGGGGGAGAGGAGGCAAAGGGACCCTTTAGATTGTTCCAGTGGCCCTAAGGACTGGATGAGGGAGCAGCCTGGCACACTGTGGGAGGCTCTAAGCTGCCTCCAGCACTGCCCCATCCACCCAAAGCTCCACCCCTTCAGGGAGCATGGAGCTGGGTCCTCTACTCTGCCCAGGAGCTCAGCATAACCTGCCAGACAGAGAGGTCTCTAAAGATATGTCTATACTGCAGTAATAATTCACCGCGTGATCACAGCTGGTCTGGGTCAACTCACTCAGGGTACATCTACACAGCGGAGCTATTTCGAAATACCTCCGGTAACGTGAAATAGCTATTCTGCGTCTTTAAACATTTCCATTTCAAAATAAGAGGCACACTATTCCAGCATCCCTGGAACCCTTGTTCCACAAAGGTTAAGGGGTTTGTCAGAATAGTGGTTTATTTTGAAATACACTTGAAATAAGCTACGCAATCTAGAATAATAGAATCATAGAGCTGGAAGAGATCTCAGGAGGCCATCAAGTCCATCCCTCCTGCCCTGTAGTATAAATTGTGTAGCTTTTTTTGAGGTAAGGATGCTGCGTAGATGCACCCTCGGGCGCCTGACATTTGGGCAGCAGGTATAAAAGTTGCTGTATTGACATTTTGGGTGTGTCTAGACTACAGGGCTTTGTCGACAAAAGTGGACTTTTGTCGACAAAACTACACCTGCGACGTATGTAAACCTCATTCTACGAGGAATAACGCCTTTTGTCGACAGAGTTCTGTCAATAGAAGGCATTATTGCATCTACACTGTCCTTTGCGTCCACACTGTTATGTCGACAAAGCGGCTTGCTTTGTTGACAGAACTGGATGTAGTCTAGACGCTCTTTGTTGACAGAAGCTTTGTCGACAGTATCTGTCGACAAAACTTCTGTCGACAAAACCCTGTAGTCTAGACATACCCTTTGGTTCAAACTGGAGCCTGGGCTCTGGGACCCTTCCTCATCATGCACTGACAGAGCCTGAAATACAGCAGGAATTTCGAAATTTACACAACCATTTTACAGCCTTGCTGCCTCATCCCTGTGAGCCTGAGTCAGACAACCTGGACCAGCCACGGATGTTTCATTGCCGTATGGATCTGGGGAGTAGCTAAGTTCTGCATTACTTTGTGAGTGAGTTTTGTGTAAGAATAATAAACAAAGCTGGAAGAAAAAGGGCCCAATCCTGACTCTGGCGTGGCATCTCTCCATCCTCGCTGGGTAGACAGGGCTGATGCTTACAATCAGCTCCTGCTAGGTTAAATGGCCATTCTGATAATGGAATAGGTACAGGTTAGGGTAAAATTTATTGATCATTCATATCCCTATATGTGAAATCAGAAATGATAGAATCACAGAATCATAGAGCTGGAAGAGACCTCAGGAGGTTATCAAGCCCAGCCCCCTACCCAAAGGCAGGATCAATCCCAACTAAATCAACCCAGCCAGGGCTTTTTCAAGCTGACACTTAAAAACTTCTAGGGATGGAGATTCTACCACCTCCCTAGGTAACCCATTCCAGTGCTTCACCACCATCCTAGTGAAATAGTTTTTCTAATATCCAACCTAGACTTCTCCCACTATAACTTGAGACCATTGCTCTTCATTCTGCCATCCATCACTACTGTGAAAAGCCGTCTCCATCCTCTTTGGAACTTCCCTTCAGGAAGTTGAAGTCTGCTATCAAATCCCCCTTCACTCTTCTCTTTTGCAGACTAAACAAACCCAAATCCTTCAGTCTCTCCTCATAAATCATGCGCTCAAGCCCACCTAAAAATTTTGGTGGCCCTCCACTGGACCCTCTCTAATACGTCCACATCCTTTCTATAGTGCGGAGCCGAGAACTGGACACAATATTCTAGATATGGCCTCACCAGAGCCAAATAAAGGGGACTAATCACTTTTCTAGATCTGCTGGCGATGTTCCTCCTAATGCATCCCAATATGCCATTAGCCTTCTTGGCTACAAGGGCACACTGTTAACTCATACCCAGCTTCTCATCCACTGTAATGCCCAGGTCCTTTTCTGCAGAACTCTACTTACCCATTTGGTCCCCAGCCTGTAACAATGCTTGGGATTCTTCCATCCCAAGTGCAGGACTCTACACTTGTCTTTGTTGAACCTCATCAGATTTCTTTTGGCCCAATCCTCTAATCTGTCCAGGTCACTCTGGACCCTATCCCTGCCCTCCAGCGTATCTACATCTCCCCCTAGCTTAGTGTCATCTGCAAACTTGCTGAAGGTGCAATCCAGGTCATTAATAAAGATGTTGAACAAAACCAGCCCTAGAACAGATCCTTGGGGCACTCCACTAAAAACTGACCACCAACCTGACAGCGAGCCATTGATCACTACCTGTTGGGCCCAACAGTCTAGCCAGCTTTCTATCCATCTTACAGTCCATTTATCCAATCCATATTACCTTAACTTGCTGGCAAACGTATTGCGGGAGACCACATCAAAAGCTTTGCTAAAGTCAAGGTATATCACATCCACTGACTTTCCCATATCTACAGAGCCAGTCACCTCATCATAGAAACTAATCAGATTGGTCAGGCATGACTTGCTCTTTGTGAATCCATGTTGACTATTCCTGATCACTTTCCCCTCTTCCAAGTGCTTCAAAATGGATTCTTTGAGGATCCCCTCCATGATTTTTCCAGGTACTGAGGTAATGCTGACTGGTTTGTAATTCCCTGGATTGTCTTCTTCCCTTTTTTAAAGATGTACACTACATTTGCCTTTTACCAGTCTTCTGGGATCTCTCCCGATCTCCATGAGTTTCAAAGATAATGGCCAAAGGCTCCACAATAACACTTGCCAATTCCCTCAGTATCCTTGGATGCATTAAATCTGGGCCCTTGGATTTGTGTATGTTTAGCTTTTCTAAATAGTTCCTAACTTGTTCTTTCCCCACCAAAGGCTGTCCACCTCCTTCCAATACTACATTACCTAGTGCATTCGTCTGGGAGCTGACCTTGTCCGTGAAAACAGAGGCAAAGAAAGAATTGAGTACTTCAGCTTTTCCCACATCATCTGTCACTAGGTTACCTCCCTCATCCAGTAAGGGCCCCACATCCTCTCTGATCACTCTCTTATTGCTAACATGCCTGTAGAAAACTTCTTGTTATCCTTCCCATCCCTTGCTAGTTGCAATTCCAAAGGCACTTTCGCCTTCCTGGTAACTCCCCTGCATTCTTGAGCAATATATTTATACTCCTCCCTAGTCATCTGTCCAAGTTTCCACTTCTTATAAGCTTCCTTTTCGTGTTTAAGCTCACCAAGGATGTCCCCGGTAAGCCAATCTGGTTGCCTAACTTATTTGCTTTTCTTGCTACGCAGTGGGATGGTTTCTTCCTGTGCCTTTAATAAGGCTTCTTTAAAATATTGCCTGCTCTCCTGGACTCCTTTCCCCTTCATGTAAGCATCCCAGGGAATCCTACCCATCTGAGGTAGTCAAAGTCTGCTCTTCTGAAGTCCAGGGTGTATACTTTGCTACTCTTCTTTCTTCCTTTGGTCAGGATCCTGAAATATACCATCCCATGATCACTGCTTCTCAGGTTGTTACCCATGTTTACTTCCCCTACTAGTTCCTGTTTGTAAGCAGCAGGTCAAGCTACTCCTGGCCCCTGGTCGATTCCTTCAGCACTTGTACCAAAAAGTTATCCCCAACATTCTCCAAAAACTTCCTGGATTGTCTGTGAACTGCTGTATTGGTCTCCCAACAGATATCAGGGACCTACCTCGCTGAGGGACAGCAAAGCATTTTGTCTCTGCATGCTCTGGTTGCCCTCACTCAGGACACCACAGCACTTTGCAACATGGAGCCAGAGCTGCCCCTAAGCACTCTGGTGCTTTTCGTGGACATGTTGCTGTGAGCCTGGCTCACTTTCTGCAAGCTGCCATCCGGGAAGTCCATCGGGCGGCTGTCAGTGTCCAGGAGGCCCTGTGGGACAGCTTTCACCCTAAGGAGCACTAAGAGCCTCCCTGGTCTGCCCCACTGGGGGCTTGTGCCTCATTCCTCCCTCATGTCCTTCCACTTACCTCTCCCTTAGCTCCATTCCTGATGTCAAATAAAATACATGTATTTTCATGAACACAAACTCTCTTTATTGAACAAAACTGGGGGCGGGGAGAAATGAAATTCTGGTGAGACTGGGGAAAGGAGGTGGGAGAGGGGAGAGGAGATGGTATGAGAGGGGAGGTGAAAATGTGGGAGGAGGGAGTGGGAAGAGGGAAGCAAAGGGAAGAAGTGGGAGGGGAAGCTCAGGACTCAGCGTTGGGGGTCCTACCAGACCAACTTGATTGTCATGAAAACCTGCTCCTGGGTTCGCATGTAGCCTTTGGTAGCCAGGTTAGCAGCTATCCTGCCATCGACAGCCCCATTCCTCCATCTAGTGTGAAGATCATGGATGTTAGGGGCATTCCCCCCAAACCTGAATAAGGTCCATGATCTCTACCCTGGATCAGGAAGGCACCCACTTCCTCTGGGCCCTGGCAGGCTCCTGGGATCTGGCAGACTACTCCTGTGGATCAGTGGAGGGCTGGCTTCCAGTGGCTTGCTGGCTCATGTTTTGGGGCCACTGGGTCAGTGGCAGTGACTGCTGGCTCTGGGCTGGCAGGCTTGGTGCTGGCACAGGCACTGTAGCCAGAGTCAACCCCTTTAAGGGGTCCAGGGATGGGGGAGGGAGAGCCTTGGTTGAGGCTGGGGTGGCCACCAGGGAACCCTGGGAAGGCTGAAGGCCACCTATTTCGAAATAAGTGTCTACACAGCATTTATTTAGAAATAGCTATTTCAAATTTGGCATTATTCCTCGTGGAATGAGGTTTACCAAATTCAAAATACGCACTCTGCTATTTCGAATTAATTTCGAAATAGCGGTTTGGCTGTGTAGATGCTAGTAAAGTTATTTCGAAATAACTTTGCTGTGTAGACCATACCCTTACATACAATGTAATTCCTCCTCATTTTCTTCCCCACCTGATCTTCCTAAACAGCTTATACCCTTCTATGACAGTGCTCCAGTCATGTGAGTCATCCCATCAAGTCTCGATCATTTCAATCAAATTGGGCTTCTAATTCTTCCTGTTTTTTTCCAAGGCTTCTTGCATTGGTGTACAAACACCTTAGATAACCATTTGATCGCCCTGCCTTCTCCATCTGAATCAGGGGTCCTCTTTTGTTACTTGTTCCTCCTTCTGATTCTTTCGGGTGTCTGACTTCCTCACTTACCTCAGTGCTTTGGTCACCGTCCCTCAACGAACGTAGGTTAAAGCCCTCCTCACTAGGTTTGCAAGTCTGCCGGCGAAGATGCTCTTTCCTCTCTTGGTTAGGTGGACCCCATCTCTTCCTAACAATCCTTGTGCCCAGAACAGAGTCCCATGGTTGAAGAAACCAACACCCTCTCTCCAACACCATCTGCACAACCATGCATTTACTTCCTCAATTCGACGATCCCTACCCAGAATTTTTCCTTCAACTGGAAGGATGGACAAGAACACCACTTGTGCTTCAAATTCCTTGATCCTACTTCCCAGCGCTACATAATCTGCTGTGACCCACTCAAGGTCATTCTTGGCTGTATTGTTAGTTCCTACATGGAGAAGCAGGAAGGGGCAGCAATCCGAAGGTTTAATCACTTTTGGAAGACTCTTGGTCACATTCTGAATGCGAGCTCCCGGTAAGCAGCAAACTTCTCGAGATTACAAGTCTGGACGGCAGATGGATGACTCAGTCCCTCTTAGGAAGGAGTCCCCAACCACCACCACCACCCATCTTCTTCTTTTGGGAGTGGTGGTCATGGAACCCCCAGCCCTAGGACTACACATTCCATGCCTTCTGGTAGATGGTGTTCCCTTCTGAATTCTTCCCCGAGAGGTCCCTGCCAAAGCATTCTCCACTGCAGAGCCTGTGGAGAGAGCCTCATAGCGGTTACTTACCTGTACCGGAATGGGGGATACCTAAATTGGCTTTCTTTTCCTTCTAGAGCAGTGGTCTCCAACCTTTTTACACCCAAGATCACTTTTTAAATGACAGACCAAGCCAAGATCTACCATCCCACCCCTTCCTTGAAGCCCTGCCCTCTCTATTCTCCTCCTCTCCATCACTTGCTATCTCCAATCCTTATACTGCTGCTTTTTTAAAAAAAAGTTTTTCCAACATTTGGAAGAGGTTTTTCAACATTTGGAAGTGGTGCTCAGCCAGGGTGCACCACGCTCCACGTGGGCTGGTGCAGAGAAGAAGCTGCCTGGCCAGCTGGCTATGGCCTTCAGTCCGGAGGAGGCTGAACCACACTCCAGCTGATCAGGCGGCTTCCCCTCTGCGCCTGCCCACGTGGAGCTTGGTGCACCCTGGCTGAGCGCCATGGCCAGCTGGCCAGGAAGCCGCTTCTCTTCGCTCTCGCCCGGCTGCCCTGCGCTCAGCCCGGGAAGCTTGCTCCAGCACAGCTAGAGCTAGACGCAGCCTCCCTGGGCTGAGTGCAGGGCAGCCGGGCTGGAGGGAAGAGAAGTGGCTGCCCGGCCAGCTGGCCATGGCGCTCAGCCAGGGTGCACCAAGCTCCACGTGGGCAGGCGCAGAGGAGAAGCCGCCAATCAGATGGAGCTCAGGGCAGCCTCTTTCAGCTGAAAGCCACAGTCAGCTGGCTGGGGTGTTTCAGCCCTCCCGACTTACCAGCTTCCACCATTCCTCGCAGCTACTCACCTGTGTTGTTGCTCGGTGAGTAGCTGCTCCTCAAATGAGGAAATCTAATGTAAATGTACTGCGCAGGCACGCAGTTCAGAGAGGACTCAAGAGCTACTCTTAGAGCCCCTGAGATCTACTGGTAGATCGCGATCTACTGGTTGGTGACCATGGTTCTAGAGGTTAAATGCTGCCAGTTCTCGTCCTTATCCTGTACTGCCCTGACTGGCTCTTCATCCTGCTGTGTCTGCAGAATTAAATGTTGCCTTCTATCGAGGAAGTCTTCATCCTCTCTGATAGAATGTAGGGTTGATACTTGGGCCTCAAGTCCTCTTATTTTTTCTTCCAAAATGGTTACCAGCTTGCACTTAGTGCAGATAAAATCCCTTCTTTCTTCTGGGAAGAAGACAAACATAGCACATGCTGTGCAGGTAACAACAGCAGACCTATCACCATCCATATGTGGCTTCCTTCTGAGAGATTCCTCAGTTGTTACTAAATGCCTCCTTGATGGGCAGGAGTGTAGTGAAAAGATTTTAAAGAATAGCGAGTGTATCTCACCCCCTTGCCAACTCCCTCTCCAAATTCCCTGTTAACAGCCCCTGTTCGCAAGCTCCCTGATCATTGACTCACTCCTTTATAAAACCCTCGACTGCCTGATAGCCCCTCCTCCTGATTAAGGCTCAACCAATGAGCAGAGGTGTCTAGATTTCAAACCCTGATTAGAAGCTCACAGCTTCCACCTGCTAGCTACCGCACTCACTATATGGGGGGAGGGAAGGAGGAGAAGAGGGTGAAGGGAAAGAAGAAAAAAAATCCTATAATTGCTCTTGTACCATCATAATAAAATGGATGACTTGGGAGGATGAAGCTGGGAGTGGGTACTGCAATCCATGAACTTTTATACAGGGATTCATTTCATTTACTTACCTTTCTTTAACCATTTGGAATTTGTTTTAAAAATTGATGTGCAGAACTTAGAGCAATATGGTGGGATGGGTCAGCCCCCTACTTCCAGTGGTGATTGTCAGATAACAGAAGGAAGCTGCCAACTGGGAAAGCAACGGAAAATCTCAGGGATTTTAAAGTTTTCCAAGTAAACATTTTTTTAAATTTATTTATTTGTTTATTTATTCATTCCTGGTGAGCTGGAATTTCATCATAAACGCTGTGCTGAGACTCAAGTGCTGATCTTAAATGTCACATGCTGTAATATCACGAGTCACCCTCTGTGATCAACAGCTGAACCAGAACAGCAGGGAACTAAACGGTCTAGCAGCGTTTACTGAAATTCACAGACACCATTAAAGAGACTAGGTCACACAACCAACCCAAAATCTTCCTCCTGAATGGGAGACCTTCAAAAGATTATGACCCATGATTGGAAAAGTAAATGAGAGCAGAACTCACAACAGCCTTATCATATGGGGGAGGGGGCGGGGGGGAAGGAACGGAAAGCTGGCAAGTCCACCAGGATAAATTCAAATTGGAAAATGTCTATGCAGTAAATGCAAAATATTGTTTTCAAGACTCAAAATAAATGTCAGAGTTGACACTGTCACTCCCTATCTTCCTATCTCTGTTGCTGTGGTTACGCTTTTTGAGGGAGGCTGAATATTGAAATGTCAGGGAGAAAATAAGGTAAGAAGTGGACACTCTTTATTTTGTTCAACAATTATAGTGCCCGTTTGTTTCTATGTTTCTTTTTAAAATCTTTGGTTGGGATCAACAGATTCTTCTTTTTAATGTGCACTGTATTTCATTTGACAGGGACAGAGCAATTTTAGAGTAATGCCTGTACTTGTGATACTGGGATGTTTGGTGAACTCTAGCTAATGTCCCTATTGCTGAGAAAAGGAGTATTTCAGATTGCATGTCTGAGTACAAAGAGTGCAAAGAGTGCATGGGAGAAGCCACTATTCTTAAACAACATTAAATATTTTCAGGTTAATGCAAAAGGGACCAATCTGAGCTGACATCTGAATACCAAAGGCAGCCTGGCTTATTTGATGACTATAATGAGATGATTTGAATCATTAGGGATAGAGGATTGGCCTGCCTATACTACTTATTAGGTAAGCCCACATGAGTAAGTATCAGGTGGTGCCCCAAAAAGAGACTGCAGAGAGACAACAGGCTCTTATAGAAAATACCCTGAGATCAGGGAAGATGCCCCAGCTAGGGAGGGCTGGCATTAGCCTGTTAAAACAAGGAAAACCCTAAGACACCAGGGGCTAACACTTCCTGAAGGCTGGGGGAAAGATTTTGTATTTAATGTTGAACTTTAAATTACTGAGTTAGATGCTCCGGAGGGCTGTTGTTACTGGATTTGTGACAGCATCTTCTTGAGTTTACCGAGGACCCAGGAGGAGAATCTGAGGGGAGGGGCTGCTTGTAGGGCTACCCTGAGGCTAAGAGAGTGTGTTGTTGATAATCACCCTCAGTGCTGTGTCTTCTGAGGAGGCAGAAGGAGAGTGATGATCAGGCATGTTGCCTCCATAGTGGACCTATTTGTTCTGTTTTTAAAGCTCTGAGGGGGAGGAGGGAGCTGGAAATGTACTGGTGCTATCTGCCACTGGAGTAGGCTGAATAGGCCAGGCTGATGGGATGGGGGCAGGCTTGTGTTTGTGCAGACAAGCCATGCTGTTGGGCTGACTCCACAAACCTTGCTGAAGCAAGAGGGACTGGAACTGTTTCTCTAATAGGTTTGAGGGTGCTATAAACAAAGTCTATGATCAAAGGAATATTTGTGTTAAGATCAATCTCTGTGTGAGAGTGCTAAACCATTCTTCCCCACCATTCCTCTTTTCCTCCCAGGTCCCAGAGCAGCTGTGTGACTCTCCCTGCTCAGCCAGCAGTGGCTTAATCTCTGGAGTTGTGTGTACACTGCACCCTTACTTCGAAACAAGCTACGTAATTTGTGCTATGCGTAGCGCAAATTTCATAGCTTATTTCAAGGTAATTTTGAAATAAAGCGCTATTCTGAAATGTCTGTTAACCCTCATGGAATGAGAGTTACAGGGATCCTGGAATAGTGCACCCGTTATTTCAAAAACTATTTTGAAATAACGGGCTGCTTGAAAGATGCAGTATAGCTATTTGGGGATAATTCCGACATCCTGAAATAGCTCCTCAGTGTAGATGTAGCCCCTAGATGTGTAAGAGCACAGCACTGTGTATTCCTGTAAAGTGTGGCCTGTGAATTTTGGATCACAGGCAGTTAGTGTGCTACAGATTTCTGCAGAGGCAGTAGTACATGAGTGTGTGGTTAGAAATTTTTTCAGGCCCGCTACATTATCTCCATTGCATGCCAAATCAATAATCCAAAAACTGCCTATTCTTCCTGTCTCAATGGTGTACACTGGTGTGTGCATTGTCCAAATTCATTATCTTCTCTGAAGTACTTACTCCATTCCTTCCTCCTCTCTGGCCTCATATAGCCAACTAGTTTAATGGTGCACTATTTGCAAGTGACCCTACATCAATAAACAGACCCTACATCTGTGACCCAGCAAGCATTAGGGAGTTGATGGTATCAAATGGCTCCATCTGCTAGCTGGTGTAGAAGATAACTCCACCCCTTACGCATTGTGTAATCTGGGTTGAATTCACCGAATTCAATAGAAAGTCACTGAAGCAAACAAACTACTCTGATTAGAAATATTATTTATATGACTTTCTTAGTTTATTGCCTTTTATTTTTAGATAAGTTTTTGCTAAATGCAAAAAGAAAAATGAAAACACAAAAGCAACAACAAGAACAATCAGCTATGAACATATCCACTTTGCCACCCATAGCCCTCAAGAACATGAGAACGAACCTTTGCATGACTATATTTTAATTTTTCCCTTTTTGCTTCCTTCACTTCCATTATTATAAACATGGTACTAATACCAAAGCATCAGACACTGCAAGCATATCAGGAGAGGCTGCAACCACAACCTGAATTAATACGGCATAAGCAAAACCATAGCAAACGAACAACCCAACAAAGATTGCTTATTTGCTTAGTGTCATCAACATGAAACCATGTGTCTAGACAACAATATCCATACTGAATAATAGAAACCCCAATTATAGCTTATCTTTTGTACTATTGGTACATGATAGTGAATGTATCGAGTGATGTAAGAACTTAACCCATCCCAAAGCTACCTGTAAGACACTATGATGGATCAGAAATGTAATTGACTCTTTTTTACACAATATGTGTAAATAATGGATCTAATTATCATTGCCAAACCCTGCCTAGAGGCAAAGGGACCATTCATCCCCACTCTCCTCCTCTGATCCTTTGACATAACATTGGAATAGTTTGGGAGATGTTTTAACTTTCCCTGGCTTCTAACAACCCTGATGGACTGATCCAACAGATGGGAAATGCAAGAGTGTAGCCTTCTCTGGCCCCTGTGCTGGAGTTGTTGAGAGGAAAGCAGATGTGAAGATACTGTGGAGGCTATCCTCAGCTGGCATAAAGCAAAAGTAGCACTTTTGGCACCTACTCTCTGTCTGCTGTAGAGGCAGGTGAGAAGCATACCAAGGCGGTGAGACACGACAATCCACTCAATCCCCAAGAGTTTAGAAATGTAATTTTCCTCCTTCTCAGTCATATCACACATACAGCCAGTGCAACTAAAGATCCAGTCCTAAGCATCTGAACTATGGAATTGTAACCTTCTTGAGGGATTTGAAGATGCCAAAAAACATTAAATCAAAGCACATGACACTTAGTCCAGAAACCTCTTACATTTCTACTGTTGGGTGCTTAGTTAAGTACAAAGGGAGTATATAAGGATGGGGGAAGAGACAATGGCACCAGGTACAAAAGAATTTCAAAATAATTGCCATGTACTCCTCTTGCTGTTACTGCTGCGAAGTGTCTGAATTGCCTGAATCAAAATTGGAACCATTATAACATGTGAAGAGCAGACATACATTTCTGTCAATAAGACATTGAAATTATGTCTGTGAGATGACTGAACATTGCAATTACAGTGACTGAAGGCTAGAAACCCAGAAGAAGACACAGCTGAGAAACCAGATAGCAGAGCTGGGTGAAAGAGATGTCAGGTCTCAGGGTCTGAACCACTTTTATTGTTTTGTTTTTTCTGCATTTACATCTTTTGCATTTTCAGGGTGAAAGAAGAAAAAACAAAGCAAAATCTTGAACATGAATCTCTGTGACTGTCTTTTGCCTGATTTCAAGTCTAAATCATTTTAAAACACTGAATTTCTGTTGTTTCTACCCAGAACAGCAAAGCCATCCTTTGCATCCTTTGCATCCTTTGCCTGTGTTCATCTACATTTTTCTAAAACATAGGCCAGGCTCAGCTGGAACATCTGAGGCTAATTTGCTGTCAAAAGGTTTATTAACTTGATTGAATTTCTTTCTTTCTTTCTACAACATTTTGTGGAATTGACATTATCAGATCACAAGTTCATACTAATTCATCCTTAGACACAAATCCTAGACTACACCCTTAACCTACCCCTAGATCTAAATAGCTTTGGCTTTGAGTGTCCACTGCCTTACAGCATGTGTAATCATTTACAGCTGTGGAAAGCAGGTGTAAAACAGTATTGCTTGGATACGGTCGCATGTTGCACCCAGTTTGTTCATGTTTTGGATAGCTATAAGGGTAAAATCATCAAAAGTTATTTGTGATCCCAAATCCCACTAATTTGCAATAAGACTTAGGGTCTTAGGTGTCTACAGAGCAAATTTGTGAAGGTATTTAGGCATATAAAGATGCATAAAGGCACCTAATAGTATCTGGTATCTAACTCCCATTAAAATAAGGCCCCTGGTAGCTGGGCAAGGGCACAGCTACCTCAGTCCTCAGCATCTCATGGCCTCTGTCACACTGGATCAGCATCAGAATCCTCAGACATTACCCTGCCTATCTTGTCTTTGGGGCTCAATCTGAAAGGTGTACTCTGAGTAAGTCTAAGCACCACCCAAAACAGCTGACGGGACACAGACAGCAAAGAATCAGGCTGATAGTCTCTGCCTGGAGTGATTTTTGAGTGGTTGTTTATTTTATTTTGGAAACAAAAATGGTTCAATCATATTTGATTATGAGGAGAGATTTCCATATACAGCTCACTCTTATGGTCAGCACTACTGTCAAAACAGATGGGAGATATAGCATGTTGAAGATTCATATGCAGAATTATTATCGAGGAGAATTGATTTTCAGTATCCCCGGGGATTTTTTTTTATTGACTGAATTCTGGACCTGATTCTACTTTCATTTCCCCATATAAATCAGGGGTAATAAATTGTTGTGGCAATTCCATGGATATTAATGAAGTTACATTGCTGTAAAACAGTGTGAAAGTCTATGACTTTTCAAGAGCAGTATGCTTTCCATGTGCAGTATATTTTGCATAGGGCATTTTGTTAAGCTCACAAAGTGCACCACTAAAAATAGCTGTGTTGTGTGTCTATGCATAGTCTGAAACATAGATAAGTGCAAAACGTTGCGGGAAGAATGGATCCTTAGTGATGTTAACAGAAACTAGCTGAAACCAAAGTCTTTTCCCCATTGAATCTGATCAAATTCCAAGTAATTAGGAAGACTCCACTATGGCTGTGGCCCGTCATCTCACTTGTTGGAAACTATGCCATTAACTCCAGTGGGGACAAGAACAGATCTTACTTATAGTTTGTAGGTGAAAACTACTCTGTGATGCAAAACAGGAGCTCTTAGTGTGCTCATAGTGCATCATATAAGGTAAAAGTTGCACATTGGCTAAGATTTGTTGGATAACCCTGCCTTCCTCCAGCTGACTGTTGATGGGGAGAAAATAATTAGATGGAATGAGTAGTGAGGGCGGGTTTTTCTAGTGAGTAAAGGAATTTACACTTAACATCTCTATTTTGTTGTAAACCATCAGACTTTCAAAGTGTTGGTGAATGGAACTCCTTATTGTTTTGTTTTAACATAGGGGATTTGATGGGTTATGTTATTAAGCATTCAGGAAATAGCATAATTAATGTTTTATATGCAAACTTTCATAACTTTCATGTGCATGTACTACCAATTAATTGCTGTAGTTCAATAAAACAGTATTCCTACCTACACTTTCTACAACTCTATTTTCTGTAGCTCTGTGTATGTCAAACAGAATCCATTGCAGTCATTCATGTGGGGAAATTATCCTTCTTCAAATCTCTTCTTTAAAATAACCTGTGCCGCAATGCCTTCAAAATACTTGATAATGGTTAGGAGGCTGGTGTGCTGTGATTGATACTTATTACATAAATCAGAACTATCCCTTTCTTACTTTGTTCTCCTTCTGCCTGTTGTCTTTTGGTTTATATTTGAGGAAGTGGCAGTCTGTCTTTACAGGTATGTGTAGCATTTAGTACAATAGAATCCCAATCCTTGACAAGGTAGCCTCAAGGCAACAGTACAATACTAATTAAATAATCATAAACTATACTTATGCAACCCATTGCACAGAACATAGGCAGCACAGAGTTATATGCCTTGATATATTAAAACACATACATTTTGCATTTGAATAGTATCATTAAGGTCAATAGGACAACACACATGCTTAAGGCTATGCAGTGCAGCTTATGTAGATTATGCAGCTAAAACATCTAGCTAGTTAATAGCCTCCTCCTCTCATATGAAGCTAGGGAAACTTACACTGCTGGTTGAAAAGAAATTGTACAGTGCACTAGTGCGAGAAAGTATTACAAGATATATCTTAGGAATCAGAGACTGTATAATAGAAAAAGTCTTTGGCAATGAAATTGTACTAGACTATTATGCCAAAGAGATTAGTATAATTATAGGAGAGAAAATATTACAAGATGTTACACAAATATAACTAAGATTGTAGAAAGATATCTGATATAATGTGTTATTTAAGAAACAGCATTTGATCGTGTAATTAGAGAGTATTTATTGTTATGAATACTCACCAGGGCAGCGTTAAGGTTGTTTGTTCAACCTTGACTATAACATTTCCTGACTTTTCAGTGCTTAACTGTAAAACATTAGCATTGAAATGCCCTGCATCTTGTGTAGATGTGCCAAGAATGAAAAGGGCTTAAAGCGTCTTCCTTGTTCCCTCCACTTATGTACAACTTGAGAAAAACCCAGCATACCTGCTGTCCCTCTGCCAAGTGATGCTAGCTCATGGGGAGCACAGCTCAAGATCAAGTTCTTTACATCAGAGCACTGAAGTATACTTACAGAAAAACAAACATAAGTTTATTATCAAGGCTATGTTTTGAGAGACAGTGAATAAGGCTAAGTGAAATCAGAAACAGTTACACATGAAATAAAACATGAGCTAGGTTTTGTGTTTTATCTACTTATAGATAGTTACCTTTCCTTTTTAATAAAGCAGATTTTCTCCCAGAATTCCATCTTTGATCTTTCAGTCAAAACCAGGACCCAATTGCAGGGGTTTCCTACAAGAATGGATGACAAAATATCTACTTGACCCCTGGTTATAGTCCAGTAAAACTTTCAAGTGCACCTCAAGTAACCCTTTTGAGATTCCATTTAATGTTTTCCCATATAGAGCAAGAACCCAGTCCTTCTACTCTAGCATCTTAAGGGCATGTCTACACTATAAAATTATGTCGACTTAAGGTAGGTTATAATACTATTGCTGCATTAATTAAATTGCCTTTTGCATGTCCGCACTATGCTCTATGTGTTGCTGGTGTGTGTCTATACCAGGAGCATTTATACCAATTGCACTGTCAGAGTGGGGCATTCTGGGATGGCTTCTGAAAGGCAATAAAAATCAATGTTACCAACACTGTCTACACTGACACTGTGTCGATCTAATTACATTGACTATATGCATCTCATTGAGGTGGAGTAATTAAAATGACACAGTAGAACAGTTATGTCAGTGGGAGCAAAATAGTGTAGACACTTCCATAGTTACATCAATGAAAGCTGCCTTGCGTTGACCTAACTCTATAGTGTAGACCAGGCCAAAATTACTACTATTGGTCTCTCAACCCAACCATTTCTTGTATTGAAAACAACATGCCCAAAACATGTTCCAGTTCCACAATGCATTTAGAGGAATGACTAATCAAGTGCTCCTGATTAGTATTTGCACATAGCAAGTGTTTCTTTATATCATCTACTATCCTCTCTTTTCTATTCACCTATTTTGTTGAAATGAGTGAGTGCCTGCTTATCCCTCTATACATAAAGCAATGGAGAGATTGCCATTTTGTAAGGCACAGGAAAGTTCTTACTCACCAGTCAGTCTAAATCACAAGCAAGTCCTTAATGAGGGGCATTTGTGAGAGAGAACATACATATCACAACTGAGATCTTTCCCTTCTTCTTTTAGCATCTTTTCTTCTATTTGAATCTTTCTTTTTCCCTCCCATTGTCACTCTGACTTTTGTCCATCAATTTATTTTAAACAATACATTATTCGAAGGTGTGTTCCATGTGTATTTCCTGGGCAAAAGGCAATAATACATTTCCTCCCTTTTCACGATGTGCTTGCAGCTATAATATAGAAACACAAGAAGGTGATGTAGCTGATTTAATGAGTTATTTATATATTTTGCAGAAGTATCCTCTCAACTGCTTAAAGTAATATGACTTTAATGAGCCATGTAGGATCTGTAATTTTTGCTTTGTTGAACATTTTCCCCCTGGTAAACTGAGTCATTAATATTAATTAGAAATTGAGTAGCCAATTACAGGGTTGAATAGGAAGTGAGGGGAAAAACTGTTTGGAAACAAAATGTCTGTACATACGCACTTTGAACTGGAGGTCATTAGAATCTGTGGGTTTAGATTAGTGAGCATTGTTGAGGTCTAATTGATGAATACACCTTTCTCATTCAACTGCAATATCAGATTTTGTTTAACAGAAGCACAGTGGTCATCAGTAGGGTAATAGAATTCTATAGCTGAATTTTTATTTCCCATTTTTCCTTAGTTGCTTTGAATAGATAGATAGATAGATTAGATAGAAAGAAAAAAATAACATATATAACAAAGTGGAGCTGAGAACAGCATGCATTGCAAAGGTTGTTTGACACTGCCCACTGTTAGACTCTGTTTTCTGTCATCGCTTTCCTAAATGTTAATTATGTGGCCTGAAATTTTCATACTTGGTGTTTCTTTCAGGTTGGTTTGTTCTGAAAAATTTCAACCCAAAGATCTATCTGTTTCTGAAAATGACTGAAAAATATATTGTATTCTGGTTTAAAAAAAAAAAAAAAAAAAAAAAAAAAAGAAGAAGAAGAAGCTGGTAACCTTTCCCTTGAGTAGCTCTAGCAGAGACTTGAAATTTGTCATTTGTCTCTTTACCATCTTGATAAAAACTTATGTTCATTAGGCCAAGTTATAAGCATTTGAAACAGTGCAATTTGTATGTGTTCAGTTGTGATTTATTACAGTTTTAAATATTCCATCCATACAGATCATGCTCTAACCCCAGCTTTCAGTCGTCTAGGCAAGACTTCCCTCCAGTTGCAGCTCTGTGCTGCAGTAGGCCAGGCTGGGGCTGGATGGGGCACCAGAATGCAAAGCACAGAGGCTGTCTCTACCGTGCTGTCAGTGTACTGATGTAACTTGCACACTTTCTGGGTGTGGTTCTCTGTCCCAATTAATGGCTCTTAGACCACTTACAGAGAGATAGAATGAATTTGCTCTTCAGCCTTACCAGCTGAAGATCTCACATCAGAGAAGTGTGAGAGGCATAATGGAATGCAAGTTCTTTTCCCTCACTCCCTTAGTGTCTGGGAAACTAGATGAAAAGCAAGCTGATGTCCCAGAGCACATGGCTGCTGGCCCCCTACGCATCCGAAATGGTGCCCTTGATTAAGCTCCAGAGGTCCCAGGTTTAGTTCTGCCTTTTGGAATTACACTGGCACTCAAGCAGTGTGGCAGTGGAAGCTGCTTGAAAAAAATGGGACAAGGAAGTAGAAGGAGATTACATGGGGAGCCCAGGAAGGCAGACTGAGATGAGACCCAGTGAGGGTGGAGAACACAGGCCAAGGGTAAGGAGAGAGACATCTCAGGGAAGGAGTTGGTCCAGAAGAACGGGATGAGCGAGGCAAAGGTTCTTGTGTCTCAACATTCCTTTTTGTGAGCCAAAATCTGTTCAATCCACTGAAAAAGTGTTTTATCCCTTTTCACTGCTGATCCCCAAAGAAGATAACAACTCACACCCTCTCAGTTATGGATTAACTCATTTAGTAGAGAGTTGTGTGGCAGAGCTAAAGTTATGATCCTGCTAATGAACGATGGGGGTGTGAGTGCGATGCCACACAATGAAATTTCTGTTTTTTCAGTTTGTTTTTTTACAAACCTAAGAAATTACACATGAAAAATATATGTAAAAAGAACATTAAGGTTGCAAAGTTTAAACACTCCAATGTCAGAGTTAAGGTTGTCTGTTCACCCTTAATTCAACTCCTTGGATATATGAATTGGTATTTAATATTAATTACTATAGAATCATAAAATCATAGATTACTAGAACTGAAAGGGACCTTGAGAGGTCATCAAGTCCAGTCCTTTGCCCTCACGGCAGGACCAAGCACTGTCTGATAGATGTGTACTCAGTCTGCTATTAAATATCTCCAATGGAAGAGATTCCACAACCTCCCTAGGCAATTTATTCCAGTATTTAACCACCCTGACAGTTAGGAAGCTTTTCCTGATGTCCAACCTAAATCTCCATTGCTTCTTGTCCTATCATCAGAGGCCAAGTAGAACAATTTTTCTTCCTCCTCCATGTAACACTCTTTTAGATATTTGAAAACAGCTATCATATCCTCTCTCTCTCTTCTTTTTTCTAAACTAAAGAAACCCAGTTCTTTCAGTCTTCCAGCATAGGTCATGTTTTCTATACCTTGAATCATTTTTGTTGCTCTTCTCTGGACCTTATCCAATTTCTCCACATCTTTCTTGAAATGTGGTACCCATAACTGGACACATTACTCCAACTGAGGCCTAATCAGCACTTTTACGTGTTAACATACTGTTTTATTCAGTTCCAGAAGGGACCTGCCCTGGAAAGGAATCAAGACTGTATAAGGAAGAAGACTGTTGTCTAGACAACCCCAGGTTCATTTATTGCAGAAGTTGGAATGTGTGGGATAACATGATTAAGGCTGTTAAATACTGCCCTTGAAATTAGCTTCTCTCTCTTTCTTCATCAGAGAGCTCCCATGTGATGCTAGCAGAGTCACTTACGCCAACTATGTCATGGGGCATTAAGAATGGTCAGTTTTTTTGCTTTCTGGATGCCCAACTTGAATTGCTGGGGTCTTATTTTAGAAGCGCTGAGCATTCAACATGCTAATTGAAGTCAATGGTTTCTGTCTTTGGATATATAACGCTAAATTGTACTTAAAAACATTTTGTTATTTCTTTTTGAGTTTTTGGCTAGCTGTTCCTCAAAATCTTTTTTTGCTTTTCTTATTACATTTTTATACTTGATTAGACAGTGTTTATGTTCCTTTCTATTTATCTCGCTAGGATTGGACTTCCACTTCTTAAAAGATACCTTTTTGTCCCTCGCTGCTTCTTTTACATGGTGGTTAAGCCATGGTGACTCTTTTTTAGATCTCTTGCTATGTTTTTTAATTTGGGGTTGGGCCTCTATTATGGTGTCTTTAAAAAGTTTCCATGCAGCTTTCAGGGATTTGGTTCTAGTCACTGTGCCTTTTAATATCTGTTTAACTAACCTCCTCATTTTTGTGTAATTCCCCTTTTTGAAATTAAATGCCAGGGTGCTGGATTGCTGAGGTGTTCTTCCCACCACAGGAATGTTGAATGTTATTATATTATGGTCACTATTCCCAAGCGGTCCTGTAACTGTTATTTCCTGGACCTGATCCTGAGCTCCACTCAGGATTAAATCGAGAATTGCCTCTCCCCTTGTGGGTTCCTGCACCAGCTGCTCCAAGAAGCAGTCATTTAAGCCATTGAAAATTTTATCTCTGCTTCTCTTCCTGAGTGACATGTATCCAGTCAATACGGGGGTAATTAAAATCCCCCATTATTATAGAGTTCTTTATTTTGGTAGCCTCTCTAATCTCCCTCAGCATTTCAATGTCAGTATCGCTGTCCTAGTCAGGTGGTCAGTAATATATCCCTGCTGCTAATTTCTTATTATTGGAGAATTACTATCCATAGCGATTCTATCAAACATGTTGATTCACTTAATATTTTTATTTCATTTGATTCTACATTATCTTTCACATACAGTGCCACTCCCCCACCCAGCCGGCCTGCTCTATCCTTTTGATATATTTTATATCCCGCTATGATTGCGTCCCACAGATTTTCCTTATTCCACCAGGTTTCAGTGATGCCTATTATGTCAATCTCCTCATTTAATACAAGGTACTCTAGTTCACCCATCTTATTAGTCAGACTCCTAGCATTTGTGTAGAAGCACTTCAAAAATTTGCCACTGCTTATTTGTCTGCCCTTCCCTGATGCATTGGATTCCTTTATATGCAGTTGTTTGTCTGCTCTGGACCATGGTTTGCCCTCTCTCCTCCTCTCTCTCTGACTACAGCTTAGAGAATCTCTATCAATCTCCTCTAATAGAAGTCTCCGTCCGATTTACGTGCATCTCTGCACCAATCGGCTTTCCCCCATAGTATTTAAATTTAGTATTTAAATTTTAGTATTTAAATGTACTCCAGTGTACGCTGGAATCTCTTGTGGCTGGATTATGTTTTAGCTAAGAGCTGAAATCACTGAAAGCTGAATCACTAGGTTTGGCCCAGAGCCAAATCCACCACAAGCCAGTAGAGATGCAAAGACCAAAATGAGCAGCCAGCAGGGTGGCGATAGAGATTTGTAAGGAGTGGCCATCAGAGCCGTGGCAGCGAGGGAAAACAATGGTCAGCAAATTCGCAGCAGAAAGCAGCAAGCAGGTGGATGGTAAGTGACCAGTGGAGTAAGATGCCTCCTATCTACCCCTCCCCCCCCACTCAGGATGGGAGGTGAATTCTGCAGATGCACCTCGGAACTCTGGGGCTACATTTAGACTGCAGGCTTCTTTTGGAAGAAGCTTTTCCAGAAGAGATCTTCTGAAAAAACTTCTTCCGAAAGAGGGTCCATATTGCCAAAGCTCATCGAAAAAGTGGTCTCCTTTTTTGAAAGATAGCATCCATTCATTGTGGACACTATCTCGCATATAAGCTGTGATTACTATGGACAGAGTGGCCACCTGGGTACTGTGCTTTTTCCTCTTTCCTCTTCTTTCGAAAGAACTCCCTCTTCCCTGCCTACGCACACCTTTTTCTGAAAGAGCTGTCAGAAAAAGGCTTCTTCCTCATAAAAAGAGGTTTACCAACGTTGGAAAAAACCCTCTGTTCTTTCGATTTTTTTTTCTCAAAAGAATGCAATTGCAGTGTGGATGTAAGTGAAGTTTTTTTTGGAAAAACAGCCATTTTTTCTGAAAAAAACCTCTTTAGAGTAGACATAGCCTGGGTCTGCCCTGACCAAAGACTGCAACTGTGATTGGCGTGCAGAGAAGGGCTGTGCATGTTAAAGGGACATTTACATTGCTGGACTTAAGAACCTAAGAGGAAAAGGACATTGTCCAACCTACTTGGGATGGGATGTTTACTTGTGGTTTTGTTTATGAACTTTGTTTGTGGTGTTTTCCCAAATTAATGCCATGTTCCTTCCTTCAGACTCTGTGCTTGCAAGTGGGGAAGCACTGCCTCTCAGAGGCACCGTGGAGTGTGACTTTCCCAGGTGACTGGTTAGGTGCTCGAGCCAGTTCTGTGTTGGATGGATGCAGAGGAACCCCTAGATACAGAACCCAGCCCTGGGTCTGCTGGTGCTACCTGGCAGAAGGGTTACACCACCCACAATTCATTACAACAGAAATAGAGTCTCTTCCAGATCTTGGCAACGAGACTTTAGCATTCCACTTCTGCAGTCTCCGCTGATTGATTATTAAGAACTCTAGAGTTAGTAGTAGCAGACCATAAAAGATCCCTAATCTTCATCCTAAAACATGCATTAAAGGCACAATAGAAAATAGGAAAAATTTGTTTTGTGTTGGTGGCTTAGCGGTATCTAGAGCACCTCTAGGTATCTAAGGCACCTCTAGATTTGCCCTGAAGAGAATGGCTGTGGCTCACTGCAGGAGAAGGTTTACTCTATCCAACAGAACTTTTTATTTAATATGGAAATGATTCTATGGTTTTACATTTTAGCAGCAGTATGTTGTTGTTGCTGTTTTACTAAACACACAATTTGGTGCCTGGAATGACCTGACTGTGTCTGGCTGAAAGGGACCTGTGAATGTGGAAAGTGCTGTAAATCTTTATCACCCTGGAAACAGGGCAGATGCAGACTGCAGTAGTGTGAAGTTGTTTCCTCATTTCTCTATGTAGTTTCTGTTCAAATAAAGAGTTTATCTTGATACGCGTCTGCTCACCTGTCAGATTTTACAAGGGCTTCTGAGTAAGAGTTGTAAAGCAGAAGTATTCTTAAACAGCAAAATAAGAAACAATATCCATATTCCAAACCCTGAAGACTGGGGGTATTTGGAGAGGCTACATTTGGAGCCAGGTTCAGACTCAAAGCCTGTTATTCCTTTCAGGGTGTGAGGATATTTGGGAGTTTTCTTCTGGTTTTGTTTCCGCTTTCCAGTGTGGCTCTGCTCTGAAAAAGATGTCTCTTTAAAAATGACACCAAGGGGTTCCATAGGCTTTTAAAGATCCCAAAGGTTATTTATTCAGGTTTCTGGTCAGAAGATGTATGGATAATCAGTCCTCCCTCTCCTTCATTGTAAAGATGGACCCTTTTCAGTGATTTTCTCTTAATTTCCAAAAAAGCAGGTATATAAATGGCAGGGAAGTGAATTTCAAGGATACAATTGTAAATTCAAATCAGGTGTAGTTTTTAATCCACACATGTTCCATTATATAATTGATTCATGACCTTAAAGTGCTTCTTTCTCCTCAAGAAAGAGGATGGTCTGGCTTCTTGCCAGGTCACCCACAATCCCCTCAAAAGAATGATCCACAAAATGTGCATTGTATCCCTCACACTTCTCCCTGCATTGTGAGTCAGGTGAGTTTTTTAATCTGAAAGCACACTGCCAATCTGGCAGGGGCTGCAACACTCAGGAAACTGAAGCATTGTTTCTAAGGCACAGTACAATTCACCACCTCCAGGAAAACTGGCAGGAGGCAATGAGTGGAGTAACTGCCAAGCAGGCAACCATAGCATGATTTCATCAATACTTGTAAATCAAACCAGCCATGCACACAGCCTCACAAACAAGAGGTTTCCTTCTCACAGGCTAGCCACCTTTCATCTTGCTTCTTTCTCTGCCCTAATAGGCTCAGTGTGTGGCTACTGGCTGGAAGCTGGAATTTACGTATTAGGTGCAAATACAGGAGACATGAGATTGAAGGGCAAGGCAATAGCAATTTCTTCATTAAAATAATTAAGGTCCCATTTTAGGAAACCATCTCTATTCAGGAAAGGGGCTTAAGCATGTGCTTTATCTCCATGGGGACTTAAGTGCTTAAGAGCTTTCTTTAACTGAAGCTTAATTTAGTAAACAGAATCACCACATACGGTTACACTGAGTGCAGAATTTGCCCTACATGGAACAATCAGGTAAGCATACTCTCCTATTATTAGTTGAACTCTTGAATAAAATATAATTTGCTGTTATAAAAACACAGCAGCAAACTAATTACAAAAGCATATACCTGTTTACCTATTCTATAGAACATGCATAATATTGAATATTATCCAATATCCCAACTAATTTATCTAAAGGGGAGCTTTTCCCCCTTCATGGGGCAAATATCTATCTTCACTATAAAAAACCTATTAGATAAATAGTCCAAATTCAGAATACATTTGTGGCATCCTAAACCCCCAGTCTTGCAAACACATGGGCCTGGATATCTTTAAACATGGGAGAACTTGTATTGAGCTCAGTGGAACTGCTCACCTGAACTAATTTATGGGTGTTTGCAAAATATTTTCAGGATAATGTCCTGAATTCTGCAATCTGCTTAAACATGCACCTAAATGTAAGTACATTGCTGAATCTTCTATGCCTTACTTAGTAACTTTTTAGAGTTAGATAAATACCAGTAAAAGCATACATGTGAATTTCCTAATTAATTTGTTTCTGTAATGCTGATGCTCCTTTTGTGACAGATTCGCACAAATATTTGTTCAATTTTTTTTCTGCCTTTGGATCCTGTTTGGATCTGGACCTGGAATAAAAACAACCAACCACTATTTTTTGTTATACTTTCTATGGTACTGTAGTGCATCATTAAAGAAGCACTGGCTTTTTTTATTGTTCGCTTTATAAAAGGCTTTGCAGACAATACTCAGGAGAGATGAGTGTAATTCAGAAGTAATGCAGACAGGGCAATAGGTTATTGTTTAGAATCTTAGCTCTTGGCCTAGTACATTTTAAAGAATGTCATCTTCCAACTGCCTTAGTTATTTCTTAGTAAGGTAGGTGCCCAGATAAGACAAAGTTGGGTAAAGTATAAAAGCTCAGAGAGTTATAATGAAAATAACTTAAAAAAAAAAAAACTTCCCCATAAACTGCACAAGCAGCAGACACTCCACAATCAGGTCACACCCCATCAGCCTTAAATATATTTCCCTGAGGTAGGTGCCAGCTGAGGATTCCCATCAGTGCACCTCAGTTGCAGAAGTGAGGTCAAATGAGGCATGATTGAGTAAAGCCTTCTGAATTAAATAATTAGACAAAGCTGTTCTGGGAGAATATTTCAGAGATTTCTTCTCTTTAGTTTATTCTTCTGGGTTTTATTCTTGTGGTAGGTGGTGGCCCAGATGGATTAAAGATACAATAGAGACAGGAAATGAGTGTCAAACGTTGCTCTTGCAAATGCAGTGTAACTCCATTCAGGCCACTGGTTGCATCTGATGAAGTGGCCTTTGTCCCCAAAAGCATATGGAGCCACAAGACTCTTCATTCCCATTGAGGTCAATGGAGTTCCCCTGAATTTAAATAGGTGAAATAAAGAGCAGATTTCGGTCTAAAGAATCTGATTTTTTCTATATAGGAAGTGAGTAAAAAAAAACAATAAAGACAACTCAAAAATTTATATATATTTTTCTAGCTGGAGTTGTAATGACTTTAAAGTCCGAGGACCTAACTCTAACATCCATTTGTAAGGGTTCCACTGAAATTATGGTTCTGAATTTTTTACTCAATCAAGGCACAGGCCAATCTATTTGAGAGAGTTTGTTTGTCTGATGGGGTATGTCTACACTACCACCCTAGCTCGAACTAGGGTGATAATGTAGGCAACCGGAGTTGCAAATGAAGCCCGGGATTTGAATTTCCCGGGCTTCATTTGCATATTGCTGGGCGCCGCCATTTTTAAATGTCCGCTAGTGCGGACTCCGTGCCCCGCAGCTACATGTGGCATGGACTAGGTAGTTCGGATTAGGCTTCCTATTCCGAACTACCTAGTCCGTGCCGCATGTAGCCGCAGGGCATGGAGTCCGCACTAGCGGACATTTAAAAATGGCGGCGCCCAGCAATATGCAAATGAAGCCTGGGAAATTCAAATCCCGGGCTTCATTTGCAACTCCGGTTGCCTACATTACCACCCTAGTTCGAGCTAGGGTGGTAATGTAGACATACCCTTAGTGTGTGTGTCTGTACATCAGTGAATACGTTTGTTGAAGAATTCCTCCTAAGAACAGGGCAAACAAATTTGGTATGCAGCTTCCTCTTATCATCACTTAAAGCAAGGTCAGGGTTTGTTTGTGCCAGGACAATGGCATGTGAATGGAATATGATTTTCTCATCAAACAGAAAGAGAGGGCTGTGATAGCAGGGTCTGTTATACTCACAAATGAGCACAGGGGGCACCAAGCACAGGTGACATTTATACCCCAGAATGATCACGGGGGGGGCACTCCCCAACCCCAAAGAGTAGGCACTGGGTGTTAGCACAGCCCCCACCACTCCTTCCTGCTTGAAGGAACAGCTTCTGGCTGGCCAACATAGCCCCCACTGCTCCAGCCACCCTCCACCCCCAGGAAGTAGCTGCCAGCTGGGCCATGGCCCCCGCCAGCCTGGGCCTCTCCTATGGAGCAGCTACCAGTGGGGCTATACCGCCTCTGATGCCTCAAGCCAATCCCAGAGAGAAGGTGGTGGGTGGGTTCCTCTGATTTCTGCACCTCCCAGACCCTGCCCTAAGTGCTCTTCACCCCCGAAACCTGACTCCTGCATTCCCCATACCCTCTGCCACCTTTCCTGAGCTTCTCCTCACTACCCAACTCTGACTCCTGCACCCACTTATGTCCTCAGCCCACTGCCCTGAAGGACCTGAGCAATGCCAGGTACATCTAGTAATTAATAATAAAAACCTCTTCCTAAGTCTGGGTCTACATGGGGGAAGAAATTCAATGTAATATAAGCAACACCAGCTACGAGAATAGTGTAGCTGGAGGCAGTGTACTTTAAATTGAATTTCTCTAGTAGCCCCATTTTGGGAAGTCGACAGAAAAGTTTTTTCTTTCGACTTCCCTTTCTCCTCAGGACACCGTGGAGTACCAGAGTCAATGGGGGCACATCAGCATTTGATTTAGTAGGTCCTTAAATTGAATCCTGAATGATTGATCTCCGGAGCGTCAATGGGAAGTAAATCAGGTATGTAAATCAGGACTCTCTGGCTCAGCAATTGAATAGTCCAGTAGGACCATGGATATTCCAGGACCAGAGAATCCACGTGTAGGGCTGGTATCTAAATGCTGAGCAGGCTGCCAGTAGTGAGTTACCGGTGGGGTGGGAGCTGGGCTGGAGCAGAGTTACTCAGTGTGGCAGGCAAGAAGGTATAGGGACTGGCAGGGCAACTGGGTTGGGCATGAAGAGAGCCAACTGGCAGCTGGTCTAGGGCTGAGGAGGCTAGTAGCAGGGGGGGCTGATATGACCTCCCATGGGTTGGCAAAATCCCTCATCCGAGAGTGGTCAGGTCCCATGGGTGCTAAACCAGGGAAGCCCAATGTAGTAAGATGAGGGCATGGAACATAAGCTCATATAGCACAGGTCTGGTCTGAGGCCTAGTTGACAATGAATAAAACATGGCTAAAGGAAAGTTAAGATAAGCAGGAAACAACCTTGTTTGTTTAAATAGGCATACTTCTAAGTTTCAATCATAAAATTACATTCCTCAGTCATGGTCCCGGGTCTAACATTCCCACCATAAGGGATTAAGATATAATTGGCAAATAAAAACTGTTCACAGTCATACGAGGGAATGTGAAGACTAAGGGACAGATGGGGAGCTGTTATCTTAGGGTATGTCTACACTGCCACCCTAGTTCGAACTAGGGTGGCTAATGTAGGCATTGGAATTTGCAAATGAAGCCCGGGATTTAAATATCCTGGGCTTCATTTGCATTTCCCGGGCACGGCCATTTTTAAATGCCCTGTAGTTTGAACTACCTGCCCGCGGCTACACACAGCACGGACTAGATAGTTCGAATTAAAGCTCCTAATTCGAACTACCATTATTCCTCCTGCAGTAGTTCGGATTAGGAGCGTTAATTCGAACTACCTAGTCTGTGCCGTGTGTAGCCGTGGGCAGGTAGTTCGAACTACGGGGCATTTAAAAATGGTGGCGCCCGGGAACATGCGAATGAAGCCTGGGATATTTAAATCATGGGATTCATTTGCAAGTTTGAATGCCTACATTAGCCACCCTAGTTTGAACTAGGGTGGCAGTGTAGACATACCCTTAGATCCTTTTCCTGAACTGAGAAGCAGACTTTAAGACCCCTCTCAGTGAGTTATATGCCTATAACTTTCAATAAGCCCTCAATTACTGCTCTCTACCTGAGGTTATGCTGTCTCAGCTTGTTTTTCATGACAGTAAATCCTGGTCTGAGTAACTACACCCAATCTGTATCGACAAGGACTATGTTCAATGGGATGTTTGCCTGAGTGAGGAATTCAGGGTTGGGCCCCTACTAGTGTAACCCACACATCTAGGCTACGTCTATACTGCACCTCTCTTCCTCAAAAGCTTATGCAAATGAAGCGTGGATTAGCATATTCCTATGCTCCATTTGCATAATTAATTAGGGCCCATTTTTGCGCAAGAGGCTTTTGTGCAAAAAGGAGCTGTGTAGATGGCTCATTTTTGCACAAAAAGTCCCTCTTGCGCAAGAGCCATTCTTCCTCATTTTTTAGGAAGAACGGCTCTATAGCAAAAACGGCCCCTAAATAATTATGCAGATGAAGTGCAGTGATATGCTAATCTGAGCTTCATTTGCATAAGCTTTTGCAGAAGAGAGGTTCAGTATAGACATAGCCCAAGTGTGGTTCACTGTCCCATGCAGTGAAACCTAGACCACAGCAACAGATAAGAACAGAAGACCTCCACAGCATGGGTTGAGAGTCAACTAGCTTTTATTGCAAAGGCCTATCCTAAGTTCCAGAGGTCCCAGGTTTGAATCTAACTGGTGGCAGTTATACTAGGATAAAAGGAACTGAAAAGGAGAAAGTAATCTGAGACTGGTGGTTTTGAAATTAGTAGTAACACAGAGAGTGTATTTAGCTTGAGGCTAATACAAGTCTTGTCATCTGGCTAGTTCTTTCAACATATCCTCAACTGATTAATATACTTCCATCAAAGTGATACAGATTCTTTCATTGAAGTGATCTTAGAAACAATTATAATCCACTGGCACAGTATAAAGTCCTATAAATGAAACTAAGGGGTTAAGAGGCATTGCTTAGTTAGCACCACCTTTGGGTAATGCTATAAGTAACCTTTTGGGTATAACAAATGGCAAACCAGTATGCAAATTATAATAATGAAATAGGGAATTTAAAGGACAAGAATTTAGCCAATTATTTTAATTGTTATTCATTTATTATTATATGTTGTATCATATATATTCATAGTATATTAATTAGAATTAATTTGTAGGATTGTAAAACTATAAAATAATTCCTCTAAATACTGAATGATGTATTAGATACGAGTAAGAAAAGTTGAAATGCAAGAACTGATCACAGTCACTAGAAAAGTAAAAATGCCTGCAAGATTATAGCTTAGTTATTTCAGGCCTTGGAGACAAGAAATGATGATATAAGTGGCCAGAAAAATAAACGGATGCCCTAAGATCATGGGAAAAGAGGTCCCAAGAGATAATGTTTCTCAAAATTATCCAGAAATTGAATATTAGATCTTAAATACACTGCAAAGATGCATCTCTGTCTTAATCAAGGGGTACAGGTTGTGCATCAATGCTAATAAAATAAGGGGAAATTACTCAGTTTATAGAAAATTGGAGGTAATTTAATTTTCTAGGGGACACAAACCAATAAAAATAGAAGGTGGTCACTTTTAAGGACATGCCCAGAATGTAGCTATAGACAGAACCACATTATAAAAAGGTGGGGGGATGGCGCTCAGAATGGAAAAACTAAGCTCCCTCAGGGGGTTTCTAGAAGAAACCATATCTGTACTGACAATCAAGCCAAGAGAGACCCATCAGGTCCTAACACTGTTGTCAAGGATGTGAGTATAATTACATTTGTAACTTTTGCATAGCTCAGTATAGAATTTCTATATGCTTGGGTAATCCTAACTTTAACTGTAACCTTAACAAAATGTATAAAAGAGACTAGATCTTGTACTCTGAATTTGAAGCAAGTAACAGAGGTGACTTTCACTCTCTTAAGCTTGAAACTATAGCTGCCAGAGCCAAACTCATCGTGGTGTCACACCACGTTACAAAATGTACTTTACATAAAATAAAAGGCTACAAGAGAGAAAATAAGTACATGGCCTGGAAGCATGTACCTAAGAAAGGAGAAAGATAGATGTGAAAAGGCCACATGTGGAGTATTGCATCCAATTCTGGGCCTCCCACTATAGAAAGGATGTGGATACATTGGAAAGGATCCAGTCTAGCCCAGGGCAACCAAAATGTTTAGGGGGCTGCAGCACATGGACTGTGAAGAGAGGCTGAGGAATTTGGATTTATTTAGTCTGCAGAAGAGAAGAGGGAGGGGGGATTTGATAGCAGCCTTCAGCTTCCTGAAGGGAGGTTCCAGTGAGGCTGGAGAGAGGCTGTTCTCAATAGTGACAGATGGCAGAACAAGGAGCAATGGTCTCAAGTTACAGTGGGAGAGGTCTAGATTGGATATTAGGAAAAACTATTTCACTACGAGGGTGGTGAAGCACTGGAATGGGTTACCTAGGGAAGTGATAGAATCTCCATCCCTAGAGGTTTTTAAGTCTTGGCTTGACAAAGCCCTGGCTGGGATGATTTAATTGGTATTGGTCCTGCTTTGGGCAGGGGGCTGGACTTGATGACCTCCCGAGGTCTCTTCCAGCCCTAGGATTCAATGAATCTATGGATCAGAAGCAAGATACGGAAGCAGTAAGAAAGATGACTGAAACGGATGGGGAAGGGGAATTTACAGGCAACATTTGTTATAAGGGCACGTCTACACTACGAAATAATTTTAAAATAGGTAAAATTTAAATAAAAACTCCCCAAATAACAAAATTGAAATAGCACTTCCACACTGATTGCAGCCTGCATCGGATTTAAAGCCCCTGGAAGCACTCTGGGAAGGGCACCAGGATGGTGGACTCTTCCTATAGCTGCTTGTTGAGGCTAGCTGAGACATTTGCTTAAAGGGGCTCCTCTCTACAGCCATGTCCACATGCTGCTCCTCCACGGCCTGCCCCCTCGCGGGACATCAGTCTCACGTTGCATGTTCTGATTGCCCTTGTGGACACCACAGCATGGACATCATGGAGCCAGAGCTTCTGAAAAGCAGTGCCAGGCTCATAGGCCTCATAACTGCACCGCATGGCCAGGGTTGGCCACAGGGCCAGGCGATGTGGGCCTATGCCCAGATTGCTGCAGCCAGAGGGAGCAGCACAAAGGGCTCTGGCCCCTCCCCTTTGGCTTCTTTTTCCTGACAGCAGGCAGGCATGTCTCTGCCTCCCATGCAGCTCCCTCCCCTCTGGCCCTTTCTCCCCCATCCCCACACAGCTGAGCGCTCCAGTGGCCAGCAGGGGAAAGGCAGAATGGTACACTGCCAGCTTCTCTCTCCCCTGCCCAGCCAGCCAAGGAAAGACTGGGGCTAATTGATTTCCCCGTCCTCTGGGAGCAAGGCTGGGGTGGAGCTGGGATCATCTGATCGCGAATGGAAGAATGGCTCTGCTCTGCTAAGGCTGTGCTCCGTTTGCTATTGGAGTGAGGAAGTAGCCGCTGCAGCTGCTGAGCCCTTAATAGAGGTAGAGAGAAGAGAGTTCCTGATCCCCACTGACTGAGCCCAACCCCTGATCTAGCTAGCCCGCTTCCCCCAGTCTCGAGAAGGTTGTGGTCCAGGGGGCACTGCCTGGGCTGTCTGTAGTTTGCAGCGATGGCAGTGGCAGTGGGAAATGGAGCTCAAGAAAGGGCCTGTGCCCAGCTGATTACAAAACCCTCAGTAGGACTTTTGGTGGGTTTTTTTTTTCCTTCATTCCTCCAGCCTATGTCTATCTGGTCCATCCCTTTCGGGCATATTTGTAGCTTGAGATAGCCCTGTGCCTGGGTTTGTCTTTTCTTCTCCCCTCCCGTGCCCCTGCAGGGAAGCTGATTGATTTCTGCTGATTCTTGTGGCTCCAAAAGTGCCCCTCTTCAATGCTTGTCTTTCCTTTCATGTGAAGTCTGGCGGTGGTTTCAGGCCTGTCTTTCTATTTTTCAACAATGAAAAAACAAAAAACAAAAAAAAACAGCCCAAACGTATCACTTCTTATTTGCAGTTTATGATGCAAAGAACATGTGGTGGTAGGGACACGTTATTTTAAAGAGATTAAAGTTGAATCAAACCCTTAGGATGCATCTAGACTGGCAAGTTTATGCAAAATGCTTTTGTGCAAGATGGCCAGTGTAGACAACGTGGTATTGTTTTGCGCAAAAAAGCCCCGATGGTGAAAATGGCAATCGGTGCTTTCTTGCCCAAAACCGCATTTAGATTGGCACGGACACTTTTCTGCAAAAAATGCTTTTGCGGAAAAGCGTCCGTGCCAATCTAGATGCTCTTTTCCGCAAATGCTTCTAATGGAAAAAATTTTCCGTTAAAAGCATTTGCGGAAAATCATGCCAGTCTAGATGTAGCCATTGAGTTTAGCTTTTACTAATTCTGTATCCATGGATATGTCTACACTGCAGTTTTTCCGTAAAAACTGCTGTTTTTCCAGAAAAACTACACTTACTACAATTGTGTTCCTTTGACAGAAAGTTGAAATGAATGCAAGGCTTTTTTCTGACAGAGGTAAACCTCTTTCTACAAGGAAGAATCCTTTTTCTGAAAGTGCTCTTTTGGAAAAAGGCATGTGTGGACGGGAAGAGGGTTTTTTTGAAGTAAGAGGCCCCCAGGAAAAAGCACAAGTGCCCTGGTGGCCACTCCGTCCATATTAATCACAACTTAAATGTGAGATAGCATCCAATCATTGTGGATGCTATCTTTCAAAAAAGCAGATAGTTTTTTCTATGTGTTTTTGCTGTGTGGACGCTCTCTTTCTAAATAAGTTTTTCTGGAAGATATCTTTCAGAAAAGCTTCTTCTGAAAGAAACCTGCAGTCTAGATGTAGACCATGCAAGTTACACAAGGGGGAACATTTGCACTGAAAAATTGCTTTAGTCACTTGCTTTGATGGGGTTAGACTCATGCAGGTTATACGCCAATAAAACTTATCAGTTACTTCAAATAAAGTCCTGTCAATATAATTGTCTGCCCAGGTGTAATTACAACATGCTTTTATTCCATACTTGTTAGTATGTTTCTCTTACGGGAAAGGCCTATAATTCAAAAATGCTACAAACTCCAGATTTTTTTCCTCCTCTTTTTGGGAATCTCTTATTTCTTTAATTGTTGCATTTAGAATGAATGGATATGTTTTAATGTGTTGTTTGTGGGAAGCACTTAGATGGGATGTGAATGTTGTTCTTACTCTGGCAGGAGAAAGTTGTGATTTCTTTATTTTGTTAATTTTTACAAGCACATCACATGCAGCTGTTGCGAAATTAATGGAGTGAGTTATTGCTTCTAAAGACAGTTTACTGGCCACACCTATATAGTTCTTAAGTGTAAGTTAACCACGTCAGAGCAGCTGTATGTTTTGCTAAGTCTTTCCCACTATTTGTCAGTACATAGATATACAAGATGTATCTACAAAAGTAGTCTTGAACCTTTTTAAGCACGAGATCACTTTTTGAATGTAAGTGCAATCCAAGATCTACCTCAATCCCAAATACCCTTGTCTCACTTTCTTTGTGCCCCTTCTCCAAGACCCCACCCCTGCTCACTCCATCCCTCCCCCATCCTCCCTCACTTTCAAGCTGGGGCAGCAGGTTGTGGTGCAGGCTCTGGTCTTGGATTAAGGGATTTGGTGTGCGAGAGGGGCTCTCAGCTGTGTTTAGGGCAGGTAGTTGGGCTGCCAGAGGGGGTTCTAGGGTACAGGCTCTGGAAGGGTGTTTGGATACAGGGGTACTCAGGGCTAGGGCAGGGATCTGAGGTGTAGGAGGAGGGTTCATGCCTGGGATAGGGTTTCAGGATATGGACACTGCTTACCTCAGGTGACTCCTGGGTGGTAGTGCAGTGGGGGGTAAGGCAGGATCACCCTACCCTGGCCTTACACCACTCCCAAAAGCAGCCAGAAAACTCCATCCCAAGTCCTGTTGTACCAGCCTCCCCTGCCCTGCTCTATGGAGGTAGGATACAGGGTGGTAGAGGGGACACCTTGACATCAGTGCCCCTCTTCTCCCTCCTCTGCCCTGCACAGCAAGGGTATGTCTATACTGCCACTAGGGGTGGCCCTAGACTAGCTGCCAGCAACTGGCGCCCTAGGCGAACCATGCAATCGCCCTACCCCGCCACCTCCCCCGCCCCAACCCCAAGGGCAGATATCGACTGAGGGTTTTGGTTCTGTGCTGGGGAGGGGGGCTGAGGATGGAGTTCTGTGTCTGGGGACCAGGGGGCAGGGGCCTGGAGTTCTGTGGCTGGTGGCTGGGGATGGAGTTCTGTGGCTGGGGGTCAGGGAGCTGGGGATGGAGTTCTGTGGCTGAGGGCCAAGAGGGTTGGGGGCTGGGGCCCAGGGGGTTGGGGATGGAGTTGGAGTTCTGTGGCTGGTGGCCGAAGAGCTGGGGATTATTTAAATCCCCGCTTCATTGACTATGCCTAGTAAACTATTTTACATGGCTCCGTCGACAGAGCCATGTAGTCTAGACGTACCTTAGGAGAGGTACTCGGGAAAGAACCTGGAATGGGAGGATGGAGGAGGGGAGCTCAGAGCTGGGGCTGGGACTGGTGCCTACCTCTGGGAACTCAGGAGGCTACAGCTTCCTGAGAGGTTCTAGCGTCATGTGTTCAGGGGCCCCCAGCAACCCCTGGGAGGGAGGGTAGGAGGGGAATCCAAGGGAGGAGTGAGTGTGGGGTCAGAAGTTGGGGGGGTAAGGACAGGAAGATGGCTCACTCCATGTGCTTCATCGCAGAGGTGAGGGAGGAGCACATGCTCCCATGCTAGCACACCAGCTGGTCCCAGATGGCCTTCCTCTGCTCACTGTCAGCCCACTGCTCCTGGCATCTTCATTGAGCCTGTGGGTCTAGAACAGGTGGTGTCTTGCAGACAGAGAATTTCTAACCCTGCCCACTGGAGGAGAAGTGGGCTTTTGGAGGAGGTGGGTGTGAGTGGCAGAAGCTGTTTTCTGGAGAGAGTGCGATTGAGGTCCCCTTCTCTTCCTTTCCCTGGCAGGTTCCCATGCTTGGAATCACTGTCCTCTGCATCACCACACTTGATCAGGAGCAGGTGCTGCACGAATGCGAGCATGAGCCTATGCCATGTATGGCACTGCTATTTGTTTCCCTGACCTCAGCCTCCTTAGTGATGTCTTGTCGTGGAAAGGCATCCCACAATGGAAGCTGGTGTAAGGCAGGCCTCTCCAAGAACCTTGTGAGAAGGAGTGAGGGGTTCTTGTGTGAGAGTATCATGAAGCTGAGTTCTCTGGACTGGGGCTCCATATGCATCCATGTGTACACTCTGTTCTGTGACTCCCCCCGCCCCCAGGCCAAATAGGCTGAGCAAGGAGCACACAGCCCCTCACTGCCCACCTCCTGCCCCCATGTATGTATAGGGAAAGTTACAGAAGTTACCTGAAGTGCCTTCACTGGGATTGTCCCAGGCCTAGGAGACATCCTGGTGGTGGGAGGGGGGAGAGGAAGGGGCAGGCTCCAGGATGAGAAGCAGCTCCTGGCCAGACTTGACAACTGCAGGGGAAGGAAAGGTGACAGGCCCCCTTCCAGGATGGCATCGAGCTGCTAGTAAGATGGCAGGTGTGAGGAGCTGCCCCAGAGTATCCTCACTGCTCCCTGGCCTAGATAAAGGCCTGCTGGAGCTCCTTGGTTTTCAGGCAGACCTGGCTGAAGGTCCACATGTGTCCCTTCTTGGCCCGGCAACTGGCCATCTGGAAGTAGTTGTTGGCATTTCTCCTCCTGGTGCAGAGACCCTGGAGGTTGGTCATCTTGCTCCAGACCTTGATGAACTCCAGGATCTCTGCACCAGTATAGGTTGATGTTCTCTTTTGTCCTTGTCCGGGGCAGCTGAGAGTGTTGTGGGAGTGCTGGCAGCTGGCAGGGGCTCAGAGGGACCTTTAGGTTCTGACATGGCTCCTGGGATGTGTGATGTGTGGCACGGGTCTGTGAAATGTCTTCATGTGCCACAAGCCCTTTTAATTCAGCCTGCTGCTTTAAGCTGTGCAGGAAAAGGGGATCAGTGGAAATGTCAGGGTGGCCAGAATGGCCACAAGTACAGCTGTGAAAGGCCTCTGGAGGCCAATTACTTCAAAATAGCAGCAGCTGAGCATCCACACTCACCCTATTTCAAAGTAACAATTTTGAAATAAGTGTTATTCCTCATGGAAAGCAGGAGTTATTATTTTGAAATAACCAGCCCGCGGTACTGTGGATGCTCCTCTTGTTATTTTGAAATAACTCTCTAGTGTAGACCAGGGCTAAGAGTAAATGCAAGAAGAAGAAGGAAAGGAATTAGCATTAGAAATAATTGCTAAAGCCAGGATTGTATCTGTCATTAAATGAATTTTTGTGTTGACTGCCAGTCATGTACTGTAAAAGCTAATAAGCAAAACAGCAGCCCAGTCCTTTTGAATGGCCCTGCTTAAAGACTTGAGAAAAACTAAAGATTTCATGTTCCTCAAAATACATCACAGTCACTGAAAAAGTGAAAATTGGCAGAGATTAAAAGATGGCAGTTAGAAGACACCACTGTTAAAATAATGCACTATGCAGTGTCTATTTGCAAACAACCATACATCTCATCCCAGTGTCAGCTCTGATAGCTGCACTGTAAATCATCTTGTCTAAACACACACCTTTTAGCCATTTTTATTTTCAATATCCCCTAGGCAGAGGTTGCAATTCCTCAATCATTCTGCTCTGCAAGAAGACGACCAAATGCAATCATTTACTTTGCAATATAAAGAAATCAAAACACCTGCCAAACCTTCTTTCCTTTATCAATTTTCATAGTCATCATGATCATGAAAATTTTCATTTCTGTGCAGGCTAGGATGAGATGTAGGATTATTAGTGACTATTGCGGAGCACATTTTGCAGATCTGCTTCACTCTTCATCTGAGGTTCTTAAACATTTCTCAGACATTAATCAGTCAATATATTATATGGATAAGTGTTGTTATATTTCTTTTGCAGTTATGTAAACTGAGTTATAGAAAAGCAAACATATGGGCTATGAACAGATGTCCTGTAGATGACATCCACCAAGAAGAAGAGAATTTCTCTAAGTTATTCTTTATTAAGAGTTTGATATACTCTGTGTGAAACATTGAGGATATTCACTTCTCTTGTTGGGGGTGAAATTGACACTATACGAAAAAGAAAAATAGCCAGAAGAGCACAAGGCCTATGCACCACCTAAATCCTACTTAACTCTTCATCTGAACAGGAATCAGTTTCATTCTGCCTTAAGAGGGAAGTACACCATCTTTCCTGTATTATTATGTTATAAATTCTTCTTAATTATTAGGGTATTTGTAGTGCCTAAAGGGATCAGTGCCCATTGTGTTAAACACCATAGTCACACTTAACAAAAAGATACTCCGTTTCCCAAAGTATATAACCTCCTGATCCTTCAAATAGTTACTTATATGCTTAACTTTATGCACAGAGTTAATTCAGTGGGATTAGTCACAGTGCACAATATTAAGCACATGAATAAATCTTTGCACGTTTGGACCTAAATTAGAATGGAGTCCAAGCTCTGCTTTATGTAAAGTTCAGAAGCTTTTTCTGTTTGAAACTCAACTGTTCTAAGTGCTCCCAAATCCAGATGGTTACTTGGATTGCCTTGAAATTTTGTTTTTCTAATGGGGATTTAGAGTGCGGTCAGTGATGCACAGTTGAGGCCATTTAGTCAAGGGGTTCCCAAGATAACACCCTTCTCCCAAAATAATATTTTTTTACATTACACTTGACCTGTTTTGCCAAGGCTTTTTCACACACAGAGACATGAAACCGCAGCTCAGATTATCTGACCAGGGTCTGAATACAGTGCGTAATGCCCATCAGGCCTTTGAGGGAAATCAAATTAAAATGTTTGAAAGAAAGTCTGACCCTGCAGTTAGGCACACCCCGAGCAGTTCTAAAGCTCATGCACCTAATGCATTACACAGAGCATGTATGGACAGGGGAGGTAATAGGATTTTTAGCCTTTGTCATTTCATGCTAGTGGAATAGCTCAAACGGATGAGCAGTTGTCTGTTCAATATGGTCCAATATCTCTGCAAGCCCCACCTTTGACAGAAACCTGTAAAAGGCCAAAGTACACATTTCTAAAATGCATACTGTTGGTTATTTTATTTTATTTTGTATTGAGGAGGGATGTAATTAAAGTATTTTTGGTTAAAAAAAAAAATCTAGGCAAATGCCTGCTGGTAAGGGAGGGACATTTTAGGGTGTGGAGAAATGGGGGAATTATGAATAAGAGGAGTTTGAGGGAGGATTATGGGGATGGCTGGTAGCAGTGTACAAAGAATTAATTTAACCAGCAATTTAGCAAATGCCAGTTGCTGTTGTACACCCTTCTTTGGACACACCTAATCTGCTGTTGTTTCCTGCCAATTTGTTTCTTCCTCAGCTGTCTAGTCTTCCACACATGTACATTACCGCCTTTTCCCCAGCACATGCTCTCCTGCTGACCTAACTACTGCTCTCTTATGCCAATGGGAGAAACTATTTTTATAAGTGACTCTCCAGAGTTCTTAGTGACTTATCTATAATTCAGTGAAGTCTCTGGAAAGGCCTCTGTTAACTTCAGTGGACTGTGGATCAGGCTCTAGTTGCAGAGCAATCAATGTGCATATTGAATATATTTATACTGTTATCAGGAGGTGTAAATGTAGCACATGTAGACATATCCTCTGAGATAGCTTTTGTCTAATAATGGCAGCATGGGCTAGTTCCACCCACTCAGGAACTTGAATGCCTACTCAAGCAGCTAGTCTGAGCTGTTGCTTGTGCTGCTTTAGCTTCACTGTTATTGTTACTTAAACCAGCTCTGGGCAGTGCTGAGGGCCAGCTGCCCCTTCCTCCTTCCATTCTGCCCCACATTGTCCAGGAGCCTGTGGAGGGTATCAGCCTCGCTGATTCTGAGCAACCAAGAGTTTCTATAAAGGGGGCTGGACATGCACTGCTGCCGAAAATTTAATCAAATGGATTAAAGATTAATTTTAGGGTAGCTTGTCCTCATCAATTAAGAGATCTTATCTGACAAGTGGGAGATGTTATAATGCCATCTCTTTGTAGATCATGCACCAGGAATACTGAAGTATTAAAGGGATTTACGTGTGGCACTTCCCATGAAAGTCAGTGGAATTTGGGCATCAAGCTCACTTCAGCTTCTTCAACAATCCCAGTCTTAGTCTTTTTTAGCAAGGAGTCTCATAGTTGCCAACCCTCCAGGATTAGTTTGGCGTCTCCCAGATTCAATATCAATCTTTCTGTGACTATTGCAAGCAGTCTTGGACATTTTAATAGGGATATTTTAAGAAAATGACATTATGTCAGGCTGGAAAACAAATCTCCTTGCATAGCATCTGTCAGAGTTGGCAACTATTTATTAATAATGATGTGTTTTAAAAAACAGTGGTTGGAAATATAAGGAATATTAAATGTAAGTTCCCTTTAGGAAAGCAGGTAAGGCCTATTTCTGCCACCTTTACTCACAGTGGCTATGTCTACACTGCATATTTAGTTTGAATTAAGCAGTTTCAGAAGATATGTTCCAGAATAGCTTATTTCAAAATAGCGCGTCCACACACCAAATGTGCATCGAAATAGCACTTAGCTATTTCAAAATAAAGTGTGCACACTAATTAGATGCTAACTCACATTTAAGGCCACCCAGAATCACTTCAGGCAGGGCATTAGGTCAGCAGTTACTATGTGTGGCTGTTGCTTGAGGCTATCTGAGGCTCTTGCTTAAAGGGACCCCCTTGTACAGCAGTGTCTCAGGCTTTTTGCCTTTGCCTACCTCCTCAAGGGACAGCAAATCCTTTTGCCTTCTGTGGTTGCCCTTGTGGATACCTCAGCTTGCCAGACATGGAACTGCAGCTTCCTCTGGACAGTCTTCAGCTATTGCAGCTTGTACTGCAACTCATGCAGCAGTTTCTGCAGACTGCAGCCCAGGCCCTGCAGGAACCCAACCTCCAGCTCCTCTGGGAAACCCTCCTTGGATCTCTGAGGGTGCGGCCCATACAGCTGGATCCCGTCCACCCTTTTCTGCGCACTGTGCTCTGCTGCCTTTGGCATCTGGGCACCAGTGCAGACTGATGGGACTGGATAGTCATGGAACGGTGGGGAGACCAGGAATAGCTCCAGAATTTGTGAATGAGAAAGGACTAATTTCTGAAGCTCTGTGAGTGCCTCACCCTTGTCCTCAGGCGAGGGGACACTCATGTGAGACCTGCCATCCCCTTCTGGCATCTTGCCATTCTGGACAGCTACTGATCTGTCAGGAACCAGTTCAGCATGGGGAGATTGACTGTTGAGGCATGGTCATGCAGGTATGGTATTCTCGGGCTATTGATCCAAAGGGGGGGGGGGCTGCTGGAATGGGGTTACCTGAGGAAGCGGTATGGAGTGTGTGTATGAAAGACCTCTCTCCAGGAGGGTTTTTCAGTCCCACCCTCACAAAGCCCTGCCGAGGGATGGGGTGTGTGTGTGTGGTGGAGGGCGGGGGTTGCTTCTGGTGTGGGGGGAGGGAGAATGTGGGGGTGGACTGGGGGACCTCCCAAGTGCCATGGCACCTCTGTGAATCTCTGTTTGTTTGTGTCCTTCTGCAGGTGGTGCAGGCCATCAACACCATCCTGAAGTGCAAGGTCATCCACCTCGGCAACATGGATGCCATCATCATCAGCTTTGCAGACATAGGCTTCCTCAACTGTGGGGGGGGGCTATTGACGGCACCCACATCCCCATCTGGGTCCCTGACCATCGGCATCTCTCTTCATCAACCGGAAGGTATACTTTTCAGTGTTCCTGAAGGCCATCATGCACCACTGGGGCCAGTTCACTTATATCTATGTCAGATGGAAGCAAGCAACGCACATGTCTTTTGAAACTCTAGCATGTCTCAGAAGCTGCACACTGGAACGTTTTCCCCCCACAGCAGCATCAGGGTCAAGGACAAGAACATGCCCATCTTCGTGGTGGGAGATATAGCCTACTCTTTCTTGCCTTGACTAATGAAGCCATACACTGGCCACCTCGACCCCTCTTGGGAATGCTACAATGCCAGGCTCAGCAGGGCCCGCATTGTGGTGGAGAATGCTTTTGGCCATTTGATGGTATGGTTCAGATGCCTCCTCACCAGGCTGGACCTCGGGGAGCACAACATCCTGCACACAGTGGCTGTGTGTTGTGTGCTCCACAATATTTGTGAAAGGAAGGGGGTGGCTTTTCTGCCAGGGTGGGGGACAGAGGTTGACTGCATTGGCAGGGCCTTTGAACAGCCATGCACAGCTGCCATCCAGCAGGCCCATCAGGGGGCCATGCACATCTGGGAGGCCCTGAGGAAGAATTTCTTGCAGGGGGCCTAGTGACACTCTCCCCTGGACCTCCCCACAACAGGGCTGAGCATTACCCCTCACTGCCTTTCTTCCCACCTCTCCCTTCTCTCCTTCCCCCCTTTCCTGCTGAGACAAAAAGTTTGTTTTGGAAAAAAATAAAATATCTGTTTCTTTTTATGTGGTGTCAAAGAAACTGGGGAGAGACTGAGGAAAGAACCTGGGAGAGGGGAGGAGAAAGGAAGTAGGAGGGGGGATAAAAACCTTGGAGGAAGGAAGAGGGAGCTGAAAGGGGGAGGAAAGGTGAGGAGAGACTCAGGACTGGGGCTGGGAGTGGCTCCTGGCTGTAGTGATCCCACCGCCATCGGTGCTGGGGCCAAGGCAGCCACAGGAAGGGGGGAGAGGTGTTGGGGGAGAAGCAGAAGGAGCAGGAGCATGAATGGGAATGGGAGTGGGAGAAGGCGCTACAGTGAGAGCAGGAGTGGATGCAGAAGCAGGAGCAGTCATCATGCTGTCAATGAGGTATTTCACAGCCGTGCACATAGTGCTCCAGCAGCTTCTGCCAGGTGTCTTGCCGCAGTTGGATGTCTGTGGTCAAAGGTCTGCTCCAGGGATTGGAGTGCCATGAGGTGCTCTCTCTGGAAGACATCCATGTGTCTCCAGTGCTCGCGAATCCCTCGGGTTCGGAAAGCTCTCACGGGTGCTGTCAACCGACCCTTCTTGCAGCTGGTCTTGCTGTGGAGAATAAAGATGATCAGTCGTCCCAGGGGACCCCGTGCCTGAAGCCTTGTCCTCATCTGTGAGCTGAAAGTGAAGGTTCTCGGCTCAGTCAAAGGCAACGTGCTTGGAACAAGGCCGTGTGTGGTCTGGCTAGTGGGCCCAGTCATACAGAGGCCCAGATTTCCCCAGGAATGGGTGCTGCCCTGAAAATTCAGGCATGCCCGTGTGCTGTATGCAGGACTGCTGAGTGTGTGTGTGTGTGTGTGTGTGTGTGTGTGTGTGTGTGTGTGTGTGTGTCCAGCCTCCTTCTAGAAGTGGCTTGTGGTGGGAGGGTGGGACACCCTGGTGTCATGAGTATGGCAGGCTTCTCCTGACTCCCTGTGGCCAGTAGCACAAAGGTCCTTTGTGACAGCCTCCTAGTGCTGTGTGGCCAGGAGTGGAGTAGCATGTACTCCCACATGCACAGGCTGCTGCTCAATCCCCATGCTGCAAGGGCTGAGCTAGGAGTGCCCACCTGCCCCTCGTCACCCACCATCTCCCCCCTCTCCACCTATGTGAAGGGAAAGTGATGGTACTCACATGACGTTTCTTTCCCGACCTTGAATGATTCCTGGGACACATCCACAGTGAGGGGTACCAGCACCAGGGTCAGGAGGGTGATGGTACTGGCCTTATCTGGCTCCTCCTTCTTCTCGTCTCTCTCCCCCATGAGGGTGACGATGGGTGTCTGGAGCCTGGAATCTATAACCGGGGGGAGAGGAGTGAAGGGAATGTTCCACCCCCCCCCCAGGGTGTGGTCCAGGTCTTCATAGTAGGGGCAGGTGTGGAGTTCTGTCTCAGAGCTGGAGCCGCTCTTGCTGGCCCTAGCATATCCCTGGCAGAGCTCTTTTACCTTTATCCATAACTGGGTGCGGGCATGTCCTCTGCTGGACAGGCTCTCAGCCATGTATCCATAGACATCTGCATTCCTGCATCTGGTGTGGAGATCCTGGAGGTTTGCCTCCTCACCCGAGACCAAAATGGGATCCAGGTTCTCCTCACCAGACCAGGAATGCGCACATCTCTTTCAACCCTGGGCAGGCTCCTGGGAGCTTTCTGACTGCTCCCTGGCAGCAGTGGAGGACGAGGTGGGATCTGCAGACTGGCTCACCTTGGGCAAATTCTGAGGCAGTGGCAGTTGCAGGGTGGCTCAAGGTTGTCAGGGTCTCCTGCTTGCCACAAGCCCTTTCAGCAGAGGCTGCACCTTTAAGAGCTACAAGGGAAGAGGGGAATATAGTTTGGCTGAGAGTGGACAGAGCAGCCAGCAGGGCACCTTGGGAAGGACTGGATGCCCCTTATTTTGAAATAACTGCAGCTGCTCGGTCTACACTGCCCCTATTTTGAAATAACTATTTTGGAAGATGTGTTATTCTTTGTAGAATGAGGTTTACAGATTTTGGAATAAGCCGCCCATTATTTTGAAATAACGCTATTGTAGACACTCACATAGTTATTTCAGAATAACAGCCATTATTCTGAAATAACTGCCGTGTAGACATACCCAGCAAGTAACTCCATTAATTTAAATTGGATTCCTTCAGAAATAAGGTTCTATAAAAGAGTCCAGGCCCACAATCAAAGGGAGTTTTTCCATGAATGTTGATGAGGTGTAAATTGTGAGTAAGGGTATCAAGATTAGGTCTTTCATAATTGCCACTGTCGCTATTTGAAAGAATATAGTTTGATAAGGCCCTACAATCTCTGAGTTCAGTGCTTACTCATGCCCTAATCTGACATACCTTACTCAGACAAAACTCCTTCTGGCTTCAATGGAAAGTTTATTAGATGAAAGACTGCATAATTCGGTCTTTGCATGTTTTTAGGTACAAATCACATCTATGCTTGCTAAACTTGTGCCTGTTCACAGTGATATCAATAATAGTCTTGCCATTGATGTCAATGGAAGCAGAATAGTCAGGATGGATAAGGCAAGAGCAATCTTTTTCAAGGTACAAAAATATTAGACTTTCCCCCCTTTTTTATGCTTTTGTGCTTTGTTGTTCTGTTAGAAAGAAATATGGAATATCTGAAAATAATTCAATTTTTATTGTTTATATTTTCATGAAAACTATCAATGTTTATTTAAATCTTTTCATTATCATTGTATATGTTCACCATTGCCTAAATTATACGAGTTCAGATATAATTATTTAAAGATAAAGCTTTATAACAGTTTAAGCACACTGGCTGTGTCTAGACTGGCCAGCTTTTCCGGAAAATCAGCCGCTTTTCCAGAAAAACTTGCCAGCTGTCTACACTGGCCGCTTGAATTTCCGCAAAAGCACTGACTTCCTACTGTGAGAAATCAGTGCTTTTTGCGGAAATACTATGCTGCTCCCGTTCTGGCAAAAGTCCCTTTTGCACAAAACTTTTATGCAAAAGGGCCAGTGTAGACAGCTGAGATTTGTTTTGCGCAAAAAAGCCCCGAAAATGCGAAATTGCGAAAATGGTGATCGGGGCTTTTTTGCGCAAAAGTGCGTCTAGATTGGCCATGGACGCTTTTCCGCAAAAAGTGCTTTTGCAGAAAAGCGTCCGTGCCAATCTAGACGCACTTTTTCGAAAATGCTTTTAACGGAAAACTTTTCCGTTAAAAGCATTTCCAGAAAATCATGCCAGTCTAGACGTAGCAACTGTGTTAACATCACATGTCAAAATATATGCAGCAAATATTCTTAGATCAATCTGTAATAAGTTCTCAAGCACATTTTTTCTTACTTTACCTATCTGTACATTTTGATTATTTGCCCTGGGAATATTGTTTCAGTGGTTTGAATATATAAAATGAAAGCAACATTTATTGATACAAATCTATTCCTTTCAAGCCTATTTGTGAGATTTCCAGGACAAGTTTTTAGATCTAAGTACCAAACTGATCCAATAACCATCCAAGTGCTCTGGCACTTATCCAGACTTTTTTAGGTTCAGCCATTTTTTAATACTGAAACCAAAGTCATACAGCCAAGTCCTGAAGGACTTTGTTTCAGTCCTTAGTCGAGTGTATTTCCTTTGCTAGATGAGTAATGACTTCAGAGTTAGGCTCATGATAATTTACAACAAATTTGTAATGGGATTATTTCTAGGACTAGTAGCTGCCCTTTAGCTAAATGACGAGGATATTATGAAGCAATCATCAGAATCAAAGTGCAAATGCATCTTTATGGAAGGTAGATATACAATGTGTAGGACTGGGATTTGTTAGGAAAAAGAGAGATGGGGCTGTATATGTTTCCCTCCAATAAAGTGATTCAAGATTTGGCTACTTAGACAAACAAACAAAACAACAACTGAAAAAAAAAAGCCACCCAACCAGGCAAGCAAAAAGAAAATGTTTTCCTCCATTTTCAATTGCAACATAAAATACAAAGCATACAGCACTCATTTTATATTTGTTTTTGTTACTTAATTTGGACAATAAACATGATAAACAAAAGAAATAGTATTTTTCAATTTACCTCATACAAGTACTGTAGTGTGATGTCCTTATTGTAAGGCGTGACTTGTAAATGTAGATTGTTCCATATCTGCACTCAAAAACAAAACAATGTAAAACTAGAGACTACAAGTCCTCTCAGTCCTACTTCTTGTTCAGTAAGAGAAACAATTTTGTTTACAATAGCAAATAATGCTGTTCACTTCCTATTTACAACATTACCTGAAAATGAGAAAAGGCATTTGCATGTCACTTTTGTAGCCAGCATTGCAAGGTACTTGCATGCCAGATACGCTAAACATTCATATACCCTTTGTGCATCAGCCATCATTAAAAATGACATGATTTTATAGAGTTGATGCCCATTAAAAATGTGTTATTTAAATTTGTGGCTCAACTCACGATGGGGACGGGGGTGAATCATATGTCTCCTGCTCTGTGTTTTACATGTATTCTGTCATATATTTCATGGTATAGCAGAGTCAGATGATGACCCAGCACATGTTCTTCATTTTAAGAACACTTTCCATACAGATTTGACAAAATGCAAAGAAGGTACCTGTGACAGACCGGGCCGGGTCTGGACACCAATGAGGGCATCTTCTCAGGGCGAATTGTTCAAAACCAGGGCTCCTTACAGCCCCTGACTTGAGACCTTTCCCAAATAGACCATAAACCAGTCACACACGAGTGCTCCAACTGCCAATCCGGCCAGCAGGAAGTCTCATGAGCAAAACTCCTCTGACACCCCAGCTCTCCCTGTGCCACAATCAGCCCTGGGCCTAACATGCAGGCTATAAAACCCAATCTCACTTTCCCCGAACAGGTCTTTCTGGTCCCAAAGAACCAACCACAGATTCCCAGTCAGTTTACACTTTGGATCTTACCCACGAGAGAATGATGGGCCAATCCTTTAGAATCTAAACTCTAAAGGTTTATTAATAAAAGAAAGAAACAGTATGGGTACGTCTACACTACAACGTTAATTCGAACTAACTTAGTTCAAATTAGTTAATTCGAACTAAGCTAATTCGAATTAACGGATCTAGACTAAAAAACTAGTTCGAATTAGCATTTTGCTAATTCGAACTAGCATGTCCACATTAAGTGGACCCTGAACCGGGCTTAAGGATGGCCGGAAGCAGTGCCGGCAGGGCATCAAAGGAGGACTTAGAGCATGGAGATGCTGTCTCAGGCTAGCCGAGGGCTGTGCTTAAAGGGTCCCGACCCCCACCCCGGACAGACAGTTCTCAGGGGTGTCCCGCTTGCAAAGCAATCCTGGCTTGGAGTGCCCGGAGTACCCACACTGGGCACATCACAGCACTCGGCCATCAGCCCGGCTGCACTTGCCGCAGGCTGCCATTTGAGGAGAGGGGACAATCGGGGGGCTGCAGGAGAGGTTCCACCCCAAAAGCCCGCAGAGCCAGCCCAGTCCTCCCCATCGGGGACATGTACCCCATTCCTCCCTCACCTCCTTCCACTTACCCTTCCCTAATCCCTTTTCTTGATGTACAAAATAAAGGACAATTGTGTTCAAAAATGGAATCTGTCTTTATTGAACAAAACTGGGGGAGACTGGGAAAAGGAGGTGGGAGAGGGGAAGAGAGAGGCTGGGAGAGGGGAGGGCAACTAAAATGATCAGGGGTTGGGAACAGGTCCCATATGAAGAGAGGCTAAAGAGACTGGGACTTAGCTTAGAAAAGAGGAGACGGAGGGGGGACAGGATAGAGGTCTCTAAAAGCATGAGTTGGGTGGAGAGGGTGCATACAGAAAAGTTCTTCATTAGTTCCCATAAAGAAGGACTAGAGGACACCAAAGGAATGGAATGGGTAACAGGCTTCAAACTAGTAACAGAAAGTTGTTCTTCACAAAGCACAGAGTCAACCTGTGGAACTCCTTGCTGCAGGAGGCTGTGAAGGCTACAACTAGAACAGAGTTTAAAGGGATGTGAGATCAAGTCCATGGAGTTGGGTCCATGGAGTGGTATTAGCCAGGGGGTAGGAGTGGTGTCCCTGCCCAAGGTTTGTGGAAGGCTGGAGAGGGATGGCACGAGACAAATGGCTTGGTGTCTTTGGTCCATCCCCTCCAGGGTCCCTAGTGTTGGCCGCTGTCGGCAGACAGGCTACTGGGCTAGATGGACCTTTGGTCTGACCCAGGAAGGCCATTGTAAGCTCAGGGCTCCGGGTCGGGGGTCTTAGTGGACCACCTTGATTTTCATGCACTCCTGCTTCTGGGTGGCCAGGCTGGCAGCTCTCCTGCCCTAGACGGCCACGTTCCTGTGCCTAGTGCGGAGATCGTGGACGAGGTCCACGATGTCTGCACTAGCCCAGGCAGGTGCCCGACTCTTGCGGTCCCGGGCAAGCTCCCGGGAGCCACCAGCCTGGTCCCGGGAGAGGGGGAGGGCTGGGGGCATCGGGTGGGTGGCTCAATCTGTGCCAGGTGCAGGGTCTGCTGGCTGGGTGCTGGCAGGCTTGCACCTGGCACGGGCACCGTAGCCAGCCCGTGCCCCTTTAAGGGGTCCGGGGCCGGGAGGGGGGCAGACGAGTTTCCCTGGTGTTGGCCAGAGTGGCCACCAGGGAAACCTGGGGAGGGCTATCCTCCCACTAGTTCAAATTAAGGGGCTACACAGCCCTTAATTCGAACTAGTAAATTCGAACTAGGCTTAATCCTCGTGGAATGAGGATTACCTAGTTCGAACTAAGCGCTCCGTTAGTTCGAATTAAATTCGAACAAATGGAGCGCTAGTGTAGCGCCTATGAAAGTTAGTTCGAACTAACGTCCGTTAGTTCGAACTAACTTTGTAGTGTAGACATACCCTATGAGAGTAAGGTTGTTTAGGAGAATACGCTACATGCACCAATCTCCAAGTTCTTGATGCAGGCTCTCAGCAGAGATGTTACAAACTGCTATCTTAAAAGTCTCTGGTGTACATCCTATGTCACGATGGGCTGACAGTCTTTCCCGGCTCTCTGTCCCCCGCAAGGCTGCATCTGGGATCAGTAGAAGAATTGAAGACAAGATGGAGACCACCTTATGGCATTTTTATATCCATTCCTGGTCTCCCAAGGCAGAGTGGGTCACATGGCCAAGTGACCTATCCCTGTGTCCCCTGCCTGCAGCCATGATATTGACTGGTTTGCAGGTCTCCAGAGCATCCCTCAGGTGTGTATTGGGCACCTTGAGAGCCATTGTTCCTTGATCCTCACCAATTAGCATAGTCATTGGCTGAACAGTTGCTCTTTACAACCGGCAGTCCAGAGCCCATTGCTCTGTGTCAGAGAACATTCCCAGTATAAGCACAGAGTCCATCATAATAACTCCAAATACAGATATCACACATGTACATGAATAGCATACATAGAATCAGTAGAACGTAAGCTTTCATTTAACACCTCACATGGTCCCCCTTATACACACTTTAGGGAAAACACCCCCCCTCTGTGGGTGCAGCAGTGATCTGGCTACTCCCCTTAAAATTCTGTAACGTGACAGTACCAATGAAAGATTTATAAACATAGTTAGAGCATTTGACCCAAGGCTTACGAAATGCCATTCAAAATCTGAGGGACATGGTTTGGAATATGATTTTAGAAGTCTTAAAAGAGCAACACTCTGGGTATGTCTAGACTGAATCCCTCTGTCAGCAGAGGGATGCAGATTAGGCAGGTCGACATTGCAAATGATGCAGGGATTTAAATATCCTGTGCCTAATTTGCATAAAAATGGCTGTCTCGTTTTGCTGACTCAGCACTTTAGACTACCACTTTTTGAGGACAGAGGGGGATCTGTCGAGAAAGAAAGTCTTTTTCAACAGATCCTGTAAACCTCCTTTCTGAACAGATCCCCCTCTAGACTGCCACTTTTTGTTACGAAGTACGGAGTCAGCAAAATGCGGCGGTCATTTTTATGCAAATTAGGCACGGGATATTTAAATCTCTGCATCATTTGCAATGTCGACCTGCCTAATTTGCATCCCTCTGCCGACAGAGGAATGCAGTCTAGACATACCCTCCGATGCAGAAAGTGCATAGGAACCACCAAAAATGAAAATCAATTTTCTGCTCATGGCATGTCACTCAGGATGCATCTACACAGCACCCTAAACTTGAAAGAAGATACTCAATTTGCGCTTTCAAAAAAGCTTATTTTGAAATTTGGTGCATCTACATAGAGCCAAATTTCAAAATAATGGGCTATTTCGAGATATCCTTTAACTCTCATTCCATGAGGCTTACTGGGATGCCAAAATAGCACACTTGTTATTTTGAAAAATATTTTGGAATACTGGACAGCTTGTGTAGATGTGAGGTAGCTATATTGGGATACCTTCGGTATCTTGAAATAGCCGTGCAGTGTAGACGTACCGTACTCTCAGATCTTGAAAATGAATATTTGCTGGTCTACAATGCTTTGGATCAGTATCTAGCAGAGCCCGTTAGCAGCATGTATCCATGTCTTCTTGAATGCTGGCTGTAGAATGAAGAGATATATGAATCTTCAGTGCATCTGGCATGTAAATATTTTGAGATGCTGTCTACAATAGTGCCATGTGAATACCTGTTTTCACTTTCAGATGGTGTTGTAAATGAGAAACAAGCAGGATTCTTTCCTGATAATGCAAACAAACTTGTTTGTCTAAGTGGTCAAGAAGTAGGACTGAATGGATTTTTAAGCTCTAAAGTTTTATTTATTTTATTTTTGAATGCAGTTTTTTGTACATAATTCTATATTTATAAGTACAATTTCATGATGAAAAATATAATAGTTATATGAGATGAATTGAAAAATACTAGTTATTTTGTTTTTTTACAGAGCAACTATTTATAATAAAAAATAAATATAAAGAGAGCCCTGTATTCTTTGTATTCCATATTGTAATTGAAATCAATATATTTGAAAATATAGAAAAATCCAAAGATATTTAAATAAATGGTATTCTATTATTGTTTAGCAGAACAGTTAATTGCATGATTAATCATATGATTAATTTTTAATCACATGATTAATCATGATTTTTTTAATTGCTTTACAGCCCTAGTTCTAATATTACTGGAATTCAGTTAATCATTTGTAGCTTATGATACTGAGTTTAGTTCTGTTCTCCAGTTGTCCATAAGCAGTTAAATTTTTCCAGATTTACTCACTGAATAATTTAGAGGAATAATTCCAGAGTGTTTAGATTGTTAGTGAAAATTTTTCTGAGTATTAATATACATATTTCAAATATGATCTATTAATCCAATTGTGCACATAACTCACGTCATTTTTTCTGTTCTATGATTAGATGAACATAATTCTTCGAATGTGGTTTCCAGTACTAATGATCTCAATGTTAAGTTTAATATGCATTAATACAAATTATTTTTCTGTGATAAATATTCCATTAAAAAGCTGTTTCTGTGAATATTCCTAATAATGAAACTGTTTGCTAGAACATGTGGAAAAAGAAAACAAAAGCACCATGAGCACCATGAGCACAAGCCGTACATATTTCTTTATTTTATTTGAGCACATATTCACAGAAGTATTGTTAAAGTATGCACTCAGATTTAATTATTATTATTAACAGTTATTTGGTATAATACATATCTACAGAAGGAGATATTTCAAGATCTTTTCATAAAAGGCCAAAATGATGAACGTGATACAACTAGAAAATTAAGCTTTTGTCTTTACTCTATATCTTCAAATTATAGTATTTACTCCATAGGCTATATAATTGGTAGGAATTTAGCATATAAAAAGCATTTAGTCACAGCTTTGTGATGAAGAGAATAACTAGTTAGCAAGCAAACACAATGAAAAAGTTTTTTTCCACTTTCAGTCACTCTAATCTATTACATTAGTCACCCATAAAGAATTTTTTTTGTTTATAGTTTTTACAACCTATATTTAGTGAAATATTTAATAGAGTGAAAATAAAAATAAAATAAAATACATTGAGATCTGGAATAGCCTCTACAGCTTCTTCACTTGAGTCAAATTGTATTGGCTTTCTTCTCTGAACAAATCCACTCTCAGAGATGCAAGGGGCATACCAAATCACTTTTCAGTTTTATCCTCTCTCTTTGGAATTCCTTGGTTCCTGCTATGAGTGCAGAAGAATGTTAGAACCTAATGCTGTGAGGAGGTGCAGAATCTAATGGGAAGGAGGTGCAGCACCTCTCAAGATTAGACACTGTCTCCCTCCCCCAAAGGAAATAACAGGAACAATGGAAATGGAATAGAATTTGGATTTAGACAGCTCTTTTCATTCTCAAAGTATCCCAAAATACTTTATGTAATATAAGTTCAATAGTAGTAGCACATGAACTGGTTAGGAACACATGAACAGCATTGTTTCCCATGGCTCATACACTGGTCTTGTCATTTTACTAAGAAGTATGTTGCTTATATTCAGTATAGACAGTAGTCACAATGAAGTTGTACCAATTAGAAAAGTGCATCGTCGGATCAGTATACACTAAGGTGCACTGTATGTTTGCTATACTGAATGTACAGAAGCATTAACTGATTAGTTCACTTTTGATAAATACATTGAATTTTAATTTATAAAATTGCTTATGTAAAACCCTACAATACTAGAAACTATTACAGAAGAAAACAGATTTATTTTTATTCAGTTCTCTTCATGTGAAAAGTATCCAAAATGAGGTTAATAATGGTGTACTGAGACAAATTATTTCTGTTAAATGTATAAAGAAAGCATTCTTGTAGTGGCAGACAATAATTCATCCTAGCATTCCAAAAGGAATGTGATGACACTCGGTGTCAAGTTCACATGAAGACCTTTTACAGAAAAGAGATAAACCACTTCTTCCTTCATCTGAAACAGCCTGTCACAATTTGATGAACCAAGTAAAGTTGGACTGGCTGTCTGCTAGGAATCCTGCTATTCATACAGTTGATCAATCAATTCATGTAAATATGAAAACCTGTGCATTTTCCACATTTATTCCTCTAACAAGAAGCTAGAGGCAATAAGATATGACCACCAGTTTTGTCGGGCCTGTCTGTAAATAAGAGAAGACATCATCTTAGATTATGCTACTTTTGGCCAGCAGCAATCAAAATGTCACTGACCCAACCGGTTTACATGATGCTGTGGAAACGCATGACAATCTAGATAAACTCTGTGTCTTTTGGAATGGCAGAATGAATTTCTGCTGAATGCAGAAAGAGATAAAATAAGACTCCAAAGAGAACACACCATAACAATGATACCAATACGTTAAAAAAAATGCATGAGGTGATTTGACACAAAATGTCTCCAAACAGAAAATACTTTCCTGAAGTAAAACAATTGTGAAAACATTACATTCTTCTAAGTATGTCAGATGAAGATGGTGGTTGGGGTTGGGAGTTTGAGCTAGCACAGAAGATTTAGAGTATATTATATCACAAATTCTTCTGAAAACAAAGGATTTAATATTGATGTACAATCAATAGATAAAAATCCTAAAGTGACAAGTTAAGTGGTTTAAGATGTGCTCAGGATAATTGAAAACAAAGTCTTCCTAAAGTCCTTTTACAGCTGACTCTAGTTACAATTTATGGTACAGCTGTTTTTCAATTTACAATTCTACTGACAATCACAGGTATTTTGATTCTGTATTTAGAATGCTCTTCTTGAAAGATTTCAATATTCCTAACATTAATGATAAATTCATGACTTTGTTTCCTTGCAGCATCTGTTTTAAAACAGCAATATAGAGTACGGACATATACTACAGGGAACATATGCTGCAAATAAACAAAAAGAGCACACATTTGCATTTAAACTGGCACTTTAGCATTTCTTAAGACAAAGATGATACATTTGAAACCAGGTTGTTTCATTACTCCTGTAGTAAATAAATATGCAGAATCTGATCTAACTGTAGCACTCTTCATTCTTATACTGCCATGGTGTTTCTTTGAACATCTTTCTCAGACTACTAAACAATATGTAACCAGCCTTTAATATTGAAGCTGTTAAAGATTCTCTCTCCCCACCTCCCCAGTATTTTGGCTAGTGCATAATGTTGATTGGATTGGATGGCTTACTCATATGGAACCTTTATTTCATAATTATTCCTGAACAGTAGTACAGTAAAACTCCAGTAGTCCGGCATCCAATAGTCCGGCACTCCTGATAGTCCGGCATCAAAATGGCAAGAGCCTAGTGAGTGAGCTTCGGCAAAAAATGAGTCATAAGGTAACAGCGGCACCAGCTGAACTGAGCAAAAAGGGTAAAAAAGGGTTAAAAAAACTAAAACATTATAGTATACTGTATACAGTATGTACAATAGAAAGGGTTAAAGACACTTTATATACAGTATATACTGTATACAGTATATACATAACCAGCTTATAGTACCTCCGGCATATTTGATAATCCGGCACCACCTAGGTCCCATAGGTTCCGGATTATCGGAAGTCTACTGTAATTGGTAATTAAAATGATCTATTTCCCTGTATCTGCCCAACCCTGAGGCTTTGATATAGTCTTCATGGTCTATACTATCCATCTGCCATTTGTGGCACAAGGCCCTTTGCCTCTGAAGGAAAAAACCAAAACTCCAAGGTACATCAGACACTTCTTTATCAGCAGTTAGAGCAGCAGCAATGGAAATGAGCACTAGGAGGGTATCTGCTGACCTTCCTCAGCTCACACTTAGGCTTTAGAGGTATATCCTTCTCCACAAGGCAACCCCATGAGGAAAGGCCTCCAGCAGCAGTAGGGAAGGAGTATGTAACTGGATTTCATGGAAGGCCTCATACCTCCATAGAGCCTTCTCAGGCTATGTCTACACTATGTGCTTATTTCAAAATAAGTTATTTCAAAACAATAACTCCCAAAATAGCTATTTGAAATAGCATGTCTACACTACAAATTGCCATCAAAATAGTGCAGAATCATATTGAAATAACGTGTCCACACTGATTGGAGCCTGAATCGCATATAAAGCTCCCCGGAAACACTCTGGGCAGGGCATCAGGACAGCAATCACAGAATCATAGAATACTAGAACCAGAAGGGATCTTGAGAGATCATCAAGTCCAGTACCCTGCCCTCATGGCAGGACCAAGCACCTTATAGATCGTCCCTGATAGATGTCTATCCAAACTGCTCTTAAATATCTCCAGTGATGGACTGTGTTCCCTCTAAGCTGCACAGCTTCACAGGTGATTAATCAGCCCCATCCAGTCATTGAGCTCCATGCACAGAGCCCAGAGGCTCTGCCTATTCAGTCTGATTAAATCACCCATGAAGCTGTGCTACTGCACTGCTTAGAGAGAACACAGGTGATGGAGATTCCATAGCTCCCTAAACAATTTATCCCAGTGTTTAATCCATTGGACAGTTATGACATTTTTCCTAATGTCCAAACTAAACCTCCCTTGCTGCAAATTAAGCCCATTATCAACATCACAAACACCACGACAATCACAAGTAACAAAGTTCTTGGAGGTATCAGCAGAAATTAAGTACTGAACAGCCATAGAGACTGGACTTGCTTCCTTCTCCCTGAGCTCTTCCTTCTAGGGTAGAGTTGAAGCACATTTGTGGTGCAATGTTGAAAATCATTCATTGCCACTGCTCAGGTTCTATGTGTACTTGGTGAAGGATTTTAAACAGCAAGGATTTAGAATTATAGAATCATAGAATACTAGGACTGGAAGGGACCTTGAGAGGTCATCGAGTCCAGGCCCCTGCCCTCATGGGAGGACCAAAGACTGTCTAGACCATCCCTGATAGACATTTATCTAACCTACTCTTAAATATCTCCAGAAATGGAGATTCCACAACTCCCTTGGGCAACTTATTCCAGTGTTTGACTACCCTGACAGTTAGGAACTTTTTCCTCATGTCCAACCTAAACCTCCCTTGATGGAGTTTAAGCCCATTGCTTCTTGTTCTATCCTCAGAGGCCAAGATGAACAAGTTTTCTCCCTCCTCCTTCTGACACCCTTTTAGATACCTGATAACGGCTATCATGTCTCCCCTCAGTCTTCTCTTTTCTAAACTAAACAAATCCAATTCTTTCAGCCTTCTCTCATAAGTCATGTTCTCTAGACCTTTAATCATTCTTGTTGCTCTTCTCTGAACTGCCTCCAATTTCTCCACATCCTTCTTGAAATGCAATGCCCAGAACTGGACACAGTACTCCAACTGAGGCCTAACCAGTGCAGAGTAGAATGGAAGAATGACTTCTCGTGTCTTGCTCACAACACACCTGTTAATGCATCCCAGAATCATGTTTGCTTTTTTTGCAACAGCATCACACTACTGACTTGTATTCAGCTTGTGTTCCACTATAACCCCCCGATCCCTTTCTGCCGTACTCCTTTCTAGACAGTCGCTTCCTATTCTGTGTGAAACTGGTTGTTCCTTCCTAAGTGGAGATCTTTGCATTTGTCCTTATTAAACTTCATCCTGTTTACCTCAGACCATTTCTCCAATTTGTCCAGATCATTTTCAATTATGACCCTATCCTCGAGAGCAGTTGCAATCCCTCCCAGCTTGGAATCATCTGCAAACTTAATAAGCGTACTTTCTATGCCAATATCTAAACTGTTGATGAAGATATTGAACAGAGCCAGTCCCAAAACAGGAACCCCACTTGTTATACCTTTCCAGCAGGATTGTGAACCATTAATATCTACTGAGTACGGTTATCCAGCCAGTTATGCACCCACCTTATAATAGCCCCATCTTGTATTTGCCTAGTTTATTGATAAGATTATCATGCAAGACCGTATCAAATGCCATACTAAAGTCTAGGTGTACCACATCCACCTCTTCTCCCTTATGCACAAGACTCATTATCCCATCAAAGAAAGCTATCAGATTGGTTTGACATGATTTGTTCTTTACAAATCCATGCTGGTTGTTCCCTATCACCTTGCCACCTTCCAAGTGTTTACAGATGATTTCCTTAATTACTTGCTCCATTATTTTCCCTGGCAGAGAAGTTAAACTAACTGGTCTGTAGTTTCCTGGATTGTTCTTATATCCCTTTTTATGAATGGGCACTATATTTGCCCTTTTCCAGTCTTCTGGAATCTCTCCTGTCTCCCATGATTTTCCAAAGATGATAGCTAGAGTCTCAGATACCTCCTCTATAAGCTCCTTGAGTATTCTAGGATGCATTTCATCAGGCCCTGGTGACTTGCAGGCATCTATCTTCAAAACCTAGCCCCTTCCCACTAGCATTCACTGTGTTAGGCATTCCTTCAGACTTCTCGGTGAAGACCAAACCAAAGAGTTACGCATGTTGGAAATATTAGATTCACTATAAAGCAAACATGGAAACCGGTATTATGGACAAGATTTTCAAATAAATTAGATGATGGTGCAAAAGAGATGTGTGCCTCTGTGCCTAATTATGATTTATGCAAATAAATTAAATGCATGCACAAACAGCCAATCCTGATGATCACTGGCATGTACTATTGCCTACTTTCCATGGGCAGCAGAAAATTATGAGCACAGTTGCACACCTAACTGGTTTGAAAAATCTGCGCCTGATAAGTCTTTGCTTAAAAATAATTTTCATAGATGGATTCAAGGAAAAATAATTATAGCAAGCTCATTAGAGATGGAATAATTGCTTGTTCTATGTTCTGTAAAGTACAGTATATTTACCCACTATAAGTAGTTTTTTAATAAAATCCTCTACTCTGTTTTATTAATGCAAAGCATAAAAGGATTATTAGAGGTAAAGGAAGGTTTTTATATATTTGTGAAGAATATAAATATGGATTCCATTATAAATTAGAATGGGAAATTAGAAAGAATGGAAAGTTGAGGTATGACAATTAATTTTCCCCTCCTGTACAATTTTTGGGCTACTCCTATTTGAGTATAAGGAGTAGTCCAGTACTCAAATATACCCTCTCTCTAGGGATATGGATGATGAATCACAAAATAGGCATATAACATCAGAAATGAGTATTAAAAAGATGAGATCTAGCATCATTTAATGACTCCAAACTAGATCACATATATCTAGAATGGCCAAAAGACATCGAATAAATTGAACAGATATATTCAGTTGTCCACAAAAACCCTAAAAGCAGAGAGTTATGTATGTAACATAGGTAGAAGGATAAAATACTTGGGTCACGAGGGAGTTGTGGAGGTTTGTGAGGGGTTAATGGTTTTATTTTTAGAACAAGATCTTGCCCAAATAATTAAAATATCTTAAATGAAAAAAAAATTGTCAAATGTAAATTCTGTAAAACCTTCTGGATATTAGCAGCAGAGTATAGTTCTGTATTTGCACTGTGTCATTAGCCAGGAAGAATATAACTTTTTTGGACAGAAAGTGGTTAAAGAACAGGAAAAAAGGAAGTAACAAATGACATTCTCATGAGCATGAATTGATGCAACATGTTCAGGTCAGAAAAAATGTGTGTCACTGTACGTTTTCAGCACCAAGCTGACATTTCTTCCATGTTCCTGCAAAATTTAAAGTGACATTCTTTTATTTTTCACAGGGACAGCCGCTATAATTTCCAGCTGAAAATTGGCCTCAGCTGGCACGGAGTAAGAGAGAATACATGTAGATAATAGTCATGAGTTAGCATGCACTGCTTGTTGACCCATTATCAAATTGCTGGTGAATTGTAGTTTCAGTTGTAATTCCACCTGACACACATGCTCTTTCCTTTTTTGTCCATTTGTATAACTTACATTTACAGTAACATTATAGTTTAGTGCATTCTGTGTTCTATTTGCAGTACATCCTTTGCTCAAATGAGGTCGGTGGTCAACCACTTTTTTTTTAAATAAAGAGCTCCAATCAAAGACTTGTTTCTTTCCAAGTATATATCATAGAAATGTTAAAGTGTAACTACTATTACAAAATAATTCAAAAGCTTCAGGGGGTAGCCAAGTTAGTCTGTACAGGATAAACTTAAAAAACAACAAAAGGTCTGGTAGCACTTTATGGTGGGCTGTGCTCACGAAAGCTCATGATACCAGCTACATATTTTGTTAGTCTATAAAGTGCTACTAGACCTTTTGGGTTTTTTTAAAGTTTTTATAAAATAATTGTACATGCAAAGTTACATACTCTAAAATATCACAATATTATTGAGTAAAAAAGGACAGTAGAGGTACATAGGCAAGTGAATGAAGGGCTATGTGACCAGCATACATAGAAGTACCTCAGGGTGTGTCTACGATGCACCGTTATTTTCAGATAACTAGCGTTATTTCAAAACAACAATGTCATCATCTACACAGTCATTCCATTATTTCTAAATAAATTTGGCTTATTCTGAAATCTGTAAACCTCATTCTATGAGGAATAATGCCTAGCTATTTCAAATAAGAACTGTGTAGACGCTACACTGCTGCTATTTCTAAATAGACCTTCACCAGGGCCATTCTAAGTTATTCCTCCCCAGTGCCTCCTGGGGCTCTAAATCAAGATAGAATGTCTACATTAGGGAAGCCTGGCTGAGACTAATTTTGAGTCTTCCCTGCAGTGTAGATGTGCTATTTCAAAATAAGCTGTTTCCTAATAACTGTTTCGGAATAGCTTATTTTGAAATAAGCATGCAGTGTAGACGTACACTCAGAAATATCATTGTAAGTTACTAATAATCCAAACTGCTGAGATACATTGGGACATATTACTTCTGGTATAACTTTATTGAAGTCAGTGGAATTTACAGCAAGGAGAAATTTGGACCTTTAGGGGACAACTTCACTTCTCTAATTCCTCATCGCATTGCACAAAGTGCCATTTTCTTGTTCTCATCTTTATTGCTTTTCACGACTCTGTTCCTCCAGACTTGTTTACTCTCAGCATTTTTCATAGTTCTTCTGCCTCCCCTACTACAAGCATGCCAGCCTTGTATTCTTGTTTTGTTGTCATCTCAGAAAAGTCTTCCAGTTTCTTTATCTTGCCCGTTACACCAAGAACATCCTCACTGTACAGATCTACAAGGTCACTGCCCTTTTCTCAAGTTCCTTTTCTGACCAGTTGCCCATAGACAACCAGCCAATTGATAACAGTTTAAAGAAATTAGTAAAGTTGCGACTTAATTTATATAATTATCTTGAAAAAAGTATTGCTATGTGCACAGTATATATTTGTTTATATTCTTCTCCCTCCTGGCTTCTTATCCCATTTTTCTTTTTCAATTGTAAATTCTTTGGGGAAGGAACCTTATTTTCATATTTGTTTGTACAGATCTTAACAAAAAAGTCCCTGAGCCTGACTGGATCCTGTGGTCACTATGGGTATGTCTAGACTGCATCCCTCTGTTGGCAGAGGGATGCAGATTAGTCAGGTCGAGATTGCAAATGAGGCAGGGATTTAAATATCCCGCACCTAATTTCCATAAAAATGTCTGTGACGTTTTGCCGACTCAGCACTTTATCAGCAAAAAGCAGCAGTCTAGGGGCAGCGTCTGTCAAGAAAAAAACCTTTTTTGACAGATCCTGTAAACCTCCTTGCAGGAGACATAAGGGATCTGTTGAAAAAGGCTTTCTTTCTAGACAGATCCCCCTCTAGACTGCCACTTTTTGCCGACAAAGTGCGGAGTTGGCAAAACGCGGCAGCCATGTTTCTGTAAATTAGACATGAGATATTTAAATTCCTGCCTCATTTAAATATCGGCAATGTCGACCTGCCTAATCTGAATCCCTCTGCCAATAGAGGGATGCAGTCTAGACATAACCTACTGTAATTTAAACTGCAAAGCAGGAAGAAGTTGTTTCACATAAAATATTTTATTGAAAAGTGAGTTTTCTATTTAAAAGTTTCAGAAAAAATTAGCTCAACTAAACATCTCGTTAAAAATCAAACTGAAAAAAGTTTAAATACATTCTAATTCAGATAGTTTTCTATGCGTAAAGTATTGAAATTCCTCTGAAAAGTGGTCTCTCACTTGCTTCTACTGTGATTTGTCTCCAGAGAGTTAAACTGTACACTAGTGTGGAACTCTGGGGAAGATGCACATGAGTGCCTGGAGTTTTGTTAGAGTTCAGCCTGAATAATGGGCAGCAAAAGAATGGGTTCTATTGTCTACACTATGGGACAAGGTTGAATTAAGATATACAACTTCAGCTACATTGATTGTGTAGCTGAAGTGGAAGTAGCTTGACTCAACATTTGGCAATGTCATCACTGCAGGAAAACAAAGGGAGCACACTCTTCCTTTGGCTTCCCATACTCCTCATGGAAGTAGGGCTAGTGGCATCGACTGGAGTGCCCCTCTCGGTACCAATTAGCATGTCTTCACTAGACCTGCTAATTCAAATCCTGGAAGATCGACAGGGGCAGCTTCAATCTTCTCTGTAGTGAAGATGTGACCTAGAAGGGCAGCATATATGGACAGTGTACCCAGAAAGTGTGCCCAATGTGTTAGCAACTATAGCTAGAGGCTGCCCAGACCCAGAAAGGCTTAGAAGCACATAGATTCAGTGAGTGGGTCCAAACATAGCTGACTGGTGAGCATCCATTAGGAGAACTAACACACGGTCATCTACCTATATATTTTAGAAACGTATATCTTCTTAACTGATAAAAGCTAGGCCCACCACATTTGCTATGCAGCTTCCTCTTTTCCTAACTTAAAGCAAAATCAAGGTTGGTTGTGCCTGGACAATGCGATGTGACTGGAATTCAACTGTTTTTCCTAAAATGGAAAGGGAGAGGTCTGATAGGTTCTACAGTGCAATGACCACAGGGGAACAGCAAGTATCCCGGGGTGAGCCACTGATCGGCAGCAGCTGGCACCCCACTCGGCCCCAGGAAGCAGCTGTTGGCCACTGCGTAGATCCCGGGGTTCCTGGGCCAGCCACAGAGAGCAACACCAAGTAAGTCTTCTAGTACATGTTAGACACCAATGCCATACATTCATTGAAGTCAGGACTGGATACAGATAAAATATAAACCTGAAAATCACAAGTGTTTTCACTCTAAAGTTCTTCATGGTTTAGAATTTTTTTAAAAAACTATCAATTTAATTTGCCTTGGTACAACAGACAATAAGTAAGCAAAACCTAACTCTATATAACTACAGTATGTATCTAGTTTGGGTAATCTGTCAATAAAAATTATATGTTCACAGTGATGAGCTCTAAATTAGCTGTTACCACTCAAGAAAGAGTTGGAGGAGTCATTAAGGATAGAACTCTGAAAATACGTGCTCATTGTGCAGCAGCAGTCAAATATGCTAGCAGAATATTAGGGACCATAAGGAAAGGGATAGATAGGATAAAAAATATCATAGTGCCATTATATAAATCCATGGTACATCAACATGTTGAATACTGCATGAGCTTCTGGTCACCTCATTTCAAAAGAGATATATTGTAATTTGAAAAAATTCAGAAAAGGGCAATAGCAATGATTGTGGGTGTGGAACCGCTGGCATATGAGGCAAAATAAAAAAAGACTGGCCTTGTTCAGCTTATAAAAGACATGGCTAAAAGGGATAAAACAGTGGTCTATAAAACAGTGAATGGTATGGAGAAACTGATATTTACCCCTTCACATAAACACAAGTATCAGAAAGTCACTGAATGAAATGAATAGGTAGCAGCTTTAAAACAAATAAAAGGAAATACTTCATACAACACACAATCAAACTGTGAAACTCATTGACAGGGAATGTTGCAAAGACTAAAACTATAACTGGGTTTAAAAAAATAGATACATTCATGGAGGATAGATCTGTCAAAGGTAATTAGCCAACATGCTCAGGGATGCAATTCCATGCCCTGGATATGCCTAAACCACCAACTTCCAGAAGCTAGGACTAAACAACAGAGATGATCACTTGTTAAATTGCCCTGTTCATTCCCTTTAAAGCATCTGGCTCTGGCCATTATCAGAAGACAGGTTATTACGCTAGGTGGACCATTAGTCTGACCTAATATGGCCTTTCTTATGTTTGTATGGGTATGTCTACACTACAGCACTAATTCGAACTAATCTAATTCGAATTAGTGCATCTAGACCTAAAAACTAATTCGAATTAGTGTTTTGCTAATTCGAAATAGCATGTCCACATTGAGTGAATCCTGAACCGAAGTTAAGGCTGGACCAACTTGATTTTCATGCAAACCTGCTCCTGGGTTCGCATGTGGCCTTTGGTGGCCAGGCTGGCAGCTATCCTGCCCTAGACAGCCACATTCCTGTGCCTAGTGAGGAGATCGTGGATGTTGGAGGCCTCCCCCCAAACCTCGAAGAGGTCCACGATCTCCGCACTAGACCAGGTGGGCGCCCGCCTCTTGCAGCCCCAGGCAGGCTCCTGGGAGCCGCCAGCCTGGTCCTGGGAACAGGCAGAGGGCTGGGTGACAGCGGGTGGCTGGCTCATGCCGTGCCAGGTGCAGGGTCTGCTGGCTGGGTGCTGGCAGGCTTGCAACTGGCACAAGCACCGTAGCCAGACCATGCCCCTTTAAGGGCTCTGGGGCAGGGAGGGGGGCAGAAGAGTTTCCCTGGTTTGGCACAGAGTGGCCACCAGGGCAACCTGGGAAGGGCTAGCCTCGAACTAGTTTGAATTAAGTGGCTACACAGCCCTTAATTCGAACTACTTAATTTGAACTAGGCATTACTCCTCGTAGCATGAGGTTTACCTAGTTCGAATTAAGTGCTCCGCTAGTTCGATTTAAATTCGAACTAGCGGTTTGTATGCGTAGCCCCTATTAAAGTTAATTCATACTAACGGCTGTTAGTTCGAATTAACATTGTAGTGTAGACATACCCTATGTTCTTAAAAGCCAGTCAAGTGCTCTATTTAATTCTAATTTTATTGTAATGTAAATGGTATTATTATAAGAACCCCGCATTTTATATATTTACTCCATATTTTTTTTAAATAAAGTTATGTAGCTTTAAGGAAATATGTTTAAGGATGAAATATTCTATGGAAAATTATTCAAAAGGATAGAAAGGTAGACAGACATCTTAGAATGGGGTAATATTTGCAAGACTTTTCCAAGAAGAGAAGCTCGTGATTTTACCGAGATCAAATTTCAAATTTAGTAAACATCCACAGAGAGATATATGGTTGTCCTTAAATACTATTCTAGGATTTTTGTTGCAATTCAAGTAAATATACAGTGGAAACTGCACAGTTGATGTCTGAAGAATTCATGGAGTGATAAGGAAAATAAAAGCCTCTAAAAGAATAATTGCTTCACTCTGGGGAACTCATGCAACTTAACTTGAACTTTAAATTGATCTACTTTCTTATTTGTTATTACTGGTGCACAGTTGTATAAATAGGAAATTGGGCATACATAAAATGCGTGATTTTAATGCTAGGCAGTGTTTTAATGCTAATAGTTAAAACATCTAATATATGTATAAAACTTATATTGACTTATAGAGAATCTAGATGGGGCAAAAAGCCTTCAACATCCATATTTTGAAGGCAAAATCATATAACTGGATGCTCCTAATTATGATTTGAACTGATTGCTTTAAGCCCTGGAAACAGAAAGTTGAATAGCTAGTCTCTATCACTCCTTTAAAAAAATAATGTGTTCATTTTCATTCTTCCCATCAGCTGCAGAATGGTGATCATTACCATATTTCAATAGGTACCCTGTGTACTCATTCATGCTATGTCCAGGCAGAGGGCTTATAGGATTACATGCTTGATTTCCTCTGAAAGCCTCCTTTTCCGGTAAATATTGTGGCAATTTGAAAGGATTACTTTCTTGTGTCCCTCTCAGTTTTTCCAACTATTTTTGATTTGATGGCACCAGCTGGTAGTCACTTAAGGGTGACAACACCATTCTCATCATCTCCTTGTATAGTGGGCACACGTTATGCTTCCCAATCACAGATAGGATCCCCAGGGGTGAAAATGGAGGAAGAGGGGAAACAAACTGATTGGTTTTCTCTGCAGATGGGTCTCTAGCTTTAACTTATTTTCTCGCAAGAAAATAGTTGCTAAAATACGTTGCAATTGGCAATTACTAGTTGAAATTTTAAAGACATCTATTTAAAATAACTTGTTTTAATTCAGTCAATAGCGCTCAGTTTATTTCCTTATTTTTGTCATATTACTTTGTTTTTGGAGAGGGGACCAGATATGTTAACTTTCAATCTATGCTCTCATCTAGATATACTGGTTTTCCCACACCTACATACACTTAAGTCACTGAGTTTCAATTTGAGACACTTCCCAAACCCTTATAATGCCACTTATGAAGAGATTCTATTCAGAATTTGAGCCATTTCATTACTGAAATCCCAGTTCTTAGAAAATTACTATTCAAAATTCTTTAGGAGTTGTTCGTTTTTAATGTTGATGATACAGGAGTCAGTGATGACACATACACATGAGGTTATTTGCTTAGATGTGTATCTAGGTACTTACACAACACTCATCACCACAACATCTGAGAATATCACAAATATCTTCACAAGGCCCCAGGGGAGATAGAGAAGTATTATCATCCCCCATGTTACAGATAGAGAACTTAGATACATTGGACCTACTCCAATGGGACCCTTCCATTTACTTCAAGTGCACCCTGTGGGACTGCAGGCTTCAAGACTTTAGTCTCTCTCAGCACGTTTGTGGCAGGGCAGGAGCTGTACCCAGATGAACAGAATCCTAAGTCCAGTGCCTAAGCCACAAGGACATTTGATGTCTCTTTTGCTTGTACTAACTTGCCAGAATGTTAGATAAGTTTTATTTAGCTCTCAAATCAATTACACAAACAATTAGAGAGTTAGTCTTATGTGATTGTTTAGGTTAGGTCTAATGGTTTGAATGCACAAGAGCTTTTATCTTCATGATGTCAGAAAATAAAATTCAGGGTATCTTGTACTACATTTACATTTAAACACAAATATGAATCCAAAAATAAAAATGAATTTAGGAGAACATAAGATTAACTGTGTCCTAGACACACCAGAACATCAGGATTGCTGGACAAATTGATCTTCCTCCCTTGGCTACCTGAATGGACTTTTCTACCCCAGACCAGTAAGAGACAGCTTGAGTCTCATCTCCCAGCTCTTGTGAATATATTTGTGGGTTTTTTTTCTCAATATTTTAATTTCCTTGTGCATGGTGCTGAGAATCCTTACCTCTCATTGGTGTCATTGGGATTTAAGGGCATTGACCATTTTGCAGAAAGCAATCATCAATATCCCACAGGTTGGATTCAGAAATCTTTATTGTAAATCATGGATACTAGTCATCCTCCCCTCCTGAGGCCTTATATGTCAGAATTCTACAAAACAAATAGCTAGCCATGGCCTTATCTCGACATTTCAAAAGAAATTCTATATTTTGGATTTCCTGGGCCCTTTTCGTAGTGCTTATATCTTAGACTGACAAAATCGCCATAGTGCCTATACTCTTGGCTGACAACAACTTCCTCTCACAGTCTTCTTCCTTTTGTACAGAGGAAGACTCATATATGTATAAGCTTTATTTGGTAGTTCTTGACTTCAGCCAAAACATAAAAGTCCATTATATGCAGCAAATATCTAGTGTAGAAGCCCCAAAAGTCTTTTGCTGAAAAGTTTCCCTCCCAAATTTGTCATTGCTTTTGTACTTAAGTTAAAAAGAGTATGAAAAGAGGGTGTCTGCTCAGCTCTTGTGTCGGCATGGTAAAGGCACCACAGAAGAGGCTCGGGATGTACCAATTCCAGAAGAATTTAAATTATCTGATTAGCTAAGAGGCTGTATTTAGCTGCTGAAAGTATTCTCATTCTTCCTTCATTGTTATCAGTCTTCATGATGCAAGACTGATTAAAAATGCAGCAATAAAATTACCAAACTTAGTCACCTTGCTGAATTATTCATCACACTTGTAGCACCTTCCAACCAATGTTCTAAACTGCCACCATAGTCTATTATTTTCATGTACAGAAAAGAGACTGCTCTGTAAGAGAGCATAGGACCCAGTCCTGATGTCAGGGGAAGCTATTTACTCTTATACTTGCTCTTTACAGTATAGGGTCTAAGAATCTTAACTAGGTCACCCACTGGGTAAGCAGCAGAATCATGACTCAAAACCAATTTAAATGACTAGAAAACTTTACTTCCCATAATGGATGAAAGGATGGATGGGAGGATGGATGGAAAACACCTCTTAAACAGACATGAGACAACTTCTGATGAGCTAATAGGAATTAAAACAATCATAATTTATTGATAAAAATATTTTGAGGTGTAATCCTTAAATACTCATTTCTTTGTGGACCAATTGTTAAGTGCTTATTCATTCAAAATTAATATGACCATCAAAGGGATTTTTCCCTGAGTAAAGACTTCAGGTTTGGGTTTACAATGAAACACACTGGATCTTGGGCTATACCAAGATGAAAAGTCCAAGTCTTTTTAATCTCTCTTCACATGGGGCCCATTCTAAACCCCTAATAATTTTGTTGCCCTTTTCTGAACCTTTTCCAATGCTAATATATCTTTTTGAGATGAGGATTCAAGATGTGGGCATATCATGGTTAGACAATAAGATATTCTCTGTCTTATTCTCTATCCCTTTTTTAATGACTCCTAACATTCTATTTGCTTTTTTGACTGCTGCTGCACATTGAGTGGATGTTTTCAGAGAACTATCCACAATGACTCCAAGATCTCTCTCTTGAGTAGTTGTAGCCAAATTAGTCCTCATCTTATTGTATATATAGTTGGGATAATTTTTTCCATGTTATCATTTATCCTGGGGGATGTGGACCCCATTGTCACTGGCTTTGTCACCACAGGCTTCCCGAACTGCGGTAGGCACCATTGATGGCATCCAAATCCCCATCCAGGACCCTGACCACTGCGTTTCTGATTATATCAACTGGAAGAGGTACTTTTCCGAGGCCAGCTCACCTCAGGTGGTTGAGGAAGGCACATGATGCCCGTGTCTTCAGAAATTCCAACCCTTTCCAGAAGATACACACCGGCACGTTTTTTTCCCCTACTGCACCATTAGGTGCATCACGTGGACATGCCCATCTGTATCATGGGAGACGCAGCCTATCCTTTGTTCCCATTTCTGATGAAGCCTTACATGGGATACCTGGACCCCACAAAAGAACCTGTCAACAGCAGGTTTAGCAGGGGCTCCAGTGTGGTGGAGGACACCTTCAGCCATGTGAAGAGGAGGTTCCACTGTCTCCTCACCCGCCTGGACCTCAGCAAGCAGAACGTCCCTTAAGTGGTGGTGACCTGCTGTATCCTGCACAACCTTTGTGAAAACAAAGAGGAGAGTTTCCTGCCAGCATGGGGGGCAGAGGCCGAGCACTTGGCCATGGGGGTAGGAGCAGAAGCAGGAGTGGATGCAGGTGTGTGGGGGACTTGGAAAGGAGTGGGCAGGAAGGGGGTCAGCTACTGGACCATTCAAAGGGGGTGACTAGGTAGTCGATGGTGGTCGTGTATTCCATGCACATGTTCTGGGCCTGCTGCGACAGCTCCTACCTGGTGGTGTGAGGTAGCTCCAGGTTGGAAACCAACTTCTGTTGCTGCCGCTCAAGAGGCTGCTGTAGGGTATGCAGTAATGTGTTCCTGCTCCAGGTCTTCCCAGTGTTGCTGGCACCTGTGAGTCTTGCGGGGTCAGGAGGCTGGCATGGGATGTGTGGCTCATGCTCCACTTGCAGCTGGTCCAGCTGTGCAGGACAGTGAGAAGGGCAATCATCCCAGGAGACAGTATGCATGAAGCTTAGCATACTTAGGATCTCCACACCAGACCAGGAAGGGGCCTTCTGGCTGTTGGCTCACTTGCAGCCATGGGGGGCTTGGTGGGAGTGCAGGGATCAGTCATGGCAACAGGGAAGGCAGAGCTGGATGCTGGATGCTGCTATATGGCACAGTCCGACCGCCACCCCGGACAGACAGTTCTCAGGGGTGCCCCACTTGCAAAGCAGTCCTGGCTTGGAGTGCCCAGAGTACCCACACTCGGCACATCACAGCACTCGGCCATCAGCCCGGCTGCACTTGCCGCAGGCTGCCATCCAGGGAGAGGAGGCAATTGGACGGGGGGGGGGGTGCAGGAGAGCTTCCACCCCGAGGAGCCTGCAGAGCCAGCCCAGTCCTCCCCATCGGGGGCTCGTACCCCATTCCACCCTCACCTCCTTCCACTTACCCTTCCCTAGCCCCCCTTCCTGATGTACAAAATAAAGGACACGTGTGTTCAAAAATAGAAACACTTTATTGAACAAAACTGGGGGAAACTGGGAAAAGGAGGTGGGAGAGGGGAAGAGAGAGGGTGGGAGAGGGGAGGGGGAAAACTGGGAGGGGGAGCTGGAAGGGGGAAGCAAGGGAAAGGAGGGGGTGGGGAAACTCAAGGATCAGGGGTGGGGGTCTCGCCGGGCCAACCGCCTCCCAGCACGGTGAGGGAGGGGGCCTCGGTGTCCCCGGGGGGATGGGGTGGAGGGTGCGGAGGTTGAGGTGGTGGGTTGGACATTGAGGAAGAGGGTGTGTGGGTTGAGGAGGAAGAGCTTGGATGGGGGCAGGAGTGGGAGGAGGGACAGCAGTTCGGGGGGCAGCAGACACAGGACCGGCATGGGGCACCATGCTCTGCAGCAGGACCTGCAGGTTTGTGCTCAGCCCTTGGACCTCAGCCAGCAGCTCGTGGCGGAGCTGGAGGTCTGCCCGCATCCAGGCCTCCAGTGTGCGGTGCATGGCTCGCAAGGACCCCAGGTGCTGGTCCCAGTACTCCTGCTCCATGCTGGCGGTCCGGAGCAGGCCACGGGTGCGGGAGCATGTCCCGGGCGGGGTGGTGCGCCCTGCATGAGCAGCTGGTGCAGCCTTAAAGAAAGAAGAGAAGTGGTCAGTTCTCCCTGGGGATGCAGAGGATGGTGCCCAGCCCTTTCCCCCACCCCGCAACGTGAGAGTGACCATGTCCTGCACCGTCAGAGCCGCAGTGCTTGTACAGAGGCCATGGTCAGGATGTCTGGCTCTCCCCGGGACTGGGAGCTGCCCCAAGACTACACCCATGTCCCTGTGCCATGTATAGTGTGGCCGGGGCGCCAGAGGGGAGGGGGAGATGTCCTCTGCCTCCATGTAGAGGGGACATGTGAAGGGAAAGCATCCTGCTGGGTCCTGCCTCGGGGTTGGGAGCATGTCAGGTCTCTTCGCACAAGCATGTGCCCATTGGGCCATGGTCCCTGGGTGTCACGCAGCTGGAGCCACCTGCTCAAGGGTGGCATGGCATGTGTGAGCACATGCACAGGTGTCTGCATGATCCGTGGAAGGCATGGCCCACGCGCGTGGTCTCTGGTCTCCCTCCCGCCTCCCCCCCCCCCCCCCGAACTACTTAATTTGAACTACTTACCCAGTACGGTCTCCCTGGACGCTGGGACATCCTGCGGTGGCCCCTCCGGTGTGCCCGGGTCAGGGCTCTCCGGTCCCGGCTCGCTGTCCCCCGGGCTGGCATGGACCGCCCCGCCCCCCAAGAGTCTGTCGAGGGCGGGGAAATAGAGGCAGGTGTCAGCCCCTGCAGCGGCGCTTCACTTTAATGCGCACCTGCTCCCGGCAGCTCCTGTGTCCCTTTCGGGCCATGGCAGTCGCTATGCGGCCATAGACGGCCGCATTCCTCCTCCTAGTGCGGAGATCATGGAGATTGGGGGCCTGCCCCCAAACCTCAATGAGGTCCATGACCTCCGCACTAGTCCAGGGGGCCGCGCGCCGTCTATGGCCCCTGGCTGCCCCCTGGGTGCTGGGGGACTGGGCAGGAGACGGCTCGCTGCCATTGGCTGCCTGGCTCATGGTGGGGCCACTGGGTCACGGGCAGAGACTGCTGGCAGGGCTGGCTGTCTCAAGTGCCGTCTGGCCAGAGTTTACCCCTTTAAGGGCCCGGGGCTGGGGGAAAGGAGAGGAGTTTTCCTGGTTGTGCCCAGAGAGGCCACCAGGGGGAACCTGGGAAGGGCTAGCCCCCCACTAGTTCGAATTAAGGGTCTACACAGCCCTTAATTCAAACTAGTAAGTTCGAACTAGGCTTAGTCCTCGTGGAATGAGGTTTACCTAGTTCGAACTAAGCGCTCTATTAGTTCGAATTAAGTTCGAACTAATGGAGCGCTAGTGTAGCGCCTATCAAAGTTAATTCGAACTAACGTCCATTAGTTCAAATTAACTTTGTAGTGTAGACATACCCTAAGGTCCTTTAGGACCATTCATGGTTTTTTAAATGTTTCGTGATAGCGCTAGTACATCAGTTTGCAATATTTCCAGGACCCATGATATTTATAGCTGGAGCGACTTGCTATAGATCTGAAACCCTTACATTTCAAAATCAGACCTGCATTTTAACAAAAAACTGAAAACTGTATTTGAGGTTAATGGTAGAAATCTAATTATCTCTACGTTGACAATGTGACCAACAGTGGGATGCTGTATCTACAGCAGTAGACAGACTAAGGTCATATTTCTCCACTATTAGAGTCACACAGGTTGAATCTACAGCCCAGTCATTCTCTCTATGGAACAAAAACTTATTTTAAATATTTTATTGCACCTTTTCGAAAGATAAAAGGGAAAGTTAGTACAATTTAATATTAATTTATACATGAAAATCAAACAGTACAAGATGTAGTTTTCTTCTGACAAGCAATATGATTTACAATATATGGATAGTATAAGCTAGGAACATATTGGTTCAACCAAAAATGAGAGAAAATTGCATCCGCCAAAGGTCAAATTCTGAGATAAAATAAACTCTGGTGCATTCAGTGCAAGATGTTTATGTCAAAGGGTCTGGTGTCTGATGTTTTTATGCCCACTCATGAATTGCTTTTTTCTTGTATAATTTCAATCTCTGCCCCCCTCCCCTCTTTTTTACTAGATTATACTCATTTACACTGATGCATAACTTACACCTTCCATTTACATCACCTCTGAGCTTGGTTTCAGGAGTTGAGGTAGAGACAGCTGTTCAGGAGAGACTATGATTCTTCCAAACCAAACATGTTAAAGGTGCACACATTCCCAAAAACCCACTAGGCTTTTTGGCAGAGCAAGTCAAAACTCACATCTTTAAGCTGTCCACCAACCAGCCAGCCAGGATATTTCAAAATGCTTCAATTTCAAGAGCCACCAGTGCAGCTGAAACCATAAAGTAGCAGATGGGATCCACGCCTGTATTGTACTCTTGATATAAGTCTGATTTATAGGAGCAATAAGGTGAGAAGGAATGGCATGGGTTGTGAGAGCATGTTACCCCATTCATAATTATGCCCACAAGTAAAAAGGAAATAATAAAAAAGGAAAGAAAGGAGAAAGCAACACTCTAAAGAAATGATAGTTTATTCCTTTTGTTTCATATAAATGAGATGGAAGTTCAGTTTTGCTCCCTCTGGACTCATAAATTTAGCCGTTGCTAAAAATGTGAAGTTCTCTGTATTCCCCCAAAATATTAATGTAATTTGCTTTCTGCTGTGTCAGAAATAAGGGATGCTGGGCAATCATTGGTTGCCAAGTATGATCATTTTCTTTGGGAGTTGTGGACTCTTAGGTGGCTGATAAAGCTGATCCTTGAATCTAAAGTTTTGTTACAATAAAGACAGATGTTTCCAGGAGGCTCTTGATCATGACTAGAAGATAATCTCCCCTTCCTCCTGTGCCTCTTCTCCTCCTCAGTTTGTCAATGGGAAAATTCAAAATGCCTGGAGCCATCGTGTAGGGCTTCTCTCCATTTTGAGCGATCCTGGGCAAACGTCTCCCAAGTGTCAATGTCAACGTTGATTGTCTTTGAATTATACTTTAGCAACTCCTTATAATGCTACTGTTGTCCTCCCACACTACAGTAGCCTTCTTTCAGTTGAGAAAACAGAAACTGTTTTGGGAGGCAATGTTTGAAGATCTTTCTCAGAATGGGCAAAAACTGCCATTTCATCAGCATACTGAAGTTCCACAATAGATGTGGTGGAAATCTTACTCTCAGCTTTCAGCCTGCTAAGCCTAAACAGCTTCCCATCCATTCAGTAGATGATTTCAATGACAGCTGGGAACTTTCCAGCAATTAGATAAAAAAATGGCATCAATAAAGACATCAAACATGGTTGGGTCGATGACACAGCCCTGTTTGACTGCTGTTTGAACTTTAAAGGTTCAGTCGGGGGAAACAACACAGTTTACTGGTCACTGAAAGGAAAAAGATGTCAAAAGAGCTAAGTTACATTTCCAACTCAGCCACTAGCTAATTATGTGATCCTGGGCATGTCTCCTTACAGTATATGTGCCTCAGTTTCCCTATAAATATATGGTGTTAATAGCTGTCTGTACCTTTGAATTCATCCTACACCTTGTAAAATGCTCTGAGCATCTCTGATTTAATATGCTATGAGGATTATTTTATTAACTTACTATTATTTTCTTTAAATATTTTGGAATCTGACAATCACCACCTGAAATCATTTTCTTTCAGCTTGAAACCAACACCAAGAGACTTAACTGGATGCAGAAGACTAACTATTTTTAGCTAGAGAAGTCGGAGCTTTGGAAAGCAGTCAAATTGGGTGGAAAAATATGCACGATGTACATGCTACCCAATACATTTCAAAAGGCTCCTCTGTTTTTTTCTGAACATTCAGCATTTTACTGACTTGGGACCAGTTCAACAAAAAGCCTTTTTTCTTAGTAATGTAGAGAAGATTTTGTTTCCTCTTTAGAGCAATTGAGAGACAGAAATAAACCCTTTGAAAACATTTCATTTTGTTTGTAGTGTTGAGGCTCAGATATTTCACAGTTGCAGCATGAGAGCTCACCAAAAAAAAAAAAGAGATGATGGTAAGAGACATCACAAGTGATGATAATATATGTGGCAATTTGCAACATAGCCATCCAGTTGTTTAGCTGTACCAGTGTATTCCTAAAGGAGTAACACACTTTTACATATTGAGAGGCATGCCTCAACCATGCGGATTCTTCTTAAGATTCTCCAAAGTATAAAATAATCATTTGAAGATACTTGATTTCGATTTTTTAATTTATTGCTACTGATCAAATAGTACAAGTTGGATCTCCCTTGTCTGATGCCTTAGGGTATGTCTACACTACCCTCCTAGTTCGAACTAGGAGGGTAATGTATGCATACCGCACTTGCTAATGAAGCCCGGGATTTGAATTTCCCGGGCTTCATTAGCATAAGCGGGGAGCCGCCATTTTTAAATCCCCGCTGCTTCGAACCCCGTGTAGCGCGGCTACACGGGGCTCGAACTAGGTAGTTCGGACTAGGGTGCCTATTCCGAACTACCGGTACACCTCGTTTCACGAGGAGTAACGGTAGTTCGGAATAGGACCCTAGTCCGAACTACCTAGTTCGAGCCCCGTGTAGCCGTGCTACACGGGGTTCGAAGCAGCGGGGATTTAAAAATGGCGGCTCCCCGCTTATGCTAATGAAGCCCGGGAAATTCAAATCCCGGGCTTCATTAGCAAGTGCGGTATGCATACATTACCCCGCTAGTTCGAACTAGGAGGGTAGTGTAGACATACCCTTAGGGACTTGACCCATGCTGAATGAGGGAATTTGCCAGATATGGGGAGGTCCCCTGCCACTGGTCTCCCTCCCTGCAGTTGGCTCTGCTCTGGCCCCACTGCCACTGGGCTCCAGCCTGTAGAGCTTGGACTTGGGCTCAGTCCTGCTACGGTTCCCCAGGACTGAGCTCCCCAGCTGTTGCAGCCCTGCTTCCCCCCTGCCCTGACCAGAGATCCCTGGTGATGGGGCATGCTGGCTGCCCTATTTCTGCTGCTCACTGGTTCTGCTGCTGCTTCTCCCAGCCAGAGTTTCCCGGGGACAGGGCTTGCTGGTCCAGCTGCTGCCCCACCCAGCTGGGGCTCCCTAGGGATACAGATCCCACAGTGGTAAACCTCTTTCTATGAAGAAGCCTTTTTCTGAAAGAGCTCCTTCGAAAAAAGGCGTGAATGGACAGGGAAGAGGGTTTTTTTTTTCAAAAGAAGAGGCCTCTAGGAAAAAGCACGGGTGCCCTGGTGGTCACTTCATCCAGAGTAATCACAACTTAAATGCGAAATAGCGTCCACATTTATTGGATCTCTTTTTCGATGCACGTTTGCTGTGTGGACGCGCTCTTTTGAAAGAAGTGTTTCCGGAAGATCTCTTCCGGAAAAGCTTCTTTCAAAAGAAGCCTGCAGTCTAGACATAGCCTGAGTGAGACAGGAAACAAAATAGAAATTTTGCACATTCCTGGTTTATTCAGACACTGCTGCAAAGTTTGGATATGGTGTTAGCTCTGAACTTCACAAATTCTTGAGCATTCAGATCTGAGATTTCAATACAAGCCCACGTCTACCCAAGAGTGTTCTTTTTATACCTTTTGGGAAGTGACTCATTAAAGTTGTACAGAATTTTACTGTTCTGATATTCCAAGCTTGGGTTCATTTTTTGGGGGAAAAATGCTATTGGCATTGCGTGTAACAAATTTTTGTTTAAGGAACGCTAAACAATTGTATTCCTGTGGTTGGCTGGGAACAATTTTCATTTAAAAATGTAGCTGTTGAGGCAGACGCACCTTCATTAACCTAAAGAGTATATACTTTTTTCTCCTTGTTCCCCATGAACTTTGCATATACTCTTAGGCTACGTCTAGATTGGCATGATTTTCCGGAAATGCTTTTAACGGAAAAGTTTTCCGTTAAAAGCATTTTCAGAACAGAGCGTCTAGATTGGCATGGACGCTTTTCCGCAAAAGCACTTTTGGCGGAAAAGTGTCAATGCCAATCTAGATGCACTTTTCCGGAAAAAAGCCCCGATCACCATTTTCATGATTGGGGCTTTTTTGCAGAAAACAAATCTGAGCTGTCTACACTGGCCCTTTTGCACAAAAGTTTGCAAAAAAGTTTTGTGCAAAAGGACTTTTTCCCGAATGGGAGCAGCATAGTATTTCCGCAAGAACACTGACAATCTTACATGAGATTGTCACTGCTTTTGCGGAAATTCAAGCAGCCAGTGTAGACAGCTGGAAAGTTTTTCCGGAAAAGTGGCTGATTTTCCGGAAAAACTGGCCAGTCTAGACACAGCCTTAGTGGGAGATCATATTTTATCCAACAGGAAACCTAAATTTACATTCATTCTTCTCTCCAGCATTAGGTTACTCAGATTAGAGTGTCTGACAGTACATCTAGACTACAGGCTTTTGTTGACAGAAGTTTTGTCAACAGATACTGTCGACAAAGCTTCTGTCGACAAAGAGCATCTAGACTACATCCAGTTCTGTCAACAAAGCAAGCCACTTTGTCGACATGAGAGTGTGGACGCAAAGGACAGTGTAGATGCAATAACTCCTTCTGTCGACAGAACTCTGTCAACAAAAGGAGTTATTCCTCGTAGAATGAGGCTTACCGCCGTCGACAAAACTGCCGAGTTCTGTCGACGTTATGTTGACAGAACTCAGCAGTAATGTAGACGCAGGTATAGTTTTGTCGACAAAAATCCACTTTTGTTGATAAAACCCTGTAGTCTAGACACACCCTGGCTACGTCTACACTGGCCCCTTTTCCGGAAGGGGCATGTAAATTTCACTAGTCGTCGTAGGGAAATCCGCGGGGGATTTAAATATCCCCCGCGGCATTTAAATAAAAATGTCCGCCGCTTTTTTCCGGCTTTTAAAAAAGCCGGAAAAGAGCGTCTAGACTGGCCCCGATCCTCCGGAAAAAGTGCCCTTTTCCGGAGGCTCTTATTCTTACTTTGAAGTAAGAATAAGAGCCTCCGGAAAAGGGCACTTTTTCCGGAGGATCGGGGCCAGTCTAGACGCTCTTTTCCGGCTTTTTTAAAAGCCGGAAAAAAGCGGCGGACATTTTTATTTAAATGCCGCGGGGGATATTTAAATCCCCCGCGGATTTCCCTACGACGACTAGTGAAATTTACATGCCCCTTCCGGAAAAGGGACCAGTGTAGACGTAGCCCCTGAGTGTGTAATCCTTGTCCTGAAAAATTTACTGGATGCTGATGTCTTGCATCCTGAGCTGTAAAGTTTTTCTAATATTTTCCATCCTATTAGTCAATGACAAATTAAAACTTCAACAGGGTGGGCATTCATTAATAGATTTCCTGAAAGATGCTATGGCTGAACGCTATCAGAATAACTGCCTTGCAGTGCTTGCTGCTGTTACTTACGGTACTTCCATTGCTTTCGGTTATCTCTGTAACCCCCAAGGAGATTGCTTGGATTCCCGGGGCTTTGTCTGCTGGCAGCTCAGGGAGAGGCACTCTGAGTTTGCCTTGGCTCCCCCTCCCTACCAGGGCCAGAGTCTGCCCGGCAACCCACAGGGAGTGAGATGCCCCTCCCAGGGGGAAGGAGAGACCATTGTTGAGGGGAGTCTGGAGCCAGCCAGGAAAAGGGGAGGACTGAGTGTGTGGGAGCTAGTAAGCCCCAGGCCTGCAGGCAGGGTTCCCCCTGAGAGCTAGCCTCTAGGGACCTGAAGGCAGGATCCCTCAGCTGGGTTTATGTCTCCACTGTTGATTCCCAGTTGTGGAGTTTGCTGGGAGGCTTCCCCAGCCAGGCGGAGTTGGCTCTCCAGCTCCCTGGGTGAGAGAGTCACTGCATGGTCAGCTGGGCTCTAGCAGCAAGTTCAGGGCTGCTGCCTGCTGTGTGGGTCTGGAGGCTGGCCTGGGAGGCTATAGTTTTGAATTTTGGTGCAGTTGTGTGGTCTGCATCTTGAGCCCTGCACCCCTTCACAGTAAGGGGAAATTCTGGGACCGAAGCAGCCTGGTTCCTGCTTGAAGAGGACCCCTGTGAGAAGAGAGCAGCCCCTTTGCAGAGACTGAGTCATCTCTCAACCTGAGGCTCATTCATGGAGTGTGTGAGTGCACCAATTTTTAGTTAGTAAGTCAGGGAATTTGTTTGGGGATTTTATTACCTGCAGCCTATTAAACTGTGGAGGGATTTGCTGCCTTCTCCCATTTGTGAGTCCTTTGGGCTGTACTGGACCTAGTCAGCCCCACTGCTAAACCTCTGCAGAGAAGGATTGTGTGGTCAACAGTCATCAAGGGCCCCAACAAAGTACGCGTACCAACGGGACACTAACTTCACAGTTGCAGGGCACCGGTGACCCTAAAAATAATGTTTTACCCTGTTCTGTTATAATTGTCTCCTGTTTAATATAATTGTGTTTATTATAGTGTATGTGTTTGTGTTATTTTCTGGGAGTCTCCAACTATCTTACAAATACGTGGGGATTATCCTGGGCTAGAATTTTCCTCCCAAGCTGCCCTGGCAACCCTGCTAGGAAGGAGTGAGGGGGGTGGAGGCACCGCCAAGTACATCAATCAGAAAGAATAAAATTGAGTAGGTGGCGGGATCCAGAAGAACCCAGACCTATCCATCCGAACCTGAAAGGAGATTGGCTCTAAAAGAAGGTAACCAGGTGGAGAGGGGGCGCTACATCTCTGTTCCTTGTGATGTAGGACAATGCATGGTTTTTGAGTGCATACTCAAGTAACTCTGCTGACCACATAAGAGTTCCACATAAGAGGAAAAAGGAGGCAACTTGAGAGATTTATGAATGGCAAAATGTGCTCAGATGGATACTTACACAAAGGCCTTACTATTATTTATAAAATTCACCTTCCATTTTAGCCTTCTGAGGTTTGGAGGGGAAAACAGATATTTTTACTATTTGCTTTAAAAAAAAAACCACAGTATACCTACATTGCAAAAAACCTACCTACAATATACCTACCTACAAAAACCTGTGCGTGTGTGCATAACCCCCAAAGAGGTTACTTAGATTCCCAGGGCTCTGTCTGCTGGCAGCTCAGGCAGAGGCACACTGAGTTTGCCTTGGCTCCCCCTCCCTACCAGGGACAGAGTCTGCCCGGCAACTCATAGGGAGTGAGATGCCCCTCCCAGGGAGTTCAGGAGGGGAAGGAGGAGCCATTGTTGGAGGAGTCTGGAGCCAGCCAGGGCAAGAGGCAGGGGCAGATGACCATTTTGCGGGGCTTAGGGCAGCACAATTTTGCGGGGGCCCCCTTTGCCATGGCACATGCACGGTGGCGCCATGCGTATGCGCGGGGCTTCTTGAAGCATGGGGCCCGAGGCGGCCACCTCGCTCGCCCTGCCCTATATCCACCCCTGGCAAGAGGAGGCTGTGTGGGAGCTAGTAAGCCCCAGGCCTGCATGCAGGGTTCCCCCTGAGAACTAGCCTCTAGGGACCTGAAGGCAGGATCCCTCAGCTGCGTTTTATTTCTCCACTGTTGATTCCCAGTTTGTGGAGTTTGCTGGGAGGCTTCCCCAGCCAGGCTGAGTTGGCTCTCCAGCTCCCTGGGTGAGACCAGTCACTGCATGGTCAGCTCTGCTCTGTCTGCTGGTTCAGGGCTGTTGCCTGCTGTGTGTGTATGTCTGAATGCTGGGGTAGGAGATTATAGTTTGAATTTTGGTGCAGTTGTGTGGCCTGCACCTTGAGCCTTGCACCCCTTTGTGGTGAGGGGAAATTCTGGGACCATAGCAGCCTGATTCCTGCCTGAAGAGGATCCTTGCCAGAAGAGACCAGCCCCTCTGTAGTGACTGAGTCATCTCTGAACCTGAGGCTCATTCATGGAATGTGTGTGAGTGCACCATCTTTTAGTTAGTAAGTCAGAGAATTTGTTTGAGGATTTTATAACGTGCTGCATATTAAACCTATGGAGGAATTTACCACCTTCTCCCACTTGGGAGTCCTTTGGGCTGTGCTGTACTGGACCCAGTCAGCCCCACTGCTAAACCACTGCAGAGAAGAAATTTGTGATCATAAGTCATCAAGGGCCTCAACAAAGTATGTGTACCAACGGGACACTTATCTTACAGTTGTTGGGCACCAGTGACCCTAAAAATAGTGTTTTACCCTGTTCTGTTATATTTGTCTCCTATTTAATATAGTTGTGTTTAATATAGTGTATGTGTTTGTGTTATTTTCTGGGAGTCTCCAACTATCTGGCAAGTACATGGGGATTCCCCTGGGTTAGAATTTTCCTCCCAAGCTGCCCCGGTGACCCTGCCAGAAAGGAGTGATGGGAGTGGAGGCACCGTCAAATAAATCCATAGGAAAAAATAAAGTTGAGTGGATGGCGGGATCCAGAAGAACTCAGAAAAACCTGTAAGCAGATTGGCCTTAAAGAAGGTAACCAGGTGGAGAGGGGGTGCTACATGTATATCTTTTTTCATGATCTCAGCGAAACCTGACATTGCCAGATTCATACAAAATGGCCTCATTAAAAGAGCTTTACCACATTATCAGATTCTTCAATTTGAAAAAAAAACAGAGGAGGTGGTGAAGACCAGGAATTTAACAGGGTTTAAAAAAAAAAACCTAGCTAAATTCATGGAGGATAGGTCTAGCAATGCTTATTAGCCAGGATGGACAGGAATGAGGCTGAGAATGAGTGATGGGGGAGGGATCTCTGTATGATCACCTGTTCATTCCCTCTGGGGACATCTGGAATTGGTCACTGTCAGCACACAGAATACTGGGCAAGGTGGACAAGTGGTTTGACCCAGTATGTCCCTCCTTATATTCTTAAACATTTCAAACTTACACACATGATATCTATCTAAATTCTGTTGTAGTTGAGCTTGTAATCAATCTACGGGTTTTAAATCTGAATCTCTACAAACAACCTCAATTCTGTGTAACATATGCTGGTGATATGCCGTAAATCTACAACCATTGGTTTCCACACATGGGTATTTGGGGCTTTGCCCCTGCTGAACAGCACGTGCCTTCTCTGAACTATGGAGCATCTATGCAGCATTAGCACTAGAGAGCTATCTTTCAGGGTATGTCTACACTACATTGTTAATTCGAGTTAACTTAATTAAGTTAATTTGAATTAAGCTAATTCGAAATAATGCATCTATACACAAAATATTTCGAAATAGCGTTCAGCTATTACTGAGTGGACACTGAACCGAAGTTAAGGCTAGCCAGAACCAGTGCCGGCAGGGCATTAGGTTAGGACTTAGTGTGTGGGGCTGATACCTGAGGCTAACTGAGCTCCATGCTTAAAGGGACCCTACCCCCATCCCGGACAGACAGTTCTCAGGGTTCCTTCTTGCTTGTCTACCTGGATGAGGGACAGCAAAGCAGTCCTGTCTTGGAGTGCCCTGAGTGCCCGCACTCGGGACACCACAGCACTTGGCCACATGGAGCCAGAGCTGCCCTTGGGCATACCAGTGCGTCTCGTGGGGTCGTTGCCACCAGCACGGCTGCACTTGCTGCAGGCTGCCATTGGGGGGTCCATCAGGAGGCTGTCAGTACCCAGGAGGCCCTGCAGGAGAGCGTCCACCCTGAGGAGCCCTCAGAGCCACCCCAGTCCTCCCCACTGGGGGCTCATGCCCCATTTCTCCCTCATGTCCTTCCACTTACTCTTCCCTAGCCTCCCTTCCTGATGTCAAACAAAAGACATGTATGTTCAAAAATAGAAAATGGGTTTATTGAACAAAACTGGGAGGGGGAATGAACCTCTGGGGAGACTGGGAAAAGGAGGTGGGAGAATGGAAGAGACAGGGTGGGAGAGGGAAGGGGGAAAGCTGGGAGGAGGGAGCTGGAAGGGGGAAGCAAGAGGAAGAAGGGGGAGGGGAAGCTCAGGGCCCAGGTTTGGGGGTCTCACCGGACCAACTTGCCTTTCATGTAAACCTGCTCCTGGGTTCGCATGTGGCCTTTGGTGAGCAGGCTGGCAACTATCCTGCCATAGACGGCCACATTCCTCCATCTAGTGCAGAAATCATGGACATCGGGGGCATCCCCCCAAACCTGAATAAGGTTCATGATCTCCTCCCTGGGCCAGGAAGACGCCTTCTCCAGTCCCTGTCAGGTTCCGGCGAGCTGGCAGACTGCTCCAGGTGAGCGGTGTAGGGCTGGCTCTCAGTGGCTTGCTGGCTCATGTTTTGGGGCCACTGGGTCAGAGGCCCTGGTGGCCACTGCTTGCTCTGGGCTGGCAGGCTTGGAGCTGTCACAGGCACTGTGGCCAGGGTCTACCCCTTTAATGGCTCCAGGGCTGGGGAAGAGGAGAGTAGGTTTTCCTGGTTGTGCCCAGAGTGGCCACCAGGGCTCCCTGGGAAGGGCTGGAGGCCCCTTATTTCGAATTAAGGGTCTACACAGCACTTAATTTCAAATAGCTATTTCAAATTTGGCATTACTCCTCGTAGAATGAGGTTTACCAAATTTGAATTAAGCACTCCGTTATTTGGAATTAATTTTGAAATAGCGGTTTGCACGTATAGATGCTATTAAAGTTAATTCGAAATAACGGCTGTTATTTTAAATTAACTTTGCAGTGTAGACATACCCTCAGGGAGGATTTTCCTTCCTCCTGCTGTACCATTAGGGGCAAGCACAGGCTGTTTTCCCCAATCCTTTATGAATTGGGGTAGCCATCTTTATTAGATGCCCCCTGATTACAATCTAAACTACCCTGATAATCTGGGGGAGGATGCAGGATTGCACCAAGCCCAAATGTCAGAAGCAAGTCACCTGGCCCTAATCCCAACAGGTCAGAAATTAAGAATGGATTCTACAGTTGGGAAAATTTGGGGTTGGAATGTCATTATGTGGCTTAGGGTCCACATAAATGTATTGATGAGACAGAATATGGTAGCTAAATCTTCAAAAGCACCTGAGTGATAAAAGAGGGTGAAGCCCTGTGGAAAGTCAATAACACTTAGGTGCTTTTGAAAATGTCACCTCTGTTCTTTTTTCCTAACTGCAGTGTTCAAAGTTATGTGCCAAACTGTCAAAAACAGCTGGTATAATTATGCCTGAATTTTATGATGTGCAATTTCAGAGGCTGAGTCAGGAAAGCAGAAGGCTTCACCCTCTCTTTTTTCTGTGTAGAAAGCATGATCAAGACTCTAATACCATTAAAGTCTTTAATACAAGCAAGCAGGCTGACTCATTTAGCAATTAGCAATAAACTTTCCAACACCCCAGTAATTTAATTACCTCTAGCCAGCCACTGGAATACTTTTCTAGATGTGGTGCTTCTTTATTTCCTCTTCTTATCTTTTTTTTAATTGAATACACTCTTATTTCAGTTATGCCATAATCATGCATTTTACAAAGTGATTTATGAATCATTTTGTTAAATTCATTCTGACAATTTGAGATGAACTTCATCTCCTCCATCTAGTTGGAAAGCTAGGACTCTGAATGAATTAGAGGAACATGATTTTTCCCTTTCCAAAAAGCACTTTGGTTGTCCTAATAAGATAAGATGTTCCCCATTTGATCTTGAAATAGTTATCCTCCTTACAATAACAATTTCATTTCAGCATTCTCAGCCTTATTATTTACATGAAAGGCTGAAGAACCTCCAGTACTTTTTTTATTACTTTATAAATCATGATTCACTCACTAGTCAGACAGCAGCAGGGATTAACCAGAGTTCTGAAACAACCATATATTGATAAGAGCTGCACAAGAGACATACTCTCAAGGCCAAATCATCACACTGAATGTTTAGCCAAGTTAGGCACTACTAGTCTCTATGTCAAGTTGGTTGTAGGGAAGAATTGCTTCCAGTCAGTTTGAGAAGCAGCAGAATTGAAATGACAAATCACTGTACTGTACCCGGAGTTACAATACCCATTATTCCCACCACATTCCCTTCAACCACCAAGAATGGGTGAATCTTCAGTGACTTCATGGATTCACCAATTCAAGTCTGGCCACACACCTTACCCACTATTGCAGTGGCAGGAGTGTGAGAATGTTATGCAGTGCAAACCTCTGTTGTGTCAGGGAACTGCGTAGATCTTGTGCAGAGTGCCCAGATTTCATCAATGCTTTCCATTGCAGCATTGCTTAGGTTCCTCTACATCAGGGTAACTATGAGAGTGGAAGGATTTTGCCAGGTGATCACAATTGTCTTGGTAAGGAACTAAATGTTCATCTTCAAATAAAACAATGCCCCAAACCAGGAATCCATTGCTGCAGTGTCAGGGTTTGCAGGAAACAAGGTATCAGTTGCTCCTATACTCTAATTTTTATATGCCAGCTGCTAGACACCACCCACAGCTGATCCTGGCTTTTGAGCAGCTTTGACCAAGAATACCTGTGTCGTAGTTACTGTCAACTACATGGTCCACATGGTCCAGAAGATTCTTGGTACTAGTGCAGAGAGAAAGCATCATTTAGGAAGCCAGACTGTAGTGCGTGAAAGGCTTTGAAGATGAAAACTAGGACATCAAGCTGTCTCAGAAACTCAATCTGTTCACTATTTCTGGGTAAAAGATAACCTGCTTGTTAAAAGATTACCCGGACCAACAGAAGTTTCATCAAAGTTTTTGTGTGGCCGCAAAATAACAAGATGTAGAATTATAGATTTCTTGGGTCAGCTCTCTGTCTGTCTGCCACTCAGAGGTGAGAAAAGATGTTTCTGGTTACTGCTGCAACTTGTACATCCAAATGTAGAGCTGAGACTAGACTAACTCCTAGACGATAATCAATGAACAGAGGCTCTCTACTTCAAAAAGTGGCAATAGATTCTTTAGATGATCAAATGTTTTTCTGTGCCCATCAATATCATCTCTGTTCTATCTACTTTTCTGATTCCAGTCTATTTCTCCCACTGCCTGTCTACTCTCATCTCTCTATCTTGCTTCACCTAAACCTAGCTGCACTTATCTGATTTTCTGGAAGATATGCTTTAGTCAGAAACAAGAGCACAATATAGGGATAACTGTATAACATTCTCTGGCCTGTGTTATACCAGAATTTTGACTAGATGATCTACTGGTTTCTTCTGTTAAAGTCTATCAATCTGAACTTCATCCATTGCTAACCAGCATTGAGTATCCTCATTCTCAACCTCCTTTCCATGCTGCCATACCAGGCCTGTCAAACAGATATGGTTTTAAGTGGATGAGGAGAACACAGTAAATGTTGATATTACCAATATATTGAATACCATATGCAAATGACAGGAGAAATAATGTGAGGGTGTGCAAAATAGAAGAGAGTGAATATTAATCTAAGAATTTTAACATGGGTTGTAAATGATGCATTTCATGCTTCTATTCCATCAGGCTATGTCTAGACTGGCATTATTTTCCGCAAATGCTTTTAACGGAAAAGTTTTCTGTTAAAAGCATTTGAGGAAAAGAGCATCTAGATTGGCACGGACGCTTTTCCGCAAAAGCACTTTGCCATTTTCGCGATCAGGGCTTTTTTGTGCAAAACAAATCTGAGCTGTCAATACTGGCCCTTTTGCGCAAAAGCTTTGCACAAAAGGACTTTTGCCCGAATGGGAGCAGCATAGTATTTCCGCAAGAAGCACTGATTTCAGACAGTAGGAAGTCAGTGTTCTTGCGGAAATTCAAGCGGCCAGTGTAGACAGCTGGCAAGTTTTTCCGCAAAAGCAGCTGCTTTTGCAGAAAAACTTGCCAGCCTAGACACAGCCTCAGTGTGTCAGTGCAGTCAGCAAGAAGAATTCCTGAGTAAGACTATATTCTGAGGATACACTGGGCTTATATCTGCATTACCCAGTAAAAATAATTTTTTAAATAAAAATATTAAGAAACATTTAGAAAGTGTTTGCTCGTATGCATCTATGTATTGGATGTAAATATTCTTTACTAAGTACATGTGGCGTAGCCAGCCTTTCAAGATAACTTAGGGAGTGTTTACACAGCAGGGCTTAATTTGAAATAAGCTATGCAAATTGAGCTATGCTAATTGTGTAGTTTATTTCGAAATAGCTTATTTCAAAATTGGGAGTGTCTACATAGCACTTATTTTGAAATAGAGCACTCTTCCTCCAACTTCCCTTTCTCCTCATACAATGAGGGTGACAGGAGTTGGAGTAAGAAGTCCTCCAGCTTGACAGTATTTCAACATTATTTCGAAATAGCTGCCTACAGAGTAGACATGCACTAAGTTATTTCAAAATAATGTTGCTGTGTAGACGTGCCCTTAGAGCTATTAATAGAACCTAAATTTGAAGGGCTAATAGCCTAGACATTACCTCTTTAATGATTTCTGAAACGGTAGATGCCCTGGAAAGGGGTTAGAGAGAAATGAGGGGAGGGAGAGGAGTGCAACACCTATATCCAAACTGACAATTTAGTGGTTTTCAAAGAAAACACACATTCTTAGTTGAGCACATTTCATCCCCATTTGATTGTATTCCTTCTCCCCACCTCCAATAGCCAAATTACAGATTCCCAAATAGTTTCATAATGGAAACATTGACACAGTCTGAACCATAGCAGTATGTATGGCACAGCAATAATATCAGTGCTGATGACAAATGTCATTAGTTTAATGACCATAGTTATCTATTGTCATAGTTAAGGAGGTTATTTAATGGAGTTGAATCTACTTTCCTTAATGGCTAGAATTAAGAAAATATGTCAGAGCTACATTAAGCATATTACCTGTAATTTGTACAAAGAAGCCTATAACCTGAATAATTGCTCCTACCTGATATACCATTAACCAGAAACTGACCAGAACTTAGTAAAGTATATCTAGGCTTGTTTAGCATCTCTATTTTCCCCATCACATCAGCTCTTAAAACTATTTTATAAGTAATTTGGAAAAATGAGATATAATTGCTTTTGTGCAGTCATTGGATAGATACATATTTAGCAGAGTTGATAAAGTGAAGTAACATATTGACATTATTGTTAAACACTGAAGTAGGAGCCATGAAGGTAAGGGGGAAATCTTGGGTTGGGCTCCACAGTCTTCTGCTGAACCATGTTGGCATATAAAGCCCACCTAACTTCCAGAATGATCCACAAAAAATAGTTAGCTGCCTAAGCTGTGTGTGGGGCCTGCTCTGCTGGGCAGATTCTGAGCATGCTTATTGGAGCAGAAAGAGCTACTTTTGCTGTATAACTTCTAGCCTAGTAACTAGCCACTTTACTTGGGATGTGGGAGCCCCAAGTTCAATTCCCTCCTCTCTGCCAGAGACATAGCACTAGCAAGGGTTTGATCATGGCTCTCATTCTGCAGAGTAGACTGCTCTGACCATTAAGCCATGTAATATCCTGAGAGGAGAGGCTTCCTTGGTCTTCTGCTCTTCCAGTCTGGATAATAAGGAAAGAATAATTAGAGCAGAAATCATCTTGTAAATAGAGTCTAACCATTAGACTCTAGCCCATTCTCTTTGGCCCATTGATTATTAAGTATTTATCCATAGTAGAAACAGTGCCCTTAAGAAAGCTGGCTGCCACCTCCCACTGTCTTCGCTGTTATTGAGTCTCTCTGGCAGGCTTTTAAGAAGTGAGGGCTTTCAGGCTTCTGATCCCTCGGACTTCTCATATCACCCATAATGCCATCAGCCAACCTAACATGCTTCCAGGACACCTAACTCCTCCACATCTCCAGCTGCTTGACAGCTGTCTTGCTACCTACAGAGCAAGCCAAAATATTCAATTTTGCCTCCCAGAAAAGATTTAATATTATTGTCGTCCTATCCTGACTCCAGTCAAAAAGTTTTTTCCAAAATAAAAAAAAAAAAAATTGCAGGAAGAATTTTTTTCTTCAGACAGATTTAGCTACCATACCTGAAAGAGCACATTGTAAGCTAACTTCAATGCAACCTAACCCCAGATCAGTATTATTGTTTAAACTCTATGGGTGTGTCTAGACTACAGGGTTTTCTCGACAAAAGTGGACTTTTGTCAACAAAACTAAACCTGCGTCTACACTACCGCTGAGTTCTGTCGACATAACATCGATAGAACTCAGCAGTTTTGTCGACGCTGGTAAACCTCATTTTACGAGGAATAACACCTTTTGTCGACAGAGTTCTGTCAACAGAAGGCATTATTGCATCTAAACTGTCCTTTGCATCCACACTGTTATGTCGACAAAGCAGCTTGCTTTGTCGACAGAACTGAATGTAGTCTAGACGCTCTTTGTCGACAGAAGCTTTGTTTGTCGACGATAAAGACAAACCCTACTTCTAGTAACCTTTACTAATGATGGCAGTCTAGTGACTTCTTAAAAGATTCAGAATGTTATACTTTTCCAAAATGTGTGGAAATCGACCTTAGGTTGCACTATCCTCTGTCCTGCAACGGTTCCCTTTGCAAACTTACCTGAGACTGGTGGAAAGTCTCAGAGGTGTAGCTGTGTTAATCTGTATCTATAAAAACAATGAGGAGTCCTGTCACTCCAATATGTTAATCTCTATGAGTAGGTCTACGCTGCACGCTTATTTTGAAATAAAATATTCCAGAAGAAATACTCTGAAATAGCTTATTTTGAAATAGCACATCTACACTAAAGGGAAGCCTCAAAATTAGTCCGAGGCAGGCTTCCCTAAATAGCCATTTCAGCATAGGCGTTAATACTCGTCGAATGTGATTTACAGAAGTCGAAATAAGCCATCCGTTATTTCAAATTTATTTGAATTTTATTTAGAAATAATGGAATTGCTGTGTAGATGCTCACATTGTTAGTTCAGAATAACACGTTATTATGAAATAATGCTGCCGTGTAGATGCACCCTATGTTTCCAAAGAACTCCTCATTGTCTTTACCTGAGATTACAATCTTGGATGGAAGCACCTGTAGCTGAACTCTGTCATTTCTAACACATTTATGAATTGATAATGTTATTTGGAAACATTTGGCCAATTTAACATTTACTATTTGATATTTGACATTCCCCAGATGACGCTTCCTGGCCTCAAACTCAGAATGATGCCTCAGGGCACATAAGCATAAAGAGAGTAAATGGCACAATCCTGAACTGATACACATAAAACAAAACCGCCAGAAATCAGTGACCTGTAGTAGGAACACTAAGAGTAAGAACTGTCACTCTTAGGGTACGTCTACATTGCAAACTTCTTTCGGAATAAGCTTTTCTGGAAGAAATCTTCTGGATTTTCTATTTTAAAAGATACCATCCACACTGATTAGACGCTATCTCGCATTTAAGGCCACCCGGAACCAGATCACGGAGGGCATTAGGTCAGCAGTTGTTTCCTAGAGCTACTGCCTAAGGTAATCTGAGATGCGTGCTTAAAGGGATCCCCCTTGGACAGCCATTTCTTAGGATCTTCTGCTTGCTTGCCTACCTTTCTAAGGGACAGCGAAGCAGTTCCATTGTGTGCTTTGGTTGCCCTGCTTTAGGACACCACAGCGCTCCCTGCCATGGAGCTGGAGCTGCCCCACACTAACATGCTGCACTCCTCAGTGCATCTGGGATCATGCCTGCACCCTTGTGGCTAGCCTGCTTCCAGCCATGGCAGTTGGTGGGAGGGCATCCCTCCCTGAGGCCAGATGTGCGTGGGGACTCCCCTGAGCCTGGCAGCAGGAGCCTGGGCAGGCTTAGGGGCTGCCTGCTGAGTCCGCGTGGCACACAATAACACTGCTTGTAGTTCCACGTGTACCAACTGCAGCTTGGTGTCCAGCCTGAGCAGGCTGAGTGATGCTCTCTCCCCACCCCTTCTGTGCCCACCTCCCATACCCTTTGTGTGTGACAAACTGAGAGCACTCACCTTAAGATCACTCCCTGGCATCAGACAATGCCTGGGACACATCCAGGCTTATGGCAACTGGCTCCAGGGAAAGTGTTGCAGTGGCCTTGTCATCCTCCTCCTCCTCCTGCTTCTGCTGTCCATTGTCCTCCTCCTCCTCTGTGACCTCCAGTCAGGTAACAGTGGGCATCTCCAGCCCAGAGTCAATGATGACAGGTGGGGAAAGGACTTCCCACCCCCCAGGATCTGGTGGAGCTCCTGGTAGTAGGAGCAGGTGTGGGATCCTGCCCTAGAGCGTAAGCTGTGCTTTTGGGCCCTCACATATCCGTGGTTGAGGTCCTTCACCTTACTCCGGACCTGTTCTAAGGTCTGGGGTGGGTGTCCCTGCTCTGTCTTGGCCATCCAGCCATAAATGTCCACATTGAGGCATTTGGAACGGAGATCGTGTAGGGTCTCCTCCTCCCCCCACAGCTTGAGGAGGGACAGGCTCTCTGCTCCAGGCCACGAGGGTGCCCCCTGCTTGGTGCCCCTCGATGGGTCCTGGGAGCTCTGGTCATGCTCCCTGCGAGGGCTGGGAGGTTACAGGGCGCTTGTGGCTGTGCCATATGTCAGCAGGCCTGTGTCAGGGAGAGCTATGTGGTTAGGTGCTGCTCCAGGGCCGGCTTCCTGCCACAAGGCTTGTCCAGGGTGCCTGCAGCTTTAAGAGGGGCCAGGAGACAAGAACTATAGAGTTGTGATTACTTTGGATGGAGTGGCCACCAGGGAGGCCTTTTCTTTCGAAAAACCTCCCTCTTCTCCATCCACACACGCCTTTTTCTTGAAGAGCTCTTCCGGAAAAGGCATTCTTCCTCATAGAAAGAGGTTTACCATGCTCAGAAAAAACCCACTTTTGATTTTTTTTAAAGAACACAATTGCAGCATAGATGTAACTGAAGTTTTTTCAGAAAAATGGCCGTTTTAAAAAAAAAACCCTCTGCAATGTAGACATACCCTCAGTGTGCTGTTTTTTGTCGATCCCAGTATTAGGTGGCTAATTATCCCCATGCATTGTGGAGTCTGGTGTCTAAGTCAGATCTATGGTTTCCATTAGGCAACAGAATGACTAAGCATTAGGCATTATAACACCAAGTCTGTTACATTGTGGCCATAGTTGTGAGTTCTTTTAAAATATGTCTGTTTTCCTTGGCACCTCACTCTCTCCTAGTAAATTCTTTGTAGCATGTGAAAGGAATGATAGGTAGATAGATAAATAAATAAACAAATAAACAAACCAACAAATAAGTAGAAAATAAAATGTAGAGTTTTAGAATGCAATTTCATGAAACATTTTTATGCTTTGAATTTATATTGTTATACCTATTTTCCTTTATCTTGTCTAAATAATTCATAACACGCATGCAAGAAAGTAAAACATAAGGGTAGTGGAAAAATTCAGAATTAATGCATGCGTACGGCTATAGATCTAATATCTCTGAACCATTGAACAAAAGATATTTAACATTTGAATCCATCTCAACACTAGACACTGAGATTACAAAATAAACTTAAAAAACAACAAATGGTCTGGTAGCACTTTGTAGACTAACAAAACATGTAGATAGTATCATGAGCTTTTGTAGGCACAGCCCAATTCTTCAGATGACAGGAGTTTTGAGTTTAGGATGTTTATAAAATAAACATCCTAAATAAATAAGGGAGAAGGGGGGAAGGGAGGAAAAAATGGAGGAAGAGCAGAAAACAAGGAACAGAGGGTATGGAAATATCAAAGAGAAAAATAGGGAGGCAGAACTGGGAATCAGTGAGCACCTGAAGATTGGATAGTTAAAATGAAACAGATAAGAATAAAAGTCAATAGATAGTACCCTTTCTAACACAGAAATCTATACAAAGAGCTGTTTGCACCTTCATTGACTGTTAGGTTGATAATGTCCCAACCATCCCACATCACAATTAGCATGAGAATTGAACTTGCAGATTAATTGTAATTCCAACGCCTCTCTGTGTATTTGGCTAGTAGAATTGGTATGTGACAAGACAGCCCCTTGAAGATCTTTTAAACAGTGATTAGGAAGATTAAAGTGTTCACCAACAGGTTTCTGTATGTTCCCTTTATGTATATCTGATTTGGGTCCATTGATTATTTCCCATAGGGACTGTCCAGTTTTCCCAATATACATATCAGTGGGGCATTGCTGGCATTTGATGGCATAGATCAAATTACTGGATATGCAGTCAAATGACCTTTTGATTTGGTAGCTTATGTTGTTGGCTTCAGTGATGAATTCACTTCTATAGATATATGGGCAGAATTGGCACCATGGTTGGTTGTAGGATTGGGTTCCTGGATGCTTACAATGTGGTTGTGTGGCATGGTTACCGGAAAGAATTTGTTTCAGGTTAGAGGGTTGTCTTTAAGTGAGAATGGGCTTTTCTCCCAAGGCCACTGAGGATACATCTAGATTATAGGCTTTGTCGACATATACTGTCGACAAAGCTTCTGTCGACAAAGAGCTTCTAGACTACATCCAGTTCTGTCGACAAAGTAAGCCGCTTTGTTGACATGAGAGTGTAGATACAAAGGACAGTGTAGATGCAATAACGCCTTCTGTCAACAGAACTCTGTTGACAGAAGGCGTTATTCCTCATAGAATGAGGTTTACCGCCATCGACAAAACTGCCGAGTTCTGTCGACGTTATGTCAACAGAACTCGACGGTAGTGTAGATGTAGGTATAGTTTTGTTGACAAAACCCTGTAGTCTAGACACACCCTGAGAGTGAGGGATCATTTTCCAAGATGGGTTGTAGATTGTGTATAATGCACTGGAGAGGTCTGAGTTGGGGACTGTAGTTAATAACAAGTAAAATTCTGTGATTTTCTCTTTTGGGTCTGTCTTGAAGTAGTTCATGTCTCGGTACTTTTTTGGCTCTGTCAATCTGGTTTTGCACTTCTTCAGGTGGGTATTTCAGTTTTAGGAATGCTCTATAAAGATCCTGGAGGTGTTTGTCTTTGTCTGTGAGATCGGAGTAAATCTGGTTGTATCTTAGGGCTTGGCTGTATACAATAGATCGAGAAATGTGTCTGAGATGGAAACTGGAGGCATAAAGGTAAGTGTAGTGGTCAGTGGGTTTCCGGTATAGGAAATTTGTCCATTATTTAACTGTACTGTAGTGTCCAGGAAGTGGATTTTTAGTGTGGACTGGTCCAGGCTGAGGTTGATGGTGGGGTGGAAGTTGTTGAAACCTTTGTGAAATTCTTCAAGAGTCTCTTTTCTGTAGGTCCATATGATGAAGATGGCATTGATGTAGCGTAAGTGAAGTGTTGGTGTTAGGGGGTGAGAGCTGAGGAAAATGTTGTTCAAGGTCAGCCATAAAGATGTTGGCATATTGTGGTGCCATGTGAGTGCCATGGCTGTGACACTGACTTGGAGATACAAATTGTCTCCGAATTGGAAGTAGTTGTGGGTGAGGATAAAGTCACAGACCTCTGTAATCAGGTGTACAGTGCTGTCATCGGGGATGGTTTTCCTGATAGCCTGTCATCCGTCTTCATGTGAAATGTTGGTGTAAAGGGCTTCTACGTCCATAGTGGCCAGGATGGTATTTTCAGGTTGATTACTGATGTTTTGAAGTTTCCTCAGGAAGTCAGTGGTGTCGCAGAGGTAGCTAGGAAGTAGCTGGTAGCATGGGGTCTGAGGAGGGAGTCGATATAGCCAGCTAATCCTGTTGTGAGTATGCCAATGATTGAGATGATGGGCCATCCAGGATTACCAGGTTTGTATATTTTGAGTAGCAGATAGAAAGTTCCTGGTTGTGGATTGAGGGGGGTGTTAGTGTAAATTTGTTCCTGAGCAGCATCAGGGAGCTTCATGAGCAGTTTTTTCAGGGTATTACTTAATGGGGTCACAGGAGAGAGGCCTGTAAAATCTAGTATTGGTGAGTTGTCTGTTGGCCTCCTGTTCATAATTTGTCCTGTTCATGATGACTACAGCGCCTCAAAGTTTGTCATTGTATAGAAAAGGACAATATTGTAAGTCAGTTTCTAAAGATACTTGTAAATACTAATTTTTTTACACTTCATTTTCTAGGCTGACAAATAATTGAAAAGACAAATCATATATGTTTATTTATTATCTATCAGATTTTTTACTATTGTGTTTTCAGTTCTTTCCCAGAAGGAGGAATACAAGTAGGTAGGTAGTCAAGCAAATATATGATGTTGTGCCTCTTAGCAAATATAAAATATTATGAATGCACCATTGCTCTAATATCTTCCTTAATTGAGCAAATGAACTTTCATATGAAGGATTCTGAACACTAGTTTCTGTGCTATAGACAGGAAGGTATTTGATAACTCTTAGAGCCACCTACATTTATTTGACTGCTACTAGTACTGATTTTAATGGGACATTTGCCCACATGAGGATCAAACACTTACTAAATTATCCTTTTATGTAGTCATATTAAAGCTAAGCATATTCTTTCATCCATGAACTGGGAAATTAAAAAATATATTAATACAAAAAGCCTTCTTGATAACTACATTGATGGACAACACATAGTTTATATTTAATCACCTATTATTTGTAACATGTCATAACCATCCATCATCAGAGCAAGAAAATTGTCTGGCCTTACTCCTACACTACATGTGGTAATGGAACTATAATGGGGAAAAAAGTTCAAGGGGAAAACTCATTGCATAATTAATGTCATGCGTTGATGATTTAACGGGGAATTATGTCTACATAGTGTGTAGAAAGGCTTTATTGAACCAAGTACCAACAAATATTAAGGCTTTTCTAATACATTTTTACAGATTATGCATTAAGTTAAGGGACACAGGTCTCATATAGCCTGTATTGCCAAACATCACGATACAATCATTATAAGTCAGACTCCAAAAACTCATGAGACCGATTTAAAAATCTTGATATTACAATTTATGATTTAAAGTTATATTATTTATGTGTCCTTTTTTTCCCACATGTTGGGAAAAGCTTTGACCCCCAATTTGTGTCTGAACATTTCTGATTGAATATTCACACACAAAAATTCAGACTACCGCTGTTGATTTTTATTGTCTAACTTTCTAGGAAGGAGGAGCCATTTCACTGTTATCAATATGCCTCCCTTTTCGCTGTTCTGCTTATTTCCCCAGCCACCAAAATTCTCTCTTCACAGCCTCCTGCACTCAATCTCCCTCTCCCATTTCAATCTCCTTCCTCTTCTTCTTATGTCTTGTCCACACTATGAAAATGTATTGTTGGTGACAGTTGTTCCCACAAACCATGGTCTAACTGTACGTATGTTCAAAAGTAAATTGTATCTGATGCTGCTTCCAGAAACCAGGCTTCAGTTACCTGCACTTCACATTCCTCCTCCCTCACCCAGTGAAATGCAAATGTCTACTCCATGTGGATACAATTATTCAGCTCCCTTTGTTTCCTGATTTCTCATTCTGTTTCTTGAGGACAAATTCAGGATGTTCTGAGTCATTTATTCTAATGCCTTGTGCTGTTTCAAAATGGAATTTAGTCAAGCTACACAACATGAAGAAAGCTGTTCCATCCTCTAGGGTACATCTACACAACCCATACTTGTGAGCTTCTGAGCCTGGGTTGGCAGACTTGGACTTGTGAGATAGCATTAAAATATTTATGTAGATGTGGCTATGGCTGGAGCTCAGGCTCAAAAGCCTAGGGAAGTGGAGGGAAGTGGTTGAGTGCGTGGCATGGAAATAATTCGGTAGATAACACAAGTCCAGTCACTTTCAGGTGGGGATCGCCACTGCCACAAAAAATGAATTAAACTAGTAACATAATCTAAGCTAAATACTTAGGTTCCAATCCTGGAAAGCTTTCAAGCATATGCATAACTTTATCAACATGGAAACTACCATTGGCTTCCACAGGGGCTATCCATGTGCTCAAAATAATTGCTCCATGGCTCAGGATTTTGCAAAGAGAAGGTTCATTAATTCAGACATTTTGTCATAATTTGCACTGTGCCTGAGACAAGAGTCATCTGATCTCTAATGTCACTGATCTACATCTAGATATCAAAGTGCTGACAAAGCCTGAACCCCCCCGGTTTTCTAATATCCAAGCTATATGATTACCACCCTAACACTTTTCTGTTGAAAATGTGGGTCCTACCACAGCATATGACATAATGCAATGGAAATTATTTCCTTTATTTTCTCCCTTTTTTGTAACATATAGCCTAACCTATTCTGTGAAAACTATTCTAATATGTTTTAGAAATCATGGACCTTTATGACTAATTTCCTGTACCAAACTATAATTACTTTAATTCTACATTGCTGGAGAGAATTTGAAAACAGGATTTCTTTAGAACAAAATTAACTTATATAATGAATAAAAAGATAAATCATATTAGCTTAATTAAAACATATTAACATTTTTGTTGCATATGAATAAAAATCAAACACAATGAAAGCAGGTTCCTCGTAAAAAGACAATTTATGGAGATTTATGAAGATTTTAAGAACTTGCGAAATTCCATTATTTAACATCTCTATTAAGATCTTGACAAGCATACATAATTAAAGTCCTAAAAAAATTCAATAAATGGACTTATGTTTAAAGTCATATTGATTCAATGCAAGTAAAGGATATCAAGTTAATTTAGAAGAAAGTGATAATCAGTAGTTAAATAAAAACATTGGATAAAGTTCTGTCAAGATTGTAAAACAAAGAATAAGTAAAAACTGCTTTAAAGCACCCTTTAAAATCTGCCTGGTATTCTAGGAAAGCATTTTACTATTCTTTGTGCCTGAAGATCTTCTAAACATTCTTAACTGCTATTGTCTATTAATCTGACCAGTATTATTTTAATGTTTCTATGTGTTCCCCTCTCAGTCTCTTGTATTGGTTGTTGTACAGTATATTGAGATTACACATCTGGTAGGGCGGGAACCACCATTTTGTTCTGGGTTTATACAGAGCCCAGCACAGAGCAGTCCTGGTCCATGATTGGGGCTCCTAGATGTGACAGTAAGACAAACAAGTAATAATAATGACCATAGTAATATTTCTACATATAAGCAAAGACTCCTTCCCTCCAGTCCAGGCTTTTCATACTGCTCTGATGGCAAGAACTTAGCCATAACTGTGCAACTGACAATTCCCTTAGTGCAAGGAAGCAATCAGCTACAGCAGCCATTCTCAACCTGCAGCCCATGAACTGCTTGCAGCCCAATAAACACACAGCTTCAGCCCATGTGACATCCTCCTCATCATATAGTAGTATTAGATGCAGCCCATGTAACACATGGACCGTAATATTTGGCCTGCAATGGTAGGTAGGTTGAGAACCACTGAATTACAGTAAAGTGGCATATCCAACTCTGACAGTAAGGTTACGTCTAGACTGGCATGATTTTTCACAAATGCTTTTAACGGAAAAGTTTTCCGTTAAAAGCATTTGAGGAAAAGAGCATCTAAATTGGCACGGACGCTTTTCCGCGAAAGCACTTTTTGCGGAAAAGTGTCGGTGCCAATCTAGACGCACTTTTCCGCAAAAAAGCCCCGATCGCCATTTTCGTGATCGGGGCTTTTTTGAGCAAAACAAATCTGAGCTGTCTACACTGCCCCCTTTGCGCAAAAGCTTTGCGCAAAAGGACTTCTGCCCGAATGGGAGCAGCATAATATTTCTGCAAGAAGCACTAATTTCAGACAGTAGGAAGTCAGTGTTTTTGCGGAAATTCAAGCGGCCAGTGTAGACAGCTGGCAAATTTTTCCGCAAAAGCAGGTGCTTTTGCGGAAAAACTTGCCAGTCTAGGCACAGCCTAGCTGTTCCCTACATGTTCCCACATTCTGCTAGTTTGCATTGGGCATTTGTCCATTTAGAGGCCTTTGCCAGTTGGCCTAAGTTACAGCTGCCTCTAACCTGCCATAATTTATGGCAATGTGCTAGGTCAAGATGGACTATGAGACTTATGGAGGTGTATTTTGTCACCTCTTTCTGGCACTGAGTGTGCATCAGCACAACTATCTGAATCTCTAAGCATATGTGTTATTTTGCCTGGATCAGGATCTTCTGTATGGTATTTATGTTAGTTTTATGTTTATATCAGGAGACCTTTCCTAGGGCTATTTCGTTCAAAATATCATATTGGTGATTTGTACACAATAGCACCCCCATTCTTCCATTCAAGTAATGGCTCTGCAGGACAAAAATATGATTCTCTGTCTCCAAGACTAGAGGTGTTCCCTGTAATATGAGAAATTCTTGTCAGTAAAAGAATATGGGTAGTTGGGACATTTCACTATGCAGGCAGATAGCAACTTCTAACTCAGAAGACCTAAAAGCACTTTGTAAATTATGGCCTTTTGAACTCAGTGAGACCCTTAAGATATGCAAGAGCAGATCCTTGATACACACAGCAATACTGTAGGTGTACTCATGTCTGGAGTGGAAACAGGCAGCCAACAGGCACTCTGCTCGAGTGTGAGGGATGAGAGATTTTTCTAAAGACATGAATGTAAGTGTGTATTCCTTTTTTAAAAGTGCCATCAGGTTTGGGACCTTTCATTTTGTCATCAAAGACACTATACTCTTCTGCACTTTAAACTCACACATCACTTCTAATAATGAGGCCATTATAACCATCAAACTGACCTCTTACCTAATACACATAAATAAAAATTTACCCATTGATTCCTGTGCATAAGCTGTTATTTTTAATTGCATATGAACATAACTTTTAGAAGGACATCCCAAAGCCAGACTCAGTTCTGTGCGTGAGTTTAACTCTAGTGCAATGTCATAGAATGTTCAAACTAGGGTGGCTAATGTAGGCATTCGAACTTGCAAATGAAGCCCAGGATTTAAATATCCTGGGCTTCATTTGCATGTTCCCAGGCACCACCATTTTTAAATGCCCTGTAGTTCGAACTCCCTGCCCTTGGCTACACGCGGCATGGACTAGGTGGTTCGAATTAGGAGCTTTAATTCGAACTACATAGTCTGTGCCGCATGTAGCCACGGGCAGGGAGTTTGAACTACAGGGCATTTAAAAATGATGGCGCCCGGGAACATGAAAATGAAGCCCAGGATATTTAAATCCTGGGCTTCATTTGCAAGTTCTAATGCCTACATTAGCCACCCTAGTTCAAACTAGGGTGGCAGTGTAGACATACCCTAAATGAAAATAGAATGTAGCCCACAATATAACACAAGAGTTGCCAACTTTCTAATAGCAGAAAACGGAACATCCTTAGTCCATCCCTGCCCCACCTCTTCCCAAACCTGTCCCTGCTCCACCCCTTCTCCAAGGTCTCTCTCCCATTCACTCCATCTCCCTCCCCTCCATCACTGTCTCCCCCACTCTTGCTCATCCACTCATTTTCACTGGGCTGAGGCAGGAGGCTGGTTGGGATGCCTGACAAGGTAAGGGCTCTTGCTAAAGGTGCAGGCTCTGTAATGGTGTCAGGGATAACAGGTTTGGGGACCAGAAGAGATCTCTGGGCCAGGGCTGAAGGGTTTGGATTGCAGAAAGGGGTTCAGAACTGGGAAAGGGCATTAAGGTATGGGATGTGATTAAGGTCTGGGAAGGAGTCTGGGTGTGGGAGGGAGTTCCAAACTGGATTAGGGTTTGGGGTGCAGGCTCCAGATGGCACTTTTCAGGCAGCTCCTTAGAAGTGGTATCATGTTCCTCCAGCTCGTAGATGTAGGAGTGGCTAGGGGGCTCTGCACACTTCCCAGTTTCTGACACTCAGGATGGGAGCAATATTTGGAGCACCTGTGGCTGCCTATAAAGACATAGCCACTTCCAAGGAGAAGCACAGAGCAGGGCAGACTGGAATTGCCAATGTTCATTTTTGACCAGGTGTTTATGCTCAAAATCCGGACACCTGGCAACTCTAACTACCATTATTGACATATATGAAGCATTTTATGCTGCCACTAGATCATCCCTGGGCTGAAGTGCAGAGTAGTGGGTGGGCCTGACCTCTCCCCTGCATTTGTCCTCCTAGCCACTGCCAAGAAACTGGCAACTTGCCCCTGAGAAAGGGGCTAGACTTGGAATTGCAGTACACCATTGTGGCACTGGGCCAGACTAAGGACTGCTGGTATCCCCATAATGGGGGAGAGAATTGTGTGATGGGCATTGCTGAAAGGCTGTGTCCTGAAGAGGAGAACACCATAGTCCAGGGAGAGACATGGGTTCAGAGACATATAATGGAGACAACAGAGTGGACAATGGACAAGACAAGTCCAGAAGAGAGTGCCCTGCTGACAAGCTGAACTAATTCCCATGCTGACCAGCAAGAGACACTACTGCAGTGAATCCCAACCCATTACAATATGGTTTAGAGCACGGTTAGACATGGTCCCCCCCAATCCAAGGAGGGGAGTGTAAACTGGGCAAACTGTGCTCATATTGGGACTTGAGAGACTGAAGACTGAGGGTAGAGACTTTGGGGTCAGATTACTATTGGAGGGCCTGTGTGGCCTGATTCACTGAGGGCATTTGTGTTCCTACAAGCTGCTGTGGAAGCAGGCCTATGGCCCCAGACATCTTATGAGCCAGGCATCTGGTTCAGGAGCTCAGTGATGAGGCTTTAGGACTGCTATGTCTATAAGAGATATTGCCTCTACCAGGATGGAACATAGAGGCCCCACCTGGACATAGAGAGGGTCAGGAGAGTACCCTTTATGAGGTCAACAGAAGGGCCATGAACTTGTTGGGCTTGCCAGAACCCCAGGCAAAGAAATAAGGCGTGTTTTCAAGGGACTTGCAGAGCCAAGTTTAGCCCTGAAAGAAGGGCTAAGCAGCAACAATCTGTGGGAGGGCTGTGGCAAAGGGAAGGAATGGGAGGTGCTTTCACTGCCACAACAAGGGGCATAAAAAGAGACATTGCCCCCAGAGGTAGGAGGAGCAATGCCAGAAAATTGGATTCAATCTAAGACTGCCTGAAATGAGGGGATGGTGAAGACTGGGGCAGACAAACAGCAAGAATTTTAGCAATAAGCTGCGGATGTATTAGTTGGAAAAGAAGATGTATCAGAGAAGGAGAAAGACTGAGGTATATTGGTTGATCACAAGATGACTGAGGATATGTCTACACTAGCCCCGTAGTTCGAACTAGGGAGGCTAATGTCGACATTCGAAGTTGCAAATCAAACCCGGGATTTAAATATCCTGCGCTTGATTTGCATCTTCCCAGCCTGTCGCCATTTTTGAAATTTACATGTCCGGACTAACAGCCCACGTCTACACGCGGCAGGGACCCGATATTTTGAATTAAAGCCCTAAATCAAACTACCTGTTATTCTTCCTGCAAGGTTTAACAGGTAGTTTGATTTAGGGGCTTTAATTTGAAATACTGGGTCCCTGTCATGTGTAGACGCGGGCAGTTAGTCTGGACTTGTATATTAAAAAAAAAATGGCAACCGGCCACGAAGACGCAAATCAACCATGGGATATTTAAATCCCGGGCTTGATTTGCAATTTCGAATGCTGACATTAGCTTCCCTAGTTCAAACTAGGGGGCTAGTGTAGACATACTGTGAGTCACTATTGTGATGCAGCCATATATCTTACAGTCCTAAAATGCATCAGGTGAGATATTTCCAGTAGATAGGGAAGTGTTTGTACCTTTATATAAGGCATTGATGATATCTCCTATGGAATACTATGTGCAGTTGTGGTTCCCCCATGATTGAGACAGTTGAATTCAAACTGGAATAGGTGTGGAGAAGGGCTACTAGGATGATCTGAGAAAATGAAAACCCTATTTTATGAGAGAAGACTCAAAGAGCTTGCATTGTTTATCCTAACCAAACAAAGGCTGTGGTAAGATATGATTGCTCTGTATAAATACATCAGAGAGATAAATACCAGGGAGGAATAGGAGTTATTTAAGTTAGGTGCCAGTGTGGACACAAGAACAAATGGATATAAACTGTCCATCAATAAGTTTAGTCTTAAAATTAAATAAAGTTTTATAAGCATCAAAGGAGTGAAGTTCTAGAACAGCCTTCTGAGAGTAGCAATGGGGGCAAAAAAATGAACTGTGTTCATGACTGATCTTGATAAGTTCATTGAGGGGGATGGCATGATGAGACTGCCTACATTTGTATGTAGTTGATTTGTGACTGCTAGTAGCAAATATCTCCAACAGCTGGTGATAGAACTTTGAGTTACAACAGAGAATTCTTTCCCAGGTGTCTGGCTGCTGGGTCTTAGCCACACACTCAAGGACTAATTGATCATCATATTTGTGGCAGGGAAGGAATTTTCCCATTGGTCATATGGGCAGTGATATGAATGGGAGATGTACTACACTTTTCTAGGTATTCTAGCCATTCAGTTAATTAAATTGCTTGTAAAGGGTAAAACCCAGAGACAGTGGGTCCCTGAGGATCTTCAGAAAGTTTTGGCAGGGAGCCAGGAGAGCCAATGGAAAGGGAGTGTGAGATTTGAACTGCAATAGGTTCTGCCTACTTCGGTCTTTGTGTGAACAGAGCATGAGTTGGGAGAGATGAGTTAACCACGAACACTGACATCCAGACCTAAAACAAGGACTGCATCTAGGAACAACATATATGTAAATGAACAAGGAGGCTGCATCTAGACTGGCAAGATTTTGCGCAAAAGTGGCTGCTTTTGCACAAAAACTTGCCGCCTGTCTACACTGGCTGAGCGCATTTGCGCAAGAACACTGACGTTCTAATGTATGAAATCAGGGCTTCTTGCACAAATACTCTGACGCTCCCACTCAGGAATAAGCCCACTTGCGCAAGTGTTCTTGAGCAAGAGGCCGGTGTAGACAGGCAGCCAAGATGTTTTGCGCAAAAGCAGGCTAAAAGGAAAAATGCCCTAGTGGCCGCTTGGACGCTCCGTACCTGCAGGCAGCTCCTGACTTCCTGGTAACCCGAGACCCCTTAAAGGCAGACGCAGCCTGCAGAGGCCATGAGGCCATGAGGCAGAAGCCTTTCTGCTGCCTCTGCAGTGAGTTGTGCCACAGCACACTGTTCCATGCCTGGCTGTGAGGCACAGCCAGCTGCTCCTGGGAAAACCGCAGCATCACAGCCCTGTGAGTGTGGCCCCCACTGAGCCCCTCGCCTGCTCCCGGTGCCTTGGCTGGCCCCCCGAGGGAAGTCTGCACTGTGGCGACACATGTCCCTGGGCGACCGTGTGTGAGGGCTAGCGGGAGGAGGAGCAGGGAAGTGCTCGGGCCGGCCCTAGGGCCACCTGAGTTTTGCTGCAAGGATGGTAAACTCCCCAGTCACTTTCCTGGTTCCGTCCAGGAGACATCCCACTTGATGGGGATCTGAGAGCCAGACCACGTCTGTCATATGTGCTCCCAGGCACTGTTTGGGGATTCATCTCACTCCGTCAAACACCATTGATTAGCCCAAAGCCTCACAGCATCCACCGGCAGGGAGTTCCACAGGTTAACACAGCACAAGTGCCTTCCCAAGGAGCCAGGACACAGTCCGGTGGTTACAATACATGGAGGAGGACCCTACTCCGGGGTGGTCCTGTATGTAAACATACAACACGGGGGGGGGAGATGGGTAACCAAGTGGGCACAAGCCACACTAGTGTGGTGTCACCTGGGCTCGGAGGGGAGGGCATGGGGTGTGGCGACAGTCGCCAGGCTGCCTAACTGACACATTCTTTCTTCTCTTCCCTGCAACGGGACCAAGCAGAAGCGGGGGGCCCTCCAGCCCAATGGCAGCGCCAGTAGCAGCACTCCCAGCCACCCAACCACCAACGCGATGGGTCCAGCAGCGGGACCAGCTCCTTCATCACCACGTGCAGGCCATCAAATGCGTTGAGGCAGCCATCACGAGGTGGGTGGAGGCGGACCTGTAGTGGCACCAGGAGGTCTGGGGTTCCTTCCAGGCCCAGTGCGTTCGCATGGCGAATGCTATATCTACCCTCACTATGCACATTGGCACCCGCCATCCCTCCCCCATGCACCCGCCATCCCTCCCCTAGCAATGCCTCCTGCCCCCACAATTGCCCCTCCTGCCCCTGCCCCTCCTGCTCCTGCCCCTTCTGCTCCTACTGCTGCCCCTCCTGCCCCTGCCCCTCCTGCTCCTGCTCCTGCCCCTTCTTCTCCTACTGCTGCCCCTTCTGCTCCTGCCCCTCCTGCCCACCTCCTCATGCTGCCTGCCCCAACGTGGCCTCACCCCCATGTGCAGGTCTGCCCCCGCAGAAGCAGTCGCAGGGGAGATCCCTCCCAGCAATAGCTCCTCCCTCTCCCAGTTAAAAGCCTCCTCGCCCTCCCATCCTACATCTCCCCCATCCCCATTGTAAATAAAAAGTTCCAAGTTTGTGTTAAAAAACCCAGTGTGAGGTAAGGGGAGGGAAGGAGGGAAAGGTAGGGGATGGGAGGCAGTTGTAAAGGGAGAACTATGGGGCCTTGGAGAATATGTCCGTCAGGGCCTCTGGGATGCGTGGTGCGCTTGGCGGATGGCAGCTGTGAAGGGCTGTTCATAGGCCTGGCCCTTGCCTGCCATCCATGCCGGGAGGAAGGCCTCCCCACTCTGCTCCACGACATTGTGGAGCACACAGCACGCGACCACTACCTCCGGGACATTACACTCACCCATCTCCAGACAGATAAGCAAACAACGGAACTGAACTTTCAGCCGCCCGAAGGTGCACCTGACTTGGTTGCGGGCCCAGTTGAGGTGGTCGTTGAACCAGGCCCGGTTCTGGTCTGGCCACGCTGTGTAGGGCCGCATTATCCAGGGCAGCAGGGGGTAGGCCACGTCCCCCATGACACATGTGGGCATGGGCACATCCCCAACAGTAAATTCCCACCGGGGGAAGTAATTGCCCGCCTCCAGCCTGCCAAACAGGCCGGAGTTGTGTAGGATGCAGGCATCATGTGCCCTGATGGACCAGCCCACATAAACGTCCAGGAAGCGGCCACGGTGGTCCACAAGGGCCTGGAGTACAATTGAGAAGTACCCCTTTCTGTTAATAAAATGGGCTGCTCGATGGTCTGGGGCACAGACGGGGATGTGGGTTGTATCCAGGGCTCCCCCACAGTTGGGGAACTTGAGGGCAGTGAAGCCGGCCACCATAGCCTCCACATCGCACAGGCAGATGACTCTCGGGAGCAGGACGTCATTGATGGCATGGATTACCTGCAGAAGGGTGCAGAGAAACATGGGAACACATCACATAAGGCAGGGTGAGTGTGTGCTCCCTTGGGCCACCCCCCGTGATGCCCTCTGTCCTTACACACACACACACACACCAGGGCCCCAGTCAGCCGACAGTCAGGGCAGTGTGTGTGTGTGTGTGTGTGTGTGTGTGTGTGTGTGTGTGTGAGTGTGTGTGTGTTACACCCAAGTCTTCAACTGCTGAGATGCAAGGTCCCAGCACAGCAGGCAGCCTAGGAGGCTGAAGGGCACCCCGAGAAGTTTAACGTCTGTGTCTTTACTGCTAGGACCGGGGTCCCGTCACAGAGGGAAGCCAACAGGGCAGATGCCCCAGAGTTTATAGGAAGAGCTTATTACATCTCAGATTTCAACTGCTAGGATACAGATCCCTTCGCAGTGGGCAGTCTAGGGAAGACTGAGAGATGTCCCAACGGATCTGTCCTCTGGAATTGACACGATCCAAAACGCCCAAGCTCTCCCTATTCCTGTCCCTTATGACCGGCTGAAGTTCTTTTAAATTGTGCTTGGTTCTGTTACAGCAACTGAAGGAGTCAGGTTAAAGCTTAAACAGTTACAGGTTTATTAAATAGTGATAGAAATGTAGCCGTGTTAGTCTGGGGTAGTTGAAGCAAAATGCAGGACAATGTAGCACTTTAAAGACTAACAAGATGGTTTATTAGATGATGAGCTTTCGTGGGCCAGACCCACTTCCTCAGATCAAATAGTGGAAGAAAGTAGTCACAACCATATATACCAAAGGATACAATTTAAAAAAATGAACAAATATGAAAAGGACAAATCACATTGCAGAACAGAAGGGGGATGCGGGGGGGTGGGAAGGGGGAGGAAGGAAGGTAAGTGTCTGTGAATTGCTGATATTAAAGGTAGGGAGAGTGGGATGTTTGTGAGTTAATGGTATTACAGGTGATAATTGGGGAAACTGTCTTGGTAATGGGTGAGAAAGTTCAAAGACTTGTTAAGTCCTTGTTGGTAAGTGTCGAATTTTAACATGAATGACAGTTCAGAGGATTCCCTTTCAAGTGCAGATGTAAAAGGTCTTTGTAGCAGAATGCAGGTGGCTAAGTCATTTAGAGAGTGTCCTTTCTGGTACCTTCCCTTGCAACAAACCCCGTTGCCAGCTTTGTCCACATATTCATTCTGCTGATACCATTATTGGACCTAACCAAGTGAGTTATAAGATCAAGAACACATATTCCTGCGCATCCAGAAATATAATCTACGCTATCATGTGCCGAAAGTGTCCGTCTGCTATGTACATTGGACAAACATCTCAGACACTTCGCCAAAGGATTAATGCCCACAAAACAGATATCAGACAAGATCACAAAGAGAAAACAGTTTCTTGCCACTTTAACCTAGCGTGTCAGGCCAGGATCGGTCCCTCAATTCCTCGGAAAGACAAAAATATGAGTTGAGAGTTCCCGTGGACCTTGGGAGGTCAATCACCTAACCCGACCAGAACAGATAGATGGTAGATTGATGCTCAAAGTGAGTGTGCTGCTGGACCCATCTTTATACCCATGGGGTCACGTATTTCTCTTTCTTATCTGTGATGCCAAATGGTGCTGGTCTGCCTTTTGTGATGCCATTTCTTACAAGGGAGTTGTGAACTTAATTTACACTTGTAAAAGAGATAACTAAATTGGGAGTACTGGGCATTCTTTTCTCAGTGGGAGATTCCTCTCCCAGTGACGACTGTGTGTGATCGTATCAATATAGGTGCCAGCCAGGGCAGTTCTCGCAGCCTCAAGGCCAGCTTATTGCCTTAATCGTTCTTTCTCATATCTCTGTTTTCAGCTTCCCCAGGGTCAGATGAGCCAGCATATCCTGGTTTTTATTGCTCCTTCTCTGGCCTCTATACAGGCACCTCAGAGGGGCAAGCGTGATTGATGTGCCAGGGGGGCCTGTCTGGCTAAATCCCCCTCGCCCCATGCCCCCCCCCACCAGGAGGCCTGTGCAAGGGAGGGACAGCCCAAACCCCTGGGTGACCCAGCCTGGAGTCTTGCCTGCCCCTGGGCATAGAGTGCAGCACCCTCCCCCCACCCCACTACCCATTCCCCCTGGGACTTACCTCCATCACGACGGCATCGACGGTCGATCTGCCAACCCCAAATTGGTGTGCCACTGATCGGTAGCTGTCTGGGGTGGCCAGCTTCCACAGTGCAATGGCAACCCTCTTGTCAACGGGGATGGGTACCCGCAGCCGGGTGGTGGCTCTCTGGAGCACAGGTGCGAGCCAGGCACATAGCTCCAGGAACATCTGCTTTTGCATGCGAAAGTTCCGGAGCCATTGCTGGTCCTCCCATTGGCCCAGGACTAGTTGGTCCCACCAGTCGGTACTGGTGTCCAGTCTCCAGAAAGGCCTCTCCATGGTGGGGTGGGGATGCCACAGGGACGCCATGGCCTCCCTCTTGAGGAAGTCCAGAGCGATCTGCTCCTCCAGGTCCTGGTGGAGGAGTGCAGCAGCCTGGAGCACCAGCTGCAGGCACTCCAAAATGGCCAGCAGGGGCCTGAGCAGGCACATGGCCACCGCTGGCTCCATAGCACAAAAACAAGCTAGATAAAAAAAAATCAGTCAAAGGCACTAAACGGTACAAGGCAGTGGTGTCCAAAAAAGCAGAGGGCAACCACAAAAAGTGCTACGGCTGTCAGTCCCTGCAAGAGGTCCTATAGCTTGCACAGGAGAGAAACAGCTCTCCGGGGAGATTCCTTTAAGCATGTGTCTCAAAGGAGCTCTAGCCCCCACCCCTGAAAAAGGCCGGTGCCCTTTTGCCCTCTTCAAAATGGTTCAGGGCTTCTGCTTTTGCACAAAAGCATCCTGCCAATGTAGATGTGCTTTTGCGCAGAAGTGCATCATTCTTACGATGACTCCCGGATCAATCTAGACGCTCTCTAGCGCAAATACTTTTAATGGAAAAACTTTTCCATTAAAAGTATTTGCGCACAATCATGCCAGTCTAGACGCAGCCAAAATGTTTAGTTAGATGTGATCTGGTTATTTTCTTTAATTCTGGGCCTGGTTGAAGTCCTCTGTGATGATTTATATAACCCCCTGTAACACTGTAACTTTTAAACTGAATCCCAGGGAAGCAATTCTCTGTGCTTTTATTCTGCCTTTTTTCAATTGTTTTGTAACACCTAGCAACCAGATATGCTTTACCAAATATATCTTCTTTGTTTTGTTATTAAAATCACCTTTTTAAGATCATGATCTGATTTCTATTTCCTAGAAGGCAGGAGACTGTGTACACACGCCATAATGGGAAACAGCCCTAGCAGACCCTGGGAAATATTCTTCTTCTATACTTTTCATAACTATAAACACGTGATTTTAATTGTATATATCGCATAATTTAAAAATAAACTGTTTATCAGAGTGTATAAGTAAGAGCTGGGGATAGCAAGTGATGGACAGGAGGAGAACAGAGAGGGCAGGGCTTCAAGAAGGGGTGGGGCTTCAATGAAGGGGCGGGGCTTTAAGGAAGGGACGGGGCGGTAGATCTTCGCCTGTTCTGAGATTTAAAAAGTGATCTTGGGTGTAAAAAGGTTGGAGACCCCTGTTCTACATCATGTGCTCTGGTCAGTTACAGGTTTAAAGAAGTGAAACTAGCAGAGTCTCTGTAACTCAGATCCTTAACTCAATTTCTTAGAGAGGGAAAGAAAAGGAAAATGTACATGCTCAATTGAATTGAGTGTACTTTTCAAAAATACAGTTATTTTATGAAGTTAGTTTTATTAATTTTTTTAAAATAGGAATTCCATCAAGTGTATTTTTCTTCATTCCTATAAACTGTTATCATTCACTATGTTTTAACAAAAAGGGCGATTGTCAATTTTTGTTTCCAATAACATTGTTTTCTATTTTTCAGACCTTAAACACTGATTTAGCTGGGCCAAAACAGGGAAAGCACTACTTTAAATGTCTCTATTTTATATCTTTTGTATAAGGTTTATTGACAAGTAATCTTATTCCAAATTCATCATATTTTCAGGTTCACATTGCTCCAGTCTCTTTCAACATTCTCTCTGTTATGCCCATTTTTTGGACTGTACTAGACTTGGTGACTCTGTTTCTTTTCTATTTGGTTTTATGAGAAACAATCCCATTCTAGGCACAGCCCATGCACATTCTTTTTTCCTAGCACAGCTAAACTGTTACGTTGATATAAATTATGATAAGAGGAAGCTCTATAATGAACTCAATAGTTCCAGCTCTTACCATTTAGGCGGAGTTTTCAGATGTTGAGCATTGATTTAACTGTGTCAAAACAGAGCACTACTCCAAATTTCTCTATTTTGTCTCTTTTCTGTAAGGTTTATTAAGCAATCCTATTCCAGCTTCATCCTATGTTTATGGCTCATCATGATTCAGTCTCTTTCAACGTTTGCTCGGTTATGTCAATTTTGAAGACTGAACATAATTTGTTGATTCTTTCTCTTTTCTCGTTGGTTTTATAAGAAGCAATCCATTCCGGACACATCTTATTTTCCTGGCACAACCAACCTCTTACATTGCTTTAAATCATGATAAGACAAAACTGTATATAGAATTGGTAGTCCTAACTCTTACAGTTCAGGAGGAACTCTTGATCAAACAGACAAACTCTTTCAAATATAGTATATAATAGTCAAGATGACACAAACACTTTCAATATTATCATAGTATTGCCATAAGGTTAAAATCATAGAATCAGATAATATTAGGACTGGAAGGGACCTTGAGAGGTCATCGAGTCTAGTCCCCTGCCCTTACGGCAGGACCAAGTTCTGTCTAGACCATCTCTGATAGACATTTATCTAACCTACTCTTAAATATCTCCGCAGATGGAGATTCCACAACCACCCTGGGCAATTTATTCTAGTGTTTAACCACCCTGGGTATGTCTACATTACCACCGTAGTTCGAACTAGGTTGGTTAATGTAGGCAACCTGAGTTGCAAATGAAGCCCAGGATTTGAATTTCCCGGGTTTCATTTGCATGTTGCCGGGCGCCGCCATTTTTAAATGTCCGCTAGTTCGGACTCCGTACCCGCGGCTACACGCGGCACGAACTAGGTAGTTCAGATTAGGCTTCCTATTCCGAACTACCGGTACACCTCGTTCCACGAGGAGTAACGGTAGTTCAGAATAAGACCTTTTATCATTCTTGTTGCTTTTCTCTGGACCCTTTCCAATTTCTCCACAACTTTCCTGAAATGTGGTGCCCAGAACTGGACATAATACTCCTACTGGGGCCTAACCAGCACAGAGTAGAGAGGAAGAATGACTTCTCGTGTCTTGCTCACAACACACCTGTTAATGCATCCTAGAATCATGTTTGCTTTTTTTGCAACAGTATCACACTGTTGACTCATATTCAGCTTGTGGTCCACTATAACTCCTAGATCCCTTTCTGCTGTACTCCTTCCTAGACCGTCGTTTCCCATTCTGTATGTGTGAAACTGATTGTTCCTTCCTAAGTGGAGCACTTTGCATTTGTCTTTATTAAACTTCAGCCTGTTTACCTCAGACCATTTCTCCAATTTGTCCAAATCATTTTGAATTATGACCCTATCCTCCAAAGCAGTCGCAACCCATCCCAGCTTGGTATCATCTGCAAATATAATAAGCGTACTTTCAATGTCAATATCTAAATCGTTGATGAAGATACTGAACAGAGCCGGTCCCAAAACAGACCCCTGCAGAATCCTACTTCTTATACCTATTCAGTAGGATTGAGAACCATTAATAATTACTCTCTGAGTACGGATATCCAGCCAGTTATGCACCCACCTTATAGAAGCCCCATCTAAGTCGTATTTGCTTTGTTTATTGATAAGAATATCATGTGAGACTGTATCAAATGCCTTACTAAAGTCTAGGTATACCACATCCACCGATTCTCCCTTATCCATAAGACTCGTTATCCTATCAAAGAAAGCTATCAGCTTGGTTTGACATGATTTGTTCTTTACAAATCCATGCTGGCTGTTCCCTATCACCTAACCACCTTCCAAATATTCTGGAATATTTCATTGTCACAATTTGGCACTAAAAGAAAATTAAGTGCCTCAGTATTTCCCACAATATGGAAATTCCACTTTAATGCTGGAATCCCAAAGCAAATCTAAGTTACTATTAACTGGAGACCCAGCTTTGCATCATGGTTGACATCTAATGCTAGAAACTGATTTAATGGTTTTCAACCTTGATCCTGACATGGTATCTGAGCCCCTCTCTTAGCTTTTTGGGGCCGATAGATAAGATCATTGCCTTTGCCAATTCTATCCTAAAGTATTTCTCATTTAAAAAAGGGTTCAGCCTCTGTAGATAACAAATCTGACAAAATTCTTCTGTCCTGAAGACTTGAAATAAATGCTGTACCCTTTTTTCACTTCCACACACACACACACACACACACAGTATATCCTATGTCAAAACATCTTTATGGAGTTTGAAAAGCACTCCAAAGGTAGGAAATACCTGAATTACAGTATCTTGCTCAACCTTAATTTGACCCCTTCCTGTGTATGTATTACAACATGGTCTTTTTATTTTTAAAACTTTTTTTCATCTTTGTCAGAAAAATATGCTGCTAGTGTGAGTTACATGACAGCTCACAACACTGACACCTCTCACTGTACACAATTTTTACTGCTTCTGACACTAATTGGTGATACTTTGTAAGGAAAATGGGAGTGTGATATAGAAAAAGAAATCCTTTAGTGTGATAAGACCCTGTGATCTTGCTAGTAGGTGTGATCAGTCTAGTGATAACAGTGTGAAATTTAATTGATATTTATAATTCATGACAGAAGATATACAATTTGAAAAAATATAATAATATGTACCATAAGTATTCCACGCAGAGTACATTAATGTTGAAAAAAACCAATTTCTTAAGTGTTTAACAATTTCCAAATAGTTTATGTTTCACAAAAACTTAGGGACTTTTTCTGCTTGAAATGATTTTTCAAAAATCTGAATTAAAAATCCCTCTTGTGGATTTTTTCATGCTGACTTGAAAAGGGAAGGGGAAAACTTACAATACATTGGAATGTCTTAATGAGCGATGGAGCCTTATACTGCTAGTTTACCATTTAAAAAAAGACATGGCATAGTCTATTATTTGAACTGTCAAAGTCTAAAAACTATTTTAGGATTTTAAGCTAATGGCTTGAATTACACTAATTTTGAAACAGAAAAATATTTTCTCAAATGGCTTTCCCTAAATCTGAGGTAACAGGAGTAACGGTAGTTCGGAATAGGAAGCCTAATCCGAACTACCTAGTTCGAGCCGCGTGTAGCCGCGGGCAAGGAGTCTGAACTAGCAGACATTTAAAAATGACGGTGCCCGGCAACATGCAAATGAAGCCCGGGAAATTCAAATCCCGGGCTTCATTTGCAACTCCAGTTGCCTACATTAACCACCCTAGTTCGAACTAGGGTGGTAGTGTAGACATACCCTATGGTGCTACAGAACTATTCGTTCTTCTAATGAGAATATTCTACATTCATGTGGTGATAGAATGAATTTCAATAAGAGTTGTGGGTGTCTACAAAATGCAGGACTGAGAATTTATTGGTACCCCAAAATTTGGCCTTTTAAACAATGTTCTTTCACCCTGCCACTTTTTATCACATTAAGTGCACAGTCTTGGGTCAATAAGTATCAACACATTACCATTTCTGGACAGGTAATAGAAAAGGATAAGACAAGGGCTCTACAATGATTTATCTTGGAGCCTCCTGAGAATTACAAGGACTATATATGCTGTAATACAACAGTTATGATATATTTCACGTTTAAGATCTAAAGTAAGTTCTAACAGAGAGAGCTTTCCCTCACATCTGGTTAAGCCCTGAAATGTGCAGTAGCTTTTATTCTTCCTGAGGAAGGGGGCAGCAGGGACAGAAGTAAATGTGAATTTGGGATAAGTAAAGAATGCAAGCTCAGGTTGTGTGCCTGTATATCTGTTTGCAGATTCAATGCATTTGTTAATATGCTCATATTTTTCAAAGAAAATATTTCAGTGGTCTTGTATCTTTAAAGGAATTTTGTCTGCAGCCCAATACTTATGTATAACTTACAAGAGGTGTGTAGGAAGGATTTTTAAATACTGTGAAAAACACCTCAGTGGCAGTTGTGTTTTTTTCCAATTCCCATCTAACTTTTTACCTCTGATTATCTTCAGGCTAAACCTCATAAAAGAAAAGTGCCCCCCATCGGCCTTCATGAAAAGCCAAGTCTATCAGATATTCTGATGTACATTGTTTCCAATATACGTGCTACACAATAGATACTGATTTTAGGTTTAGCTTTTCCCAATATTAAGTCAAGGCTATTCCAACCATTTGTGTGGTGTTTTATAACACAAGTTTCCAAGAAGTGTTGCTATGTCAGGTGACTGTATTTTTCTTCCATTTTTATAAGAGAATGACTCCATTTGAGAGCTCTCATCTGTCTCACTCTCAGGTATAAATTTATGATACTTGAAATGACAGAAGGACACCACATTTCTGTGTTATAAGCTTCCGTGTGTGAAGACCCACTTTATCAGATGCATTTGATAAAGTAGGCCTTTTCCCCATGAAAGCTTATGCCCAAATAAATCTGTTAATCTTTAGGGTGCCACAGGACTCCTCATTAATTTTGTGAATACACACTAATATAACTAGCCCTCTGATACATTTCCATGTTTTTTCAGCAAGTCTTACATAGGAGAAAAATGGAAGAATCTGCCATATTCCTCAGTCAACTGTCAGAACTAGAGTAATAAGCCAAATTTATTCATTTCTGCGTGTGTGCAGAGGGGCGGTGGTGGTTTAAGACTTGCCTGCCATAGTGAGGAATGGATGCAACATGTGTTTCTCTCCATAATTCCAGCTGGGACCAGCTTCTGAACCCTTCATTTTCTCAGGTAGTAACATCCCATCATGCCTCCAGATGGCATTTTGTTTCCTATTTCAATTTTTTTGAATTCTGCTCATCCAGACATGGAATAATAAGTAGCATAAAACAATGTTCTATTATGTTAGCACAACAACTCTCTCTAGTGGTGAGGATGTTACTTTCATTGCTAGTTAATCATATAATATTATATGGCCTCAAACTGTCTGCTTCCTGTTGTAAAATCTAAAATGCCTCCCTTCTCAATACAATCACTTTATTACTACTAATACATATATTTTAAAATAAGGTCCTATCATGATGGGCCAATATTTCCATATTTGTTTTTTCATAGCAACATACAGACATGAGAGATATTCATTTTAAATATTGAGATTTGTTTATTTCAATCACAAGCTGAAATCCTGGAGTCTGTAATTGTAGTTTTGTTTATGCACTCTTGATGTCAGACATTCCCAAATTGGAGAAACTGCAGAAGATACTGGGCATCTTTGAGGGAATGAAGATACCTGTCTATTTAGGTCCAGTGTCAAGAATGGAGTGGTATTCATACTGCATGGTAAAGGTGTGACATGGGGTCATAAATTATACCTGTAAGAGGAGAGTTTTAGGTTGGTTATAAGGAGAGACTTTTTCCTTGCAGTGGGCAATAAATATATGGAATAGGCTTCCAAACAAGATAGGTGGGACAGATATCTACAGAATTTTGGGCTACAATGTACATGATTGTAAAAGAATGTATCTTCCTGTACATAAATATTCTATCTACCTTACTTAAAAGTAGGATAGAACTTCAAAGAGCCAGGTCAACGACCAAATATATTTTCATTTCTGTCCAACAACACATTTTTGACATTTCCATGTATCTATAATATTTTATTGAATAAGTGTACTGCATATACATTGTTACTTCATTTAGGATATGTTCACATTTGGAGCTCAGGGTGTGATTTCCAGTTCACACAGGCATGCTCATGCTAGCTCTGAGTTGGTGTGCTAAAAATAGCAATGTAGTCAGTGTAGCATAAGTAGCACTGAATGGTAGCACAGCACCAAGTACATCCTCAGGGTGTTCAGGAGGCCTTGTATGTGGCATAGCTAGCCCATGCCACTGCTCACCACTGCTGATAGTGTCCCAGCTACGCTACTATTTTTAATATGCCAGCTCAATGAAAGCTAATGAATCTCAATACAAACTGGGAATCACACTCCTCGCTCCAAGCATAAACATGTTCTTAGAATCAAGCTGTTCTATACTGTAGCAGGTAAGTACAACTGGTCCAAAACCAAATTCTGGAATGAAACTCAACAGATGGATTCTAGTCCTGAATTAAATCACCTACAATATTCCAACAGTGATAATGGTAAGGTCATATACTATGACACAAACGTGGCAACCAACATATCTAAGAGAAAAAAAGGTGTTTATCGTTGAAGATAAACTTTGTCCTGAATTCTCGATATAGTTGTGCTGTATTTCTTTGTAACATAGATGGTCAGCAGATTCAGGAAACACAACTTTCCCTACAATCTCTCCCTCTCTTTCTAAAAAAGAAAACAACAAATTACCCCAACCCTCTCCAAAAAACGGGGGGAGAGGAAGGAAGGAAGGAGGGACAGGGGTCAGGGAGGAAGGGATGAGTTGAATCCTTTTCTGAAAAAAAGCTGGGTTTGGCTTCAGGGAGGGATGAAGTCTCTAGGAAGAGTTTATATTTGGCAGCGATATTTTATTTGAACAGAATCAGTCTGTTTGGGGCAAGGTTTCAGTTTTGATCCAGTGATTCACCTAGTCCCCAGCTTCCAAATTAGCTTTTTCAAAAAATGCTGAGGCTCTGGGGTATATAAAAAAGATGTGCACTTCCTGGCAACAATAAATTAATGCCTTTTTATCTGAAAATCATCTCAGATATTCAGATGATGAGTAAGTTCTTGCAGTTTCATTTCTGCTTATCCCTGCAGACTCTCAAATTACTCTGAAGCCACCAGCATTTCTAAAAGCAAGACACATTGATTTCCTCATTATATGAGGAAATGGCAAGTTAAGCAAATTTCAGAACTCTTTTCAAACTCCAGAGTCTGTTCAGAAGTGATAAGACAAGACATCATATTCAGCTCTGTAAGCTTTTGTGTTGAGATAGTCCTCAGCAAAAAGTATTTCTGTTCTGCAGGGAGGAGGCTGTTTTCCCTCTTCCAGCAGAAAGGAGAAAGGATGGAAAGACGGAAAGTATCTTCAGATTCTAATTCATTTATTGTAGCTACTTTACTTGCTCTTTCTGTGAAGGAAAATCAGTGAATTTTGTATGGTAAAATTGACTTTCAAATGAAAATCACCACGCAACATTTTCCTAACCCCAACTGAGCTTATCAAAGACATGCAGAAAAAATAAAAAGGAATTTTGTGATCACGATGGCAAATTACTCTCGTTCACAAAAGAACAGCAGTTAAATTTTGCTGTGGTTCCTCTGTGACCTCTATATGTACATGAATGAATTTCACCATTGGTGAGATCTGTCTACAATTTACAAATATCTCAAGCATTTTACATGAGTAAGACAATCAAAACACTGTTGTATTGGGTACAAAAATGCTGTTGTTTTAGGCTTGGGACAAAACAGCATGTATGAAATAAAAATGGGATAGTTTAAATATTCAAATGGGGTAGTTCAATTGTTTAAAAATCATTTTTGTGATAACTTGACTCTTTAAAAACATAGGTTTCAATCTCACTTGGGATAAGGTATCCTGTTGTTCTTTTGATGTACATAAATTAAGTTAAGATATTCTGTCACTCAGTATGTTATGTTAAGTTACATATTCTGCAGAACTGTCCTTCATATGCAAATTTTGACACATTTATCCAGGGACTGAACAAAGGTATTTCCTGGATGGGCTATTACATTCAACACCCAAATGACATCAAAAGCAAAGTATTGGACACTTAGGGTACGTCTAAACTACATGCCTCCATCGACGGAGGCATGTAGATTAGCCAGATCGGCAGAGGGAAATGAAGCCGCGATTAAAATAATCGCAGCTTCATTTAAATTTAAATGGCTGCCCCGCTCTGCCGATCAGCTGTTTGTCGGCAGATCGGGGCAGTCTGGACGCGCCGCGCCGACAAAGAAGCCTTTCTTGATCGGCACAGGTATGCCTCGTGAAACCAGGTTTACCTGTGCCGATCAAGAAAGGCTTCTTTGTCGGCACGGTGCGTGCAGACTGCCCCGATCTGCCGACAAACAGCTGATCGGCAGAGCGGGGCAGCCATTTAAATTTAAATGAAGCCGCGATTATTTTAATCGCGGCTTCATTTCCCTCTGCCGATCTGGCTAATCTACATGCCTCCGTCGACGGAGGCATGTAGTCTAGACACACCCTTACAGCCCACTCTATTAGCCTTATTTAGCACGGACACTTTAATTTACAGGGTTTTTTTTTCTCCACCCTCTCTTACCTGTTTTTCTGCTTTATATTTGTTCCCCTGTGCCTCTTGCTTCATTCATCTGAAGAAGTGGATTGTGCCTCCGAAAACTCATGATACTATCTATATTTTTTGTTAATCTCTAAGGTGCTACAAAAGCACTCATTTTTTATGTTCTGTCACTGTCACTCTTCTGATGAGCTCTCACTGTTCACTGGTAGCTAGCAGTCGAGCACAAGTTATTGTCACAAATACATTTTGATAGACTATAAAAGAAATTAAGGTTTATTACCTGAATTGAATTGCTACATAAAAGTGTGCTGCCTTTAAGTGTCCAAATCAACATACACAGGGTGCATCTAGACTGGCAAGATTTTGTGCAAAAGCGCCTGCTTTTGCGCAAAAACTTGCCAGCTGTCTACACTGGCCGCTTGAATTTGCAAAAGAGCACTGACTTTGTAATGTACAAAATCAGTGCTTCTTGCACAAATACTTTCATGCTCCCGCTTGGGAAAAGCCCTCTTGCACAAGAATACTTGCACAAGAGGGCCAGTGTAGACAGGAAAGAACTGTTTTGCGCAAAAAAGCCCCGCTGGCTAAAATGGCTATCGGGGCTTTCTTGCGCAAAATCGTCTCTAGACTGGCCACGGATGCTTTTGCGCAAAATCAAATCTTTTGCGCAAAGGCACTTGCCAATCTAGACGCGTTTTTGCGGAAATATTTTTAACGGAAAAACTTTTCCGTTAAAAGTATTTCCACAAAATCATGCCTGTCTAGACACAGCCACAGAGTGCAAAGACATGAGACAAAATTACCTTGATTTATATTATAAGAGAGTCTGTGTGTAGTTTGACTTCAACTTTTAATCATCTAGGCTAAGGAGACATTGACCTCTGCTCCTGAAGACTTTTGGAAGTGCTATATATAAAAATGAAATGCCTCCTACTGTATTAGCTGAATAAGAAGAATGCTGAGTTGACAGGAAAGGCACTCAAATCCCAAAGCCAGAAATCTAACGGATTAGCTAAAGTAGAAACAACAGAAGCTCAGCTGAAAGATGTTTCTTCTACATACATATACTCCAGCCATTAAATCTTAAGGGTGCAGTTCTGTAGCATGGAAATGCCAACGGATGGTAAAATGTAACTGTAACTTATAGAACTATAAATTAAAAGAAGGTTGTGAATGATTTGAAAGGTCAAAAGAATAAAAAGGTAAGGTCTTCCGAGAGCCGTATGTTTCTGAACTATAGGGGGAAATTCTGCACGTTAAGCAAAATGGGCTAAATTTGCCATTTATATATATTTTCATATATATAAATAAAATGGTTCTTTCATTCTTGAATAATGAAATGACAAAATGTATGGTCTTTTTCCTTTGTTTGTATTTTAGTGATAGATTTTTTCAAAAATGTCTCACTATTGTTAGAAAAATATAAAGAGACCTTTAGATATCATAGGATTTGATTTAGTATAAATTGAACTAGTCACATACTTAAAAAAAAAAAACAGACAAAAAAAGCACTTGAGTTGAAAATAAAAAGGCCAAGTTCACGATTCTTATTTATTATTGTCTTTTTCAGATGGGCATGTATTAAAATACATGCAAAACCCAAAAGTGTTACAAATTTTAGCTTATGTGATTATCAAAAGTCACACTGAAAAGGCATAATTTATTATTTTCTATCCAATATTCTTATTCTCCTGCTTAAAAAAAAGTTTTGATCATCTGTTCCCATCTTAAAATGTTATGCACAAGAGTAGTCTTACTGAAGTCAGCTGTCTGTAGTCAATTGGGCAACTAAACTTTGTAAAGTTAAGGATTGGCAGAAATGTCTGAGGGATCAAGGTCAAAGTAAGAAAAAACTATACTTTGTGACCCAATACATCACACAGGAAACAAATAGTGAACAAAGAAAGCAAAGCCAACCAGATCACTAACAATTCATGGTCTATATTCTTCATTCACGCTAATTGACAAATAATTATAAATAGTAAGAAAACTGGGCTCTTCTTAGAAAATGATTCATTAACCAAAAGAAGGTCTGTTATTAAAAAAAAATTAATTAATAATGAATATCTTGATAAGTGCTGGGTACAAAATATTATGAAATATCTCTTGGGAGTTTTTTGTTCCTCGTTTTCTCCTTGCATTTTTTTGTTGGCTCCTAGCTAACTAGTCAGGAATTTTAATATCAGCCTTTATATTATTTCCAGCAAACTTTATTTGCCCATTACAGACATGGGGGAAAAAAGAGCAGTTGTTAGCTTTTATGAATTTTTGCATGATCCTTGCTGAATTCTAACATACCTCCTTAAAATCTTATTTTGTGTGAATATCTTTCCTCTCCTTCATCCCTCCCTATATTCTGTATCATTCCAATGTTGATGAAGGAAGGCCAGGTTATTTTACTATAACAATAAGTCCCATTGACTTCAAAGATTCCAAGGCCAGAAGTAACCAGTCTAGTCTGACCTTCTGGATAATACAGAACTTCCGCAACATAATTTCTGAGAATCTCTTCTAGAAAAAAAATCCAATCCTGATTAAAAATTGTCAGCATTGGTGAAGCCATCTTGATCCTTGATAAGTTGTCCCAATGGTTTGTAATTCTAAGGGCTATTCTACATTAAAAAGGAAAGTCAACTTAAGATATGCAATCCAGCTATGTTAATTATGTAACTGGAGTTGAAGTATCTTAAATTGTGTTTTCAGGCCTTCCACACACCGGGAGGTCATTGTCTTACTCCTCATGCAGAGCAGGACTACCAGCACTGACGGTGGTGCCCTATCAGTTCAAATTAGTGAGTCTTTACTAGACCACTAATTCAAGCCCCAGAAAATCAAGTGTGGTAATGTTGATCTTCTGTATAGTATAGACATGGTCTAACTGTTAAAAATGTATTCCTTATTTCCAGACTAAATTTGTCTAGTTTTAATTTCCACACATTGGATTGTGTTCTACTTTTCTCTGCAAGAATGAAGAATCCATTATTACATATTTGTTCCCATGTAGGTACTTATAAACTGTAGTCTCTTTGACTCAATGAGTAATGACCTCCATAGCACTTTAGTAAACACAGCACCCACTAGTAAAAGATTCTGGGATGGATATTTACAGTACTGCTTTGTTTAGGAAGTTTGATTTCATTCTCTTTGCAAAGGGCCACATGTATTTGGAGAAGTACATGTCATGATTATGAGGGTTAGCCAGCAGCCTGGGGATTAAGGGGTTAACTACACCTAGCCAGGTGGAGTGACCAATAAGAATGTAGGTGGGACTTTTCAAACTGGGACAAAGGAATTTGGGTTTTTTTCTCTTCTCCCTTTTGTCTCTCTGAGAGTTCTCTGCAGCTACAGAGAGGGACAAGCATGTCTCTCTCTCTCTCCAAGACACCATTCTTCATTTTCTGTAAGTAGGGTAAAGTTTAGGCAATTTTGTTAGGTTTCATTGTTTTAAGGATTGGGTATGGGATCTGAGATCTGGCACTGTTTAAAAGATGTTTTGGCTTTTCTTTGTAACTAAGTTCTAGGCCCATGGAGTTTCTCCATGAGTATATTTTGTTACCTCCCTATCTAGTCATTATGGGTATGTCTACACTACCCCGCTAGTTCGAACTAGCGGGGTAATGTATGCATACCGCACTTGCTAATGAAGCCCGGGATTTGAATTTCGTTTCACGAGGAGTAACGGTAGTTCGGAATAGGCACCCTAGTCCGAACTACCTAGTTCGAGCCCCGTGTAGCCGCGCTACACGGGGTTCGAAGCAGCGGGGATTTAAAAATGGCGGCTCCCCGCTTATGCTAATGAAGCCCGGAAATTCAAATCCCGGGCTTCATTAGCAAGTGCGGTATGCCTACATTACCCTCCTAGTTCGAACTAGGAGGGTAGTGTAGACATACCCTATGTTTGCAACAGGAATATTGTTGTAATAATAAAGGTTCTTTCTTTTCTTTTTATTAACCTGGCAGTGGTTAATTGTGTGCCTTGATTTTTATTTTAGGGGTAAGATTTCCCAAATGATCTTTCCCCTGATTTCTTTATCAACATTTGGGTGGTGGCAGCGGAAGTTTTATTCCCAAGATCTAGGTTTTTAAGATCTTGGGGGGAAGTTTTATACCAAAGCCTGGTAGATAAGGCTTTGGGGTACGCTTGCTGGCCCCCACTTCTGCATTTATCATGCCAGAGTGGGGAAGGAGCCATGACAGTACATATATGTGTATTAATAAAATTACACTATTATTACTAATAACAAATACACATCTGATAATATTATTTGATATTGCCCTCCACTTGCTCAGTCAATTTTCCCATTGATTTCCATGGCAGTATTGCCTGAATTAGAAACCCAGGACTGGACAACAGTTTCCTAATTAGAATTACTGTGCTAATAACAAACACTTAGCTCAAGGCTGATTAATTTAAAAATGTAATCAGTAGCTGACTGAAATTTTCTGTATTGATTCTGTGTTTAATAGCATAAGAATTTTAAGAAGACTCAGCTCCTTTATAAGAAATACATTGCTAATATTTCCCTCTCATATTTCCTCGCATGAAGAGTGCTTCATTTAAAAGCACTAGTTAACATTCAGAGTTTCTCAAAAATCAAATTCTAAATACAGGATGAGAAACTAAGGCAGAAATACTTTCTGTATCCAGTAGGATGCATACTATTATTATAATCTGATCCAGGCTACTTCTCACAGGTAATTAAACTCCAAATCATGATATGCCAGTGCTCATCATTATGCTGCATGTCTCTCAGATGTCTGCCTTATCAGCTCACTATTGATCTTTACAGAAACTGAGTTAAGAAAAGAATTATCTTCACCCCTGAAGTAGGACATGGCTGTCAAAAAAAAAAAAAAAAAAGAATACTGGCATATTGGTTTATAAGGTTTATTGGACCAAAATTAGTCTCTTATTTTATTCACTGAATGCTTGAGAAGCATTTACATTCCTGGAAAAGCAAAGTATTTTAGGGTATGTCCACACTACAAAGTTAATTCGAACTAACAGCCATTAGTTCGAAGTAGCTTTCATAGCATCTATACATACAAACCGCTAGTTCAAACTTAATTCGAACTAGTGGAGCGCTTAATTCGAACTAGGTAAACCTCATTCTATGAGAACTAATGCCTAGTTAGAATTAAGTAGTTCGAATTAAGGGCTGTGTAGCCACTTAATTTGAACTAGCTGGAGACTAGTCCTTCCCAGGTTTCCCCAGGTGGCCACTCTGGACCAAACCAGGAAAACTCCTCTCCTCTCCCCCAGCCCCAGGCCCTTAAAAGGGTAGACTCTGGCCAGATAGCACTTGCCAGAGCCAGCCCTGCCAGCAGTCTCTGCCCCGACACAGTGGCTGCAGGATGAGCCAGGCAGCCAGTGCCAGCGAGCCATCCTCCACCCAGTCCCCCAGCACCCGGGGCCATCCAGGGGCCGTAGACGGCGCGCGCCCTCCTAGTCTAGTGTGGAGGTCATGGACCTCATTGAGATTTGGGGGCAGGTCCCCAACCTCCATGATCTCTGCACTGGGTGGAGGAATGCGGCCATCTATGGCCGCATAGCGGCCACCATGGCCCAAAGGGACACAGGCACACGCAAGAGCAGGTGCGCCTGAAAATAAAACAGCTGCGGCAGGCGTACACCAGGGGAGGCGCCACAGTAGGGGCTGCCACCTGCCCCTACTTCCCCGCCCTTGACCGACTCTTGGGAGGGCGGGGCAGTCCGCACCAGCCCAGGAAGCAGCGAGCCGGGACCGAAGGGCCCTGACCTGGGTGCACCGGAGGGGCCAGCGCAAGGAGTTCCAGCACCGGAGTCAGCAGGGTCGTCCGGGGAGACCATACCGGGTAAGTAGTTCGAATTAAGTAGTTTGGGGGGGAGGGTGGGGAGGGAGACCAGGGACCGCGCACGTGGGCCATGACTCCCACAGATCACGCAGACACCTGTGCACGTGCGAGCATGTGCCATGCCATCCTTGGGTAGGTGGCTCCAGCTGCGTGACACCCAGGGGCCGTGGCCCAATAGGCACACGCATGTGTGAAGAGACCTGACATGCTCCCGACCCCGAGGTGGGACCCAGCAGGATGCTTTCCCTTCACACATCCCATCTACATGGAGGCAGGGGACATCTCCCCCCTGCCGCCCCGGCCACACTATACACAGCACAGGGACATGGGTGTGGTCTTGGGGAAGCTCCCAGTCCCGGGGAGAGCCAGATATCCTGACCATGGCCTCTGTACAAGCACAACGGCTCTGATGGTGCAGGGCACGGTCACCCTCACGTTGCAAGGTGGGAGGGGGCGGACTGGACATCATCTACTGTGTCCCCAGGGAGAACTGACCTCTTCTCTTCTTTCTCTACAGCTGCACCAGCTGCTCGTGCAGGGTGCACCACCCCGCCTAGGACATGCTCCCACACCCGCGGCCTGCTCCGGACGAGCACCATGGAGCAGGCGTACTGGGACCAGCACCTGGGGTCCTTGCGAGCCCTGCACCACAGAGTGGAGGCCTAGATGCAGGCAGACCTGCAGGTCCGCCAGGAGCAGCTGGCTGAGGACCGAGCCAGAAATGCAAACCTGCAGGCCCTGCTGCAGAGCATGGTGCCCTGTGCTGGTCCTGTGCCTGCTGCCCCCCCAACAACTGTCCATCCTCCCACTCCTGACCCCCCTTCCACCTCTTCCTCCTCAACCCGCACACCCTCCTCCTCAATGTCCACACCCCTCACCTCAACCTCCGCACCCTCCACCCCATCCGCCGGGGACGCCGAGGCCCCCTCCCTCGCTGTGCTGGGAGGCGGTTGGCCCAGTGAGACCCCCACCACTGATCCCTGAGTTTCCCCTCCCCCTCCTTCCCCTTGCTTCCTCCTTCCAGCTTCCTCCCCCGAGTTTTTCCCCTCTGCCTCCCCCTCCACCCTCTCTCCTGCCCTCTCCCACCTCCTTTCCCCCATCTCCCCACAGTTTTATTCCCCCTCCCCAGTTTTGTTAAATAAAGAGAATTTGTATTTTTGAACACAAATGTCCTTTATTTTTTTACATCAGGAAGGGGAGTTAGGGAGGGGTAAGTGGAAGGAGTTGAGGGAGGAATGGGGCACGAGCCCCCAATGGGGAGGACTGGAGTGGCTCTGCGGGCTCCTTGGGGTGGAAGCTCTCCTGCAGGGCCTCCTGGATCCTGACAATCCCCCGATTGACCCTACCGGATGGCAGCCTGCGGCAAGTGCAGCCGGGCTGATGGCTGAGTGCTGTGATGTGCCGAGTGTGGGCACTCAGGGCACTCCAAGACAGGACAAGCAAGCGGGGAACCCTGAGAACTGTCTGTCCGGGGTGGGGGTCGGGTTCCTTTAAGCACAGCAGCTCCACACTCTTAGCCCTAACCTGATGCCCTGCCGGCACTGGTTCTGGCCAGCCTTAACTTCGGTTCAGGGTCCTCTCAATGTGGATGCGCTAGTTCGAATGAGAAAAACGCTAATTCGAATTAGTTTTCTTGTCTAGATGCAAAAAAAATAGCTAATTCGAATTAAGTTAGTTCGAATTAGTGCTGTAGTGTAGACATACCCTTAGAGTTGTGCTGTAGATTTATTTGTGTCTTAGCAGAGGGACAAAAAAATCACAAGATGCTAAAAAACAAAACCCACAAGGCTAAAATCAATTTTTTATTTCCCCTCCATCATTATTTTTATGATGGTATTTCAGCTCTTGATCACTCCCTGCTGAATTATCTCATTGCAAATTTTTGAATAAAATTCCAGTTAGTAATTTAGTTAGAACTAATTTTTAAAAAGAGGGCCAAAGGACTTTGAAGAGCAGCTGCTAAATGTAGACTTCAGCCAACAATAATTGTCAGTGAATACTAACAATCCCAATGAAGGGAGTTATACCCATGTATAATTCTTTTGTGAACATTTAACGAAAATTGTCATCAACAGTAGTGTAAAAGCTATTGTTATATTCTAAGAAGCAGATATTTACCCCTACAATGGGTCTTTTAGGATGCAAAAGACTCATACATTTGATTCAGGGCTGGATTAAAACCTTTAGAGGTCCTGAAAAGATTATGGAGCATAGGTAGGTTGAGCATAGGTTGGCTACATTCAGGTCTCTGAGCATAGGTTGGCAATGAGTTGGTTGCCCTTGTAGAGAGACAATGGGCAACCTGTGAACTGTTCCATATCCAGTAGATGAGACATGGTGGGCCATGAAGCTGGTACTGACCCTGAGGACCCAGACTACTGAGAACACCAGGAGAGCTATAACTGGAAGAAAGGACACCAGGCAATAACTTGTTGTCCTGAAGGGCCATGGGGGAGTTGGGGAGAGAGTGGTGGGGAAATAGGTCCAATAGACTAAGAAAAGAACAACAGACGGGATAAGGCATCAGTGCGGGGAATTGCTGCACAAGCATCCCAATGTGCCAACAGGCAGGAGCCTACGCTGTGTGTAATCTGGGGAATTTTGGGCAGCATTGTGATCTAGTCGGCTTGATAGGTGTCACAACTACCCCACACAGGTACATTAGGTCTGTGAAAATGAATGGCATCAAGACCATGGCTTTCACAGATTCTAAGAGCGCGACTGCAACTCCTACCCAGAATTCCAGTTGCACAGCCCCTGACCAAGTCTAAGGGTCCCATTGTTGCCCCTACCAGTAATTGAAGTCCCTTTTGAAAGGGTAGCTATGGTTCTAGTGGTTCCATTAGTAAGATTGGCCCAAGGTCACTAAATATCATTGGTATCCTTGATTATGCCACATAGTACCCCACAGCCATTCCCCTAAGAAGCCCGATGCCCAAGGAATAGCAAAAGAACTGGTCCACATTTTCTCTAGGGTAATGAGATCCTGATGGAACAAGGGATCCCCTTCATGTTAAGATTGATGACACACTTATGCACCCTGCTCTACATCTGAGCTTTGCAGACTTCAGTTTACCATACTTAAACAGATAGCCTAGTTGAGATGTTTAATCATACCAAACAGGTTCCATACATTAGGGTTATGCACTGATTCTGCTTCTGCTGAGCAAAACAGGGTGTGACAAGAAGTGAAATTTAGTTGCTATTTTTACTGTAGCTCAGATATTAAGTGAAAGCTTTATGGACATGGTTCAATATGAATAGTTGTTTCATTCTTACTCAAACCTGGAATATCCCTTGTTGCTATATATAATTCCCAAGTATTCTTTCAAAGCAGTTATTGATGCTTTCTGGCTTCATTAGCTCTTTTGCCATCTGCTGCCTTGATGACATTGCAACGAGGAGTGAGTGATTTAGGATACTGCTTGACAGTATCAAAGATTTTCTTTTTTGCAACTCTAATTCTATGCACTTTTCTATTGATGTGTCCCTGCTTGACTCACCTCATCAATTGTATCTCCCAATCAAGGTCCCTGCAATCCAATTGTTCAGTTTTGTGTGATGGTTTCTTGATTTTTATATTCATCTTCCCTCTAGAATGCCTAACATCTCATACATTAGCCATAGCAGTTTGAAGTAATCTCTTTTTGTCACAGCTACATGGTTGCTTTTGTCAGGATCAAACTTTAAACCTCTACAGGGTTAATAACGTTATTTGTTTCCCTTTTGATGATGTCTCAGATCATTTAAAAACAACTATTCACTAGTTGCCATTGATCCAGCCCAGTGAAGGAACAGACTTTTCTTTCTTGTGCTTTATTTAGAAGCAATAATTGATTAGCTATTATGAGAAGCATTGTGGTAAAATGGTGTGGGCACTGAACAAAGAACCAGAGATTTGGGTTCTATTCCTAATGGCACTATTGCCCTATTATGGCAGTTTGGGCATGTCATTTAACCTATGAACTGGAAATCTGTGGTTGAAAAGTGCTCTATGGCTGTGATGCTACTCCAGTGAAATCTCTCCTTTAAATTCACTGGTTTGGGAAAAGAACCAGGGGTGAAATACTGGCCTCATTGAAATCAAAAGCTCCTGTGGATTATAAAAGGCCAGGATTTTCCCTTAGGTGTTATTTATTACCATTTATTATTCAAATAGTCCATTAAAAGAGCTACCTTATGAGGAGAAGCTGGCAGAATTAAACACACTAATAGAAATGATTAAGTTTAGTTTGCAGGTTCACCAATTTAGATCATGTCTGAATGTGACCATATACTACGTACAGGTTGAACTTCTCTAGTAAGGCACCCTTGGGACCTGACTGTTGCAAGCCAGAGAATTGCCAACCACAGGAGGTTAAGATTGTCCAGCAGCATTATCAACACTTCCACTGGTTACTGGGCTCTTAGAAGACATTTAGGAGTATATTAGAGCTGAACAATAGCACAGAACACTGAGAGTCAGGACTCATGGCTGTAAACAAACTTTATGGGACTGTGAGAAATCTGGCCACCCTCACAGTAAATAGATATCCTGCTAACTAAAATCATGCCAAACCACTGATATTGCTGAACCAGAGAGTGCCAGATGAGAGAGGTTCAACTGGTACAATGTAAACATTAAAAATAAAATATATTAAAGTAGGTTTCTCTTACCTATCAGGTCAAGCTTCTGTTCTCCCAGCAACTGCCACTCCACTAACATATCCCATACCTGGGAAACACAAATTCCCTCATTTCTGGACATTGCTAAGCCATCAGGAGTTTACTTTCAGGTATTCTGGGTCCAATTGTAAGTGCATTCTATAATTTATGATGTCTGTAGTACTATATTTGGTTAATAATTAGGGACATTTTAAAAATGTGTTATTTTAATCTGTTTTCCTGTGTGTTTAGAATGCTGATGAAGGCATCATCTGGAGTGTGTGCATTAAGAGCAGTCCTTGTTTTATCTTCCTGTTGGGCTTTTTCATTTAGAATATAAGTGCCAAGAGCACTGGATAGGCATAGTAGTGAGATCTACAAATCTTACACTGAAGAACAAAGGGTTAACGAGCATCTCTGAGCCCATATGGCCCCACCCTGCCACACCTGCACTAGCTGGAGGTAGAGTTTAGAAAGGGAAGTAGAGTATCTCAGAACAGGGAGACACTGAAAAGGAGCAGCTCTCTGATCAGAGCTATAGGGAAGTACTGTCCAGGTAACCAAGGGTATGTCTACACTACCCCGCTAGTTCGAACTAGCGGGGTAATGTATGCATACCGAACTTGCTAATGAAGCCCGGGATTTGAATTTCCCGGGCTTCATTAGCATAAAGCCGGCGCCGCCATTTTTAAAAGCCGGCTAGTGTGAACCCCGTGCCGCGCGGCTACACGCGGCATGGGCTAGATAGTTCGAACTACGTAGTTCGAATTCCACGAGGAGTACAGATAGTTCGGAATGGCTACGTAGTTCAAACTATCTAGCCCGTGCCGCGTGTAGCCGCGCGGCACGGGGTTCGCACTAGCCGGCTTTTAAAAATGGCGGCGCCGACTTTATGCTAATGAAGCCCGGGAAATTCAAATCCCGGGCTTCATTAGCAAGTTCGGTATGCATACATTACCCCGCTAGTTCGAACTGGCGGGGTAGTGTAGACATACCCCAAGGTAGTGATCCACCCTAAATAAATTACAAGAGTATTATCAGGGGGTTGTCTCTGACCCACAGAGGGTTCCCCAGAACAAGCTGTTCTTGCTAACCCTAGAAAGGAGACAAATACAGCCTTCTGATTAAGAATGGACCCACAAGCTGTAAAAGAGGAATAATCTTACTATATATTTCAGAAATGTTCATCTGTCTTAGTGTCTATTTGTTCAAGAACTCCTCCTAAAGAGTAAGATTTAGAACAGCCATATTTGGTATGCAGTTTCCTCTTATCATAACTTAAAAAATGTCAGAGTTTGATTGAGCCAGGACAATGGGATGTGGATGGAATTCTAGTGTTTCTCATAAAATGGAAAATAAGGTGTCTAGTAGGAAGAACAGTTATATTGTAGAATGGCCACAAGGCATCAGCAAGGGGCCAGAGATGGAGACTTGGATAGTTACAACTCCATTGGTCCAGCAGTGTACAGGAGTGAAGAAAGGGACAGCTATCCACTATATATTTCAGAGAGTTTCTCTGTGTGTATGTTTGTCTCTGTATCTTTCTGTCCCCCAGCCTGGGGACATGCATCTCTCCCTCAGCTGTGCCCACTGCAGCTGCAGTAGCGATGGACAGGTGTTTCTCACCTGGCTCCAAGCTGCTGTGGTGAGAGAGCTGGATTGTCCCCCCTACCAGGGGCAGCCTGCATCCTGAATCCCTCATCACCCAAGCACCATAATTTAAATGAAAAAAACCCCATATTTGAAATAAGGTACCATGCAACACTGGGTAACTTTTCTAGTATTTATTTGAAAAAAATAAGAAGTTACAGGAAATTTAATCAAGGAAGAAAGAAAGCATAGAACATTGGGAAACACAATTGAATTGCATTCAGTAAAACAGAACAATAAAATAATAGATGCAGGCTGTATACAATATCCCTTTTGTACAGGAATACAGTAATTTCAGTGTAATATGCCTATAGAGATCCCATGTACACAAGGATTTTTACCCTATACTTAATATGATGTCATATGCAAGATATCTATGTACACATATGAATACATCCACATTTTAAAAAATTATTTAACATCAACACTGGTGCTTAACATTTAATATTCAATACTTTACACTTAACAAGACAGCCTGCTGTATTTCTGCCTAACCCTAGGCAGCACTAGGGTGGGAGGGGTGAGTGTTCCTCTTTCCTGTAACCTATAGCTGTTGTTTGAAAATTGAAATGAATGAATTAATGAATTTTATTATATGTTTTAGAAATGTGCCTCTGTCTGTACATCCATCTGTGAGTCTGTTTGGTCAAGTACTCTTCCTAAACGAAGAGCTAGGTATACATCTTTCTATTATCATAACTTAAAGCAAGGTAAGGGTTTGGTTGTGCCAGGACAATAGAATGATCATCGTATTCAATTGTTTCTCATAAAATGGAAAGGGAGGTGTCTGTAAGAGAGACAGTTATACTGTGGAATAACCACAGAGGTCCAGCAAGGGGCCAGAGATTAAGACTGGGACAGCTACAACACCATAGGGCCAGCAGGAGGCAGGGGCCGAAGGAAGGGACAGCCATCTACTATATATTTCGGAGTTTGTCTGTTTGTTTGTGTGTCTGTCTCTGTGTCCATGTGTCCCTCAGTGCAGGACATGCACACCTCCCCTGGCTGTGCCCACTGCAGCGGCAGTGGCTATGATCAGGTGCTTCTCACCTGGCTCCAAGCTGCTAAGGTGAGAAAGGGCTGAGGTTGTCCCCTCTCCCCAGGCAACTTGCATCTTAAAACCCTTATCGCCAAGACCCACCCCAGAACAATGATTTAAATAAAGAAAAAAACAAATTTATTTGAGTTAAGGACCTGAGCAATGCCAGGTAAATATTCTACCTATCAACCAACCAACTCTGTAATTTGTTGTTAAAACATCTGACATTAATTAATAAAATGAAATCAAGTTAATTATATGAATTAACAGCACAGAGAATACTATGCATCTACCCCACAGTACGAAAAACAACCAGCCTGCCTACCCTGCTACAACGTTCCCTTGAAATTTTGGGAATGAAAATTGCAAATGCAATGGAACCAGCAGCATAGAGCTACAAGTGTCAAATAGAGATTTGTGACAAGATTATCATGTATTTGAAATATATCAGTAGTAATATGGTTCTTAGCACCGGTACTAAAGGCTACTAGGAGATGATACCAGAGGGTAAGCTATTCTATAAAGTTCAATGCAGATCCCTTAAATAATTACAGTTGCAAACTCCCTAAAATATATTGCCCAGAAAATGTTCCTAAAATGGACTGCAAAAACATTTGTAGGGAAAAAGAATATTTAAATGGAAGGGATCAGTATGTTTAGCCTTTAACCCATGTCAAATAGACTTTGAAATTAAATGCAACTTCAAAATACCCTTGATAACTAGAATATTGAATAAGCACCTGAAAATTTTAATCTATTTGTTTTTTTAGTGCAAAACAAAGTCAGTGTTGGAAGGATTAAATCTAAGGATTACAGTTAAAACAAACTATATCAACATCTGTTTTCCAGTGCTATCTGAGGGTACAGCCACACTAGCTCGTTAGTTCAAGCTAGGTAGGGTAATGAGGACAAGCGGAGTTGCAAATGAAACCCGGGATTTAAATATCCCTGGTTTCATTTGCATGTTCCTGGGCACCGCCATTTTTAAATCCCCCTTAGTCCAAACTCCGTGCCAGCGACTACATGCGGCATGGAGTAAGTAGTTCGAATTAAAGATCTTAATTCGAACTACCATTACTCCTCATGGAATGAGGAGTAACGATAGTTCAAATTAGAATCTTTAATTCGAACTACCTTCTCCATGCCAAGTGTATCCGTGGGCACGGAGTTCAGACTAAGGAAGATTTAAAAATGGTGGCCCCCGGGAACATGCAAATGAAGCCAGGTATATTTAAATTCCGGGCTTCATGTGCAACTCCGCTTGCCCTCATTACCCTACCTAGCTCGAACTAACGAGCTAGTGTAGACGTACCCTCAGATACCAATGTCTGACATCTCAACAGTGGCCATTTTACAACCCAGATTTGCCAATACATCTGACCTTTCCTTTGACATAGTGCAGACAAATGCTACAGGGAGCTGACTGCTGCTTTGCAATCTTTGGCCATGCAGCTCCAGTGTGAGTTAAAACAGCGGGGGAACGGTTTTAGTTTATTCCACAGGTGTGTGGAATTCAGATACTTACCCAGATCTTATTAAAGTTGTCAGAACCTTTTTGATATTGCAAAAGTGGGCTGCATAGCTTATGGGACAGTACTGCCTCCTTCAAGTCACACTGGGAGTACTATAAGAACAAGATACTGATAATCTAACTCATATTTGATAGCACATTAGTCCATGTTTGTGTAGTCTAGTGCTATTCCACACTAGCAAAAATATAAGAATCTGAACCAACATGAAGCAAGTTCTCTAAACTCCTTCAAATCTTGTAAAAGTTTGAGTTTTAGATGAAAGTGTATTGATTCTTTTTATTAATTATTTTTATTTTATTCAAACTGATGTCTAGCCTTACTTTAATTGCCCATCTCCCCCTTCACTGAACTCCACTAATTTTTTGAGTCCGTTTGTTTCCCTTTTTTAATGGGTTCCAAATAAATATCTGCATTTCTCAGAAAAAGTTGACCAACCTCCCATTTTCATGCCAGTTTTGTTAGCTCATTTGTTCAAGTTTTTATTCTTTACTTCAATTAATCCCTCCTTTTCATAATTTCAGCTATGTCACTGTGAAGTTTTCTCTTCCCAAATAAGAAAAAAGCTGAACTTCTTTAATCCTCCTTCATAACTGGTATTAAATTTAGCTTCTTTGAGCTTCACCCTTCTAAAGCAATTATGTTCTCTCTTTTTCTTAAGTGCAGATGCAAATTAGGATAAAGGCATCAGAGATTCCACACACATACACTCTACCCCATTTTTATTCCTAGCAATTTGCATTAACGAGATATTCCTACTTTTTCCCCTTCATGACTCAGAGTAAAACATATATTAAAACGTAAATTAGAAAAATATAATCTCTAGCAACCTAAATCCACTGATTAAATGATGTCAATCCTTCATTCTCTATTTAGCATTTGTTGTTTTTCCGTACCATAGTGTCAAACAATAACTTTAATATGTTACTGTAATGCAGCTTTCTCAAAACCTTGAGGAAGTATACAGGTAATATTTTAAATAATGATTGTTACAATACTCAAGCTTTTTTCTGATTATTCCTATGCATTCAGTTTTAATTTGTACCAGTGCTAATATTTCACCTGGCCCCTTGCTCACTCTTGTCACTTTAATGTATAGGCATGCTTGAAATGGTGATTGAAAATATTTGTATCCATTTCATGTCTCATAAGTTTTATTCACAAGCAGTTCAAAAGTGATGAGCCTTTTTGACCAATTCTTGAAACACACTTATCTCATAAGAACTTAGTGATGGTTTACTTGCTATGGGCAAACATTAAAAAAATGACACTTCTCTAAAGCTTTTTTAAACTTGCAGAGTTTGATTTGCTTTTATGCATATTGTGACCAATATAGCAATCCTGCAATATTGTGGAGAAACTGTACAGAATTAAATTTACATATTTTAGGAGTCCATTGTACTATGCAAGGGCATGGTAACTCTATGGAGTTATGTTGAAATAACTCCCCTTATTTTGAAATAACAAGGAGAGCATCCACACTACAAAGTCTGTTATTTCAAAATAATAACTCCTGCTTGTGACAGTCCCCACCTCATGCTTTATGAAATGGACTTATGGACACAAATATGCATAACTAGAAGATACTTGGGACAATTTGCCTCATGTAACCTGCCAATCTTAATGTATTAATCTGCTGGGTCTGTGTAGCTTATTTTGCTGTATACAGTATATCATTCTTGTGTGTAAAGTTAGATCTATGGAGTATGGAATGGTTTATGGTTTTTAAACATGCAAATGAAAGCCATCAAGTGTGTTTCCAATACTGGGACATCTCAATGTCTTGGCAATCTTATGTAAACAGTCCCGTTTGTCCTTTAAATCTTAGCAGTGGTTGGTTCTAGGAAGTCAGGTGACCTCCCTAACTGTTAGAGACTGGCCAGGCAACTTCCCATATAAAGGTGGGAAGCTATAAAACAATACAAAGATTAGCAGGGTGTGACAGGGTGCCTGCCTTGCACTGGCCCTTTAAGACCAGGACTCAGACCCTGAGCCAGGGCGGGAATAGAGGGACCAGCTGAAGCTGTTGGGCTAATGAGAGCCCAGCTGTCAGCTACACAGAAAAGCCCGGTTGGCTTGGAAAAGCCCAGCTGAAGCCATTAGGGCGAGTGAGAACCCAGCTGCCAGCTAATAAATAGGGAAGCACAGTTTGCTTAGGGAAGAGCCAGTGAAGGGCTGACTGCGGAGGAAGCAGGAGCTCCTAGGAGGGAGATGAGCTGGGGATAGCCAGCAAGGGCTGGGAGAGGGCCAGCCAAGACTCCCCCTGGCTAGGGGCTGGAGGCAAGGCCCCAGGTTTGGAGGCAGATCACAAGGCAGACTAGGTAAGCAGGGCAGTTGAAACAACCCCAATGCCAATGATGAGCAACCCTTACAGACTGTAACTTGCCCTGAGATGGGCTAGATGAGGACAGTCAGGGGGCACTGAGGCACAGTAGGGGGCTTGCACCCTGACACAGGGTCTTTGTAATGACACACCCAAGGGAAGGAAACCAATACCCCAGAGAGAGGAAACTTCCCTGGTTTTGAAGGCTTAGCTGGATCAAGAACAGTTTTAGGGTTAGTTTGTAACAAGTTTGTAGGGAGGTTTTCGTTTTAGAATTAGCTAAATATTTTCTGTTTTAAATTTGTAACCTACTTTGCTTTGCCTGTTATAACCACTTAAATCCTATTGCTTGTACTTAATAAAAATCTCTTTATTTACTATCAAGCCCAGTATAAATAATTGTTACCTCGGGGAGCAATCAGCATGTACATCCTCCTTTCATTGTTCAAGGGGGCTTACCTAAATAATTCATTTGGGGTTCTGATCCCATTTGGGGAGTGGTATTCCAGGAAGCTGGGCCCAAACTTCATTTTCCTTGGACCTGAAGAGTTTGTGTTTGTATTCCAACTTGGGGAGAGAGGGCAATATCCGCTTTGTGCCTTGACTGGGGGAGACCAGGGAGGTGGCCCGGCAGGACCAGGTGGCAAGAAGCCCCAAAGAGCAGGAAGGGGAGTGGCAGTGACTTTGTCAGCACCATAGGAAGCATCTCCAAGGGGTCTTCTGTGACTTCACCCCATCACATTGCTTGTGAGGAGGAATAAGCTTATTTCAAAATAGTTATTTTGGGAGTTATTTTGAAATAACCTGGTAGTGTAGAAATAGCCCAAATGTTTATGTATTATTGTGAGACTGTATGTAACTTTTGGGAAGGAGATATGGCTGATGTAAACCCAAGAATGTGTTTTGACCTTCAAAAGACTCTTTGAAACAATGTGCTAGACAAAGTTAAATGTGAATCCTAGAAAATACTTGGGAGAAAAGGAAGGCAACTTCTCACCTTTACACCCAAACTTCTGAACCTGTGTCCTCAAGAGAAATTTGACCACTTGTTAAATGAGGACAAGATCAGAGCACAAACTGGATAAAAGCATGACTCATAGATTCATGGCAGTGCTTGTTTTGGTGTGAAAGCTGTTATGAATCTGTGTCCACAGAAAAACACCCCAATGGGGTCTGAAGGACCCTCACAAGCGAGAACCTTAGCTCGAGTTGGAATGATCTCTATGAAGCTTATTAGCATGCATGTAGAATGTGTACTTTTTAATATGTTTTCACTGTAATGCATTCACCTTAAGAATAAATGTTTGCTTGGACAGAGTTGTATGGTAACTTAATGGTGGGTAATTACACTGCTTCTGAGGAGAAAAGTAAAACTGGCCTGCTTAGGCAGACTGACTTTATTGGGGCATTCATAGTAGTAGGCAGGTAACTGTGATGCCTGGCAATACCCTGCTCAGGAGGGAAGGGATGCATTTCTCTACCCAAGGGAGGTGAAAGCAGTGGGATGGGGGAAACAGGTGTGATTGCCCTGAACTATGACAAGTATAATCTGTTCCACCTAGAATAATGAAAATGATTTTTTGGGAGGAACAGTTCAAGAAAGTAGCTCATCTAATGACAGTATGTTCAGCATATACAAGAGTGCATTGAAGATGACCATAAATATTTCTCCAAGATCCAACTGATAACATGTTCAGTTAAAGAAATGGACAGAAATTACACTGTCTGGCTCCAAATGATGTTACATTCTTTGCTAGACATTGAAAACTATTAAAATGGCATTCCTAGTAGGTTTCAAGTACTTCTCAGCACTGATCAATTAGGGTCAGCAGCACTCAGTCTTTCTGGTTCAAACTAGGGTGGCTAGTGTAGCCAGACCCTCTGAGAGTGTTTTGGTATTTCTATATCCCACCTCAGCCAACAACAAAAAGAGGATGGAGACACCCGGGGAAGTGGAGTGCAATAGGATGGGGCTGGGTCACTCTCCTTCCTACGGCTCCATCCACTGGAGAAAGTGAAAGGGGCCCAGTCTCTGCAGCCACCTTCAGCCAGGCCCCTAGTGTCACCTGTGAACCTGCAAATCTATATACTTTTCTACCTGTATATATCTTTTCACTATATTCTAGCAGTAAGGCAATGGCCTGCAGGGGTTTTACCCTGTAAAAAGTTAGCTTAGCAGTAGTGGTATAAATAAGAGTTAAAATACATACATACATCTATAAAATATCCCTAATAGGATTTATGGTAAAATCTTCACTTGAGTCAAAACACTCATAACAGACAGGTTAATAATATGTGACTCGGTATCTCGTAAGATCTAAAAAAGATCCAAAAATGCCAAACTGATCAAGGAAGCAGAAGGCATTGGTACCTGACCGCAAGTTCCCATTTTTCCCACTTCAGATATCATGTCCAAGAGGACATCAGGTTACATTTTCATGTATATTCAAAAGGATGCCCCATTTTAATCATCCAATGTGTACCCACAAAAATCTCAGGGTACAGAAACCTGTTTTTGGTTTTAAGGGGCTGGCAAAAGATGATGCAAAAGGATCTATAAAATCCTATGGCAAGGATGAGAATCTTCTTCCTCGTTAAGGCATTTCTCTCCCTCACATTCTGCTTGAGGATTGCCTTCCTCAAACTCTTTCTTTTACTTAGTCTTTCTAAGTTTCTCTTCTATTATACTCTATCATACTTCACCTTTCACCGAGATCCTCCACTCTCAGGTTCTCCAGGAGGGTATATGTGAGTATGGTACTATACTAGGCAATTGTAACTGTATACTTAGATACATTGCAATTGTATACACAGGTTTCAGTTATGCTACCCTCCGGGATAACTGAATCCATTTGTGTAATTCTTGTTGTGTGTTTTGTATGTCTGCAATTTTAATTCCAATCATAATAAAGACTGTTTTATTTTGACACTACCCTCAGTGTAAGTGTGACTGCTCCGGATTCCCAGATCTTCATAGCTCTCAATCTCTGTGACTGGGGTAGAAAGACAAACCTAGAACTTTCTAGTCAGATTAGATGAGCCATACCCATATCCATACTGTATTCTTAATCCTGGGCAACACTGGTAACTTCTGTGTTATGTCTCTCAGGAGAGGGGGCTTTGAGCAAAGGGTGCAATGGGGACAGGAGGCAGAGCAGAGGTGGGAGGAGGTGAGGCAGGGTGGAGAAGGAGTGGGGGTTAAGTGAATCGATGGTGGGGGTAGGGTCTGGAACAGAGCAGGGATTGCTACTCACCTCAGTGGGCCTGCTGCAGTCACCAATCTAGTCCCTTGCTCCAGGGGCAACCTGCAGTCTGTTAGCCACTCCCCTCAGGGTAAGGGGGACAATGGGGTGTGGAAGGACAACTCAGGTCCACCTGTTACTCTGGGTCTGAACCCTGGGACCTTATACCAGCCATTTGTTACCTCTCCTCCAACTCCTCTGCTGTCTCTTTTTTTGTAGGCCACTTCCCCTGTAGTCCTAGCACTTTATCTGCCCTTCCTCCAGGACCTCAGTCTGGCAGCAGTCAACCAAAAGCTACCTCTGCTCTGCACTGCTCCCCTGTCTTGCCCAGAACTGTTCTAGACATAGTGTTCCTAAGCAGCCAGTTCTTGCTAGCAGACCAGAGAGAGCCTGCCCTATGCTTTTTTGGGGTAGGTCTTTAAGGCTATGTCTATACTAACAAGTTTTGTTGACAAAACTTATGTCAACATCCAAAAGTCGACAAAGCAAACATTTCCAGAGGGTGTTCATACTTGCTCTCTCTGTCAACAGATCATATCCACACTGGGGGCACTATCATCGACAATGTGAACAATGTACTTGGGTATGTATCCCACAATGCTGTGTTGTAGGAAGGCAGAGCTGTTCCCTACATTTCTTGAATATTCTATGATTCTATTAAGAGAACCCTAAACATCTTACATCTGAGTAAGAAGTAATAGACAATTAAAGCACATGTTTAGAGAGGAACTTACAGTGACTTTAACTTCATAATATTGCATCATCACTATTAAACCTCAATCAGACTTCATAGTAATACCTGTTACCAAATACTTAGCCTAAACTGACAAATCCATGTCATCCTTGCTGAGGTTCATCACTGTAGACCAGCTGTTAACTCCATAAGGGAGACTGTCAACATCTCACAGTAAAAATGTATTTATTTACATTAGAAAGGCTGCCAAAGAATTGTAATTGAAATAGTGAGAGCAGTGCTAATTATGGGTAGCATTATTCAAATAAAACTAAAGCTACAAAAAGGCTGACTTTATAACACTGAAAATAGATTCTATCCTAAAGCTTCAACAAAAATAGCTGACCAGCTAAAGTTGTCTTCAGCTGATGTCAATCTTTGGCACATCATGGGGCCTGATCCTCCATTCTGTTACACCACTGCAATTATACAAACGTCAGCCGGATCAAGCTGGCATAAGCGAGGAGAGAATCAGGACTGGGTTCTTTGCAACAGCTGTCATGGCATTGCAGAAAGTATTTCCTAGGAAACCTTTTAGCTTTCCTGACTTGATGACTTGTCACTGTGCTGTTAATAAGACACTGTTAGACACTGAGAATCTGACCCTGATCCTTCTGATACCAATGGAAACACTGCTAAATTCACTGCCACAGGATCAGGACCTGTTCTGGGTGTTTTGTGAAAGTAATGTAATTCTGAGCTTTATGCAACTAGAGTATTTATTTAAAAAACTGCTCCAATAACATGTTTTCAATATACTCATATGAGTTACTTCTCAGTCTGAAAAGCAGAACAGATTACATTGGCAATTTTTCTTCTAACTTTGTCATTCTTCTCTTAAGTGAGACTGCTGATTTTCATACAGACATGTTACTTAGTACAGCCAAAGAAAATTTCAGTATGCAACTCACACATAGGACATGTAAGTCTAATGCTGTTATGGTCGGGACTATTCATTACTAATATTATTTCCATAAAATTAAAGTAGTAACTAAAATGAAACATTAGTTTTCACATCCTGTAATCAATAGTCTGTAACATATTGCATTTCAAATCTACAACTTATTGTGCATATAAGTATGTATGTAAATAATCATATGGCATATATAGCTTGAAAAATTCTTACTATGCTAATTTCCTTTAGCATTTCATCTTCTTATTATTTAACTTAATAGAAAAAATGGAATATAACAAAACTGATACCTGATGATTCTTTCTCTCTCTGTCTCAGTCCTTGAGTCATCCTACTAAAAACAATGGGACTGTTTGAAGAGTAAGGTATTATTCCATATGAGTAAGGATATCAGAACTTTATCATACAGGAAAATAACACACACTAAAAACTATAGAATTTTTAGACACGATTAACATTGGAATCCTATGTTCTTTGTCCAAATTGTGAACTTCTTGAAGAAACCCTTCTTTACATTACCTGCAAGATATTTACACCAACCCATCGGCATCATTTATATATTTCCTAGATTGAGTCTTATCCTGCATTCTGAATGACATTATTAATAAAGTCTTGTTCACCTTCCTGTCTCTATTGTCCCTCTGGTTGGCATACATGTGGAATGGTGAACAGGGACCAAAATTGTCTTGATGAAGAAAATAATTTAAGAGCTGAACCATCCCTTAAGACATCAAACTAAGCCTTCTTAAATCATCTGTCAGGATGGCTATTTAATTATTTGTGTTTCATGTATTATCCTTCACTTGGGCTCAATTCAAGCATGAGCAGTTCCAGCCCTAGTTTTATAGTGCTACAAAGAGCTCTGAAGAACTACATAAAACTTACCATCAATGATATCACAACAAGAATATTCCAGTGATCTGTGACCAAAGGCAATAAGTCATCAGACACATCATGTAGCCATGTAGTTATGTTTCTAATAATGCAGGAAATCTCTGACAGCTAGCTCATAATGGATCTGAGAAGTAAGTCAGAAAATGTACTCTATAAGGATAGCTTGCAGGTAAGAAAATATGCCATTAACAAAAAAGAGAATGGCACATTTGAAGGCATGCTTCTTAACTCCAACCATTCTTTATTCATACTGTAGAAAATAATGATTAGCCACAGGAGGCCCAGACCTATTGGCTCCATTCATCCAGTATGCCACTCCAGTTCAAGAGAGAAAATGTAGTAGACAGTGCTACCTTAGCTTGTCACTACTTGTTTGAGTATTTCAGGCAGGACCAGGCAAAGAGCTCTGGTGCCCCAAATAGAACTAGATTAGAATTCCCAGTAGGTGATTGGTTAGTGATGGAGAAGCTTTAGTGAGATTTTTACATAAGTAAAAATTCAGCTCCAGTATTTCCTTTCATTTCATGAAATACAAGTACACACATACTTCCTGCTGCATTTCTTAGAGACAGACAATGTTAGCATCATTGATGTGTCATCAGAATGAAGCTAAAGTCATAGAAATTAGGGGGTTTTCCCCTTGTGGCTAGAAATATAAGCACTCATACAGTGTCATTTAATGCAAGGGGTTGAAAGTGATGGGGTGAAAGGGGTGGGGACAACAAACCCAGAGCTTATTTGCAGCTGTGAATGTTCTGCCACAGTGTTGCTTTGACTAATGTGAAGATGGTGTATCAGTGTAGATAAAACAAAAGACAGGACGATGCAGCACTTTAAAGACTATCAAGATGGTTTATTAGGTGATGAGCTTTCATGGGCCAGACCCACTTCCTCAGATCAATATGTGGAAGAAAATTGGCATGACCATATATACCAAAGTCATACATTAAAAAAAAAAGTGAACACGTATAAAATTGACAAATCAGATTTAAGAACAGAGGAAGGGTGAGGGGGGAAGGTTAGTGTCTGTGAGGTAATGACATTAGGGGTGATAATTGGGGAAGCTATCTTTGTAATGGGTGAGTGTTAGGGTGCGTACTCCCCACCGTGCCTCAGTTACCCACTGACTGTCTTCATCTAGCCCATCTCAGGGCAAGCTGTAGTCTGTACAGGCCGCTCATCACTGGCACTGGGTGTATCTCTGCTGTTCCGCTTACCTGGGCTGTGTTGCTACTACCCTCCAAGCCCTGGGCCTTGCCCCAGGCCCTCAGCCAGGGAGCCCCTTAGCCGGCACTCTGCTAGGCCTTCCTGGCCGCCCCAATACTGTTCTCCCTCCCAGGAGCCTCCTGCTTCCTCCACTGCTAACTCTTCACTGCTCTCTCCCCTCTGAAGCAAACGGTTCTTCTTTATATAGCCCCCAGCTGGGCTCTCATTAGCCCTAACGGCCTCAGCTGAATCCTTGCTTTCAGCCTCTGCTCTGGGCCTGAGTTTTGCCTTTAAAGGGCCAGTGCAGGGCAGGCGCCCTGTCACAGTGAGATAATTAGCATCTTTGTTAAGACCCATACGTAAAGTGTCAACTTTAAGCATGAATGACAGTTCTGAGGCTTCTCTTTGAAGTCTGGAGTTAAAATCTCTTTGAAGCAATATGCATGTTTTAAAGTCATTGAGAGAATGGTCAATCTGGTTAAAATGGCAAGAAACAGTTTTCTCTCTGTGAGAGAGCCTGATGTCTGTTTTATGTGCATTGGTTCTTTGGCGAAGTGTCTGAGAAGTTTGTCCAATATACATAGCAGATGGACACTTTAGGCACATGATGGCATAAATTATATATCTGGATGAACAGGAATATGTGTTCTTGATCTTGTAACTGGCATGGTTATATCCAATAATGGTGTCAGCAGAGTAAATATGTGGACAAAACTAGCACCGGGGTTTGTTGCAAGGGAAAGTCCCAAGGTTGGTATTAGTGTGGTATGTCCTTTCGTTGTTTGTAAGAATCATCCTGAGGTTACTGGTTGTCTGTAGGAGACTATGGGTCTGTCTTCCAGAGCCTCTTGGAGGGTAGTAAAGGTTGTAGTTTATTGATAATGTGTTGGATGGTTTTAAGTTTGGGGGTATAGGTGATGACAAGTGGTGTTCTATTGTTGGTTTTCTTGGGTCTGTCTTGAAGTAGATGATTTCTGGGTATTTGTCTGGCTCTTTCAATCTAATTTGAACTATCATTACTCCTCATTCAAGACCTAATAGTTTCTGGTCTCTGTCACTAGGATTAGAGCAGATGTGATTGTATCTAAGGGCTTGGCTATAGATGATGGATCAGATGGTGTGTCCTGGATGGGAGCTGGAGGCATGCAGGTAACTGTAGGAGTCAATGGGTTTTCTGTAGAGAGTGGTGCCTAATTTACCATTAGTGATTTGTACTGTGGTGTCAAGGAAATGTGTCTCTCATGTAGAATGGTCCAGGCTGAGATTGATGGTGGGGTGTAGGTTGTCAAAGTCTCTGTGGAATGCATCCAGTGTTTCTTGGCCATGGGTCCAGATCATAAAGATGTCATTGATGTAGTGTAAGTAGAGAAGTGGTAAAAGGGGACGGGATCTGAAGAAACATTGTTCTAAGTCAGCCATAATGATGTTAGCATACTGTGGGGCTATGTGGGTACCCATGGCTGTGACACTGTTCTTGCACAAGAACTTGCCTGCTGTCTACACTGTAAGCACATTCTTGCACAAATAAATTTACAGTATAGCATTCTAAAACAGGGCTTCTTCCAGAAGAGTTATTACTCTCCCCACGAGGATAAGCCCTCTTGTGCAGGAGCTCTTCCACAAGAGGGCAGTGTAGACAGGCAACATGAATTTCTTGTGCAAGAAACCCCTATGGTTAAAATGGCCATCAGAGCTTTCTTGCACAAGAAAGCGACCACACTGCCATGGATGCTCTTGCACAAAAGTACATCTCTTGCACAAAAGCACATGCCAGTGTAGACGCGCTCTTGTGGAAGACTTTTGCGCAAGAACTCTTCCGCGAAACAGTTTTTGCACAAGAAACTGCCAATGTAGACATAGCCACAATATACAAAAGGGATGATAGTAAAGGAAGCTTGATTTTTAGTGGAAAAACAAAAAGAAACTAAAGTATCCACTCATTCTATGATGCTAGGCGGAGTGATGGAAGCATGGAAGATAAAGAATCTATGACCTATATATGAAATGAATACAATGGTAGCACAAACTGATTCATCCCACAAAATTAACAGTACAGACATTACTGTAAAGCATTGACCATCTGTTTAAAAATACAATTTAAAATAATCCCAAGTGTAAATGTATTCACTGTCAAAGCTCTTTAGGATTTAGTAATTCTCAATTTTGTAGTTTGTTTGCTGTCATACGTCCAGAGCTAAATGAATTTGCAAATCCTCAGAGAGTTCATTTCAAACTGTGCTTTATTACAAAAAATCTAAACCACTATAGTTTGGTAAAAACTATGCACTGTCTCACCAGTAAGAAAGCAAATTACATTAATCTATATTGCTATGAATTACACATTCCCAGTACTCTATTTAAAAATGTTATGCAAAATTCATAAGGCTAAATAGTTAATCCAGCATTCATTTGGAAGAAATGGCTCTGGAAAGGCTTTTCATTGGATACAAATTACTGCTTTTTCAAACTATATTTCATTTTACACTATATAAAACATATGATGGCTGTGTCTACACTGAGCCACTTATTCCGGAAAATCAGCCGCTTTTCCGGAATAAGCTGCGAGCTCTCTACACTGGCCCTTGAATTTCCAGAAAAGCAACGATGCTTTACTGTACAAAATCAGCCGCTATTCCGGAAAAACTATTCTGCTCCCGCTCGGGCGTAAGTCCTTATTCCGGAACACTGTTCTGGAAAAGGGCCAGTGTAGACAGCCCAGTAGTCTTTTCCGGAAAAAAGTCCCGATCGCGAAAATGACGATCGGGGCTCTTTTCCGGAAAAGCGCGTCTACATTGGCCACAGACGCTTTTCCGGAAAAAGGGATTTTCCGGAAAAGCAGCCTGCGAATGTAGACGCCCCTTTTCCGGAAAAACTGAAAACAGAATAGTATTCCGTTTTAAGCAGTTCCGGAAATTCATGCCAGTGTAGACACAGCCACGGTGGCAACATCTAACTTAAAGTTTTCCAAATGTACAATATCCAGGTTGAGATTTGTAAAACTGTCCAAAGGAGACAGAAATACATATGTGATAAGGTGGGTGTAGAGGTCCCTCAATCTCCAGTTTGGAGGGAGGCCACTCTGCCTCACTACAGGCAAACTTTAAGTCAATGTTTATAGGGGAAACCCCAGCTCTAAGGGAAGGGTGGAACCATAAATAGTCTACAGCTGTGGTCCCCAACCTTTTGGGGCTGCTGGGTACCCAGGGGCGGGGTCGCGCATGCGCCACGCGCCCGGGGCAGGAGCTGCACATGCGCCGCGCACCCGGGGTCTGGGGCGCAAGAATGTCTTGGGCCGGCCCTGATCACTCGGCAGGTGCACATAAATGCCCCAGTGGGTGATATGGCGCCCGCGGGCACCGCGTTGGGGACCACTGGTCTACAGCCCAGCATTATTAGCAGAATCATGCACCAAATAGTCTAGATCTCTGGCCTGCAGTAAAAGGCAAAACAGCACGGAAATCTAGGGGCCCTTCTGGGCTCTGAGTCAGGGTGGAGCATCAAAGAATTGGGCATCCTTACTCTAGTGGATGGCCAATAAACACAGGCTTCTGGGCCTAAAGATGGGGAGATTGCTATTCCTGAGCTATGGTTGCAAGGCTAGGGAGTCCCAGGATCACCCAACTACACTGGGTCCCAAACAACAGCCCTAACAGTAGTGGAGAATTCTGCCCCTGGGTCAGTGGGGAATCCTTCTGCAACATGCTGACTCACACTTTAGCATCAGAACCAGACTAGGAACTGGTTTCCCTGTACTACTTCCCCCTGTAGTTTGGGTGTAGATCCTTGTCCAAAGGTCTCCACAGCTCTTTGGGGTATTTGTCTGAGGGTGATCCAGGCAGCTTCTCATAACACTCATCTGTCTCCTCCGGCCACAGGGTACAGCTCTACTCATAGCGTAATCTGGGATCCTATTGAGATCTCAACTCCCTGGCAGAGACATCTGCTATCTCTGGTTCTTCAGCCCCAACCGAGCTCCAGGGCATGCCTTTTATACTTCTGTCTTAATCTGGGACTTCTGGCGGGGGAGGGACATTTACTTTTCTTTCCCCAGCTAGTAAATATACACTGGCTCACAACATTGTTGATTGAAATTAAATAGAGGATGTGGATCTAAATCTCCATAACTACTTTGAAACATTCGTCCAATCTTCATTGTCCGTAAAACATGAGCAAACAATAGTGGGTTTGATCACAGATGGGCGAAAACCAAAATCTTGAATCCCAGCATCCCTGATCTTGAAAGTCAAACCTAAATCACAATTTTTGCAAATTGACCTACTTTTGTAAAAGAAATAACCACAAGCTTGAACATACCTACTCGCCATCTTTGGACTGTTTGCAATCCGCACTCGGATTTGAAATGGGAAGCTGGAATCCACTTCAAGATGTGTTGTAAAATACCTTCGTCTCTATATTTTTACAATCCTACAAGATCTAGTGACAGGAAAAGCTTTGAAGCCTCATGCTATGATCTTACCGTATGACCATACACTCTGCTGCCTTAAACTCAGTGACCTGAGTTCAGAGTGAAATAAGGCTTACAAAAAGAATGTACGAAATACCACAGCAGAAAGCTTGACACTGCTGGCTGGGATCTTTTACAAAAGCAAATATATTTAGCCATGTATCCAAAAAACTACGCTAACATGCTACTGTGGTTGCAAAGTCAAGCACTCAAAAATTAGGAAATATCAGAATTAAGGTTGCCTGTGCGGAGTTAATTTGGCTTCTTAGCTCAAATGCATTATGACACAGTCTGTAATTACAGAATCACATGTTATTTTTCCATAGGGTCCCTGCCTCACTTACTCCATGGAAGGCATCAAGAAGGCACAGAAAGAGGGGGTGTTCTATGATTAGGGGGCTGGAGCATATGACTTATGAGGATAGGCTGAGGGAGTTGGGTCTGTTTAGTCTGCAGAAGAGAAGAGTGAGGGCGGATTTGATAGCAGCCTTCAACTTCCTGAAGGGAGGTTCCAAAGAGGATGGAGAAAGGCTATTTTCGGTAGTGACAGATGACAGAACAAGGAATAATGGTCTCAAGTTGTGGTGGGAGAGGTCCAGGTTGGATATTAGGAAAAACTATTTCACTAGGAGGGTAGTGAAGCAATGGAATGGATTACCTAGGGAAGTAGTGGAGTCTCTATCCCTACAGGTGTTTAAGTTTCAGCTTGACAAAGCCCTGGCCGGGTTGATTTAGTTGGGATTGGTCCTGCCTAGAGCAGGGGACTGGACTTGATGACCTTCTAAGGTCCCTTCCAGCTCTATGGTTCTATGATTTCCTGCATCTCCTGTATGGCACATGTTCTGTCATTGTGGAGATGAAGCATACTCAACTTGCTGAGCACACAAAAGCTGAGAAGGTTATGCAGCATGCTCTCCATAGATGGAATCTTAAAGGTGAATTGCCAAACTCTAACAAATCTCTATTGATCATGTGAAAACTGAGATTTTTTTTTGAATCTTGTAATGTGACCAGATTTGGACAGATATTGGTGAGAAAGGGAAAGGACTCATTCCTGACACTGCCACATGTCAAATGCCTGCTCAAAAGCATTACCACTGGATCACTATAGGTTTATAAAAATGTGTTTATCCCTTTCACAGAAACACTTAAAAAACAACTCATGTTTCCTCATCTTCATTCTGAAAATGACTGACCCATTTTGTCTGAAACTTTCCAGGAAGATTAACCCTCAGTCAGATGCCCAGTATTGAAAATTTCAGTATGAACAGTTTAAATTTGGCAATGTTAGTAAAGATCTTATAATGGAATATGTTTGGCAACATTTTCTATGTATTGCTACCTATGTCACTTATAATAATATTCATTCCAAAAAAATGGATGACTCCTGAAATAGCAAATGAAAGCTCAAATGAGTCTCATTACACATAAGATGGCCTGAATGGGGCTGATTATGACTTTGAATGGGGCTAAAAAACAAGACAAACCATTCCTCAGGCCCAGGATGGAATTAAAGGAGGGTAATATTATTAATGTAAATCAACATCGGTTTATGGAAAATAGATCCTGTCAAACTAATTTGATATTTTTGATGAGATTACAAATTTGAATAATAAAGGTTATAGTATTAATGTACTATATTTAGTTTTATTTCATTTATATTTAGTTATTCTAGTTTTTTAATAAAAACTAGAAAAGGGGACCAGCAGGATAGCGTATAATAATTTTGAATAATAAAGGTTATAGTATTAATGCACTATATTTAGTTTTATTTCATTTATATTTAGTTATTCTAGTTTTTTAATAAAAACTAGAAAAGGGGACCAGCAGGATAGCGTAATAAACTGCTTCCAACTCCCAAAATCTACTGAACTCCCACCCTCTGCCCCACCTACCAAACAAAGAAAACAAAAACAGAACACAGACCTAAATAGAATTGATTCTCCAAAACAATAAAAAAATTTTTTAAAGATACCTCACTAAGAAGAATGTTTCTGGCTCATAGTATGGAGAAACCATGTGAACATAAGTGAACACATGGCAGCCAAATCAGTGAGAAATGCCAAAGCTGAGGAGAATCAAATGGCTCCCAAAGCAGATTTTGTGTTCTGTAGTTTAAACTATAGAGGAAATAAAGGACAATCAGGATGCGCTGACATGGCACCCTTACCTCGAAATAAGCGATGTAATTTGTGCTATAGCTTATTTCGAAACTTGGTACTGTCTATACAGCACCAAATTTTAAAATAAAGTACTGTTCCAAAATGTCCCTTAATCCTTGTGGAATGAGGTTTAGAGGGACATTGGAATAGTAAGCCCTTATATTTCAGAATAATGGGCACTCTCAAAAAGATGTAGAATACCTATTTCTGGATACTTCCGGTATCACGAAATAGCTCCACAATGTAGATGTAGTCTCAGAGGGCAGTGGGAGAGGATTTAAAGGTTGGAGGAGACTGGAAAAGAAATGAGAGGTGAATGAGAGGAGCCTCTTGGGATGTTGCATAAAACCTTTCCATAACTCAAATAATTAGATGGTTATATGTTCTCAAGGGTGAGGGTAAAGGTCCTATGGGTGGGAAAGTATGTCCTTTGGATTGCAAGAGAAGCAATCCACATATTTAATGGGAGTGTTCAGGATATTAGGAGTCAGCAAGGCACACTCATTTGTGGGACTGTTTCATCATATTATGCTGGTATTTCAGCTATGAATTTCAAGTAAGAGTAATGGAAATGAGGGGACAGCACAGGAGAGGCAAAGGGGATCAGCAGAAGTAGATATGGAGGCCTACAAATAGCAACCAGGCTGTGTTCAGGCACACAGTAGTGAATGTAACATAGTTAGACACAAGAGAGACATTGTCAACAACAAAGGTTGTTGCCAAGCAACCAGGTAAAAAAGCACAATAATTTCAGATTATGTAATAAACAACATAGTTACTCTCAGTATCTCTTCCTTTTAAAGTAACATATTTGAATGTCAAAAGGCTAAATAATGTTATTAAAAAGTCTTTTAAAAAGCTGATGGAACTTAATACCAAATTCTGATATTATTCTACTTCAAGAAACTCATTTTCAGGTGGGACAAATTATGGGAATGAAAGATAATTAGTTGCAACAGATTTTTTTTTTTTTGCTTCAGCTATAGGAAAGAAAAGAGGAGTGAGCATAATATTTGCAAAATGTGTACCTTTTCAGATTAGAGATCAATTTAAGGATAAGTTAGGTTGATTTATATTATTGAAGTGAACAATTGCTGTTGATAATAACAGTGGCTCAGTGCATCTTCCCAACCAACCAAAAGCAAAAAAAAAAAAAAAAAAAAAAAAAGGACTTTTTAAAAACACTGCAACACTTTGGAAAGAGGAAGTTATCATTGATGGAGACTTAATTCTGTTGTCTCATGCACCAGATCTGATAAAAATGATATGGGGGCTGGGTTAGGAGATATAGTGTTGATTTGCCAAATTCAGTGGCTGTGCTAATTCTGTGCCAATTCAGAATCTCAGATTGTTGGAGAGAATTGCATCCAGGGAATGACTGCACATTTTATTCACATCCTCATCAGTTACACACTAGAACAGATCATGTTTATGTCTACATCTGTGATGAAGCAGACAAGATCTGCAGGAAATGGCTACATTACACAGCCAGATCATCCAAAAAGTATTTGATAGCTCCGGTAGATCAGAAAGATCATTTTATTGGAAAGTGAGCTGCTTTCTTCTCCAAGACAAAGACTAAGTTTCAGCAATTAAATATGACATCATTCAATATTTCCAAAAATGATACAGACAATATAAAAAGAGGAGTTCTGGGAGGCAGGTTGAGCAAAATTTAGGGGTTACTTTATGAGTGGACCTTCTCAACTGAAAAAAGAAAGAGTTCAAGAAAAAAATAGAAATGTAACTGCAGAGAAAAAGGCTACAAGGCATTAATAAAAATACAGATTAGGAAAAAATATATCAGAAATTAGCTATTATGAGAGTAAAGTTGTATATGTAAATGACAGTCACCGAAAAAGGCCTTAGGTATTCAAAGTGGATGTTTTATGAAAAAAGGAAATAAAAGAATGTAGACTAGTGGGATGAAAACTTAAAGGGAATCAAGAACAACATACTATTACACCAACTAAGAACAATCAGCAAGCCCAGGTCTATACTAGGGCTTTATTTCGAAATAACACCCCTTTCCTTAGGTCGAATTTATAACCGGAGCATCCACACTACCAACTTCATTATTTTGAAAGAACGGGCTGCTTAATTCAAAGTCCCTATTTGTGCTTTTCTCAGGGAATAACACTAATGATTTCAAAATATCGTTTCTTTGAATACTTCGGTATTGCTATTTTGAAATAACTACTGCCCAGGATAATTTGAATTAATTACTCCCCAGTGCTTCCTGGGGATCTATGTCAAGGTAGCGCATCCTCATTAACAGAGCCTGCTTCGGACTAATTTTGAGGCTTCCCCATATTATTATGTCAAATGTATTTATTTCAAAATAGTTTCCTAGTGTAGACATTCTCCAAAAGATAGTATACACAATAACGAAACATATGCTCCTTTTCCTGCTCAAATATAAAAACCTCTATGCCTCAGACACTACAAATTCTGAAATCATTCAAAAATATCCAGCAACAACAAGCTTGCCAACAATGAGCAAAACTGATAAAGAAATTTTAGACAGAGAAATAGCAGAAGAAATAGAGGCAATATTATGTATGAAAAGTAGAACTTTATATCTGATAGCTTTCCAGCTGTATTTCACAAGGCATTTTGGAGGTATTAGTGGGTCTCTTGAGAAGTACCATCAATGTTATCCTGTTAATGAGAGAACTTCCACATCCTATGAAAGTAACTGCTGTAATGGTTCTCACTGAATATGGAAAAGGATTTACCTTATGCTGTTCTGATAGGCCCCTATCACTGTTGAATCATAACAAAAAGATTTTAGCAAAAATTCTAGCTAGCCAATTGCAGTATACTTTGTCAAATCATATAAATGCAGAATAAACTGTATTTGTTAAGGATAGACCTAAGACAGGCAATATTCAGAGGTCCTAGGACTTATCCATAATGCCAGATTTAAAAATATCCATTTATCGTGTTATCTCAAGATGCAGAGAAAGTCTTTGTTAGCATGGAGTGGAACTTTCGGTTTGAAGCTGCTTATATGAATAACTGGTCTTTCCATAAGCCCAAAATCAGATAATGTGAGTTAATGGAGATAAATCCCTTTTTTGAATCACATGGTAGTACCAGGCTGGGATGTCCATTGTCTCCTTTACTTTTTGTTCTGGCCATAGACCCTTTTGCACAGAGGTTAAATCACAATGAATCAATGACAGGAATATACTCTGTAGGACTACATCATCAAATAGCATTAAATACAGATGCTGTAATACTTTTATCTAATCCACATATTTTTCCTAAAATTAATTTCTAAAGAAATCTGGTACTTTGGGAAAACATCCAGATATAAATTAAATTATACCAAAACTGAAATGCTAGCTATAAATTTGTCAGACTCTGAAAAGTCACTCCTCCAGAAAATAAGTTGGTATAAATGGATAAACATTCTATAAGATAAGTGAGAGTTCAAAGCTCAAAAACCTAGGCTATAGGACATCAAACCATTTATAATGCATAATAAAGATATGGAGTGTGGGGGACGTGTGCAGTCTTGTGGTTGGGATGATCAGCCATGGTCAAAATGAGTATTCACCAAAGACATCTTTCTTGGTTTAAAATCCTTCTGTATGTATGCCAGATACATCATTTGTACACATCCTAGAGTTTTGAGTAGAAATGTTATAGAATAAGACAAGTTCAAAAGTGAGGGCAGACACTTTGTACAGACCCATTAAGCAGTGTGAGCTAACTGTTCCAAATATGTTGTGATACCATCAATCCATCTATCTCAAAGCAGTAGTGAGTTGTGGGCTCTCTAATACAGACAAACACTGAGTCTTCACTGAGCAAGAAAACAGGAGGCAATGTGAACATCACTAGGCTACCATGAATCATTAAAAAAAATCATGAACTCCATAAATTTACATATAACCTTTCACAAAGGCTGATCAATGGGTTTGAGATAGAACTGGAGATAAAATAAAGTTTCCTACCCCCCACATACCAATGACACCTACTACAAATAATCCAGATTTTAACCAGAAAGTTTCAAAGATTGAGTGGGACTTGGAATACACATGGTTGGCCAGCTATTCAGTAAAGAAACCTTTCTAAAGTAGGCACCAAAACTAATTTTTGTTCACCCAGTGTCCTATAGTACCAGTACTTTCAAAATCGGGCTGAATGTTTCTTAATTTTCTAGAAAACCTGTTTTATATGGAAAGTTAACTTTAACAGAAGTGATGGCATCTGGTCAATTTGGAAGCATAGAAAAAATGCAACTAATTTATATTAATCTTTCCTAACGAAGAGGTGTCCATGTGTGACATGCTGGGGAAAGGATGTGGACACATAAATTATCCCAGAGAAATGAGGTTTGATTTGACAAAGAGGGCCAGCAACCTCAGTGTAACACAAGAAAAGATAATACTGTTTCAATGACACCTCAGACCAGAAGGTTAATGTATATAGATTGAATGGGGATAAATGTCGGAGACATTGTGCTGAACAAGGAGACATTATGCATATATGGTGGATATGTCCAGACATTAGAAAGTTTTGAGATGCAATCCATATCCAAATATTACAAATTGTGGTATACTTATTGCCAAATGATCCTTTGGTAATCCTTCTGAGACTTCCAAGTGGGCATGGTCATGCAACGGGAAAAGAAGAACTGATTTCTCATCAGCTAGTGGCTACTCAGCGATTGGTGGTCTCTCACTGGAGAAAGGAAAAAAATAAGGACTGATAAAAAATATGGGAGGTTATGATTATGGAAAAATTAGTACACCAAATATACACACTGTGAAATACACAAAGGACAGATATTTATGTAGGTGTTCAGTTACTGTAGTTGTGCTATAGACCATTCCAGAAGGAAAAGGGTTAAAAGAAGGCTGAAGGGAGCCTGCACAATCCTAACCAATCAGGACATAGCTAAAGACAGCCAATCAGATCCTGGCTGGGCCCTATAAAAAGAATACAGGAAACAAGGAGCTCACTTTTGCCCTGACCAGTGAAGGTGAAGAACTAGCATGCTGTGGAGGGAAAGCACCTTGGACTTAGCAGTGCTGGGAAAACTTAGGGGAGAAGGAAAGAAGCTCCAGCTTGATACCTGCAGGCTGAAGTCCTTGATAAAAAGGGCTGAGAAGTGCAAGGGTCATGGAGAAGTAGCCCAGGAAATGGGAGCAGTCATGAGAACATAAGAATGGCAATACTAGGTCAGACCAAAGGTCCATCTAGCCCAGTATCCTGTCTTCCAACACTGGCCAATGCCAGATGCCCCAGAGGGAGGGAGCAGAAACTGGTTATGATCAAGTGATCCCTCTCTTGTCATCCATTTCCAGCCCCTGACAAACAGAGGCTAGGGACACCATTCCTACCCTTTCTGGCTAATAAGTATTGATGGACCTAACCTTCATGGATTTATCTAGTTCTTTTTGAATCCTGGCCTTCACAACATCCTCTGGAAAGGAGTTCCAATGGTTGACTATGTTCTGAATGAAGAAAAACTTCCTTTTGTTTGTTTTAAACCTGCTACCTGTTAATTTCATTTGGCGACTCCTAGTTCTTATGTTATGGGAACAATAACTTTTGTAGTGGGGGAGGCAGGATTGGTTCTTGACCCTACACTAATTAACATTTTATCAGTGGCTAAGAAGAAAACATAACATCATCCCCAAAAGTTTGCAGATGACCCCTCAATTATATGTGTGGTAAATAATAAACAGGACAAGTCACTGATATGGAGCCATCTGCAGCATCTGGGCTCGAGAAAACAATGTGCTTTAATATGGCCAAATGCAAGTGCATATGTTTAGGAACAAAGAATGTAGGCCATACTTGCAATATGGGACACTGTAATCTGAGACATAGCAACCCTGAAAAAGATTTGCTGATAATTAGCTGAACATGATCTTTTAGTATGACTCTGTGACCAAAAGGACTAGACATAATAGTTGTTTGCATAAACAGAAGTCTCCTGAGTAGAAGTAGAGAGTCTGTGTATGTATTTGGCACTGGTGTGACAGGTGCTGGAATATTGTGTCCCATTCTGGTGTGCATTACTCAAGAGGGATGTTGATAAATTGAAGAGAGTTTAGAGAAGAGCCAAGAGAATAATTAAAGGATTAGGAAACGTGCAGTGTAGTAATAGATTCAAGGAGCTCAACCTATTTAGCTTAACAATGAGAAGGTGAAGGAGTGAGCTGATTACAGTCCATAAGTAGCTACAGGGGGAAGAAATATTTAACAATGAGGTCTTCAATCTAGCTGACAAAGGTATAATATGATTCAAAGGCTGGAAGTTTGTAACTAGACAAATTTAGGTTGGAAATAATGTGTACATTAACTGAGTGAGTAGTTAAGCAGTGAAGTAATCTAGCAAGGATCATGGTGGATTTTCCATCTCCAGTAAATGTTAAACCCAAATTGGATAGTTTTCTACAAGATGTGTTTCTACAAGATGTATTTTGGGGCTGTTCAATAGCCTGTCTACTACAGAAGGTCAGACTAAATGACCACAGTCGTCTCTTCTGGCACTGGAATCACTGAACCCTTGTGATCCAAAGCCCAAGACTATCAAGAAAGTACCCACAGTCTGTCTTGCCTAGCTTCTAAATCCTTCCACTTTCCCTGATGTGTTATGTGGATAAAGGTAATTCAGTAAATGCTTTCCATTGACTTATTTAACTCTTGACTCTATAAAACCTGGGACTGGCCCTTTCTTCAGTGTTTTTCTACGCTACTTACAAAACTTACACAATAAAACTGCAGCACCTTTTCAGACACCCTGTATCTATGTTAAATTCAAATAATTTAGAAATCCTCCAAAATTAATATGTTAAACAAGGGATAAGGACTCATGCACCTTTGTCCCTAAATGCACTCTCTCTTTGCCATGACTGTAATGGAAAGCAATACAAAACTTGATGGCTGTCTTGCCTGATTTCATACATGCTACATATAACATTGTTCACAGTAGCTCATTTTCCCACAAAAGCAAAAGTAGGATATAGTCATTCCCTTTAGACTCTGTTTGCTAGGATTGGAGCCAATTCTTAGAAACTTCCTGAGGCAACTCCTCTGGAATTGACCTGGCATACAGCCACCAAACACATCTGGTGCTCCAATGTCTCCTTGTTCAACTTATCACTGATGTAAAAACAGTTAATCATGGCTTGGTACACAGGGCATTTTGTTCAATAAGGGACTCTGGGAAGCAACACTGCCAGCATCAGGGTAAGTTCCTTGCCAGTGTTTAGCACCAAATAAATGGTGTAATTTTATTGCTGTCATATAGCTTCATTTTATTTTTCAAATACACAACCTGGGGGTGCCTTGTTAGCATATGTTAGATACACCGCTTTTCTTGTCTTAGAAAGAATTTCATTTGGCAGCCTGTCTAGAGTTTCCTTTAAACACTCCTGAATGAAAGCTTTACTGGACGGGACTTGTGCCAAGGAGGAAATTCATCTTGTCTCCACTTCTCATGACAGTGTTTTCAGCAAGGTATTCACATGACAAACATTGCTGCATCCTTTATAAAAAGTGACCATAGAAGGTCAGTCCTCTCCTCTGGTGTCTGTTCAATTTTACATTATTTAGCTAGTACTTATCCATGGTTAATGATGCAGAATAGCAAAGTTGGAACTTGTGGAGAATGGGGGAGGAAAGCATATTTGTAAAGATTTTGAAAATATTTTCATGATGAAGATTTGTTTTGAAAAATGTGAGAGTTATTTTTTCTTTTTTCTCCTTTCTCCTTATTGTCCCTACTTTTCCTCCCCTTTCTTCTCTTTCCATTTTGCCATTGCAAAACAGGGGAAATAAAGGGAAACCCACACCAAAAATGGGTCCCCTGAATTTCTATTTGAAAAACAACAATGTAAAACAACAAACATTTCTCATAAAATACATATTCTTGTTAGCAAAGTTAATATTGACTTTTCATATGAATATGACCAATCTGCACTACTGTGCTATATAGAAGGTGCTTGAAGCTGACAGGAAAGTGCTTTTCCATCAACAGAATTACTCCACATCAATGAGGTTACTAGACAGTAGATGGGGGGTGGAGGGAAGGGAAGCTTTTTCACACCCCACGGTGATGTAAGAGACATCGACTTAAGCAGCAGTGTAGACAAGTAAGCATTTCAATTGAGTAAAAAGATGCCATTTATAGAGCTTACATTTTCATATGCCCACACCACTAACTGTTGCTGTTAATTGACATATGGCCCTCTGGTGTGTGAAATAGCCTCTCAATATTACATAAATCTCATTGATCTCAACATTTCAGAGAAAAACACCTAGAATTCCTTCAGGATTTTGATAGGAATAGTATTTTTGGATTAAAGATTGCATTATTGGCTCTTTATAATAATAAATAGAGATGAAGAATTTTTAAAATACTTACAAATAGAAATAGTATCGAGCCAAAACATTTGGATACAGATTCAGAAGCACACTTTCTCAAAGTTCAGGATATTGGGATCTATGATTTTATTTTAAGACCATCTTTACCTGTAAATATACACAATAATTTTACTATACTTTAGGGCTAGATTGAAAATCTTACATTTGGTGTCTGTAAATCTTGTTGGCTGTCTCCACACACATACAGCAGGACACTGGACTACCATAAAACACACTTAAACTCCAATTTCCCTGCTTTTCTTTCTGTCCTCTTCCTCATCCTCTTCCTCATCCTCTTCCTCATGCTCTTCCAATCATCTCTCTTCCTCTTTTAGTGGCTAACTCCCTCTGAGTCAATGTTCCCTTGAGATTCAAATCAATCTGATTATAGCTTATCTATACATCATGAGTCTGTTGTTAAACATATGAATTCACTTTAACATGGTGTTTTATTTCCATACTTTTCTCCAATAGCCTTTTCAGACTTTTATTACTGCTAGTAAATACAGGACTAAATGTAACTCCTATCTGTGCTATGAGGCAAGGGATGAGAAGATGCATGTCAGGTGTAGAGGAATGACAGAAGGGATGCCAGCTCCACAGCAATCCCTTGCTCCTTCATTGACACAGCAGAAGCATCTTTATTTACAATTATAGGTGTATCACAAGGACTACGTCTACACTGCAGGCATCTTGCGCAAGAACTGTTTTGTGCAAGAGTTTTTGCGCAAAAATTCTTGCTTAAGTGCGTGTTCACACTGCCATGTGCTTTTGTTCAAGAGACGTGCTTTTGCGCAAGAGTGTCCATGGCAGAGTGGAGCTCTTTTGCAAGAGGGCTCATTCCTTGTGGGGAGAGGAATAACTCTTGCGCAAGAAGCCCTCTGTTCTGATGCTTTACTGTAAATTTACTTACACAAGAATGCGCGTGCAGTGTAGACACTATAAGTTTTTGCGCAAGAACAACTGTTCTTGCGCAAGACGCCTGCAGTGTAGACGTAGCTAAGTGTAGACGTATCACAACACAATTGTTGAAGGCAGGCAGTGCAGAGGTATAGGGCTTCTACACAGAAAGCCCTGGCCTGTGTGGGATTCAGGGACATACCTTCCTTTCCCACATGGCAGCGGGAGAAGATACTCTTCCTTTGAGGGAATCATCAGACAGATCCTCTAGAATCTAAACTGTTGAGGTTTCCTTAATACACATACAAGAAAATAGGACAGGACCAAATTACCCTCTATCTGATTAAACAATTTTATCTTCACTTTATGATCCACATCTCCATCTATATATATTCAGTTATTTGTACTGAATTAATGACTTATTGTAATATCACACTATATATTCTTGTTTGGCATTAATAGATTCTTGCTTACATATTGGAAATTGAAAAGTTTGATTTCAGAGCAGAGTTTTTAATTGTATGCTCTGGACCTCACTTTCATGTTATTATTGACCATATGTGTATTGCTTTCTTCTTTTTCTAGGCTTGTACCCACGGATAAATGTGACTATGTGGCTGGCATGACAGGAGTACATTCATGAGCAGAAGGCAATGTATAAAGAACCTGTCTTTCCACCCAAGTCAGAGGAGAGCTTTCAGAAGGCATCACTTCATGGGTGCTCACAGATGAAAGCTGATTAGCTTGTATTTGCATACTTGACTCTAAATGGAATGGATTCCACCATTTCTGACTACAACTTTCTGTGACTAAATGGATGAATTTCTGCCTTTATATAAAATTAGGGACCTGATTTTATTAGAAGTACCAACAGTGAATATTAATATTATAATAGCACTCATAGGCCCCAATCAAGACTGGCACCCCATTGAGCTAGGTGATGCATAAATACAGAAAGGAGACAATCCCTGCTCCAAAGGTTTGGCAGCCTGAAAGACGCTACATCAATGTGGGATGGGGCTATAAGACACAAGCAATTGAATACAGTGAAAAGCTGCATCTGCTTGGGTAGATCCATGTTATATGTTCATTCAACACATTCTGAACTGCCAATTGGTTTCATCAAGGAGTTCTGCACGTAGAAGGCTTGAGGCAATGGGCCCTAAATTGGTCTGTATCTAGAATCTAGTCTGTATGTCAGGGATGGTACTTGGTCCTGCTGTAAAGGCAGTAGACTGCTCTTAATGACCTTTCAAGGTCCCTTCCACTTCTATGACATAGGTGTATCTTTTCCATTTGATAGAAAAAACCCATTGTCACTATTTTGTCATGCTTAGCTTTCCCAGGCTGCACAAAGATATTCCACCTGCCAAAGAAAGGGCCTGATCTTGCAAGCTGCTGAGCACTTCCTGTGATATCAGGGCCTTCACAGCTATCACTGAGGCTAATGGCAGAGGATGCTAATTAGCAGCATCTTGCAAGACTGAACCAATTGTTTCCACATACTAGAAACATCACACTTAAGTATGTCAAATGTGAGTGACACTCTCCCTACTAGCCATCCTCCTCAGCCACATATATGCTGGAAGAAATGATGTCTTGTTAGAGATGTGAACCAGACTGGAGCCTTGGTTGGATGTAGGTTGGGTACTTTTCAAGATTTTGAGCCTCATCCAGTGCCCAGCATATGTACTGGTAGTTCCTAGAGAGAAGAAAAACATTTTTCAGTATGATATCCCCATAGAATGAAAAGACCTAATTGCTATAGATGCTTAGAAGGAACTGGATTGAGAAAGTGCAGCTATGTGCTACTCTTATCACAGGAGAACCATTGGGCAGACACTGTCTACAATTCCCCCAGAGCACCTGAGCACCAATAGAATGAGGCTGTGTAGTGCTGAGGCAATCCTTTACAAAAGGGGCCATTCTTCCCCTTTTTGCCCAGCTAGCACCATGCTTCCCTGCTCCAGTATTGCTCAGTTACGTCTAGTGGTAGAATTTTTTCAATAGCAGACCCAAACGCCTCTCCCACAGCATAAGATCCAGATAGAGCTCATGCTGATGCTCAGAAGTGTGCATTACTCCACTACACAATTGTGTACTAAAGCACAATGCAGCCCCCATCACAGATGATATTTGCTTTTACGTGTGTTCAAAATGCTGTGTTTTCTTTGTTTAATTGGATAAAGAATGTGCAAATCCAGTCTGCTACCTTAAAATGAGCACAGCTTGAAAAATCATGGAAAGACCTCAAGAAAAAAACAAAGGGAATTATTTTTAGAACACTGCAGAATGGTTTATAAGAACTGCATACAGCTTCTTTTAGTAAATGTAGTAATAAAGGTTCATTGATTAAAAGAAATTGGCTCTATTGCTCATAATAGCATCTCATTGATTGAAAAGCATTGCCTATAATGGTTTCCTTCAAAGCACCATCTGTTATGTATTAACCTTTCAGCCTTCAGAATCATGGGATATGAATTTCTTGCTCAAACTACTGGTCAGATGACCCATCCATGACATTTAATAAATTGCACCTACTGCACATAGATTCAGGATTTCATAAAAACAGGGAGAGACGCATTATGAAAGCGGCAGATTTTTCATGACGTATAGTTCAATTGAATCCTTTATGTTAAAATACAAAATCAGCAAGCCTAAGGGCGAAGTTCAGCCTCATTAAAGCTACCAATCAAATATTAATCAGTCAGACCTTAATGGCAAATAGTGATGCCGTGATTCAGCTTTCAATCTAGCAGGTCTAGTATTTCAGGCAAAAATAGATATACACAAGACAATTTCTAATATCATCTTTGTGCAATTTAAAATGGCTCATTTATCTATTAAGATATATATGCATCTTTCTATACACATACAAAGAAGTTCATTTTTCATATAACATGTTTCCTGTGTTCTTAAGAATAGCTATAGTGGTTTATTAATTATTGTTGTTAGGTGACAAGAATATTCCTTATAAAATCACTGTAAACAATTGTCTGGTCTGTTTTATTGAAAAAAATACTTTTTTACTTTTTTTTTACTTTTAATTTGTTATAAAAATTCCTTGCTCATTTTAGATTTGCTTCTAATCTAGTTTCAGCAGAAAAAATTATGGGGTGGAGTGAGCTTTAGAAATTAAAATTTAATTTATTTTCTTTTTTATGAATCATCATTCAAAAGGGCAAACTGCACTTGAAAAAGTGCATCTCTGTCACTATCCAGTGCATTAACTAATATACTAATCTTGACCAGAGAATTAATGAACCTATGATTAAAAATAAAATGGATTTCAAAAGTCCTTAGAGGTTTGCTGGGGATTCCAGTTCAATATATCTTAGTCAGGACTTAGTAGCTTCTTGCATTAATAGAATCAAACTGTATCTTGATAGGTTTTAATTAGTTCACAGGGTTAGTGATGGCTCCTGCTCATAATGGGGATATGAGTGGTTCAGGAAAGAAAACCTCTCAGATAATCAAACATTGTACATTTAATAGAGGAATCTGTTGAAGTGCCAGGATAATGGCTTCTGATGAAGAAGGTGGGCAGGGTGAGAAGCAGGAATGAGGAAGAAAAGAGACATACGTGTAGGCTACGTCTAGACTGGCCCCTAATTCCGGAAAAGTCATGCAAAGCAGGTAAGTCAGAATAGGGAAATCCGCGGGGGATTTAAATATCCCCCGCGGGATTTAAATAAACATGTCCGCTGCTTTTTTTCCGGCTTCCTACTTCAAGTAGGAATAAGAGATCCTCCAGAAAAGGGCTTTATTCCGGAGGATCGCGCCAGTCTAGACGCTTCTTTCCGGCTTTTCCCCAAGCCGGAAAAAAAGCGGCGGACATGTTTATTTAAATCCCGCGGCGGATATTTAAATCCCCCGCGGATTTCCCTATTCTGACTTACCTGCTTTGCATGACTTTTCCGGAATTAGGGGCCAGTCTAGTTGTAGCCAAAGAGAAAAACCTAGAAAGAAAGGGGAACAGAGACGGATGAACAGAGAGCAGTAGGAGCAGATAGGGATGCCAATGATGGAAATCATGCATTTGATGTTTGTTATTACTACTTCAAGTCAGAGGGTGAGACAGGACCCCCACCACCTCTAGATGCAGCACCACTGGGAGCAGAAACAAGGAAGTATATGCAATATTAGCAAGAACTGAGCAAAGCCTATTGTGAGCTAGATTATCTCTGTGCATAACTTACATATCTTATAGGCTATATAGGAATGACTAATATTCTGCACCAAAAATCATGGTGTCCTTCAAATGAGAAAGTTGCCAGGTTAGGAAGTTCGATTTGGCAAATGGACTCCAGGACTTGAAAAGTCTGTTCCAGTCTTAAACGGTAAGGCTACATCTACACTGCAGGCTTCTTGAGCAAGAATTGTTTTGCGCAAAAGTTCTTGCACAAGAGCACATCCACACTGCCATGTGCTTTTGAGCAAGAGCGTCCATGGCAGTGTGGACACTCTCTTGCTCAAGAAAGCTCTGATAGCCATTTTAGCCATAGGGGTTTCTTGCACAAGAAACCCCTGTTGACCGTCCATATTGCCTTCTTGCTCAACATCTCTTGCACAAGAGGGCTTATTCCTCATGGGGAGAGGAATAACTCTTCTGCAAGAAGCCCTCTTTTCTGTTGCTTTACTGTAAATTTACTTGTGCAAGAACACGCGTGCAGTGTAGATGCTCTGCAAGTTTTTGCGCAAGAACGGCTTTTCTTATGCAAAAAGCCTGCAGTAGAGACATAGCCTAAGAGACCTTAAAACAGTTCAGCTCCTGCAACAGAAGCTTAGGGCTCAGTTTCCATCTAACCAATGAGAGTGCGGGGGACTGAGTACCTTGGGAAATCTGGTCACTACCCAGGAGTGCCTAAATGGGAGCTGATGTCATCTGGCAATTTATTAAGGGGTGTAAAAGGCTGGTTGCTGAGTTCTTTTGAATTCTGACCCACTGGGCCCATATAAGCCTCATGGAAGGCAGCGAGGCTGCTTGTGTGAGTATAATAGTACTTGCCATAAACCCGGTAGGCAGAGGCGGGTTCAAGGACATTACTAACATCTTACCTATGAGCTCAGCTCATTGCAATACCCCTTTCCTTCTGAAAAAGCATGACTGAGCTGCTCAGTGCTTAATTTGTAATGGAAGACGTGCCAGGGCTCAAGCAATTATTCTACTTTCATAACTGACCTGGCAATCCCAGAGGTACCAAGGTTATGAACTGCAGAGCCTTGAAGTGCCAGGGCTCACTTCTGTCCAGCCCTGGCACAAATTAAGCATTAGAGTTGAAAGAACACCGTATACAACAGCCTTGTGAAAGTCTGCCCCTGATTTATTAACACTCCCTTAACAGTAACCACCTTTATTACACTTCCTGCATCAGGCAGCAGCACACTTTCAGCATATATTCCAAACAGCTGATAGGGGATCAGTCTGGGAACAGTGCGCCATATTAAATGAGCTAACATATAGCACAGTGAGAGCAGCTGGAGAAATGACTTATATTGCTCCAACATGAAAATCTGTGATTGAGTTGACTGTACATCATCAAAATGGAACTTCAAAGCTTTAGAACCCAAAGGTCAACAGTGGGCATCCTGTGACAATTTGGATGTAAGACAAGCATCACTGGGTCACAGAGAATAATCTCAGCACAAAAGTGATCCTGTAATGGTGTAGAGCCAACAAGGAGACTTACATCCCACATGCCTCCCAGTTGTCAGCTTCACAAAATGAAAGTGGTGAGGCTACTGGAGGAGGCCTGGCTAGAAACCTCAACAGTTTTTTCAACTCCCTGTGGCTGTGTAGGACAGAACAGATTCTCACTTAAAATGAGCATTTGCACAGAAGCACCAGGTTTTAAGCTGCCTTTGCACCACACTTCATGACTTATGTTCTGTGTATTATGGCTACGTTTAAATATCTCACCCACAGACTCCAAAATGAGAGAATATTTAAACATGCATTTGGTCAGCATTTCTTTCTCTACTGTGACCAACACTAAGGGTGTGTCTAGACTACATGCCTCCTTCGACGGAGGCATGTAGATTAGCCAGATCGGAAGAGGGAAATGAAGCCGCGATTAAAATAATCGCGGCTTCATTTAAATTTAAATGGCTGCCCCGATCTGCCGATCAGCTGTTTGTCGGCAGATCGGGGGAGTCTGGACGCGATGCCCCGACAAAGAAGCCTTTCTTCATCGACACAGGTAAGCCTCGTGAAACCAGGCTTACCTGTGTCGATGAAGAAAGGCTTCTTTGTCGGGGCATCGCGTCCAGACTCCCCCGATCTGCCGACAAACAGCTGATCGGCAGATCGGGGCAGCCATTTAAATTTAAATGAAGCCGCGATTATTTTAATCGCGGCTTCATTTCCCTCTTCCGATCTGGCTAATCTACATGCCTCCGTCGAAGGAGGCATGTAGTCTAGACACACCCTAAGTCCTGCAGATCTGCATTTTACTTCCAGCAGTTGGTGCTAGATGAACAACACAGAAAGCGTTTCCTGCTTGCTCTGCATTCTTAAAGATTTTTATGATGTTTTCATGGGAAAATATAGAAACTTTGAAAGCAGTTCTTTGCAGGTAAGTAACGAAAAGCTGATTTCCAAATACTGAATGTAAAATATTTAGACTGTTACAAACCCTACAGTTTAGAATATAGACTATGGGTTAATCTCACTTGTGCAGGAGACAGAACTTTCCCTGGAGTGAAAAGCAACATTTCTGGATCTCTGTGCTGGCTTACCCACCAATGCAGGAACATCAGTATGAGAGCTGTTTAGGCAAAGGGAAGAGTGATAGTTATGCTCAGGAAGCTAGCAATGCCAGACTGCCGACAGTCAGTAGGCAATCAGTTTGGAATTAGCAATCCACATTGCAGGCTGTTGTCATCCAACTGTGGAAGACGATTAAGCATGCCCTGCTGCATAGGACTGTAACTCTCAGCAATGTGCAAGAAATAGTGGATGGATTTGTCGCAGTGGGATTCTTGGACTGTGGTGGAGCAATAGACAGGACGCACATCCCTATCTGGTATCAAAGTTGCAAGCGGGAACATTCTTCCCTGGGCAGTACATTCACACTGGCAATATTGAAATGCCAAGAGTGATTCCTAGGGACTCAGCCTACTCTGCCCTCTAGAAGCTATGCTCTGACCACCTCAGCAGGACCAAGGAAAGATTCATCTACTAACTGACCACGTGGAGGATGAGTGTTCAATGTGGATTTTGTAGACTCAAAGCTTGCTGGAGGTGCTTAAAGACTAGATTGGATCTCAGTGAGGCAAACATTCCTACTATGATTGTTGCATGTTGTATAGCACATAGTATTTGTGACGAGAAAAAAAAAAGCTACTGTCAGGGTAGAGGGGTGAGGTGGTTCAGCTGTCTGATGATTTTGAACAGTAAGGCAAAGTGCTATTAGGTCAGCCAACTGTTGTGTGATACTGTTGAGAGAGGTTTAAAAGATTATTTTAAGTTGCTGTGTCATTTGTATCTCCCTCTTTGTCCCTCCTTTTCTCTTACTCACAGTGCACTGCAGGGGTTTCCAATACTGGTTCTCATAAATTGTTCACACTGAATTCAGCATGCTGGAACATTCCCAGTCAAAGATTTCATGGGGACTATTATAGAAGCTGCAGGACTGTTGAGCAGCTCCAGATTTGTTGATTTCCTCTCCCACCTTTAGATATAATGGCCAAAGTTCCCTGGCTTTTACATGGCATTGCTGTTCATCCTTTTCATACCTGAGGTTTAGCATCATCTGAGAAATCTGCACATAAATATCTACATTCCTTCTGCTGCTCTTACAAGTAGAGGAGATCCATGACTTCTATCCTATCCAGGAAGGGGCACTCTATGTGTAGCTCCATGTCCATGGTGAGCCAACATGAACAGTTTCTAGGACAGAGGCATTGTGGGAAAGCTGTTAGGTTCAAAGGTAGTGCAGGTTCTATACTAGTACTATGTCAAATGAACTAGTCAACTCCATCTCTGTGTTGTTTGGGGATGTGGTATTATTAACCTTTTCCAATTGGTCAAGAACATTTCTGAAGCATGGACACCAGAACTGGACCCAATGTTTCAATGACTGTCTTATTAATGCCTTTTACAGGCAACCCCCTACTACGATCTCCTGCATTTATGATCTTTTTTTCATGTGAGATAGCGCCTAAACCCCCTCAATTTACATCTGCAGCTCGCATTTATGATGGTGTATGATGCAAACTCCACGCGTCATCCCAAAACAGAAAATGCACAAGGTCTGGCAGACTTGCCAGTCTGCAGTTGCTGCGTGAACTCTGCCACATTGGTCTTCACTTTTTAGTCATTTTTGTGCATTATTTGAACTATTTAGTTTAGTTTTCCTCCATTTCCATAGTCAATTTTGGTATTTTTAGGGTATGAAATGGGTTTTTAGGAATGGAACTGCCATTTATAACATCTAAGTGTCTATGGGAAATACGGGTTCGACTTTCGACGGCTTGACTTACGATGGTTCTCCAGGAACCAATTAGGTCCTAAATGCAGGGGGTGCCTGTAATGTTGTTCAATGCTCTTCTGGAAAGTGTTCAGGTACTATGGTTATAGGAGCAGTATAAGAATCTGAACAGAGTAAGTGAAATTAAACTTATAAAGAAGGTCAGCACAAGGCTGACATAGTATTTAAATCCCACGTAAGTACTCAAAATAGATATTAACTGGGATGCTGATTTGAGGCTCTTGATTTACTCTATTAAATTTTATTAATATTTTAAAAGAATGCTACAGTTTGATCAGAAATGGTGAATGAATACCACAAAGTTTTGAGAACTAAACTTGATGAGTGAGTCATCTCCATATTTTTAATTGAATGAGTGCCAGACTTAGGGTATGTCTAGACTACCGTGTTTTGTCGACGGAAGTTTTGTCGACAGATACTGTCGACAAAACTTCCGTCGACAAAGAGCGTCCAGACACATTGAGTTCTGTCGACAAAGCAAGCTGCTTTGTCGACAGAACTCCGTAGTCTGGTCGCAGTGTTACAGGCAATAACACCTTCTGTCGACAGAGTTCTGTCGACAGAAGGTGTTATGCCTCGTAAAATGAGGTATACCAGCGTCGACAAAACTGCTGAGTTCTGTCGACGTTATGTCGACAGAACTCAGCGGTAGTGTAGACGCTGGTATAGTTTTGTCGACAAAAGTCCACTTTTGTCGACAAAACTAGGTAGTCTAGACACACCCTTAGTGTGTGAAAGAAGGAGGCAGATGGGGCAGCAAAATAATTTTGCTGGCTCACATTGTTGAGAATGAAAGCTGAGATGCATATAGAAAAATGGCTCCAGTGAAAAATGAAATTTGAGAAGAAAGTTACAATGTGAAATAGGATTTTTTCTTCTTTAAATGTGTTCATACATGCACAATGTTATAGGAGAGTCATCTACTAAATGCACATTTGTTTACCTAGAAGAAACTTTCTTTTAAAAAAAGAGGAAAAAGCTCATAAACATTTTCATCTCATGCTCAGTAATAAATCACCTAAGTATGACTGAAAATGCTTAATCTTTATTTGCAACTGTGGGTAGTAACTTGAACATCCATAGATCTTCTCAAAGCAAGAACTGCTTCAGGCTTCCTGCAAGTTATGCCTGTTGATCTGGGGAACTAATCTTCTGCTTCTGCATCCTTCTTTAACTTTTTATTCACTTTTTAAAATAAGATTTTATGAAATACAGAACAAGACACAGTGGGAATATTTTCACTTATCTCAGACCATGCCAGGCATGCAGCTGTTGTAGATAATTCCCTTTACAATGTTTAAATTTGTTAATACTGATTGAGCAGACTCCTAAACAGAGTTTTTTCTGATTTTTCTTTTCAGAGCTGAAGGCATGTCCTAACTGTTAAGAGGTCTCAGAAGATGGAACCCTTCTACCAAAGTTTTCCATAAGCAGTGAAGTGGAAAGTAGGTGTGAGAAATGTTGAAATAAAAAAAAAATCAGGAAAAAGAAACAGCATGGTTCCACAATTAGAACTGTGAATTAAGTTAGCTCCCCAAGTTGGCTTGTTGTGAGTATCACATGCTGGAGCATGAACTGCCCTCCTTGCTAGCCCAAAACATATTTTGTGTCAAATGCTAGGAACAAAATAATGGTAACAGCTAATGACTGTGCCTAGTTGCAAATCTGTTAGTTATTCCTCTATCAAGTGACAAATACATCTGTTATAGCAGTTTCTTTCTCTCGATACCATTTTATGGGCATCCTGCTGCTCCCAGTGAAGTCAATGGAAGTATTTCCATTTATGTCAATAAGAGCCTGAAGAAGACCTATTTTATCACAGACATCATGGTGTCAATCTTGTTCCCATTGTTGTTAACAGGAAAATTCCCATTGACTTTGAAAGGAGCAGTATCAAGATTCATATTTACATTTTTCAACAAAGGAAGCCCAAACTTGCTGTAGATTTGATAATAAGACTGATAGCACATGCTGATACATTACAAATTACTCTGCTACGTAACTGTGCTTTATATAATTACTTTCCTAGCATTATGACAGCATATATAAAACTTTAAAATAGATTTAATTCACCTTACTGTTTCTAAAATGACAGACATAGGAAGACCCACCAAATTATTATTCCTTACTCTAACTCCATTTTCAGAAAAAAAAATGTTATTACTTAGTCCAAACATATAATGGCCATAAACTGATAAAATTATCCAGAAAAGGCCTTGGAGACAACTGACTATTCCCAGTTTAAATAGCAATATGCTGAGGAATACATTTACATTTTTATTAGCTTAGTTCCACTTTATGTAACCCCTAAAGGGCAATGTTGTTCAATATATCTTGTTGCTGCAAAACAGTGGCTGTTTAGTGTGTTTATTTAAGCAGCTAATGTTCATGGGCTTATCTGCCACTTTAAGACACTAGTGCTGTGGGGTATGTATACACTACCCCGCTAGTTCGAACTAGCGGGGTAATGTAGGCATACCGCACTTGCAAATGAAGCCCGGGATTTGAATTTCCCGGGCTTCATTTACATAAGCCGGGAGCCGCCATTTTAAAATCCCGGCTAGTTCGAACCCTGTGCCGCGCGGCTACACAAGGCACGGAGTAGCTAGTTCGGATTAGGCTTCTAATCCGAACTAGCTGTACTCCTTGTGGAATGATCTGCCATTCCTCGTGGAATGAGGAGTACAGCTAGTTCGGATTAGAAGCCTAATCCGAACTAGCTACTCCGTGCCTTGTGTAGCCGCGCGGCACAGGGTTCGAACTAGCCGGGATTTTAAAATGGCGGCTCCCGGCTTATGCAAATGAAGCCCGGGAAATTCAAATCCCGGGCTTCATTTGCAAGTGCGGTATGCCTACATTATCCTCCTAGTTCGAATTAGGAGGGTAGTGTAGACATACCCGTGGTGAGCTTAATGTAATTTGTTTGTTATTACCAACAGTGAAAAGGGGAATTTTGCAGTTTGTTTTAAAGCCTTGGCTAAAATATTTACAGCTGAAGCCTCTAGTCTCAGCTGGGTTCCATGCGGCTGAGACTCTTGACCCTGCTCTCAACAGAGCAGGAATCTATTGTCATGGGGTTCCCTGCAGGACTGGGGCCTCAGAGACCCCCATTACTGTATAAAATGTAGGTAAAATTACATAATCTCATACATTCAAAGACATGAGTGAAGTTTATGGCCGGGCCATGGTTTCTTTTATCAAGCCAAAAGAGTAACTCAGCCAATGGCAGTTTACAAAATGGGTTTGAAGTTGTATATTTGTCCTGATCCTTGGCTAAGCCATACTCCCTTAGGGTACGTCTACACTTGCTCCCTAGTTGGAGCTAGGGATGCAAATATAGCTGACCGAGATTGCTAATGAAGCGAGGATTTAAATATCCCACACTTCATTAGCATAATCTCGCCCGCGTTACTCCACTCAACAGCTCATTCAAACCAGGAAGTGCGCTCAGGGATGCGTTAGTTCGAACCAAACCCCTTGGTTCAAACTAACGTTACTCCTCATTTTTTGTCCCTGAGCCCTGTAGGACCCCCTAGAAATGCACCTACTCAATGATACAGTTTTAGTCAGGATTCCATTGTCCAAGGCATTATACAAACAAAAATTGTCCCTGTCCCAGAAAGCATATAGTCACCTTTGGATGAGATTCTATAGGACAAACAGTAATTGGATGGCTTTTGGGACAAGATAATACTTGTAATGGGGGGGGGGAGAGGTGTTTGCATAATGAGTATGTAGTCAATGTACAATTAAATGATGGACAAATTTCCACCACTCTATACCAGAAGCCTACCAACCGCTACACTTATCGTCATGCTTCCAGCTTCCATCCCAGACACATTTCTCAATCTATTGTATAAAGCCAAGTCCTAAAACACAACTGGATTTGCTCCAATCTCACAAACAGAGACAAATACCTACAGGATCTATATAGAGCATTCCTAAAATTGAAATACCCACCTGAAGAAGTGCAAAAACAGATTGAAAGAGCCAAAAAAGTACCCAGACATGAATTACTTCAAGACAGACCCAAAAAAAGAAAACAACAGTATTCCACTTATTGCCTACAGTCCATAACTTAAACCCCTCCAAAGCATTATCCACAATCTACAACCTATCTTGGAAAATGACCCTCACTCTCAGAGGCCTTGGGGGAAAGGCTTATTCTTGCTTACAGACAACGCTCCAACCTGAAACAATTTTTTTCCTTTAACCATGCCACACAGCTACATCATAAACATCCAGGAACCCAGCCGTGCAATCAGCCCCATTGCCAATTCTGCCCACATATCTATACAAGCAAATTCATCAGGTATCTAAAAGGGTGTCACAAGAAGGAGGGAGAAAAATTCTTCTCCTTAGTCTCTGAGGACAGGATAAGAAGCAATGAGCTTAAACTGCAGCAAGGTTTAGATTGGACATTCGGAAAAACTTCCTAACTGTCAGGGTGGTTAAACACTGGAATACGTTGCCTAAGGAGGCTGTGGAATCTCCATCTCTGGAGATATTTAAGAGCAGGTTAGATAGACATCTATCAGGGATGGTCTAGACAGTACTGAGTCCTGCCATGAGGGCAGGGGACTGGACTTGATGACCTCTCGAGGTCCCTTCCAGTTCTAGTGTTCTATGATTCTATGATCATTGGAGCCAATCACATAAGCCACCAAATCAGAGGCTCGTTTAACTGCACATCCAGTAACGTGATCTACGGCATCAAATGCCAGCAATGCCCCACTGCAATATATATTGGACAAACTTGACAATCCTTATGGGAAAGAATCAATGGACACAAATCAGATATCCATAAAAGGAACATACAGAAACCTCTTGGTGAACACTTTAATTTGCCTGGTCATTCATTAAGAGATCTTCAAGTTGCTGTTTTTTTACAGACCAATTTCACAAACCAAATACACAGGGAAGGGCTGGAACTACAATTCATTCACAAGTTTAATTCTCATGCTAAGCTAATGGTTTAAATGGAGATACTGGATGGCTGGGACATTAGCATCCAACCAAACAATGAAGGTACTAATGGTTCTTTGTCTCTGTAGATTCTGGTGTTAGTACTCTTCCACTCTAATTGCTAACTAATGGTCCTTATCTGCTTCTTTTAACTATCCAGTTTTGTCTGTTACATACTGCTCAGATTTCCCTTTGATATTTAAATACCCACTGCCTCCTTTTGTTCCCCCCTCCCATTTTTTTCCTCCCCTCTCCTCCTTTCTTCCCTATTTATTTTGGTTCTGGACATACAACACTCTTGTCATCTGAAGAAGTGAACTATGCTCACGAAAGCTCACAACACCATCTACATATTTTGTTAGTCTTTAAAGTGCTACCGCACTATTTGTTGTTTTTTAAGTTTATCCTGTACAGACTAACTAGGCTACCCATCTGAAGCTTTTTTAATATTAATCGGAGTTGCAATTTACCTATAATAATACAGATATTGAAGCAATCAGACTGCTGATTGTAATGTGGTGAATACAGTGCAATGAACTACATAATTCACTTTGTTTGATTAGGGACTCGGAGTAAGCAGACCAAAAAGAGAGAGAGAGAATAGAGATCAGCCCATTCTTTCTGTATAGATGGGGGGGAAAGCTGTTTCTTTAGATTGGAAATAAAGTAAATGTTTCTTGGTTTAGCACAGCTATTGTTGTCTTCTTTTGGCACAAGGAAAGACTATAGTGATTTAAATCTACTAATGGGAATGAGAAGTAGGTACAAGACTTATTGTTTTGTTGTGGCAAAAAATAGTTCTGTTGAAAGAGCTACTCTACATTTAAGCACTTACCAAGGAAAAAAATAATTGAATAAAAGATTAATGTCTTTTGTTCATTACCTAAAAGCATTTATATGTAATTGGTGGGTCAATTATGTAAACATTCTAAGAGCTTGCTGTACATTAATATACCTACTTTTCTTCAGAATCATTTGGCATAAAAATAGATTTAGAAGATGCCTGATATTTTCTCACTGATAATTGTTAACAGATTCATCACATTCCTGCTTTTCCTCCTCCCCACACCTCCTTAAAAGCATTTTGAAATCTCTCTATTCAAATGCAGATTTTGAGTTCTCTCTCAACTTTACATGCATGTTTTTCATTGAATAACTAGGAGAATAATGAAATTTAATCATTTCATGTTTGGGATGTTTTTTAAAAAACTGTTTTCTTCTCTCTAGACATTGCAAAAAAAATGTATTATTTTTCAAGTAGTTTAACTCCAAATAGGGGTCTTGTATACCTTTGAGCAGATGGTTCTGCTCTCCCCCTTGATGTGAGGTCCCCCCTGAAATTCATGCAATCTTCTCTGCTCCTCAGAAACAATCCAGGGACTACATTTTAAACCTGGATGCTTAAATATTTTGACACCTAAGAGATGCTATAGGCATCTCTCTTCCATAGCATTCCTATGCACAAGATAGCTGTGATAGTATAGGAAAAGATTACTATGTGATCATAACCCTGCTCCCCACTTATCCGTACTGTTTTTTCCCAAAAGTGTAGAAAAGGTTGCTAATAAAAAACTTCCTTGCAGAGGGGTTAGATGTCTAGGTTTTTGTGGGATTCACACAGAGTTGCCAGAACAATAGCCCTATTACTTTTAAAAGTGGAAGAACTATGCCCTTCTACATATTACTGGACACAAGAATCAGCCACAAGGTGACAGCAGGGGTTGGAGAGGAGTAAGAAGGGGGTGGAGTTTTAGAAGCAAGAGGCAGTGCAGAGGTGGGGCCTCAGGGGAAAGGGTGGTTTGAGAGCAGCAGATGAGGGAGGAGGAGGCAGTGCAGAATGAAGGGATGTGGCAGGGCCTCAAGGAACAGGAACAATGCGAAAGCTTGGGGAAAAGAAAGGGTGGCACAGGAGCAGAGTCTCAGGGGGAAATGGAAATGGGAACACAGTTCAAGCACAGGTGCTTCCCCATTCAGGTTTAGGAAGCTTTCACTGCTCTTGGACTCATGCCACTGTAAGGGTATGTCTAGACTACAGAGTTTTTTTCGAAAAAACTGCGTCCAGACTACAGTCACACTCTTTCTAAAGTAAATCAAAAGAACACGGCACTTCTTTGGAAACTGGTAAATCTCTTTTTACGAGGAAGAACGCCTTTTTCAAAAGAGCTTTTTGTAAAAAAGGTGTATGTGAGGGAGGCAGTTTTTTTGGGAAAAAAAAAGCCTGCCAGAAGTGGTTCTGGGTGCCCTTTTTGTGAGAGAGTGTCCTAGCAGTCTGGATGCTCGCTTTCAAAAGACCTTTTTTTGAAAAAGCTCCTTTCAAAAGAAGCTTGTAGTCTAGACGTACCTTAATACATATCTCACTTCAATTTTTTGTGGTAAATCTCCCCTCATGATAGCCTCCACTCTGTAGGCAAAAACATGTAGAGTTTAATCATGCTGATAGTAGGGGAAACACAACCCGGAACAGCTCCAGTCATGGCTTTTCAGGCAACTCCCTGCCCCGGGAAGCACTGCCCACCACAGGGAGAGGCCCTGGCTGCATTTTGTGAACAAACCACTCTCCCTCCCCCTGCCCTTGGATACATGTTGCCTCTGGGACACATATTAGAAAATTTCTAGTGTGTATTAGGTAGGACTACATGGACCAATTAATGAGCAGTGAAGTTTAGGAACCATACCACCACAACGCACATTACCTTCTGTATAGATAAGCTTCAGGTCTTATAACAAATTGTTTAGATAAGTTCAGTACTCATACATTCACAGGACATTGGGTTATGGACAGCAAGGTAGGTTATGGCATATAGACTGAAACTTTTTAGTTGTAAGGATAAAGTTTACAAGTTCTATATAAGAGTGTCTGCTACATTGGCTTAGACCCAACAATATGTAGACAACTTATTTATCTGCTGGCTACAATGTCTAAGTTTTGACATATTTTGCTTGTATAGTTCAGAGAATGATTTAAAGTACTTTTTTGCTTTAGAAGCTGCATTTGGAGTTCTAGAAAGGCCTCACAAAGACCATATTGCCTTTGCCGATTAAAGTTTTTCTATGTGCTAATATTATGAAGAAGGGAGAAATAGGCAAACACTATTCTGAATAAATCATTACAATTCCAAAAGCAGATTGGGCAGTGCAGGCAACCAGAAAAGACATTTTCATCTTTTTAATAGATTGGTCCATCACAGAAAATTTCAACAGTAAATTCATGCAGCTTCTAATCATCTAACATAATTGGTCAAATTCTTCCATGTTGTGAAAAAGTCATTTCTTTTTATTCCATAGAAGAGTTATACCACAAAGAAATACATAATATTTAGTCTATTAGTAGGGTGACAATATCTAATTCTCTATTTTAGTCAGAACCCATTTTCACCTCTGACAGTCTAAAATATGTTTTACAACCCAAGCAGATTTCGGAAGACTAATTCATTTAGATGTTCAAGTCAGCTGCTTTTAATTATACTGGTAAACAGTAGATGCTCAGTTTATTTCAACTGCAATTATAAGATTAAAATCTGCTGATCCTTACTGTTGGCTGCACTATTCCTAAGGGGAAAAGTGGTTTTTCCACACTCCCTGTCAAGAATCCAAATGTGCATCCAATGGTAGAACAGTGTCCTTCAAGCACTGAATAGGTTTATTCTTCTCATAGCCATCTGACTGTCATTACGTGGCATAGCTTCAACCTTTAACAATAGCGGTGTCTGCTTATGAGATACTTGTATTAAGAAGTTTGGCCTTGAACTTGTTATTGCTGTATCACTGCAATAGCATATCATTGTACAAGCAATAAACCTGAGAGGACTATGGGAAACTTACTTGAACTTTATATTTTGCCATTAAGTTAAGTATTTTGTCTCCAATAACTTAGAAGAAATATTTTACGGTTTCTTTAGCCTAGGAAACTTCCTTGTTTTTCTTCATAAAAGAAACATGGATGATTCAAGCCACCAGGTGATATTTACTAACAAGGGTTCTGAAGGGAAAGACTGAAGTACAGAGAATATACAGGCAGAACTCAGGGGCAGTAGGGATGCATGCAGAGAAGGGCAAAGACAGCCTAAGAAGCATTTTTAGTACTAAAGCATATACAGGCAGTCCCCGGGTTAAGTACAAGATAGGGACTATAGGTTTATTCTTAAGTTGAATTTGTATGTAAGTTGGAACTGGCTCCAGATTCAGCCGCTGCTGCTGAAACTGACCAGGGGCTGACTACAGGAAGCTGGAGGCAGAATTGCTCTGCCCCCAGCTTCCTGGAATCAGCCACTGATCAGTTTCAACAGCAGCTGAATCTTGAGCCTGGGACAGAACAGCTGGGCTGCCAGGTAGGTCCCTGCAGGACCAACCCGGCAGCACCCCAGCTGCTCTACCCCAGGGTCCACAACAAAAGCCTGGTCTGCTGGGGGGGGGGGCACACTAGCTGCTCCCCGCCCCCCCAGCAGACCAGGGACACCTGGAGCAAAGCCGCAGCGGCGGCGGGGTGCTGCGCCTCCCCGGCTTTGCCAGAGCAAAGCCTCAGAGGCGCGGGACCCCTCCGCCTCCCCGGCTTTGCTCCAGGTGTCCCTGGTCTGCTGGAGACAGTCCTCAGCAGACCAGGGGCACCCGGAGCAGCTTTTCTCGCCCCGGAGGTCGAGGTGGTGGGACCGCTGCGCTCTGGGCGGTCCCGCTGCCTGCGAGCTCTGGGGTGAGAAAGCCCCATTCGTAAGTGCGGATCTGACATAAGTCGGATCCGCGTAAGTTGGGGACTGCCTGTACTCCTCCAGCATCTAGGGCTGAACCTAGGGTTCCTAAGTTTCAACAGGCCCACTGACTGGGGACGGGGACAATTGCCCTGAGTCAGCAATTCAAAGGGGCCTACTATTCCCAACCACCATTGCCGCTGGTACTGTGTCAATGGCAGCATCTGGAACCTCAGGCTATTTAAATCACTGCTGTAGTCCTGTGTGTTGTTCTCCAGGTGGTACTGATGGCTGCCAGGGAGAGGATAGTCCCTGTCCCACCCCTTCTGCCTGGTATGCCACTCTTGCTGGGGAGGCGGAGACAGGTCCACCCCCACCTTTCAAGTCTGTTGCCCCCTCTCCCCGAGTCTCACTATTCCTGTTTTGGCTTGCAAATAGCTATAAAACCGAAATAGGAAAATGTGCATATCATCCCCTTCTATTGACTAGTCCATATATAAAATAGCAGTCTACCTCTGTTTAAGAAATATACATGATGTGATTTCCAGAAGTATCGAACACCCAAAAATTCCAGTAATTTCAATTAGAGTTATGGGCATTTTCCCCATTTGTGCTAGTGAGATCTGGGGGTATAATTTCTTACTAAGACTGGATCTTGCAAATGCTTAGACATACAAGTAGCCCCATGGAATACCTAAGCTACACAAATACGCCAAAGGGTTGAAATAATTTATCTTATAGACCCTTCAAGTTCCAATGTATTCATACCTTTCTGCACAGCAAGTGGAACCTCTCTTTCCTCCTTGGGTTACTCAGGAGCAGGCAATGCTCACCGGTGTGCCAGGGCATCTGATGTTTTTAACATTAGAGAAGATCCTGAGTATCCCAGTGGGGATGTTGGATAGTAGGGATCCCCTATTCACTCCTTTTCTGCAGTCCATGGCTTCTAAAGGAATATTAAATGGTGGTGCCGCCACCTGGCTGGCCCTGTACCCACTTAATGGTGTGCCTTGGGAACCTCCAGGAATAAACTTATTCCTGTAATAATCTGGATCTAACTCCAAAACAATAATTAAAAATAATATACATCTAATTGATTAAATTAGAATTAACACACCTTTACTTAGCAACTTAAAGAAACAGGTTTTAACAGACTAAAATTGAATGAAAACAATTAGCAAAGTACACAGAAATAAATTAAACTTGTTTAACAGGCATTTACACTGCCACTATTTATCTCACCCTGGCGTGTGCAGTCCTCTAGATCTCAGAGTCCCAAATACTTGCTTGCATAGGCATACTTGAAGATCTGCAGCTGGAGTGGAGACAGCACTGTGCAGATTGTGAGGGTGTCAGTCCAAGGTAGGCAGCTTGTCCAGCAGCTCGAGTTCACTGGGCAGATCACTCTGCCTGTCTTCAGACCCAAAGTCAGTCTGTCTTCTGTCCTCTGTCCCAAACAGCACTTTCCCAAACAGCCACACTTACTTACAGTTACTTCTATGCAGGCTTTTCTCAGTCACAGGCACAGCCTGGGTCTCTCCCCTCCAGGGACAATCACCAACGGCCCCTGAAGCAGCCTGCTAGGATGGAAAAGGTTCCTCACCAGTCTGGCTCCTCTTTCCAAATTGGAGTCCACCAACTCTCTCCCTCCACTGCCTGGAAAAGAGCAACAGTGTCCCTCCTTTTTCCCAGAGTATCATGGGAGTTGTAGTATCTAGGCTAGATTGCAGCACAAAGGATCCTCTCAGGAACAGTCAAGGCTCGTATAGTAAAGGGGCCTACATGAGTATTTATGGTTGTAAGACAAGTTGTCATTGTTGCAGTTTATTTCTTAACTATAGTTTTGGAAGGCAATAAATAAGTGAATATTTATGCAAAAATGACATTTTATTAATAAATAATCAGGAGATTCCATAGTTTATACTAAGTGTTCAATTAATTTGTGATCTTGAAAGTGTTCAGTTCTTGCATTTCTTAGGATTTTTTATTTAAAAATTGTGCTGAACAAGAGTATATAGTGTACTAAATAGAATTACAAACCTACTGACAACATTAGAACTAGATGATGCTGATCACATCTGATTTGCTGTCTATATTGAGCTAGTGGTGTAACTTGGTATAATCAGCCAGAGTAAACCCACTGATTTCAATGGCACCATCCTGATTTATACCATTTGAGTTTCTGGTCTAAGATCAACTCCCTTATATTTTCAGACTGAGCATATCTGAGAAGGGCCAAGAGGATTTGATTTCCGGGACCTACTTTGTGATGAATTCATCATACTCTGTTTCCAGCATCACAGGGCATATATATATAAGTACCCACACAGCATATATTACTTGCCATTAAAGAATTCTTTAATTCTTTCCCTGGCATGGTTTGCAGGGGAGTAAAGATGTGGGATTTAAGAGCTCTTTGTTCCATAAACCTGAGGCTTCTTTGTCTATTTTGAGGAAAAACAAGTTCTGTGGCACCTTAAACATTAACAAATTTAGTTGGGCATAAGCTTTCATAGGCTGGAACCTCTCTGCATAGAGTCTGTGATATCACTGCTTAGGAAGACTACTGCAGACCTCAGAATACCCCCAGCTGAGTGGTTAGAGCACTTTCCTAAGGGATAAGAGACCTCTTATTCAAACCTTTTCTCTTACTCAGGTCCAGGTGTGCTCTAATCACATCATAAAGCAGGCATAATCTCCTCCTCCTCCTGTTTTGTGTGGCATATGGCAGGTGCCTACCTAATTCTCACAAGAACCAACTGGGTCCTTAAGCCACCTGACTCCAAAAGAAGATTTCCCAGCTATAGATCAGTATGCAAATATAGACCCTTCCCTGTGCTTATTTCCATGAGAAGGAACTGGCTTTGGATACACCCTTCAACTCAGCACTTCCCAGTGGCTAACTGAGGCAGCTCCCTGCCTAGCATGCTGACTTTTGTGGATCACATTACAAGAAGGCTTCCTCTCTCCATTCATTGTATATGCCCCTAAGTCACACTTCAAGGATTACAGTGTTGCACTGTGAATTTCTGGGCACCTGAAAATTAGATAATATAAAATTCAGTTTTGCATGTCTAAGCCTTTGTGGATCCAGAGCAGAATGCTGCAACGATATCTGAGGTATGCAGATTTTTTTCTGTGTGTCAGAGACTAGGAAATGGAGAATCATGCCTAGTGGATACAACAGAGGTGAATAAACAGGAATAGAAGATCAAGGCTAGAGTTGGAAGTCACATGCCAGACCCAAAAGTCAGGACCAGAGTCAAAGCTCCAAACCAAATCAATGCCAAAGGCTGGAATCAAAGCTGAGTTAGCTAGAATGAAGAAAGGCTGGGAACAAACAGTCATGGGAGCTATTGCAGCCATGGGCAAAGGCTTTGAAGCACCACCAAACTGATGGCTTTTTCTGGGCTTTTTCTGTTGACTCTTCCTACCAATCAGGCAGCATACTACAGACCAGCAAGCTGTGCTTGTTTGATTGCCTGGAGATTGGCTCTGCTGCAGGCCCTGCTTCCTGATAGAGGATCCTTAGTCCCACTCCGGGGCTATGTCTACACTTGCAGCTTCTTGCGCAAGTACAGCCATTCTTGCGCAAGAATCTGCAGCACGTCCACACTGCCCGCCCGCTCTTGCTCAAGGAAATTTATAGTACAGCGTGGTAAAAGAGGGCTTCTTGCGCAAGAGAGCATCTACACTGCCATGGGCGCTTTTGCACAAAAGCACAGCTCGCACATGGCAGTGTGGACATTTTCTTGCGCAAGAAGCCGCCAGTGTAGATATAGCCCATGAGTCCCATTTTGGGAGGATACTGTGTAATGAAATATGTTCAGTACTAAGCAATTTTAAGTGAACTTTTCAATTATGCCTTTCCTCTTGTACCTCTGTGTCAGAAAGTGAACTCCCTTGTATCCTTCTCAGGGTTCTCAAATGCAAGAAACCAGCCCACTTAAAATAACATGAGAAAGAAGATAAATATGTTTCATTCAATTGATACATCTAAAAAGAACACATAGTCGAGCCAAGATTGACTTGTCTTCTTTGGTGTAGTCTGAATGCAAATTACTCACATTTCCTGAAAAATATAATAGGAGGGACACAGTTAGAAATATAACATACAGTTCCATCAGGAACCAAAATGTATCATTAAAGTTGGTTAGAAAGGCTACCTCCAGACTGCATCCCTCTGTCAACAGAGGGATGCAAATAAAGCCCTTCAAAAATGCAAATGAGCCCAGGATTTAAATATCCTGGGCTTCATTTGCTTACTCACATTCCGGTGCTGTGCCTATCATGTGCCATTTCGAAAGTAAAAGTGCTGTGTAGCCGCGGTTCATTTTTTTCAGGAGTACAGGATCTGTCAAAAAAGCTCCCCGCTGTCGACAAAACCGCGGCTACACAGCAGTTTCACTTTTGAAATGGCATGTGCCTGGCACAGCGCCGGAACATGAGTATGAAAATGAAGCCCGGGATATTTAAATCCCGGGCTTATTTGTACTTTCAAAGTGCTTTATTTGCATCCCTCTGCCGACAGAAGGATGAAGTCTAGAGGTAGCCAAAATGTTTAGCAACAAAAAATGTTAGCAACAACAAGAAAAAAAAGGATTACACAGCAAATTAATGGGAAGACTGGGATGAAAATTCTGGCTTCTTTACCCCTAAACCAATGCTCTGTCCCTCAACCATGAGCACCTTCTTACATATCAATGTTTAGATTTATTGGGAAACTAATTTTTTTTTAAAAATGACAAAAACAATTATTTAGCAGTACAGTAACTAGTGTTCTTCAAGTCGTGTTTTGCACATATATGTTCCACTGTATGTCTATAAGCACTCAGTGCACTAGAGCTGGAAAACTTTGCCAGAAGTACCACTAGGTAGCACAGGGACCCCTGATCTCCTCAAATGCTCAGGTGAGGGCATAGAAAGGCATGTTGGCTGCCTCCCTATTTGTTCTATCACAGCACTGTATGGAATGTCTGAAGTAACAGGGAAGATGAGAGGCTTGCAGAACATGTGCATGGACCATGCATCTCAAAGAACAGCCGTTATTGCACAGGTATGTAATTATTCTCCTTCAAGAGACTGGCACGTATTACACTGTAGATGATACCTCGGCAGTTCCCTTACACGAAAGGGACTTTGAGTCATCTGAACAGAGTGAATCATTGACTTGCCAAAGTTGGTATTGTCATGAGAGGATTCAGAGAGGTTTAAACAAAGGGAAAAGCTATTTACAGATAACCATGTCGCTCCCTGGAATATATCAGCTATCGGAACAGTGTTCTGAAAAACTGATGACTTGGACTGACCTCTGGTGGAGTGACACATTATTCTCAGTGGAGGAGAAACTTTCACAAGATTATAGAATAGTTTAATGCAGTCAGGAGTCCAGTGTGAGATTTGCTGGGTTCATACTGATTGACCTTTAATTCTCTTAGCATAAGCTACAAAAAGTTGGAGGAGAGGGTCCTGTAGGATCTAGTTTGGCCCAACTAGAATGCCAGGACTGTATGACTATCCAAAATACAAACTGTTTTCTAAACTGTAGCTGAATTAGGTTTCTGAAGAAAAAGATAGGATGACTAATCATGTGGTTTAGATGGAAAGCTGACACTACTTTAAGCATCAGCTTAGGATGTGGCCTAAGGAAAAGCTTGCCCTTATGGAAGATCATGAAAGGAAATTCAACCAGGAGAGCCTGAAGTTCTGAAACTCTACTTATAGAAGTGATTGCCAGCAAAAAAAAGGACTCTTTCATCTATTATGTATTTGAGAGAGTTTATGTCTGTGTGTGTGTCCGTCCATCTGTCTGTGAATCTATTTGCTCATGAACGCCTCCTAAATGGTAAGAGCTAGGACCACCAAATCTGGTATGCAGCTTCCTCTTATCATAGCTTAAAGTAAGGTCAGGGTTTGGTTGTCAAACCAAAATGGAAGGGAGGGTGTAGTAGCAGAACTGTTATACTCATGAAAGACTACAGAGAGGAAGCAAGCATGGGGGACAGTTATATCTCTGCTTAACAATAGAAGGCAGCAAGCACTCCAGCCCCCGGGAGCAACTAGTGGCCTGCAGCACAGCCCCTGACACCCTGGCTTCCCCAAGGAGCACCAGATGGGGAGCACTGGTGGGTGGACCCCACAACCGAAGGTTGGCCCCAGGCAAAAGCCAGGAGTGAGCCCCTCCTCACCCCAACTCTGACTCCTGCACAGCCCACACCCCCAGCCTCATGCCCTAATCCCTGCACATTCCCAAACCCCTGTCCTGACTTCTGCACCCCACCCTCTACCCTGAAGGACCCAAGCAACACCAGGTAAGCTTTCTAATAGACAATAAAGCAAATGAGCAGACCACATCACTGCCATCTTGTTCTCAGTGGTAGGCATAAGTGGTGCACTTGCGGGGTGGCCAAAGAGCTTATGGGTCAAGGGTGTTTGGTTTTGTTTAGTCAGAAGTTGTTAACCCTATGTACAGAGGGTGCACAAGATTCTACAAGAATCTCCGGGGTCAGATATATGTGTAATAGCTCAACAAAGGGTGAGATGTAAATAGTCTATTGATCATTTACAGAGCAAAGAGCATGCACATAGACTATCTACGGAGTTATATATCTATTCTGAAAATTATGTTCTTAGGGGCTTGACATTAAGGCACGTGGTGATATTACTCAGAAATGTTTATTTCAAGCAAGAGGTAGTCAACACCTTTTTCCATCTGGCCATTTGGGTATCGTGTATTGTCTGTCTCATGCTACATGCCTATTAGCATACTAAGCAGTCGCAAAATGAGAGACTGCAAAGTCTCCGAGATGAAACAAAGAAGAAGGGCTGTCCTGTTTCTGAATAAAGACAAACAATGAGATTGGTTTATCTATGGAGTAAAAACACAGAGACTCCTTCACCTAGGAGACAAGATGACAGCAAGTCTACCTCATGAGAGAGGGATCACAGCGTGCTTGGCTGTAAAATACCGAAAAGATTTTCGGTGAGCACTATTCTTCAAGAAAGAGTGTGTTCTCAATTGAGTCCAGACTCAAGAATGCATGTTAGGGTTTAATTTTATGTGTATCCCTTTGTTCCCAATACTTCTATCGCTATCATTTGAACCTCTGTGCTTTGTTACATAACTTACACTTGATTTCACTCTAAACAGATCTGAGAGCTGTGAGATAAGCAGAGTGGTGAGCTGAGGTGGAACTGGTAAATTGGGTTGTCATGTTTGGAAGCAGCAAATTTGTGAATATGATGAGTGTCTAGTGGACCGGGGCCAGACAAGCCAGGAAGACACTTGGAGGGCTGATGTTAGATGCCACTTCTGGCTGAAGCAATTCTGGGAGATCCCCCCTCTCCTCCCAACATCACGTAATATCCAGATTGGTTTTCAATAGTCATTGTGAGATCGATGCCAATTCCTGGAGACTCCAGACCAATGTGGAAGGATTGGCAACCAAAGCTGGAGTAAGCTACTGCTAACATGTAGAGTGACAGCAGGGCTCAAAGGGAAGTGCTTAGGGTGTTAACAGAGTTTGGGGAGCTGACCCACAGTAGGCACCTAGGGCAGGTGGTAATGAGGTGCCTCCCAAACCTGGGTACCTCTAGATGGCACAGGTTAAAAGAGAATGTGTAAGAAATGTTTTGATTTGCTTTCTCTGTCATGTGATCTGATGGATACACGCTGATTATCTGAATATCTCAGAACAGATCCAAAATGGTTACCCCAAAGTCTGGTAGAAACAAAATCCAGCTCCAAATGTTCTACTGCACCAGCTGGTTTTCTGTGATGGGTCCTTAGGGCAGGTCTGGGCCAGTATAAGTTAGAGCACCTAGACACTGTTCACTGGTCCCAGAGGTGTATATTCCAATTGAGATAACCAGAAAATAGCACATTTCAGCATACCAATGTCAGTATGTCAGAACCAGGTGTCATAGGAACTATGTGGCACAGAGTAGTGTTAAGGGGTAGGCAAGTAACAGAGAAACCAACCCTCTCTTTCTACATATGTTTTCGATTCAAGAGGCAGAAGTGAATAGTGCATGATCCAGCATTTTGATGATTGGAGTATGCCTCTAGTCACTAATTACATTGCATTTTCCTTCTCATTATCATTCAAACAAACAGGAGGAAAGGCAGCACATTCTATATATGACTTTCTCTGGCAGTACATACGCTGTGTGCCTGCCAGTTCTTATACTTTGCACTTTTCTCTTGGTAACTGGTTTCAGTTTGCAATACTTATTAATACAATACTATTATATTTTACCCCACAACTTGCTATGTATCTGACTTCTTGTCTTCAGTTACTTGATAGTTCTAAAAAAATATTGCAACAGAAATGTGAGATAAAAATGTACTCCTACTGCTTTGGACAAATATACACATTGTTTAATGCCAGACCTTTTCTAGGGCTGTCATAGAGCTTTCAAGTAGTGTATCTTCAATAGCACAGGAACCAGTGACACATGAAGCCTAATAAAAAATTCCAGCAGCCTAAGCTTTTATGCCTGAGCTCTGTTGACTTCATAGCTTGTTTCCTTGAGGTTACTTTAGTGTGGAAATAAAGTTCTATCTGCTATTTGCAAAAGGCAAGCTTGAGGAAACATCAGCAACCTTGTTAGAAGCAAACTGCTGGGAGATACAGTTAGTAAGAGTAGAGAACTGAATTGTTTGGAGGTAGTAAACAAAGCTTTCTCTAGCAGCAAAAAATGGGTTGGGATAAATCAAAGAGGCTTATATTTTTTTCACTGAAAAATGAAATGTTATTTTATCTTATCACATAAATAATCCCCAGTTCTCAATTCATTATCTCCTCCAATGTTATATGATGATACTAAGTATTTTCTTCTCAAGAGATAGGGTACAGTTCTCAAAGAATCTTGAATATTTATTTCGTGGCATTTGAGCATTTTTAAGGCAAAATGCCTTCAACTTTTCAGATTAGGGTTTAAATTCTCCCTAAGTTCCAGTAATTTACTAATATTTCTAGCAAGTACATTATAATTTTTCCTTTCAGAGGTGTTTATGTTACTATAAATACAATCTATAAAATAAAATATTATTTGATAATGCACAACCAGAGATTCACTATAAATTGTAAATGCATCAGTGTTCTAGTACTTTGCTCTGTGGCAACTAGAATGTAAATGCATTTCTTATTTAGCTTTACATTGTGGAGTGAATGAAAGCAAAGTGATCAGTAAATGGGACAGTTACAAGGTTTACAATGCTTTACCATTCTAGGGTATGTCTATATTGCATTCCACCTTTGAGAGAGGAACGCAAATGCAGACAACCGAAATTGCAAGTGAAGCGTGGATTTGAATTTCTTGTGCTTCATTTGCATAATTGCGGCTGGCCTCTTTTCCAAAATACCCCATTTTGAGATAATAAATGCTGTTTAGATGTGGTTATTTCGAGAAAATACCCTTCTTTCGAAATAACCCTTATTCCCAGCCGTTATTTCAAAAGAAGGGTATTTTCTCGAAATAATCGCATCTAAACAGCGTTTTTATCTCGTAATAGGGTATTTTGAAAAAGTGGCCAGCTGCAATTATGCAAATGAAGCACAGGAAATTCAAATCCGTGCTTCATTTTCAATTTTGTTTGTCTGCATTTGCATTCCTCTCTCGAAGGAGGAATGCAATGTAGACATACCCTCAGAGACACCACATTTTACAAAGTCATTTTGGTTTTTAATGGTAAATCCACCACATTATCCCCAACATCATAGTAAACTGTAGTAACTCTGCAACCACAAAGAAAGAGAAGTCAACTATATTATTCTAAATGTGCTCTTTGAACTTCTCTATCCTTTTCTTTGATTGCTAATAGTGGCTACTTGGAATTCAGTACAAGCTTACAGATTTTCATCATTACTTAACAACGATAGAAACTAAGCCGAGAATGAAGGACCACAGCCCAGTACAGCATTAGTAAATATCCCTCTTTGCTGTGAATAAAGGTTGTCCTGATAAAAGTAGTCTCGGACTTTTAAAAATGATCATCACAATTCATACACTGGCTCTGTGGAAGGATGGATTGCTTAGGAGTCTGTCTGCTGTGCTAGAGAATGAGAGGGCTCTGTGTTACTACAGAGAATTCTTTCCTAGATGTCTGGCTGCTGGCTCCTGCCCATATGTTTAGGGTGTAACTGATCACCATGCTGGGGGAGTTGGGAAGGAATTTTCTCTGAGGTCAACCCAGGTGTTTTTTTTTTATTTTGTTTGTTTTTGTTTTGTTTTTTCCCTTCCTCTGCAGCATGGATCAGTGGTCATTTGTAGGTTTAAAGTTGTATAAATGGTAGATTTCCTATAAGAGAAAAGCTTTCAAGTGCTGATTTGAAGACTGTAGTAACTCAGCCAGAGGTTATGGATCTATTACAGGAATGAGTGGGCCATTGAGTGGACGGTTCTGTGACCGTCAATGAGCAGGAGGTCAGACAAGATGATCATAATAGTCCTCTCTGGCCTTAAATTCTATGAGTCTGTGAGAAGTAAATGGTTTGATTAGTTGCTTGGAAGATGAGTGTTTTGAGTCAATAGAAAGCAAAGATACATATGTAACCCTTCAGCCAGGTAGTGCCAGCAGCAGCCAGGGCTGGGTTCAATATCTAGGGGTTCTTCTCCCTCCATCCAACATAGAACTGGCTCGAGCCCACACCCAGTAACCTGGTAAATTCACACAACACTCCTGGGTGCCTCTGAGAGGCAATGCTTCCCCACATGCAAGCACGGAGTCTGAGTGTAGAAAAGAAACCTTTAATAAAAGTGATAGAAATGTAGCCGTGTTAGTCTGGGGTAGCTGAAGCAAAATGCAGGACAATGTAGCACTTTAAAGACTAACAAGATGGTTTATTAGATAATGAGCTTTCGTGGGCCAGACCCACTTCCTCAGATCAAATAGTGGAAGACTATTTTCTTCCACTATTTGATCTGAGGAAGTGGGTCTGGCCCACGAAAGCTCATCATCTAATAAACCATCTTGTTAGTCTTTAAAGTGCTACATTGTCCTGCATTTTGCTTTAATAAAAGGAGAGGGAAGGAACATGGCATTAATTTAGGAAAACACCACAAAATTCATAACCAAAATCACAAGTAAACATCCCACCCCAAGTAGGTTGGACAATGTCCTTTTCCTTTCAGGTTCTTAAGTCCAGCAATGTAAATGTCCCTTTCACATGCACAGCCCTTCTCTGCACCCCAATCACAGTTGCTGCCTTTGGTCAGGGCACACCCAGAGTTCAGGAGTGTATCTGCAGAGTTCACCTTCCATCCTGAGTGTGGGGGAGTAAGGCGGAATCTTACTTACTCCAGTGGTCACTCACCATCCACCTGGTCGCCACTTTCTGCTGCCACCTTACTAGCCATTTGTCTCACCTCACTGGTGCTGTTCTGCTGGTCACTCGTTGCACTTCTCCATCTCTGCCCTGCTGGCTGCTCATTACACATCTCTTTTGCCTCTCTGCTGGCTGCTCATTGTGCTGCCACTGCTCTGCTGACCTTTCATCGCATCTTCCACTGGCTTGTGCTGGATTTGGCTCTAGGCCAAACCTAGTGATTTCAGCTCTCTGGGTATGTCTACACTACCCCGCTAGTTCGAACTAGAGGGGTAATGTAGGCATACCGCACTTGCAAATGAAGCCCGGGATTTGAATTTCCCGGGCTTCATTTGCATAAGCGGGGAGCCGCCATTTTTAAAACCCCGCTCATTCGAACCCCGTGCATTTCACGAGGAGTAACGGTAGTTCGAACTAGGAAGCCTAGTTCGAACTACCTAGTTCGTGCCCCTTGTAGCCACGCTGCACGGGGTTCGAACCAGCGGGGTTTTAAAAATGGCAGCTCCCCACTTATGCAAATGAAGCCTGGGAAATTCAAATCCCAGGCTTCATTTGCAAGTGTGGTATGCCTACATTACCCTCCTAGTTCGAACTAGGAGGGTAGTGTAGACATACCCTCTGTGATTTCAACTCTTGGCCCAAAGCACAGTCCAGCCACAAGAAATCCCAGCATCCACTGAAGTAAATGTAAAATAATAAAAGAGACTCCTTATGGGGTCTGTTCTAGTTCTATCATTAGAACAGGAGGGGAGAAACAGGTTGAACCAGTCTTACTGCTCACACCTGAGGGCATGCAGCCTGCTGATTCAGTGTCCTGCCCTCCCCTCTCACTTCACAGAGCTTTGGCAAGAGAGCCCATGACCATCCAAAGTTCTTTACAAAGTTCTTCTTTGAAGTGAGTTAACACAGTCTGACTTTTCTTTATTCTAACAATAACTGCAAGCTTTGGTGGTCATATCTCACAATTCCTGCATTTACTGTTAACACAATTTGTGACCTCACAACAGCCAAATAGATTACAATGGGCAAAACATCTTTCTAACTGTTGAATATCTAGCAGGCCTAAGCAAACTGAGTGAACTGTATTTACATGCACATGCCCAGAATCTCATTCTTTAAACTGAGAATGTGTCCCCCCCTTCTCCTTGTGCCAGATTAAGCACAGACATTTTTCTTTTGTATTCCCCCAATAATTACAGACATTGCAATTAGTATTAGCACAATTTGTGACCCAACACCAGCCAAGCTGATTGCAATGAGCAAAACACCATTTTAGCAGCCAAATAGCTAACACATCTAAGAAAAGCAGGGACAAGCTGTATTTACATAAATACACCCAGAATTTCTTTCAAACATACTTACCCAGGAACCATCTCTGTGATAATGCCCCTCTGCCTTGTATATTGGCCAAAGTGGACAGTTTCTACAACAAAGGATTAATGGACACAAATCAGATATTCAATATGGTAACACACAATAACCTGTTGAGGAACATTTTAATTTTCCTGGGCCCTTGTCAATGGATTTAAAGGTGTCTATTCTCTTACAAAATAATTTCAGGAATTAGATAGAAAGAGATTCTGCAGAACAGACCTTCATATGCAAATGTGACACTATTTCTCACAGCTTGAACAAAGACATGGATTGGATCGGTTGACATATCCAGCATCCAAATGACATCAAAAGCTAAGTATCGGGCACTCTCAGCCCACTCTATTGGCCTCATTTAGCATGGAAACTTTAATTGACAAGGTTTTTTTCCCTTCTCCTCTCCCCTCTTTTTCTGCTTTTTATTAGAATCCCTGTGCCTCTTGTTCCATATTTATTATCTGGAAAAGCGGGTTGTGCCCACAAAAATTCATGGTACTATCTATATATATTTTTGTTAGTCTCTAAGGTGCCACAGGACTACTCATTTTTAAAGTTATAGACTACATGGCTGCCCCTCTGAGACACTTTTTATCAGGTAGCAGTTCCTGCTTTACTTCTGAATATCTATGGGCCAATTCCACAGATGAGCAATGTACCTACTTACAATGGTGCATTTGGTTATCACAATAAATAGATTTTCAGATCATACTCTCTGCCCTGCTATAGTCATTATAGTACAGGGAGTGGAGAATACTGGACACTTTCTGTCCTCATGGGTGTCCTCCCCACCTTTCAGAACAATAAGAAAATGAAACTCTGAAAGGCCATCTTCATTGCATTGCCTTCTCCACAACTACCAAGTAAAAAACAATAGTCTGCACAATCTAATGTAAGCCAAGAGAGCATTATACCTCTAATACAGGGTTGTCAGCTCAGCCAATAATGAGCTGGGACTTTTCAGTTTAGAAAAAAGGAGACTGAGGGGGGATATGACAGAGGTCTATAAAATCATGAGTGGTGTGGAGAGGGCCGATAAAGAAAAGTTATTTATTAGTTCCCTAAATAGAAGAACTAGAGGTCACCAAATGAAATTAATGGGTAGTAGGTTTAAAACGAATAAAAGAAAGTTCTTCTTTACACAGCGTGTAGTCAACCTGTGGAACTCCTTGCCAGAGGAGGCTGTGAAGGCTAGGACTATAATAGAGTTTAAAGAGAAGCTAGATAATTTCATGGAGGTTAGGTCCATAAAAGGCTATTAGCCAGGGGATAAAATGGTGTCCTTGGCCTCTGTTTGTCAGAGGCTGGAGAGAGATGGCAGGAGACAAATCGCTTGATCATTGTCTTCGGTCCACCCTCTCTGGGGCACCCGGTGCTGGCCACTGTCAGTAGACACAATACTGGGATAAAAGGACCTTTGGTCTGACCCGGTATGACCGTTCTTATGAATTAACCAAAATGGCCTGCATCTGAGTCAGGGATTTGGCATGAAATAACCAAAAGGTAAATGAAGCAAAATGCAGGACAATGTAGCACTTTAAAGACTAACAAGATGGTTTATTAGATGATGAGCTTTCGTGGGCCAGACCCACTTCCTCAGATCAAATAGTGGAAGAAAGTAGTCACAACCATATATACCAAAGGATACAATTTAAAAAAAATGAACAAATATGAAAAGGACAAATCACATTGCAGAACAGAAGGTGGATGCGGGGGGGTGGGAAGGGGGAGGAAGGAAGGTAAGTGTCTGTGAATTGCTGATATTAAAGGTAGGGAGAGTGGGATGTTTGTGAGTTAATGGTATTACAGGTGATAATTGGGGAAACTGTCTTGGTAATGGGTGAGAAAGTTCAAAGACTTGTTAAGTCCTTGTTGGTAAGTGTCGAATTTTAACATGAATGACAGTTCAGAGGATTCCCTTTCAAGTGCAGATGTAAAAGGTCTTTGTAGCAGAATGCAGGTGGCTAAGTCATTTAGAGAGTGTCCTTTCTGGTTAAAGTGGCAAGAAACTGTTTTCTCTTTGTGATCTTGTCTGATATCTGTTTTGTGGGCATTAATCCTTTGGCGAAGTGTCTGAGATGTTTGTCCAATGTATATAGCAGACGGACACTTTCGGCACATGATAGCGTAGATTATATTTCTGGATGCGCAGGAATATGTGTTCTTGATCTTATAACTCACTTGGTTAGGTCCAATAATGGTATCAGCAGAATGAATATGTGGACAAAGCTGGCAACGGGGTTTGTTGCAAGGGAAGGTACCAGGGTTGGTATTAGTGTGGTATGTCCTGTGGTGGTTGGTAAGAATCATCTTGAGGTTAGGTGGTTGTCTATAGGAGACTATGGGTCTGTCTCCCAGAGCCTCTTTGAGTATGGTATCCTGTTCCAATATAGGCTGTAGTTTATTGATAATGTGTTGGACAGGTTTAAGTTGGGGGTTGTAGGTGATGACAAGTGGTGTTCTATTGTTGGTTTTCTTGGGTCTGTCTTGAAGTAGATGGTTTCTAGGTATTCGTCTGGCTCTTTCAATTTGCTTTTTTGTTTCTCTGGGTGGGTAGTTGAGATTTATAAATGCTTGGTAGAGATCCTGAAGCTTCTGGTCTCTGTCAGTGGGGTTAGAGCAGATGCGGTTGTATCGAAGGGCTTGGCTATAGACGATGGATCGTGTGGTGTGTTCTGGATGGGAGCTGGATGCATGTAGGTAACTGTATGAGTCAGTGGGTTTTCTGTAGAGAGTGGTGTCTAATTTTCCATTGTTGATTTGTACGGTGGTGTCCAGGAAGTGGATCTCTCGTGTAGAATGGTCCAGGCTGAGGTTGATGGTGGGGTGTAGGTTGTTGAAATCTCTGTGGAATATCTCCAGTGTTTCTTGGCCATGTGTCCAGATCATAAAGATGTCATCGATGTACCGTAGGTAGAGGAGGGGTGAAAGGGGACGGGAGTTGAGGAAACGTTGTTCTAGGTCATGTTAAAATTCGACACTTACCAACAAGGACTTAACAAGTCTTTGAACTTTCTCACCCATTACCAAGACAGTTTCCCCAATTATCACCTGTAATACCATTAACTCACAAACATCCCACTCTCCCTACCTTTAATATCAGCAATTCACAGACACTTACCTTCCTTCCTCCCCCTTCCCACCCCCCCCCGCATCCCCCTTCTGTTCTGCAATGTGATTTGTCCTTTTCATATTTGTTCATTTTTTTTAAATTGTATCCTTTGGTATATATGGTTGTGACTACTTTCTTCCACTATTTGATCTGAGGAAGTGGGTCTGGCCCACGAAAGCTCATCATCTAATAAACCATCTTGTTAGTCTTTAAAGTGCTACATTGTCCTGCATTTTGCTTCAACTACCCCAGACTAACACGGCTACATTTCTATCACTATTCAAAAGGTAAATATCTATCTGACTGTTCATTGTTTGGCATTCTTGGTAAAACAAGTTAATTTGGGCGCTCAGCTAGAAAAATGGCTTGGAAGGCATACAGTGTAAAAGTAGAGAGAAACAGGGACATCCTTCTCCCTTCTCTCCAAAACGTAATAACTGTTCTTCCCCAAGCCCCAAGAGAGGGTCATTATGAGGATAACTATATTAAACAAGATCCTGCTAGCTGGTTGTGCTATCTCTTCCCATACTGGAGAAGAGACAGTGAGCAGGCAAAGGCATTTCAATTTGACCAAACCTTTCTGCTTCACCAAGTGCCATATAATCTCCTTTCACCTAAAAATATGGATATAAAGTGAAAAGTTGCTCCAGAAATTACATCTATTTAATATAGATAGTTTCACAAGTATACTAGCAACTAGTCAGATACACAGGCAGACAAAAATCTGATCACACTCTTAACTGCTGGCCTATCCATACAATTATAATATTTTGGACCATATCCTCAGCTAAGTTTGGGGAGAATTTGGGACAACTGAGCAAAGAGACCCGAGGCTGCTTTTTGTGTTCCCTGTGAATCTGAACAGTCTCCCAGCTCAGTTTAGAGTAGCCTTTCTGCTACTAACTGTCTCAAAAACTCTCTTGTAGTAGCCAGAGGTGACTGGAGTATAGGTTAGCCACTTGTAAGTTTTCTTCCTCTGACCATGCCTCCTAAATCAACATGTGTGGTGGGATGGCAGAGGGACTGCTATGGAGAATTTATCACCTGAAAAAAATTCTGTTTGTACTGAGTTAGTCCCTAGGGGTATGTCTACACTAACACCCTAGTTCGAACTTGGGAGGCTAATGTATGCATTTGAAGTTGCAAATGAAGCCTCAGATTTAAATATCCCGGGCTTTATTTGCATGTTCCCGTCTGGTCACCATTTTTAAATTCCACTAGTCCGAAATAACTGCCCGCGGCTATACGCGGCAGTGAAACGGCAATTCGAACTAAGTCCTTAGTTCAAATTAACTGTTACTCCTCCTGGAACGAGGAGGAGATCAAACCACAAGAGATCAATATTGTCTAGCAGCATTTCCAACAGTTCCACTGTTTACTGAGCTCTTAGAAGATATTTAAGGGTAAATTCAATCTCAATAGGAGCACAGAACACTGAGATCCAGGACTGGTAGCTATAAACAAACTTTATGGGACAGTGAGAAATTTGACCACACCCATGATAAGTGGGCATTTGTCTAATTAAAATCATGCTGGACCATGGATGTTGTGGAGCCAAAGACTGCCAGACTAGAAAGGTTCAACCAGTATAGGTGGATGCAGAAGAGGCCAATGAGGAAGCACAAGGAAATCACAAGACAGTATTGGTGAATTTCTTATGCAGTGGTCACACCATTCCAGCCACCAAACTATTGGTAAGTATGTGTGTTTGTTTCTTGAGTAATAATTTGATTCACAATATCATAATTGATATCTAGAAATGGGTCATTGGTCATTGGTAACTAGAAACGGTCTCTTCTTTAACCAATTTTTCCCATCAAACATTGGGTTTGGTTAAAAGCAAAACTTTCCACAGGGGAAAAAAAAAAGAAAATAGGTTTTGAACAACTTTACTGGCAGCTTGTCTTCCCTCAAGGAATCATTAAAACTGTATGTTAGTAAAGGGTTTTAAACCATCCCCAGTGTCTTTCAACAGGCAAGAATCCAGCTCAGAGGATATTAACTGAGCCTTACATTTGTACTATGCTCCCTTTATAGAATGGTAAAATGAAGCACAGTGAGGTTAAGACCTATTTCATGCAGCTAGCCAGTGGCAGAATTGGCGACAGAATTCAAGAGCCCTCAAACTTATTCTCTCCACACCCGTTCTAATAATTAGAATACAGTGCCTCTCTCATATGGTAGCTATTGCAGAACAGAGCCCAAGCTAAAGCAGCCTAATATATGGAATCAATTTCTGAAGTTCTTTAAATGAATTTTAGCAGGTGTAATTCCTGTGATTAAGTCAGAAGTTTAGGTGATCACATTAAAATTGCTTGTAAGCCTCATGTTAGCACAAATAAAACAAGAAATGGATGACTGGTAATTCAAGAGTCACACCTTGTGATAACATGTACAGAAATTTAATTTAGAAATTAACTTTCAAATGAGTGTTACACGCACAAGTTACATATTCATAATCATGTATATGTATTTATCAAATTGTGGGCAAACTCCTGCAATGATTCATTCTTTACTCAGTCATGGGAGTCGAAGGGAGCTGTGCCTGGGTCAGGAATCAAGTAAAGGATGCAGGATTTGATCCAGCATATTTCAATATGATTCCAACTGCATCCATTTAAAAAGAAATACAGGCTTAAACTCTCTAGTCTGGCACTCTCTGGTCCAGCAATATCTATGGCCCAGCATGATTTTAGTTAGCTGGATGTTCACTTATTATGAGAGTGAAAACCAACCCACCATAAAGTCTGTTTACAGTCACCAGTCCTGGCTTTCAATATTCTATGCTGTTTTTTGGCTCTAATGTACTTCTAAATGTCTTCCAAGAGCCCAGTAAGCAGTGGTAATGCTGGTAAACAATATTGACCTCTATGGCTCAGCAAATTCTCTGTTTGGCAACAATCAGGCCCTGAGGGTGCCCGTCTAGAGAGGTTCAACCTGTAGTATAGAATTACAATGGGAATTAGCTACATTTAAGTTTTCTTAAGTGTTTCCAATGACCGTTCTGATCCAGTGATCTATATATAGATGCTACCTTTAATTTAAAGACAATTGCAGTCAGTTGTTAAAACTCCTCTGCACTCTTAAAAACTCTGAATCAATCATTATTTTAGTCCGCACAAACTCAATTCACACCATTCTCTGACTCTTCTGTGCATTCTTTCAACAACAGGGCTGTGTCTACACTGCACCCCTTTTCCGGAAAAGGGATGCAGATTAGACACTTCGGAATTGCAAATCCGCGGGGCATTTAAATATCCCCCGGGGCATTTGCATTTACATGGCTGCCGCTTTTTTCCGGCTTGGGGTTTTTGCCGGAGAAAAGCGCCAGTCTAGACGCGATTTTCCGGAGAATAAGCCCTTTTCCGGAGGATCCCTTATTCCTTTCAAGTAGGAGAATTTATAGAATCATAGAACCACAGAACCATAGAAGATTAGGGTTAGAAGAGATCTCAGGTGGTCATCTTGTCCAACCTGCTGCTCAAATAGCACTAATCCCAGCTAAATAATTCCAGCTAGGGCTTTGTCAAGTTTCACCTTAAAATCTTATAAGGGTGGAGATTCCACCACTTCCCCAGGCAATCCATTCCAATGCTTCACTACTATCTTCGGGTATGTCCACACTACAAAGTTAATTCGAACTAACAGCCATTAGTTCAAATTAACTTTAATAGCATCTATACATACAAATGGCTATTTTGAATTTAATTCAAAATAGCGGAACGCTTAATTCGAACTTGGTAAAACTCATTCTACGAGGAATAATGCCTAATTCGAATAGCTAATTCGAAATAAGTACTGTGTAGACACTTATTTAGAATTAGGGGGCCTCCAGCCCTTCCCAGTTCCCCCTGGTGGCCACTCTGGGCCAAACCAGGAAAACTCTTCTCCTCTCTCCCAGCCCGGGGCCCTTAAAGGGGTATACTCTGGCCAGACAGCACTTGCCAGAGCCAGGCCTGCCAGCAGTCTCTGCCCCAAGCCAGTGGCTCCAGGATGAGCCAGGCAGCCAGTGACAGCCAGCCGTCCCCCACCCAGTCCCCCAGAACCCAGGGGACAGCCAGGGGCCATAGACGGTACATGCCCTCCTGGATTAGTGTGGAGGTCATGGACCTCATTGAGGTTTGGGGGCAGGCCCCCAACGTCCATGATCTCCACACTAGGTGGAGGAACACGGTCATCTACAACCGCATGCCACCATGGCCCAAAAGGGACACAGGCTCACCCAGTCCCAGTCCCTGGGAGAGCCAGACATCCTGACCATGGCCTCTGTGCAAGCACAGCGGCTCTGACTCGCCACGCTGGGAAGTGGTTGGCCCGGCAAGACCCCCACCCCTGATCATTGAGCTTCCCCTTCCTGTTCTTCCCCTTCTTTCCCTTGCTTCCCCCTTCCAGCTCCCTCCTCCCAGTTTTCCCTCTCCCCTCTCCCACCCTCTCTCCTGCCCTCTCCCGCCTCCTTTCCCCTGTCTCCCCAGTTTCATTCCCCCTCCCCAGTTGTGTTCAATAAAGAGAGTTGTTATTTTTGAAAATACGTGTATTTTATTTGACATCTGGAAGGGGGGGTTAGGTCAGGGTAAATGGAAGGATGGGAGGGAAGAATGGGGCACAAGCCCCCGGTGGGGCAGACCAGGGAGACAGTTAGTGCTCCTCAGGGTGGAAGCTCTCCCGCAGGGCCCCCTGGATCCTGACAGCCCCTCGATGGTCCTCCCGGATGGCAGCCTGCAGACAGTGCAGCCAGGCTGCTGGCAATGTGTCCACAAGACACAGCCAAGTGCCCAGGGGCAAGTCTGGTTCCATGTTGCAAAGTGGTATGGTGCCCCAAGTGTGGGCAAGTAGAACACTCCGAGACACAAATGCTTTGCTGTCCCTCAGCGAGGTAGATCAGCAATCAGAGAAACCTGAGATCTGTCTGTCTGAGATGGGGGGTTGGGTCCCTTTAAGCACAGACCTCGGCTAGCCTGAGACAGCAGCCCCACACACTAAGTCTGACACTGATGCCCTGCTGGCACTGATTCCGGCCAGCCTTACCTTTGATTCAGGGTCCATTCAATGTGGATGTGCTTTTTCGAATTAGAAAAAATGCTATTTCTAATTAGTTTTTGTGTCTAGATGAATTATTTCGAATTAGCTTAATTCGAATTAAATAATTCAAATTAAGTTAATTCGAAATAACGCTGTAGTGTAGACATACCCTTTGCGATGTAGGTTTTCCTAATATCCAACCTAGACTTCTCCCATGGCAACCTGAGACCATTACTTCTTGTTCTGTCTTCTGCCACTACTGAGAACAGCCTGGCTCTATCCTCTTTGGAATCCCCTTCAGTTAGTAGAAGGGTGCTATCAAATCTCCCCTCATATCTTCTCCAATCCTTCTACTCTCTTGCCTGTTTGCCTCCTCTCTTTCACCCACCTACTCTCGCCACTCCTCTGTCTGGGTCTCTCTCCCTCACTCGCATCTGTCTCCCTTTTGAACCACACATCTGATCCACCCTCTTTTTAGCCCCTCCCCCGACGCACGTTCCTTGTCACCTCACCAGGCCCCGCCCCCCCTTTGTGACATAAATCCTAGCATGCTGGTGCCACGGTGGCATTCAGCATCTCCCAGCTGTAGCGCCACTCAGCTGGGCTGCTGTGCGGGAACAGGTGGCACAGACGGCCATCTGTTCTCCATTTCCCCCTGAAAGTGCAGGGGTAGGAGCGGGCTGAGCATGGGCAGATCAGCTCTGCTTCCAGGCAGTAAGTTCTCCCCATCACAGAAGCCCAAAAGTGTATGCAATACTCCAGGTGTGGCCTCACCAGTGCTGAATAGAGGGGAATAATCACTTCACTTGATCTGCTGGAAATGCTCCCACTAATGCAGCCCAATATTCCATAGACATTTGGCAACAAGGACACACTGTAGTGTAGATTGATATCCAACTTCTCATCTACTGTAATCCCCAGGTCTTTTTCTGCATAACTGCTACCTAGCCAGTTGGTCCCCAGCCTGTCCATGTGCATGGGGTTCTTCCATCCTAAGGACGCTGTCCTTGTCCTTGTTGGACCTCATCAGATTTCTTTTGGACCTCATCAGATTTCAAATCTTCCAATTTGTCCAGGTCACTCTGGGCCCTATCCCTACCCTCTAGCATACTTACCTCTCCCCTCAGCTTAGTGTTGCCTGCAAACTTGCTGAGAGTGAAAACCAACCCATCATAAAGATCATTAATGAAGATGTTGAACAAAATTGGCTCCAGGACTGATCCATAGGGTACTCCAGTTAATACCAGCTGCCAACTAGATATTGGGCCCAACAAATTAGCTTTCTATACACCTTATAGCCCATTAATCCAGGACATACTTCTTTCACTTACCTGCAAGCATACTGTGGAAGATTGTATAAAAAATGTCAAGATATATCACATCATCACTTTCCCCATATCTACAGAGCTAGCTATATCATCACTGAAGGTAGTCAGATTGGTCAGGAATGGCTTGCCCTTGATGAATCCACATTGACTGTTCCTGATCACTTTTCTCTCCTCCAAGTGTTTCAGAATTGATTCCTTGAGAACTTGCTCCATGATTTTTTCAGAGACTAAGGTGAGACTGGCTAGTCTGTGATTCCCTGGATACTCCTCTTTCCCCTTTTTGAAGATGGTCACTACATCTGCCTTTTTTCCAAACATCTGTGACTTCCCCCAATTACCAAGAGTTTTCAAATATAATGGCCAGTGGCTCTGCAATCACATCAGTCGACTCCTTCAGAATCCTCCGATGTATTAGATGTGGCCCCATGTACTAGTGCATGTCCACCTTTTCTAAATAGTCCTTAACCTGTTCTTTCACCACTGAGGGATGCCCATACCTATACTGTGTTGCCCAGTGCAGCAGTCTCGGAGATGATTTTTGTCTGTGAGGACCTCACTTTTTAAAAATGCACCATATTTCCAGTCTGAATATATCTACTTCCAGACTTTGGATCTTGCTGTATATTTGCCTACTAAATTAAACATCCCTCTTCCATTAAATGTATGTTCCTCATGAATGCAGTTGTTGTAGCTGTGCCAGTCTGAGGCTATTAGAGAGACAAGGTGTGTGAGGTAATATCTTTTATTGGACCAGCCTTGGTTGTTAAGAGAAACAAGTTTTAGATCTTAACCCAAGGAAGAATTTGAAAACATGTCTCTCACAAACACAAGATGGTCCAATAAAATATATGATCTCATACACCATGTCTCTCTAATGTTCCTCATATTCCTCCTGATCAGGTCACTCCTTAATTTCTCAATCATCATAAGGCATGTTTTCCAATCTTTAATCATTCTCGTGGCTCTTTTCTGAACTGATTACAACTTTTTTATGTCTTTCTTGCATTGTGGACATCAGAACTAGACATGGTATTCCAGCAGCAGTTGTACCTATGCCAAATACAGAGGTAGTATACCCTCACTACTCCTCTCAACAGCCCCTTGTTTATACATTGAAGAAGGATCACAGTAGCACATAGTATCACTCTGAGAGTTCATGTTCTGCTAATTGTTCCCTATGTCTCCCAAGTCTTTTTCAAGGTCTCTGCTTCCTGGATAGATTACTCCTCTAAATATGGCCTACACTCTTTGTTTCAAGAGGTATGACTTTACATTTGGTTGCTTTAACATTAAGTGATCAGTTGTCAAAATACAAAGATGCTCTATTCCTCAAACTATAGATCCAGACTTTCCATGTTCTCAGAACAGCTGAGCCACCGTGAACAAGATTTTCAGAAATAAACATCAGAGGGGTAGCCGTGTTAGTCTGAATCTGCAAAAGCGACGAGGAGTCCTGTGGCACCTTATAGACTAACCGAAGTGTAGGAGCATAAGCTTTCGTGGGCAAAGACCCACTTCGTCAGATGCATGTAGTGGAAATTTCCAGAGGCAGGAATAAATATGCAGGCCAGGATCAGGCTGGAGATGATGAGGTGATCCAATCAAGGAGGATGAGGCCCACTTCTAGCAGCTGATCTGGAGGTGTGAATTCCAAGGGAACAGAAGCTGCTTTTGTAGTTAGCAAGCCATTCACAGTCTTTGTTTAATCCAGAGTTGATTGTGTCAAACTTAAAGATGAACTGTAGCTCAGCAGTTTCTCTTTGAAGTCTGGTCCTGACGGTTTTTTGCTGCAGGATGGCTACTTTTAGATCTGCAATTGTGTGTCCAGGAAGATTGAAGTGTTCCCCTACAGGTTTTTGTATGTTGCCATTCCTAATATCAGATTTGTGTCCATTGATTCTTTTACGTAGGGACTGTCCTGTTTGACTAATTTCAGTTAGTCTATAAGGTGCCACAGGACTCCTTGTCGCTTTTGCAGAAATAAACAGAGATTTTGGTTTCCTTGACACACCTTAAAAGGGACTAATCTGCTTAAGAACAAGTGCAAATGTAGAACTTGGGCTCCTGCAGCATGTCTCCAGTTGGTCACTTTAATATTAAGGCCATAAAATCACAAGTCATTTTTTACATTCTTGTTTGTGTATGTACACTCAGGGTACGTCTAAACTACACGGCTCCATCAATGGAGCCATGTAGATTAGGCAGGACGGCAAAGGGAAATGAATCTGCGATTTAACTAATCCCCACTTAATTTAAATTAAAATAGCTGTCGCGCTGTGCCAATAAGCTGATTGTTGGCACATCATGGCAGTCTAGATGGGATCTGCCGACCCCAGAACCCTTCGTTGGCAGATCCTGTAAGCCTCGTTTCACGAGGCGTAAAGGATCTGCCGATGAAGGGTTCTGGGGTCGGCAGATCCCCATCTAGACTGCATCTCTGTGCTGACAATCAGCTGATTGGCACAGCGCAGCGGCCATTTTGATTTAAATGAAGTGGCAATTATTTAAATAGCATCTTCATTTCCCTTTGCCGTCCTGCCTAATCTACATGGCTCCGTCTGCCAAGGTTAGCTCCACACTATTGTATTTATCCGCACCTCTGTAGGTACAGAATCACAGCTCCTGTTAGCCATGGAGTGACATTCCCAGCAATGGGAGTTGTGATTGCCCATACCTGCAAAGATGAAGGTAATTATAGTGGAAGCGGCCTACCAGAGGCTAGCCCTGGTGAACTGGCAGCGTTTATTGCCCACTCTTGACATAGGTGATCAGTTTCCCAATGAGTACAAGTCTTCTACGAAATTCAATTATTTGTGTTGGATCAGGCCCTATGAAAACTGGGGGTGGGATGGGAATTTAATTGACATGGCCGACTTGACAATGTTAAACATGAAATATGGGATGCCAGTTTATGTGTGTGTGTGTCTGTATGCATATTCGTAATGACATAGTACAGACAATTTTACTAAACCAACCAACCTTATTAAAAAAAAAGAAAGGCAGTTTCTTACGTGGAAGCATTAAATTTGTTAAAAAACTGTCTAAGTGAGCCAAATTCATTCTTGTTTTAGCTCCATTAAAGCAAATGGTTCACTCTAGGGATGAGTTTGTCTCTTTTTGTAGAAAACTTTAAATATTTTGTCCCAGGAGAATGCTACCTTGGATGATCTTCTCTCTTGTGATTCTCACTGCTTACCTGAATGCGGATGTATTAGCACAGGAAAGCTGGCCAAAAGTGGAATTTCCATACTCAGGAAATCCCAAGATTTTGAAATGTGGCTTCATCCCAAGTTGGGAAAAAAGTCAAAATATTAGAATTCTTTGCAAAATAAAATATTCTAAAAATAGTTAGTTTTAAATTTACTGAAATGTTGATAAGATCAAAACATTTCATTTCAGTTAATGAAAATATATAAGCATAAAAGTAAAAACAAAACATTTTAATAATTTCCCAATGGAAGTTTTGAAGGAATTGATATATTCCTGTAAAATGTTTAGATCTTGTCAAATGAGCATTTTTTGACATTTCAAAAACTGTACATCAATTCTAGATATCACTAACATTTACATAAAGTAGCTAATATCTTCCTTGTAAAATTTTGTTAAACATGTGCCCTATGGAAAGCCAATATCTGAATGGCAACAATAAAGTGAAACAAAAAGAAAATGCTATAACTATCAAATAAAAAATAAATCTTTGTGCCTTCAATGACAGACAGTATAGGATCTGTACCTCTACAGGGATTCCAGTATAGAACAGCAGCAAGATTTGAAGGCTAGTTGTCATATAATCTAGAATCATGGACTGTGCTCCTTAATTCTCTTATCCTTTGCCTCATACATGACAGCACTTGAGTGCCTTAGAATTCTAGCACATCATATTCCTCTTTATGATATGTATTTTTAAATGGCTTAAGCAAATGGAGCAATTGAATTTGCCTCATGGGTTCCTACCTACCCATGCAAATATCTTGGTTTAATCATGTGTTTCTTCAGATAATCAGCCATATGTATAACTCTGTTAGAGCTAGGAGAGCCTGGAAAAAACGTTCTGTCAAGGCATTTATTTTAAAAATGAAACAAGTTCACACCTCACAATGATAGAAGCAGCACAATTAAAGTTAATGGATAATTTAAAAGCTAGAAACAAATGACAGCCAGAAACATTTTTTTTACTACATCGGTTTGAGTCAAGCCTAAAATAAGCCAAAACTACAGAGGCTTCATGCCTGTCCATCATGAATGCAAGTATTTGACTGCTTTGAGTTATGGGAGCAACCTGTGGCAGTTGTACTGAGTTAATTTGAAGGAAGCAGAATTCTTTTTTATAAGAGCCAAAGGGGATTATACACTTGATAAGTGGTTACTCATTACTACCATCATTACTAGGAAACATGTCCAACCCTTTGTTTTCAGCCAAAATAAACTGAATATACACAGATATGTAGAGAGATTTGTCTGAAAATTATTTGTATTCATAATATGCAAATATTCTCTTGCTGAAAGATAAAATTTTTCTGACTCTTTCTGTGCAGGTACGTGCACATACTTGCCACATTTGCCCACAAACAGAATGGAAAGTTCCAGTGTGTAAGCATTGCACATAGCAGTCAGCCCTCATTTAAACTCACCTGTCCATCTCCTAGCATTTCCATTTTTTTTTCTCCTGTTCTCTCTCTTCTCTTCTTCGACCTTTGCTTACTATGTTATCTTTCACCGCACTTTCAGAATCTGGTCAAAATGTGTTACTGAGGAAGAAGGCCTCACTGGGAAGATGGGTCTTGAATTTTGTATGCTAGAAGACTCTGTTGGCAGGGAGTTGGAGTAGTAGCAAACAAAAACGGTTAGGAATTTCACTGGTCAAAATTTTACTGATGGAACGGTTTTCCACCAGTGCATGTTGATTAGACGAAATCAAAATATTATACAGGGATGTATTAATTTAATCATATTTTCAGGTAAATTGATCAAATGTTCCTTTTTGATAATAGACTATAAAAATCTAAATGATGCATTTTGATTTGGCGTGGAAATATTTTTAAAACAAAAAATTCAGTATTTATTTTGAAAGAAATTTTGAGTTTTGGTTCCAATTTGGAACTACAGGAAATTTGTTTGATGTGTTGAAATTTCCCATGGAATGGAAATTGCAAGTTTTGACTGGCTCTAGGGAATATCATTCCCCTATGCCATATTACAGCATACAAACTAGGTGTAAGTAGGAGCCCCCTAAAGTCCACATAATGGTGGGCTTAATTATAATATCTCTAACTCTAGTGGCTTTGATGGACTTCTCTAAATTTATTATAATGAAACCGAGAACACATTCTGGCTCTTATTTTAATTCAGAAACCAGGAAAAGGTAGTGGTACTTTGGAGAGGGGAAAAATATGCTGAATATTTGATGAACTCAAACTTCAGAGAACGTTTTCTTTTTCTTTCTTTCTTTCTTTCTTTCTTTCTTTCTTTCTTTCTTTCTTTCTTTCTTTCTTTCTTTCTTTCTTTCTTCAATGTTAGAGCCTGAACAGTTCTTTTCCATTGATCTGTTACGATTCCATTCTTTTGTAGCCTCAGATCACTCCAAGGAGGAGAACAATTTAGTTTCTTAGGTGCTGGAGATCTCCACAGACACATACCATCTGCCCTGTTGCTCTAACAGTAGAGGGAACATATCTGCCTTTAAAATAGAGGTGTAGTAGAAGAGGGGTTAAGATATTCTTTTGTGTCTACTTTGATATCATAAAACAATGGCATATCAGTTTCACAGAACACTATCAAATAATATATAGTAATGTGCAGTAAAAAACTGAGTATTAAAAATAAGAGAGAATTTTAAAGACAATTTCTTTATGTAAAATATTAATTATTTGGTCTATATTTTTTAATAAAAATATGTAAATGTCTTTAAGAAAAATGCCAGACTAAAATGTCTTCAATTATCTTTAGGAAGTGCACATTTTTCTATTGTTGTTTTGTGAACTTTGTACTCCTAACTGTATGTTTTATATAGCTTTTGCCTTGGAACTCCCTTGTTTCAATCCTCTAAAACTGTCAGGAATGACTCTACCTGCTTTATTGTTCCCATAAATTCATATGAAACTGGTAGCTAAATCCAATTTGTGTCATTCTGTCTCTCTTTGTAGCCCATTCTAAATCTCCCAGCATGTTTCACAAAAGTAGAATCCTATTAACACCAAATAACCACCTCTGTATTTTATTCTGTGGTTATTACAGTCCTTCTTGTGTCACACCACCTAAAGAATCTCGTCTCTCCATGAATCTATGATAGCCAGAACCTTCAACCTCATTACCCAGAGAAAGTTTTCTATCACTGATCTTTTTATCTGTCATGCTTGCTCTTTTTTTACTGCTTTTACCTTATAAACTTAGGTCTTCCATATTTTGTCAAGAAATCTGATAAACTATGAGGTAAATATTGAAAGAAAAGAAATTTACTATGTAAATAAGATATTGGACCTAATCCACAATGTTCTTTCTAGATCCCCAGGTGTTCAGATTCAGACTTTTGTTTGAGTCCATTTCTAATTTAAGTACGGTTTTTATTACATTCTTAATTAATGAGAGACTTCATTATCAACTTTAATGCCAAGCTTTTCTAGTACAAGACGTAATAAAGATACTGTCCATGAGATAAGAAAAGTTTTGTTAGATATATAATATTAATAATCGTCTAATTTCATATTTGAAAAAAATATAAAATGAATGAGCTGATGATTTAGATTTCAATTTGCAATTCTATAAACTTTCCTATACAAAAAGTTGTAAATGCCTAGTGCCAGATCCTGTGCTAGTGTAAACAGTTGTAATGCCATCAAAGTCAGCAGAGTATGCTGTTTTACTCTAGCTGAGAATCTGGCCTTTGGTCTACATTGTTTAAAGCAGCAAGACTAATTTTGCTGTTACTCTTGAGCCACATAATACATATTTAAATGTGTTCATGGGTTATCAGTTTATAAACATCCCAAGCCGTGAATGCTTCTATGCAAATTAAAATTCAGTGATTGCATATCACATAATAGATGTTAAGAAATAAAATATATATATATAATATAAAGAGAGACTGGTGACCCCATTAAAATGGAGTCACCACCAATTTAGGATTACCAACCCATTATCTGGGAAGCACTGTTGTACTCCATTCCCAGAGCACAGACATGTATACAACAGTGCTTCTCAGATAACAGGTTGGGAACCCTAAGTTGTTGGTGACTCCATTTTAATGGGGTCATCAGTCTTGCATTAGATTTGCTGGGGCACAAAGCCTAATCCCCACTACCCAATACTGAATCCTGTGAGCATTAGCCTGGATGGGTAATCTAAGGCTTCAGTGTGAGCTCTAGATGGTGGAATTCAGGTTACAGGGTCCCCTGCCTGGGACAGCAGGTCTTGAATGGTCTCTGGTTTCACTTCTACCTCCAGGGGGCCTTGGAGTAATTTCTGTTGTCAAAAGTGGGTCATGGCTCAGTGAAGTTACACAACCACTTATATAGAACATAGGTAGCCTTTGGTCCCAATCCCCTGCTTTTAGCCATTAGATCAGACTTCATCAGATGACTATCTAGAAATGCACCTTTGAACTAGCTCCAGCTAACAAGTTTTACAAAGACTTCATAGAGCTAGCCACTGCTATGGAACGTCATGGTACCCTTTTACCCATGCTGTTCCTTGGGGACTTGATCATGAGCCCATTGAAATCCATTGTAAAGCTCCTACTGATGTCAGTGAAGCAGGATGAAGCTGTTGACTTGACAGCTGGAATGCTAGAAAAAAGAAATTCAGTATTATAAAGTTCCTTTCCCCTAAAAAAGTAGAGGAAAAAGGGATTGAGAATCTGATGAGTAGGAAAAAGAGCAGGAATCTTCTGTGTGGAGGAAAAGGTGCCATTAAGAAACTATTGTCTCCCCTAGAAGATTCTTTCACTGTTTCTAAAAAGATGAGATATCTCAAGAGAGCTGCTTGGGAATTTCCCACTGGATGATTTTCACATGGAATTTTCACTATCCCTCAAAAGAAACATTTTTCTCAGGAAAAATTCTTGAAAACTGGCCTTCCAGGATCCCTGGCTCCAGGGCAGCCCATCAGACAGAATGCCCTGGAGATGAAACTGCCAGGAACCTGGTTCCTTGGCAGCCAGGAAACCCCAGCTTCCAAATTCCCAGGGTCCTGGCAGGAATGCTGGAATAATTGCAGTACTGTTAAGAGCCATTGAACCATATTGTAAACAGTGTATGACGGAAACCACTTCAAGCCAGGGGGCGCAACAGTACCCCTAGCTCCAGCACTTATGGCTCCCAGGGCTGCCAGGCCTCTGGACAGCTCAAGAAGCTTTGGAAATGTTTCAGAAATACTAAATTGAAATGTCTTTTCAAAATAAAATTCACATTTTCATTCTGTTTCAATTTTTTTTAATTAAGAAGTTTTCATGGAATCTGCAATTCCAGTTTCCATGCAGTTCTAAATATGAACATGTTAGACTGTCCATTGGGTAGCTATATTAATTGTCTATTTTTATTGAGTCATTTCTCTTACAGAGTGTCTGGAAATACAATAATTTTATTAAAAAGCATTCTTTGTCTGCGTTATGCATACTATTTTATATTAGAACAACTGGCTGAATTTGCTTTTCACCATATAGACTGTTTCTTAATCATGCAAAGCAATATCAGTTTGTTGTGTACTGAGTATGAAAAAAATTAAATAAAATTAGGATTTGTAAAATTCATTTTTAAGATCTTCCCTTTTGGACCTAATATTTTCATTCAGTAGTCCCCCTCAGATTCATATCCACAAGGAGTAAGTGAGCTAGCCAGAACATGGACAGGGTCTTGAATGTACGTCCATGGCACTACCAAGCAAAAGACATTGTGCTGCAAGTCCAGTCAAAGGATCTGAAGCTAGTACCTCACAGCCAGAGGCTACACACTGTGACTCAGCAGAATCAGATGGCCAGCAGTAGACTGCTGATTGGACATCCCTTAGCATAAAGCTTCTTGTCCTTGCCGCTTCCCAGCTTATTAGAGCAATTACTCACTTCGGCCTGTTGCTTCTCAGAGACCTCCTGAGACCAAACTCTTTCTATCCAAGCCAGTTTGTTGATGTACCAGTACCCCATCCTGACAAGCCCCGCACTGGATCTGCCCAATATCTACACTAATCAGCTCCTTTCTATGTCTGACTTGTGCACCAATTACCTTCTTCCCACAGAATGATATTCCACCTGCTGAACTTGCCTGCACCCTGGACTATAAAACCTGGGCAACTCCTCCCTGATCTCTCAGAAGGCTCAGCTGCTCCCTGACCATATACATTGACAGTCCCTTCTGACCTCTTGCCTCAGCTCTGACCTTGAACCCTTTGGCTCTGCTTGCTAATAGCAGGTCTTCAAGGACATTTATTTATGATTCTGTAGGCAATTTTTTAAATTGCTTCATCATCCCATGCCAATGCCTTACCTAGGTAAATCTATAATTGTATTGATTTAACTCTCATTCATCCTCCTCCTCGTCTTCTTATCATATCATTATAATGCCCCCTTTGTAGCATCATAGTCTCAAAATAAGTACCCGTCCTGCAAAGCAACATGATGCTCATAAGTTGAAGAGGGTTCAGAAAAGAGCCTTGTAGGGTGACCAGACATCCCACTAAAATTAGGATCATTTTGATAGGAAAGGCTTTCTCTTCTGCCCAATGTAAGTACCATTTGGACATTATTTGCCCCAATATTTTTTTGGGCTGAGGGAGCCCAAGCCTAAGCTACACCACATGGGGCTGAAGGAGGGCCCTTCAAATTTTCAGGGCAAGGCTCAGGCTTGGGTTTCTTCGAGGAAGGAGCCCTAGACGCATTGCATGTGGATGAAGGACCCCAAGCCCCAGCCCATGCAATGGGGAGGTTGAAAGAGCTTGAGCCCCAGCTGTGTCGTGGGAGAAGAAGGCTGAATATTAGACACCTGAACTAGGCATGCAAGGTAAAATGTTATTTTATGAAGAAAATGAGGAGACTTCAAAGTCAATAAACAATCCTCCTTTTAAAAACTCACCACTCAGACTTAGCCAAAATCTTTACCTTTGTGCTGGCAATGCAAATATCAGATATGGCTGGTGGAAATCTGCATTTAAGAACCTGAAAAAGAATAAAAATATTTTACCTGCCAATTGCCCAGTCCACATTGTGCATAACACAATAAATCATGCAAGCAATGATCTGAAAAAAAGACAATATGACACTGAAAATGAGACATTTATTCACTTCAGCAGATCTTCTGAAAGAGTGGTCATGCTGACAGATATGTTTGAGTTTGTGGACATTGAGGATGCTGCTTCATTAAGTCACATCCCCTGTTGGTTGAGTCTTTTCACAACTGGTTAACTTTGGCAAGCTGTCAAGAGCTACTTTGTTTCTCTGGTCAGTGACAAATGTCCATGGAGTTTGTGGCTCCTGTTTGCTGGAGGTGAGCATGGTGAACGAGCTCAGGAAACTAGCAGCATTGAGGTTCACCTCTATTTTCTACAGAAAATAATTAAAGTGTTTATTGACACTGTGCTCTGCTAGGACTCAGACTCTATGTGCAATGTACACATGAGGAATGGTCTATGAATGAAGCTACAGCAACAAAAAGTGACCCGTTCTTCTGTGCTAAAGGTGAGCATACATTCATTGGAATGACACTGTGTCTTCAGAAGCTTTTTGCAATGACTTTACAAAGTTATATGATGTTTCTGTCAAATATCTGGAAAATATTTGACTTTTTCTCTAGTGGCTACTTTTACAACATTCAGTGCTCCAATGTCAGCTACAAGGAGCATCTGTCTACAGCTGTAACAACAAGAAAACTCCAGAGTACTGTGGACCTGCATGAGCTCTACAATGAGCTTTAAACTAACTGAGGGTATGTCTGCACTGCCACCCTAGTTTAAACTAGGGTGGCAGTGCAGACATACCCTGAGATATCATCAAGATCCCAGAACTGGGAAGAAGAAACTCTTGGGGAACTCTGGGCTCAGGTGCTCAGTAAGAAGGGAGATGTTGCTACTCTTCCCTATAGGAAGAAACTGGTTTAATTCACATTCAGTATAGCAGTCTGCAATGATTATACAGAGTGCGTATTTTCAATTATAAAGGGTGTGGAGGAATCAAAGCAGTATTGAGCTGGTGAGGTTGGAAACGCAAGTAAAAATGAATTTCAACATGAGCTGCAAGGAGTTCTACAGTTAAGTAATCAGCAGAAAAGATGTTATGTGTGTGGCCAAGTCATCCAAGAAGTGCAAGACCGCTGATGCTGAAAATTGAGTGCTATGTGATGTACAAGGCAGGCCTATCTGCCTTTTCTATTTTCAATTTTAAAAAAATCTTATATACACAACTTCCCCTTCCCTGGAAAAAATGTGTCCCAATTTTTCATGCATACTATCTGGCTACCCTAAACCCACGGGAATAATTAAAGGGTTACAAAACATGCTTTATAATGATAGAGTCAAAGAGACCAGTTTATTTAGCTTAAAATGAGGCAAGTTAAGGGATGACTTGACTACAGTCTTTCAGTATCCACATGCGAATCAAATATTTAAAAATGGGTTCTTGAATCTTGCAGAGAAAGATATAACATGATACAAATGGCTGGAAGTTGAAGCTGGACAATGTTTGAACTGGAAATGAGGCGTAATGGTTAACAGTGCCAGTAATTTATTTTTGGAACAATTTACCAAAGGTCACGATGGATTATTAAATTGAGGTCAGGTATTTCTCTAAAAACATATCCTGGGAAATGCTCTGCTATACAGGAGGTTAGACTAGATGATCACAGTGGTCTCTTTTGGCCTTGGTATCTGTCAGTTTATGAAAGCAATCTCTCAGTTTTTGGAAGCCATTCAGAGTCCCACTGGCTGAAATAGGACTCTGTGGATACATATACACGGCCTGTGGAAGCTGGCTCACGAGCCCCAGCCAAAAGATTTGTCTGATGGGCCAACACTAATGCTCAAAAAATAGTTGTGTAGGTAGCACTTTGAAGTTGTGGCTTGTACTGGAGTGGGGTTCAGAAGCTCACCCCCTTTTCTGGGCTGCAGGGCTCAAGCTCCAGTCCAATTCAGAAGTTCAAAACAATTTTCAGAGTGGTAGTGTGAGTCCTGCAAGCCCAAGTCTTTTGACCCAGGTGAGCAAGTTCACTACCATACGCTGGGTAGAGGTTCCCTATGGGTGTAAGACTTGCAGCACAGGATTGGGAGCTTGGATTGACATCTATTTGAAGATGACATCTATCCCCTTATCTGTATTGTGAATCACATATAACTCTTTGAGGCATTCAGAAATAAATCATTAAAAACAAGTAGGTAGAGACATTCTAGGGTCAGATTGTAGAGTCCCTTACATTGAATAATACACACATGGGTAGAACTACTCAGATAATTACTCCACCATAAAAGGTTGAATAATGAGGTTCTTAATGACTGCAAATGTAGCATACTGGCCTAGTGGGCAGGACCACAGCACTTTCTAGTGGCTGGCAGTACACAGCCTAGTACTGTCACATAGCTAAAGGACTTGTTACTCAGGTCAGATATTGGAGGCTAGTACTGTTAGTGCTGAACATTTTCTGCAGGTGATCATGGAAAAAGAATATGAACATGGACTCTGCTGCACAAATACTTCAGACAGTGAATACATAGATTGTAAGGATCAAAATTAATGATGGCAGCAAAAGCACCCAGAGAAAAACAATTTTGGGAAGATGTTGATGATTTTATTTGTATTCCAGTACTTCCTCAGTCATGGGCCAGAAAGTCATCATGGTAGGTACTTTTCAAATACAGAATAAAATAGGCAGTCCCCCTACAAAGCTTACCATCTAAGTAAAAGCTTACAAATTTCATGAGCTAATGTATTCCACTGTGGTGTGTCATTATAGGTAACTTAATCTGTATTATGCTACACGATATAAAGATCACAAAAAAGAGTCACCTAACAACCTAGCAAGATGGAACAACTCAGGAAAATACAGCTCTTTTTTACTTAATACTTTTTCCAGCCTCAGTTTACCCATTAAAAGCATATTATCTAGACAAAGCAAATGTTATAGACAGTAAGTTCACCTGTGAAACCAAAATGGAAATGAGGATAAAGCACAAATGTTAAGTCTTAAATGAAAATTGCTATTCCAAACTTTTGGTGACTTTAAGCTGTTTAACCTATATCTATTGAAATTCACTTAAAATACAATTTAGATATGCAGCGTTAAATATTGATCAGAAGAGCTGACAAATACAGTCGTAACATAGCAGTTTATATACATATTGACTTGTTTATTTAATTTTTTAAATAAAAATGGGCCAAAATACATGCTCAGATTGTCCAGCCAATTATTTCAAGTTACAAAATCAAATACACACCTAAGTCAGCTTCACTGTTTTATGAAAGAGCAGCTTTTAGTGTTTAGTGTTTATTTATTATGATTTAAATAAAAAGTCATAAATCCCAAAGGCTCTACATATACTAACACATTTAATACCATAATGAAACTTCAGCAGCACTGAAATAATCATTCCAAAAAGATCCTTGACAGCTAACCACCGACTATGATCACTTTTCCGCTCCTTCATTGTTCCGGGGACATATTCTCTGTACTCTCCTAGGATCTTTTCAAACAGGTGCCAAATAGGTAGTATAAGGCCAGAAGGGACATTATAATACTGTAGTCCAACCTCCTAAAAAGCCAAAGCACCTCACCCAAGAATTCCTACATGAAGCCCACAACTTCTGAGCTGTAGCATGTTATATTTTAAAGAACCCAGTGTACTTCAAAGATATCAGATGATGAGGAATTTACCATATTCCTCAGTAAGTTGTTCCAATAGTTATTTATAGGGCCCTACTAAATTAATGGTCCATTTTGGTCAATTTCATGACCATAAGATTTTTTAAAATTATACATTTCATGATTTCAGATATTAAAATCTGAAATTTCATGGGGTTATATTTAACCCAAAAAGGAACTTGTTGGGCGGGGGGGGGGAGGGGGGGAGTTGCAAGGTTATTGTGGTGGGGAGTGTTGCCATACTGGTCTTCTTACCAGGCCCGATGGTAGTTTCCCCAGAAGCCCAGAGATTCAAAGAGGCAGTGTCAGTGACTGGTACTCTGGGCTCCTTTGAATTGCTGCCTGAGTATCAGCCCCTTGTAGCTTCGAGGGCGAGGGTGGCACTGCAATCTGGGTGGAGCTAAGGGCTGACTGCACTCAGCCCTGCCCCTTCCACCTGAGGTCCCCCCTCACCTTTCTTGGGGGCTTGCAGTGACAGTCGGCTCCACTGCTTCTTACTTCTGTGCTGCTGCTGGGAGCAGCCTGCCTTCAAACCTGGGCAGCTGGAGAATGGCAACTGCTGGCTGGGAGCCTAGCTCTGACGTCCAGCAGCAATGCAGAAGTTAGGATGGCCTGGTATGATAGTGCCACCATGACTTCTGCACTGCTGGTAGGACACTGCCTTCAAAGCTGAGTGCCCAGACAACAGCTGCCACTCTCTGACTGCCCAGCTCTGAACGCAGGATGGCAATACCATGACACCCAGCCGCCCCAAATAACTTTGTAGTCCCCCCTGCAATTCCGTTTTGAGTCAGGACCCTCAGTTTAAGTAATCTGTACAGTATAGGGTAAAAGTACGCAAAAAACCATGTTTGTGAATTAGATAGGGCCCTAGATATTTACCTTAGGTCTTTTGCCTATGTCTGGAAGTTCCCCAAATTCAGGCTATTCTGGGCAAAAGTGGAGCGGGGAACAAGTTCCAGAAGCCTGGAGCCTATACAGAGAACACCTTGCTGACAATCCACCCTCTTTTATAACAACGGAGACCTAGTTTGAGTTTCATTGCTGATGGCAACTGTGGCAGTGTGGCAGAGAAAGAGAGGCAATCCCTCATGAAGGCCTGTGCCACACTAATACTAATAATATCTTCAGCTTCCCTTTATTCTTCTCTTATGTCATGTGAGCAAATGAGTCCCACAGTGTGCCCTAACATTCAACTAATATAGTGTCTTTGGCACTGGGGTAGAATAGCATTGCACAACCCTCTTAGGGAACATTCTTCAAGGAGACCTCCCACTGTTGTTCCCTTTCTGGCTACTTTGGAAGGGTATTTCTGGCTCCTTAAAATTTAAAAAAAAACACATTTCTATCTATGGACTAAAAATATAGTTTCAGTATAAATAAAGCAAACATACCTAACCTGCAATCCCCAATCTTCCTTTATCTTTTTTCCAGCCAGACTTCTGTCTGTCTCAGTTTATTTTTCTTTTATTCTTTCATTTTCTATTTGTATTACTTCCATGAGCTTTAATCACCAGCAAAGCAAAAGAGGGAAGCTTCACATCTTCTCAGATGTATTACAGACTGCAACTCTGAACTGTCTCTTTATATTATAATCCTTCACAGTTATATCCATAGATAGACTTCACTTTGGTTTCATTCTAGTCTTTTTTTTTTTATCCTCTCTTGAAATTTCTTACATTTCCATGTGCTGGGGAGGAGGCTTTTTCTTTTCAGCTTGAGATAATGCGATTTTCAAAATCTGTTTCATTCCTTCACATCAAAGATTTCTCCATTTCATTCAGCATAGTTTGTACTGAACAATTCCTGTTTCCTTTTGTTAGTATTATACTTCCTTTATTTGTTAAGAGATATTTAATTGCACATTGTATGGCTCTTCAATAGCTGGACTTTTCATAACTAATTTGCTGGTTTATAGAATTAACAGCACTCCCACTATCACCTGTTCCTCTGTTTCCTTCTTCCATTGTTAGGAGATTAATTCTAAACAAATGGCTTTACAGGGTAGTTACACTGTAAAGATCCTAAACTGCTTTGACATCCATGAAGCACTTTTAAAATGAATAGTTAGATTCCTCAGGGACCATGAATATTATGTTTATTTTATAATAATTATTTTTGTTGTAAATTTCATTTGGTCTTTAGATTTTCCCCTGCATTTGAGTGTATTAATCTGATGCTAAAACCAGTTTTAGGATGTTCCTACTCTGCATAGAATTAAAGACCTAATGATTAGAGTTTTGAGTATATAAAGCAATAAACAGGTTTCACTGTTGATGAAATGCTGGATAAAAGCCAAGACTTTAAATAAAATGCAGTTATTTATTGCTTATTTATACAAGTTATTTACTGCTTGTATATTCAAAAGCCATCAACATCACTGACATGTGCAAGATGCTCTGTGTTTCTGGTGGTTTATTTGAAACTATTTCAGCATGTTAAACAATTCACAGGTTAAAATTCATAATTAAATAATATGGAGATAACACATTCAGCAGTATGCATAAAGAAATAACATTGTAGGCAAGTTTAAACTTTAAATAAGGAAACATTCATACCTCAGAATCTATCAGTTTTAGTTTAGACAAGCACTTATGGTATCATTTAGCTAAGCAAATATTAATTAACATTAACAATTGGTGAGTTTCAAAAGTTTGGGATATTGATTTTGAATCAAAGAACCAACAGCTTTAACCTGAATGAAATGGGCTAGGGGTTATGGCTCGCCACTGGCTGCGTCTGACCAGAAGGCATTTAATTTCTTGTCCCAGTTCAGGGTATTGAGGGAGAGAGATCCCAGAGAGCTGTATCTCAGAAGGGGAGTTTCAGGACACATGGCTAGAGCACTCAAGCTAAGGATAATACCAGTTCACTAAAATCTTTATTAAACTAAATGAAATGGCAACAAATATAAAAAATCCTTCCCTAGACACTTCTGAAAGTGGTTGGCATGTCCCTCACTGTGACCCGTAGGCAGGGAGTCTCCACGTGCTGCCCTCATTCCAAGTGACAACTCTGCTGCTCCCATTGAACAGGAACTGCAGCCAAAGGGAACTGCAAGGGTAGTACACAGAGCCACCTGCCCCTACCCACCTACAGGTTGCAGTGAGGGTTGTGCTGGCCAATCCTAGGAGTTGTGTGGAGCCACAGCAGGCAGGGAAAGTGCCTTAGCCACAATATGCTGCTGACTAGGACTCAGAGTATCCCAAGATAAACTACCAGGAAGCTCATTCAGGTAAAATAGATCTTGCACTCAATAAACTTTTTCAATGTGATTAAGACACACACAGCAAGAAATGCTTACCACAAACATTACTTACTCAGTGGCTGATGCTACATCTTTACTCAGAGGAGTAATGATTACAACAGTTACTCCCACTCATTTAATCTGGAATACTCAGGTGGGCAATGTTTCAAGTGAGTAAGGACAGCAGCATCAGACTCATAATTCAATGAAATTAGATGCTCCATATAAATGAGCAATTGTATACAATCACTGGTCAGTGGGTTGAAATAGAATAGATTTGAAACCATCTTGTTGAGTATCAGAGGGGTAGCCGTGTTCGTCTGAATCTGCAAAAGTGGCAAGGAGTCCTGTGGCACCTTATAGACTAACCGAAGTGTTGGAGTATAAGCTTTCGTGGGCAAAGACCCACTTCATCAGATGCATGCATCTGACAAAGTGAGTCTTCGCCCATGAAAGCTTATGCTCCAGCACTTCGGTTAGTCTATAAGGTGCCACAGGACTCCTAGCTGCTTTTGCATCTTGCTGAGATTTGTCCTGATAATGAATTGTTCTCTGATATAACCTATCATCTTAAGATTCTACCACGATATCTTAGGCTGGCAGACAATCATGTCTTGTTCATTCAGGTGACCTCTCGGGGGTGGAATTAACGCCCTTTTGTTATCTCAGCTCTCCCCTGGTTTTACACAACAACTAACATTTTTTCCTACTCAAAATATGTTTTTAAACACTAACAAAAATATTTATTCTGTTCTTTTGCAGAACCTTTTCCCTCATACCGGAGTCCTACCACCCCTTTTTGCTCTGTTAATACTTTTACAAATGTGCACCATAAAAAAAGATGTAGAAAAATGGGACAAGATGGGTGAGGGAGTATCCTTTTCAGGGCCAACTTCTATTGGTGAGAGAGGTAAGCTTTTGAGGTTTTAGCTCTTCTTGACAGTTTGGCTCTCCCATTAACAAAAGTTGGTCCATAAAGAATATTACCTCACCCACCTTTTCTCTCCAATACCTTGAAAGCAATATAGCTACAATACCACTGCATAGATATAATGGAACAGTTCTCTACAAACTATTTTTTTCATAGTGTCTGTGTCACTTATTTACTGAGGAATTATTGTACATCTTTCCCAGTGCCTTGCCACAAGGATGGTTGCTTGGCAAAATACATTATTATGTCATTAACAGGCTAAGGAATTCACTATCAAAGAGGAAAGCTCACCACATACTTAAGTTTGATACAATACTGGAAGGCTGATAAGAAAAGTCACTCTGTTGCCCTGAAACCCCCAAGTAACTCCATTTTTGAATTTGCTCTTTCAGCATAGCGTTTATGCTGGAGTCATTTATGATTAGTAATCTTTATAACCATTTTTATATCTATTTCAGCTTCTACATTTAAACTGATTCAGTGTTTTATGAAGGCTGGGCATCTTTTTTTTCCATATTCCTTTCAATCCATACTACTCAATTTGGAGTCAGTTCCCATCTCAAATGCTGCAACCTGCTCTCCCCTGGATTCCCAGTTTTTCATTGAATCTTTCTATTCCATCCAATGGTCTGTGTCTAAAGTCCTCTTCTCCTTCCACTGGGAACACAGCATTATTTTTTTCAGTTTCAGTTTCTCTTTCATTACTTCCTTTTGCAAGTTCTCTCTTTTATCGCTACTCTCCTTCAGCTTCAAATTCAAGCTTCTCGTTCTTGCCTCCAGAATCTGTCATAGTGACAACATGCCCATATATTAGTCTTCTTTTCCTTCAAGTCCCCATCCTTCTGCAGATGATGCACCCAAGTCAATTCCTTAAGCATTGTTTCTGTATCTCCATGTAAGGCAGGGGTGGGCAATAATTTTTGATGGGGGGGCCACGCCAAGATTTTGGAAAGTGGTTGAGGGCTCGCCCCTCAGTCTCAGCTAGTCTGGCTGTGGAGAACACAAAGAGGGAGAGGCAGTCAGTCATCCATTCAGACACTGTCCCTGAAGCCATGCCCTCCTCTGTGAGCAGCAACCAACACTCCTTGGGCCACAGGAGGGGGGTGTCCTGGGAGCAAGGTCATGTGTGGCCTGCACAGCAGGCCCTGCCTTACAGAGGCCCCAAGATGCCCAGAGGACCATGCTGCCTGCTTTCTTCCCTATAGACAAGCAGTCAAGGGAAATGTCTGGCCACAGTGAGAACCCCCCATGGACAGCAGAGGAGTCAGGAGCAGACTGGCCCTCCCTGGAGTTCACACACATTCCTGCAGTTAGCAGCGCTGTCCACGGGAGCTGGTGCTGCCTCGCACTTGCCTGTGCTCTGTGTGTGGCACTCCTTGGTATGTCTGGGGTTGTGCCTGCACACTTGTGGCTAACCTGCTTTTAGCCTTGGTAGGAGCTGGGAGAGCATCCCCCCCTGGGGCCGGACGTGTGTGGCCTCCCCTGAGCCTGGCAGCAGGATCCTACCCATGCTCAGGAGCTGCCTTCTGAGTCCACGTGGCACACACTAATGCTGGATGTGGTTTCACGTGCACGGACTGAAGCATGATGTCCAGCCCAAACAGCCTGAGCTACGCTCACACCCTGCCCCCGGTGCACCCGCCTCTCATGCCCTGTGTGTGTGACAAACTGAGAGCACTCACCTGAAGTTCCCTTCCCGGCATCAGACAAGGCCTGAGAGACATCCTGGCTGACAGGCACTGGCTCCAGGAACAGGGTGACAGTGTCCCTCTCCTCTTTCTCCTCCTGCTGGCCTGGCCCTTCTTCTAGTCCTCTGTGACCTCTGGCTGTGTGACAATAGGTGTCTCGAGGCTGGAGTCCACCACGATGGGTGGAGAAACAGATTACCCACCCCCCAGGATCTGGTGCAGTTTGTCAAAGTAAGGGTAGGTGTGGGGTCCTGCCTCTGAGCGTGAGCTGTGCTCTCTGGCCTTGTTGTATCCTTGATGGAGATCTTTCACCTTACTCTGGACCTGTTCTAAGGTCCAGGGTGGGTGTCCATGCTCCACCAGGGACTCGGCCATGCAGTCAAAGATGTCCACATTGCAGCACTTGGCCTGGAGATCCTGCAATGTCTCCTCCTCGCCCCACGGCTCAAGGAGGGACAGGATCTCCACTCCTGATCAGGTACCCGCCTCTTGGTCCCCCTGGGTGGGTCCTGTGACCCCTAAAGCTGCTCCCTGTGAGGGCCGGGGGAGTCTCGGGGGGCTTGTGGCTGTGCCCTCAGAGAGTAGGCCTGTGGCAGGGAGAGCTGCTTGGTAAGGAAGGCTCCAAGTTTGGTTTCCTGACACAAAGCTTGTCTAGGGTGCCTGCAGGTTTAAGAGGTGCCAGGAAACAGGAACTATAGAGTTTTGATTACTTTAGATGGAGTGTCCACCAGGGCACCTGTGTTACTTCCTCGAGGCCTCTTCTTTCAAAAGAAAACCCTCCTCTCCATCCACACACACCTTTTTCCGAAAGAGCTTTTCCAGAAAAGGCATTCTTCCTCATGGAAAGAGGAGGACCACCGTTGGAAAAACCCCTTTGCTTTTTCAATTTATTTTTGAAAGAACGTGATTGCAGTGTGGATGTAACTCAAGTCTTGTCAGAAAAACAGCAAAACTCTGTAGTGTAGACATAATCTGAGAGACATAGCCCTTTACATAGCCCCTGGTGTGGACAGCGCTAGGTCAACAAAAGAATTCTTCCATCTTGGGGAGGTGAATTACCTATGGTGATAGGAGAATCCCTTCTGTCAGTGTATGTAGTGTCCATACTTAAACTGCTACAGCAGGTAATTGGAAAAGAGCTGGTATAGTTCATTCATGCATTTGGTCTCAAACACATAAAAATTCCTTAGATAGAAGCCCGAGCAATTTTTAAGGTTTGAGGATTAACAGAGGAGAGGTTTTTATTTAGACACAGTCTCATTTAAGGCCAGAAGGGATCATTGTGATTATCCAGTCTGATTTCTTGCATGTCACAGAGATCCATTCCCACCCCCCTCTTGTAATAGACTCATAAACTTGTGGGTTTTTTCCCTTCCATATGCTCAGGTATTTGAAAAACAGTTGCAGTCATGAAATGTAGGTTCCTGTTGGTCCACAATACAAAGCCAAATGTTAGATTTAATCACATCAATCTGTGATATGCTTTTGACATGTGATCTGAATCCTGGAGATTCCAATTGCTTTTGTATGTCAGTTTCTTCAGATAGTTTGTGGCACTAAACTTCAACTGTGTTATTTTAGGCAGTGGCTAGAGACACGTTGCTTGAGTTTAAGACAGCTTTGGCAGTCATCAGGAAGACTAGTGTACAGTGTAATAGTGTTCAGAGTTGCTCTCTTCCTGCCTGCAAGTTTGTAACAAAGGTTATTCCCTATTTTCCTGAAAAGTTTCTCTCCCCCCATCCCTGACCTGTCTGTTGCCGATGATGGATGTCGCAATATAAATGAAAAACTGAGTTGGACAGAGTGATTAACTATAGAAGAGTGTTACTTTTGAAAGGCAAAGGAGGTGCTTGCAGGAAAAAAAGTATGAACATAGTAGGAGAGTCAGTAATTTAGTGAACATTATTAATGCTGCTGTTTCATGAATGGCTGATAGAATTGCCTATCATATGAGTATCATGTAATTACTTCCCTACATAGATGTATTTATTTAATTTGAATTATTTTAATAGAAAAAAGTGCCATTCCATAGCTCTAGGCATAATTGTGCATTTCTTCATACAAACCTAATACTTCAAAAATGTGGTTCCTAAGATGAGGTTCTGCTAATGCACAGGTGTGGTCATTTGCACTAATTATCAAACATTGTTTACCCACAGGGTTAAACTAGGATTTTTCCTATAAAAAGGAAACAAAAAGTTTTCTTTGGGATTCTTTCATTGAAAAACAAAACAGTTTTGTGAACCGTTTCAGAATGGAAATTTCTTTTTTATTATTATGTTTTTTGTGATGCTCACTTTAGTGTATAGAATCCTGAGTAGGTTCTACCTACCTCTTACAGATGGAGTTGGGGGTTGTTTCTCCCCTTTTATTTTTTTCTTTCAAATCCACTTTTGCAACTTTTGCAAAATAATGTTTGAGTTAAATTACCCCATAACCCAACTTGCTAGGAAGCAAGGGGCAGCCTTCTTGGAAGGCCTCCTCTATAATTTAAATTAAATAATGTTGCTGCTTTTATATATTTTCAACACTTGTGTGGCAGCCCAAAACCTGGATTTATATTGGCTGTTCACCATTGTACTGGGGACATCATTCTATTATTATGTGATACAGCAGCAGCCACGAAATAAAGGAGTGCCTTATGGTATTTTGATGGAATGAAAGCATCCATTTGTATTACCCAAAGTTTTTAATATTAATGTGTTTAAAAACACTAGATCCTTATTCACAGTTCTTTAATATTTTCTATATTGTATTTAGCTACTTTATTTACATAATTTATGCAAATAATTGCAAAATATATTATATGATTCTTCTTAACTACTCAGAAATGCAAAAAGTGATAAAAGCTGAAGAAGACTGCTAATATCCTCTCAACAGGAGTGTGTAAATTTCAGGGAAATGCATAAAAATACTGATGTAACTGATAACTCTAAATATCCTTTCAAATCTTATTCCCAAAGAGATTATTTATCTTGAACTTATCTACATTTTCTAAAGCATCGAGGAAGATCATGCAGTACAGCTGGAATTAAAATGACATTAGAATACCATTTTAGCGATACCATTTGGACTGAATGTGAAAATGTAATTAAGACTCAATATCTAATTACAGTAAAACTCCAATAGTCTGGCATCCAATAGTCTGGCACTCCTGATAGTCCGGCATCAAAATGGCAAGAGCGTAGTGAGTGAGCTTCGGCAAAAAATGAGTCACAAGGTAACAGCAGCAGCAGCTGAACTGAGCAAAAAGGGTAAAAAAGGCTTAAAAAACCTAAAACATTACAGTATAAATACAGTATGTACAATAAAAAGAGATAAGAACACTTTATATACAGTATATAATGTAAACAGTAATTATATAACCATTTTATAGTACCTCCTGATAGTCTGGCATATTTGATAATCCGGCACCACCTAAATCCCATAGGTTCCGGATTATCAGAAGTCTACTGTACTATATGCTCTGTTACCTCTCTTTATCATGGCAATTGTGTTTGGAAATCAAATTAACCATTACCAAAAGTACTGGTAAACCATGTCCAATGGCAATGTACATGGTCCTCAAGCAAAATATATGCATCTATAATGGTATGTTTCGCTCATACATGCAGCATCTTTGTTAATGCTTTCTTCCCACAACAGCACATAGCCAGAATAACCATGACAATTAGAGGTGACTGACTTGTGTCAATAGAGACATATTTTATTATTACCAGTTAATTACTAAGTATTACAGCATACAGGTAGTTATTTGATACAGTTAGTTATGAGGTGTTGGAAACTAGGTTATAGTGGTTGAAATGTTTTTTTCAGAAAGGAAATCTACATGGCAATAGATTATTAGGGCAGTTTCTGATAATCTCTGAAACCTACAATTGCAGGGGAAAGAAAAAGACAGTGTTCTAGGCATGCTTCCTGATCCTCTCTCATACAACATCTTCACTAAGAATGAGGTGTGAGTATCAAACCTTCTGGTCAAGAGCTTGCATCTCCTCCGTACTGCAAGCCCCTCTGCCCTCCACCCTCCCCGCACACACACAATTTGTGAGGCAAAAAGGGAAGGAAATCTAGGTTGGTGGAGGGATCAGTGTCCTTCACTCCTTGGTCCCTAGTTCTCCAGTGGCTGTATCCAAATGGGTCATTTTCTGTCATCTCAACCCTCCTGGTAGCTGTTTCTGCCTAAAACAAGCCTTTTGGGCACGGCTTCTTCCCTGTCCCTGATTGGGATTTCCTTTTCCCCCTTATCCTACACGCTGTTTCTGTCCCTCACTACAGTTTCCTCTCATTCCCCCAATGCTTTCCTTTGGGTCCCTCTTAACATCCACTGTCCTCGAGGGATTCCTCTACCTCCCCTCTGCAGTGCTCTTGGCAGCTCCTGGTCCGCTCCCTTCTAATGTCACATGCTGCCCCTGAGTAAGTGCCTCCCCCCCCCCCCTTTTTCTTCCTGCTTCTACTCATTCAGCCCTTCCCTGGGCAGTCTTTGACCTAAGGGCAAGTCTGTCACTTAAGTCTACAATCTGGCCCTGTGCTAACATAAAAAGGGAATCAACAATAATGCAGGAACTTTTAAATCATAATGTGCTGTATCCCAATAGAACTTCTAATGGGTTCTTCTAAACTTCTAAACTAAATCAGAAGAGATTTAGTTTAAATAAGGCTTTGGATTGTGATGAAAAAAGCCTGCATATCTTATAAAAACACTGTTCTCGGAGCACTGCTGCATTTATACTTTTTATTATGGGTTGGAAACAGGAAGTAGAGAGTAATGAGAAAGAATTATGGGCAAGTATTAATAAAAACACATGGAGAATGGGAAGGCTAATGGCATATTAGAGCGCATTAGGAAGAGCATTGCTAGCTGATCTAGAGAAGTGATTATTCCCCTTTATTCAGCACTAGTGAGGCCACATCTAGAATATTGCATTCAGTTCTGGGTCCCCCACTACAGAAAGGATGTGGACGCATTGGAGAGGTTACAGCAGAGGGCAACCAAAATGATTACAGGGGTGGAGCACTTGACCAATAATAAGGGGCTGAGGGATTGGGGTTTATTTAGTCTGCAGAAGAGAACAGTGAGGGGGGATTTGATAGCAGCCTTCAACTACCTGAAGGGAGGTTACAAAGAGAATGGAGAGAAGCTGTTCTCAGTAGTGACAGATGGCAGAACGAGAAGCAATGGTCTGGGGGGAAGTCCATGTTGGATATTAGGAAAAACTATTTCACTAGGAGGGTGGTAAAGTACTGGAATGGGTTACCTAGGGAGGTGGTGGAATCTCTATACCTAGAGGTTTTTAACTCTGGGCTTGACAAAGTCCTGGCTGGGATGATTTAGTTGGGGTTGGTCCTGCTTTGGGCAGGGGGCTGGACTCAATGACCTCCTGAGGTCTCTTCTAGCCCTATGATACTATGATTCTATGAAATAGATTGATTCTAGTTTTTGGTGCATTTTTGCTTTATCTGAACCAGTCAGACCATTTCTAAATAAGACAATACAGGTAACACTAAAAGGACTATTTCTTCAGACATATCTATAAATGGTAAAAAATAAAGCACAATATTAAAGTAACACACCAAGGAAAGAGTCCCAAATATTTGTTCTGCCATTATCATCAAGGTCAAGAAACATCAAAGCCCTGTAGAAAAAGAGGAAGGTACCAGTGAATGGAATATTTTGAGAAAATGAAGCAAGGTGCCAAGGGAAATTACAGGCTTTAGCAAGAATGTCACCCTCACAGCCATGAATGAAGCTATAGCCCTTCAGAAAGAAACTCAAAGTTCCGTTAAAAAAAAAGAAATCAAACCACTTTAACAACAGAAAGTTTATCAGACTCCCAACATCATAATTCCTGAACTACTTAAAATAAAAGCAAATATATGATTAGTTCATTTTATGTACCCATTCTGGATGTATGGTATAAAAACCAAAGGAACGGGTAATAGCCTGTAACTATGTGGAACATTCTTTAGTAAAGTAAGATTTACTCCCATTGGATCATCATTTAATCTCATTTGCTATTTACTACTCATCATGTTCAAGGAAGAATTAACCAGACAGGAGACCAGATTAAGACCTTTATTTGACAGTAAGGCTCCTAGGTCTTGAGTAAAGTTAGGAGGAGAGGAATGTGGATTAGAGATGGTTAGGAATTTTTCAACAAAATGTTTTCATTGATAATAACTGTTAATGGGAAAAAAGTCAATTTTGACAATTTTCTTAGTTTGGAAATAAATTTTTAAAATGTTGAATCATCTCCTTTTAATATTTTTTTAAAAAAATCAGGTTTTTGTTGTTGTTTAAAATCACTATTTCAAAATTTTATTATTTCTGGTTTATAAAAAATAATATTTAATAATAAAAAAAATTGATTATCTCAAACTGATTTTCATCTTGATTTGAGATGAAAACATTTTTCCAAAATTTCAGAAATTCTCTTGAGAATGAGAAAAGCTTTTCCTGCCTATTTCTAAAGGGATGGACCCACCTGGTAGTCAGATGACTTTAACCCTGGGTCATGACCCCTTAACAGACTGATAAACAAAAGTGAGAGAAAGTTCATCCCTTTTTCAGCCATCTGCGTGGGAGACTCCCTGTTATTCCCGCTCTTCTCTTGAGTTGTGGGAAGAGGGGATGATCACCCTATTCACCCCATGGAAGCAGAGTGGAATGTGTAGTGCTGGTGTGGGGGGTGTTACCTAGCAGTGTGAATGGTGGGTGTAGTGTTCAATAAGCACCCAGGAGTCAGGATGAGCACTTTAATGAACAGCATACACTCTCAGCTTAGCTGGAGACTATTCACCTTCTGGAGACATTTTGGTTCACACTGGACATGTCCAGTATATCACATAACAAGTGTGCTTATTTCCATGCTGGTAGTATAATACCTATTCTTACAGGAGATGGTTTGTGGGAGAGAATAGCAGAAAGTGTTTCAAGGGATGGGAGAGATTAGTGGTGATTAGCAGGCAATCTGAATAAACACTATTGGGGGGCTGGTAGCACAAGAAATCCTCTACGTGAAGCCACAGACTTCATCTACTCTCTGTGTGCTACCCGAATTGTTATATTTTCCCTGTGCCCTAAAACACTCTTCCTCGGCCATGTTCTCTGTGGGCAGAAGCAGGCACAGCCACATCATCCAAGGTTATGTCTACACAACAGATTTTTTTCGGAAAGACAACCATTTTTTCAAAAAAAACCCTTCATTTATGTCCACACTGCAATTGCATTCTTTTGAAAGAAAATTAAAAGAACAGAGGGAGGTTTCTGACATTGATAAACCTCTTTCTATGGAAGAAGCCTTTTTCTGAAAGAGATCTTTCAGAAAAAGGTGTGTGTGGATGGGGAAGAGAGAGTTCTTTCAAAAGAAGAGGAAAGAAGAAAAAGCACAGGTGCCCTGGTGGCCACTCCATCCATAGTAATCACAGCCTATATGCAAGATAGTGTCCATTCAGTGTGCACGCTATCTTTTGAAAAAGCAGATTGCTTTTTCAATGCACCTTGGCAGCGTGGAAGCTCTTTCAGAAGTTTTTTTGGAAGATCTCTTCCAGAAAAGCTTCTTCCGAAAGAAGCCTGAAGTCTAGACATAGCTTGAGAGTTGTGTCTACTTTCACCAGCAGTGGATATTGCCTCATCTCCCAGGACTGCTTATAAAATAACCACACCACTTAGCATTTAAACTGTATAGCCATTGACATCATGATCACTAATCCTCACAAGACAGCAGCCTCCCTGGTTCATTAATCATCCCTTAAATGTAGGAAACAGACACATAAAGATTAAGTAATTTACCAAAGGCCATACAAAAGAAAATTAATGGCATAGTCAAAAACTAAAACACAAGAGTTTGTCCCATGGCCAGTCTTGTATAGCATACTGAATGTATGTGGGTTACAATCTCCCTTAAGCCAGAGTGAGCCAAATTATACTCTCAGTAACTAATAATACACATTAATATTTTTTACTCATCTTTGTATTCCATCTACTACTATCTCTACAGAGGTGCAAAGACAGCATGCAGGGGCCAGAGTTCAAGGAGTATGTCATATAGCAAAATATACTTTTTTTACAAGGTTAAATGTAAGAAGAAACAGACAAACTTCATTTCTCTGGTTTTCCTTCAGCCTTCAGGACTGAGAATTTATGCATCTATTGCCTTGAAACTCAATTTGGATTACCAGAAAATACACACATGGCTATTGAAGAATGTTGCCCTCATTGAAAGATCAAGGAGGCTTATTCAGAGCCTAAAAATCTCTCTTTAAATCTATCTCAACAATTACAGATTGACTTGTAGGATTTGACATCAAACCTTTTGTGAGAGGATGAAGTTATCTGAACATTGTCAAAGCCCTGTGGCTCACCTTTACTGTTACCTGCCTAACTCTATTTTTTATGATCCCATCAGGTGATGATTAATTTTATGAGATTTTTCTTATTGTATCACTCAAAGGATATTTCAGAGATTTAGCAGGAGCCTTACCCCTTCCTGTCAGTCATGTTGCCATTTCATGAGTGGTATTTCTCGTTGTATATTTCAATTAGACTTTTTAATCTAAATTACACATCTATAATCTAATGGCAGTTTTCTAACTAGACAAATGCAAAACATGACCACGATGTTGGGAATACCTGTTGAACTGTGAGCTCTGGTTTGTTCTGTGAACATCATTTTAGCATTGTATCCATTATTATTTCCACGTTGAACAGAGACAGCCACATGTTGAAACCCAGTATAATCCAGACAAAGCTAATCTGTTGTATACATTGTGGATATATGTCTACGCAGTTCTTTGAACTAGGAAGGATTGAGTCGATAGACTTGCACTAATGGAGCTCTTGCCAGTGATCTAAAAATAGCTATATAGCCAAGGCTTGGAAGACGTGGCTCAGGCTGGAGCTTGGGATCTGAAACCCACTCCCCTGCCTTCAGAGCTGGAGCTGCAATCTGATCTTCAGCTTCAAACCTTGCCTATACAGCTATTTTTGATCACTAGTAAAAGTGCCGCTAGCCCAAGTCTACTGACCTAGATTGAAAGGCTGACTTCTTTTCAGTCCCTAATGCTGTGTAGACATACTCTGTGTGCTCGGGCTGTGTAGAGCTGGGCACCTGTGGGCAGCTAACAATGAGAGATCCATTGAGAGATGTTAACAGTGAATGCTGGCTGAAAAAATAGTGACTACAGGGCAGGGCTGCAGAAGATTAAGGTAGAGAGTGAACTGGATGCAGAACACCACAGGCCCCTCAGGATTAGAAGTGTGCACCTTAGACCAGCAGCAAGAAATTTAGACCAGGGAAGTCTGGACTAAGAAACACAAGCCCTGTAAAAGTAGTACATGGGTTTATGGAGGTTCTGCAGCACTAACATTTCCATAACACCGTTGGGAACTCAGACTGGGTTTCTCCTGGAGGACCCCCTATAGCTAGATGTTATGGACTAGGCTGTAGGAAGTCTTGCCTAGTAATCAGAACAGGAGTCAGTCTCATGAGCAACAAAGCTGAAGGTCAGCACTAGATTCTACTATCAATTACCAGAACCAGAGGTCATACTGAAATCAGGGTCAGAAGTTAGAGGGATAGCAAACTTCAGAGAGCTAATATATATTTCTCTCAGGCATCCTGAACTGCAGGTGCTATGGCTGTGCCATGACACTCCATTGACAGGTCACTCTAGCAACCTTAAGACCTCCTGCATGATTTCCTGGTTGTTGGGTTTTTTTGGTGGTCTTGCAAAAAGGCTGAAGTTCAGGCAAGTACTGCATCTGTAGTAAAATGCCTTAGACCAGACTACTCATCACCAAAGTACCCCTAGAGACTCTAGCTAGACCTTGATGTGCTTGTACTTTATTATGGCACTGCCAGCATCTGATGGCCACACTACAGCTTTAATTGTTATGGGCTCAAGTGGTTTACTTGTCTTCTGCAACCATTTACCCAATGACAAGACTACTGATGTATAATGTGGTTTGTCTTCATGGTCTTCCAGACAACAAATTGCAGAGTGAGGCCCATATTTTACCTGCTTCTTCTGTCACAAAGTGCTCCAGATACTGGACATCTGGATATCCACTTCCACTGCTAAAGAAATGGAAAATCAAAAGGATGAACAAAGTACTGGAGCAGTATTTAAGAGATGGTTTATACAATATCACCAGGACATTTGCTTTTTGTTTTCCTTTTTGAAGATGGGCATTATGCGTGCTTTCCTCAGCCTCTGAGAACTTAACCTGTCTTCCATGAATTCTTGAAAACAATTGCTAATATTTCTGAGATTGCTTCAGTTAGTTCCTTAGGTATCCTAGGATGAATATTAACAGGAATTACTGATTTGAATACATCTAATTTACATGCATATTCTGTAACCTATTTTTCCTTGTTTTGATTTAAATTCATTCCCCCTTATTGTTAATATTAATTGTACTATGCATCTTGTTGCCATTTTCCTTTGAAGACTGGAGCAAAAAAGGCATTCAACAGCTCAGATTTCTTGATATTATCAGTTATAAGTTCTCCTTCCTGACTAAGTAGAGGACCTGCATTTTCAGCATCTTTTTCTTGCTCTTTATATTTTTATAGAACCTTTTTCTTTCTTTTATATCCCTTGCTAACTGTATATAGCTAGCAATTTTGCCCCACTCCTGCTATTTTTTTGTACACTTCCTTATAAATTTGTCCATTTTTAAATTTTTGTATGTTTCCTTTTAGATTTTCAGATCATTAAAGAGCTCCTAATAGAAATATATTAGCCTCTCACTATTCTTCCTATGTCGTCTCCTTCAAAAACTGCTAGTTGTCCTGAAATCCTTTATTTCTTAGATTTTCTTCCCATGGGATCTTACCTACCAGTTCTCTGAGTTTGTTAAAGTCTGCTTTTTATTATTCTGTTGACCTTATTCTACTGTTCTCATGGATTCCTTTCCTTAGAATAATGAAATCTACTGTTTCATAATCTCTGTCACCCATGTCACTTTCCACCGTCAGATTTTCAACCAATTCTTCTTTCTTGGTCAAAGCCAAGTAGAAAATTATTGTCTCCCTGATTACTGCAAAAAATGGAGGAAATAAAGAGTAGTCATATAGTCCAAAACTTATTGGACATTGTGATTGCTGTATTATTTTTCCAAGAGATGTCAATGTAATTAAAGGACCCCATTACTACCAAGTCGTATGTTTTGGATTCTTGTTTGTTGTTGTTGCTGTTCTAGAAATGTTTAATTTACTTGTTCTTCCTTATTTGGTGCTCTGTACTGGACCCCTAACTTTCCTTCACAATTAACAGTTTTGTGGAAGCACAAACAGCATAGAAGCAAAAGAATGCCTATATAATTTAGGGACCTTTGGGGAACCAAGGGATCTCTGAATTTAGTTTTCAGTGCTGCAGCACACCTAGTTATTGGAGGAAACCCTGCAGTGGTTGTGTCAAATCTCACTTCTCCTTCTCCTTCTAATACTACTACTACAAGGTCTCACAGGGCTATTTGAGGTCTTTGGCTATTTGACTTACAACTCAGACCTTCCTCCCTGCAAATTCACATTGATAATCAAGCATTAATACTGGTAGGAATATCTGCATTAATAAGAGGGGGTTTGATGCATCATAAACATTTATACTTTCCCACATTTGAAGGGAAATTTTCAGTATAAATCACTTTAGAGATTGAGGAAAACAGGAAAAAATGAAAGAACCAAAGTAAAAATCATTTTCTGTTATGTCCCACTGCATGAAAAAAATTCAGGACCAGGTCCTTTGTTGTTATAGCTCTATATCTATTCACTTCATAGATACTATGACCAGGTGTTTGGAATGGGTCACACTGACAATGCCACATTCAGGGCAGACTGCAATAAATAGGGCAGACAATCGCCCAAAACTGAGGGCTTACTCTATAATTAGATTCACCAAACCAGTGACAAAGAACTTTTGCAACACCCAACTGGTAATCAGAAGCCAAACACAGTCCCCTGTAAACCTTGTAACCCTTGGCATCCATCCAGGCAATCCACTGTAGTGTGAGGTTATTGAAAACCTATTTCACCATATGCAAAATTCTTTCTAATCGCAAAGGATCAGATGCATCTCCCCCTATAATATCATGTTGTCAGTAAATCCTTAGTAATCTAAAGATGTATTAGTAAAACAAAAGAAGAGTGTTATAAATGCTTAAAAGAGCACATACATACGAATTATTTCAAAGTCATCATCTGGGTTGTAGCAGTGGTAAAATAGATAGCTGACTTGTAAAGCTCTCTGCTGACTTCTAAAAGATTGGAAGGTCCTCATTTGTAAATCCACAGTCCAGAGAATTGGAACTGAAAAAGAGGTGGAAGGAGGGGACACAGAAGTCTTTTATAACCTTTGCAATTCATATGGAATTTTCCCAAACACAGCCAACAACCCCTGTACGTGGACAATTACTGGCCCAATGCAGAGTCCAAGATCATATGAGTGTAATACATCTCCTTACATGGTTTGCTGTGTTGCAGGGGGTATCTATTGGTTCCGTGAAGACCTAGGCATCCTCCGAAACAGCTATCAGTATAGAATGAGTTTTTTCTATAGCCCAGTGTGAAACTGGCCATCAATGTATTGCTGTTTAGTTTTTATGTAAATTTATCTAATGGGTATCACCCAGGAATATAACACAGATTTAAGATACAAGTAGAAAGCCAATATCATAACTTCACATGCAAGGATGATAAATGCAATATAAACAGAATAATCATACTTAGCAACTCATAGCCTTTCCTTTGACATCTTACGTGATATACTTTGTACAAGATTTGTTGCAATTGTGTAATAGTGGTAACAATACCAAGGATCATTTTTCTTATACATAGCAACACAGATGGTATCAGCAAAGAATATGGCAAAAAGAGGAGAGCTGTTGCATATAAATGATGCTGTTTCCAAACTCCTTTCTTTTTTTCAAATAAACTGTAGAAATTTTCAAAGCTTATTCTCTTCTAAATGAACATTTACTTTCAAAAAATCTACATCAAACACAGTCTTCAAATCTGTTCAGTAAGCATGAAAGAATCAGGGAAACTCTTTAAAAAATCACTATGTGAGAAAAATGACAAAGGGTGTCTATCCCATTTGAGTTTTCATAGCAGACTGATATCAAAATAGAAAGCCACAGACCTCAACAGAGCAATACAGACTACATTAATTAAAAAGCTTCAATTGTATTAGTAAGTCAACTTGCAGGAGGAGCCCACTCATGTACTGTAATACATCTTCCTAGAAGAAAGCTCAGCCATGTGTTCTCCTCCTCCAGTGCTGGGCATCCTTCAGGCTATGTCTACTGTGCTGTGTTTTTTGGCAGAAGGTATGCAAATCGTGCTCTCATTTGCATACTTTCTCCTGATCCTTTTTGCAGAAGAGGTTTTGCCGCTAAAAAGCCCCATGTAGATGGGGCCATTTGTCGGGGAAAAAAAACCTTTTTCACAAGATCCTGTAAAACTCATTTTTTGAGGATTAAGAGATCTTGTGGAAAAGGTTTTTTTCTGACAAATGGCCCCATCTACATGGGGCTTTTTAGCAGCAAAACCTCTTCCGCAAAAAGGATGGGCAGAAGATATTCAAATGAGAGCATGATTTGCATAACTTCTGCCGGAAAAAACTGCAATGTAGACATAGTGCAGCTAGCTATGCTGTTCCATAACTCCTTTAAAATGCTCTCTCCTCAGGATGGAAATGGTCAGATTGCTGTGGAAATCTGTGGTATCAAGATAAACGAAATCCACTGGATCCCACTGAATTCATTAACAGTTCTAGTGATACTGACATCTATAGTACAGTATGTATTGCACCACTGTGAAGTTCACTAGCATTCTGTATCTTTCTTTTCCTCTTCGGCTGAAAAATTTGTGGTTGAAAATGCAGTAATCACCACTTTAAAACAGAAAAAAGTCGCCTTGTGTAAAGAGATCTGGCAGTATGTATGGTGGTATTTAAAACACATGCATCTTCTGCCTGGATGCTATTTGATAACTGATAATATTAACAAATATTGGTCTTTTGGTGGAGCACCCAAAAGAATGCATGCATCCAGAAGAAAGCTTTGCCCTTAATATGACGAGATGAGACATACTGTGGGTATCAAGACATGAATAATTCTCAACTACTGCAGAAAAAAATCCTTCATTCTCACTTCAATGAAAATTGTAGTCATAACAGTGTTGTTTAAACAATCTCTCAATATTTGCAATGGCTTGAGATTGCGATGTCTAATAAAAGCTTATGTGAAGATTAATGACAAAGTGTAGCCTGTTGTCTGTTAAGTTTGGGGACATCATTTACCATCATACAAATGGAACCAAGTAAGGGTCAGCAAAGTCAGGGGATTATACGAGTGCAAAAATTGGCTGGGACCTATTGAATGAATAAGATGTTATTATTTTCCAAGGTTTGTAGATTTGTGCCAAATGATGGAATTCTAGGAACACCTTGCCAAACATTTACTGATTGGTTGTTCAGGACACATTACTGATATTTTGCAGATCCAGAAAGGGACGGACCTAAATGTTGTTTTGAAACTCCTGTACATTATGGCTATGTCTAGACTACATCCCTTTTTCGTAAAAGGGATGTAAATTTGACATATCGCAATTGCTAATGAAGTGGGGATTTAAATCTCCCCTGCTTCACTAGCATAAAAATGGTTGCCACTTTTTTTTGGCACGGAGCTTGAAATAAGGGATAAGGAATCTAATCTTTTGGAAAAGGCTTTATTTTCCGCAAGATCAGCGTCTAGACTGGCGCTTTTCTCTGGCAAAGCTCCATGCCAAAAAAAAGCAGCAGCCATTTTTATGCTAATGAAGCGGGGGAGATTTAAATCCCTGCTTCATTAGCAATTGTGATACATCTAATTTACATCCCTTTTACGAAAAAGGATGTAGGCTAGACGTAGCCTATGCGTATATGATCCTTATGAGTAAGTAAGGAGGCAGAATGGCATATTGATTCACAACAATTGATTAGTATCTCCATGTCTAATTTGGATTGGGCATGGTTGAAATTCAAATAGGAAAAGACGAGTAACACTGAAGGCTGGAGTAAATGACTACAGAAAGTGACAAAAGAAAATCTTCATTTTCCACTCTGCTGGTTTGTTTACTCACTCAGGTCCATCTGCACATCTACATCCAGCTGTTAGGTGAACAGGTCAGATGACATGGATCCAATCACCACTCATAAACAGATGATACACAATTCTACCTATCCTTCACCTCATTCAATCATGCTACTAACCCCAACATGGTCCAGTGCTTGTGTAAGATGGGTACATAACTCCTACTTGTGTCTTTGACAGTCTTCAGTGTGAGGTATCAGAATAAGATTAAGAATAAATACTGTGGAATATATTAGTGTAAATCTGAAGTAACCCCCTGAAATAAAATGGATTTATTCTGGATTTTCAGCAGTGCAACCAGATCCCAGCCCAAAAGCTGTGTAAACCAATTGCAATGAAATGCAGCACCATAAAAAGTCTGCTGCCTTTGAGTTTCTCTACAGACTGGCAAATTCACAAACCAAGTTCAACAGAAGGTCTGCAATCCTGTTAGCCAGCGTTTTCTAAATTTATGGTGCTGTCAGAAACCATGGAAATGCAGTATTTCTCATAGCGTGAATGAGAAACCTGGTGAAAATCATTGCTTTAGACTCAACACTTCAACTTCTGTGGATTTGTTTGAACATGAAGGCCAAAGGAAGAAATGCAGGATGATATAAATTGAATTTGTTGATCAACATTCTTTAAAAAGTATTTTAATGAGCTCATAATATGCAACACTATAATTTTCCATGCCACTTTGTTGAACATTGCAATCTAGGTTTTAAAAGGACTTTATTGTCCTCTATTTAGAATATATTTAAAAGTCACATTGAAAATGTCCACATATTTTTAGTCTTAAATGTTTTAGACAGTAGCAGATGCATTTCTCACTACAGTAGTATAGCAAAATATTTAAGAATTACAGAGTGGTGTAGCAATACTATTGGTATGCCTAAAACAGCATTGCTAGAAGCAAAAATTATTGTCCTGTGCTAACCTTTATAAATTGTTCTGTGTCTGCAAAAATGAAAAGCCCAAACCATTGTGCTACATTTTTGATAACTTGCAAAATTTCTGCCTTCTTGCACAGAGACAGTGTAGACAGAATCACAGGGCATGTTGCTATCTTGTAAGACAGCAATGTACTGCACACATGCACACATATATTTGTATAGGCTGATAAGTAAGTGACATTTTTCACAGTGGAAGTGTGATGTGATGTGAAACTCACAAAATCTCTTTGTGAATCAAGCCCAAGAGGAGGCTGGGCTGTCAAATGTATAGTTACTCCTCTCCTGTCAGTGTGCTGGAACAATTTGTATAGTGAAAGAGTGCTGAGAGCCATTGAACTAAACTGTACACCCTGTATATCACGGAAACCACTTCAAGACAGGGTACAACATCAGCACTTCCAGCACCCATAGTTCAAGCACCTATATCTCAATTTTTAATCCAATTTTACCATTGAATACATTCTAGGTGCAGAAAATAGTACATTATCTTTAAAACAGAAACATTGTAGTTGTCACTTGATCACTAGAAATGAGAATACTAATCACTAAGGGTACATCTAGACTACATGCCTCTGTCGCCAGAGGCATGTAGATTAGGCTACCAGGCATAGGAAAATGAAGCGGCGATTTAAATAATCGCCGCTTCATTTAAATTTACATGGCTGCCGCGCTGAGCTGATCCGCTGTTTGTTGGCTCAGCGCGGTAGTCTGGACGCGCGGGTGTCGACATCAAAGGCATTTGTCGACCATCCAGGTATGCCTCCTGGGATGAGGTTTACCTGTGTGGTCGACAAATGCCTTTGATGTCAACACCCGCACGTCCAGACTACCGCGCTGAGCCGACAAACAGCTGATCGGCTCACGGGTGTCGACATCAAAGGCATTTGTTGACCACCCAGGTATGCGTCCTGCGATGAGGTTTGCCTGGGTGGTCGACAAATGCCTTTGATGTCGACACCCGCGCATCCAGACTACCGCGCTGAGCCGACAAACAGCTGATCGGCTCAGCGTAGCAGCCAAGTAAATTTAAATGAAGCGGCGATTATTTAAATCGCCGCTTCATTTTCCTATGCCTGGTAGCCTAATCTACATGCCTCTGGCGACAGAGGCATGTAGTCTAGACGTACCCTAAAAGCTAATTAAGTTGCATTGTGATAAATCACAGGTAAATTGAAGATACAATGATTCCTGCAATATAATTTCACTTTTCTTCAAGTAAAAGAACAGAAACATGAAAAATCCCCCTATCATTGCAGTCAATGGAAAACACCCTATGACTTCCATGGAACCAAGATTTCACCCAATAAGAATCTGTATAAGTCTGCAGCATTGCTGCTTTAAATATACAGTCATAATTTTTCAATATGATCCCCCAAAGCATCCACAGATTAGATAGAATAAAGCAAATATTTTCACCATCTTCATCCAATGTCCCTTGAATTATACCTAAATAACCTAAATCTAAATTTAATTACTGATTTATACTGAAAACACAGAGTGTAGAAGAAGCAGCAAGGAGTCTGGTGGGACTTAAAACACTAAAAATTTATTATGGTATTAGAGTACAAGCTTTTGTGAGCTACAACTCAATTCCTCAGATGTTGGAAAGAAAGAAAGAAAGAAAGAAAGAAAGAAAGAAAGAAAGAAAGAAAGAAAGAAAGAAAGAAAGAAAGAAAGAAAGAAAGAAAGAAAACAGAGATTGGACTGTGACATCTGTGCTGGTTAAATCAGAATGGATGTAGATCATCTCCAATGCATTGTTCTTAAAGTTACGGACTAACATGACTACCCCTCTGACATTTTTAGTGGTTAGAAGGCGAGAGCACCCAAATTAGACATTTCTACTGTAAAGAGAGAACCATACCATGTGTTTATTTAGACCTTGGTCCAGGGAGTCAAATTTGCATATGAATTCCAGCTCAGCAGTTTCTCTCTGCAAATCTGTTTTTGAAGTTTTTATGTCTGAGAATGGCAACTTGCAAGTCCGAAACTGTGTAGCCATGGAGATTAAAGCCCCACTGGCTTTTGGATATTGCCATTCTTAATGTGTGATTTGTGTCCATTTGTTCTTATATGTAGATACAGTCCAGTTTGTTTGGTGTACATGGGAGAGGGATATTAATGGCACATGATGACATATATTGCATTAGTGAAGGCTGAACCTCTGTAATCTGTCTCTCCTGGTTCTGGCAACATCCATCGTCTGACAGAATGGATGTTCCAGGAAGTTCCAGGATCAGAGAGTCCCGGAGGAGGGCTGGCAGCTGGGCTCCCTGCTGCTGGGCTGCCCAGCGTGTCGAAACTAGTCTGCCAGATACAGCCCATGGGGCCAGCAGCTCAATGCATTGCAGCAGAGCTGCCTCACATGGTCAGGAGTTGGGTGGCCCAGCATAGCAGGGAAGGCAGTCGGGGGACCGGCAGGGCAACAAGGCTGGTGGCAAGGAAGAGCTGGACAGGAGACTGGCAGCTGGTCCAGGGCTGGGGGAGGAAGGGTGGTAACAGAGGTGCCAGATATGACCTCCCCTGGTCCAGAAAAATCCCTCATCTGGGTCCAGTCAGGTCCCGAGGGTGCTGGATTAGGGAGGTCCAACCTGTACATGTGCACGTGAATGAGCCTTTAATGGTATAACTGATGTGGTTAGGTCCTCTGCCTTGTGGCAGAGCCTGGTGTAGAAGACTTTCCTCCTCTGGCATCCAGCAATGGCAGTTGCTCCATCTTGGTGGTAGCCTGCTTTGTCTTATGAATCAGCTCTCTGACCGTGTCACACTCAATCCCACCTCTTCTGGGATAAATAAGAGTGTCCCTCAAAACAATGAACCAATCATCTTATGCCAGCTCAACTCTGGGCTTGATGGTCAGCCTTCTGATACCAGTGGGTTTTAATCAGGATACCACTTTCCTTGGTGTAAGGTAGATGAACCCAGACCTTCCCACTACTCTGAGTTCTAGTCCACAGACCCACAACAAGCAGCTGAGATCTGATCCCTCAGATTTCCTTTCTGCATCCCCAGACTACTTCAGCCTGACTCCAGTCTAGGCCCTTTTCTTCATCTCCTTCCTGGCTTTACTCTTCCACAAACTCTTTGCCTCTTCCCATGCTCAGGAGAGATTTTTCCAGCTCTTTCATCAGGTAATGCCTCTGAGGGTCCTGTCTGCCTTTACCAAGGCCCTCTGTGTGTCTGTTTCTTTCCTCAAAAACCCAACTGCCAGGCTGCATCCCTGACATTTGGCTTAAAACAGGAACTCATTCCTGTGCCTTCTCAGGTAGTTTCCTTCCCTTTTCCCAGCTCCCTTTCATGTAGAGAATTCCAAGGCCTGCTCTTCCCGCCCACTGGGCCTCTTACCTGCCTTCTACTGCTCTGAAATCCTTTATTAGTCACCCAGCTCCACCCTAGCTGGGATTCATCTTTATTTCAGCCCTCGGCTTGTCTGCCTTTTGGAAACAATATTAACTTGGGCCTGCCTACGCACCCTCCAGATTCATTGGGAAGCACTAAATTTGTCTCTGTCTCCATTTAACTCTTTCATGGCCATTGTGGGGTATGCAGTTCATAATACAGGACATGGCATCATGGTAGCAACAGCACAAATAGATCATATGGTATCTTTGGAAACTATTCACTCAATTTGGGGGACAGCTTTGGAGAGTTCTTGATTTTTTATTTTTTTTTGAGATCTTGTGGCTGGGTCTCCCTGGCAATGGGGTAGCCTTGTGCTTAGGTCCAGGATTTAGCTGGCAGAAAAGGGGTACAGACCACTACCGCTGGTGTTCTGGGCCTAGGAATTCTGGCCTACTATCTGAGTACAGTCCTTAAGTTTGGGACGTGGTCCTAAGAGTCCAAATTTCCTCCTCCTCAGTGAGGGTTCTGAGTAGGTTCCCCCCACTTTTGCCCCAAGGGGTGGGGTTGGAGGTTTGCTTGCTCCTGTGGCTGGTCAAGTGGACGGGCTTTGGGTCAGTTCCTGAAGACTGCAGAACCATGCTCCTGTCTTCCTTTTCACTCCCTCTTTACCCCTCAGAAATTCAAGAAAATTCCACCATTTGCTCTTCCTTCTCCATGCTGCCTGTGGGAAAGAGGTTCGGGGAGAGATGTATTGAGCATATGAGAGAATCAGCTTTCTGGTGCCTGGCCACACAGCAGCCAACAGGAGCAACTGCTCATTCCACAGAGTCCCAAGATAAGGCAATTTGTCTATAGGGGCATGTCTACACTACAAAGTTAGTTCGAACTAACAGACGTTAGTTCGCACTAACTTTCATAGGTGCTACACTAGTGCTCTGTTAGTTCGAACTTAATTTGAACTAACGGAGCGCTTAGTTCGAACTAGGTAATCCTCATTCCACGAGGATTAAGCCTAGTTCGAACTTACTAGTTCGAATTAAGGGGTGTGTAGCCCCTTAATTCGAACTAGTGGGAGGCTAGCCCTCCCCAGCTTTCCCTGGTGGCCACTCTGGCCAACACAAGGGAAACTCGTCTGCCCCCCTCCCAGCCCCGGACCCCTTAAAGGGCCACGGGCTGGCTACGGTGCTCGTGCCAGGTGCAAGCCTGCCAGCACCCAGCCAGCAGACCCTGCACCTGGCACGGATCAAGCCACCCACCCGATACCCCCCAGCCCTCCCCCTCTTCCCGGGACCAGGCTGGCGGCTCCTGGGAGCTTGCCCGGGACCGCAAGAGGCGGGCACCTGCCTGGGCTAGTGCGGACATCATGGACCTCGTCCACGATCTCCGCACTAGGCACAGGAAAGTGGCCAGCTAGGGCAGGAGAGCTGCCAGCCTGGCCACCCAGGAGCAGGTGTGCATGAAAATCAAGGGGGTCCACTGAGACCCCCAACCCTGAGCCCTGAGCTTACAATGGCCGTCCTGGGTCAGACCAAAGGTCCATCTAGCCCAGTAGCCTGTCTGCCTACAGCGGCCAACCCTAGGGACCCTGGAGGGAATGGACCGAAGACAGTGACCAAGCCATTTGTCTCGTGCCATCCCTCTCCAGCCTTCCACAAACCTTGGGCAGGGACACCACTCCTACCCCCTGGCTGATAGCACTCCATGGACCCAACCTCCATGACTTGATCTCACGTCCCTTTAAACTCTGTTCTAGTTCTAGCCTTCACAGCCTCCTGCAGCAAGGAGTTCCACAGGTTGACTCTTTGCTTTGTGAAGAACAACTTTCTGTTACTAGCTTGAAGCCTGCTACCCATTCCTTTCCTTTGGTGTCCTCTAGTCCTTCTTTATGGGAACTAATGAAGAACTTTTCTGTATGCACCCTCTCCACCCAACTCCTGCTTTTAAAGACCTCTATCCTGTCCCCCCTCCGTCTCCTCTTTTCTAAGCTGAAAAGTCCCAGTCTCTTTAGCCTCTCTTCATATGGGACCTGTTCCCAACCCCTGATCATTGTAGTTGCCCTCCCCTCTCCCAGCCTCTCTCTTCCCCTCTCCCACCTCCTTTTCCCAGTCTCCCCCAGTTTTGTTCAATAAAGACAGATTCCATTTTTGAACACAATTGTTCTTTATTTTGTACATCAAGAAGAGGGGCTAGGGAAGGGTAAGTGGAAGGAGGTGTGGTAGGTATGGGGTACAAGCCCCCGATGGGGAGGACTGGGCTGGCTCTGCGGGCTTCTGGGTGTGGAAGCTCTCCTGCAGCCCCCCAATTGCCCCCTCTCCCCAGATGGCAGCCTGCAGCAAGTGCAGCCGGTCTGATGGCCGAGTGCTGTGATGTGCCCAGTGTGGGTAGTCCGGGCACTCCAAGCCAGGACTGCTTTGCAAGCGGGGCACCCCTGAGAACTGTCTGTCCGGGGTGGGGGTCAGGACCCTTTAAGCGCAGCCCTCGGCTAGCCTGAGACAGCATCTCCACGCTCTAAGTCCTCCTCTGATGCCCTGCCGGCACTGCTTCCGGCCATCTTTAAGCCCGGTTCAGGGTCCACTTAATGTGGACATGCTAGTTCGAATTAGCAAAACGCTAATTCGAACTAGTTTTTAGTTCTAGATGCGTTAGTTCGAATTAGCTTAGTTCGAATTAACTAATTCGAACTAAGTTAGTTCGAATTAGTTAATTCGAACTAAGCTAATTCGAACTAACGCATCTAGAACTAAAAACTAGTTCGAATTAGCATTTTGCTAATTCGAACTAGCATGTCCACATTAAGTGGACCCTGAACCGGGCTTAAAGATGGCCGGAAGCAGTGCCGGCAGGGCATCAGAGGAGGACTTAGAGCGTGGAGATGCTGTCTCAGGCTAGCCGAGGGCTGCGCTTAAAGGGTCCTGACCCCCACCCCGGACAGACAGTTAGTTCGAATTAGCGCTGTAGTGTAGACGTACCCTAGGAGAGCACAAAGAAGGCCAGCACATGAACAGTCAGCACTGTAGGAGCTGGGTCAGAATGGAAGATCGTCAATGATGAGGGAACCTTCATAGAATTCAGCTGTCAGCTTCTCACAAGCCCGTGATGTGCTTATAGGAACTGCTATTTTATAACTTGGCTAGGTTTGGGCAGTTTATCACATTTCAAGTCCTTATCATGGAGACACTAGGGCTACGTCTACACTGGCCCCTTTTCCGAAAGGGGCATGCTAATTTTCAACTTCAGAATAGGGAAATCCGCGGGGGATTTAAATATCCCCCGCGGGATTTAAATAAAGATGTCCGCCGCTTTTTTCCGGCTTGGGGAAAAGTAGGAATACTTTGAAGTAGGAATAAGAGATCCTCCTGAATAGGGCTTTATTCCGGAGGATCGGGCCAGTCTAGACGCTTTTTTCCGGCTTTTCCCCAAGCCGGAAAAAAGCGGCGGACATCTTTATTTAAATCCCGCGGGGGATATTTAAATCCCCCGCGGATTTCCCTATTCTGAAGTTGAAAATTAGCATGCCCCTTTCGGAAAAGGGGCCAGTGTAGACGTAGCCTAGGACTTCTCAGTGAAAAAGCTGTAAGAATTTTTTAACGTGACTTCATTCAACAGATTGGTTGGCCTGCTTTTGCTGTTTGTTTTTTTAAACCAGCCTTGTTTGCACCTGGCATGGAATATTGCAGCCTCAGTGGTTAAAGTCTGACAAAGTTATAAGCAACTGGAAACAATATAAGCAACAATAATGGAGCCACTGAGACAGCACCCTGGCTGCCTATAATGTGTAAAAGAATTGTTGAAACAGCTTTTATGTTTAGAATATCTACTTAAGCTAAAAGCTGTCCAAACTTTTTTTTTAAAGCTAAGAATAGACTATGGTAATGATGACCTCTGCAGATTTTTTTAATAATTTTCACAATTTCTCATTAACCCCAGTTATGACTAAGTGGGAGGAAGCAGAAAGGAACAGAGCTGAGCTGGAGTAAATGTGGCCAATGAGGTCAAACAAATTTGACTACTGGAGCATTTGAGTTCAACAGTGTGCATGAATTGGCATGAACTGCAGTGACTGAGTTCATGGTCTCAGTTTTAATGAACAAAAAATACAAATATTTTTAGAAACAGACATTGAAAGAGAGTCTGAGTTATCACAATCCATGTCTATAAAGACCCAGTCTCATCCCTTTTTTAATGCTTTATTCCTTCAGCCCATATACATCTTTCTAATTGCTTCAGGCAAATTATGGAGCAGAGCACATTATTATAGACAATGCAAATAAATAACCCTCTGTACTTTCTCAAATAAAAAATAACATTTGCTTCACTCTTGTTTATACCCATTCCATTATGTATCCTCTTCTCATGGTAAATTATATTAATGGAACAATGAATATTTCAGTTGGTATGAGTGAATATCAAATGTAGTGAATTTTGAACTTTTATTGACAAGTTGTTCTAAAAACGTATACAGATTGAACCTCTCTAATCCAGCACTTTGTGATCTGGAAACATCTGTGATCTGGCATGATTTTGGATAGTTGGATGTCCACTTACTATGGGTATGGTCAAGTCTCCTGTATGCCCATAAAGTTTGTTTATAGCCACCAGTCCAGTTTCTCAGCATCCTGTGCTGTTATTTAACTGTAATTTAGCTCTAAATGTCTCTAAGAGCAGAGCAAGCAGTGGAAGCATTGCTAATGCTGCGAGACAATACTGACCTCCCATGGTTCAGAAAATTCTCTGGTTTGGCATTGGTCAGGTCCCCAGGGTACCAGACTAGAGAGTTTCAACCTGTATTAATCCTGTGAAGAAACAAAAATATTGTAATGTGACCTCTATCTCTATAAAGCTATGACATATAGGAGTGTTGGTAGAAGGACCCCACTGACAATATTGTGTGATGTGAATGACATGATTAAGTATATTAAAAGAGTGAAAATTCCATCTGTCTGATTCACTTGAAAAATAAGCGAAACGAGCCCTGGTCTACACTACAGTTAACGTGAAGCAAGTCTGTTAAAGTTGACCTAGTTATGGAAGTGTCTACACTAAAATTTTGCCCCCATCTACGTAATTGTCCCACGATGCTGACTTATTTCCACCTCCAAAAGAAACTAAATCTTTTTTTCTGTTATATATTGTGGGGTTCCCCCCTCTTCTTTTTTATCCTGTCAAGGTCATCTGAAGAAATGGGTTTTTCCCATGACAGCTCATGATACCATATATATTTTTGTTAGTCTCTAAGGTGCCATAGGACTACTCATTTTTAATGTTGATGTAGTTAGGCTGATACAGTGTCAGCATAAACAGTGTTTATATTGACTGCTACTGGTTTTCAGAAGCCATTCCACAATGCTCCACACTGAGGCTATGTCTAGACTGCAAGTTCCAAAGAAACTTCTTCCAAAAGAGAGCATCTGCACAGCAAATGTGCATCGAAAAAGCGATCTGCTTGTTTGAAAGATGGAGTGGCCACAGGGACACCTGTGCTTTTCCCTCTTCTTTCTAAAGAACTCCCTTTTTCCCATCCAAAGTTCTTTTGGAAAAAGGCTTCTTCCTTGTAGAAAGAGGTTTACCAATGTCGGAAAAACCCCACTGTTCTTTTCATTTTTTATTTTTTGAAAAAACACGATTGCTGTGTGGAAATAAATGAAGGGTTTTTATGGAAAAAACGCTGTTTTTTTTAAAAAAAAAAAACCCCTTCTGCAGTCTGAGAGTTCATACCCTGAGAGTACAATCAATACAAGCACTGCTAGTGAGGACACATATTGCCAACACAAGGAACAAATAATAGACATACACACATGATGTAACTACTGTAGCAACTATATGCCAATCTGTGAGGCTAACTTAATTATGAAGTGTAGACATGCCCTAAAAGAGTTTAATTTTTTTCCCTACAAGCATAATCCTAAATTGCAACTTTCCAAGTCTGTGCCCTGCAACTGCTCAGATACTGCTTTATTAGTAGCAGAAATACTTTTAACATCCCTACATCCCACCTTTCAGTTAAGAAATAAGCATAGAGGTGTGGGGATGCTGTTCCATCCTGGCCCCCTGGATGGGGGACGTGTTGGGGGTGGAAGGGAATGCATTAGAATAACTCTGGCTATTTTTAGTTCCCCACATTATTATTTTTATTATCGTAGCACACAGAAGCCCCTACTATTGACCACAACACCATTGTGCTAGGAGCTGTACAAACACAAAACTAAAAGATAGCCTTTTTTCAACAAAACAGTAGAAAACAGATAGGGTATGTCTACACTATCCCGCTAGTTCGAACTAGCGGGGTAATGTAGGCATACCGCAATTGCAAATGAAGCCCGGGATTTGAATTTCCCGGGCTTCATTTGCATAAGCAGGCGCCGCCATTTTTAAATCCCCGCTCGTGGAATGAGGAGTAAACGTAGTTTGAACTAGGAAACCTAGTTCGAACTACCTAGTTCGTGCCGCGTGTAGCCGCGCGGCACGGGGTTCGAACGAGCGGGGATTTAAAAATGGCGGCGCCCCGCTTATGCAAATGAAGCCCGGGAAATTCAAATCCCGGGCTTCATTTGCAAGTGCGGTATGCCTACATTACCCCACTAGTTCGAACTAGCGGGGTAGTGTAGACATTCCCATAGATACAGACAGCCCCACAAGGAAACAATGTAACAGTACTAGTCAGCACAACAGGCTGTGGTGTTGGCACACCAGCAGACTAACTGTTGTCAAGATTTTTGTAGGACTCAGTGCAAGCAGCAAGAGATAGTTTTAAAAAAGGATTTGAAGCAGTATGATGAGCCAGCTGTGATTTTTTAGAGGAAGTTTCTCCCAAGGATGAGGGGTAGCATGGAAGAAAATATATAGGTGTTTGTTTAGAAATGTAACAATTAGCAATGTGGACTGACATCATGAGCCACTGAGAGACAGGAATCAACATTTTGATATTGAATAAAAAATTATAAGTAAGACTATCCCTAATATAATTTAGGATCATTGAAAGAATATGAACAGAGCAAAGGTGATTTATAGCCTCCTCACAATGAACAATTATAACCTAAGTAAAGATTTCTACATTTAACTAATACACAAACATTTTATCCTTTCTTCATTCAACCAGAAAAAGAAAGACTTATTTTCATGTCCCAAAACAAAACTTTTACTGTAATTTTATTAATGTTATCTTTCCAGATGAATACTGCAGATGCTAACTAAAATAAAAATTCCGTGACATCTATCATGCAGTCTCACAGATTAATTTATAGAGTTATAAAATGATCTTTTGTTTATGCAAGGGAATATTTCTATGCATAATCTCTACTGCTTTAAGCTAATGAAACATCTCTTGTTGCAGAAGGGAAAATTTGCTTGAAATGAAGATTATGGTCAAAGTAGATATCGCTGTATAATTTAATTCATTAGCTACATGCCCACAGCAGTAAATTAAATATGTAACACCTCTCTAACTTCCTTGCTTCTTAGACACTAATATATTATTGGAAACATTACAAGGTGAAAATACCCTTAGAGGCAGATTTAGTTTCTAATGGCTTACCTCTGATAATGCAGACTTGTTTTCTACTGTTATTTTTAATATAAAAGTCTTCTAAGATCCATTACTAAATGGTTCCAAATGCCAAGTGCTAAAAAATAAATGTATGTTATATATATAGCACTTTGTAGCTGAACCGAAATGTTCAAATTAGAGACAGAGAGAAAGAAAGAGATGCTGTGAGCTACATGCAGCTTAGAGGTGGAGGAGATCATACCTCCGGACACCGTCAAGTTTAACATTCTGTGAAGGTCACATTGGTATTAGCTTTGCATAAAATGAATAGTGCATCTGTACGGGTTCGGGGGTGCGATCACCCCCTTTCCGCGGGAGAGGGGGGTCTGCGAACCCTCTGACCCCTTCTTGATCCCTTGTTGGGTCCCGGGTCCCTGCTAGGGGGCCCCTGTCCTGGGTGCGATCACCCCCTCCCAGGCGGAAGGGGGGGTCAGCGAACCCTATGATAGTTACCCGTCCAGGCGGGGTGGGGCGCCGGCCCCTGGTCGGGGTTTCCCCTCTCTGCGGGGTCCGCCTCGTAGTTCTCCTTGTTAGGGTCGTTGGGGGTGGGTTGCTCCTACAGGGGAGGGAGGGGGACCCAGTCCCGCCCCCTCTCCGGGTCCCAGCTCGGGGCCCTGGGCGCCGGGGCTTGCTAGTGCCCCAGCGCGGTGGACGGGGGAAGGGAGGATTCACTCCCTCCTAAGCTCGTCCACCCACGGTCGCCAAAAGCGCCCTGCCCCGGGCTCCTTCCTCCCTCCGGGTGCCTCCTGCAAATCACGCCCGGTGCCCCTGAACCTACCCTGGTTCGGCGGTCCGCGGCGTCCGGTGTCCGAGCGAGGTCTCCGGGGCGGGTTCTCTGGTCCCGGTTTGCCCCGGCTGTCCTGTTCCCTCCTGGTCCGGCGTGGCGGGGTCCGTCTGCCGTCTGAAGAGGGGCTGACCGATTGCCAGGGACAGTGGCTGTCCCGGAGGCCTCGGGACCAACGCCGGGCCGACAGCCGGGTGGCGTGGTGCTCGGGCTCCGTCCTGTGGCAGGGACCGCCCCTCCGCCACTGCGAGGAGCTTGCCTCCTACCCCGTTGGCGGCGGGCCCTTTTGAATCGGCCCGCCGCGCCGGCCGCCGCCCAGGGCTCCGCCCCTTCCGGGCACGTCCCGGTGTGCGGCCCTGCCTGGTAGCCGCGTCTCTCCGCCCTGCCCTCGCCGTGCGGGGCCTCGGGGGACGGGTCGTGCTCACGTCGCTGGCACAGGCGCGGGGGTAGTGCCCCAGTCCGCAGCCCCCTCCGGTTCACGTTGGGGAAGTACTGGGGGATCCGCGCCTGGCCGCCAGCCCCCTGCCGGCAGGGGCTCTGGCCGTCCCGCCCCCGGGTTAGTGACGGCCCGTCACAGCATCTTAATGAGCTACCTTAAAAACTATAATGAGCTACCTTAAAAATGATGGGGTGACAGTTGTCCTATGACCCCTAATAGCTTTATGGAACAATATTTGTAAAAGGAGTTTGTTGCTAGTCTGCGGCTGTTGTGCCATATATACTGACACTTTTAAAATTCAAAATTGAATATCCCTGTCTAGCGTAAGCAATCTCCTTCCTGTCTTGTAGGTGGTCTGACCTCCTGCAGAACATGTGGCTTTGCTTTCCCCCATTCCAGCACCAATCTCAATAACTTGTGACTGAACTAGAGCACAGCTTTTAGAAAGACATCCAATCTTGCTATGAATTCTCCAAACAATGGAGACTTCTACCTCACTCCGTGACCTGCTCTGCATCTCATTTTAGAAGTAGCAGGGCTGAAACGAAGTCAATGAGTGATCAAGAGATGCTCAGTGCAGCCTATCAAGTTGCTTGCCTATCACACTAATAATATGATTGTGTTGATTCAGATTAATTCATTCATATATTAATGGGTATATTTAGTACAGAGGTAATAGTTAACAGCTGTAACGCAAGAAATTTGTTAAAAGCTGTAAGAGGCCATTTGTAAGATCAGCAAAAACTAAGGTTTGCAAATTTCTGTGGTTGAGATATGGATCTCACCCAGACACAGGTCATAGCTTATTTATAGCTTCCCTGGCCTGAAAAGGGGAACTTATGTCTGGGACATTTCACCCAAATAGCAAAGAAAACTTCAATATGTTCGGATGGTAGTATGAAACATACTCTCAGACTTAGCAGATGCATCGTTATATAAAAAGTCCCAAAATAACCGGTTCAGACTGAGCTGAATAATCAGGTTGGACACAGCATGTGATAGATGACCACAAAAGGGCCATGGTAACGAATTGGCATATATGATAATCAGTTGAGATCAATGATCCCTTGACCTAAAGGAAAAGGACATTTCAACATTAGAAACATCCCCTATTGAATATGCATCAAACATATCAATGTCAGCGTCATAGGCGTGCACAGCACATTTCATTAGGGTGCGCACCCAAAGCTAGGGCCGATGGGAAGAGGAAGATGTAGTCCTTGGAAGGGCCACAATTACGGCCTCTGGTGATGATGGGGAAGGTGAAGGTAATATGAAAAATGATGGGCTAACACCTAAGATTGTTCTAGAAGGAATGTTGTAAGTATATAATATGGAAATATGGATGTACATTCCCTATCTATCTTATAAAATTGGGGTGTTTGTGACTGTGCTAACTGCATTAATAAACTATATTTGTAAATATACAAGAATTTCTATAGTGAGAGTGTTGCAATTGTGCACCTCCGGGTTTCCAACAATAGAATAATTGAATACTGGGCCTGATCCTGGGACAAAGAACCCATCAACTGTAAAGGTGGTAATTAGAAATTGACACACACCCTTAGCAGCATCAGGCTAAATACACACTACAGCTTACATCAGCATATGTTATGTCATGGAGAGGTATGAATAAACCATCCCATCCCCTGAGCGACATAAGTTATTCTGACCTAAGCACCAGTATGGACAGTGCTATCTCAGCAGGAGAGTTTCTCCCACCGAAATCGCTACTGTTGCTACACTAAGTAAGTCAATGGGAGACCTCTCTCCTGTCAACTTAGAGCAGTGGTGGGCAACCTGAAGACCATGGGCCACATGCAGCCCATTGGGCTTCTATGTATCTCCCACAAGACATTTTATTTACTCTTCTCCATTGCCAGATTCTGCTGATTTCTGTCCATGTAGTTTTTCCTATTACAAAAGTGAGAAGCATGAAAAGGAGAAGCACATGAAGTCAGGTACATGCTGATTGCATACAACATTGACTGTAAGAACCATGAGCTCCCTTTGCATGCAAAGTGCCGCTAGAGTTCAGTCAGAATGTCCTGCAAATTTTAGGTATGCCAGGGCAGTTATCAAAACTATGTTAAGGGCGACTGTCTTGGTTATGACAATCTTGTGCCCACTAAGATGAAGGAGGGCCATTTATGTGGGCCATTCACTAGCCTAGGTTGTCTATCACTGGCTTAGAGCATCTGCACTGTCTACACTACCGGTAAGCTCTATTGTGTAGCCAAAGTCTCAGAGAAGAGTGACCTAATGGGAAACAGCAGTGGAGTAGGGTGAGTAACAGTTGGGAAAAACTGGAGTCCTTCAACTAATATTCATTAAGTAATATCCTTATCTCATTGTCTCCAGATATATTGCTGGGTTTCAGTCTTGAAGCAAGGGCTGTAATAACCTGATGAACACTAATTGATGATGTAGAACTAGTATGTGATTCATTCTCTTGGGTAATCACATTCAGTAAGTGAGGTTTTCCTGGATGTTTCCATGTTAATTGTTATTGATTATTGTTTTATTATGGCCCACAGAGACTACAACTAAGATCTGCCTTCCCTCCCACTCCCCCCCCCACCGCTTTTCTAGTTCCTGCCTTTAATGATCCTAACTCTGAAATAGTTAAGCACATCTTTCTTATGTTACATGAGTCTACATAAGTGCTTAAGTGTAAGCACCTGGTTAAGTGCTTTGCTTAATCACAGTCTAATTAGGCAAGACAAACCATTGAAAGGAAAATAAGGACTCAGATAAGTGAGGTCAGAGTCAGTAATGGAGTCCAAGTCTCATCTGTCCCAATATAGGGTCCTATTTATATCACCTCTCATCATAGGCAACTCCTGTCTGCAGGAGGAGGGCTTACAGGGAGGGCCACCCAGAGAGACAGGGAAGGGGCACATGAGGGCAGCTCATTTAGTAATTAAAAAGTTGTTAGGGGCATCCAAGGATGGTGCGCCTCCCAAGTGCTACCACAAGTCACCTCTGCCTCCCATTTTGGATCAAATGTTAATTTTCACGGCTAAATACTTTGGGGGAGCAAGTCTGGCAGTAGACGTTCATAAACATAATTTAAATATCTTCCTGGGGCAATGAGATATATGGACAGATGTCATCTAATTACAAATAAAAGAGCTGAAATTGTAAAATCTGCAGTTTTGACATTCATTAACCTGTGATGGAGCATTATCTCTCTCTAACAGAGCTTTGCAATTGATTGTAAACACCACGTGATCCCATGAACTAAAATATATAGGCATCAATGGAAAAAAGGGAGAAAATGTGTTAACAAGGAACAAAACAAAACGTGAAGTAAACTAAGTTTATAGCTTAGAAAAAACCCTATTGCCCTGTAGGTTGAAAAAGTGACCTATGATAATCAATAATACATTTTGGATTTCCAATATTATTCTTGCATCCAATCAATTTGTCAGGAAGCAGAATCAGAAGGAATGTTTCTCTTACAGCTAGTTAGAAGGAGGAAGAGACCCTGGGTGTTTCTAGGTAATACAGTTTGTTCCTGCTTTGCTTAGATTTGTTAGATATTCAGAAGATGGAGTGGGATTTTTCTCATTGTATTCAACTTGATTTGTAGCCCAAAACCAGCTAAGTTTGTATTAAATGTAGGGATAGCTGAAATATGGTTACCAGAAACAAATATGGTTAGTCTGTAATTTAAAAAAACTTTAAAAATGAGCGGCGATTATTTAAATTGCCGCTTCATTTCCCTTTGCCTACAACCCTAATCTACATGCCTCCGTCGATGGAGCCATGTAGTCTAGACGTGCCCTTAGAGACTAACAAAAATATAGATAGTATCATGAGCTTTCATGGGCACAACCCACTTCTTCAGATTAATGATCTGAAGAAGTGGGTTGTGCTCACAAAAGCTCATTATAGGGGAACCTAAAGACTAGGGACTGGATGTGGTCCCCGGCTTGTCTGGATCCGGGTCCCTAGGCTCAGTCCTCCCCACCCCCAAGCACTGGGGAGCCTGTACTGGTGCTCCAGCCCCCTTGCAACTTTCCTGTGGAGTGGGAGCACACAAAATCTACTAGGCTGCCCACCCCCCCATGCTCTGGTTAATGAGGGAAATGTAGGGAGTATCTTTCTCCTTCTCAGTCGGGGGTCACGTCGGTGAGGGTTTTGTTGTGATTGTTTTTTGTTTTGCTTCTTACTTCTGTGTGGCCCCCGACTGATTTTTCTCTGAGTCAGTGGCCCCTGACTCAAAAAGGTGCTACAGGACCACTCATGGTTTTTTAAGTTTTTTTATGGTTACCAATGTTTGCAATCTTGTGGTAATTCAGAAAAGCAAGACTCTGCTAAATCTTTTCTAAAGGGAAGGTCTTCAGTTATTCTGGTCTGGAGGCGGCATGCCCTCCACTGGCTGGACTGGTTTGAGCTGTCCCCCCCCCCCCCCACACACACACACTATTAAAATAATAGAGTTAAATAGGGATTATTAGGAGCCTCTTTCCTATACTAATTTTGCTGGAGCTGTTTCTTCTACCCTGGGTGCTAAGAGTTGAAATCAATGGGAACTGAAATCACTTGAAATTGATGGGCAGATGTCATAGCCAAAAAGTAGATGGCACCAGATGGTGACTGAGAGTCAGCAGGGCAGTGGTGGAGACATGTGATGGGTGGCCAGTAGGGCAGTGGCAGAGAGGTGCAACAAGCAGTCAGAAGGGCAGCAGTAGAAACCAGTGAGCAGGTGAATGGCAAGTGACCAGCAGTCAAGTGTTCAAGATGCCTCTTTTCTTTCAAAGTAGGAATAAGACCCTCCAGAAAAGGGCACTTTTTCCGGAGGATCGGGGCCAGTGTAGACGCTCTTTTCCGGCTTTTTTAAAAGCTGGAAAAAAGCGGCGGACATTTTTATTTAAATGCCGCGGGGGATATTTAAATCCCGCGCGCATTTCCCTACTACGACTCATGAAATTTACATGCCCCTTCCGGAAAAGGGGCCAGTGTAGACGTAGCCACTGTTTACAAATTTAACCTTAGGGGACTAATTTCGGACAAAAGTCCTAGTGTAGATCAGGCTTTAGATCAGGGATACTCAACTTTGGATGCCCCGAGGGATACAATAATACTCATAGCACATGCCGAGGGCCATAATTTAAGTGTGGTTGCATATACATGCAAATATATATGCAAATCTATGCAAATAGCTTCTTTCACAATCAGAGGGGTAGCCGTGTTAGTCTGAATCTGCAAAAGCGACAAGGAGTCCTGTGGCACCTTATAGACTAACTGAAGTGTAGGAGCATAAGCTTTCGTGGGCAAAGACCCACTTCGTCAGATGCATGTAGTGGAAATTTCCAGAGGCAGGAATAAATATGCAGGCCAGGATCAGGCTGGAGATGATGAAGTGATCCAATCAAGGAGGATGAGGCCCACTTCTAGCAGCTGATCTGGAGGTGTGAATTCCAAGGGAACAGAAGCTGCTTTTGTAGTTAGCAAGCCATTCACAGTCTTTGTTTAATCCTTTAGAGCCCCGACCAGGGTTGTTCTATCTATTACCCAAGATCCACAAACCTGGAAATCCCGGACGCCCCATCATCTCGGGCATTGGCACTCTTACTGAAGGACTGTCTGGCTATGTGGACTCTCTGCTCAGACCCTACGCCACCAGCACTCCCAGTTACCTTCGTGACACTACGGATTTCCTGAGAAAACTACAATGCATAGGTGATCTTCCAGAAAACACCATCCTAGCCACCATGGATGTAGAGGCTCTCTACACAAACATCCCACATGCAGATGGAGTACAAGCTGTCAGGAACAGTATTCCTGATGATGCCACAGCACAACTGGTGGCTGAACTCTGTGAATTTATTCTCACACACAACTATTTCAGATTTGGTGACAACATATACCTCCAGACCAGTGGCACTGCTATGGGCACCCGCATGGCCCCACAATACGCCAACATTTTTATGGCTGACCTGGAACAACGCTTCCTCAGCTCTCGTCCACTTACACCCCTTCTCTACCTACGCTACATCGATGACATCTTCATCATCTGGACCCATGGGAAGGAGACTCTGGAAGAATTTCACCATGATTTCAACAGCTTCCACCCCACCATCAACCTCAGCATGGACCTATCTACACGGGAGGTCCATTTCCTGGACACCACGATACAATTAAGTGACGGTCATATCAATACCACCCTATACCGAAAACCTACCGACCGCTATACTTACCTGCATGCCTCCAGTTTCCATCCCGGACACACCACACGATCCATTGTTTACAGCCAAGCACTGAGGTACAACCGCATATGCTCCAACCCCTCAGACAGAGACCTACACCTACAAGATCTTCAACAAGCATTCTGTAAACTGCGATACCCACACAAGGAAGTGAGGAGACAGATTGAGAGAGCCAGACGTGTACCCAGAAGCCTCCTGCTACGGGACAAGCCCAAGAAAGAAACCAACAGAACACCACTGGCCATCACCTACAGTCCCCAGCTAAAACCTCTCCAACGCATCATTAGTGATCTTCAACCCATCCTGGACAATGATCCCTCGCTTTCACAGGCCTTGGGAGGTAGGCCGGTCCTTGCCCACAGACAACCCGCCAACCTGAAGCATATTCTCACCAGCAACTACACACCGCACCATAATAACTCGAACTCAGGAACCAATCCTTGCAACAAACCTCGGTGCCAACTCTGCCCACATATTTACACCAGCAACACCATCACAGGACCTAACCAGATCAGCCATACTGTCACTGGTACATTCTCCTGCACATCCACCAATGTAATATATGCCATCATGTGCCAACAATGCCCCACTGCTATATACATCGGCCAAACAGGACAGTCCCTACGTAAAAGAATCAATGGACACAAATCTGATATTAGGAATGGCAACATACAAAAACCTGTAGGGGAACACTTCAATCTTCCTGGACACACAATTGCAGATCTAAAAGTAGCCATCCTGCAGCAAAAAAACTTCAGGACCAGACTTCAAAGAGAAACTGCTGAGCTACAGTTCATCTTTAAGTTTGACACAATCAACTCTGGATTAAACAAAGACTGTGAATGGCTTGCTAACTACAAAAGCAGCTTCTGTTCCCTTGGAATTCACACCTCCAGATCAGCTGCTAGAAGTGGGCCTCATCCTCCTTGATTGGATCACCTCATCATCTCCAGCCTGATCCTGGCCTGCATATTTATTCCTGCCTCTGGAAATTTCCACTACATGCATCTGACGAAGTGGGTCTTTGCCCACGAAAGCTTATGCTCCTACACTTCAGTTAGTCTATAAGGTGCCACAGGACTCCTCGTCGTTCTTTCACAATGACAGTTATGAATACAAAGCACTTCCTACAATGCCCTGGTGCTCCTGGGACCTCCTCCCTGGGGCTTAGAAACACCGACACCCTGTACCTGTCTGTTCCAGCCAGGCCGTCCATTTGCGTCTTTCAATGCTCACCTCATCTGGGAGACGTCTCACCATTGTGAAGTGTGTTCCTAGTGGAGGCAATGTGCAAAGGATCTCACCTGCGGGCCATGTGTTGAGCACTGTGTAAACCCAAATCGCGCCGCGGACCTCAAACAAATGGGCCACGTGTTGAGTAGCCTTGCTTTAGAGACTAACAAAAAAATATAGACAGGCTCCTGAGCTGCTGGGCGCACAACCCACTTCTTCAGATGATGAGTGGCTTAGTATATCTTATAATATTATTAATACAGGAGTACCTTTGAGTTCATAGAGATTTGCCTGGAAATGGATAAGAAGCAAACACGTAAGCAGAACCTGTGGCAGCAGTGTAACATTGCAGGAATGGATGCCTCCGATGCACAGAGAAAATAACTTTGCTTTCCTCTACAGTTTTTTATTTGTTTGTTTTGGAAGTTTCACAAATCCAGATGTGACAGAGCTGAAATAGGGAAGAAAGTGAGTCCAAGTGAGATTTTTTTTAACCTGGCCATTTAAAATGACTGTTTTCTTCTGTGGCTCTATTGATAGCTTTTTCTTTCTTTTCCTTTTTTAAAAATTATTTATATTTAACAATAACTTGCCTTAAGATCTAAAATGTTTAGGAGCCAGGAAATGTTAAACCATGATTATGTAAACTTCTTTTAGGTACAGCAGCCTAATAATTCCATCTTTAAAGATGCAGTCCCCTTTGGCATAATCATTAGCTGCAATCAAACAGGTTCATAAAGAGAGGCTGCTAGTTGGTATTTTACTAGTCTTTCACTGCAGGCAAAATGGAGGCACTAATTTGTAGGTTAATTATCTTTTGCTACTGCATTTCCTTGGGGTATACTATGTCATTGATAACACTGATACAATAGGAGAGGCACTGGATGGTGGATGCCAACTAGGCAGCACTGATATATTTAACTACCAGATGTACCCAGCATTGCTCAGGTCTTTAACTGAAGCATTTTTTTTTGGGGGGGGGGGGGGAGGAATACATTAAAAATGTAAATGCTTTATTTCAATGACTGCATTTTTTTAAAATAAAGGAAAATGAAGGCTGGACAGAGGGTTCGGAGGTAAGGAGAGGCAAGGCTGGGTGGCTTCAAGCAGAGGGGAGGAGGTGAGGACGCAGAAGTCAAAGCAGGTGGAGGTGCAGGACTCATGGCAGAGGGCTCAGGAGAGGGAGCTGTGGAGCGTGTGTGTGGGGGGGCCTTACTGGGACTGCCTATGGCAGCCATGGTGGTACTGCTCCAGCACTGGCTCCTCCCAGTGGGCATGGTTGTGCTTGCCGGGCAGCAGCTCCTTCTGAGGGGTTGGGGCTGCGCTCCCTAAAGGGTGGCTCCTCCAGGTCTGTGCACTTGTTGGGTGGGGCTTTATGGACTGGCCCCGGCTTGCAGCCTGTTGTGAGGGCAGCCCCCAGCCTCCAGCTGCCTCTCCGCCCTGCAGCTGGTCTGGCGATGTGGCACTCTGGGGGCTACACCTAGCCTCCAGTGCCCCCCTCCATCCTGAAGCCTTTTTTGGGAGGAGTGCTCCAGGGGGCTGGCCAGGCTCTGTGGGCTACCCCTGGACTTCAGGGCCCTTCTGTGGCCTGCAAGCTGTCAAGGGGGCAGGCTCCTGGGGCTGCCCCTGGCTTCCAGTGCACCCCTCCATAGCTTGCAGGCTGTAGACTCTCTGGGGGGGGGGCAGGGGGATGAGGCTACAGAAGATGATCCCTCCTTCAGCCCCCCTCTTCTATAGTCTGCAATCTGTCTGGGCCAAGGGCGGGGGGCAGGGTCTGACCCTCTCCAGCTGCCTCCCTCCAGTGGCCCCCTGTGGCCTGCAGGCTCTGAGGAGCCATGAGTTTCAGGGGCAGCCCCTGGCATCCGAATCCCCCCTCCTCCCCCGCACACACACACTCACTGCTTACAGAGCTGTCTTAGGTGGGGGCGAGGCTCTGGGGGCATCCTTGACCTCCTCAGCCCTTCTGCAGCCTACAGGCTGTCTGGGGAGGTGAGGCTCTTGGGCCTACTGCTTCTCCCATGGATACCCCCACTACTGACTACAGGCTTCCCCCTCCAGTTGTCCCTCCTTTAGCAGCCCCCTCTACAGTCTGCAAGCTGTTTGAGGAATGGGCTGGCTCTGGTGCTGTCCTCTCCTTCAGTTGGTTCCCCCCACATCCTGCAGGCTCTCCCCAGGATAGCAGGCTCCAGATTTGGGGTGGGGGAGAGAGGGGTTCTGGTGGCAGGCAAGATGGCAGAGCCCCAGCCCTGCTGTCCACTCTCTTTGTGCTGCAGCTGTCCCAGTGGCCACCCTCAGTATCACATCCCTCTTGTCTGTGCCCCTCCCTTTTGCAGTCTTCCACTCTGCCTCCTCCTTTTCCATGGTATGGAAAATAGTCCCATTCCCAGCACTTACCATTCTCTAGGCACAACCAAACCCCAACCTTGGTTTAAGTTAGGGTAAGAGGAAGCTGTATTCCATCTTTGGTGGTCCTAGCTCTTACAGTTTAGGACGAATTCTTGAACAAACTGATCACAGATGCACAGACCAACAGACTCTAACACTGAGAAAGTCACCACAAGTATTGGAACCAGACCTGACTTCAGGAGACACTATCATGCATCTGATAAGGATGATCTGCTCAGCCCACCTGAATGGTACCATTCTCTCTTTTTCTACTGTCTCCCTAGCTGAGCTCAGGTCTCAAATAATGAATATTTATGACTCCACCCTCCATTGAACCTCTTTCCAGTTAATGGAAAAACATTGAACTATCCCATAACTACCATCCCTTGCATCTGGATTGCTGTGGACACTTCAAGTAAATGACCTTGCTTCAGATTCTTGCATGTGTACACAGAAAGACAAGCAGAAATCCTTTGATTTCTCAACTGCCTCTTTCTCTGACCTTAATCAAATAAAATACTGATGTGCAAAAGACATATCCCACAGTACCAGGGGTGATGCCTTCCTGCTGAAGAAAATGCTGCCATGACATGGGCATCCAATAATCACCTATCAATCATACCCAGCATAATAATTTTCAGGGTTGAAGGTGACCCATTCAAGCAGTACAAGTTTGGTGCCGATGATTTAAGTCACATTACTGAACTGCTAGCTAAGCACCTGGAAAAAGAGTTTGAAGAAGAGCTTAACCAGCTTTTGACAACAGTAGTTTCTCTGGCAGGCAAAGAAAAGACTTTCTCCATTTGGACTAATTTGTTCCAAGCTCAGAAATAGATTGGGATATAGAAAATCAGGAAAACTTTCTCTGAGAAGGGAGGGGATGAGATGGACAAGTTTGAAAGTTTGAAAGACAGGCTCATTAACTTGGGATAGACAAATTTAGGTGAGCAGGAACTTAAGATCCTGTCAGTTGTATTTAGGTATATTTGAAAATTTTCCTAGGCTAACCTGAAATAATTAATTTAATACACTGACTAATCCCTTCACTGGAAAGATCATGCAGTTGTAAATGTAAAACATGTTTTGATAAGAGAAGTTTATGTATCCAAAACTGTTAAGATGATTTTGGCTAACAAAAATAAATTGTCTATGCTGTTTTGTTTGTTTAATTATATTCCAGGGTATGTATACACTGCAGAGTTTTTTTGGAAAAATATCCGTTCTTCTGAAAAAACTTCACTTACGTCCCCACTGTAATCGCGTTCTTCCGAAAGAAAATTGAAAGAATGGAGGTTTTTTCCAAAATCGGTAATCCTCATTCTACAAGGAAGATGCCTTTTTCTGAAAGAGCTCCATCCATAGTAATCATAGCTGAAATATGAAATAGCATCCATTGCGTGTGGACGTTATCTTTTGAAAAAGCAGATTGCTATTTTGATGCACTTTGGCAGTGTGGATGGTTTCTTTCGGAACAATTTTTTACTGAATATTTCTTCCAGAAAAGCTTCTTCCAAAAGAAGCCTAGAGTCTAGGCATAGCCCCAGTTACTATCCTAAACAGCTTGAAACAAATCAAAAGGAAAAAGTTTATAGTAAACAAAACTATGTGTCATTCACCATTTTCTAATGTACCAAAATGTACATTTAATAAGAATCTAAGAATATTAAGCTATATAATTACTTAAATAAGTGTACATACTTAAAGTACTCTCCTAGCTAGTGAAAAAAGTACCCAATCTACGGCAAAGTGTCTTTAGCTGTAAAATCAACATGACAGGCAAATTCTCAGCAGGTGACTTTTGGAGAAAATAACTGAAGTTCAAACAGAAAAGTTGATTAAAATTGACTATTTAAATAGAAGCTTTCCACTTGGTGATTTAAATCCCCTTGATTTAAATCAATCCACATACAAATCTGAAGAGAAGACATTTCCCAGTCTCTCCATGACAGGATATGCAGAGGGCTCTAACATGTGAATTATTTGCTGTGGTGATATGCATTTTGTACATACAGCGACTCTATCCATGGGGTTTAGGGGTATCAAAGTCTCCAATATGAGGAATTTCTGTAAAGCTGCCCAAACACCCTTTGTTAGGACCATGGGTGTCTGGTATCATAGAAGGGGGAAGGTACTGCCTTCCCAAACTGCATAGCTCCTCTCACACTCTGCCCCAGAACTGCTACTGCTTCAGCACAACTCCCAGCCTGTACTGAGAGCCATGCTGAAGCAGTGGACACACTGAGGGTGGAGTGTTGCTGTCCCCAGGCTTCAGCTGTGCCATGGCTGGAGACACTGGGGGACAGTGTTCCTGCTCAGATTTTCCAGCCATGAGAGGAGTGAGTTTTGGCATATGCACCAATATTGAAGTCATGTGCCACTGTGGCACTCTATTTATTAACATACATGTGCAGCCACTGGAGCAGACTTCTTCACCCCTCCCCCCACCATGTGGCAGGACCCAGGGCCCTTTAGGCAGTGTCTATGGCTCCTGCCGGCTCGGCGGGGGATCCGGCCGATACACGCCGAGCCAAACCTTGTCTCCCTTGCCCTGGGCTACTTCCTACCACGCCCTGGTTCCCCCCAGGCCCCTTCGCCTCTTAGGCAGTACCTGTCGGGGTTGCGGGCGCGCTCCTGCCGCCCTGGGTCGGCGGCTGCGTCCTCCGTATCAAGGTCCGGCGCGGTCGGCGACTCTGGCCTCAGCGGCTGCAAGAACACTGGCTCGGCATGGTCTCCTCCTTCACCCTGGGGCCTCCCTGACTGCCGGGCTCCTTCTGCCTTTATACCCGGCCGCTGTTGGGAGCATGCCCAGCAGGGTCAGAGGGGTGAGGCCTTCTCTGCCAGCTGGGCCTGGGCTATCCCCTGCTCATCAGTGCGGGGCCTGTCCGCCCCGTCACAGTCTGGTTTATAACTGTTTCTGTCTGCTGTATAATTAATTTTGCTAGGTGTAAATCATTTAAGGTTGTAGTGTATGATTGGTTAGGTAATTTTGTTATGATTGGTTAGTAAATTTATACTAAAATAATTGGTTAAGGTATAGCTAAGCAAGACACAAGTTGCGCTATATGAACTGGGGTCCAAGAAGGAGATCAAGAAGAAGATTGGAAGTAACAGAAGCAGAAAAAGGAAGCAAAAGGCTGGAAGAAGACCAAAGGGAGACAAGGAACACCAAGAAGAAGAATTCACCTCCAAGACCCAGCCTAAGATAAGAACTGCCAGGACTCTCCTGCACAACCGTGATGTGCAGCAGCTAAGATCCAAAGAGGGGAACTCTGCCTGCCTTTATCAGGACTGGTGAGCATGGCACTGTGTGCTTAGCATGTGTATTCTGCTTGTTTGGGAATTGTCAATAAATAGAGGATAAGGATATTCCTGTGTGAGGCTCTTTCAGTGGCTAAAGATCCTGCAAAACCCACAGGAAGATGCGCCCTGAGCCCTAGGAATTGGGTAAGGGTGGGTGTGTAAATTAACAGCGTTGCACCTTGAGCCGTAGGAACTGGATAAAGATGTGTGTCCCTACAGTGTGGAAGGGTTCGAAAAATTTGTGTGGGTAACACAAGTGCCCATCTCTGGAGGCAGCACCCTGTCACCAGCAGCACAGATGTAAGGGTGGTAATACCATATCAAGCCATGCCACCCATACTTCCGCTCCATTCTCTTCAGAGCTAGGCAGCTGGATAATGGTGGCTGATGACTGATGGCCCAACTCTGCAGGCAGCAACAGAGAAGTAAGGTCAGCAGTACCACAATCCTGCCTACAAAACCCTTGTGACACTTTCTCCCCACCCCCACCTTCCAACATTCACCTCCTTTTAAGGTTAAGACCTCTACAATTACACCACCATGACATTTCAGATTTAAATAGCTGAAATCATGACATTTACAATTTCTAAATCCTAAAACCATGACATTGACCACAATGGACCATGAATTTGGGAGAATAATCTCCATTGTGCAACATTCTGGTTAATTGATACATAATAGTTCTGCCTGCTGGATGGTATTAGACCTGTTCCAATTTCTAGGGTCATATTGCCCACTAGTTAATGCCCCCACAGAGAGTTTATATTCATTAATAGTAGAAACAGGGGGCCTCTTTATTCTCTCAAGGCTTGTCTACACAACAGAGAAAACTGAAGCTGCTACAGTCAGTTCTTCTGGAGTTCGTGTCTGGTAAAGACACGATTTTAAGACACTTTGACTTTAGCTATGTAATTAACGTAGCTGGAGTTGTGTATCTTAAGTCAACTTTCCCCTTTTGTGTAGACCAGGCCTCATTGGATTTACATCATTGATTCAAGCTGCATTATTCCTGTTTTTCAGAAAATTCAGGTATACATACAAATAAATGTTTTGCAAACAAGAGGTTCTCAGCAATGAACTTTTTAAATTTGTAATTGAAAAAATGCACTCTAATTGAAATTCTCCTTTTAGATAGAGACTTTCATTTTGCTTTTTGAAACAGAATGAAATCAAAATGAGATTAAAAATATTGCACTTAAAATTCTGAAAATAATTAAAATATCTCATGAAAGTTGAAAAGGAATTATCTTATAGTCACTGATGGTCACCATGACAGCACAACAGCAAGCATCACTTGTGGAGGATTAGGCCAGTATTTTTCTGTATGATCACATTTCAAACTAATTAGATACAATCATACAGTCCGTATTAATGTTATTTAGGTACTGGAATTTTTACTTGAAATTAAAATGAATTATTACAGAGATCCAACTCCAGCACACAGTTTCAGACTGGTAGTGGGAGTGATATCTTCATTTATATTAAAGAGAGGATAGACATATAAGATCAAAGGAAAGTTGGACGCAGTAAAAATAAATGAATAAAAATGGAAAATGAAGCACAATGATGCACAGAAATGCCTTAAGGTGATCAGAGCAGCAACACATTTTACTTTTATTTATTTGAGAGTATGAAGCCTGAAAATTGGACCAACCAGGGAAGCTTGTTGGACAACCAGATTTTGAAGTTTTAGCTGCCTGTGAACAAGTGATCAGAAAACATTCCTCCCCTCAATCCTCCTACCCCAACCTGCTGGCCATGCATATTTAAGCTTTATCATATCAGGAAACCAGCATACAAATCTCTCCATTTGAAAGAGTGCAGATTGATTTCCAGCAACATCAGACAGCAGATCAAGAATTCTTGATTTGACAAGTTGTAGGTCAAAGCACATCAAACACAGGATTTACTTTCTCGTGTGCTTCCCTCATGGGGAAGCATAATTCAGTAACCTCTATGTAGCACTCAAAGTTACTGCCCAATTTGTTATAGACGAAGACAACATTACTGTGGCTAATGTATCCAGCTTTAAATATGGGCTGTAAATATACTCTAAAAATTGCTAAATATATTTAAAATGAAAATTGAGATAAAATACACATTCAATTATTTTAAGCCTATTTATTGTATCTATTTTCAAAAGTTTTATATTTATTCATTAATTATTATTATTATTATCAAGTTATCTTTGGTAAACTATGGCAGCTTGTAATTTTATTTCTTATTCAGAGTGTTTGAGTTATTCTTTTTCTAAGAAGCTTGACTTTGGATTTTTACTATGTTATCGGCAGCCAGGTTGTGATGAAGGGGGCAAATGGCTACATGCAGTGGTTTTTTTGTAACGGTACTGCCCAGTACGCAGTACCGGCACCTCCAGACGCAGTACCGGTACCTTCAGTCAGAGCTCAACAACTTTTCCCCTGGAGTAACAGCACCTATTTTTTTTAAAGCACTGGCTACATGGATTTCTAAAATGTATCACTGTGCTCTGGCACTCATTTTCAATATAATACATGTCCCAGAAGGATTAGACCATAATGTACTCTGATATGGTTGGAGTGGCCTGGCTGCACTGCATGCTGGGATGTACAGTCTCCATACTCTGCCCCTCTGGATAAAGACTGCTGTAATGTACTCCAGTTTCTCTAAATTAAGTGTAAATGAGGGTGCGGGAATATCTTTTTTCTTGGAACTACTGTGGATGAAAAAGACAAGCTCTTCTTCAAGTCTGGGAAATGTGCACAGAGTGTCACAGCTAAACACAAAGTAGAGCAGCTAGGTTAGTGTAAGGGTATGTCTACAATACCCCACTAGTTCAAACTAGAGGGGTAATGTAGGCATACCGCACTTTCAAATGAAGCCCGGAATTTGAATTTCCCGGGCTTCATTTGCAGAAGCGGGAAGCCGCCATTTTTAAAACCCCGCTGGTTCGAACCCCGTGCAGCGCGGCTACACGGGGCTCGAACTAGGTAGTTCGGACTAGGCTTCCTATTCCGAACTACTGGTACACCTCGTGGAACGTGGAACGAGGTGTACCGGTAGTTCGGAATAGGAAGCCTAGTCCGAACTACCTAGTTCGAGCCCCGTGTAGCCGTGCTGCACGGGGTTCGAACCAGCGGGGTTTTAAAAATGGCAGCTTCCCGCTTATGCAAATGAAGCCCGGGAAATTCAAATCCCGGGCTTCATTTGCAAGTGCGGTATGCCTACATTACCCTCCTAGTTCGAACTAGGAGGGTAGTGTAGACATACCCTAAGATATTAACATGTTGTGAGAGACCATTCAGTCGGAAGCAAGCAGTTAACACCTCCATAGTTGCATGATGAGAGAGGATTAGTGGGTTCCAGAGTATTGTAGTGACCCATGAATCCTCTGTTTCTGCAGAGGCTTTGTCTGCACTATTCAGCTTTTAGTGACATAACTGAGTCACTACAACCGTGTCGCTACAAGTCGCTTAGTGTAGCTGCTGTTTGTCGAATCTTTTGCTGACAAAATACTTTCATCCCCAATGAGCAGTGTTCGTTTAGTCAACAGGAAGGCAGTGTTCTCACTGGTGTATCTCTGTGGCAAAACTTTTGTTTGAAAGACAAACATTTTGATGTTCAGTTCCCAGTGTAGTTTTGAGTCTGTGATTTTTAGTGTTGAACGTCGTTATGAATTTAAACATTCAGGCTTATTTGTATGCCAACTTGGCTATACACACACTGAAAACAAATTAGGTGTGGCATTTGTCAGACCCAGTGCAGACCTTGCTTAGGAAAAGTTTGGGTTTTCCTGTACTTTCAGTAGGCTTCTTGTATTGTCATGTGACCTGACCATTCTGCGTAGTTTACTGATAGCACAAAGAATTACTTATTCAATGGAAACTATAATGCATTTAAGAAGGTGAAGGGTTTTGATGAAGCAGTTAGGATGTTTTCCTTTTCACAAAATGCGTTTACACATTTATTTATTGTTCACCTGCAGTTTCAAGAACTGTGCAGTTTAAAACATTGCAAAAGTTTCAATCAGAGGTTTTATGATTATCAAATCAAGATTTTGTCAGTTTCTGGAGGTTTCTGTCACAAATCCTGTAAATTTGTATTGTCAATGTTCAGTCTTTCAGAAAAATTAGCTACATAAAAGTAGACATAAAACAACAGGGAAAGGGGTTAGTCTTTACGTCAAGTATATTTCTGGAAACAAATAGTTGTAAACAGGGGAGAGGAAGTTTAGAAGAGGATTGTGTCTCTGAGATTCAGCCTAGGATTGTGAATGTTCAATTACCTATGATATTTTTATTAAAATGCATTGAGGAATGTAAAGTGAAGGAGTTTCATCCTATTTGGAATGAGATTAAACAAAAAGCATAATCTATAGTCTCAGGCTATGTCTACACTGCGTTCTTTTTCTGGAAAAAGATACGCAAATTGCAAACCACAATTTGCATACCTTTTTCTGGTTTTTTTAAGAGACTTTTTCGACATTTGACCCACTTACAGGGGGCCAAATGTGGGGAAAACCTCCTCTTTTGGAAGATCCCTTACTCCTCATAAAATGAGGAGTACAGGGCTTCCAAAAGAACATGCCCTCTTTTTCGGAAACTGTTCTGAAAAAGTGGATGCATTTCCTGGACGTAGCAGAGGTATCCTGGAAGGTATTCCAGAAAAACTCTGTTGTGTAGGCATAGCCACAGTGACTAATGAACTGCACCGCTACATTTTCATACTTTATTTTACTATACACTAAGCACTGCTTGGTGTTATTTTGAGCCAGTGCAAAGTTGCATATGGCAACTTTTCATTTTAGATACTGATTGTTGCCAAGAGCAATTAGCATTTGTCAAAAGGTATCTCAATTCCAGGGACTAACTTAGTTACTGTGATGCTGAGCTGCCCAATAAAAGCTTCAGAGGAGTAGCCCAGTTAGTTTGTAACTGGAAAAACTTAAAAAACAACTAATAGAATGTGGATGATAGTATACTACCCAGGTAATACCTTTATTCATACCTTTGTGATGGGTCCCAAACTACCTGGCTAGGACACTACCTTCCACATCCTAATGTCTTAAAAAAGCAAACAATTTGCACCTTCTCTATCAACTTCATGTAGCATGAACACTCTCACTGACTTTCCCCCTCCTTTTTCTCTTCTTTTTCCTTCGCCTCCTCCCCCGCCCTCTCCCCCACAACCACTATTTATTTTGGAACTGGATTTAATAATTCCATTCATCTGAACAAGTGGGCTGTGCCCACAAAAGCTCATGATACGATCTACGTGTTTTGTTAGTCTTTCAGGTGTTGCTGAACTATTCATTGTTTTTTAAGTTTGCCCAATAAAAGCTAGTTACGGTCACTTGTTAGAAGTGTGCAAATGACATGGCAAAATAGGATGACAAATAAAAAAAAACCTTTTGAATCATTCAGTAGCTTTCCAGGTAACATAGTCCTGAAATAAGAAACATTCTAGATGTTGTCTTGTTTTTTGCACAACAAACATTAAGATATGCGCAGTGATACTTCCATGGGACAAGCTTAGTAAAACTCCTAATTGACTTAGCAGGAGGTTTCATTTATAGCAAGAGCCTCTTTGTTCAAGCCTCAGTTGAGGTAAGTAGCACATAAGGCACTCAGCTCTTCCCGGGCACCAGATGGGGAACACTGATATCTGATTAAATCTGCTGTAGTGTCTGGCCACCAGCTGGCAAACAACTGAAATGTTGACAGTTAACCTGCAAAGATGTTACTGCCTTTGAATAATGACATTCTTACCTTTACAGACAGTGTCTATGCTACTTAGGTTATGAGTAAACCCTCAACACAACATAAAGCACACATTCATTTCTCTCCCGGAAAAGCTTAGTCCAAAAGAAGCCTGAAGTCTAGACATAGCCTCATTGACAATGCTAGGGCTCATCATTGTCTCCTACAAGTGCCAGGGAATCTCACTTACTGAGCAAAGAATTTCATGTATTCACAACATTCTGGGCTAGGACAGTTGGTTCAAATACCATTGCTAGCCAACATTTTTCAACACACATTTTCATTGGAAGTGGGGGACCAGAAACATTTGGAAGAAAAATGTTGCACTGTTTTCTTGACTGTCTCCACAAAATGCAAAGATGGCTCTCTCCCTTGACACCTGATGGATTCTGGGGAGCACTAGAGGAAAACTATATATACACATATTTCTCAAAAACTCACAAACACACACAAAACAAATCATGCCTAATCCACAACAGAACCTTTCAATTTTTGCGGAAAATTTCACTTTTTTTCCATTTGTTGAGTTTGTGTTCCCCCTTCCATTTTCCCAGCCCACATTGTGCCACTGAAAATTGTGGAAAGGTAGTGAAGAAAGAAAAAAAAATCTAAAAACTATTTCCATATATATCTTTTTTTCTATTATAAGATTGTTCCCTCCAGTATTTTGCTTAATGTTTTGTCTAGATCTAAAAGTCCCAAGACATGGCATTTCCACTATTTTCCTTGCAAGTTATTCAGCAATTACAAACTCACTTCAAATTAATAATAGAGGGTTTTTAATGGGTCAACTAAGTTAATTTTAATGCATTATCCATCCGTAATGCATTATCCATCCTACATTTTACAAGGCATGAATAGTATTTGAAGTCTAACAGTATATAGAAAGCTGTGATGGGCCACCGCAAGCCCGCACTCCCGGGATCCAGGTGCCCGGGAGAATCGTGCGGTGGCTGGCGGAGCGCCCCGGCACCGAGGCCGCGGCCGTGGCGGCGGCGGCAGCCGGAATCTGCCTCCGTGGCTGCGCCAACGCGAGGCAGACAGTCCCCACCCTGGGGCATCAGGGGGAGGGGCCGTGAGCGCTGCTCGGGACGCCGCAGACGTGCCGGCTGCGTCAGCAAGGGGGCGGGGCCGGCGGCCGACGTCAGAGCCAGCGGGGCAGTTTAAAATGCCCCACTGGCACAGGGAAAGGGGCTCTCCTCTGGGGGAGCGTGCGACAGACCGCGTCCCAGGACGGACTGGGGACACACCCAACCACGGCTGGGGGCGCGACCTCGTGCTCGGGGATCCCGGGCCAGCCCCCAGGGCAGACGGGCCGCTAGCCCGGGCTCTGGCAGCGACTTGGACGGTACGCGACGCCCACGGCGAGAGCAGCCCGAATGGGCGAGAAGACGGGGCGGACGATTGGCTCCCGGGTTCGGCACAGACCAACACCCAACCCCACCAACTGAGGCACGGTAAACCGGGCCAGTGGACAGATCGTCCAAGGGGGTGGGGTGAAGGGAGGAAGCAGCCCGGGACAGAAGCCTTCTGGCACCCGTGGGTAGACGGGTTACGGGTGGAGTGACCCCCGTCTACCACGTTGGGGTGCTCGCAAGCCCCGATGCTTAGTGCCCTGGGCTGGGACCCAGAGAGAGGGTGGGACCAGGTCCCCCTCCCTCCACCAGAGGAGCATCCAGCTCCAAGAAACGCCGACGTAGGCGGACAATTGAACCGAGCCCCACATCCCTGGGAAAGGGGGTTGGGCTAAGGGGCACGAGCCCCCCCCCCACAGGGATGGGTAACAATTACGGGGTCCGCAGACACCCCCCCTCCTTCCAGGAAGGGGGGTGATCGCACCCGATCGCCCGGGCTTCCGGTCAGGGGCCCAGCGGTGAGACAAACCGAAGGGGACACAGGGATCCGCCGAACCCCCCTCTTGAGCCAATACCAAATTAGGCCTCTGGAGACTACTTACTAGGACCATTAATGGGATTACATTTAAGCCTGTGAATTGCTGTTTGCAGAACTGGGTACTGTGTGTGACATTGCTAGACATTCTGACTTATAATGAAGTTTTAAAAAAATTAAAAATCAAAGCTAGAATTAAAAACGTATGTTAGAAATGGGTAAGTATTAAATGAGTGCAGAAAAAATGCCTTATGATTCCTGCTGCTGCTAGCCACTTGTTCAATAATAAGAACTAGCCCTGCAGAGATTGTATCAAAACCTGAATTTTCTGTGTTGTGGTCACAGCTCGGAGTATGAACATACAATGATGGAAAAAGTCATTTTCAACCTCAGATCTCTTAAAAATGTTGACAATTTGATGGGAAATCTTCCCAGGCTCTCGATCTATTTTGCCTCTTTCATCTTACAATTATTGTCACCCACCATTAATAAAAGCAAACTGTGGATTTAATATAGATGGAAGTAACTCCTGGGAGTGCCTATCCCATTCAAAGTACAAGCACCATGACCTCTTACAGCCAACCAGAGAAGCACACTAGGAGCCAACCCAGTGTTGTATCCATTAGACTGGGTTTATACCTATACCTCTTCTTCTTATGAATTTATCAGGAACTCTTACCAAAGAACTGCACTTATACTACTGCAGTTTTCAAAAGTCAGCATTCTTAAATCCAAATGAAGTACGGATTGTAACCAAAACCTGTATTAAGAAGAGGTATCACAGCATACTAATGCAGCTGTGCTTAAGATGTCTTCTGCCTACAAAGACTGTGTGTTATGGGGGGAGGGAGTTCTATTTCCACATAGTCTCTCTTAGGATATTCTGGATTAATTCATTAGTCTATTTCCCCTGTAACTCTGTGACTTTAGTAATTTTACATCAAGGTGTAGTTTCTTCTATTTCCCATCTATGCTAAATGAAGAAAGAAACAATCTTCTTCAACTATTTATCTTAAATCAAAACATCGATAACCTCCCCAATAACACCATCCTTGCCACCATGGATGTAGAAGCTCTATACACCAACATCCCACATGAAGATGGATTACAAGCAATTAGAAACACTACCTTTCCCCACCTCTAATATCATTAACTCACAGACACTTACCTTCCTTCCCCCCCTCCCCCCTTTATCCCCCTTCTGTTCTGAAATGTGATTTGTTCTTTTCATGTGTGTTCATTTTTTTAAATTGTATCCTTTGGTATATATGGTTGTGACTATTTTCTTCCACTATTTGATCTGAGGAAGTGGGTCTGGCCCATGAAAGCTCATCATCTAATAAACTATCTTGTTAGTCTTTAAAGTGCTACATAGTCCTGTATTTATCTTAAAAATTCTCAAAGATTTCCAAAACCCTCAACAAAAGTAAATGGATGGTCTGTTATTTAGACCAATATTCCAGGACTGGGAAGACAGCATTTCAAATCTCTGCTATATCATCTTAGACAAGTCACTTAAAGCAGACTTTTCAAATTATCTAGGTGCAAAGGGGAACCAAATTAGAATTTTCAAAAGCATTTTAGGCCCAACCTGGATTCCAACCCACCTGACCCAATCTGAATCAGAGGGGGTCTATCTATGCTCTGATTGGATCATGAACCCTCCCTTCAAAATTGAGTCAGCTCCACTGCTGATGACGCCTTCCTTTGGGGTTGGCTCTCTACTCCTGCCTGTGAGCCCAGCATGGTAGCAGCAGTGTGTTCAATTCCTATCAGCTGTTACACAACAAACCGCATGGGCAGGTGGAGGAGTGTTGAACCTGAGAGAGTCCAGTTGTTTTCCTACCTGACCTGTCCCAGACCTGACACTTGTAACTGGATTCCATTGGGCTTGGTTCATGTTACAGGGTTACCACTTAGGTGCCTAATTTTCATTGTTTTCCAAAAGTTTTGTAGGCACTGAATCCCCATTGATTCCACTGGAAGTTAGACAATTAAATTCCTTTAAAGATTTGTTCCTTAATTACCATTGTTTTCAATACCAAAGTACCTTTAAAAATCTGCCCATTGTCTTACCATGCCTCTGTTCCCCATCTATAAAATGGAAATAATCACACTTCCCTGCCTCATTGTTGTCTAAATAAATGCATTAAAGAATATGAAGCATTAAAATACTACGGTAATGGGAACCCTATAAGTAATTTAAATAGAATCATAATAACTAGTACAAAAGAAATAATTTCTTAACTCTATATATTTCTCTGAGAAGAGGATCTCTGCTAGTCTGTACTCCTTTTACAACATATCAGTTTATTAGGAAGTACTTGGAAGTACTACTGTAAGGCTAAACACACTTCAAAAGCCATCATAATGATAAACTCATTTAAAGTTTATATATTATTTCTATTTTGTTAGCATGTTAATGGTAATAAAGTAACTTCTGTTATAATCAAACCACTTAATTGTGGTAATCACCAAGAGTCAATGTACTGGTGTATTACACAAAACACATTTATAGATATGTTGTATTAGTAACTTACTTTTCATTAAATCAAGTTCTTCCATTCAACCCTGACACATGCTAGCAACTTGCAAAGCTTTTTAACAATCAAAGAGTAGATAATATAGGACCCCTGAGTTGTTGATAAAGCATTCTCCACTATGCGCTATCTGGTGATAAATGAGAAAGGAGGATTAGCTGCTATACAATACCATTTTTATATACTAATATAAATAACACACCCGAAATTCTCCATCCCCTCACCACACACACACAATTCAAAATGCTAATAACAAACACGAAATTTTAGTGCACATTACAAGAGCCTGAAGTCAGGGAGGTTTCATACTGAACTGTCTATGTGCCAGAGTTTGAAGGATAGGAGAAAACAAATGACAGGAAAGCCAAACAACTAAATGGAAGTCATGCTTGTATTAACCTGTAATTATTATTTTTGCTTTAAAGACTACCATCTCATCTGGTATAAACTGAGGTATCTCCAGTAATGCAAGAGGAACTACACTAATTTATCTAGCTGAAGATCTAGTCCTACTTTTGACATTGGAAATACAGTTTTCAGGTGTGTCTTTAAAAATAATAATAAAATATCATAGAATCATAGAATACTAGAACTGGAAGGGACCTTGAGACATGATCAAGTCCAGACCCCTACCCTCACAGTAGGACCAAACACTCTAGACCATCCCTGATAGATGTCTATCTAACATCTCCCGAAATATGGTGCCCAGAACTGGACACATTACTCCAACTGAAGCCTAATCAGCACAGAGCAGAGCGGAAGAATGACTTCTCATGGCTTCCTCACAACACACCTGTTAATGCATCCCAGAATCATGTTGGCTTTTTTTTTGCAACAGTATCACACTGTTGACTCATATTTAGCTTGTGGTCCACTATGATCCCTAGATCCCTTTCTTCAGTACTCCTTCCCAGACAGTATGATGTCAGTACAAAGAATACAGTTATAATTCAGAACATTTCCTGTTTTCAGACATTAAAAATATAAGAACATAAGAATGGCCGTACTGGGTCAGACCAAAGATCCATCTAGCCCAGTATCCTGTCTGCCGACAGTGGCCAGCACCAGGTGCCCCAGAGAGGGTGGACCAAAGACAATGATCAAGCAATTTGTCTCCTGCCATCCCTCTCCAGCCTCTGACAAACAGAGGCCAGGGACACCATTTCTATCCCCTGGCTAATAGCCTTTTATGGACCTAACCTCCATGAAATTATCTAGCTTCTCTATATATAATTGGAAAGAATTCTTAGGCTATATTACACAGCGTCAATCAATAATCTTTACTTTAAAAAGTGGACATTTCAGACTAAACTTATTAAGAAAACCTCACAGTACTGTATCTATTTTTTTCTCCATAGGGTTCCATTGTGGTGTTTTAGTTTTACATCCAAGGTTCCTGGTGAAAGTTTGAAGGCCTTCTGTAGTGTTGGCTATATACCCTCCAATATACTGAACAAAATAACAGCATTTATGCTTTGAAAGTGATGGTTGTCATTTTTATAATCTGCTTGATTGCACAGTATGTACTACTGCAGCTTGCATACAAATAAGTTATTATAAACTAAAGTAAATATGTAAAATGAACATTTACTGGTACATTCTTATCAATTAAAATATATTTAAATGAGTTTTAAATCCTCTGTCCCTATATAGGGGTGATTATTTGAAGTGTCAACCAAACTTTAGGGTTTGGTTTAAAAAAAATAGCTTCACAAATAAAAGGAAACAATTCAAAAAGAAAGACATAATGTTACCCTATCCCTGTTTCAATCACATAAATGTTATTTCCGCTGTGGTGTCAGATATTGACCATCCAAAACTTGATAAATCAAAAGACAGATTGCAGAAGAGCTCTATGTGTTTAAGTATCAAGCTGATCCATAACTTTCACACCAACCAGGAACCATTTATTGTCAGTGCTGTCCAGAATATATCCTGACAGTTCAGTGGGAGTTTCAGTGCCATTTATTTTCAAATCAATACTCAATTACTAAGAGGAAGATTCACTCCCTTGCCCATTTTCAAGAAGAAATTATGGACTAGAGCAATAGCACTTAGTCAAGGCAAGCCACTGTCCATTAACTCATGATGCTACCAAAAAAGCATCCTGATACTTTATTAAAGTTCACTCTTTTTTCTGCTTTTAATTAATCATTGTGAAAAAGGCCTTTCACATTGTGACTGATGACCAGGGAAAACAATTTTCTCCTAACTGCCTTTTAATTTTAACTCTGGGAGTGCTCATTGACTGAATCTCACAACAACCCATCAATGCTAGTTTTTAATGTGTTTTCTCCTTTGTTATTGAGAAGAATGGAGTGGCAATGAGGCTTTGTGCTCCTCTTCATAACTCAAGTAATTGATTCAGTAAATGCTGCACATTTGCTAGTGGATAAAAAGTGCTGTCAATGTAGATAGTAGGTCCTATATAAATTACTCCATTAACAGGAAATAAAGCTATTTACAGTTTTAAAGTGTACGCTACTTTAAACAAGGGAAAAAGGAATCCTACTTCTTACATGTCTGTGAACATGTCTTGCAGTAAATGCTAGTAAAATGATAAAAAGAACCAGAAAAAGATTAGTAAACCAAGGCTCAGGACACTCAGAAAAATTAATCTGAATTAACTAAAGGTGTGAATTTAAAATGGACTAGTTAAACTGCATTAAAACCCTGTACAGATGCCTTCATTAAGAAAAAAAATGGCTTTATTTGATTTACTGTAGTTCACTTTCAGGCTGCTTTCCTTCTGAATGAGGGTAGCCACACAGAGATTTAATGCAGTTTAACTAATTCACTTTAAATTCACATCTTTAGTCAATTCAGATTAATTTACTTGAGTAGCCTCATGTAGACGAGCCCTAGAGCACCAATCCTGAAAAAGTATTATGTAAGGGTAATATTGCAGACTGGTCACATCAGTAAAGTCACTCATGAGCAAAAATATTTGTACAATCAGGGTCTAAACAAGAATAATCTTATCATTAATGCAGTTTAAATGTTACATAGCAACCTTTTATTTGTGTCTTCTTTTGCCATCTGTGGGATGCAGAGTTGGAAAGATATTTTCTGTCTAATGTAGTTTAACGATGTAAGGAACAGTTTGCTTTTCTATGAAAAATTCATTTTTATCTATTGAGGAAACTTAAAGAGCATTTTGAAGTTTTTTTAAAGAAAAAAGATGTATTTTACATATTTCCAGCAGGTATGCATTATTTGCTACTTTGTGGCATCTTGCAAAAGATAATCATTTACTGTCAGTGCTTGACAGTGAAATCCAGTAAGTGCACATTTGCTAAAAGCAATGCTATCATTAAAGTTTGAGATATAGTAGCAGTACAATGCTACACACAAACATAGCAATCCCCTGTTGTATCTAGAAACCCTGAAATAAAAAATGTTTTTGATATTGTTTTATTTTTGGAGCCAGCAGAGAAGAAAGACAAATTTAGAGGGAGCGGATGGACAGACAGGTGTCTGATGTGATGGCTTTTTTGTTCTGGCTGCAAATTTGAAACTAACACAAAAGTGAGGATTTGCATTGGGGAGTAGAGATACCCCTGAACCTTAAAGGACATGACATCACATTCCTCCACGTATACATGAGTATTTATATCACTAACAAGAAATACTATTCAGATTAACTAAAAGTTATGAGTGGACTAAGCATAGACTCTTAAATTGCAAAGGATTATTTTTCCTTAGAATAGCAGCTCACTAACTAAATAGTTTATAACTTCAGGCACCCAACTGGTTTTCACACTCTTTTGGGAGACTGTGGACATGATGGTGTAGCAATGTGATGGAGTGTTCCAAGCCCTTTGAAGTCCTCACAATTCTATCACACCCCACCCCAGAAAAGGTGCAGTGAAGATTGGTCCTCCAGGCCCCCTGTTCCCAGGCAACAGGGAAGCAGCCAATCAGAGCACAGCAGGATCAGCTAAAAGGAGCTGCAAAGGCTGAGCAGGTCTATTCCTGACTGAGGTGGGGGTATGTCAACACTGCAGAGGTTTATTTGGAAAAACAGTCGTTTGGTAAAAGGTGCCAAGTTGCCACTGCCCACTGGAGGGACCCGGAAGCCAGGGCAGGAAGTGGCTAGGACCAGGGAGCCAGAGTCTTGCAGCAAGCATTGGAGTAGGAAGCTGGAGCTGCTTTTCGCTGGTGCCCTGGAGTGCAGCCAGGTGCCACCGTCACCCTCTGACCCTCCTGTGGGGAAGCCAGGGGCCAGCAGGGAGCCCAAGGTGTCCCCAAGGAGGGGCTGGGAGAAAGACTAGGCTGGACCAAAAGGTCCAGCTGCTGGAGCCCTAGGGGCCCTAGGGACCCTTCCACGCCCATGTCCAGCCTTAGCCTTGTTCCTGGGGGAGAAGCGGAAAAATCGTCCCAGCCCCAATGGTAAAGGGTTCCCATCCTATCCCAAGCCATGGATGACAGTTCTCCTTCTCACTCTGCCGATGCATTTTTTTTCAGACTGGCATAGTAAAGATAAATAAGTGGTGAGAAATTTGGGCTAGTTGGATCATTTCATGGGCGTAGCTCAATGGCAAATGGCAAATGGAAGACAGGCTATCAGATATCTGTTGCTGTACCATCCAAAACTGCTCCAGACTTCTGTAACTATTTGAGGATTGGGGTGTTTTACTGACCTTTAATGGATGTTTGTAAGTGGTTCTCCTCCAGCGAGAAGGGGACAGAGACCGTCAAAGTTCTGGAATCATTGTGGTAGTCCTAATATAAAAACATTGAACTATATTTGGCTGTTCCCCTGATAAATATTGGCCAGAGAAAGATTGGGCTCTAGGGGTAGCACTTTGAGGCTGATCACAGGATCCTTAGGACTCAGTGAATGGCCTCATGTCAATCTCAAAAGGGGCGGGACTCAAATGACCTAACTAGAGGGCTGGAGTCATTAAAAGAGGCCAAGCCCGTTTCTGAAATGGGATAAAATAAAATTCAGGCAAGACTGCTGCTACCAATTGCCTGACCACAGAGGATGCATTCAAAGATGACAAATACCCACTACGTCTGTCATATTGCGTATAATCAGATCATGATCACTGGTCCCTAGGCAACCACCAACTTCCACTCCAGCACTGAGTTGATCTTTCTCTGACATAATGAGGTCCAAAGTAGTTATCTCATGGAAGTTACAATACTTTTTTTTGTGGTAGAAAATTATCATCTATAATTTTTAGTAACTCAAATGATGTTTGCAACTGGAGGTATAAAACCTCCTGCATGTATTTCCCCAAATGAAGTCCCCCTTAATAATACAAATGATCTTTCCCCACATTACAGATGGATGCTTAAGGAATAATTGATCCTCTTCTCCAGTGTGATGTGGTGGTCTGTAGCAGCTTTGTTTTTCAGAACTGCACAAGCAGAAAAGCATTATATAAATGATCTTTTTGTCTCTTGTATGTCACAGGCTTCCTATCCCAGACTTGTCTCTCTTGACAAACCAACTCTGTTCTCTGCCTGAAAGGAGTTTTAAACCACAAAGACCATTTAAATTTTTCTCCTATTTAGCTAAGTAAGCACCCAATCCTTGTGTTAGGAATGGAAGCACTAAGTAAATTCAATATGATCATGTTTAATAACCATGAGTATAATAACTATGAGCAAGAATTATGAGCCTGACATAGAACAATTTAATGAAATCACCTGGAAAGAAGTTAATTATAAGATGCCACACCCTGATAACTTATTATTAGTCTGCTACCAAAGAAATAACATCACATTGGAACAATTATCAGCTTCTCTGCTGTATTTTAGTGGACATTCTGCATCATTTCTATTTGCAAGCAGTCATGGATGCAGCTTTCTGTAGGATTAGTAATGCCCACTGTACATCAGTTCCCTTAGAAACCTGTGTGAAATTTGTCTAAGTTAAATTCTCACATTTATTACTGTGTTACCATGGCAATCCTCAGGTATCTCTGAAACTGATTGCATCACTCAGGTGAACTTGCTCACCTTATCCTAAATTGCTAAGTTTAAAGGCCAGAGGTTCACCATCTGACAATGTAGTTTTAAAGCTTTTAATGAGCAGGAAAATCTACATCATATGCAGCAGAGAGGAATGTTAGAGAAATACTGAAAAATCTTGGCCATTTCCTTTATCATGAACCTTTGTTGCTCCATCCCACCACTGCCTCGGAAATGAAAATTGCAACCCAAAAGCATTATTTTCAAATCAAAATTCTTTTGAATAAACTAGATAAAACAGATCTGGTGTATTGCAGCATGTTGTTTGTGCATTGTCCCAAATTATTAGCTTTCAAGGTACTGATTGCACGTTCTCTTTTCCTGTGTATTACTCTGCAGCACCTATTTAAATATCACTTGATCACTGTTTTCCTTGTTATCACAATGCCGTTTTTGATGTTAGCAATGTAGATTGATGTTCTCAAAGACCGTAGTTCCTTTATTATATCTAATCATAAAACTCCCCCTAGTTTCAATGGAAATAGGAATGGATCTATGTTTATTAGCCATTTCTTCTTACTCAATACTAACCAGTTATTACTACATGAAAATGCATATTAAGATTTCCCCTCACTTTCTATTATACAAATCTAAAAGTAGAGCTGAGAGAGCTCAGAAAATCTCTCATGAAGAGCAAAGCTCTGTTAGAAGAACATAATGCATTAGAAAGATCCATTGTCCAGGTCCTACAGGCAGAGCAGTTCCATCCATAGGATGGTTTGGGGCAACCACACTGGGCCCAGCATTTTGGGGGAGTGCTGTGGGATTTGGGTGGTCTGGGGTGTTATGGGGGGGGGGGGTTCACCAGCAACAGGGATCAGGCCTGCCCAACACTCACTGGCAGCAGTGGGAAGCGGAGCAATATGGCCCTGGCCGGTCTGCTCCTCTGGTTCCCAGCGACATTGGGCAGGGTAGGGAGCCTGCAGGAAGGCGTGGACAACCCCCTGTACTCTCTGACATCAGGAAGCAGAGCAACATGGCTGGGAGCTGGGGAGCAAAGTGGGATGAAGCTGGGTCACTCTGCTTCCCACGGGCACCAGTGCATGCAGGGGTGGGGTGCCATGATCTCCACTATTCCTTAAGGCTGCAATGCTCAGGGGAAGTGGATTTGGGGAAGAGGCAGAATGAGGCAGGGAGAGGGCAAAGAAGGGATGGGGATGGAGTAGGGGCAGAGGCTTGGAGGAATGGATGGAGTGGAGGCAGAGAGAAGCAGGGGTAGTAAGAGGCAGGAGTAGGGCTTGGACCAGGTGGTGGATTATCCCAGGCCCCATACTAGCCAAAAGATGGCCCTGCCTTCAGTCTTTACTCAGAGGAATGGCCATACTTGGTCAGGCCAAAGGCCTATCTAGCCCAGTATCCTGTCTTCAGACAGTGGCCAATGCCAGAGGGAATAAACAGAACAAGTGATCTTTCCCTTGTCACCCATTCCCAGCTTCCCCTGGCTAGTAGTCATTGATGGGTCTATCCTCTATGAATTTATCTAGTTCGTTATTGAACCCTTTTATAGCCTTGACTGTCACAACATCCTCTGTCAAAGAATTCTACAAACCTTTTCTTTGTTTTAAGCCTTCTGCCTATTAATTTCATGTGGTGACCCCTAGTTTTAGTGTTATGTGAAGGAGTAAATAACACTTCCTTTTTTACTTGCTTCACACCAGTCATGATTTTATAGAACTCTACCATATCTGCACATTAGTAATATCTTTTCCAAACTTAAAAGTCCCAATCTGATTAATCTATCCTTATACAGAGTAGTAGTTACTATGGCAGGTCAAAAAAGTTTGAATGAAAATATTTCATCAAAATAAAAATTTTCTGAAGGAAGCAAAAAATTCTGTGGAAATTAAGGTGCGTGGGGCAAAGGAGAAATCAGAAGCAGCACCAAGCTAATATGGCAGCATCTAACCTCCATGCCCTGCTACTAGGTGGAATTCACAGCCCTGAGCTAAGTGGCCAGGCTCCCTATACAATGAGAGGACATAGTTAGATTCCTAAGAATGGGATTCACAGAAGCCATAATGCTCATCAGGGAGCTGCCTGAGCTAGCCTTAGGAAATGCCAAGGAGAGGAATGTGGTCTAAACCCCACTCTTCAATAGGATTTAAGCACTTCATTCTGTGCTGGATGATGACACCTTCCTCCATTTGGGAGTCACACATAGGAACCCACTCTCAGAGTGAAGCACATTAGCCAGGACATCTGTTGGAGCCCTCAGGCAGGCTGTGGGAGACCAGAGTTTAGTTTCCTCCTCAGCCTGAGATGGTTCCTCTTCACCTCCCAGATGAGCATTCTTACCACTAAGGGTATTCTGAAGTGGCCACTCGTCATCTCTCTTGTTGGCGCTGTTTCACTTTGTATAAAATACTTATGTAATTATTAGACCACTGGGAAAAAACCCACCTGATTCTATAGCTTATTTGTGTGAGTAGGGGACCCATCTTTGAGGTAGAAGATTCTGGTTCAAATCCCTGATCCATCTACCAGATCAGAGGGAGGTAAGAGAGGGAAACTTTGTGACTTCTCCTGGGGTTAAGGTGCTAAACTGTTCAGTTGTGTTGGGACTGAGGTGGCTATGGACTTATTCACCAGCAGAAATTTTAGCTGACTTCACCAGTAAAATCTTAGATGCCTCAGGTCTTTAGGTACCTAAAGAATTAAGTGGCAGCTGAGACAGAGTTTTGAGAATATAGGTCTTAGGCTTAGGTGCAGTTAGGCTCCTAAATCACCCTTGTGAATTGCATATTAAAGCCTAGTCTACATTACGTCAGAAGGTTAAAGTAAGATATGCAATTCCAACTGCATAATTTATGCATATCTTACATTGCATTTCCACGCCATCCGCATGGCGGGAGGCCAACTGAAGCAAACACTCCAACTGGCTTCCCTTACTCCTTCTGAGGAGGAGTGCAGGCACCGATGGGGGTGCCCTTTGAGTTTGATCTCGAGGGTCTATAGCATACCTGCTAAATCAAACTCCAGAAGATCGACTGCAGTAGCGTTGATTTTCTGCATACTGTAGATGTACCCTCAATGTTTTATTTCAGCCTGGGTCAACATAAATCTTGGCGTCTGTCTGAGCTACTTTGGTGTCTCATAGAAGTCCAAGGTCCCTCACATCTACATTCTTCCCTGGGGACTCTGTTGTCTAACCAGATTTTATTTCCCATTGTGTGCTACAGGGTGAGGGTAGAGCCAAGAGGAGTCGCTGTGGTGTATCATGTAGTCCTGGCTGGGCAGAGGAACCTATAGAGGATAAAAGAAACATGAGATATCTGAAATTGCAAATACTATGTGTCATCTTGATGGCTCAGGTGGACAGAAAGATTAAAAATGAAGTGCTTCAGTATGAGAGTATCAGAAGGTTTCATTTCAACTAAAAAAAGTTGAAATGAAGTGGTTGGATGCTTCTAAAAAAATCACACTTAACAGATATTTTGTTCTGTGAAAAACTTAGATATTTTTAATTTGGTCCAGAGACAAGATGTGAAGCAATTTCTAATTTTTTATTTAGATCTAACGGTTGCTTACGCAAAAAATCCCATTGACTCCTCACGGGCAAGCTTTCTCATTGTAAGGGGAGCAGAAACAAGTCCCACTTTCTGTGTTTGTCAATTATTCTTCTACATTATATTTTGAAGAGGCAATTGCTGCTGACACAGACAAATACAGAGAGCTTTCTCTACAGTTATTTCATAGCTAAAGAATCACTGTGGATATGTCTAGACTGCATCCCTCTGTCGGCACATCACAGCACTTGCAGGAGGCATAAGGGATCTGTCGAAAAAGGCTTTCTTTCTCGACAGATCCCCCTCTAGACTGCTGCTTTTTGCCAACAAGTGCTGAGTTGGCAAAAACGTGGTGGCCATTTTATGCAAATTAGGCGCAGGATATTTAAATCCCTGCTTCATTTGCAATGTCGACCTGCCTAATCTGCATCCCTCTGCCAACAGACGGATGCAGTCTAGACATACCCTGAGACTCCCACTCTCATGTAGGAGAAAGGAGAAAGGTGCAGATCAAGTAATATCTCTAGTACCACCATCCACCCGAGAAAGGGAAGCAAAGACAGAACAGCTCTCATTTAAAAAATATTTTGTTTTAAAATGTGAAACTAAAAAGTTTTCATGTCAAAAGTATTATTAATGAGACAACCCAAAGCCCATGTTTGTGGTAATTTGCAAAAGGTCTTTCCAAATACTCACTGTTGTATATGAGCCTTTCGAGTAGGCCTGAAAATGGGCAGAGGGAGGGGGGGAGAGAGCAAGGGGCAATTGATCCAGGGCCTGTTGATTCTAAAGGGCCTGGGGCTCTTAGCTGCCAACACTACTACCATGACAGTGGCAGCGGCTGGAGCCACGGGCCTTTTAGAATTGCTGCAGGCCCTTTAGAATCCCCCAGGCCCTTTAGAATCACTCCAACAGGCTCTGAGGGCCAGTGGGGAGATAGTGCTGTGATGTTCTGGCAGTGCTTGGGACTAGCAACCCCAACCCCACCCCTACCACCATAGACCCTGCCCCTTCTGGGCATGCAGCGCCACCACCCTCCCAACCTCCACCCCTTCACACGCATTGCCCAGGGACCTTGCAATCCTGCCAACTCCCCTGCTTTCAAGTCATATTTTAGAGCATCCTAATACACAGATATTACAACAAGTATAACCTTATGCAGAATAATAGGTTTCCCTATCTATTTTAAAGCATAATTCCTTTGCAAAACTGCTTACCTTTACAAAATACAATACTGTAACAATATTTTTGAGGTACGTACAAATGCAGTAGAAATACAGATTTTCACACGTTTTCTGAGAAATTGGTCACCTTAAACTAATCTACTCTCTCTTGCTATAAATTTGAGCCATTAAAAAAAAACCTCAACCTAACCTAGAGGTAGTGGATACTGTCCTGGATCCAGGACTCAGAGCTGAGCAAATGAGGAAAAAAATATGTGAAATATTCATTTACAAGTGAAAATTAATCTTTATATGACTTTGTTCATGATTCCAGAATCTCCATCCCTAGAGGTTTTTAAGCCTCAGCTTGACAAAGCCCTGGCTGCGTTGATTTAAGTTGGGATTGGCCCTGCTTTGGGCAGGGGGCTGGACTTGATGACCTCCTGAGGTCTCTTCCAGCTCTATGATTCTATGTTTTTATTGGAGCATTCAAGGTTTGCTAGCAATAACTCTCAAACTTGCTGGAAGAGAATTTGAGCATGTATGTCTCCTTATAATATTTGTGATGAACACTGTGTTAAAGAAATCAATCAATCGGTGATAGAAACAAGACCATGGATGTTAGGGGGCAAAATTAACACTTTGTAGATTTCCAGCTTATGATGATCAACTATCTGAAATAAGTTATCTAGAGTTATGTCACTTATACTGAAGAAAGAACGAAGGAATTTGCAAACAAGTTCAAATAACTCATCAGTTGAAAAATAACCTAACAGAAGAAGATAAAGTTTAACAAAAAGTATAATTAGATTAAATCTAATTTCAGCTATGTTTTAATGTTCTCATTCAGAACTATCACTATACACTATATCAAATCTTTATAATTAGGTTGCAATATGTCAGTATTTGTAGATGTTTAGCTCATAACAGTCACCCCATGTAGACTTAATCACAAACTCTTATATATCTTCCTCTTTTATTTTATATGTTTTATGCTAAATACATTTGTAATAGAAATACATCAGATCGAGCTAGGATATCTGATGCCCTGTCTTAAGGCATAATGTTATTTACTAGATAAAATAAATCTAAAAGCTGTTATGATTTAAGAAACTATATCAGAAAATTAAAGCAATCTAAAGGTACCGAGTAACAGAACCTTTCAGTTTGAGTTAGAGTTTTGTTGCCTAGGCAACCTTACTACAAATTACTGCAAAGAGTTTGGGCCATGCAGTCCATGTTAAATAGAAATGTGATCAGTAATCTATGAAATGTTCATGTGTCTGTCCATCTATCTGTGCGTCCATTTGTTGAATAACTCCTAAACAGTAAGAGCTAGGACCACCAAATTTGGTATACAGCTTCCTCTTATCATAACTTAAAACAAGACAGAGTTTTGTTTTGCCTGTATAATGGGATGTGCATGAAATTTGATTGTCTCTCATAAAATGAAAAGGGGGGAGTCTGGCAGGAGGGACAGTTATACTGCAGAATGACCACAAGGGGGTAGCAAAGGTACTGGAATAACTATAACCAAGTGGTGGGCAATAATTTTAGAAGGGGGGGGCCACTTCACAAATTTTTGAAGTGACCCTGGGCTGCCCTGGAAAGGGTGTAGCCTCAGGCAGAAGGAGCGGGGCCAGGACACTTCCCTTGCTCTCCTGCCCACAGACTCTGGTTGGGCTGGAGGTTCATTCTAGACACTGCACGCCCCTTGCAGAGCTGGAGGAGACTTCACACGCTCTCCCTGCCCTCAGGCCAATCAGGGCCTGGGGGCGATGGAGCATGCAAAGTCTCTCACCTTCTGCCCCCACCCTTCAAGGGACACATGGTGCCTAGAGTGAACCACCAGCTGTTTTGAACAGCTGGAGGTTTACTCTAAGTGCGGCATGCCCCTTGCAGGGTGAGAAGAGACTTTGTGAGCTCCCCTGTCCTCAGCTCTCGATTAGCCTGGGAGTGGCAGGGTGGCCACAGGCTGGATCAGTCAGCATCATAGGATGGATCTGGCCCATTGAGGCTCTCTTGCCCACACCTGCTATTACCCCATTGGGCTAGCAGGGAGCAGGAGTGGAGAAAGAGACAGTTATCTACTATATATTTCAGAGAGTTTGTCTGTTTGTTTGTGTGTCTCTCTGTTCCCCAGTGGGGGGGACATAAACCCCTACCCAGATGTGCCCGCTGCAGATGCAGCAGCCATGGAGAGGCACTTCTCACCTGGGCCCAAGCTGCTGTGGTGAGAGAGGGCTCGGGTTGTCTTCTCTTTCCAGGGCAGTCTACATACTGAATCCTTCATCTTGAGCTCCACCCCAGAATAATTATTTGAGTGAAGAAATACAAAACTTAATCTGAGGTAAGAACCCAGGGTAACTCTTAGGCTACGTCTACACTGGCATGATTTTCCGGAAATGCTTTTAACTGAAAAGTTTTCTGTTAAAAGCATTTTAGGAAAAGCATGTCTAGATTGGCAGGATGCTTTTCCGGAAAAGCACTTTTTCCAGAAAAGTGTCCATGGCCAATCTAGACGTGTTTTTCCACAAAAAAGCCCCGATCGTCATTTTCGCGATCGGGGCTTTTTTGCGGAAAACATTACTGTGCTGTCTACACTGGCCCTTTTCCAAGACAGTTTTCCGGAAAAAGACTTTTGCCCGAACAGGAGCAGCATAGTTTTTCTGGAAAAGCACTGATGATTTTACATTAGATCATCAGTGCTTTTCCGGAAATTCAAGTGGCCAGTGTAGACAGCTGGCAAGTTTTTCTGGAAAAGCGGCTGATTTTCTGGAATAACTTGCCAGTGTAGACACAGCCTTAGGCTGTGTCTACACTGGGCCACTTGTTCCGGAAAATCAGCCACTTTTCCGGAATAAGCTGCGAGCTGTCTACACTGGCCCTTGAATTTCCGGAAAAGCAACGACGCTCTACTGTACAAAATCAGCCGCTTTTCCGGAAAAGCTACGCTGCTCCCGCTCGGGCATAAGTCCTTATTCCGGAACACTGTTCCGGAAAAGGGCCAGTGTAGACAGCCCAGTAGTCTTTTCCGGAAAAAAGCCCCGATCACGAAAATGACGATCGGGGCTCTTTTCCGGAAAAGCGCGTCTACATTGGCCACAGATGCTTTTCCGGAAAAAGGGCTTTTCCGGAAAAGCAGCCTGCCAATGTAGACGCTCTTTTTCCGGAAATACTTATAACGAAAACTATTCTGTTTTAAGCATTTCCGGAAATTCATGCCAGTGTAGACACAGCCTTATAGTATTATATACATGCACTTGATCTTTAACAAAGGTATCTCTAACAAGGTATTTATTTTGTATTACAGAAGCTGAGACATTCAAATAGTATGTCGAGAAGCTGATGTGAAATATAAATATTCAAGGTGAACCATGATACAAAGTCATAAGGCCTGTGTGACTGGCAGTTGCACAGTTTCACATATGAAGTGACATATTAATCTTGTCATGGAAATGAGGGGATAATCAAGCACTGGTATAAAGTGTGATTACAATTGTTGTGTACTATTTCATTAATTTTATAGCCTATTGAAGATGAATTAAATAAATGAATCAAAGGACTTTAAGACGAATGACATTTGTAACAGGAAACTCTTCATCCCTATAGTAAGAGTTATGTAAAAATTGCATAGATTGTGTGGTGAAGAGAATTGATAGCTTCTTTGGCTTGTAGGACAAAGATTTTACCAGTTTTTGAACTTTTGCTTAAAGTAGCATAAGATATTACATAAGTTGTGAAATCCCAGAGAAATTAAAATACCTTCAACATTTTGCCTGCATATTTTATTTTTTGTTTAAAGTGTGATATACACATATGACTAAGGCTTTGTCCACATTTCTAAGTTTCAAATACAGCCAGGACATCACTCTAATGTGGCAATGTGGTCATGGGACCAGTGCTGGGAGAAAGCTCTTCCAGCACTGTAGTTAAACCACCTCCCAAAGGGGAGTAGCTGAAAGTTCTGGGAACATGTTTAAACTGGCGCTGTATAGTACTGTAACTTGCTGTGCTCAGGAGGGGAGTGGAACGAGGCGTACAGATGACGCCGGCCGGCTTGATTGTCTACCGGCACGGGGTTCGAACGAGCCGGCATTTAAAAATGACGCCGGCCGGCTTATGCAAATGAAGCCCGGGAAATTCAAATCCCGGGCTTCATTTGCAAGTGCGGTATGCCTACATTACCCCGCTAGTTTGAACTAGCGGGGTAGTGTAGATATACCCTTATTTATTTCTGATTAGTGAATAGGTATAAAAAAGTTACAATATTAAATCTAACAATTACAATATTAAATCTAAATTGAAACTGATTACAAATGTTAGGTAACCATATAACAGTTTATATAAGGCAGGGTCAGGAGGCTATGCTTAGAGAGATAGTTAATGGGAGAGAGAGAGAGAGAGAAAGAGAGAGATAGACCACACCACTACACGAAGCTAGCATTGATCAGGGTTCCAAGATGATGATGGTAGCCTGGGGTCCCGAGGGCAGGAGAAAAGCAGAACAGAGCCCCCAGTACAATCAGGAGATGAAGAAGTCTCAATGGAACTGATGCAGTTTAAGTACAGGTATCAGAACAGTTTTTCTTGGGGGCAAAGATAGGCATTTTATAGCAATAGTTCAAAGAGAAAGACGTGAGACAATAGAGAAGGATCACCCCTGGTTATGGGAGATGTTCCTTGAATGAGCTCACAATGCAACTAGGCAGTTTCAGTATTTTAGATGTCAATAGGATTGTTACTAGAATTGGTCTGATAATGACTAATTTGGGTGTGAGCAGGCCTGGGTTCATTAGCCTCTAGAGCAGGGATTTCCCATCAGGCAGTGCTTCTCTGCTTTCGGTGTCCCATAGTTCACTGCGGTTCCTGCCTTGGAAGAGCTGCTCTCCATTCTGTATGCTAATGAGATGTCCCTCTGTTCCATCTTTAATGCAAATGAGGCTGTGGTGTTTCCTTAATTGTATCACCCTTGTCTGAAGCAGTTTAGGTGTGTCTTCCCTGGCCTTTTCATTGCTTTGTCTGATTCCAGCAAAGGATTAGGGGAAGGGGGGGATGGTTTTCAATGAATGTCATTCCATGGCTCACAAAAGCACAGGGCTGGTAGGTAACAAGTCCCCCACCCTGGACAGACAGTTCTCAGGGTTCCCCGCTTGATTGTCTACCTCAATGAGGGACAGCAAAGCAGTCCTGTCTTGGAGTGCCCTGAGTGCCCACACTCGGCACATCACAGCACTCAGTCATCAGCCCGGCTGCACGTGCCGCAGGCTTCCATCCGGGAGATCAATCAGGGGGCTGTCAGGATCCAGGAGACCCTGCAGGAGAGCTTCTACCCCGAGGAGCCCGCAGAGCCACCCCAGTCCTCCCCATCGGGGGCTCATACCCCATTCCTCCCTCACCTCCTTCCACTTACCCCTCCCTAGGCCCCTTCCTGATGTAAAAAATAAAGGACACGTGTGTTCAAAAATAGAAACTCTCTTTATTTAACAAAACTGGGGGGGGGGGGGAGATTAACCTCTGGGGAGACTGGGAAAAGGAGGTGGGAGAGGGGAAGAGAGAGCATGGGAGAGGGGAGGGGGAAACCTGGGATGAGGGAGATTAAAGGGGGAAGCCAGGGGAAGAAGGAGGAGGGGAAGTATAAAACTATGGCATGCCCACATCTTCAATACTGTGTACAGATGTGATCTCCTCACACCAGAAAAGATATTTTGGCCTTGGAAAGGGTTCCAAAAAGGGCAACAAAATGATCAGGGGTTTGGAACAGGTCCCATATGAGGAGAGGCTAAAGTGACTGGGACTTTTGGTTTGGAAAAGAGGAAACTGAGGGGGGATATGATAGAGGTCTATACATTCATGAGTGGTGTGGAGAGGGTGCATAAAGAAAAGTTCTTCATTAGTTCCCATAATAGAAGGACTAGAGGACACCAAAGGAAATGAATGGGTAACAGGCTTCAAACTAATAACAGAAAGTTCTTCTTCACAAAGCAAATAGTCAACCTGTGGAACTCCTTGCCAAAGGAGGCTGTGAAGGCTAGAACTATAACAGAGTTTAAAGAGAAGTTAGATAAAGTCATGGAGGTTGGGTCCATGGAGTGCTATTAGCCAGGGGGTAGGAACGGTGTCCCTGGCCTCTGTTTCTGGAAGGCTGGAGATGAATGGCACAAGACAAATGGCTTGGTCATTGTCTTCGGTCCATCCCCTCTGGGGTAGCTGGTGTTGGCCGCTGTCGGCAGACAGGTTACTGGGCTAGATGGACCTTTGGTCTGACCCAGTACGGCCATTCTTATGTTCTTATGTTGTAAGCTCAGGGTCGGAGGGTCTCACTGGACCACCTTGATTTTCAAGCAAACCTGCTCCTGGGTTTGCATGTGGCCTTTGATGGCCAGGCTGGCAGCTATCCTGCCCTAGACGGCCACTTTCCTGTGCCTACTGTGGAGATCGTGGATGTTGGAGGCCTCCCCCCAAACCTCGATGAGGTCCACGATCTCCGCACTAGACCAGGTGGGCGCCCACCTCTTGCAGCCCCAGGCAGGCTCCTGGGAGCCGCCAGCCTGGTCCCGGGAAGAGGCGGAGGGCTGGGGGGCAGTGGGTGGCTGGCTCGAGCCGTGCCAGGTGCAGGGTCTGCTGGCTGGGTGCTGTCAGGCTTGCACCTGGCACGGGAACCGTAGCCAGCCCGTGGCCCTTTAAGGAGTCCGGGGCCGGGAGGGGGGCAGATGAGTTTCCCTGGTGTTGGCCAGAGTGGCCACCAGGGAAACCTGGGGTGGGCTAGCCTCCCACTAGTTCGAATTAAGTGGCTACACAGCCCTTAATTTGAACTACTTAATTCGAACTAGGCTTTAGTCCTCGTAGAATGAGGTTTACCTAGTTCGAACTAAGCACTCCGCTAGTTTGAATTAAGTTCGAACTAGCGGTTTGCATGTGTAGCGCCTATTAAAGTTAATTCGAACTAACGGCTGTTAGTCGGAATTAACTTTTTAGTGTAGACATACCCTAAGGGAAGTAGGAGGAAGAGTGTTCTATTTCAAAATAAGTGTTGTATCCATGCTCCCAATTTCGAAATAAGCTACGCAATTATTCAATTTGCGTAGCTTATTTTGAGTTAAGCCCTGTTGTGTAGACCCACCCTTATTGTCTCTTGAAAACTGTAACATCCCATGCTAAGTTCTACTCATTTTTATTTCACGATCTACAATTTCTTGTTTGTTTTTAAAAGACATTTTGGTTCTTGAAACACGGACATTTATGATAATTCTTTAACTAAGGAACAGAGATCCAAAGAATAGTCAGAAACCTATTTAATTCATTTAGGTTATAAAAAAAACATGCTGGTAAACTTTCTCCGAATATAGATAATAAGATATTTACCAGCAAGACGTTGCTTAAAATTCACTTTTCTGGAACCCCACCAGAGATTAACAATAGGGCAAGGATTCTATTTTAGATAAATTAAGAAGACCTGTTGCTAAATTAATTACTGGGCCAGCCTATGCAAAGTAGGCACAAGCCAATACTGCTCTGTTAATTTCCCTGCACCAATTTCCCAATAGGGCTCATGGAATTCTATCCCGGTGTTAATTTTGAGGACTATCATGTTAGGATGCACTAATCATCTGATCTTCTGATGATCTGGTGACAGGAATACAGAGTAGAGGATGTCATTGGTAACCAGCTGAACTTTGCTATCAAAATGACAGAACAAAGATAAAATCTTGGTGCTGAAGTAGTGATTTAATTGGTCGGAAATAATGGTGTACTTGATATCAAAGCATTATTTTAAATATCAAGTGGGCTCTGCAATCTGTGTGAGGCATGAAGGTCAAAAGAAACAAAAAAAAAACCCATTCTTGTTTTATCAGAAGATCATGTGAAAATGATTATTTTTCAGAAAACTCCCTTAAGCAAAAGTAGGACACTTGGCTGGATTTGGATGCAATCCAATATGCAGATATCTTATATTAACTTGACAGAGCAGTCATGTTTAAAAAGTTTATTCCAGTTACAAAGCTTATTCTGATGTGGGACATTCCCTGTATTTGAATGGGGAAGACAACTGGGCTACGTCTACACTGGCCCCTTTTCCGGAAGGGGCATGTAAATTTCACTAGTCGTCGTAGGGAAATCCGCGGGGGATTTAAATATCCCCCGCGGCATTTAAATAAAAATGTCCGCCGCTTTTTTCCGGCTTTTAAAAAAGCCGGAAAAGAGCGTCTAGACTGGCCCCGATCCTCCGGAAAAAGTGCCCTTTTCCGGAGGCTCTTATTCCTACTTTGAAGTAAGAATAAGAGCCTCCGGAAAAGGGCACTTTTTCCGGAGGATCGGGGCCAGTCTAGACGCTCTTTTCCGGCTTTTTTAAAAGCCGGAAAAAAGCGGCGGACATTTTTATTTAAATGCCGCGGGGGATATTTAAATCCCCCGCGGATTTCCCTACGACGACTAGTGAAATTTACATGCCCCTTCCGGAAAAGGGGCCAGTGTAGACGTAGCCCTGGAATCTGTAACTTTTTATGTGCAGCAACTCTACCACATAATATCAAACTTTGTCTCTTACACTTCAGCTCCATTCAAATTCCACAAACTTTGAGTTAGACTGCAGCAACCCTTACTCTGCCATACAGAGTTAGAACAATTGCATTGTAGATGAAAGAGGGATTAGGCATGAGCGCAGGCTCAAAAAAAGTCTGCAACATCACCGCAAACATGCCACTTCTACGAGCAGCTGTATTCAATCCCGTGAGGATCCAACACTCATCATGGCAGCAACATGGAGGACATGGTGGAGGAGGAGAATGGTCAGCAAGCAAGTAGCCAGAGCCAAGGACTTGGAGACAATCCTCTTCTCTCAGGACATTTCACAATCAGACACTGATCCCAGGGAGGGCACTTCTAGTGAGTGCAATGTTTAGTTGCTACAGGTGGGTTTAAGGCAATTAGGTGTGATGTATAGCATACTCTGTGCCTACACAGTGTGGAGCGGCACAGAATAGCTTGTTACCATGTCTGGAGATGAACTGTGAATCCTTCCTGCACTTGTTCATAAAGCTCTTAGAAACTGATTCTTCTCACAAAGTTTTTGGGGATGCCTGCCTTATTCCATCCTCCGTAGTAGGACACTTTCCCACACTAAGCTGCCAGAAACTGTTCTGGTGTCATTTCAGCACTAAGCATTGCAGCATAAGGATCAGGTTGTTGTCCCTATTCAGCATCACCTCACTATCTCTGTATGTGATTCGGAGAAGACTGGATGGTGAAGGGAAAGCTATTAGCTGCTGCTTCTGCTGCTAAGCTCCATTTGCCCATCCCCAGTGAGGCATGGCTTCAGACCCTGGCCCCACATCCCTCCTAGTCTCCAGCCCGCAGTCTCCTGAGGGAAGGGGGAAAGTAGCACTCTCCCAGCAAATGTGCTGGACATAGAGGGGCACTGTATGATCTGCTCCCCTATCCCACTGGCACAACTGGACCCTGTCCTCCCTCTTGCTCGTATGCTTCTGCAGGAAGGGAGAAAGTAGCACTCTCCCAGCAAGCAGGGTGTTTTGGGCAGAAACGCATGCTGTCTCAGCCACCGCCCTGCCCCACGGGCATGAGCAGACTCCATCTGCCCTCCTGCCTGCAGAATCATGCCCTAGTAGCAGTGTTCCCTCTTAGCTGCGGGGCAGCACAGCTTCACATGTGAGTAATCAGCCCCACCCACTCAGAGGCTCAGGGCTCCATGCACAGAGCTGCCTGAGTGGATGGGGCTGATTAATCACTTGTGAAGATGTGCTGCTGTGTTGCTTAGAGGGAACACTGCCTGACAGGTCCCTTACATTGCAGGCTACCAAACTGCATGAGTCTAGATGTTCCCTTGAGAACTCTGTTGTGTGTCTGCTGTGCGGTGGCCATTTTAAAGAATAACTTTGGCCTTGCACAAAACACATCTCCATTGTCTTCAGAGACCTTTGCTGTATGTTAACAGATTAGGTTTTAGGCTCCCCAGTGTATTTCCTGTGTTGTGTGTTCTTGTAACTTTTAATTAGAGCGGGAATAGCAGGGAGCTTGCTGCATACTCCCCCAGATCCACCAGCTGTCTGACTCGCACAAATTTGAAGGAGAAAATGGACATGGGAAGACATGTTTAAGGAGCAAATGCAATCTGCCCATTTGGACAGAGTGTGTAACTGAGAGGAGGAATATGCTACTGAAGGAACATCAGGAAAGGAGAGCAGAGCAGCAGCAGAGGAGAAGGGAACTACAAGTGAAGTGCCTGGAGATTGTCTTATCATCCCTGATGTCTGTGATGGTCTGCATGGTGGCTTTCCAAGACACTGTCAGACGATGGTCAGGGCAGTGAGTGTGTGTGTGTGTGTGTGTGTGTGTGTGTGTGTGTGTGTGTGTGAGTGAGTGAGTGAGTGAGTGAGTGAGTGAGTGAGTGAGAGAGAGAGAGAGAGAGAGAGAGAGAGACCCTAGTCTTCAACTGCTGGGACACAAGGTCCTGTCGCAGCGGACAGCCTAGGGAGGCTGATAGGCTCCCCAAGGAGTTTAACGTCCGTGTCATCTGGGAGTGACACGATCCAAAATGCCCAAGCTCTTCCTATACTTGTCCCTTATGACCAGCTGAAGTTCTTTTAAATTGTGCTTGGTTCTGTTACAGCAACTGAAGGAGTCAGGTTAAAGCTTAAACAGTTAGGCTGTGTCTACACTGGCATGAATTTCCGGAACTGCTTAAAACGGAATACTATTCCGTTTTCAGTTTTTCCGGAAAATGAGCATCTACATGGGCAGGCTGCTTTTCCGGAAAAGCCCTTTTTCCGGAAAAGCGTCTGTGGCCAATGTAGACGCGCTTTTCCGGAAAAGACTACTGGGCTGTCTACACTGGCCCTTTTCCAAAACAGTGTTCCGGAATAAGGACTTATGCCCGAGCGGGAGCAGAATAGTTTTTCCGGAATAGCGGCTGATTTTGTACAGTTCAACGTCGTTGCTTTTCCGGAAATTCAAGGGCCAGTGTAGACAGCTCGCAGCTTATTCCGGAAAAGCGGCTGATTTTCCAGAATAAGTGGCCCAGTGTAGACACAGCCTTACAGGTTTATTAAAGAAGCTTATAAATCATATGGTTACAATGGCTATTGCTCTATTTCTTAACTGCTAGCAAATATAGATCTTAAAAATCTCAAAGAAAATAAAGATAGAAAATAGAAATAATGGTACCAAGTGACAGCTTAATCTTTAAAGAGTTCTAAATCTATGTGTACACTTAAGACAAAGGACACAGCCAGTTACAATTTTTACCCCATTCTGTGTCTCTCGACTCCAGCGTATCAGGCCAGGGCCGGTCCCTCAATTCCTAGGAAAGACGAATACGAGGTGAGCGTCCCCGTGGAACCTTGGGAGGCCAATTACCTAACCCAACCAGCAGATAGATGGTAGATTGACACTCAGGGTAAGTGTGCTGCTGGACCCATCTTTATACCCATAGGGGCCCATATCCTCTTTCTTATCTAGATGCCAAATTATATTGGTCCATCTTTGTGACGCCAGTTCTTACAAGGGAGTTTCAACTTAATTTACACTTGCAAGAGAGATAACTAAATTGTGAGTACTGGACATTCTTTACTGGGCGAGAGATTCCTCCCCCCGGACAAGTGTGTATTCGTATCAATATAGGTTTCAGTCAAGGGCACTCCTTGGCAGCCTCTTGGTCAGCAATTGGTGTATCTCTGTTTACAGCCATCCAGGGTCACAGCAGCCAGCATATCTGGGCCTTCTGACAAGGCTTCAAAGACTATGCTGATCTTACTGCTCTCTCTATGCCCTGTGTGCTCCAGGCAAGCAAAGATGGATGTTACGGGGGAGCGGGGGGGATTCCTGTCTGGCTACAGACACATACATGGATAGGCTCACCATGATACACACACTCTTTGCAGAACAACTTTCCATCCTCCCCCAGGGGCTGTAGGACACACAGGAGGTGGGATTCAAGGGCAGCCCCATACCCAACCTCCAGAGCTTCTGAAAGCAAAAGGCTGTCCTTCTCATATTTCTGATTTCCCCTGCCTGCAACCCTCCCCTACCTCCCCCCTGCAAGGGTTACACCATGGACTCTTTTTCTGTCCCAGCTGTGTTCACTAAATAAAAATACATGATTTCTGAACAACAATCTTTATTGCTTGTATTGCAGGAGTGCGGGTGAAGGAGGGGTTACAGGCAAACACATTGAATGCAGGGGTACTTCATTAAGAGAAACATGCAATGACTCTCAAAACTGGTCAGTCATAAAACTTTCTTTCAGAGCCTCTCTGGGTATGTCTATATTGCACGGCTATCCCAAAGGTATCCCGAAATAGCTACCCCATGTCTACAAAAGCCACCCATTATTTCAAAATATTTTTTGAAATAATGGGTGCACTATTTCGCCATCCCAGTAAACCTTGTTGCATGAGGAATAAAGGATGACTCAAAATAGCGTGTTATTTCACAATTTTGCACTGTGTAGACATGCTAAATTTCAAAATAAGCTATTCTGAAATAGTTTTGAAATAAGATACGCAATTTGTGCTTTGCAAATTGTGTATCTTATTTCAAGTTTAGGGTGCTGTGTAGATGCATCCTCTGATTTGCATTGCCCCATGCAGTGTTCTCCTTATTTCCCTGTTGTATGGCTGCTCAAAATCTCTAGCAAGGTGTTCTGCCTCAGCCTTCCCCCCTGTCAGATAACTTTCCCCTTTGTTCTCACAAAATATTATGAAACACCAAAAAGGGAATGATGCATTCACTGAGGCCTAAATTAGTTAGCAGACTCCTAAACCTTCCCTTTAAACACCGAAAAGCACATTCAACAACTATTCTGAACTTGCTTGGCCTATAATTGAATACTTCTTACTGGGATCCAGGCTGCCTATGTACAGCTTCATGAGCCATGGGAGCAAGGGGTAGGCTGAGTCACCAAGGATCACTGTTGGCATTTCTACTTCTCCAATTCTAATTTTCCAGTCTCCGAAGAAAAGTTCCGGCTTGCAGCTTTCTGAAGAGGCAGGAGTTACCAAAGATGCATGGCCATGCACCTTTCCCTGTCATCCCACGTTGATATCAGTGAAACAGCCCTTGTAATCCACTAGTGCCTGCTGCACCATCAGGAAGAATCACTTGCAATTTATGTATTCTGAGGCACAATGGTCAGGGGTCAAGATGGGGATGTGTGTTCCATCTATCGCTTCACTGCAGTTAGGGAACATCGTCATAGCAAAGCCCTCCACTATGGCATACATGGTTCCTGGAGTCAGTACTCTTTTGTAGCAGAATGGTATTGATTACTTTGGTTACTTGTATAACAGCATCCCTCACTGTAGATTTCCCCACTCCACTGTCTGGCATTACGAGCTTCCATAGGATAATTGCCATGTATTTCTCCACTGTCAGAGTGGATCTCATTCGGGTGCTCCTGTGCTTCAGGATGGGGAAAGCAATTCACAAAGTTCCATGAAGGTGGCCTTACACATTCAGAAGTTGTGCCGCTGCTGGTCATCCCATAACTGCAGCACTAATCGCTCCCACCAATATGTGCTTGTCCGATGGCACCGGAATTGGCGTTCCACCATTTCCAGAGGATTAAATGCCAACAGTGTTTCCAAATTGCTCAGCTCAAGGGCTTGCATAAACAGTTGTATCCATGGCATCCCAATATTCTTCCTCTTGCTTGAGTTCCATGCATATGGTCTTGACATTCCCTACCATTAGGCACACCAAAGTAAACATCATCCTCATCACAATGCTTTGATGCACAATGGGATCCACGAGGGGGTCCATGTTTGCATTGCTATGGCATCTTCATGGGTAGCCAGGACCAAAAAGGGCATGAAAAGACTGTTTCCCTTCTCCCAGCAAGGGGAGAGAGAATAGATGAGCACATTATGTGCTGCTGAAGACATGAATCCAAAACCACCTGCTGCACAGTTTTAGTCCCAGCGTGCACTGGTCCAGGAGCAGAGCCCAGAATGCAAAGCAGCAGAGGCACTGTGGGATAGCTACCCACAGTGCATCACTCTCAAAGTTGAAGGCAGTCTCCCTAATGGGGATACGCTTCTTCAAACTATGTTGAATTCTTGCTCATGCTGGGGACATGGACCTTCAACTTTTACAAAATCAGGTGGTAAGAAATCAACTTTAATAAATGTGACCTTATCTCATTATGTAGACATGACCTATTTTTTTTATCACTCTGTGTAAAAGGTCTGCTACTTATTAAAGATATAATTAATGAGCATAATGTTTCCTTCTGTATTCTGGATTGTACTAGAGAGCAAGAAGTATGATGTCCATCATTACTGTTGGAAATGGTCAACAATAGATGTTTCAGTTTGTTAGAAACCTTGAAGAATTGAAAAAAATTGATTCAATTTGGAACAACAATAAGTTTGGGGGCAGGGATCAGCAAATTGAAAAGCTGAAAAAACATTTTGTTTTGACTGAGTATTTATAAATGTTTTTGCATCTATTACAAAATAAAGGAAATTCCCCAGGGAAAAATTGTTTGAAACTTAAAAAAAACCCCTAAAATACCATCTATAATATGTCAAAAAGAAAGCATTTCATTTTTTTATCCAGAATTTGTTCAGGAATTTTTTCCCAAACAAACTTAGTGAAATCTACATGAATTCTCAAAATGTTTCCCTGTTTGTCAAACCTGAATTTTTCACTGAAAAATTAGTATTTGTTTCACAGTAGCCCCATCCTGGGTCAGGACCCCATTTCACTAGCTACTGTACAACCACAGAACAAAAAGACTCTTCTAGGTCCAAAGCCTACAGTAACCTTTCACTCCTCAGGATTCCTTTACAAAGGAGGTAACAAATGAGGTCCTTTTTCCAAATGGTAGGACAGCTGTATGCCACATTTCTAAAAACACTCATCTACTGGTGACATACAGTTCTCCCTCTTATTCACATATTAACTTGTTTAGCAACTTCATGGGCTTCACTTATGCTTTCATTTGCAATAATTTTTCCTGACCAATAGGCCACACATAGTTGATGTGCAGCCTGTTGACAATGAGATATTGTGGGGCATGGTGCCAAATGCCTTTATCTGACATATTTACCTCTCTCAGAACCAGGGTGATGAAGCATTCTCTGAAACGCTTCAGAGACACTAATGCTTGTTACATTAGAAGCCACACTTCTAACTAGGAATTTTAATCTGTCATGAGTCATTTTGAATATTCAGTCAAGTAATTAAAAAGGAGAGGGAGAGAGTGTGTCCTTATTCATTTTATTCTACTACTAGTAATATAGGGGATCAGTTGTGATAGTCGCACCTACTGGTGGCCACCAGAGGGGACAAATTCAAACAAGGAGACATATCATTTGAAGGAGAGTTTTGGTGTATGGTATTCATGGTCTAGGCCCTATTAATAAAAACATAACCTTAAATATTTTGTTGAATAGAGATAGAATGAGGCATTAGCTTACAGTTAATCTTATGTGGAAATATTTTGCTGAATCAGAGCCTTAATAAAGTTGCAAATATCGAAGTTCCAGATACAAATAAAAGTTAAACTTAAAAAAAAATAACAAAAAAACTGTCTATTTCAGTAATGTTAACAAGAGGTACTATAAATGAAAACAAGCTACACATGACAGATATGGTAGAGTTGTCTCAGAAGACTATAATTTTACACACTAACTATATACCATTCAAAGATAATGTTAAATATTAGTGGGAAAAGGAACACTATATAATTACAAGAAACAAAATACTGCAGCATGGCAATATAAAGAAACAGAGGTAACTGTAAAAGTTTAATTCTAATAGTAAAAGGAAAATTGAAAACCAAGTAGCTAAGGATTTTAAGATCAATAGCAACTAATTATATATACATATTTGAGGACTTCAATAAAAGAAAACTCCTGGGACTATTTATAGGACAGCAAGTAAGGAATAATTTATTTGAAGGAGAAATGGTGGAAATACTACATAGTCCCTTAACATCTTTATTTGAGAAGAAGAATACTAACAATTCCTCTTAGATGATCTGTTTGTGAATACTAATCAGGGAAAACTGGAAAAGAATGAGATAACTGAAACAGTAGAAAGTAAATGTTTGGAAAAAAATGTTTGCTGTTATTAGGAATATAGTGATAAAAAACCTGGTTCAGTGAGGCCATGTCTACACTAGGAAACCATTTCAAAATTAGTAAATTTGACTTAACTCCCTATTCAACAAATTCGAGCTAGCACGTCCACACTATGAGGAAGCCTCAAAATGAGTCTGAGACAGGCTCCATTAATGTGGATGCACTACCTCAGACTTATTCCCTAGTACTTCCTGCAGCTCTAACTAGCTCAAATTACTCTAGGGAGTAATTATTTTGAAATAGAGGTACCGGAGCATCCACATTACTGCTAATTCCTAAATAGTTATTTTGAAATTAACATTACTGCCAATGAAAAGCAGGAGTACAAATTTCAAATTCCGCAGCCTGTTATTGTGAAACAACAGGCTTGGTAGTGTAGATGCTCTGCTTATAAATTCAAACTTGGGCAGGGAGGGTTTTTTTGAAATAAAGTCCTACTGTAGATCAGAGCTAACAGACCTCATATTCAGGGTTTATATAAGAATGTAAAGACTCTCTGGTTGCAATCAGCTCAGACACAGATAATCCAGGAAAATCTTCAATTAAATTCTCAGTAAAAAATAAGATTTTTTTAAAAGAACTAATTGGCTTCATTTTTGGCCACAATAACTTCCACTCAATAGGGGTGTTATTACGGTGAACATTAGTCTCTCACTCTAACTGAAGAATGTTCCTCCCATAATATTTCAATATTAAAGAAAAATTATATTAATAAAATCACAGCCCTTTTAAGATCTATAAATTTGAATGCACCTTTAGGTAAATGCTAAAATATAGCTTTAAGGTATGTTATAGTGGAAATGTTCAAAAGTATAAGAAACAATATCTATTATTTAGCTACTTACATTCTACCTTTATTTCATTAGAATAAACAAATATCATAAAAATTAAAACAAAATAAAACATATTTTGAATGCGTTTATATAGACAAGTTGAGACAACCTTTTTTTTCTTTATGCTATGTTAAAAAGTATTGTTATTAAAATTTATAAAATAATTAGCAAAAGTTTAATTGCTGTAACAAACACATTAAATCTAAGAAAAAGTTTACATAGAAATGTAATAGCTTGATAAAACAAAGTTCTCCATTGGGGAAGTGATAAAGCTTTTGTCATACTTTGCATGTACCCAGTCTCAGTAATCAGAGTCCCTGTTTAAGCAGTTAGCAGTTAGTATTATTGACTGTAAAATGTAACATTAGCAATTCCTGTACTTTTATACAATCCATGATGTGTACAGAATACTGCTTAGTGATGTTAGTGGTAAGGGATTCTCCAACTCCCGAACCACCCACAGCTGCTACACTAGAGAAGATTAGGACTGTGTCTGCACCGTTAAAATTCCTGGCATAAAGATTCAGCCAAAGATTTCAGTGGTTTAACTGCTGTCCCAATATTTGGGACAACAATGTACAATTTATGCATATACCCATTTTCTTAAAAATCTTCTTCACTGAAATAAAGCTGAATTTGGACTGCATGACAAAGTAAATGAATCAGTATATTTTTGTAACAAATGTAGTGGCATCCTATTAGGAATGAGCTCAAGGTCCAATAACAGGGCAAGAAATTATACCAAAATCAGGAGTTTTTAGAAGTAGGAAGTTGAAGAGTTAGACAGGGTTGTTGGTTGTATTTCAGTGTTTGTTTCATAAATGTCTGTGTGGAACAGGACTGATGTGAACCATACAAAAAAGGCATTTTTTTTTAATTCAAACAGATTAATAAGGCCTTATGATACATTATTTCTGCACTATTTAAAATACAAACCTTAAGAATTATGTAATTCAAACATTGAAAAAGCAAAACCTCACTATATGGGAAAAGAAATTACCTTCCCTGGCTATGGGAGCAATGTACTAACCAGCACTATGAGACATATCAAACAAGGAAAGATCATAGATATTATAAAGGAAAAACATCTGCTTAAATGGTATTGTCCACAGCTCACCTCTAATTTTTACAAATAAAGAAATCAGTGTATAACACCCTTTAAGAAAATGTCTTTTAGTACCATTGGAAGTTTTCAGTCAGTGATACCACAGCCAAATGAAGGGTCCACTACAACAGGTCCCCATCCCACCCCAAAAAAGCTCCCTGTATGCATCCTTTACAACATTGTGAGGCGGCAGTGTCTGAGAAATGGGCAGCTGTCCATTTGACATGCTACAGTACCTAGAAAACTAGATCAACTTTGGCTTGGACTAACCACAGTTACTGGCCTACCATAGCAATATAGTCATGGAAGATTTCCTCACACTACTTTTTGTCCTAAGAAGGGATTTAACAGAGACACATCAGAGCATGACCATGCCTGCCTGAACTAGCTAAATGAGCTAGCTGCTACTATTCCTTGCCTAGCGAGGTAAACAAAGTGCAGATGACTGGTAGAAAGGGCAACCTTAAACAAACAGACAGAACTACATGGTTACTGAGAAAAATATACCTAAGTGAGTCATACACAAATGGGAGCCACTCACACCATTTCAGATTTTTGTTTTTATATCAGTCAGGCACACATTGTTATGAGGAAAATAACTGTGATTCCTATTTCAGTATTTAATAATGTGTCTGTAGTTAATAGTGAACCAGACCAACACAACACTGGCTAGTTTGTTAGGCTCACTGTGTAGCGATCAACGTATTGATGTTTAGTCAGGAGACGGTATCAAGCAAAGACCAGAGTTTGGTCCCAGAATTGGTTTTGTTCAACATCATTAATGATCTGGATGACAGGTTGGTTGCACCCTTAGCAAGTTCATCACCTAAACTAGGGGGAGAGGTATATACGCTGAATGGTAGGATTAGGGTCTAGAGTCACCCATGCAAATTGGTTGAGTGGAATTCTGATGAGATTTCAGAAAGAAATCTGATGAGATTCAACAAGGACAAATGCAGAGTCCAGCACTTAGGACAAAAGAATCCCATACACGGCTACAGGCTGGGAACTGACTGGCTAATCAGCAGTTCTACAGAAAAGGACTTGGGGATGGGAAACTGGATATAAGTGAAGAGTGTGTCTTTCTAGACAAGATGGCATATTGGTTTGTATGGCTACATCAAGACAGCGAGGCTATTTCGAGATACCGGGAGTATCCCAAAATAGCTATTCTGTCTTTAAATGCACCCATTACTTCAAAATATATTTTGAAATAATGGGCACACTATTCTGGTGTCCCTGTAACCCTCATTCCACAAGGGTTAAGGGACTTGTTGGAATAGCGCTTTATTTTGAAATTACCTCAAAATAAGCAACTCAATTTGTGTAGTGCAAGTTGCGTAGCTTATTTCAAGGTAAGGGTACAGTGGAGATGCACCCTATCAGTGGGAGCATTAGCACCAGAGTGAGGGAAGGAATTATTCCTCTCTTGTGAGGCTACATCTGGAGTATTGAGTTCAATTTTGGAGCACTTGTGTATAGGAAGGAGATAGAAAAATTGGAAAGAATCAAGCAGAGGGTGCTGGGGCACTGACTTATGAGGAGAGGCGGAGAGAACTGGGCTTATTTAGTCCACAAAAGATAAGAGTGCAGGCAGAGAATTTAATAGCAGCCTTCAACTACCTGAACTGAGGTTCCAAAGAGGATGGGGCCAGGCTATTTTTAGTGGTGGCAGATGACAGAACAAGGAGCAATGGTCTCAAGTTGCAGTGGGAGAAGTCTAGATTTGATATTAAGGGAAACTGTTTCACTAGAAGGAAGTGAAGCACCAGAATGTGTTATCTAAGGAGGTTGTAGAATCTACATGCTTGAAGATTTTTAAGGCCAACCTTGATAAATTCCTGGCTGGAATGGTTTAGTTGGGGTTGGTGCTGCTTTGAGGATAGGGTTGGACTAAATGAGCTCTCAAGTTCTCTTCAACCCTAATCTTCAATGAACAATCTCAGAGTTATTCCTATTTTAAATGTACATATCAAAACCTTGTCTTTAAATCTAAAATGCTATTAAATAAAAATACCTATAGCAGACTTACTGGCAATAGTATGAAAAATCTAAATACACGCATAATGGGGACTTTGACATTTAAAATTCACACTCCTTGTTAAATGTAAGGCTTTAATTATGGTACAGATAGTTACAACTGTTATTTTATTAATATTTTTTTCCACTTACAATGTGTGTCTAAAAAGCAAAAGTTTTAAACAAATGATTAATTTGTTGACCCTTATGTATTTTTTTTAAAAAAATCGTGTTATTAAATATCTTATTTTTAGCTTCTTTCCTTGTAATTGGAGGAGTGCCACTATCATTATCTATTAACTTGTTTGTGAGCAAGATAATGCTTTGCAATCATGCTAAGGAATAGAAAAATACAAGCTTGCTGAAAGCAGGAGAAAGATGTGGTAACAGTTAAAACTGTGCACTGTTGTTTTGACTTAAACAATGTTTGAACTTACATGTAAATATAATATGCTAATGGTAAGAACACATGTAAGCAACCAGTGTCAAAATCATGTAATCGGAAAGTTATGATATTTATCAGAAAAACATGTATTTTTATCAATAATATAAAAAGGAACTCGTGACATTGTAAACAACTTGACTGTAAAGTATAAGCAACTATCACAAGTAGATAAAAAAAGCACAAGCTAGCCATCATTGATAACAAGATTGATTTTCACAGACAGTGTTAACTTTACTCTTTATTCTGTGCTGTCTAGTTCATTAAATTAGCTACATAAATCCAATTATTTTAATTTATCTGAGGTCTCCTAAAATATTAAATACATTCAAATCTAATTAAAAGCTCCGCTGGTAAAACAAAAATGGCAACAGATCCAAAGGTGAAAGTAAGGTGAGCCCTGCAGTCCACAGCCCTGACCTGATCCTGCAGCCCTCCTCACTCTGCAATTCTCTGCCCTCAGCTTTCTCACCACCCCCTACCCCTGTCCTGTGCCCCTTGCACTCAAACCTACACTTAAATTTCTTACAGGTACTGTTGCATCACAATGTCCTGCCCTGAGCATACCCCTCACCCTCAAAGGGTATGTCTACACTATAAAGTTAATTTGAAATAACAGCAGTTATTTCAAATTAACTTTAATAGCATCTACACAGCCAAACCACTATTTCGAAATAAATTCAAAATAGTGGAGCACTTATTTCGAATTTGGTAAACCTCATTCTACGAGGAATAACACCAAATTTGAAATAACTAATTTGAAATAAGTGCTGTGTAGACAGTTATTTTGAATTAGGGCCCTCCAGCACTTCCCAGTTTCCCCTGGTGGCCACTCTGGGCCAAACCAGGAAAACTCCTCTCCTTTCCCCCAACCCTGGGGCCCTTAAAGGGGTAGACTCTGGCCACTGGGCACATGCAAGAGCCAGGCCTGCCAGCAGCCACAGACCCTCAGCCAGTGGCCACACATTAGCAACCAGTGGCAGCCAGACATCCCTTGCCCAGTCCCCCAGCACCCAGGGGCCAGCCAGGGGCCATAGATAGTACGTGCCCTCGTGGACTAGTGTGGAGATCATGGACCTCATTGAGGTTTGTGGGGAGGCCTCCAATGTCCATGATCTCCACACTAGGTGGAGGAACGCGGCTGTCTACAGCTGCATATCAGCCACCATGGCAGGAAAGGTCACAGGCACACCAAGGAGTAGGTGCACCTGAAAGTGAAGGAGATGCGGCAGGCATACGCCAAGGCCACCTGGGACAGCACCGCAGCAGGAGCTACCACCTGCCCCTACTTCCCCTCCCTTGACCGAATCCTGGGGGCAGGGCGGTCCATGCTAGCTTAGGGGGCAGTGAGACGGGAGCTGAGGGCCCTGACCCGGGCGGAGCAGAGGGGCCACCACCAGCTGTCCCGGCACCGGAGTCGGCAGGGTCATCCGGGAAGGCCATACCAGGTAAATGCCAGCACTGTCCTCTACCTGGGGGGGGGGGGGAGGTGAGGAGGGAGACCAGGAACCGCTTGCGTGGGCCATGCCTCCCACAGATCATGCAGCCACCTCTGCACGTGTGCACATGCCGTGCCACCCTTGGGCAGATGGCTCCAGCTGTGTGCCCCACGGGGGCCATGGCCCAATAGCCACATGTGTGTGAAGAGACCCGACACGCTCCCAACCTCGGGGCGGGACACAGCAGCACACCCTCCCTTCACACACACCCCCTACACAGGGGCAGGGGACATTTCCCCTCCACCCTGGCCGCACTATACACAGCACAGGGGCACGGGTGCAGTCTTAGGGCAGCTCCTACTACCAGGCAGAATCAGACATACTGACCATGGACTCTGTGCAAGCACATTGGCACGGACAGTGTAGGGCATGGTCACCCTCACCTTGCAGGGGGGCTGGGCATCAACCACTGTGTCCCCAGGGAGAACTGACCACTTCTCTTCTTTCTCTACAGCCGCACTAGCTACTCCTTCAGGGCGCACCACCCTGCCCGGGACATTCTCCCACACCCGCGGCCTCAGCAGGACCACCACTACCCGGCAGGGGTACAGAGAGCAGCACCTGCAGGCCCTGCGAGCCCAGACCCGGATCATGGAGCAGCAGGCACAGGACAACCGGGGCTTCCAGCAAGAGCTGCTTACCCACGTCGTGCCGTCTGTCAACATCTGCAGGCCCTGGTGCATAGCATGCTGCCCCATGCCAGTCCTGCGCCTGCTGTCCCCCCAGCTACTGTTCCTCCTCCCACTCCTGTCCCCCTCCCACCTCTTCCTCCTCAACCTCCACACCCTCCTCCTCAATCTCCACGCCCCCACCTCAACCTCTGCACCCTCCTCCCCATCCCCCCAGGGACACCGAGGCTCCATCTCCCGCTGTGCTGGGAGGCAGTTGGCCCAGCGAGACCCCCATCCCCGAGCACCGAGCTTCCCCTCACCTTCTTCCCCTTGCTTCCCCCTTCCAGCGCCCTCCTCAGTTTTTCCCCTCCCCTCTCCCACCTTCTCTCCTGCCCTCTCCCACCTTCTTTCCCCCATCTCCCCAGAGGTTCATCCCCCTACCCCAGTTGTGTTAAATAAAGACAGTTTCTATTTTTGAAAATACGCATATTTTATTTGACATCGGGAAGGGGGGCTAGGGAAGGGTCAGTGGAAGGACAAAAGGGAGGAACTGGGCACAAGCCCCCAGTGGGGCTGACCATGGAGTCTGTTAGTGCCCCTCAGCGTGGAAGCTCTCCCGCAGGGCCCCCTGGATCCTGACAGCCCCTCGATGGTCCTCCCAGATGGCAGCCTGCAGACAGTGCAGTCAGGCTGCTGGCAACATTTCCACAAGACGGAGCAGAGTCCCTGGGGGCAGGTCTGTTTCCATGCTGCAGAATGCCGTGGTGTCCCAAGCGAGGGCAACCAGAGCACTCCAAGACAGAAATGCTTTGCTGTCCCTCAGCGAGGAAGACCAGCAAGCAGAGAAACCTGAGACCTCTCTGTCCAGGAAAGGGGGGTCGGGTCCCTTTAAGCACAGACCTCGGATAGCCTGAGGCAGCAGCCCCATACACTAAGTCCAACCCTGATGCCCTGCTGGCACTGGTTCTGGCCAGCCTTACCTTCAATTCAGGGTCCACTCACGTGGATGCGCTATTTCAAATTAGAAAAACACTATTTTGAATTAGTTTTTGTGTCTAGATGTGTTATTTCGAATAGCTAATTCAAAATAAGTTAATTTGAAATAGTGCTGTAGTGTAGACATACCCAAAGAGGGGTGTAATACAACAGTACCTTTCAGAAATTGAAGTGACTTTCATGAGTTGCAACTCTCTGGGCACTGCATTTCAAGAAAGATGTAGAGAAATTGGAGAGGGTCCAGAGAAGAGCAACAAGAATGATTAAAGATCTAGAGAACATGACCTATAAAGGAAGACTGAAAGAATTGGGTTTGTTTAGTTTAGAAAAGAGAAGACTGAGGGGAGACATGATAGCTATTTTCAGGTATCTAAAAGGGTGTCATAAGGAGGAGGGAGAAAACTTGTTCATCTTGGCCTCTGAGGATAGAACAAGAAGCAATGGGCTTAATCTGCAGCAAGGGAGGTTTAGGTTAGAAATGAGGAAAAAGTTCCTGTCAGGGTAGTCAAACACTGGAATAAATTGCCTAGGGTGGTTGTGGAATCCCCATCTCTGGAGATGTTTAAGAGTAGGTTAGATAAATGTCTGTCAGGGATGGTCTAGACAGTATTTGGTCCTGCCATGAGGGTAGGAAACTGGACTCGATGACCTCTCGAGGGCCCTTCCAGTCCTAGTATTCTATGATTCTATGATTCTCTCACATTAATTTTATTTTAATTTGACTCCTGGTTTGGACCAATATAAGTGAGAGGTGAACCATGCCCACCTGTCTTTATTCCTCCACCCCATAAACACAATTATGTGTACAATCAAAGGATACGTCTAAACTAAAGGCTTTTGTCAACAGAGGCTTTGTCGACATGAGTGTGTAGATGCAAAGGACAGTATAGATGCAATAACACTTTCTGTCGACAGAACTCTGCGGACAAAAGGCATTATTCCTTGTAGAATGAGGTTTACCGCCATTGACAAAACTGCCAAGTTCTGTCGACGTTACGTCTTTTCCTATTTTTTCCTTCTCTTTCCAGCATCATTTCTTTTTTCTGCTATTTATTTTGCAACCTAGATCCCTTAATGCCATTCATCTGAAGAAGTGGGTTGTACCCAGGAAAGCTCATGATACCGTCAATATTTTTTTGTTAGTCTCTAAGGTGCTGCAGTACTATTTGTCGTTTTTTAAGTTTTTTCAGGTAGGGTATGTCTACACTAGCACCCTAGCTGGATCTAGGGAGGCTAATGAGGGTGACCGAAATTGCAAATGAAGCGCGGGATTTAAATATCCCATGCTTCATTAGCATGTTACTGGCTGGTCGCCATTTTAGAAATTTACTAGCCCAAAGTCTACATGGGGTAGTGAAACGGGATTCCGAATTTTCCTACCCTCATGGCAGCCCAACAAGAAGAATTTTTGAAAAGAGTCCCGTTTTCATGCAATAGTGCCTTTTTTTGAAAGATGACTTTCAAAAAAAGGTGTTATTACTCGTAGAATGAGGTTTACTGCCGTTGACAAAACCGCCGCGTTCTTTCGATTTACTGTCGACAGAATGCAGCAGTAGTCTAGACTCAGGTGCAGTTTTTTTCCAAAAAAAAAGGACACTTTAAAAAAAACAAAAACCCTGTAGTCTAGACACACCCAAAGATACCCCTGTGAAACTATTGTTTGATGGAAGATTTTTTTTCAGACATCCTTCCCTGTAAAAATAAATAGTTAGCTAGGAAAAGAAGAAAATGTTTTTTCTTTAAATAAAGATAAAGGAAATATTTTCAATTTATAGCAAAATTAGGCCCTGCTTTAGAAACGCATCGCTAATCAGCAACAGACTTAATTACATGCCTCAGGCTAAGTCTACACCTGCACTTTACAGTACTGCAACTTTTCGGCTCAGGGATGTGAACCCCTCCCCCGAGCACAGCAAGTTACAACACTGTAAAGTGTCAGTGTAAACCCAGCTACAGTACTGGGAGCTGCATTCACAGTGCAGTTAGCAAGTTACCTTGTGGAGGTGGCTTACCTAGAATGGTAGAAGAGGCCTTTCCTGGCCGCTCCTGCTATAGCTATACTGTTGCATTAAAGCATTGCCTGCTGCAGTGTGCTTTAGACTTTTACTTGTAGGCACAGCATAAGCCTCATTGACAGGGGACAAATACATGCTTTAAATTAAGCACATGCACAAGTGCTCTCCTTAATGAGAGGCTTAAACAACTGTATCTCTAAAACCTTCTTTCTTTATCTGATGATCATTGATCCTGAAAGATTATATTAGCATGTTAAAGAGAAAAACAGTTACTTTTAAAAGTAAACGAACCATTTTGTTTCACTCACTGATTAAGTTACAACAAACAGGCCACTATGAAAAATCACCACCAACTGATACTGAGATTCAAAACTCACAAATCAAAGTGTCTGAGCTAGGATCTGGAGAAACACATTTATTCATAGTAAAGTGCTTATGACTTGAGTCTTATACACAAGTGATGTCCAATTAAAGAAAAAAATGGCATGCAGTTAAAAAAAACAACTTGATGCATGATGTGTGCTGTATAACACTAAAAACCATCCTTGTAGTGTATTGTTTAAGTGTTTTAGGACAGAATATTCCATTAAATATTTATTACTAAATTCCATCACGACAAATTAATTTTCCCCTCATTCACAGTATAATACTGTAGCAATCAAGCTCCTTTTGTTTCTCAATAATCGTTGCATCAGCAATCACTAATTATGAATAGAGACGCTGAAAAATTATAAAGTGAAAAAAGAGACACTTCCTTTGGTAGCTAGTTCCTCTTCATTTCTTCTGAGTGATTTAAAGTACCCACATGCATTAACAAGACAGAACATTCTGGAGAATGGGTCTCCAATAGAAAGGATTTTCTTTGACAATATGTATTGTACTTGTTTGTTTTATATTGTGGGTGGAAGTAGATTTATTAATTTTCCAAATGAAGAAATCAGGAACATTTAGAGAGTTGTTTAATTATATTTATTCTTCTTCAAAAGTGAACTTGACTATGAAGATTAAGAGAAGAAATTTCAAAGCTCCTCAAACTTAATCTTACCTAGAATGGTAGAAGAGGCCTCTCCTGGCCGCTCCTGCCATAGCTATACTGTTGCATTAAAGCATTGCCTGCTACAGTGTGCTTTAGACTTTTACTTGTAGGCAAAGCATAAGCCTCATTGACTGGGGACAAATACAAGGAACGAGGTGTACCGGTAGTTCGAAATAGAGATCCTAATTCGAACTACCTACTCCGTGCCGCGTGTAGCCACGGGCACAGAGTCCGCACTAATGGGGATTTAAAAATGGTGGCACCCGGCAAGATGCAAATGAAGCCCAGGATATTTAAATCCCGGGCTTCATTTACAACTTCGAATGACTACATTAGCCACCCTAGTTCGAACTAGGGTGGTAGTGTAGACATACCCTTATTGTTTTTGAACCTCTCATATTTGCAGTCTGGAAAAGTTTCTCCTATGCACACACTGGAGTGGACACCCCACATCAACCTGACGTAAGATACATCGACTCCAGCTTCACTATTCACATAGCTGGAGTTGTGTACCTTAGGTTGACATTGCCCCATAGTATAGACCTGCCTTTAGTATACACTCTTCCTCTCTGCATCTCCCATTGGCTAGCTTCAACAGGGAGCTGTCTAGTATGCTGGTTTTTGTGGACTATGTTCTTAGGCACTTATCTCTCCCATTTGTTATATAGGGATCTAGAAGCCTAACTCAACTTTGTGTACATGGCATTGTTTTAGTGATTTTCTAGGCACCTAAAAATTAGACACGGTGATGCTTGGCTTTGCAATGCCGAAGACCCTTTGTGGCTCTTATCCTTGCCAACTCTGGCTGGACTATTCCTGACGATTTTGTCACATGAAATAATCTTTAGTTAAAGATTAATCTTTAATATGTGGATACTCCAGGAGAGTCCTGGGGGATTGGCAACCCCACAGAACGTATTGCTCCAATACTAACTTGGAATCTGGCTCACGCATTGTAAGTATAGCCAGAATGAACCACATCCTGATTCCAGTCAACATACTCCAGAGACAATTCCCACAATACGCTTTGCCCTCCAAGGATATCTCATGGCACAAAGGCTGCCACTTTACTTTAACAAACAAGAAGGTAAATAAAAAGCTGGAGGGAAATTGGGGAGCCCACGCTGATGCTCCAGACTTGTCCCTACCCCTGCCATCTCCCAATGGGGCTGAAGCACACAAAATCTATTAGTTGGGACTCCCTAGGCTCTGGTGTGCAAGAGGCATGTGTGGAATGTCTTTCTCCTCAGTCAGGAGCCATGTCAGTGAGGGTTTGGTTGGGTTTTTGTTTGTTTCTTCATTTGTTTATTTTTGCTTCCCACTTGTCTATGGCAACTGACTGATTTTTCTGTGGGTCAATGGAACCCAATGCAAAAAAGTTTCCCCAATCCTGTGGTAGCCCCTCAGCCCAAGAGGGAGCTGCCTTTTTCCTGACTAACGGCAGACTAAAGGTACCCAACCAGCAATATAATCTGGCTCGCTCCCACCTGCCCACACAGCTTGAACTGTGTCACATTCTAGCCATGAAGAGAGGGTCAGAGCCATTGCTGGGACAGAATCCAGGAAGTCTCCACTAGTGAATCTTTAGGTCTGCACTTCACATGGATCATGAAATTCTGGGAGATACATACATGTCTTCCTGCTTACCACCTCGACCCAAACACCAGAATCAGTGCAATCACTGGCAAAAACTACTTCCACATCCAAGTTGAGAAACAATACAGTGGACTATGTGAAAACCACAGAGCAGTTCTGGATTGATCTGAATAGAAAAGATAACTCATTGGCTATTCAATATCACAACTACATACATGCTACAATTAAACAGCAGTACAACATCTGGAGGATAAAGGACTGTCCACTGGCTCTAATGATGTCCTGCGACCAAAATCGGGACATGGGAGTCTGACCTAGTACCTGGATCAGGAGTTATCACATACCAGAAGGTCAAAGTCCAAGGTAGACCAGAAGATAATCTGAGAGTGAGATGCCAGGGGACAGGCAGGGACAGGAGATCAGCAACAGGCAGTAATAGTAGGCATCACAGGGGAGGCCTGTATAACAGGGACAATCCAGTGGCATGGACAACATCCTTTACCTGTACTCCATTTGCACAAATCTATGAAAAAACCAGCATTCTGCCAGTCAGATTTCATGACTGAAGGCCTAGATTGGAGATTAGCTTCAATTTTAGCAACTACTAACAGGTCTGCAAGTGGCAACTTAGAACTTACTAGCTGCTAAGCACTCTGGTACCAGAGTGTGAAACCTGTGATCCCTGATACCTGAAGAGTATGAGTAGCCCAGAGAGGAATAATTTGCTGCAGCAGCAGCAGAGTTTGAATGGCCCCTTATTCCTCTACAGCTCAGCCCATAGGGTACGTCTAGACTACAGGCTTTTGTCGACAGAGCCTTTGACAATAGATACTGTCGACAAAGCCTCTGTTGACAAAGAGAGTCTAGACTATAGCCAGTTCTGTCGACAAAGCTAGACGCTCTCTTTCGAAAAAGCACAGTGTGGATGCAATAGCGCCATTGTTGGCAGAATTCTGTCGACAAAAGGCGATATTCCTTGTAGAATGAGGTTTACTGCCGTTGACAAAACTGACGCTTTTGACTTACTGTTGACTTACTGTTGACAGAACTCAGTGGTAGTGTAGACGCAGGTACAGTTTTGTCGACAAAGGTGGACTTTTGTCAACAAAACCCTGTAGTCTAGACACACCCTATGTATGGGTGAGTGTAGCTCCTGCACAGTGAAAGTGTTCTTCAGAGTCAGATTTGTGACCTTTGCCACAGGCTGACAGCAGAAACCTGTGATAGATCAGGACAGGAAATGAAACCTGTCCTGCAAATTCCCCAACAAATCCAGCCACCCTCTCATCACCCCTGTAAGTGGGTTGAAGATGTGGAGGCCAACTCAATAGACAGTTTAGCTGAATTCTGAGAACTACAGTATGTGTGTAGTATTGAGAACAGAGAGGAATGCTTTAGTAGGGTGCATTATCAACATTTAGTCTAATTAATTAGTTAATTATTTCACTATTCCATTAGCCAGAAACATCAGCTACCCTAATTTTATTCAGGGTTTGTTTGTTTGTTTTTTCCAATATTACTAATTATCCTTCTGGTTTTAAGCCTTAACACATTTAAAATACTGTATACATTTGTTTTACATCAGTCATGCTGCGTGTTTCTAAACACTTCAAAATAGACTAAATTATTCATGCTGAAAAACTGTACCATTTGATGGTGTACTAAATTCTGAAAGTAGCAAAACACTTAGAAATTTAGTAGTTTTGAACAATGTCATTTTTATGAGGATGTTTACTGTTCAGTTATCATTTCTGCCACTGTTTCTTGCTAAATATGAGTCCTGTTCTCCCTTAAACAGGAATAATCACGTAAGGCAGGGGTTCCCAAACTTTTTGACACGGGGACCAGTAAATCCATTCACGAGCTTTTGGAGGACTGGTAACATTCATTTGCATATTCATTAAGCAAATGATGAATATTCAAATAAGTTGTTTCTGGTCCTCCCAAAGCTCCTAGTGCCAGCTTTAGCAAAGCTTTTGATGCGGTCACCCACAATATTCTTGCAAGCAAGTTAAGGGAATATGGATTGGAGAAATGGACTGTAAGATGGATAGAAAGCTGGCTAGACCAGGGTTTCCCAAACTTTTTACTTTAGTTGGAACTCGTTTATTTTCAGTACTGTTTTTTGCAGCCCAAAAATATAAACGCATATAAAAAAGAATTAAAAATGAATAAATTTTCAGTGTTTCACCCGGCTACATCCTCTGCCCAACCTGTTCCAGGATTTGGGGAACCCGGTGTCGCATGGGCACTCAAGGAGGCGGGAGTAGGAGCAGATTGGGGGTAGGGTATCTGGCTAGGAGGGAGGGTGCAAAGAGGAGTAGGGAGATGTATCAGTCCGTAGCTGCAAACTGCCTGGCTGATAGATGTGCTCATGCTGCATGAGTGTGTCTACCAGACAGGCAGTTCACAACTACTTGAGGGAGGCTATGGGGAGGTGGAAATGGAATCCCCAGGGCCGAACTTACTCATGTGCCCAAGTCAGTCCCGCTTCCCACTGGCCGATTAGCTGCCCCTCCCCCTTCCCTCCCCGCTTCTCCTCCCAATTTCCCCCATCCAGCTCTGCTTCTGGTGGCTGGTTCTCCCATCCTCCTCCTCCTCACGATCTTCCCTGTCCAGCTCCCCCACCTCCTGACCAGCCCTGCTTCCTCTGCCCACCCGGCCCAATCTCCGCCAGAGAGCGCTGCTGCCCCCAACCCTGCCTCCACCAGCCGCCAGCCCCCCCCCCCCATCTCTGCTGGACAGCCCTGCTGCCCCCAACCCTGCTTCTACCTGCCGGCCACCCATCCACCGTGATCTCTGCCGGACAGCCCCGCTGCCCTCAACCCTGATTCCGCCGGCCGCCTGCCCCCCTCCCCAATCTCCGCCGGACAGCCCCGCTGCCCCAACCCTGCTTCCCGGTGGCCGGTTTCCCCCCCACACACACACACACACCTCCTCCCACCCTGCCCACACCCCTCCCGGCAGCCACGCTTATTTTTTTCCCGTGGCCCGGTACTGGGCCATGGCCCATAGTTTGGGAAAAACTGATGTAAGGGACAGGAAACTGAGTTTCAGCTAACAAAACTCCCTAGGAGTTTTCCATATTGAAAGAAATTTACCCTGCTGTGTAAGGGTATGTTTACACTTGCTCTCTAGTCTGAATTAGAGATGCAAATGTAGCATACCAAAGTTGCTAATGAAGCGCGGGATTTAAATATCCCGCACTAGATTAGGATATTCGCGGCCAGTCACCATTTTAAAAATCCACTGGTCCGAATTAACTCGCCGCGTGTAGACGCTGTATTCCGAAAGAAACCTCTTCCCTCGGATTAACTGTTACTCCTCATTGCATGTTAATCAATGCATGAGAGCGTCCACACTGCCAAAGCACGTCAAAAAAAGCGATCTGCTTTTTCGACAGATAGCATCCACACTGAATGGACGCTATCTCCCATGTAAGCTGTGATATGGCCACCAGGGTTCCTGTGCTTTTTCCTCTTCCTTCTTCTTGTGAAAGAAATCCCTCTTCCCCGGCCACACACACCTTTTTCCGAAAGAGCTCTTTTGGAAAAAGGCTTCTTCCTCGTAGAAACAGGTTTACCAATGTCGGAAAAATTCCTCTGTTCTTTTTGAAAGAACGCGATTGCAGTGTGGACATATGTGTGCAGTGAAGTTTTTTTCTGTAGTGTAGTGTAGGCATACCCTTAGGCTACGTCTAGACTACATGCCTCTGACGACAGAGGCATGTAGTCTAGACGTAGCCTTAGAGAAGAATTTGCAGGCGAGTCCCCTTGTATATGTGGGTGTGGATAGAAGTAAACAATCCTACATTTATCCAACTAAAAGAAACACTTTTAGGCAGAGGTAGAGAATTATTTCCCCCCAGAACACTGCTCCAGTAAAAATAACTTCCTTGCTGCCTTGGAACTTGTGAGCCTACATGCCACATTTTAAATACTGAGATAGCTGACACATGCACCCAGATATGACATCATTTCCCTTGAAGCAAGCAACACTAGTTTCCAGTTTGAAGGCTTCAGGAACTTGATGTCGCAGGCTGCAGGTGAAGAAATATTTCTATTAGCACCACCAATTAAAAATAAAGAGGTATCTTCTTTAATATCACAAAACCTACATACAACTATTATAAATATAAACCCCGTTGGCATAAGAAGAGACACGGAGATCATCAAAATTATAGTAAAACCTCATCCTATGGTTTATCAGCGTTTGTTAAAGCAAAGTGAATTTGTTCCTACTTTTAGGTTGCACACCCGTTTCTTCACTATACATCAAATAAACCTCAGGCATGTTTCCAGGAATGATGAATGAATGAATGAATACAAAGGGATGTGTAAGCCTTATATTAGAAGTATGGCAAACCTAAAGAGTTTGCTTTTGGACATCCACAAATTTAAAGGGGCTCCAAACTGCATTTTGGTTAAGAACACCGAAGACCGCTGACAGGGGATAATGGAGACAGTTGCCCTTGGGCCTGTCAGTTTAAAGGGGCCCAGGGTTTCGGCTGCTGCTGCTGCTGCTGTTACTGAGGTAACAGTGGCAGCCAGATCCCAGGGTCCTTTAAATCGCTAAAGCACCATGTGGTGAGCTCCAGGTGTCTCTGAGGGCTGGGGGTACGGGTCGTGGTTCACTCTAGGCAACGCAGAGGGCTGACTATGGGCTACATCTGCACTGTGGGTGTTTTGAGGAAGAGGAAATTGAGCTCTCATTTGCATATCTTGTTCTCTCATTTGCATATCTTCTTCCGATCCTTCTTGCAGATGAGGTTTTTGTGATAAAAAGCCCTGTGTAGACGGGGCCATTTGTTGGGAAAAAACCCTTTTTCGCAAGATCCCTTATTTCTCAAAAAATGAGGCTTATAGGCTCTTGCACAAAAGGGTTTTTTCCGACAAATGGCCCCATGTACACAGGACTTTTTATTGAAAAAACCTCTTCCGCAAAAAGGATTGGAAGAAGATATGCAAATGAGAGTGCAATATATGCAAATGAAAACTCCATTTGCATTTCCTCTTCTGCAAAACACCTGCAGTGTAGACATAGTCCTACTGTCCCCATCCCTTCTGTTTGAGGCCCTGCCCCTTCCAGGAGCACTGATCCCTCTCTTCTCCCCACCCCTATATACACACCTTGCCCAAGGGCCTGCAGAAGCTGTTGGAATCCCTGAGGCCACCTTCTAGTAATATGCAAAGATCTTCAGAGAACAACTTTTGCTTTTGGGTCTACTTTTGATGTCCTAAAAGATCTAGATTTTCAGAGCACCTGCACTCTCAAAATCTGGTCCCTTCAAGGTGACTTACATTGAGAATGCAGACATAGAGGCAGTCAAAATCATGAGTCACTTTTGCAGATCTCAGCCATAATGTATGATAAACACATTCTATTTTCAGACTTCCACTGCAATCTCTTCTCTAGCATACCCCACCTTTAAATGACATTAGCCAGCTATTTTTTCCTCTGTTTTTGATTCCTGGATACAGCTTTAGAATCAAAGATACAAAGTGGGAGAAAAGTGGAATCTTAGTGGGGAGGAGATTAAATGTCTTTTATTCACTGGAAGAGACCTATAAACTCTGGAAAGCCAATACAGCAGGTCTGTTCATACCAACTCACTAAGCCTAAGGCAACACACTGGGTAGTTGTAGGCACTTCCTGTCATCTCAAATTTTGTTTTGTTTTGTTAACAGATGTGCATAGTTTGCAATCATGGTTTTATTTTTATTGCTGTCGCTAACATTCCTGGGAGGAGATGAATGATGATGGTCAGTCACATCTTATACAAGATTGAGAAAAATGGGTATGCATGAAACAGCATTTATTTTGATGAAAAAACCTGAGTAGCAACTCCACCTCCCCTGAAACATGTCAGGTCTTTGAACCATACACCGATAAATTCATATGTGGGCACAGAAGGAAAATCAAAACAGGTATTTTTTCTGAACATTGCTCTGCACAAGGAAATGTTAAATCTTATTAATGTTCAGACACTTAACACAGAAAGAAGGGTTTCTGCAGAAATGAATCACTGTTTCTCCTTCAAAACACAACGAGGTCCTGTCAGTATTTGTTAGTTGTCCTCATTGCGATTGTGTGTATTTTTAGCCCTTTTCTACTATAAGAGAACGTATCTTCCAGGGATGGTTTTTGTGAGGGTATTCAGATGCTAGGAATGTGGCTAACCTAATGGCCTTCTATCCTTCTGGTTATAAAATAACCACATTTTAGTAGTCTATTTTATAACCACCACAGCCACTATCCCTTGCATCTTAAAACCTTTGACTCTTGAAATGCATTTGTGAGGCTTTGAAGCAACAAAGTAAATGCAAAGTAATGAAAATAACCTGGAACAGTTATTGCTTTCTACTTTGATATACATGAAGGATATTAAATATTCCAAAAAACAAGACAAGTCAATGAATTAAGCTCCTGATAAGAGCATGACAGCCATTTGTAATGTAATAGAATTCAGTGGTAATACACCAATCATTGGATAAATATTGTGTTAGAAGGATAAGTTTTTCTAGAAGTTTTGCTCTGTTGGACTATATTTCACTACATTGCGCTTATATATTGAATGAATTCTTAATACATTATCCATTACTAAAATATACTTCTTCAATGAAACCTATATTCCAGTCCTTCCCAGCAGAAAGTGTTAACCAAGCAGATAATAAATAACAGAGAGAAAGGAAACAGCAAGACAAATACTAAACATCACCGCTGTTCTGCTGCTTCTTCCATCTGCATGTTGTTTGCTTAGATTACAAGCTGTTTTAGGCAGAGCTCATCTCTCCTTAGTACCTAGCATTCCGTTGATGATGTTATGTCAGTGATACTATAATAATAACTCGATAAGGCCATACACTATGGCAGGTTTGAGGCACAGTTTTCAGTCATTTCACCTGGCAGCATTTCCGAAAGTGCACCTCTGTTCAGCTACAGATGCCAGAGTGTTCAGTAACCAGGAAGTATTGGTGATGCTCTGAAATCTTTTTCTGGAGTGTGCACCATGAAATCTTGCTGCATTGGAGCAACTACTCTGCATGGATCCTTCCCCTGCGAAAGTGAGCATGTAAAATGCACAGTTCTGAATGAAGCATAGAATTGAGAGTGGGCAGGGTGAGGGGGGAAAAATAGGGGAAAAGATATTTGCTCCTCTGAATTTAGTTTCTCAGTGTTCTGATAGTATACTGCGTCATTTCTCATGTTGGTTTGAAACAATTGCAGACAGCCATACATATGCACATTTATGTAACATTTCTAAAACCAGCATACACAAGATAAGTCCAATAAGATATCTGATGCTCTCCATTCTCCCTATCAGTGAAAACCACAAGGCTCTATGCCTCACAAGATCATTCATATGAGCTTCATTCTGCACTGCCTTGCAACCCCCTGTGCTACTTCATCTGTGGAAAGTGAGGCTACATCTATGCTACAGAGTTTTTGCACAAAAAAGGCCATTTTTTTGTGCAAAAACCCTTGGAGCATCCATACCTCAAGTGCGTTTTTGTGCAAGTAAATTTACAGTAAATCAAAAGAACAGAGGGGTTTTTGCAGTATAGGTATTCCTCTTTCTACAAGGAATAACTCTTTTTTGCTTAAGCATTCTTGCACAAAAAGGTGTGTGTGGACAGGCAAAAGGGGGGTTTTGCAGAAAAAGAGGCAATCGAAAAAACCACAGGTGCTCTGGTAGCTATTTTGTGAATAGCAATCAGAGCTTTCTTGCTGAGAGCATCCATGTAGTCTGCACGCTTTCTTGTGCAAAAGCATATTGCAAAAGCAATGTGCTTTGAGGTGTGGACGCACTCTTGTGCAAGAAGTTTTTGCAGAAGATCTCTTCCACAAAAAGCTTCTTGTGCAAGAAGCCGACAGTGTAGACATAGCCTGAGTGCAGGAGTGGTCCGAGGTGGGCTGCCAGCTGCTGGTGCCCCAGCCGGAATGCGCAATCAGCACCCCCACCTCCACAGCCCTCAATGGCATGACGTCATCATTGGGCCCTAGGTGACGGCCTAGTCCGCCTATACGCACGGTGTCAATATGAGTGTCAATATGGCAGCTGCATCTTCACAAATTTAAGTTTGTATAGGTGCAAAGTACAACACAAACTGCCAGGCAATAGAGAAACAGGTGCATATGCATGAAATGAAACCACCCACACTACGGCTACATCTACACAGAAGGCTTTTTGCACAAGAACAAATATTCTTGCGCAAAAACTTGCGGAGCGTCTACACTGTACATGCATTCTTGCGCAAGTAAATTTACAGTAAGGTGTTGGAACAGAAGGCTTCTTGCGCAAGAGTTATTCCTCTCCCCATGAGGAATAAGCCCTCTTGCACAAAAAGGCAGTGTGGATGGGCAACAGGGGTTTCTTGCGCAAGAAACCCCTATAGCTAAAATGGCCATCAGAGCTTTCTTGTTCAAGAGAGCATCCACACTGCCATGGATGCTCTTGCGGAAAAGCACATCTCTGTGCAAAAGCACATGGCAGTATGGATGAGCTCTTGCACAAGTATTTTTGCACAAGAACTCTTGCACAAAACAGTTCTTGCACAAAAAGCCTGCAGTGTAGACGTAGCTTAAGCGAATATTAATGATCTCTATAAGTTACCCCCAATTACTTGTTAGAGCTTGTTAGGAATTTTTCAGTACAAAGTTTAAGGGGAAAGAGGGAGGAAGAGAAGTTCATCAAAATGCAGCTTCATCAAAATGGAAACATTTAGTGGGAAAGTTTATGCTTTAGGTGAATTTTCTGTTTTGGAAAATTTTGAAATTCTTAAGAGCTCCATTTCGATGTTTTTAAAATAAAAAGTTCAATTTTTCTGTCCAAAACAATTTTGTTTTGAAATTTAATTTAAAATAAAAACAAAAACACCAAAATCAAAATCAAAATGTTTCATAATTCTCAACATGTTGATTCACTCCATCCAATTTTGTTTTGGATTTTCAGATTACTAAAATTAATATTTCAACTTTTCATCCAAATTCAGGATGAAAAAATATTAAATCTCCAAGATTTCTATATGGATGGAAAATCATTTCCTGCCCCTTCTACTAATTCTTTCCATGATCTTATATTAGCGTCGGGAATGTAGTTAGGTTTATAGTCTGTTTTTTCAAAAAAGTCAAAATTTTCTTCTTATTTTGACAGTCTTGTTCTCCTTTTGTGCTATCCCACCCTCTCCCTTGCTAGAGCAGAACCAATGCCCCATACGGGTAGGCATATTTACTCCAAAATCCAACTCATTTTTTAAAATCTGAGGGTTTTTATAGAACCAGCTTTCCCACCTCACACAAATCCCAAAAACAGATTTAAAAATCTACATGTATTTACCCTACCTATTTAAATGTCCTGTATAGCTTCCATGTTCAAACACAGGTAATCCATCCTCAATAATTATCAGAATGAGAAACATTAAATGCAGAGGTCATATGCCCCACCCAGGACAGATCCTTTCTGATTTAGAACAACTGGTAGGGAAATTTAGCTTGATGGCTGATAATACATTTTCAAGATAACACTTAACAGGAGCATGACAGCAGCTGTGAAATCTAGGAGTTTCTCCCCTCTCCTCTATGACACCTTGATAAGGCAATTACAGCATAATTACCTTAACAAGTGGCATTACAGGAAATTATTGTCATTCTCCTGTTAAAATAACACATAATCATCAGCAAGTGTATTCTAGAATCCCCAATCAGCATTTCATTAACCATAGCTAGCTCAGAAAGGAGCGTGCAATGGGTGGGCAATAACTGACAAGGGACTAGAAAAGGGAAAGTGGAAAAAAAATGAAAACACTTCGAAGAGGGCTGTTTTGGAAATTGTCAGGCATACAACCAAGTTAACCCCCAACGATAAAAACATGCAGATAAATTCAACACTTGTTTGAACTTTACTGGCACTGCTTGCAAGCTTGGTGTCTATTTTCGTTACCGATGAATACTGCTTATTGCTGTATAGTTTCTCCCACTGCATCTTGTTTCTTTTACACAGCCACTAAGTTACAAATTACGTTATACTCTATAAAATGCCAACAGTACCAATCATATGCAGCACCGTCCCTATGGGGCATGGGGCACAGGACAACCTCCCCCACTCTGCTCCCCACTTCTCCTCTTTCTGCCCCTGCCCTATCCCTAATCTACACCTTTCTGCAAGCCACGCCCCACTCTGCTTCTGCCCTATCCCCATTCTACTCCTTTCCCCAAGCCACATCCCTACTCTGCCCTTTCTCCACTTCTTTCTTTTCCCATCCCTGCTCTGCGCCCATTGCACCCTTCCTCCAAGCCCGAGCAATGTGGCTTGGGGTATTATCAGGGCGGGGGGTGTCTCCCAGAGGCATCAGTCAGGGGAGTACAGTGGGCTGCAGCTGGTCCAATCCACTTCTTGCCTCTGTGGTGAAGTGGAGCAATCCAGCTGGGAGATGAGGGAGCAGAGCAGGATGCTGGGCTACTCTGCTTCTTGTGGCTCCTGCCACTGTTGGTGAGTATGTGGGCAGACCTGGCCCCTGATGTCAGGCCATGTTTCTCCAGTAATTCTCCAGGCCATCCTAGGCTCCACAGGGCCACAAAGCATAGGGTCTAGGGTGGCTGTCTCCAACTGCTCTAGGGATGGGACAATTCTGATCATGTCACCTGTGATAGAGCAGCCGCTTCTCAATACTCATCTCAGCTTGCTTTTCAAGCACAGTTACAAGGATTTTGCTCCAAATAATTTAAAGAAAATTTCCACATTCTGCCAAAGCCTAACTTGTGCTTCATATCAGGCTGATAGATGACAATTTTATATAGAATTTATTTTAAACAATCAGAGAAATTGTTCCCCTCCCCCCCATTGACTGTCAGCTAATTATTCCAGGTAGCAGAAATATGTATTTCTGGATTGCCAGTCTTCAAGTTCTAGTAAAAAATCCAGAAAACCCACAATATTATGATCAATATAATGTATAACTATATAGACATTTATTTCTGAATTACTTCAGCAAAAGGCTTCTGATTCTGAACATGTGTATGTAATTCATAATTTATCTTCCCAGATTTACTATAAGAGAAAGGAACAAACCGACAGAGAGCAGAACATGAAATTATAAGACAACAGAACATTATCAGTGAACCAGATCTCAGCAGCATGAGTTCATGTGGAACTACCTGCCAAAAGGAAGAAAGGAGAGCAGCAGAATATGGACCCTGTCCTTCAGAAAAGCTGACTTTGACTTTTTCATGGAAATGATAGCCAAGATCTCCTCAGAGGTTAATATGAGAGGGAAGGAGTCCAGGAGAGTTTGCTGTATTTTAAAGACACCTTTTCAATGTTTCAGGAACAGACCATCCAAGGATATATCTACACTAGCCTCCTAGTTCGAACTAGGGAGGCTACTGTAGGCATTTGAAGTTGCAAATGAAGCCCGGGATTTAAATATCATGGAATGAGGTGTAACAGTTAACTCGAACTAAGTCCTTAGTTCGAGTTAACGTTTGACTGCCACGTGCAGTTAGTTTGGACTAGGGGGATTTAAAAATGGTGCCCGGATGGGAAGATGCAAATAAAGCCCGGGATATTTAAATCCCGGGCTTCATTTGCAACTTCGAATGCCTACATTAGCCTTCCTAATTCGAACTAGGAGGCTAGTGTAGACATACCCCAAATGTACAGAAAGAATAGCAAATATGACAGGTCACTACCTTGTTTTAACAGAAATATTTGGAGAGCTTAAATGCGAAAAGGAAGCTTACAAGAAGTGGAAACTTGGACAGAGGAGTACAGAGGAGTATACAAATATTGTTCAAGCACGCATAGGTGCATAGGCACTGACTTCCCCTCCAGCGTGGGGAGTGCTCGATACCCCCACTCTACCCCAGGTCCTGTCTTACTTTATCCTTTCCCTCAAAATAACACTCCACCCAGACCTCTTCTGCCCTTGCTCCACTCCCATTCCACTCCTTCTTCCAAGCCCCTGCCCTGCCTCTTCCTGCCCCTATCCAGCCTCTTCCCCATCTCCTTCCGTTAAGATACACCAGCCCCACTTTTCTCCCTCCCTACTAGAGCTTCCTGAACACTTGAATCCACTGTTTGTGGTGCTCTGGAGGTGCAGGGAAGAGAGAGGGGGGATTTGGTAGCAGCCTTCAACTACCTGAAAGGGATGGGAGGTTCCAAAGAGGATGGAGCCATGCTGTTCTCAGTGGTTGCAGATGACAGAACAAGGATCCTCAGCTGAAATTAGGCCTTGAAGCCAAGTCAGCTGCTCAGGTAGCCCATGATCTAACAGCTTAAACTCTCCCTCTCTCTCATGCTCACCCTACATTTCCTGGCTATATTTTGTGTGGGTGCTTCTATGTCATCTCCTCCTTTCCTTTCTGTGTGGGGCCTTCCAGGCATCAGATCTTAGATGTGCTCAGAGCACACTTACAGGATCAGGCCCCAGTGTTTAAAAAGCCTGTTTTGAGGCCTCCATACAGACAGGCCATTTGTGCAGTTTAAAGCCAGACAGTTCTGCTTTTGTTCTGATGCAGAACTGAAAGTGGTCTGTCAGGTATCAAGCATGGGGGGGACACCATTTTGAAGAGTGCATTGCTCTCCCCCCTTCTAGCATGATCTTGCAGGCACCATGAATGTAAGGGTACGTCTACACTACAGAGAAGATTGAAACTGTCACTGTCAATCTTCCAGAGTTTGAATTAGCAGGTCTAGTTAAGACAGCTAATTCAAACTGAGAGGGGCTCTCAAGGTCAATGCAGGTAGTCCTGCTTCCATAAGGAGTATGGGAAGCTGAAGGGAGAATGTTCTCCATTCAACTTCCTGCAGTGTGGACAGCGTCAAAACTTGAGTTAAGCTACTTTGACTTCACTACACAATTAACGTAGCTGAAGTTGCAAATCTTAATTCAACATTTTCCCACAGTGTAGACGTACCCTGAGGTACCACAGTCAGAGGTGGGAGTGAGATTTTTGTCATGCAGGCAGAGGTGGGCCCACATTGTTTCTGGAACTACCAAAATATCCAACTATTCTGGGGATGTGGTACTGACCAGTACATTCCATGGTTCTGACTTGGGCACAGAGTAGCATTTAGCCTTAATTTGGCAGCAATTCTTAGACTACTTAGAAAATGCTGACCAGAAGAATCAGCACCTAGGGGATTTGGTGGACTTGGTGTCTGGTATCTGCCTGTTTAGACACCTAAATCCTTTTAAAACCTGGCCCTAAATGACTTACCCATTTAAAAAGTATTGAAGGGCTTTTTTTTCCTATGGATGTTTATGAAAGTATTTTCAGCAAGGACAAAACTGACCAATTGAAAATAAAAGGGACGTGTGCGCAAAACATGTGAGAGACACTGTGTTCCAGTAGGTTGAACACTATGCAGATACTTAGGACTAGAGAGCTTGGTTTTATTCTGGCTGCCATGAACCTGAGGAAATCACTTCACCTCTCTATTGCTCCCCTCCTTTGACTTGATTTCATTGGAAGTTGGGAACTTAAATGTCTCTGAAGATCTGGACTTAAGCTCTTGGGGTACAGCCTGTCTCCTTATATATCTATATAATGCCTAGAACAATGGAATTTCATTCTCAAGTAGGGTATCTATGAACTAATGCAATTAAATGAATAATGTTAGTCAGTCAGTTAAACACACAGTAAAACTGAAAAAGATAAAATAGTATTTGCTTCCTCATATCACTATGGCTATTAGTCGATCTTTTTGTAACTATAGTAAGTAAAAAACTTTCAGTAAATAAATCTGATTTGCAAGTTGGTAGTAAAAAGCTTAACATTGAAAGAACCAAATCATAACTGAGCCTGCTCTGTGGAACCTCAATAATCTCTTTCCTTGAAATATTAGTTGTCAGTTTTGGAAAAGGGTAGACCCTGTACTGTCAAAGGGTTTTAAGAGCTCTTTGTTCAAATTGGTGAGTCAAAATTTCTCATAAACCTTAATCTAGAGAGTGACATTACCTCTGAATTTGCTTTTGAAAAGAGGTTTCTAATGGGGACTAGTTGTGTCTTTGCTCTTGTCAAAATAAACTTTGAAGTGTAAAAGGATAAACTGTAATGTTTAAAGAAAAAGTATATAACTCCCCAGGTATATACAGGAAATTGTGTGAACTAAAGTTCAGGTTATAGAAAGAAATGATGCAGTCTTTGGATGTTTCAAGGGAAAATGTATTAAATAGTGGCCAAGGTTATAATTTCCTGGCAGCCCAACAAAAATATGTATAGAAGAATGATAGACATATGAAGGAGAACATCTGTAACAGAGGATTCCTGCATAATATGATTGTTGTAAAGGTCTTATACTTGGCGTGAGAGTGCCTGTAATGACTGCGGGTTGAACATTACTAGTCCGACACTCTTGGAACCTGACTGGTGCCAAATCAGAGAATTTGCCGAACCATAGGATTATTATCTAGCAGCATTACCAACACTTCCACTGCTTATTGGACCTGTACAGGGGTATATTAGAGCTAAATAACAGCACAGAACACTGAGCCAGGACTGATGGCTGTAAACTAATTTTATGGGACTGCAGGAAACTTGGCCACATCCATGATAAGTGGACATCTGACTAACTAAAATTATGCCAGACCACAGATGCTACCAGAACAGAGAATGCTGGACTAGAGAGGTTCAACCTGTAGTTGATATGTGGGGTCCTAGCCAAACCTCAATTTATGTGGCTTTCCATATTATAGTGACCAGTGCTAAAGAATTTAGTCAAATATATAAATAAAATGCCTCAGAATCTTTTGCTTCTCTGTGCTATCCTTTTAAAGGCACTATTACAGATTTTAAATATAGATTCTTTGGCAGTGGAAAATACACCATTTTTAAAACACAGATTTTTGCTATATTTTATCAAGGCAAATATTGATAAAATGTTGCCAACTTCCTACTCCCCTTGCCTAGCAGAAAAAATCAGGCCGATAAATATTTTGAAATATATTTTGAAATAACAGGTGCACTATTCCAGCATCCCTGTAACCCTTGTTTCACGAGGATACGGGGATTTTTTGAAATAGCGCTTTATTTCAAAACAACCTTGAAATAAGCTATGCAATTTGCGTAGTGCAAATTGGGTAGCTTATTTTGAGGTAAGGGTGCTGTGTAGACACACCCTGTGAGTTTAAAAAAATCTGGCCTCACTCAAAGGTTTTTCACGATTTAGAAGGAATTGGGACACTTTTATATGTTAGGGAAGACACAGGGATGGGAACGAGATTGAAGGGAAGAAATGAATAGGCAAAAGAGAAAAAAATAGAGAGGAGAGAGAGAGCAGTTTTTTTGCTGGGGGGAGGAAGACCTCAATGAAGTTATGGTGCAGTTATGCACTGAGATTTGGATAGTTTATGCAAATATAAAACTTCAGTGTGCAACTTACTAGTGAAAGTTAGAAGGTGTGTCTGTGGTTCTCAGACATCACCATTGTGGTGTCCTGACAGGTATTTTGCTCTATCCAATAATTAAAACCGGTCATCTGCATGCTTGACCCCCGTCTGTGTGTTGTGTTGGCTTGCACAAGTGGCCAACATAGCATTCTCCAGGAAAGCCTCCCAGACTACAAAATCAGATAAGGATCAAAGGCACTCAGAGAGGTTAATTGTAAATGAAGCCCAGTAATAACTTCCCCAAATCAGATGTCTGTAGGTAAGCTAAGAATGTGTGCCCGTGACAATGGACTCAGCTTAGTCAGTGACAGGGATGAAACACTGCCCTCTAAGCTGAACAAATATAACCCCATTGGGGTACATTTTTATACCTACAAATGAACAAGTTGCACCCTTTGGTGTTACCTAGATACTACCCCATTATCTTGTACATGAGACTTCAATTGCTCTCTATCATGCTGTCAGTTTAGACTCTCCCCTGGTTCTGGGTTGATATGTCTGTTATTTGTGAGGAATGTATTAGTACCAACATGTTTCCTCACAAGTTATTCTGTTATAACGTCTCTGGAATGTACTTCCAGTCTGTGCTTAGTGCCATGTAGGTGTGAATGTCTCTGTAATATCGGCACTGTTCTTGCCAACTTCTGTGACAAGGACTTGCCTGTTTCTCAAAGCTTAACTTTTTAATATTAGCAATATCTTGACAATTGTGGCCTAGGTTGTGCGCCTCATACTCAGCCTTTAATAGGTGGGCTTATATTTCAGGCCTTCATCTTACTACAGTGCCAAAAAAAAAAAATCTGCTTAACTTGAAAGAAAAAAAGGAGATTTTCAAATTAATAGATTAAAGAAGAACTTTTTTAGAATTTCATGTTTCTGGTAAACCAGAATTTGAAGCAAATGAGTAATGGACATCCAAGTCAATTAAACCTATTTTGCTGTGACGAGCCATCCACGTCTACAACTACTGAAAAACTATTCTCATCCCACAGTTAGCATCAGTGATATAATTATGACCAGTTCCAATCACATACCTATTTTACTTCACCACTTTGTTCTGTGGCCTCAGCCGCAGAAGTTTCTCTCTGACATTATTATATTATTATCAGGGATTAAAATATAAAGAAGCTGAGAACTATCACAAATCATTTTGTATTCCAAAGAAGCCTGTGATATACTTTTTTTTGATTAAGGGAGATTCATCTACACGTTAATAGGGCTGAAATCAGTAAGACTCTACAGACATTAAATCGGGTTAATTAATCTTCTTGGGGATTTTTGCAAATTGCACCTCCAAGATCTTTTTAATACAGATCTACCACTAATTCAGAGTCCATATCCATATTCAAAGTTGCCTTTCTTTGGAAGTAATCTTGTCAAATAAGTTGAACTAATGCAAGTACTATTTAGGGAATTGCTACATTCCAAATTAGAATCCACAGTCCAAAAAGAGACCTTGAGGCCAGCTCCTCAGTTATTGTAGCTCAGTTGAAATAGAGGTAAACCAACTTAGGCCAGGCTAAATTCTAACACTTGCTGTGTAGACACATAGTAAAAAACATGAGAAAATGAGTACTGATGATTAATAATTCTTTAATCATGATTTAGTATTTGTAGGAAGAGATGAACATCACTAGTGATAACTCTATCAGTCACGCAAAACTTTATGTTAAACCAATAGAAGTTCCATTAGATGATTAAATAGAATTGTGCCCTCAGACTGTTCCTTTTTAACTGAATGCTGTGTGATGGGTTGGGCAAATAACAGTCCAGAGGCCACATCCAGTTCACCATGGTTAGCCACCTGTGGCTGACACTATATTTACCTCCACCGCCACAAGAATGGGCAATTGTGCTCCCTTTGGCTGCAGATCACCATTCCCATCCAACGGTAGAGGCAGGAAGCAGTGTCTTGGTCTGTGCTGCATCCCACAGTTGCCATTGGCCAGGAACAGTGATCCACAGCCAACGGTTGCTATTATTGCCTGTATCTATGGATATGCAAGTAAATATAGTGGTGGTAGCCCACCAGGGGCTAACCCTGGCAAATTGCCACCATTTTATTACCCTCCCTGCTATAGGATATATGGTGCTATATGTATAAATGCAGAGATAAGGGCTTGAAAAAATACACTTTTTTCTGTGGAAAGGTTGGATCTTTTAAATGTTTTAAAGAGCAGTAAAAAAAATCACTTAATTCATTATATGACAGAGTTTGGTGATCCACATTTTTAATGCTATCTTGGTAATATATGCAATAAACACCTTTTGAAAAGACCTATGAATCATAAAAGCACTATATTAGCCTATTGTGATCAGTGATGAACCAATATTTACCATATAATTATGCACACCTCTGCTAATAACATGGGAACCAATGGAAATATCATTGTGTAGGCAGGGTGCTTGCTATAGGTCATGCTGAAAATTATATTAGAAAATGTCCCCACACAGGTGTTCATTTTATCTGATTTCACTTCATTTCTACATATGTCTGTTATATTTCATGAAAGAATATTAATTACATAGTGCAGAAAAACAGGTCTAACAAAATATTATAGAAATAACAATAACCTCATATTATCTGATGTATCATCACACTGTGGCCCAGATTTTTTATATCAGGATAACTTGAAAGCAGTTATTCTGGATTTAGACTGGGGTAAGTCACAGTAGAATTTGCCCCTCATCTACAATACAATACATGCACGTGGTAAACTTATGGGTTATATTAAACAAGACTCACAAGCCTGTAAGTAGTGCCAATGAAAAACTTCAGTGATATCACTAATTTGCTTAAAGTTAGGGAGAGTAATGTGCCGAAGGCCCCAAATCAGCAAAACATATGTAAGCGGGGGAATGGTCCCACTATTGTGGGGAACTTTCCTGGCTTCTATACCACCCCAGTGAAATGGACCAGCGAAAGGATCTGAGTCCCCGCTCCCACTTCCTTTACCCCACGGCCTCCCTAATCCTGAGGGATCCCCCTCCACTCTCCTGAGTAGCAGAGTCCTCAAAACCCCAACAAGGCTGGGCCCAGGTTTCCTGGGGCTTAATCCCCGACCTTGTAGTCACTAGGGGCAGGAGTTAGGGTGTCCTCACTCCAAGGTGCTCTCTTTACACTGCAGGCATTCTTGGACCAGTGATCACTTCATAAGGTTCAAAGCAAATACAATTTATTAAACATCAACTCATTAAAGAGAAAAGAATAAGAAAAAAATGAGAATGGTTAAATGAGAACACACAGTCCTGCTCTGTAGCACAGGGACATCAAAACAGCAGTCTGCAAAGTGTAAGGACAGTTCACAGTCTCTTCCTTAGAAGCCCAGGATGTGCTGCAGGGGGCTGCAGGCTGGACACGCTTGCTCTGGCAGTGACCACATAGCCTCAAGCTCTAAGTGGCCAGACCCCTCTCCCAGTCCAGAGCCTTTCCCCACACTTTGCAGGTCCCAGTTGCTCACCACATCCAGCTCAGGCTGTGCTGCTTGCCCAGTCTTCAGCTCCTTGTGTTGCTTCTCTGTTCCTTTTGGCTTTCTGAGCACTGCCAGTCTGCTGCTCAACACAGGGTCAGCACTCCTTGAGCTGAGTATACCTGGCTCTCAAGCTGCAAAACTTCTTCTGCACACAGCTTGCACTCCTTGGGCTGTCTCTCAGCTCTCTGTTTGCTCAGAGAGAGCCAGAACAATCCCAGCTCACAGGGAGGACAGGACCTGGCCTCTCCCCTTCCTCACTGGCCTGTCCAACCTGTCAATCAGGCTGAGCTGGAGTGTTGGCTGCTTTCCATTGTCTCTGGGGTCTGTCAGTCTCATGAACCCTTCCCCTTCTGAAACTGGGAGCTGGCAAACCAAAAAACTCCCACAGAGTTTTAGTAAGGGGTAATAGTCCCCTTACACATAGATGCATAGTTAAATCTATATATATATTCAGCAAAGCTCTTAAGCATGTGCTTAATTCCCATTAAAGTCAAGGGACTTAAACATGTGCTTAACACTTTTGCTGAACTAGGGTTCAAATGCCTTGATGAACCATGGCTTTAATGCTCTCAACCTGAAAGGCTCTGAGTACCTCCTGATAGGCCAGGCCTGACTATGGAAGGGGCAAAGGAGGTGGCTTCTGGACACTGCTGCGGTAGCTGGGAGCTCTGGGCCCTTTAAATTGCCACAGGAGCTCTGTGTAGCACACTCTATGCAGCAATAAAGGCTTTGGGGGGGGGGGGGGTGAGCCTAGCTCTGTCTCTTAAATGTATTTTGACTTTATTTCTAAAAAGAGTTTAACATTCTCAACCAAATGAAGCATTTTCTTCAACTCCATATATTTGTTTTTATTTTTAGAACTGAAAAATCAATTATTTGCCTGCCTCTGCTTATCGCTTCCATGGGGATTTATCTTGCTACTGCATCTGTGCTGGCACAAAAGTCCACCGATGTGGATTCTGTTATAGGATCTGCTTCTGAGAGATTTCCCTCTATAATCATTTTTTTTTTAAATCACAGAATATGGAGGGTAAAGCCCCTATGCCCATCCTGTGCTGGAGAACAGTACATTTTATTGATAGCTGGAAGTTACCTTACTTTGTGTGAGGAAGCAAACTATTTGATGTGATCTATGCATTTAATCTAAAAATAAACTGTCTTGGATCCATGTATGTAAATAAGTCCAGTGTGTTTCTTTGTGTTCCTTCTCTTGCTTTTTTAAAAATCATAACAGTACTACACAAAATACAGTGTCAGGAGCTTACAACCAGGATTTATTGAGGACAAAATAAATGCTCCGTAGAAATAGAACCTTTCAGGTCTGAACTATATTTCGGATTTCATTCCATATCATTAAATGTTGGCCATGTATCTTACCAATGATATAGGAGCCTTCCCTTTCATTTCTAGAGTTGATTTGATTTTTTTTTGTGTGTGTATTGCTACTACTACATGAATTTATTTTGTTTTGCTAATATAGTGAGAGGTATGGGCAGCATGGGGTATCAACTCCAAAACCAACTTGGAAATTTTGCCTTTCATATTTAAAATCACCAATTCCATCTAAAATATGACTGGATTCATAGCAGTTTATTGAAATGAATCAGTTTGTTTCCTATTCTGTTAACCTGTAATCAACATAAGAAAAAAAATTGTGTATCTTTAAAATAGCATTTTTAGGAGGAAATTTTCAAAGCACAAAGGACATTTAACCCCTCTACTCTCATTGGAAATTGAAGGGGTTAAAGCTTTAAAAAAAATTGTTTTGTGTCTTGGACAGACTGAATATAATTTAAAAGGGAAAAACTAACAGAGTTCTATAAATATTAAATAGACTTCTATTGAAATTACTCTATCAAATGCAATAGATGTATGTCTTTGCTATAAAACTTTTAAATCCAAGTTAATAAAAATATAATGGATAAATATAAACAAATAACACAAGTATGTAGGGACAAAATTAGAAAGGCCAAAGCACAAAATAAACTCAAACTAGCTAGGGACATATAGAAAAAGAAAAAGAAAACCCTCTACAAATATATTAGAAGCAAGAGCAAAGCTAAGGATAAGGTCATTACTAAATGAACAGGGAAAAACAATAGCAGAAAATGTGGAAATGGCAGAGGTTTTAAATAACTTATTTGACTTGGTTTTCAAACTTTGTGGTGATTGGACGCCTAACATAGTGAATGCACGGATCAGTTTTGGGACCAGTTCTGTTCAACATCTTCATCAATTATTTAGATAATGGAATAGACTTATAAAATTATAAAGTACACTTATAAAGTTTGCGTATGATGCCAAACTGGGAGGGATTGCAACTGCTTTGAAGGATTGGATTATAATTTAGAGAAACTGAAGAAATTGTCTGTGGTACATGGGATGAAATTCAACAAGGACAAATGCAAAGTACTCTGCTGAAGGAATAATCAGTTGCATACATATAAAAAGGGAAATGACTGTCTAGGAAGGAGTACTATGGAAAGGGATATAGAGGTCATAGTGGAATTGGGTTGTTTAGTCTGGAAAAGAGAATCATAGAATCATAGAACTGGGAGGGGCCTTGAGAGGTCATCAAGTCTAGTCCCCTGCCCTCGTGGCAGGACCAAGCACTGTCTAGATCATCCCTGATAGATGTCTGTCTAACCTGCTCTTAAATATCTCCAGTGATGGAGATTCCACAACTCTATAGGCAATTTAATCCGGTGTTTAACCACCTTGACAGTTAGGAAGTTTTTCCTAATGTCCAACCTAAACCTTGTGTGCTTCAATTTAAGCCCATTATTTCTTGCCCTATCCTCAGAGGCCAAGGAGAACAATTTTTCTCCCTCCATCTTGTAACTGTCTTTTAGATACTTGAAAACAGCTATCATGTCCTACCTCAGTCTTTTGTTTTCTAAACTAAACAAGCCCAGTTCTTTCAGTATTCCCTCATAGGTCACGTTCTCTAGACCTTTAATCATTTTTGTTGTTCTTCCCTGGACCGTCTTCAGTTTTTCCACATCTTTCTTGACATGTGATGCTCAGAGCTGGACACACTACTCCAATTGAGGCCTAATCAGTGCAGAGTAGAGTGGAAGAATCACTTCTTGTGTCTTGCTCACAACACTTCTGTTAATGCAACCCAGAATCATGGTGTTTGGTTGGTTGGTTTTTGCAACAGTGTCATGCTGTTGTTTCATGTTTAACTTGTGGTCAATTGTGACACCTACATTCATTTTAGCAGTACTCCTTCCTAGTCAATCAGTTCCCATTTGTATGTGTGAAACTGATTATTCCTTCCTAAGTGGAATACTTGACATTTGCCTTATTAAACTTCATCCTGTTTACCAAAGACCATTTCTCAAGTTTGTCCAGATCATTTTGAATATCATCCAAAACTCTTGCAACCCCTCCCAGCTTGGTATCATCTGCAAACTTAATGACCTTACTCTCTACGCCATCATCTAAATCATTGATGAAAATATTGAACAAAACTGGTCCCAAAACAAATCCCTGCAGAATCCCATTGTTAGGCCCTTCCAGCATGATTGTGAGTCGTTAATAACTACTCTCTGAGAACAGTTATTCAGCCAGTAATGTACCCATCTTACAGTAGCCCCATCTAGGTTGCATTTCCCTAGTTTATTGATAAGAAGTCCATATGAGACCGTGTCACATGCCTTACTAAAGTCTAGGTATACCATGTCTACTGCTTCTTCCTTATCCACAAGGCTTGATATCACTGGTCTACAATTTTTTAGAAGTCGTCTGCTTCAGAGATAAAATGTGATATTTATGATGTATTTTGATGTGCTTAATTCAAATATGACAATTAAAACAACTGATTGGCTATTGTTTCCAAGATATTTAAGTTTTTACATTTTAAGTCTATGTATATTGTGTAGATAGTAGAGTTTTAATCATAAATTGTAAACCTAGGTCTTTTCATGTGTTTATGGTTGCTTTACATGATAATATTTCACCTGTCCTGTTTATGTAACACTTTAAAAATCAGCAAAATGGTTATATAAATAAAATGTATTATGAAACAAAAGGCAAAAAACTATTATGTATGTAGTTTAGTCCTATTCAGTGTCTATTCGGCGCTTCTTGGCTTGTCTCTTGTATTCATTAAATGGAGCATCTCTTGTCACTGTCCAGCAATAGTCTGCAAGTATTGATGGGCTCCATTTGCCCTGATAGTGTTTCTCCATTGTTGCAATGTCCTGGTGAAATCGCTCGCTGCGCTCGTCGCTCACTGCTCCGCAGTTTGGTGGGAAAAAATCTAGATGAGAGTGCAAAAAATGTATCTTTAGTGACATGTTGCAACCAAGGCTTTTGTATGCCTTGAGGAGGTTTTCCACCAACAACCTGTAGTTGTCTGCCTTGTTGTTTCCGAGCAAATTTATTGCCATTAACTTGAAGGCTTTCCATGCCATCTTTTCCTTGCCATGCAGTTCATGGTCAAATGCATCATCTCGAAGAAGTTCACGAATCTGAGGACCAACAAAAACACCTTCCTTTACCTTAGCTTCACTTTACCTCCGTGGAAAATTTCCAAGGTTCTTGAAAGCTACTTGTGTTTTGTCCATGGCCTTGACAAAGTTCTTCATCAGACCCAGTTTGATGTGTAAGAGTGGTAACAAAATCTTCCTTGATTCAACAAGTGGTGGATGCTGAACACTTTTCCTCCCAGGCTCCAATGACTGTCAGAGTGGCCAATCTATCTTGATGTAGTGGGAATCTCTTGCACAACTATCCCATTTGCAGAGAAAACAGCAGTACTTTGTGTATCCAGTCTGCAGACCAAGCAAGAGAGCAACAACCTTCAAATTGCCACAAAGCTGCCACTGATGTTGGTCATAGTTTATGCACCTCAAAAGTTGTTTCATGTTGTCATAGGTTTCCTTCATATGGACTGCATGACCAACTGGAATTGATGGCAAAACATTGCCATTATACAGCAAAACAGCTTTAAGACTCGTCTTCAATGAATCAATGAACAGTCTCCACTCATCTGGATCGTGAACGATGTTGAGGGCTGCCATCACACCATCAATGTTGTTGCAGGCTACAAGATCACCTTCCATGAAGAAGAATGGGACAAGATCCTTTTGACGGTCACGGAACATGGAAACCCTAACATTACCTGCCAGGAGATTCCACTGCTGTAGTCTGGAGCCCAACAGCTCTGCCTTACTCTTGGGTAGTTCCAAATCCCTGACAAGGTCATTCAGTTCACCTTGTGTTATGAGGTGTGGTTCAGAGGGGGAGGATGGGAGAAAATGTAGGTCCTGTGACATTGATGGTTCAGGACCAGAAGTTTCATCCTCTTCCTTTCCTCGTCTGACTCAAGTGAGAATGATTCTGGTGCATCAGGAACCGGCAGTCCTTCTCCGTGGGGTACTGGGCGTATAGCTGATGGAATGTTTGGATAATGCACAGTCCACTTTTTCTTCTTTGACACACCTTTCCCAACTGAAGGCACCTTGCAGAAGTAACAATTGCTGGTATGATCTGTTGGCTCTCTCCAAATCATTGGCACTGCAAAAGGCATAGATTTCCTTTTCCTGTTCAACCACTAGCGAAGATTTGTTTCACAAGTGTTGCAGCATATGTGTGGGTCTCTCCTCTTGTCCTGATCTCCAATTTTGCAGCCAAAATAAAGGTGATAGGCTTTCTTAACCATAGTAGTTATACTGCGCTTTTGTGATGCAAAAGTCACTTCACCACAAACATAGCAGAAGTTATCTGCACTGTTCACACAAGTAAGAGGCATCTCTGCTCACTTTGGCTAAACAGAAATGTGTCCCTTTGCAAAATCAAACACTGACAAATAAGAGAGCACGACACTGCATGATTTCTAGAGCTGATATAGGGCAATTTGTTCAGCAGAGTGATGTAAGCTTCATTATGATTGCATCATCCATGACTTCTAGGAATAACATGAAGCAATTCATATCATGTATGACACAATACCAGCTTCAGATTGCATCATTCATTGTTTTGCCTAAAAAGCAAGTACTGTCCAAACCCAGTCAGGGTATGTCTACACTACCCTCCTAGTTCGAACTAGGAGGGTAATGTATGCATACCGCACTTGCTGATGAAGCCCGGGATTTGAATTTCCCGGGCTTCATTAGCATAAGCGGGGAGCCGCCATTTTTAAATCCCCGCTGCTTCGAACTAGGGTCCTATTCCGAACTACCGTTACTCCTCGTGAAACGAGGTGTACCGGTAGTTCGGAATAGGCACCCTAGTCCAAACTACCTAGTTCGAGCCCCGTGTAGCCGCGCTACACGGGGTTCGAAGCAGCGGGGATTTAAAAATGGCGGCTCCCCGCTTATGCTAATGAAGCCCGGGAAATTCAAATCCCGGGCTTCATCAGCAAGTGCGGTATGCATACATTACCCTCCTAGTTCGAACTAGGAGGGTAGTGTAGACATACCCTCATAGATTTATTCATAGATCCAGTCAAAGATGTATTTTAGTCATTTCTGGTTTAAATTGAGATCCCTTCCCTTTATAACTCACTTATCCTCCACCATTCGCAAGTCAAGGGTTGTATATACTGACCCAATAGCATATCTTGAAAACTAGAGCCAGTCAACAATTTTAAGCATCATTTTCGTTCTCAGTGACCCAGAATTAGTAAAATTTGACTACATTTATTTCAGAAGCATTTTGGCTGTAGAGTAGTGTATCCTATCAAAGACAGCTATCAGTTTGGTTTAATATGATTTGTTCGTTACAAATACATGCTGGCTGGTACCTATCACCTTATTATTTTCCAGATGTTTGCAGATGGATTCCTTAATTACTTGCTCTATTATCTTCCTTGGCACAGAAGTTAAACTGACTGGTCTGTCATTTCTAAGGTTATTCTTATTTCCCTTTTTATAGATGGGCACTATATTTGCCCTTTTTCAGTCTTCTGGAATCTCTCCTGGCTTCCATGATTTTTCAAAGATGATAGCTAAAGGCTCAGATACCTCTCTATCAGCTCCTAGAGTTTCTAGGATGCATTTCATCAAGCCCTGGTGTCTTGCAGACATCTAACTTTTTCTTTTTTCTTTTAACTTCTAAACTTACCACATTTCCATTAGCGTTCTCAGAAGACTGAGATGGGACATTATAACAGTTTTCAAATATCTAAAAGGTAGTTTAGATTGAGCATTAGGAAAAGCTTCCTGTCAGAATGGTTAAAAATTAGAATAAATTTCCTAGGGAGGTTATGGAATCACTGGAGATTTATAAATGAAGGTTAGACAAACACCTGTCAGGCATGAACTAAATCAGGGCTACTGAACTTTGGAAGCCCTGGGAGCCATAATGATGCTCACAGCACATGCCGAGGGCTGCAACTTAAGTGTGGTTGCATATACCTGCAAATATATATGCAGATAAATGCAAATAGCTTCATTCACACAATGCCCCAATGCTCCTGGCACCTCCTCCTTGTGGGCTAGAAATGTCAATACCCTGTACCCGTCTGTTCCATCCAGCCCATCCACTTGCGTCTTTCAATGCTCACCCTGCCTGGGTGATGCCTTGATATTGTGGAGCTTTTTCCTAGTTGAGGCTATGTTCACAGAATTCAATCCGCAGGCCATCTGCTGAGCCCCACATAAACCCAAACTGCACTGCTGCCACCAAGAAATGGGGTGTGGGCAGCATGTGGTCCACAAGCCGTGTGTTGAGTAGCCCTGGTCTAAATGGTGCGTGGTCCTTCCATGAGTGCAAGGGACTGAATTTGATGACCTTTTGAAGTTCCTTCCCAGTTCTATAATTCTATGAATCTATAAAAAATTATATTTTTGGCATAGATTTCTTTAGGTTGCTGAATAATTTTATAAGGCAAAATTATACATTTCTCGAGTTTCCTATAACAATAAATTGATAGTTATTTCCAATTCATCCACAACTTTTCTCAGTTTGTTTCGAATATTGGCCTAAGCACATCCAATTGCAATATTCTACCTTTATATATACTTTATTTGACCATTTGAAAATAATTATTATACAGTAAATACCAAACATGACCTATACTTTCTATGTAGGTTAAAACGAATCAAACTTGCAAAGATTAATTAGGTACAATATCAGATTAAGTGTTAATGAAAGATAAATGCTCTTCACATATGCTACTCTGAGAATGTAAAATGGTCTTAAAGTAGGCATAAATATTTACATACATCTTTAGGCCCTGTTCACCATGTAAAAGGTCCTTAATGTGAATGATGGTGAGGCTCTCAACATTCTACTTAACATTCTGTAATGGTCATGTACATGTTCTACAAGTTTCTCCTATATTTGATATCAATTATCAAGAATAGCATACTGAAACTCAATAATGTTTATACAAATCAGTTAGACACCTAGCTGTGCAACTTCGGGTGATCAAATGGCTGAGATTAATCACTTGCATAGTGTAAGGTCCCAAATTAGCACACTAATTGCAAAAATTGGATGGATTGAGTAATTATCAAGTGAATTTTAAAAAAACAACAAAGAACACTAGCTGCGAGATAGAGACTATAAAAAATCATGCTAAGTGCTGTTCTGTCAAGGTAAACAGGAAAGGCAAAGGGGATGATGAAAAAAGTCAACACGGCAGTGCAAGAACACAAGAAACAAGATAAAGGTATGCTGTCTGCACAAGTCAGTGAATTTTTAATCAAGGTACCTTTGTCTCCAGCAGTAAGTTGCTAGATAGATGGTCTGTGTTAGCCATACTGCTCAGTAACATAAATAGTATTTCTTTTCTCACAAACTGTTGAGGATTATATTACTCTTCTGTCTCTAACCATTTCTGTCCCCTGGTGGGGGAGACTTTTACATCCTCACAGTTAGGGCTCAATCCTCATCAATCCTTCTGTCCAGGAGCCAGCAAAATACTCAGTTGACAGCAGAGGAGCAGTCCTATTGAAGTTCTATTCCTACCAATACAGATTTCATGGGACTATTCTCTGGTTTAAGTTAAGTCCATAGTTAAATGTTTTGCTGGGCTGAAACAGAGTGCTGAACATCTTGCATGATCAAACGCTAAATGACCCATACATTTGTGCATCTACATATGTGTGCATAATGGCGCTGTTAATTGTATGCATTTTAATGAAATCCATCTTAACATAAGAACATAAGAATGGCCATACTGGGTCAGACCAAAGATCCATCCAGCCTAGTATCCTGTCTGCCGACAGTGGCCAATGTCAGGTACCCCAGAGGGAGTGAACCAAACAGGTAATGATCAAACGATCTCCCTCCTGCCATCCATCTCCACACTCTGACAAACAGTGGCTAGGGACACCATTCCTTACCCAGCCTGGCTAATAGCCATTACTTAGCTTCTTCTCTGACCCCCTTTATGAATGGTGTGTTATGAATCTACATATTTGTGAATGCAGAGAAGTGTGCTCATAACCTGTGATGCAACTGCAACTAAACCTCAGAACCTCAGTAGTCAAGTAGGGAGGGACCCCTCCCAGTCAGGTGTTTACATGAAACCAATTTCTGCTCTCTTCATGCTAATAACCTGCACACCAAACTCACTGTTGCTAACCTGCCTCCTTCCTTCTTACCCACACTTCCCTGTTTTCTCTCTAGCAACCTCCTAGTTGTCCCTCCATCAGCTTAAATAGATCCTGGCCAATGCTGAACTTCTCCTGTTAGTGAGGACCTTCTAAGGGTACTCACTGTGCCTCTGAGGGTCTCAGAATTGTGCACATCCTATGAACAAACAAATTTTAATAATGTGGGATCAGAGCCTGAGAATCTGAGTTATAACCCCTGAACCAACCATCCTTGGCTCCCTGGAAAATTTGCTTTTTTGTCTGAGGGGTTTCATAACATGAGAGCTGAATTGCACAACTAGCTTTTCTCTCTACGATGGGCCAAACCAAGGGGGCAAGTCCCTAACCTCTCAAGACTTCTGTTTCCTCATCTCTAAAATGGGAATGAAACGTAGTTACCTATTGTTGCAAAGTACTACTTAAGTGATAATAATGAATTGTTTTATTATTAAAACACTAGATGCTGTAGGAACATCCTTTATCTCGTGATGATTCAAAATCCAGATACAGCTTTACATCACGGCCCTCACTAAGTGTATGTCTAGACTACATCCCTCTGTCACCAGAGGGATATAAATTAGACATACCGAAATTGCTAATGAAGCGGGGATTTAAATATCCCATGCTTCATTAGAATAAAAATGGCCACCGCTTTTTGCTGACGTGGCAATTTGCCGGCAAAAAGTGGAAGTTTTTCTGATTGATCCCTTATGCCTCGTGCAACGAGGTTTATAGGATTGGTCAGAGAAGGCTTTCCTTGTCGACCGATCCCTGTCTAGACTGCCGCTTTTTGCCGGTAAATTGCCACATCAGCAAAAAGTGGCAGCCATTTTTATTCTAATGAACCATGAGATATTTAAATCCCCGCTTCATTAGCAATTTTGGTTTGTCTAATTTACATCCCTCTGGCGACAGAGGAATGTAGTCTAGACATACCCTAAGACTTAAGACCAGAGTCATTCTGTGTTCAGCCCCATCCTTAGATGTTAAATGTTGAGACAACTCCTGCTCTAGACAGACAAGTTAGTCAGAGTGGGCAGTGAAACAGAAGGAAAGAGGGTTGATAATACAGGCGAGCAGCAGAGTCAGAAATAGTATTTAGGTCTCCTGACTCCCATGTTCAAGCACTTATTCACTAGATCATTCTGCTTCTGCAACTTTTCTCTTCTATTATAATCTTCAGTCAGGTATTACCCTTAAACAATAGCATCAAATTTACCAACAACCCCCAGAACAATCTGAAAGAATGAAGGCAGGAAAAAAACAAACTTTGAAATAGCTTTCCTAAAATCAAAGGTTTCAGTTTCCACTAGCTTCTTTGGATGTGAATATCCTGGGATTTCTTAGATTTGTTTTGACCTGCCAAGAGGTGAACTGAGAATAAACTATGTGCAATCTCTCAGATGTGAACTATGTAGTCAAAGCACTGTATTGAATAAAATTATAACAGGTGATGATAATTAACAATTATCATTTGGAAAGAAGTGTCTGGAGTACTGAGACTACAGAGTTCCAATTCCCCTTGATTGCAAGCTTTGGAAAATTGCAGCTCTTTTTTTAAGCCCCAGTTTTAAAAAAAAAGTATATTTTTCTCTCCAGAAGAGAGAGAAAGATCACTCTTCATTTATTTTTATAGGACTTGATTTTCAATTAGGCACCTAAATGCAATGTTCAGATTTTCAGATATGCTCAGTGTCCTCCCATTTCTTTTGTTTTAATGGCACCTGCTGGGTGCTGAGCACCTTTGAAAATCTACCTACTGCATTTAGCTGGGACCTGAGCACTTTTGAAAATGTGACCTTAAATTATGCAGTGATAGTCTTCCCACAAGCCAAGGGTGCCAACTGCATGTTAATCTTTTAACTAAGCACTGCTCTGCTGTACCTTGCAAAAGGACTCTGTGCAGGTGTGTAAGAGGATAGAGAGCATTTTCACCCTCCTTACCAATGTGTTTTCATAAGCACGTGAACTACATTTTTTATTATCTTCTGCATTCTTTTTTGCATGTGTAACCCACTGGTCAGTGTGTTCTGCATCTCCTTTGTTCTTGTTTAGCAGTGTTTTGATCACAGTATATACACAAAGAAATTAGATGAAAAACATGAGTCTCTAAGGTGCCACAGAACTACACGTTGTTAATAAGTATCCTTGGTGGTAGACTGAATTGTAACACTACTTTCTTTCCTATGAATGTAGAAAATTAACACACATGGCTCCAAAAACAGAGAGAGAGAAAGCAGGCTGTTCCCTAAAATAGCGGCTCATCTTACTGAATTATGTTAGGCTGCCTTTCTGCTGACAGATGTCAATGCACACTTGCAGAAATCCCTGTCTGCAAATGAGAGTTGGAAACCCACCGAGAATTTAAAGTGATTCGCTATTTTAAATCATTTTTCAATATACCACAGAGGATGAAAGCCTGTTATGGTGTCAACTAAATGACTCTAGCTAGCTTTATCTTTAGTAATTTAGCTCCACAAGTCCTTCATTAAGCTCCCAATGTGTTGGTCAAAATAGCAGCTGCCCCATTTTTCCTTTCCACTTTTGTGAGGCATTTGCTTCCTCCAGGGACAATCTCAAAGTTCCATACCACAGACTAGTACCAGTTTAACATTGACTGGCAGAATCAAACCTGGGACCTCTGGAGTTTAGAACTTAAGCCTCTATCACATGAATTAAAAGATACCTGGCTTTCAGCAAGGGCTGCGGAGCAAACTCATTCTTTCTCTCTGTAAGTGGTTTAAGTGCCACTACATGGGACAGTGAACTACGCCCAGTAGGTGTGGGTTACACCAGTATGGGACAATGTGGTCTTTGTAGTGATTAAATGAAGGGTAGAACCAAATGCTCTGGACAAGTATTAATTATTTTGTCTCCCTCTATAAGTGACTGTGCATTCCATAATAACATTTGCATTTTGCATTGGCTGCCAGTGGGAAAACATTGCTGTTAACAGCACGGTGGGGTCAGCTGGGTAGCTTTTTACATTTAGGCTCTGATTTTGACCTAAGCTACATCAATGGCTATGTCTAGAGTGAAGAGCTTTTCCAGGATACTAGAAAACCTGGAAAAACTCTGAGGTTTGCAATTTGCATATCTTTTTCCGACTTTTCTCAGTGGTCTAGACATAGCCAGAGTCAACTAGAAGTAATGCCACTTACATCAATAGGGTTACACAAGCAGAAAAAAAATCTAACTCATGCTCTCAGATTTTGTCTACACTGCAGCAGAATACCTGCAGTTGGCTCAGGTCAGCTGACTTGGGATTGGGATGCAGGGCTATAAGATTGTAGTGTAGATGGTTGAGCATGGGCTGAAAGTCCAGGCTCTGAGCCTCAGGAAGGGGGCAGAGGCCTAAAGACTGGGCTTCAGCCTAAACCCAAACATCTTAATTGGAATCAATAAATCCCACAGCCAGAGCCCCAGAAGGTCATGACAGATGACTTGAGCCAACTGCACATGTTTTATTGCTGTGCAGATATTCTTGTTCTGAAATGAGACCTGACTCTTGGTGCTATACTGACACAGAAGAGGCACTGAAGTCTAAGGACACAACTAAACTCAAAATAAGCTATGCAGCTTGAGCTACACTAATTGCTTATTTTGACTTTTGGCATTGTTTACATAGCAGTTTTTTTCAAAATAGAGCACTCTTCTCCCAACTCTCCTTATTCCTCGTAGAATGAGGAGTATGCATATATCTCAGAGGTTTAAAATGTGGTCACACTCATGGGCAAAATTTTCAAAAGCATGTAATGACTCAGATGGGTTTATGAAAAGTTTGCCATTTAGAGATGTTCCCTCATATGGGACAGTGTTGTGAGTGTGGGAATTTGGAGATGTGCCATGAAGGCAGGGGTTGAGAACACCATATGGATTCTCACAGTAGTTCTGCAGTTTGTTTTACTAACGTTTTATTCTTTTCTCATTCACTGGTTTATTTTGTTACATGGTGTTAAAAATGTTGACTGAGGAGGAAACTGCAGTCATATTGAAGTTAACATCAGTGCATGCAACCGAAAGCAAAAAAGCGGAGAAAAGGACAGCACCAAAGAAGCATGTACAGCACCTGATACAGAGACTTATACATGTATTTTGTGAGCACAATAGTAGCTTGTGCTCTAAGGGATGGGGAGGGGTACGGGAGTGCCAAAGTCCAGGCAGTACTGGGGGCCAGCTGCTCTCAACCTTGCCCCTTCTGCTCTCTCCTCACCCCTTCCAGGAGCACAGAGCCAGCCTCCCTCCCTCACTCCTCAAACACTCACACCTTACCCAGGGACCTGCAGAAGCTGTTGGCTCTGCTGGATATACCAGTAAGAAAGTGGCCACCAGTACAAACTACTGTAAAGTGGATGTACAATTGCAACAGTGCTTTAAGGACTGTACCAGCAGGGCAACCAGCAGAGTTGGGGAGCAATAGGGGCAGCTACCCTAGGGACCCGGCAATGTAAAAGGACCCAGAGTAAAAAGGACCCTATCATAACAACAGCCAGAGCACCGGGCGGCACAGGCTGGGCAGCACTGAAGAGCTGGCTGGGGGAGGTTAGCTCACTGCCCAGTCCCTTCCAAAGGCCAGGAGCCAGCTCTCCACCCATCCACCCACTCACCCAAACATACACGCAGCCTTGCATACCAATAACTCATTGAAGTTATTTTAATCTGTGGCTATTGATAAGTTTTAGTTTGAAGTCAAGTAAAATACTGAATAAATTTGAGGAATACTGCATATTAAAATGAAACCATTGAGTCACATTTGTATACATGCATGCCAAAAAATAACCCCACCTTGATCATACCATACATCAGTATATCATAGAATTAAGGAAACTCAGTAAAACCTGTGACTTTGATGAGAAGAGAGTCTCTGTCCAGAGAAAGATTTGTCTGCGGCATTAAAGACAATATATTAAGAGGGAGACTGCATTGTGAAGGAGATCAAGCTTTAGAAAAAACTCTTCACATTTTCAGGGCTGCACAAACTAGGAAAGCAAAATCCAAAGAGTTGAATACATCAGAAGGGGTTATCAGTGGGATAAATATAAAAGAATATAAACACAGCAGGTCAAATCAAAGAGTGGAATCCACTGCTAGAAAGAAAATTTGGTACAGATGGTCATATGGAAGGTGTGGATTGCACTACAGACCCAAACAGTTAGGAAACTGTCATAAATGTGGGAAAAATAATTATGAAAAACTCTCCAGATCCCAAATGCAGAAAACACATAGTGTATTCAGTTACATACAAGCTGGTTGAGAAGTATGCTGAGAGGTAGCAAGCTTCTTGAGAGGGACTGAATACTGCCCATAACAGGGAATGGAACAAAATTATTCTGCTGAAACTATACATGGGAGACCAAGTTTCATATTCTGTCTGAACAAAATCCTGAGAGACTAAATATAAGACCAAAACTGGGAACAACAAAAATATAAAAAGAACTGGCTGTTCTAGAACAATATCAGTGAAAGCATCAACCATAAAAACATCATGCACAGGCTCTTATTCATTGTAGTGACAAAAAAGGTTTGAATGAATTTTAGGCCTGGTCTCGTGAAAAAATCAGTCTGGTAAAATGGTTGCCCTCACTAAAAGATCATACTGAACCTGGGTATGAAGCACACTTTAAGGGATAACATGACCGCTGTGTCTAGACTGGCAAGTTTTTCTGCAAAAGCAGCTGCTTTTGCGGAAAAACTTGCCAGCTGTCTACACTGGCTGCTTGAATTTCCGCAAGAACACTGACGATCTCATATAAGAAATCAGTGCTTCTTGCGGAAATACTATGCTGCTCCCGTTTGGGCAAAAGTCCTTTTGCGGAAAAAGGGCCAGTGTAGACAGCTCAGATTTGTTTTGCGCAAAAAAGCACTGATCGTGAAAATGGTGATCAGGGCTTTCTTGCACGAAACCGCGTCTAGATTGGCACGGACGCTTTTCCGCAAAAAGTGCTTTTGCAGAAAAGAATCCATGCCAATCTAGACGCTCTTTTCCACAAATACTTTTAACAGAAAACTTTTCTGTTAAAAGCATTTGCAGAAAATCATGCCAGTCTAGATGTAGCTGACCTGTTTCAAGGGTTGGATTGTTTGAAGGGTGAACATACAATCTGGATAAAAGAGTAGGTCCCTCCAATGTAGAAAGATGCTTTTTGCAGTCTGTGATAACCTGGACTCTGCTCCTCGCAAGAAGTTTGCAAAGATAAAAGCAATGCAAGTAATACAAAAAAATGAGAAGCTAACAGACTGAGTGAGTTCTGGAAAAGTAACAGCCAACTATGTATGTTCTTAGATCCCAGAGACCTCAACAAGGCTATTAAAAAAGAGAACATTTCAAACTACTATCCAGATAAAAGATTAAGGTTCAATCCTTAGGCTTTTGACAGTGAAAATTAACTGAAGAAAGCTCAAAACTGCACATTTAATACCCAGTTGGAAGATAAAAATTCTTATACTTACACTTCAACATAGCTTCAGCACCAGAAGTGTACCATAAAACCATGCATATGATCCGTGAACATATTTATACCTCAGTGGAGGACACCATCATCTGGGGGTCAATGAAAAAGATCATAGACTTCTGGAACTCCTGGATGTCACTAGAGCTGTAGACCTCAAACTCAACAGATTGAAGTGTGTTTCAGGGATTACAGAATTGACTTTTTAGGAGGAAATTATTTCTAACAAAGATGTAAAAGCCACCAACAGGGAGATTTCAGCCATTGAAATGATACCACGTCCAAGTCAAAGAAAGATATCCCATGGTTCCTGCAAATGGTTAGTTTTTTCTTGGAAAATTCATATTAATCCATTAAACCAGAAAATACTTGAAAGACAGAGATATAAGCCTATGTAGATTTGATTGTAAACTCAATTCCCATAACTAACAGGAAACTGCAACAAATAGGAGAAGAAATAGGGAAAGATGAATCATTGGGAATTCTTTAAAAGGGATAATTAGAGGGTGGCCTGATGAAATAAGCAATTGCTGTCCAAGTATAAGATACCATTGGAACTGCAGAGATGAACTTACTGTGAGAGATGGAGTTATTTTCAAGAGCAGTAAGGTTATAATTCCAATAAGCTGTCAAAAATAAAAGTTACGGAAGACCCACAAGAGTCATTTACGAACTGAGACATGCAAACATCGAGCATGAGAGGTACTGTGCAGGTTGCAGATCAACCATGACATCACTAATGTTCTAGAAAATTGTTCTTCTTGCTTGAAATAGCAAGCCATGACAACAAGCAGAGCACTGAGACCTCATCCAGTTCCACAAAGGCCTTAGGAGAAGGTCAGCACTGAATAATGTACCCGATGACCAAAGAATTATTTAATAATCCAAAAATATTATTCTCTCTATATGCAGAAACTTCAGAGTACTTATAGTAAATCAGTGACAATCAGACCTGTATAGCCTCTGGACAATGATTTTTGTTTCTAGCTTAGCTGTTAGTGGGAAGAAGGATCAGGTCTCATTTACCAATTAACCTATTGAAATCTCATAATAATGAAAGCATGTGGAAGATGACAGAAAATCAGTAGTGGAAGCACAAATATGATTTTGAAAAAATTGCCCATGATCTTCCATCTCCTAACTCCAGTGAAAGAGTTTATCTCAGGAATCTCACCTCTAATGGTTGGGGCCAATAGGGTACCATTACAAAACAACTGCACCCGCAGTCTTATGAAGCCTAGACAAACTATGGGAACACATTTGACATTTCTGAAGAGATCTATGAGTAATCCCAGAAAGTTCCAACACATTGACAGTAGATGTAGACTCTGGTATTTCCCATCTCCTTTGTGTATCATCAGTACACAAAGGAGAAACTATCAAGAAACAAGAGCCCAACTCAGCAGCTAACAAAAGGAGAATATTGAGAAGATCAGAGCAGGAGATTAAACATACTGAAAGATTCATAGAGACTTGCCAAGCTGCCTGGTGAAACGATATTTGAGGAAAATGAATGGTAAAGACTCACTTGTAGCCTCTCCTCTCTCGGCAGTTGACACATTGGGTTTAGAGGAATGAACTAGAATGTAATATACATATTATTAATCATTCATATATATGTTATGAAAGATAGAGTGCATCTGCACAGCACAGTTATTCTGAAATAACAATACAAGTATCTACACAGAAATTTTGTCATTTCAAAATCATTTTGAAAGAACGGGAGGCTTATTCTGACTCTGTAAACCTCATTCAATGAGGAATGAAGCATCTTCCAAAACTGCTATTTTGAAATAGCTGTAATGTGGATGCTCCTCTGTTGCTATTACGAAATAGCTCCTCCCGAGGGCCATTGAAAGTAATTACTCCCTTGTGCTTTCTGGGGCTCTAAATCGAGGTAGCACATCCACATTAGGGGAGTCTGCCTTGGACTAATTTTGAATCTTCCCTGTAGTGTAGACATGCTATTTTGAAATAAGCTACTTTGGAGTATTTCTTCTGGAGTAGCTTATTCCAAAATAAGTGTGCGTTGTGTGATGAAATCTCCAGGAATATGATCATCCCATATTGGCAACCCTACCTTAAACACTTATGAAAATTGTACACCTATTTTAATTATGATTGACCGACTTCCTATCAACAGAGGAAGAAGTGATGCTTAAAGAATGCACCTAAAAAGAAGTAGCTCTGTGAACCAAAATGTGGACAGCATTGAATGTGTAAGATGAGATGTATGAAGAGGGACGCGGCTGTAGGGGGAAGCAGACAAGCAGGGCTGACAGGGCTGGCATAATTTGTATTTGCATCACTATAGACTACAACAAAGATGCTTAAGTTTCTATTTAAACAAGTTAATTCCACTTATAAAATCTGGCTCTCAAATTAAAATAATTATGTGGGGATATTAGAGCCACACAGCATGTAGTGTGCTAAAAGATGGATAAATGGCATTGACCAGAGAAGTACACTCTTGGTCTCCAAGGCAACAGCAGTTTTCCCAGACAGTGATGTGACAGTTCTCATAAGTATATCAAACTATGACCCACTTCCTTCTTATTGCATATGGTACAGTTCTAAGCAGAGGAGGAGAAAGCTCACTGAAAAAAGATGAACTATGATGTTATAATACAAAACATTATTTTTAGAATTACATATTCTGTTCTGTGTAGATCACTAACTTGTCCTTTCCAAAGGAGGGATGAATTTTTATGCAACTTCATTGTAATACGAAAAGTTCTTACACACAAAAATTGTGAAATAACTTTTTCTCATTTGGTCTCTCTTCTGCTCAGAATTACGTATGTAGTGTGACAAAGTCAGGCCAGAGAGCTGCAACAGAGTAGGAAAAGGCAGCTCTAGAAGTATAAAAGGCCCACTCCTTGTTAAATAGAAGTGGGTACTGCAGGTCAGTCTGGATAAGCTGACAAGAGGTTGTCTCAGGCAGAGTAGGATCAGCTGAGACAGGGCTGGCTTGCACCAATTAGAGTCAGCTTATTCCAATTCAGGCCTGCCTGAGACCTTTTTAAAGCTTCCCCAGTTGGATGGAGGTGGAAGAAAGAGAAAGGCAGGCACGTGCAAGCAGCTACTAAGTCAGAGACAACAGGGGAGTGAGTAGCTCCAGGAGAAGAGGCTCTCTACGCCAGGGGAAGGTCACATGCCTAAACCTCTGCTGAGGGTGAGGCTGAAGCTGAGCCTGACTGTCTGGATATGGCAGATGGTGGGGGGGGGTGCTTTACCAAAGTCCCATTTTGCCAAGGGGAAGGAGTGCAGAGTCTGGCAAGAGAAACAAGGGCCCTTACCACAGTAGGATGAAGTTTAATCAACATACATAGAATTCATAGAATTTCATAGAATCATAGAACTGGAAGAGACCTCAGAAGGTCATCAAGTCCAGCCCCCTGCTCTAGGCAGGACCAATTCCAACCTACATTGCTTGTCACTCTCCACAATGTCTGTGCCTTTATATAATGTCTCTATATTTGGATTATACCCTTTACAATAGATTATCTTTCTTAAAGAAGAACTGTACCCATTTAGAAACCTCACCAGATTCTGAATAAATCTCAGATATCACGACTGCAATGCAATGTAGCAGTAAACTAGATGGTAAATTGAAGGGGCTGCTTGTGGCCGCTTGGGAGCCTAGCCCATAAGGAAAATGGGAGTTTGAGACCTCCAAAATATACTCATATGGGTGCATCTAGACTAGCAAGATTTTGCGCAAAAGCGGCTGCTTTTGTGCATAAACTTGCCGCCTGTCCACACTGGCCGCGAGTATTTGCACAAGAACATTGACATTGTACTGTACAAAATCAGTGCTTCTTGCACAAATACTCTGACGCTCCTGCTCAGGGATAAGCCCTATTGCACAAGTGTTCTTGCGCAAGAGGGCCAGTGTAGACAGGCATGTTCATTTCTTGTGCAAGAAAGCCCTATGGCTAAAATGGCCATCGGAGTTTTCTTGCGCAAGAGAACGTCTACACTGGCATGGATGCTTTTGCGCAAAAGATGTCTTTTGCCAAAGGCCCATTGCGCAAAAGCATCTGTACCAGTGTAGATGCTCTTTTGCGCAAATACTTTTAATGGAAAAACTTTTCCATTAAAAGTATTTGCGCAAATCATGCCAGAGGTGACACAGCCATATGAGTCTGGTGATAGCTCAGGAAACTGCAGACCAATGTCAAACTGAAGCATTTCTGGTCCATTTATAAACCAAAGTATTTTGATTGCATTTTCCCAAGCAAAATTTTGATTACTCAGAAACTGCATTAAAAAAAAGAAATGGATGGAAAATTTCCCAGCAGCTCTGCTTATAGCCATTTGAGCTCTGGTGTGACATAGAGAGGCCACAGAGCAGCTAGAGTCAGGGCCTACTACTTGGAAGGACGTTGTGCATTTAATTCTCCAAGTTCTTTAAAACATGAGCATTTTAAGCACACTATCACAGTATTTGCCGATTATTACTAGCTATTATTAGTACTGCACTATTAATTCCATCATACCGATGGAGGATCTGAAGCACAAAAAGTTTATTTTTAATTATTAATTTCTTAAATTTGTAATACAGGATAATTCAAGGGTAATATAGGAAGGCAAAAATAAAATGTATTAGTGATTAAAATTGCATGCAGTTGTTAATTCTGTCCTTTATCATGTCTATAAAGTCCATAATGATTTCACTGTAAAATCGCTCACACAGAGTGTGAGAGCGCTCAAGTTTATACTGTGGAAAAGCATTCTATGTTACATCAAAAAGATCTGTAATTAAGAATGCACAGTGAACTATGTAGATAGAGGAAATTACTTGCCAACTGCCACACAGGGGAGCTAAACATACATTAAAAACATCAGGAAATCAATTTAACCTAAAGCATGTACTCAAGTCCTATTGACCTCCGCAGTCCTGTCTACATGGGCAAAAATGGCTCGATTCTCAAATTAGCTCAACACAGTTAGATTAACTTGACTGAGGCCTGGTCTACAGTAGAAAATTAGGTTGGCATAGCTGTCATATGGGTGTATGAAAAATCTGTGTCCCTGGGCAGCATAGTCAAGGTCTATAGAAGAATTCTTCCATTGACCTATTATTACCTGTCAGGGACATGCATTACCTCTGCTGATTGGAGAATCTCTTCCTTCAGTGCAGGTAGTGTCTGTGTTAAAGCTGAAATGTAAACAAGCCATGACACCCCTCAGATCTAGAGAAGAGGTCTGTGTTTCTCAAAATCTTCTCTTTTTCAAAAAAAGAAGAGCATCCAATGAAAGATGTTACCTCATCTACCTTGTGTCTCTAACAGTCTGTCTACACTGCACATGTTTTTCAAAATAAGCTATTCTGGAGTAGTTATTCTAAAATAGTTTATTTTGAAACAGCACATCTACACTGCAGGAAAGCCTCAAAATTAGTCTGAGGCAGGCTTCCTTAACATAGACACTCTGTCTTGATTTAGAGCCCAGGAGGCAATGGGGAGGAATAACTTAGAATGGCCCTGGTGAGAGGTTATTTTGAAATAGCAGCAGTGGAGCGTCTACACATGCATTATTTTGAAATAGCTATTTTGGAATAGGCTTTATTCTTCATAGAATGAGGTTTACAGATTTTGGAATAAGCCGTCTATTATTTCAAAATTATTTCAAAATAACAGAATGACCGTGTAGACGTTAGCATAATTATTTTGGAATAATGGTCGTTATTCCAAACTAACTTTGCTGTGTAGACATACCCTATATTCCCCTGATTTCTCAAGAGAGATCTAGTTAAACCTAGGTGAGTGCCTAGGCTACAACACAATTGCTCAAAAAATCATTAAAGGAGGAGAGGTGTGTTGTCTTTGTTAATGTGACTCAGTTCACTTGATTGAAAAAACACCCACCCAGACATTTACCCAAAGGAATTAAGCCATACTTTAATGAATTGCTGAATTAGAGCTATGGGATATCTTGTCACTCACACTTACTACTCGGAAGTTTCTAATTCCCAATTCCATGTTTAGACTACATTAATTTCTCTATTTTATAGAAACAAAAAGGACCAATCACTTTCAAAGCTAATTCTATTTTAAAATTACTAATACAATTGATTTTAGCAACACTGGACTCAGGTTGGTTACATGCTGTCAGCATTCCAGCAATTTTCTTCTGTGAAGCCTTCAAATAAGTTCAGAGGTTTAGTCCAGTCATTTTCAAAGCGTGGTCCACGGCTTGAGCTCAGCTCCCCCTTCCACTTTTCCTCCTTCTCTCCACAGCAGGGAGAACATGGGGGTGCTCCTGCCTCATGTCCTCTCCCCTCCCACCGCAAGATTGGAGCACCAACCTGTCCACCAGATATGCCTTGTGGAGAGCAAGCAGAGCAAAGTGGAGCCAGAAGCAGCAGAACTTGAAGCACTCTGTTCTACATGAAGAAAAACTTTGTTTTGTTTGTTTTAAACCCGCAGCCTATTAATTACATTTGGTGATCCCTAGTTCTTACGTTATAAGAACAAGTAAATAACTTTTCCTTATTCACTTTTAATACACCAGTAATGTTTTTTAGACCTCTATCATAGGGGGAGAGGTAGATACATTGGAGGGTAGGGATAGGTTCCAGAGTGACCTAGACAAATTGGAGAATTGGGCCAAAAGAAATCTGATGAGGTTCAACAAAGACAAGATCAAAGTCCTACATTTGGGATGGAAGAATCCCAAGCACTGTTATAGGCTTGTGACCTACTGGCTAATCAGCAGTTTGGCAGAAAAGGACCTGGGGATTACAGTGGATGAGAAGCTGGATATGAGTCAACAGTGTGCCCTGGTAGCCAAGAAGGCTAATGGCATATTAGGTTACATTAGGAGGAGCATTTCCAATAGATCTAGAAAAGTGATTATTCCCCTTTATTTGGCACTGGTGAGGACACATCTGGAGCACTACATCCAGTTCTGCCCCCCCCCCCCCCCCCCACTATAGAAAGGGATATGGACACATTGAAAAGGGTCCAGTGGAAGGCAACCAAAATGTTTAGGGGGCTGGAGCACATGGCCTATGAGGAGAGGCTGAGAGATTTGGACTTATTTAGTCTACAGAAGAGAAGAGTGAGGGAGGATATGATAGCAGCCTTCAACTACCTGAAGGTAAGTTCAAAAAGGATGGAGAGAAGCTGTTCTCGGTAGTGACAGATGGCAGACCGAAGAGCAATGGCCTCAAGCTGCAGTGGGGGAGATCTAGGTTGGATTTTAGGAAAAACAATTTTAGGAGGGTGCTGAAGCACTGGAATGGGTTACCTAGGGAGGTGGTAAAATCTCTATCCCTAGAGGTTTTTAAGGCCCGATTTGAGAAAGTCCTGGCTGGGATGATTTAGTTGGGGTTGGTTCTGCTTTGGGCAGGAAGCTGGACATGATGACCACCTAAGGTCTCTTCCAGTCCTAAGATTCTATGAGGTTGAATAAGTTTGGTCCCAGAAAAAATCCTTGGGGGACAGCACTAGTTACCTCTCTCCATCCTGAAAACTTACCATTTATTCCTACCCTTTGTTTCCTGTCTTTTAACTAGTTATCAGTCCATGAGAGGGCCTTCCCACTTATCCCATGACAACTTAATTTATTTAAGAACCTTTGGTGAGGGACCTTGTCAAAGGCTTTCTGGAAATCTTAGTACACTATATCCACCGGATCACCATTGTCCACATGTTTGTTGACCCACCTCAAAGAATCTTCGTAGATTAGTAAGGCATGTTTCCCTTTACAGAAACCATGTTGTTTTTTCCTGAACAAATCATGTTCATCCATGTGTCTGACAATTTTTATTCTTTACTATATTTTCAACTAAGTTGCCCGGTACTGACATTAGACTTACTCACCTGTAATTTCCAGGATCACCTCTACAGCCATTTTTAAATATTGACATCATATTAGCATCTTCCAGTCATTTCCAAGTAGTTCATGGACGCACTGCCTGGAGATTCTCTCTGCTGCTCCCATTGACCAGAATCTAGCCAATGGGAGCAGCAGGAGGCCATGCCTAAGACACAATGTCTGGGAGAGGCATGGGTCATGAAAGCAAGTAAGTACCTCCTCAGTACCTCATGCCCAGACCCCAAAACCCTCCTATGCATCATCCCCTACTGATACCACGCACTCCCAGCCCATTCCTGAACCCTCCCTGCTGCCACACAGTCCACTCCCAGCCCACTCCTACATCCTCCCTTGTGGTCAAACACCCTACTTCCACCCTGCTCCTGCACTCTCCTTTTCTCCTGTACCCTCCCTCCTGGCCAGCACCCCACTCCCAGCCTGCTCCTGCACCTTCCCCCGGCCAGACATCCTACACCAAACCTACTCCTGCTCCATCCTTTGCTTCTGCAACCTTCTTCCTGGTCAGACACCCTTCCCCCAGCCCACTTCTACCCCCTGCTTTCAATCCTCCTGGTCCCACCCTCTCTCCCCATGTAGCTGGAGCATCAGAGAAGTGAGGTGTCTCAGTTAGGGGCCACATAATGAGGGTTGGGGGCTTGAGGGTTCTTTTAATCTGTTTCTCACTTGTATGGTTCCCCACTGATTTTTCTGTGGGTCGGTGGCCCCCATTACAAAAAAGGTTCCCCATCTGTGCCATAAATAAAGAAAACATTGAAACTTTTAGTGCTGGACATAAATTAATTTTTGACTTTATTTAAAATGAAATTTAATAAACTAATATGAGAAAGTTAAAGCCTTTAATCTATTTAATAATTTAATATTTCCTTTCTTAGTCATTAAATTAAACCATTCTCCCTAGCAGCATCATTAGCAAAATGGCTCAGGCATAATTATGTAATTAACACTGAATTTCCATCAGCAACTGGTGGTCCACAGAAAGGTTTGCATTGAGCCAGGTGGGCCACAGGCCAAAAAGTTTGAGAACCACTGGTCTAGTCTAAGAGGCTGTGTCTACATTGGCATCCCTTTCCGGAAAAGGGATGCTAATGAGACACTTAGGAATTGCAAATCCACGGGGGATTTAAATATCCCCCGCGGCATTTGCATTTACATGGCTGCTGCTTTTTTCCGGCTCGGGGCTTTTGCCGGGGAAAAGCGCCAGTCTAGACGTGATTTTCTGGAAAATGAGCCCTTTTCCGGAAGATCCCTTACTTTCAAGTAGGAATATCCCCCATGGATTTGCAATTCTGAAGTGTCTCATTAGCATCCCTTTTCCAGAAAGGGATGCCAATGTAGACACAGCCAGAGAGTATAGATGTAGGTTGAATGAAAACAGCACAGCTCCACTGAGAGGGTGGCTGAACATGGATTTCTGAAGCCCCAATACATTGAAGTAAGCGCAGAGGGAGTTGGAGGAGAGAATTAAATATACAGAATACGTGCAGACAGTAGGCTTCTTTGTATTTAAGATTATTTTTATTAAACTGGAAGTGGGAAATAAATTCACCTATGGGCTTCACTATGTATCATTGAGCAAAATGGAAAATAATTACAGTTTATGGGTTAGGTTCATCCCTGGTGTAGCTACATTGAAATCAGACCTAGCATTATTTTGGCCCCATGAATCAATTGTGAGCAAACTATCCAGCTATGATTCTAAATCAACCATGCTGTAATACGTTGTAAAATGAGAATGTAATATAAATAACCAAGATTTGCTCAATTTACATACATTGAAAGCATCATTTTAGTTAATCTAGGATTTCCCGGGAAACAGTCTTGTTAGATAAACCCTATTTATGTTTTACTGTTATTGTATTTTAAATTATTCAGAAGGCTACAACACATTTTAGTGCAGTTCATTAATTTTCAGTCTGCAGGTTAGTAGGGAATGAATTTATTTAATCATGCATGTAAAATTACTAGATTTTTTTAACTTTTGCTGATTTCAGCATGTTTGAAACCATACAACACAGCCCTAAGCAAAATATGTACCATCTAGCAGAAAAAGGACAAATGATTTTTTTTTTTTTGGTCTTAAAATGAATTTTCTGTTTCAATAGCTAGAACCCAAATAATGCTAACACATTATTTTTGGTCTGTCTTATATGTTCAGCTTAAAGTCAGATTTAGCAATTTATGTGTGACTCAGGACTGAGCTAAAGAATTTCAGAGATGCAAATATGAAGCAATTAATTCTCAGAAGTAGAAGTCCTTATTTCACAGGGAAGGTTATATAATACATATGGGAATTTTCATTTAAACGTGCTACATTTGAAAGAATACAAACAGCTTAGTCATATTCTCTCACTGGCTCATAAAGCACATCAGTCACTTCCACATCTGCTTCAACGAGCATTTGAAAAGTTTGCATATATTCCTGAGTGGGTGTGTTTTTAAGGCAGATTTACAACAGAGTTTTGTAGAGGGACAGGGACACTCTAAAACTAAAAATATCAAGTGGATTTTGTTCTTCTGTATAGTTCCTCTTCTGCAAAGATGCAGCTGAAAATAGAGAGGGAGCAAGGTTGTGCCATGTTTTTGTTCATGAACTTTGTGCTCTGTTACTCATATGCTAATAAGCTGAAATCTGCAAAGTAGGTACTGAAAAATAGTGGAGTTCAAGAATACTGTATCCAACATATGTTCTGAATCATTGGGTGGATGGTTTTCAGGCGGCCCTTCTGAAATCTTCTGCATATCCAGGGGTGACTAGAGTCTGAGGTGGGGGGGGGGGAAGAGGGAAGGAGAGAAAGGGGAGAGGAGGAAGTGCAGATAGGGCCACCCAGGGAGGGGGATATAGGGGGCACCGCATTTAGCAATTAAACTTTTATCAGGGACTCAGTGGGGCAGTACACTTCTCGAGTGCTAACACAAGTCACTTATGAAGATATCCAACCAATAGCTGCAACTTAACAAAATTATCACCACAGTTTAAGCTAACAGGCACAATTGGATACAATCTCAGCTAGACACAGGCCCAAATGAAGGAAGTTCAGATCCACATTCAACTCAAAGCTTTGTAGCTGGTGCCTGTGGCTAGGAACTGTATCCAAAACAAAACCTTTTACCCAATTATTTTGGAGCTGTAGGGAAATATGGACGTGAATGTATATAGTCCAGTCCCATTTCTAGAGTAAAACAGGAAAAGACTGAATCTTAAATGCCATGCGAGCCAGTAGGGTAGGCTCTCCAAAATAGGAGTGAAGTACAATTGGTGCTGTGTGTGTGTGTGTGTGTGTGTGTGTGTGTTGTGTTAGCCCTTATTGTTTCTGTCACTGATCCTGTATGGCTATAGGCAAGCTACTCCTTTGCACACATACACCCCCACATGGCAGGCTACCTACTCACGATTTTCAGCACAAGTAGGTTATTCAGTGTACTGATGTCTCATGGTTTCCCCTCTCCTGTCTCATGCCCCCTCCCTTGCTTGCTGTTGGTGCCAGTATGAGCATTGGCTATAGTAGCTGGCTCAAAGGCCACATGGTATATATGAAGAACATACAAAGTTAGAGTCTAGTTATTTAATTATTGGTCCAGTATTAAATGTTTATGGTGGGTCTCTGCAATCAGGAATGTAATGTTACCAGCACATTTATTTATAGTCTGATGCTGTGTAACTGTAGAATATGGGAGAAAATAGAACTGGGAGAAAATACTGTGTTAAAGTGCTAAAACAACTGTAGCAATAAAAAATCCCCAGATGTAAAATGTATTCAAAAATCTTGCCTACTTGTTCTATCCTCTGTTACTTCTAGGTCCAGTGACTGGTAAAACTGGTGCACTGATCTCCCTTTGCCTAGCAAAACATCTCACATCCCCTCCTAAGAATTCAATCCAGCTCCTACTAGAAAGGCTCCCATTGGCTTCAATAGACAAATGATCAGGTCCTAAGCCTGCATATAGTCTTGTTGTATCTGTATGTCTGAAACCTTCATTTCAGTCACTTAACTGTGAATCTTTGCCTATTTACACCACCGGGAGATGCGACCTTTAAAGTGTATCTTGAAGTTTTGAGTTGAGTTACTTATCAGGCATCATAGTGATAGTTACTTATCAGGCATCAGTTTTTGTGGGATAAATTCTGCAGTGTTCACAAAATGAAAGAGATTGAGCCCATTTAGATAAACTGAGAACTTTACCAGTTTCCAGAAACATCATTCACGTGCAAGAATTAAAATGTGTGAAAAAGTTCTAACTGCATTTTAGAACCTTTTAGACCATTACAATTCTCACAATGCAATAGATTTTTAAAATGCATGTCTCATATCATGGAGGAATAAAAATCTTACAAAAAAATTACACACCAGGGAAAGATTTTTCTTGGTAGCAGTAAGGAAGCAGGATTGGGATCTTTGTAGTGTTTACAATTTTGGTTTTTAGTTCTAACTTTTCAACTAAAATAATGAAGATAAAAACATCTTTGATGGGGAAAATCTTCCTTCAGAGCAAAATCTCAAAGATAGTCTTTAGCAACATGTCTCATTACATTGTACAGCTTGGACCTCTCTGATCCAGCACCCTCAGGACCTGACTGGTTCCAAATGAGGGAATTTGCCAGACCATGGAAAGTTCCCTACCACTGACCCCCCAGCCTGCCTCCTCTCCCTGCTGCTGGCTCTAACCTCCCCCTCTCCTCCCTCCAGCCCCACTAACAGGGCTGTCGTGGCTGCCGTGTCCCCAGCTGTGCTACCGAGGCTCAAGCGCTGGTCCAACCCCCAGCACCACCGGGCTCTGAGTCGCCAGCCTCCTTGCCACTGGGGCTTCCAACAAGGATACCCTGGTCCAGGAACATCTGTGGTCCTGCCAGACCATGGATGTTGCTGAATGAGAGAGTCCTGGTTTTTGGAGGTCCATCCTGTCTATATAATACTTAGTCCTGCCATAAGGGCAGAGGAAGGGATTAGATGACCTATTGAGGTCTCTTTGAACCCCATGATTATTTATTGTTTATTTTACAATACTCAACATGACAGGCACACTGCAGTAAAAAGAGAACATGGCCTCTGTCATACAGACTTCATGATTTTAGTCCCCATTTTTTTAAATGACAGCACACAACTGAAGTGTTGTGGCTGTGTGGGGCCCCACTGAAGTTACTGGGACTCTGCATGGTAGTATAGTAAATTAATGGAGATTGCCTATCTCCTAGAATTGGAAGGGACCTTGAAAGGTCATTGAGTCCCCTGCCTTCACAGCAGGACCAAGTACCATCCCTGACACATTTGCCCCAAATCTCTAAAGGGCCTCTGCAAGGATTGAACTCATAACCCTGGGTTTAGCAGGCCAACACTCAAACCACTGAGCTATTCCTCCCTACCCTCCCCCCCCCACATTGTCAATGGAAGGGTTAAAATGTAATTTCAGGTGTGCTACAGTGGGTGAAGCATAGCAAGAAAACATATAAGATCACTCAACTACTCAGCAAAGGCTTGCACATGGCATCCTGCAGCTAAAGCCTTTTGTATTGACTCCATGGCCTTCTGATTTAGGATAAGAGTGCCAAAATGTTGCTGCCTATCTGGTTTCCTAACTTCTTATGACTATCATTAGGACCTTTCTGACCATCCAAAAAAGTCTGGTTCAGTTCTTAGGATGGGAGAAAGTTTAGGTTGATTCATTTATATCCAAACTCTATTGAAAATCTCTTATTAAAGACAAGCTAAACCATAAAACAAATATCAGCATCAAGGTAATTCTCTGCAGCATAGATGGAAAAGTGAAGCACAGATTGTTTAAAGGCCAGATTTTTAAAGCCATACAGATAGGCACCTAGTAGGGTTTTAAACACCTAAAGATTTAAAACCTGGCCTGAAGTGATTTGGCCAAACTTACACACAGGAAGACAGCAGCAGGACAGGGAACTCAACCCAGATTTCCTGATCTCCAGTGACTTTCACTCAAACTCATTCTTCATCTCTGACAGTGTATCCATAAGCAATTTTTGTGTCAAATTTTTACAGTGTGGGTCTGGTGAGAAAAGCAAACATAACATAAATGATGCCTTGGGGGTTCCATATTAATTCACTAGCAGTGACTGTGAGACCAAATTTACAGTTTATAAATCAAAGTGTAACTTCTCTCAGTGCCAGCACTGGCAGCTTCACCTAGGCTACGTCTACACTGGCCCCTTTTCCGAAAGGGGCATGCTAATTTTACAGGTCGTAATAGGGAAATCCGCGGGGGATTTAAATATCCCCCGCGGCATTTAAATAAAAATGTCCGCCGCTTTTTTCCGGCTTTTAGAAAAGCCGGAAAAGAGCGTCTACACTGGCCCCGATCCTCCGGAAAAAAGCCCTTTTCCGGAGGATCTCTTATTCCTACTTTGAAGTAAAAGTCGGAAAAAAGCAGCGGACATTTTTATTTAAATGCCGCGGGGGATTTCCCTATTACGACCTGTAAAATTAGCATGACCCTTTCGGAAAAGGGGCTAGTGTAGACGTAGCCCAAGTGTCTGGAAATCAAGCCGTGCTCTTTTTAGCCTTTTCACATCCTCACTAGCAACCACCAGGAATAACAATTCTGGGATCTAAAACTAGCATGCAATTTTGTTGATGATGCACATAGTAGAAGTGATTACACTTGCCCTTCTCCTGCTACACTGTCCATAAGTGCTGACAATATTAAAAATATGCTTCAATTAGTAAACTAAGCAGATTCTATGAAGAGCAATAATAGTACTTGACATTTACACAGTGCTTTTAATCTAAGAATGCTGAAGTACATTTACAACGTTATTTAATTAAGCATCCCAGTGACTTTTGGGAGAGGTATTATCTCCGTTTCACATGTGGATACACTGAGGCACAGAAAGACTAACAGCTACATGGTGAGAAAAGAGCCAAGGGGAACACTGGTGCTTAGCTTCTTGTGCTGTTAGATTGCACTCGTCACTCTGCCTTTACTCAGATAACAGATAGCTTTAACTGAGGATAGCATCTTGCACAGATGTGTCTGAGAAGGTGCCATTTTTAAAAGTACACTTGCAGAATGAGGAATACTGGATGCCTGCAGGTATTACCCTCAGAGTTCAATATGGGAGTCTACACTAGACCCACTAAATTGAATGCTAGAAGATTGATCTCTGTAGGGTTGATCTTCTCCTTAGTGTAGACATGCCCTCTATGTTTACAGGGTCTGATACAGATCTTAGTCCAGTTCTAAACCTGTGCAGCTGCAATAACCTTAATTGAATCATTCTTGATTTACTGCAGTCCCATATAGTAATATTTAAGCTGGTTTTGCTACTTTTTTTATTCTTAAAAATAATAAAAAGCCTTTTATTAGAAAACATCCTTTTTATATCTCATAAACACTTCAAAAAGTACAATAGGGTTAGCTTGTCATCTAAGCAATCATTTCTGTTACAGTCTTCCTAGAACTGTGAACTAAAACAATCTACTGAGATGCATGTTTTAGTGGTGGTTGAAGGAAATTTTCTAAGTAATACAAAATGTACAGACTGTTTTCCTTAGTTTTGAATATCAGTTTTTCAGCCTAGAAAATACTAATCTCCTGGGGTGTTATTTTCCTTTTTCCTAGAGGATAGTGTGGTATATATAAGAAGTAGTGTATGTAACAATATGTGTGTCATTGACTAACCGTAAAAACAGCAATGAAACTGATATTGATCTCTGCAGCACTTCTTCAGAAATCTTCTAGAACCTTCAAAGGGTCACTACTTGTTTTCTGCTGGAAGGATAATCTTGCAACCAGCTGATGGCTTGCTAGCAAAAACGAAAACAAGCTGCTTACAGTTGGATCATAAAGGTACCGAAGTCTGTTTCTCTCTCCTCCTCTCAAGTTAAAAAAATAAAACTAAGGGCTGCATGCTCAAGAAGCTAGGTATTGTGATGCAGACCATAGCAACACCCACCTTTTAGGCTCCTGGAAAAAAATCACTGTGATTCTCAAAGTCTGATTTAGGCACGTAAGCACACATTCCAGTGATACTCAGACTGAGCCTAGGGAGCCTGCAAGAGGCTCTTTAATGTGTCTCCTGTGACTCTTTGCTGGACATGATATTAAAACACTGTGGCGACATCTACACTGGCATGATTTTCCGAAAATGCTTTTAACGGAAAACTTTACCGTTAAAAGCATTTTTGGAAAAGCACTTCTAGATTGGCAGGATGCTTTTCCTCAAAAGCACTTTTTGCGGAAAAGCGTCCGTGGCCAATCTAGACGCGGTTTTCCACAAAAAAGCCCTGATTGCCATTTTCACGATCAGGGCTTTTTTGCAGAAAACAGTACTGTGCTGTCTACACTGGCCCTTTTGCGCAAAAGTCTTTCGGAAAAAGACTTTTGCCCGAACGGGAGCAGCATAGTATTTCCAGAAAAGCACTGACAATCTTACATGAGATCGTCAGTGCTTTTCCGGAAATTCAAGCGGCCAGTGTAGACAGCTGGCAAGTTTTTCCGCAAAAGCAGATGATTTTGCAGAAAAACTTGCCAGTCTAGACACAGCCTGTGTGATTTAATTATTAACCAATCTAAGTTATTAACCAATCAGGATGCTTTTACTATGTTAGTAACCAATTGTAGCTGATAAAATAATAATAGTGCTTGGTCAATTATTCTAAACATAAGAACATCCATATTGGTTATATGGACCATTGGTGTGACCCTAGTATCCTGTATTCTGACAGTGTCTGATGCCATGTGCTTAGAGGAAATTAACAGACTAGGAAATTTTGAAGTGATCCATCACCTTTGCTGTGAGAATACTATGTACATATATACAAAATATTTCCTCTGTCATACTGTTCAAATATCAGTCTATAGTATTATAAAAAATGAAAGGATGAATTCACAATTCTATGGCTCTTCTGGATAATGCTGATTGCAAATTTGGCTCCTGAACCATTAAGATCTGAGAATCACTGACCTATACAATGAATGGAGAGAGAGAGCCACCAAAGCTAACCAATGGGAGATGCTGACCCGAGAGTTGTGTGCTAATCTCTGCACCTTACAGAGATAAGCACCTACATTTGAGTTCCGGGGGGAGGGCTATTGACCTCTTCTTGTGTTCTTATAGCCGAGAATGCTCTATAGAGTGAAGCATCTAAAGCCATTTTAGCAAGAAGTTGCCTCGAGAGAAGGTGGTGCCCACCTTATAACTTCTAGCCCACTGATTACAGTATTGGTCTGTGATGTGGGAGACCAATTTCTACATTTCTGGCAGAGGGGAAAGGAAGAATTTGAACAGGGGTCTCTAACTTCTCTCATCGCTTGGGAGTATTCTGGTGTGGGGCTCCATCAGTCTCTTGCTGAAGCTGCTCCGCTGTGGCTAAATAATGAAACGCTGATTTGAGTAGGGGGAATGGTCTTCCACGTCCCTGGTGGTTGCTCTAATCATTGGACTACAGACTCATTCCTGCTCTGGCCTTGGTAGTGTTCTGCTCTTCTGACAGGTAGAAGACCCCTGTTCAAATGCTGTCTCCTCTCTGGTAGAGGGGATAATTGAACTTACTTTCCTATGTCCCAGACAACTACGGTGACCACTGGGCTAAAAATTGCAAGGTAGGCTCCATCTCCTGCAGCTTGATTTTGAATGGTACCTAATCCAGTAGGCAGTCTCTGAGCCCACCTTCTGGATTGGGTCCTGCATATGAGTTAGGTGGCCAAACACCTATCTTCCCTGGGTTTGGGAATCACTCTGAGGCATAGGTGAGAGATAGGCACATTGGAACGTGCTGCAAGGCAGCACTGCACATGATCTGAGATAGAAGCATTGGTGTCCAGAGAACTTTTTGCCTTAAAATCTAAGTGCTGAGTGGGTTTAGGAAACTATAGTGTTTGAAGGACGTTTTGTGCATCTCAGAGGAGCACAAACTAAGACTTAAGCCCCTATGATAATGACATAAGTGTTTAGAGCTTTTTTGGAGCATCTGGCCCTAACAGACAAATTGAAACCTAATGTGTGTAGAGTTGCATTAGTTTACATCAAATCTGAATATGGTTGATTTAATAAAATTAGCTTAACTGTTCTGTTGTGGGGTTGGGACTGGTGTGTGAGAGAATATATTTATGGAGCATCTCAGGTTGCTGCTTTACCATATTACCTCACCACTCAGACTGATTTGGAAAGAATCCAGACAGACACAAGAGTACATCAAGTTGGATGCTGAAGAGAAATTGCCATAAAAACATTTCTCCCTACAGATTCTATCCTGTATCCACTGATGTCAACTGGAAGAGTGGCCAATGACTTGGCACTCTGGTTCTGGCACATTGGCAAGGGATAACATTTCTGGGTGATTAACCTGTTCTCTTACTTCGTTGTTGTTCTCTGTATAAATAAATAAGATCCAGTTAAGCCTAAGGATAGTTTGGATGATTTCCATAGTCCATGCTTCCTAAAAGTTTGCAGTGAGGGACACTTTCTCATGCCACTTTCCCTTGCTGAAATAATGAATGTGAAGATTATCAGAGACAGGGCCGGATTAAGGGCAGGGTTAGCCGGGCTGTTGCCCACGGCGCCAACCTATGGGGGGCGCCTGATTGAAGTGGTAAGGGACACCGCGCGCTGTGTGCCCGAGGGAGCTGCACCCCTTACCATTTCAATCAGGCACTGCATGCCCAGGGGCGGGGCCGTGCATGCGCCACACGCCCGCTGCCCGGGGCACAAGTATGGCTCAGTCTGGCACTGATCAGAGAGGCATAATCTCAGCCACCCTTTCTCATGCACTAGAATGATGTGACATGCTTTCTCTATATTCATTATTGTGTTAAATGTTTGCAAAGATGCAAGCAGCAAAAGTCACAATATTTTACATTTTGTATTTACATCACTTGCAAAACTGGGTGAAATAGCTGGCTCTTTTGCGAGCACTTTGCCAAAATGATCCCCCACACAAATGAGTAGATAGTTCAAAATAGTCTAGGATTGATATGTGCATGTTTTTAGTGGAAAGAATTAGTAGAAAACTGGGTTTCCATGTACGATAACTCATATTAGACTTCAAAAACATATAAAATTATTGCATGACTAATTGGATCTCTTTTAAAATTTGGAATTTTAAACAGTCTCATATTTCTCACCACACCATGGACAGAAGCTGTGACAAATTCTCATTGTGGATAGTGTGAGCTCAGCTCTCTAGGACATCTGACTAATGTTTGCTAATTTCTCTAGTAATGCACTTTAATTGAAATGGATGCATATTGAGCTTACCTGATAACGTTTCACTATCTCCTGTCAACTTCATTACAAGAAATGCATCCACTCTGAAGTCAGTAAGTTGCAAACATCAGTACCATTTGAACAGGGTCATAATGATATTTGAAAACAAAATTGGAAAGGTATCCCTCCTTCATAATCTGCCAACTTAGATATCCTCCCTTTTTCCTGCTATAGAAAATGCCCACCTGACCAGTGGCACATAGTCTCTTTCCTCACCACTTCACCTCTTGTTGCTGGTTGTGCCACTTCGCTTATTGCTTCCTTTTTTGTTTTTTCCTGTGCCTCTCTGGGGGCTTCCCATCACTGCGGACCTGGATATGCTACACTCCATAGTTCACCCATCCATCTGCAGGCCTCTTTTGGGGTATGTCTACACTACAGAGTTAGTTCGAACTAACTTTAATAGGCACTACACTAGCGCTCCGCTAGTTCGAATTTAATTCGAACTAGCGGAGCTCTTAGTTCGAACTAGGTAAACCTCATTTTACGAGGATTAAGCCTAGTTCGAATTAGCTAGTTCGAATTAAGGGCTGTGTAGACCCTTAATTCGAACTAGTGGGAGGCTAAGGCTTCCCAGGTTTCCCTGGTGGCCACTCTGGCCAAAACCAGGGAAACTCTATGCCCCCCTCCCGGCCCCGGACCCCTTAAAGGGGCACGGGCTGGCTACGGTGCCCGTGCCAGGTGCAAGCCTGCCAGCACCCAGCCAGCAGACCCTGCACCTGGCACGGATCGAGCCACCCACCCGATGCCCCCCAGCCCTCCCCCTCTTCCCGGGACCAGGCTGGCGGCTCCCGGGAGCTTGCCCGGGACCGCAAGAGGCGGGCACCCGCCTGGGCTAGTGCGGACATCGTGGATCTTGTCCACGATCTCCGCACTAGGCACAGGAAGGTGGCCGTCTAGGGCAGGAGAGCTGCCAGCCTGGCTACCCAGGAGCAGGAGTGCATGAAAATCAAGGTGGTCCACTGAGACCCCCGACCCTGAGCCCTGAGCTTACAATAGCCGTCCTGGGTCAGACCAAAGGTCCATCTAACCCAGTAACCTGTCTGCCGACAGCGGCCAACCCTAGGGACCCTGGAGGGGATGGACCGGAGACAGTGACCAAGCCATTTGTCTCGTGCCATCCCTCTCCAGCCTTCCACAAACTTTGGGCAGGGACACCACTCCTACCCCCTGGATAATACCACTCCATGAACCCAACCTCCATGACTTGATCTCACTTCCCTTTAAACTCTGTTCTAGTTCTAGCCTTCTCAGCCTCCTGCAGCAAGGAGTTCCACAGGTTGACTCTTTGCTTTGTGAAGAACAACTTTCTGTTACTAGTTTGAAGCCTGCTACCCATTCCTTTCCTTTGGTGTCCTCTAGTCCTTCTTTATGGGAACTAATGAAGAACTTTTCTGTATGCACCCTCTCCACCCAACTCCTGCTTTTAGAGACCTCTATCCTGTCCCCCCTCCGTCTCCTCTTTTCTAAGCTGAAAAGTCCCAGTCTCTTTAGCCTCTCTTCATATGGGACCTGTTCCCAACCCCTGATCATTGTAGTTGCCCTCCTCTCTCCCAACCTCTCTCTTCCCCTCTCCCACCTCCTTTTCCCAGTCTCCCCCAGTTTTGTTCAATAAAGACAGATTCCATTTTTGAACACAATTGTTCTTTATTTTGTACATCAAGAAGAGGGGCTAGGGAAGGGTAAGTGGAAGGAGGTGAGGGAGGAATGGGGCACGAGCCCCCGATGGGGAGGACTGGGCTGGCTCTGTGGGCTTCTGGGGGTGGAAGCTCTCCTGCAGCCCTCCAATTGCCCGCTCTCCCCATATGGCAGCCTGCGGCAAGTGCAGCCGGGCTGATGGCCGAGTGGTGTGATGTGCCCAGTGTGGGCACTCCAGGCACTCCAAGCCAGGACTGGTTTTCAAGCGGGGCACCCCTGAGAACTGTCTGTCCGGGGTGGGGGTCAGGACCCTTTAAGCACAGCCCTCGGCTAGCCTGAGACAGCATCTCCACGCTCTAAGTCCTCCTCTGATGCCCTGCCGGCACTGCTTCCGGCCATCCTTAAGCCTTGTTCAGGGTCCACTTAATGTGGACATGCTAGTTCGAATTAGCAAAACGCTAATTCGAACTAGTTTTTAGTTCTAGACGCGTTAGTTCGAATTAGCTTAGTTCGAATTAACTAATTCGAACTAAGTTAGTTCGAATTAACTAATTCGAACTAAGTTAGTTCAAATTAGCGCTGTAGTATAGACATACCCTTGTTTATTACTTCTTCCTCCTGGATGCAGGCCCTCTCACCTCATTTACTAGCTGCCCCTGACTAACTCCTCCATCATGCTAGTCATTCCCTAGTTCTTTCCTTAGCATTTCTCCTTGTCAGTAGCTTTATTCTCTTCCCAACAGCTGTCATAGTCCCTCTTACCTCTCTCCTTCTCCTACCTCAGACTGGGAATGCTTCTGTGAACTGAAAAAGAGAAGTGAGTTGGCAGCTTTCCCTGATCTCTTCTTCCACGATTGGCCTCAGGAGTCTACAGATCTACATAAGCTCTGCCTTCTTCTGCTTCTCCTCACAGCCCAATCAGAGGGGAAGCCTTGTAACTTCACCCCAAACTCTTTTAGCAACAGCTGCTCCTTCTTCCACTTCCCCAAGTGACCCTGGGGAAGTGCAAGAAGAGGTAGCTGTTGTTCATTTTGCCCTGACTTTAAATCCTGATGCTTCTTGTGCTCTGTGATATCTCCAAAATCCATCTCTTCCTCTTCATCCCATGGGTAAAAACCTTGTACATATCTTGGTTGCCACCTGTAGTGACTTCCAGGGCAACTGTCCTTTCTCTGACCTGATATCACTTAATTGATCCAAAAATACTTCCACCAAATCTTTTCTCCTCTCATGCTCAGTCATGTTGTCCTGTCTACATCACGTCTCTCTTTTGCATTGCATCACTAATTTCAATGATATTCTTTCCTGACTTACATCGGTGTAGATGAGATAAGAGTCTGTCTCAAAGACTTGGGAGAGAAAAGGTCAAAGACTCAAGACTTGTGCTGGCAGTTGCCTATCCAGCACTAAGATCTGGAGCCAGAATGGGGAGAAAACTAGCTGGCCTTCATGGACAAATCTGAGAAATAAGGCATTATTTGTGATTGAGGCAGGGGCAATACTTTGTGCTGAGGGTGGATTGAGGGGAGCTTTCACAGACTTGCCTCATTCAGTTAAGCTTTAGGATACTTATCCAAAGTACTTTTTTTCCATTATTGCAAGTACTGTAACTAGTTATAGCAAACAAGCAGATGGGGAACAATATATTCCCATAATGCTAGGAGCAAACTGATTTATTATGGTAGGTATTTTCATTGCAGTGTTTAAGCTTACAGCTACACTTTAATGCATTTCTTACTATCTAATAACATGAAATACAATTGAAATTGATTTTTAAAAATCTAGAATCATTGAACGTGCCTAAATTCACTGAGTAAGGCTAAAGCTTTTTTTTCCTGCAGTGAAACATTTTGGCATTTTAGAAGGATGGCTTCAAGCTGACTTGTTTGTGAGCAGTCAGTGAAAATCTTGGTACATTCACCTTTCAGGTCATAAACCAGAAAATTTAGTGTTGATGATAACATTAAGAATATTGCCATTGCAGAAGTGACCAGTGCAACTGAGTGCAATTTATAGATTTCCTTACTGGGACAGGAAGATGGTGCAGTAGTTAAATCTCTGCAATGTGCCTTAGGTGATCTGGGTTCACTTTCTGGCTCAGATATATTCTTCCAAACATCAGCTCTGGAACCAGTGGAGGGCCAGGAGGCCATGTCCCCTCCTATTTTTAAACAAAATAAATGTACATACAGAATTCATGTTCCCTGAAGATTTTTTTTAATCTAGCAGGACAGAAACTGCCAGGGAGGTGCTGCAATTACATCTTTTGCCCACAAGGAGCTGCTGTGGCACCAGAAGAAAAGGCAGTCCCAGAGAGGGAGGGGCTTCCACCCACACAATTCTACAAATACTGTAGAACCCTTCCTTTCAAGGAAAGTCATTTAGGTCTTGATTGTGGCTTGGACAGTACTTCTATAGTGGAGGATTAGGTGGAGTAAGGACACTTTTAGCAGATTATCAGGACCTGGAGTTTGGCCCTGAAGGAGTAACCAGTATTACACAAAGTCTGCTTAGTCTCTTCTGGGAATGGGTGGCAAATAGGTGGAGAATAGGTGGAGCCATAGCCAACACCCTGCGGAGTGGCCTGCAGAGCTAAGAAGGCCCTGTGTTAGGGCAGACAGGTAGTAATTTTGTAGGTATAGGCCAGCAGTAAATGACTACCACTTTAGAGCCATACTTCCTTCCCAAGGCAGCACAACAATGTGCTGCCCTTTATTATGGACTATGTCCTTGCGATATAATCCAGCCCTGAGTTGCAAAGAAATAGTACGTTTTTCATTGTTCAATTTGGATACTGCGAACTTATCTTTCAGTACTATTGAGAGGGAAAAAAAATCACTGATGATTGGGAAGGGCTCAGATACTGATAGGGAATGTCTAGACTGCATCCCTCTGTCGGAAAAGCAAATGAAGCAGGGATTTAAATATCCCGCGCCTAATTTGTATAAAAATAGTCACTGCGTTTTGCCGACTCAGCACTTTGTTGGCAAAAAGTGGCAGTCTAGGGGGGGATCAGTCAAGAAAGAAAGCCGTTTTTGACAGATCCCTTATGCCTCCTGCAAGGAGGTTTATAGGATCTGTCAAAAAAGGCTTTCTTTCTGGACAGATCCCCCTCAAGACTGCTGCTTTTTGCTGACAAAGTGCTGAGTCGGCAAAATGCGGCCGTCATTTTTATGCAAATTAGGCGCGGGAGATTTAAATCCCTGCTTCATTTGCAATGTCAACCTGCCTCATCTGCATCCCTCTACTGACAGAGGGATGCAATCTAGACATAGCCATACTGCTGAAGACTGTATAAGAATCTAGACAAATCATGCAAGCAAGCAATTTTTCTGTATATATATAAAAAAATAGTTTGCTTTTGACACAAGCAAAAAAAGTTTGACCAAGGAATTTCTTTTGTCCTTTATGCGCCCACTAGAAAATATACCCTTGAAGGACCTCTCCTCCCTTAGAGCTTGATTTTAAGAGAGTCTAAGCATGTGGCACTTCTCCTGTGTGTTACAGAGAGTTTGTCAGATGCAGCCCTTCTGAATCCAGGCCCTTGTAGACAACAAGGAAATATGAATGATAAGTTTTAAGTGAGAGATGCTACTGCAGAAACAGTTTTAGTCATCCACATATCAAAGTCTGGGATGAATAATTAAATACACTAGGGGAAAGAGATATCCAGTGAAATTTGGTTTCCCCATTTCATTTTGGGAGCTAAGAAGATAGCACTGTACTGCATCCTCCCTACAGTTTTCTCCCACATTCTTATTAATTGCTCCACCTCATAGAAGGATGTCAAATTGCATTGTTTTTAGTCACACTTAGTGTCCAATGTAGCATTCCTTGAAGTCAGTGGGAGTTTGGGGTGCACAAAGAATGTCATCTGGGCTCCAGAGTTTATCTAACGTGCCCCAAATGGGACTGTATTTATGAACATATAATCTCTCAATGTTTGTAAAAGAACTTAACTGGGAGACGAAGAAGAAATTAATATGATTTGTTGTTCTAAAATCCCAGTGGGACACAAACAAGATGTAATGGCTTTTTACAGCAATAAGTAGGGTAAATAAGTAAGTAAAATCCCAGGCAAATCACTGGCATGAATTCAAAGAGAAGGGGAATGTTTTCTCTTTAGCAGCACTCACTCAGGTCTATGCAGGAAAAGGGATAGGCTGGGACAACAGGGACAGAAGATACATTGTCTCTCTACCAGCTCCATGAGATTCCAGAGATAACATAAAGGATCAGTATTCATGTGAGAAAAGTTCCCGCTCTGTGTTCTCCACTTCCAGAAGTATAGGGCACAGATAGCCCAGGCCTCAAGCAAATCCCAGATGTCAGCACTAGGGTATGTGGGACATTTGCAATCAGTTTCACAAGAGAAGTAAAGGAGAAAGCATCATAGATTACTCTATATACTCTAAGTATATAGAGGACAAATGATTTGCATAAAACTGGTGTGAGGACTATGAGATAATTGAAATGTATAAGAGATGATGAAACTTCTAGCCCTATAGTATCTGGCACTGGCAAATATGTATTAATTTAAGAATAAGCAAAATAAATTTCTAATTATGAAAACATTTATGTTTATGTCCACTCATGCTTAAAATGTAGTATAGATATGTGTGTATGTTTCTAGGATTTGGGCCTAAGCCCTGCTTTGTTCTACCATTTGCATCCTCAAATAATTCCCATGATTAGATAGTAAAGACAATTACATAAACTGTGGAAAGACTGACAATGATTTAAGTAAGTGAATATTTCCTTAGAAAAATAAACAAATGATAGAATAAGTGTAAAAAAAATCTTAAAGGGCAAGTTACTTGTTTTCTGGGAAATTATAACAATTAAAATGCAATTTGCCTTTTTAATCAAATTTTAAGGCATTTAAATACCTACATATTATGTCTCTTTGCTAATGACTTACCAGTTTTAAATACGTTGTAGTAATGATTTATATAATTTGAAGTGGTTATTTTCCATACTTCATTACTTTCTCCCAAATGATCATTGATTTGATAATTAGTTGATATTTTAAAGCCTGCAGGCATGATGTCCTTGAAAATGTTTTAAATGTCTTGTTCAGGGCAAAAATAAATTATAGTCTTCAAAATGCCATTCACTGGTAATTTTAGGGTTTGGGAAGGTTATTTATTTTTTATTACAGATTGAGAGACTATTTCATTTATGTTCATTAGAATTTTGTGGCAAGATAGTCAGAAACATATTGTACCAAAATGTAATACAGTAATATGGTTGTCTGTACTCAGCAGGTAGCTATAATATATCTTTGTACAAATCCTATATTTAACAAGGTAAAAGGACTTCCCATTTTCACCATGTCATTTTTGCTCTGCATATCAGGTTAACACACTGTAACTGTTCTCTCTAGATCTGCAGGCAGTGTGTGTTACTGTCAGGTTACTGGTCCTCCTGCTAAGGCCTAATCTACACTACCATTGGCCGCCATTCTAAATTATACAACTTTAGCTACGTGAATAACATAAGTGAAGTCAACATACTTTGATCTACTTACCACAATATCTTCACTGTAGTGAGTAGAAGCTGATGCTCTCCCATTGATTCCCTTTACTCTTCTCATTTTGGTGGAATACCAGAGTCAACAGGAGAGTGCTTCGTGATTGATTTATTGCGTCTATACTAGACACAATAAATCAACCCCCACTGAATCAATCACTGTCCATTGATCCAGCGGGTAGTGAAGACATGTGCTAAGTCTGTTCAGGTTGTTATAGAAGTTCTTTGATCTGAACCTAGGAACTGAGGGTATGTCTACACAACAGTTATTTTGAAATAACTTTCCTAGTGTCTACACAGCCATTCCATTATTTCAAAATTAATTTGAAATAGCGGAGGGCTTATTTCAAAATAGATAAACCTCATTCCACGAGGAATAGTGCCAATTTTGAAATTGCTATTTCAAAATAAGCACTGTGTAGACACTTATTTTGAAATAGGGGGCCTCCAGCCCTTCCCAGGATGCCCTGCTGGCTGCCCTGGCCACAAAGCAACTACTGACCTGATGTCCTGCCAGAACTGGTTCCAACCAGCCTTAAATGTGTTTCAGCATCCTCTCAGTGTGGACGTGCTATTTCGAAATAGAAAAACACAATTTCGAAATGCATTTTGTGTGTAGATGCATTATTTCGAAATAAGCTATTTCGAATTAACTATTTTGAAATAGCTTATTTTGAAATAACGCGGTAGTGTAGGCATACCCTGAATGATCACCACAGAGATGTGTATGTTGAAGGTCAGATTCTGCCATTTTACTCAGACTGAATAGTAGTTTCCTTTGAGAGTAATTCTATTGAAATCAATGAGAATTTAAGGCCCCAGCCTACAAACATCTAAACAAATGCCTGAATATTTGCAGAATAAGGTCCCGTTCAGTGCAGATGGGAAAATGAGTTCATCGGTATTTTGCTGTTGAGAGCCATAGAGAAAGTCTAAATGGAATGAAACCAGAAGTAGTGGTGCATATACCAAAAAGTATTCCCTAAGCATTAGTCTTGCTGTTCAATTCATACTGTCAGTCCCTTGTTTCTGAAGGAATCATAGGGTGCATCTACACTGCAGGGCTTAACTCAAAATAAGCTATGTAAATTGAGCTATGTCAATTGCGTAGCTTATTTCAAAATAGTGCTACACAGCACTTAGTTCAAAATAGAGCACTCTACCTCTGACTTTCCTTCTTCTTTGTATAATGAGGGTTACAGGAGTTGGAGTAAGAATTCCTCCAGCTTGACAGTATTTTGACACTATTTCGAAATAACTGCCTGCTGTGTAGATTTGAACTAAGTTATTTTGGAATAGCGCTAGTTATTTTGAAATAGTGTTGCAGTATAGTGTTGAAGTCCCCCTAATGATTTTATAGAGCTTGCAGAGGCAGTGAGCTCAGCCTTCAGAAGACTTGACTGCAGGACTGGGACCTAAACTATTAATATGTCAAGTTCATGGAATTCTTTTCCCCTGGAAATTTGTATGAAAAGAAAAATTCTATCTAGTTCATTTATGCATCAGAAATTGTGTATCACGATATTTTTGCCAAATGGCTGGTTTTGTATGTAAAGAAATTAAATGTTCTGAAGTGATTATTCATTTTCAAACCAAATTATTCCTCAGTAAATAGTAGTTCATTCTGACACACTTGTCTTCTTTGAGAGGATGTCTTTTCACAAAATCGGACCATTTTTAAATATTTAAATTTAAATTAAAAACATTGAATTTCAAGGTTTTCATATTTTATGATGAATATTGTGATCAGCCTTTCTTTCAATCAGCAACCTCCCAAACTAAAATGAGCAGACAAAACAGAGAAGTAAAACATAATGACTGTAATAATGGCAAGGCTAGAAAAAGTATAGGAATTTGCCTTCACCCTTCTGTGCTCACTACACCCATGATCCTGCAAACTAAGAAAGCACATGTTAACTTTTGATTATGTGCTAAATTCCCAACAACATCAATGCGCATTAAACACACACTTATGTGTGTGCATGTGCATGCATGCAGGGGGAGATGTTTTAAAATGTTTCTTGGGAAAATATAAAAGATTTTTAGTCTCAGAATAGGGTTTATTATTGATGATGAGCAATTCTGTTCAAACAAAAGAAGAAGGAATCCTGACCTGCAATATGGAGACAAATGCAATTCTTTTTATTTTAAGGTGAAGAAAGATCTGATAACACTGGGCCAGATTCTGCTCTCCATTTCATAGCATTAAATCCAGGATAGCCCCACCGGAGCTACTCCAGGATTATGCTGGTGTAAATCAGATCCTGATCTGTCCTTGTCAGACATAGCAGCAGCAGAGGTTTTGATTTAATCTGCATATCTTTCTGATACGTTCACGTGTGTTTAAGATAATAAAAGGGTTTCATTATTTTTACTGCCAGGGGCTATAGGGTAAATGAAGTGAAAAGTGAATTCATGTCTAATGATTTGATACTTTAAGGGCTACTCCCTCAGATTAAAAAGGTTTCTAACAAAATCCCATTGCCCTGCTTTGTCCTCCTGTTTCGCCTCATGAATGATCATTAAGGTAAGAACATTGTCTAATTTGTATCAATCTAATTTTCTTTCATGATTTTGCATTGCAGTGAAAGTTCAGTCACAATTATATTTGTTAAATGGTCATGTTATGCCCAATACTGTATAAGAAAGAAAAGCTTATTATTAAGCTAAGAAAACAAAAATAGACAGGTTACAATTGGGGGCCCACAAAAGGTGTGTGTGTGTAATTGCAAGGTCTGTGAGTGAAGAACCCAAAGCTGCTGGCTCCCCGCTGGCTACTGTTTCCACACACAACTCCAGCAAAGCCCTGACCACAGCAGCCCTAACAGAGGTGCTTACTGAGTCCCCCAATTGGCTAAGGTGTGCTATTCATGGCGTGGGGAAAACACCAGGAGGTTCTCTGTACAACTAAACTGACACTGGCTTGTTGTTGTAAGCAAATCCTTTGTTTCCAGATATCTCACCTTACTCCTGGTTTCTGATTTGAGTGTTCTAGGATCCCCTGTCTAGCTCCTAGGCTCTTGCCTTGCCTCTGCTCCACTTTCTCAATCTTGACACATCCATTGAACTTCTGACTTGGCACAGCTTATCAACTCTGACCTGACCTGTCAGTGCATTACCTGTGCAGACTGAGGCTTTCGGACTCATTCCATACCAGATAGCAAGGAGATGAACGTGAGATGAGCTGTCCCTCAGGAGGGATTTTGCTAAAGAGAGAGAAGTTGCTTACAAGGCTGGAAATAGGAGAGTATCCTGACTATAATTATTGAAAAAGGCACAAGGCATTAAGATGTGACTTTAAGAGAAATCTACAAATGAACATGGTTGCTGCTAATGCTGGAAGAATAAATGAATGAGAAGGACAATATGGACATAGGGAAGATTGAAAGGAGCAGTTTGCAGTAATCAAGACTGGAAATTATCAGAATATAGATGGGAGTTTCACTTGTAAAGACAGACAGAAAGGTTTGTACCTGAGATGTTGTTGAACAAGATTTGGACACTGCCTGAATGTCTGAGGACAAGAAGAGGAAGGAACTGAATATGATTATCAGGCGATAAGCTTCAAAACCTGAAGTATGGCATTGATGTCAATAGTACCGGAGGCCAAAGCAAGTGGAGAGGGTTTAGAATAAAACAAAAAGGCCAATGTAAACCTTAACTGAGTAGCAATAGATTCTGAAAGAAATTATTTACAAGGCCAGAAGGAACCAATAAGATCATTTAATCTGATCTCCTGTATAACACAAGCCACAGAATTTCACTTAGTAAACTTCTATTAAGCCCATGACTTCTGGTTGACCTACAGTATATTATTTAGAAATACATCCTGTCTTGAGTAGGGATGTAATAGTGTAGTCAACCAACCGACTAACCGTTAAGCAAAAGCGTATAGGCTAATACTATAGACTACATGAATTCCTCCCCCCACCAGTAAATTTTTCAGCAAGTTGGCCAGTGGCCTAGCTCACTCTCGGCTTGTAACTTACCCCTGCTGCGGCTCTGCATTTAAAGTGTATTAGGAGCCAAGTGGATATGTAGCCCGGCACAGGTCCAAGAGCTCAGGCATAGTCTATATCAGAGGCAGCAGCATGGAGCGACAGGCAGCCAGTTCGCAAGGCAGCTGGTTTTTAAACTGGCTCCCCTCATGAACCAGCTCCTGCTTGGCACTCCACACTGCTGCCTCTGGTACAGACTATGCCTGGGGAGTGCAGGGTTGGGGGCTTGAGTCCCACCCCTGAAACACCCTCCCTGGGAATGGCCAGACAGCCAACACAGGCTGTCCGGGGATGGAACATTCCTATCTGCATTAGGAAAGCAGATACAGAGGCAGCAATACAGAGTGGCAAGGGATTCTTGGGGAATGGGGCTGGAGCACTCTAGCTGCCAGCCCCACCCCTGGGGGACTATAGAATAGTCAAGTAACAGATAAGAATTCATGAGGTTAATTGACCATTTAATTCACTGATATTTAACATCCCTAATCTTGAGTCAAAGATTCCAAATGATGAGGAATCCACCTCATTCCCAGGTAATCTGTTCCAACAATTTATTACCCTCGCTGTTAGAAATGTGTTCCTTATTTCCAGTCTGAATTTGTCTAGTTTCAAGTTCCAGACATCGGTGTTTGTTTATGCCTTTGTCTGTTAGACTAAAGAGCCCTCTACTATAAGAAATCTTCCAGTGTAGGTATTTATAGACCACAATCAAGTCATCTCCTAACCTTCTCTTTTTTGAGCTAAATAGATGGAGCTTGTTTATTCTCTAATTGCAAGACAGGTTTTTCAGACCTCAAATCATCCATGCAGTCTTTTTTGAAGCCCTTCCAAATTTTCAACATTCTTTTCCAAGTGGATTTAATAATCTAGCAATGGTCTCACTAATGCCTATGCAATGATAATAATACTCCCACTTGATATGCTCCTGTTATACATGAAAATCTCCTAAAGAACCAGAACTGCCAGCCTCGGTAGAAAAGGAGTGCCTAGGGGAGCAGAAAAGAAAATCAAGAAAAAGGAAAGGACATGCAGAGGGAGAGGAAGAAAAAAACATGGTGACTAGGTGGCAGAAAATATTTATGGAAGTAACTAGAGAGGCAGGAACAGACCAGATATAAATGTGACATGAAATGAAAAGCAAATATATGTTGTTGTGGAAGACAGAATGCAGAAGGATTAGAGAACAGAGGTAATGGGACAGAACCCTGGGAGAATAGAGGGAAGGAGGGTATGAAGCAAGAATTAGAGAAGACTTCTTACTCTGACTCCTGTAACCCTCATTTCACAAGGGCTGTGTCTAGACTGGCAAGTTTTTCCGCAAAATCAGCTGCTTTTGCGGAAAAACTTGCCAGCTGTCTACACTGGCCACTTGAATTTCCGCAAGAACACTGACTTCCTATTGTAAGAAATCAGTGCTTCTTGCGGAAGTACTATGCTGCTCCCGTTTGGGCAAAAGCCCTCTTGTGCAAATAATTTGTGCAAGAGGGCCAGTGTAGACAGCACAGTACTGTTTTTCGCAAAAAAGCCCCGATGGCTAAAATGGCGATCAGGGCTTTTTTGCGCAAAAGCGCGTCTAGATTGGCACGGACACTTTTCCGCAAAAAGTGCTTTTGTGGAAAAGCATCCATGCCAATCTAGACGCTCTTTTCCGCAAATGCTTTTAACGGAAAGCTTTTCCGTTAAGAACATTTGCGGAAAATCATGCCAGTCTAGACGTAGCCAAGGAGTAAGTGTTCTTCCTTCAACTTCCTGCTGTGCAGACAGCGCCAAAAGCTGAGTTAAGCTACTTCGAATTCAATTACGCAATTAACATAGCTGAAGTTGCATATCTTAACTTGACTTTAGCATGCAGTGTAGATGTACCCTCAAGGGAGCACATTCACAGCTATGCTAATAGAAATAAAGCTGTAGCATAGACATAGCTTTGGAGAAGAGAAATTCCAAGCAAACATTGCAGAACATTTGTTCAGTGACTTTGTATGCAAAACTCAAGTGGGCTGATATCACAAACAATGGGTTAAATGTATCCAGTATCAGTAAAGCTCAAATTCTGCTTGCCTTACTCAAAAGAACAGTCCCATTGAAGTCAAGAGATAATCAATTTTTGCATGGGAAAGGGGAGCATTAATAGCATTTGCAACATTATGGATTTTATAGGAATAGTAAGTTTGGTTATAAAGGAAAAAAGCTTTTCCACTTTGTCTGCACATAAATATTTTGGCAAATTGCACTAAATGGAGAGAGCATACAGAAAAGCTACATGACAATTTAATAAGGTTTCAGTAAAATGTTGCCAGTTTTTAAACTTCTCTTCAAAAACAGTAGCTCTTCCAACTGACAGCCACCTTATGGGTCCAAATCTTATGCTCCCTCTAAAGTAAATAGAAAGAGTTCCATTGCTGGGCCAAATCTTCCCTTTCACTACACCTAGACTGCAGGCTTCTTTCGGAAGAAGCTTTTCTGGAAGAGATCTTCTGAAAAAACTTCTTCTGAAAGAGAGCATCCACACACAAAAATGCATTGAAAAAACGATCTGCTTTTTTGAAAGATAGTGTCCACACTGAATGGACACTATCTCACATTTAAACTGTGATTACTATGGATGGAGTAGCCACCAGGGCACCTGTGCTTTTTCTTCTTTCCTCTTCTTCCAAAAGAACTCCCTCTTCCCCGTCCACACATGCCTTTTTCGGACAGAGCTCTTTCGGAAAAAGGCTTCTTTCTCGTAGAAAGAGGATTACCAATTCCGGAAAACCCCCTCTATTCTTTTGATTTTCTTTCAAAAGAATGTGATTGCAGTGTGGACGTGAAGATTTTTTTCAGAAAAATGGCAGTTCTTCAGAAAAAAACTCTGTAGTGTTAGACATAGCCTTTGTGTAAGTGGATTTAGCTCCACTGAAGTCAATGCTAGGAACAAAATGTCTTGATTTGACTATAATGGAATTATATTAATTTACATCACCACTAACTTTATTGAAATCAAGACACAGCCCATTTTGCCACAGCAGTTTTATAAGCATAAGCATTACATAGTCATGTTTTAGGGTAGTTTTAAAAAATCATTTCCATGTGCTAATTAGGGAAGAAGCTATTCATGCATCATTATTTCTATATATTATTCAGATTTGTCACTAGCTTTTATTAACAGGCTGGTATTTAAAAAATTGCTTTCTTCATATACTGCCTCAACTTTCCCAGATAATTCTGCTTATTAAGCTTTGTAAAGGTCAATTCATAGGTGTTACCACTCTATTGAATGTCAGCAAACCTATGAGATGAACACTGAAAAAGTTCAGCAAGTCTTTGAAAAATACAGGGCCAATCGTTTGTGTTAAAGAAAATGCCATTGTTTAACTGTGTCACTAAGAATGAGTTATCCCAGGCAAATCTTGATCTAATGTTCACATGTAACCATTGGCAACTCAAAGCTATCTCATTGCTGAGCTACTTTTAGCACTAGAAGAAAATAAAATAATTTCCACAGAAATTATCTTATTTTGTATTCCTTGTCACACTTGGGTGTGGAGTCTTGTCTGCAGTTAGAGTCTCTAAAACAAAACAATCCCATAGCAACATTGTTGATCATAGGAGGACCATCCTAGTGTACAAGGACCAGACTACAAGTAGAATGGAGCAGACTGAGATCACCTAAGCCATGCATCCTTTGCAATAACTGATGTGAGAGGTGTGGCTGAAAAAAGGAGGTGTAGCCAGGGTATGCAGCATCTTTGCTGTTCCTACTCATCTCAGGCACTTCAGTCCAGCTTTTTATTGTGGGAATGAAAAGGTAGTTTGCAGCTTACCATGCATATTTGAGTTGTGCTATGTACTTCTCAGTTGCTGCTAAGGGTCCGGGTATTAGCTTCTGTAATACGCTCACAGAAACACACAGTGAAATACCTACCCTCCTTTCCCCACAAAAAATGGGCTGTTGCTAGAGCTGTGCAAAGGCAAGGGCATTTCTTGTAAAATTTCTCTTGATAAGTTTCCAGTCCTACATTTTGGCTGTGGAAGTGGCAACTTTTACAAGAAAAATGTCTGAATATGTACATTTTTGCATGTTTTCAGTAGAAAGTCATGTTCGTTCTTTCGCTACGTTACCCCTCCATTCCCCCTTTTCGTCAGTAACCCCCTTTAATATTTTTCCTTTTCCTACTACCTCACTCATCCTACTTTTGTAACCATAAATAATTGCAGCAATAAACTTTGCAACTAATATGGATTGCCAGTCATCACTATGATACTTTAGTTATGTTTCTCTGGACTATAAACTCTTCAAGGCAAATATAGTAGCATGATAATGTGTTAACTGCAGTGATTGTGACTTAGGAGGGATTCAAACATGTAGTGGATCCTGAACCATCTTCAGGCTTCTTCTGTATGCTGTCAAGAAAGCAGAAAATATTAACTGTTCAGCAGGGAAAAGACAAAGAAAAAGAGCCCTTGTTTTACATTATCACACAGTAATACCTTCCCCCCAAATCCGCAGATTTTATTACCTCCTGTTTAGAGTTTTTACATTTGTACCACTTTTCATGCAAACATGTTAAAGTGCAGGATTAACTTTAATTAATTCTCATAGGCCTGGTCTACACTAAGGGTGTGTCTAGACTACATGCCTCCTTCGACGGAGGCATGTAGATTAGCCAGATCGGAAGAGGGAAATGAAGCCGCGATTAAAATAATCGCGGCTTCATTTAAATTTAAATAGCTGCCCCGATCTGCCGATCAGCTGTTTGTCGGCAGATCGGGGGAGTCTGGACGCGATGCCCCGACAAAGAAGCCTTTCTTCATCGACACAGGTAAGCCTCGTGAAACCAGGCTTACCTGTGTCGATGAAGAAAGGCTTCTTTGTCGGGGCATCGCGTCCAGACTCCCCCGATCTGCCGACAAACAGCTGATCGGCAGATCGGGGCAGCCATTTAAATTTAAATGAAGCCGCGATTATTTTAATCGCGGCTTCATTTCCCTCTTCCGATCTGGCTAATCTACATGCCTCCGTCGAAGGAGGCATGTAGTCTAGACACACCCTAGGACCTTAATCTGAAATTTGCCCCCCCCTCTCCCCCGGTCAAATTTGTAAGTGATGTGTCCATACTACCAACCCCATTATTCCAGAATAAGGGGCCGTGGAATTCAAACTCTGTAGTCCTGCTGTAGTCGGGCTCTGAGTCTGAGATAGTGTGTCCACATTAACAGAGCCTGTCTCAGACTACATTTTATTCTTCCCCATAGGGAGGACATGGAACTTTGAATTTATAAAATCAGGTGCCCAGAACTTGGTCTTAGTAAATTCAGACTAATCTTCTAGTGTAGACAAAGCCATAATACCCCTGTTAGGATGTATTATTGTCCCCATTTTACATATGGATAAGTTGAGGCATGGAGAGATTGATCATTGTCCCGATAATTGCTAAGCAGGTCAATGACAACTTGGAACTTCCACTTCTTATTCTATATCCTACTCTTCTTGATGAATCAGCCAATGAGCTCACCCCCATTTCTCCCCTTCCACCCCATTCATCCCCATTTCATCCCAGCACATTGTTAAGCATCTCAGTGATAGCTCCTAGATGCATCCTTTAACCTTTCAGAAACAGCTGTGAAACACATGCCTCACACTAGCATGGCTTTGAATAATCTTGCTGCAAGTACAAAATGCAATGGAATGAATAGAGGACACATTCATTCCTTTTTATTTTATAGGAAAGTCTTTATATTCTTCTCCTCACACATATTTGCCTTAGGGGTACATACTCCCAGTGAGGAGCCATAAATATTCCATTTACTTATGACACAGTTTAAAATTAATTTCCGGAGTAAATCAGAAGATAGAAAAATCAGATTATTTAACTTTTAACACAGATAACATGAAGTTCCCCATTAAAAGCACTTTTCTGAGCCAGGCATATAAATCTGTAAAAAAATATATACTTCAACGGTGCATTATTTAATGCCCAGTTACAATGGGATTCTGTAGAATATGAAAAATAATAAATGAGTTCATTATTTTTCAAAGCTATTACACAAAGAATAACAAATGATTTCAGAATGATGGTAAAAATAGTGTTATCAGAAAATTAACCTTCATTGAATAGCTGGAGGTGTGAGCCCTAATTGCATTATGAACTACATCTGAGCTGCAAAATGTGGGTGCAATAGAGGCAAGTTAATTGACATCAGTGCTAGTGAGAACTGCTAGAATGAGAACAATGAAAACTGAAAGGCCTCCTTTTTTCCCTGGAACAGGAACAGCACTGGAAGCAACAGCTCAATGTTCCCCACTTCTTTGCCATGGAGGAATCATCCTTCATAGCCACATAATCCATTCTTCATCCACCGAGCTGGGCAATAAATATGCCAATTAGTTCCACACGTGATTATTTGGTTATTATGTTGTTATCTGTGCACTATGAAATGGCATTGCTGGTTTATTTCAGGTACTGAACAGTCATTAGATAACAATGCTATTTGGTCACTACCAAGCCAAGTGAAAAGCCAAGAAGTGATAGCTTCTCTACCTGGGTATGTCTACCCTACCCTCCTAGTTCGAACTAGGAGGGTAATGTAGGCATACCGCACTTGCAAATGAAGCCCGGGATTTGAATTTCCCGGGCTTCATTTGCGTAAGCGGGGAGCCGCCATTTTTAAAACCCCGCTGGTTCGAACCCCGTGCAGCGCGGCTACACGGGGCTCGAACTAGGTAGTTCGGACTAGGCTTCCTATTCCGAACTACCGGTACACCTCATTCCACGAGGTGTACCGGTAGTTCGGAATAGGAAGCCTAGTCCGAACTACCTAGTTCGAGCACCGTGTAGCCGCGCTGCACGGGGTTCGAACCAGCGGGGATATAAAAAAGGCGGCTCCCCGCTTACGCAAATGAAGCCCGGGAAATTCAAATCCCGGGCTTCATTTGCAAGTGCGGTATGCCTACATTACCCCGCTAGTTCGAACTAGCGGGGTAGTGTAGACATACCCTCTAATTGCTAATTCAAGTTCTGCCTTCTCCATGGTCACACAGTTATTCCCCCCCCCCCCCCGGTATCTAACCCAGGGATGGGCAATAATTTTTGATGGGGGGGCCACTTCAAGAATTTGGAAAGTTGTCAAGGGCCCACACTCTTCCATGATATTAATGGAGGAGGTGCAGGGTATGGGATGGAGGTTGGGTTCAGAAGGGAGCTTGCGGTAGGGGAAGAAGTTTGGGTGAAGGAGTCAGTTGTGACCTAAGGCAGGGGAGTGGGGTGCAGGGTTTTGGAATGTGACCTAGGTCAGGAGGGGGTTGTGACTTAGGGCAGGGGACTGGAGTGCGGTAGTTTGTGTTGTGACATAAGGTAGGAGGGGATTGTGATCGGGGGAGAGGATCGGGGTTCCAGATATGCGAGGGGTATGGGTGCAGGAAGGGGGCAGAGGGTTTGCGTATGTTGAGTGGGAGGGCAAAGGGTTGGGGAAGGGAAGGGCTGAGGTGCCACAGGCAGGCTCTGGCCAGGAGACACACCAGTCAGCAGCCCAACCAGCCTGCTTACAAAGTAAATGCTTGCAGAGCTTAAACCTTTTCCCAGCCAAACTGTCTACCTGCCCCACGTCTGCACAGTCATGTGCTTGTGTGAATAACTGAGCTGTAAGGAGGGGGGGGGCATGATGCTTCATGAGCTGCCTGTTATTCATATAGACAGCGCCCATTGGCTGGTTTCTGGCCATTTTTATGACTCCAGAGACTCCTGGGCACAGTGTAAATCAGGGGGAGGGGGAAGAACAGGACTACTCATTTTGTAGGACATAAATAGTAATTGTTGTCTTTAAAATGTTATTGAAAACCAAAGGATAACCAAAACCAAAGATCCTTTTTGGTAGCTTTGCAAGATTCTCATGCTCTTCTGCAGTTTCCTCCCCGCACCTATGTTTTTGCAGCTCCATTTGCATATGAATGCCTTGTTGCATGTTCTGAAACCAGCTAAGAAACACATTTGTGCAGCCATGTTAGCCTCCACCCCTTTCAGTAGGGGGTCCTCAGCATAGGCCCAGTCTGCTCATGCCTCAGGACACCTCTGATGAGCAGCAATATAAAACTCTAAGATAGATGGACTTTGGTGACATCATTCCAGTTTTATTATGTTTTTTTCTCACAGAAAATGTAGGTTGAAATGTTAAATTCATCTTCCTAAAACCGCAAACATAAACAGACAATTTCTCTGCCAAGTATTCAAAAGTGTATAATGCAGACGTTAGTCCTGTAACAGCTAAACAATTCTTTTTCTTAAACTGTTGACAATCAGCCTACTCTTGTAGGAAGATTGAATCAGGAGACTTTAGAAATAATTTTCAAAGTCATTTTCATGCTTATTTTTATTTATGTAGAATGCAAACATATATACTTTTTATTGAAGCATTGCATTTATTATCACTTTACCAGTGCACACAGTATTGTAAACCAGTGACATAGTAAAGACTTGGAAAACTGAAAAATGTCAGGTGGCACAAAGACTCCAAATCTAACTCTAGAGATCATAGACTATAGGTGACTAGTGATTCTGGCTTCTTTGATTTTTGGTTGCTCAGTTTGAGACAGCTCACAGAGAATTGATTTCCAGAGGAAGCACTTTCTGAAAACTAAGTTTCTTTTAGTCCTGGTCTAAACTAAAGGGGAAAGTTGACTTAAGATACACAACTCCAGCTACATTAATTATGTAGCTGGAGTTGACATATCTTAAATTGTGTTTTAGGTCAAAGAGCACACGCTTCCATTGACTTCCCTTATTCCTCCTGATAAACAGTGCTACCAGTGCTGATGGGGGCTCCCTCTCAGTTTGAATTAGTGGGTCTTCACTAGACCCGCGAATTCGAATGCTAGAAGATCGACCTCTGGAGGGTCAATCTCATCCATGGTGTAGACAAGCCCTTAAATGACATTTAAAACTGGGCACCTAAAATTTCAGGAAACCAGAAATCACTAGTCATTTCAAAGCTTTTCCAGAGGCTTTATACCAGGGTGTGCAGATTCTTCTTTTTGTCTGTACTCTTCAGTAAAATTTGTGATAATGAGAGCTATTCAAGCACCCAGAAGAAAATGTTATCCTTAGTATAAAGTTGAACTTCAGTAGGAATTTTGTTGAATTCACATTGTATACATGTAAACAATTTGAGATTAAGTTAAAGGTTTCTCGGTACCATATATTTTGATAGAAGTTGGACTTTTTATCTCAAATTATCTACATTCCAACATAAATTTAAATGATCATCTGCTACTTTTAAATCATTTTTGCAGTTCCTTGTCCTCTAATGAAAACCCCATTACCCTCTTCTAACTTGACTGAGTTTAGTAGGCTTCTGAAAGATATTAATTTAAAAACAAAAAGATAAGATTTAATGAACTGTGAAAATACTTTACATCTGTAAGGAATAGCACTGAAAGGCACTTAATAAAAGAGCCAAGTATTTGAATGGAATTTTGAATCTTTCATTTGGTTCCAAAGCTAAGAAAAATAAAGGCTTAGACAGACATTTATATAAATCTAGACATCCATAGCTGACAGTCATGAATGACAAGTGCTATATTTCTCATGTCACTGCCTCATTTAAAATTTCATTTTTAAAAAATTCGAGATAAAACTGATATCATTGGAGACATTAAATATGAAACCAAACATCATTTTATTTGTACTGTGTTTAAGTCATTTTGAAATATTCTACAGAGAAGAAACTATTAACATTGAGTTTATGTCAATAAAATTGCTTTTCAGCACTGAAGTTTCATTCAGATTTTATTTGAAATTAAACAAAATCTGCAACCTACAACTAAGGGGAATAGAAAAGATGTGGAAGTACAAATACTCTTTGGCTTGCTAAATCTTACACGTATAATTAGTAAGTGTTCCCCTTCCTCACAGGAGACCTTTGTGAAGTAACTTGGACTGTGTCTTTCTCTGCAGGCATGACTAAAAAATGGTAAAAGTCTCCTACCCTTTAATTTTCTAAGTCACAAAGGGGTTTTAGAGATTTTAATAGCAAGAGCTGTATGAGAAGTCAACATTTTCACATATATGTTCTGCTCTGACATATGGCTTTAAAATTGACATCATAAATGGCACGTTCATTGTATGCCAGTGATTTTCAGATCGATTTTGCTCCGTTTATAAGTAATTTTTTCTAAGTGGGTTCTTTCCTGCCTTCATATCATTCCCAATAATAAAGATTTTGCAGGAAACATTCTGTCCTCATTTATGCCAATGCAACTCCAATGCCATCAATTTATACTCTATGCTGCATCTCTTGAAATCCCAGAAGTTTCAAAGGAAATTACATTGATACTGCAGAAGGTAGAGCTGAGACCTGAAATTGGACCAATTAACTATTTGGCTGATCATGAATCAGAGAGCAAAACCCAACTTGCTACCCAAAAGCTTGCTTGGTTGGCTCAACAGTGCTAAACCAGGTTAAAAAATGTAGTTTAGACCATAAAGATGTGCCTGCACTGCAGTTGGGAGGTGGATGTAATAGCTGCATGTATTCACACGTCCAAGCTAGCTTTGATCAAGTGAGCTTGCTAAAATAGTATTGAAGCTGAGGCAGCAAAAGCTAGCCACTCCGGTATGTACCCAGGTCCTGGATAAATCTTCTGTTTTTAGTAAGCTAACTGCACCGAAGCTCATTTGGAGATGCTTATATGTGCTGCAATCACACCTCCCAACTGTAGTATAGATATATCCTAAAATGGGAAGATATAATTGTAAATACACATCATGGGAGCGGATTGGTTTAATAATAAGGGAACATTTTTACATAGTCATTTCTTGGTGAAGCTCAGCCAAAACCTTAAGTACTTCTAGAGTACTCAAAGCAGGGCTCAAAGGGGACTTACATGATGCAAAGACCTACATTTTGCCCTTTGTCAAAATGGAATCACACCTTAAAGAAGAAAAGCTCCTTCTAAGCTACCTCATGAAATGGAAAAAAAAAACCCAAATCCTTTATTGTGCCAAAAAATTGTGATCGCAACTTTACAAAATAATGATGACATTCATAGTAGTATCTTTACCTAAAATACCTACAAAAAAAAGGAAAATTAATAATGGGTGAGAAGGAGGTTGCCTAGCAGGAATTATAGTGACATTTCCAGTAGGTAATTCAATGAATTACTGTACTTTGTGAGGGAGGGTTCATCTCCATTCTGTTACACATGAGCACCCTTTCCCCTCCCTCCTAAAAATATTACAAGTAAAAGAGAAGAGAGCCAACTATAAACATGATTACAGTTTTCTACAGTAGACAAAGATGTCATTGCATATATAATATGCTGTAATTAATCCTTCCAAGGTTCCCTGTCTACACAGTACAACATAACTATAGGTTGTCTGTCAGGTGAGCAATTATTATGATAATTAATAGTTAGAGAAATGACTAGAACAGCCCTATTGTCCTTTACATAAGGAAACTTGCTATTTATTGTGTGAACTTTGCAGTGTCACTCAAAATCCATATTTTTGTGCCTGGCTTCCCAAACCAAAATTACTGACACAGTCTTGCATACTCATTGAAAAGAATACCATTTATTCCAGTCCTTGGTAAATAAACAAATATTTAACTACAAGAACTTTTGGAAAGCTCACTTGAAGTTTGTTAAAGCATGAAATATAATACTATATGCAAAATGGGAATAGTAAGCTTTGCTTGGAGCTGCAAGGGTATAGGTGGGGAGTATGAAAAAAATGCATCTCTGAAATGTTAGGAGACACCGTCTGCCTGTTAGTTTATTTGTTTATAATGTTGTGTGCAGGTGTAGTTCTTCCAGAAGACTTAATAGCAGTTTTAGCATCATCTCTCTGGGGTATACAGATGCATTTGATCATTCTGGTATTTTGCTACTTGAATTTTGACACTGCCTCAGTCCACTTGTATTTCAGTTAATAAATCAGACTGTAACGCAATGGAATGCTTGACCAAGATGTTTTTATAAAAAAAACAGGAATCAGACAACAGAAAAATTAAACTACACAGTTATTGTCATTTATATGACTATTGGCTGTATGCTCCAGTGCATCCGACAATAGAACTGGACTTCAGAGGCCTGATTTCTTTTCCTGGCTCTGCCCCTAACTCTGTGTGATCCTGGGAAAGTCACTTTTGATGTTTCTGTTTCCCCTGTAACTTTGTCTTCCCTGTCTTTGTAACCTAGACAAGCTAGGACAATTTGCTATTCTTAAATACAGAGCTTAGCCTGATATTATTGGTAAGTATTATGGTAGCAAAGGCTCAAGGTGTCAATGTGCTAGGCGCTATAGAGAAGTGTTATCAAGTGACTGTTATGAAGGCCAGAGAGTAATAGTCAAGTCATAAGATGAGGACCCCCATAAAAATGCTAGCAGTCTGGACACTCAGAAATGACCAGATACTTAGAATACATATCTAAGTAGAAGCAGCAAGAATTGGCCAATGGGATCCTGATTTCATATGTCACAGTAATATAAACAACAGTAGTAAATAGGTGACTTTCTAACGGCTCAGAGATTAGAAAGTTCAGATAACTACAAACATCTGAAAACATTGGGACTCTGTTGCTTCTTCATCAACTGGATCACTGTGCTGCTAGGTACAATGTGTGATCTGTACAAATTCTTGTGTTTAGGAACCATGATGACAGCATTTATCAACCAGCTCATGAGATAATGAGTTACAGTACTGCATTCTTAGAAACTACCAATGCAGGCATTTCCTACCACTACTTGTACCCACAGGAGAGAGAGATTGCTACTCGCCCAGGCACACAACCAGTCCTTTCCATGGGCCAGCGGACTGAATCTCTCTCCTTCACATCCAGGTGATAGTATGTGAAAAGTGTATGTGCAAAACATGCATGTGTGCATGCTAAAATTAGGAGATATGGTTAAAGGCCTCTACAAAAATCAAGGTTGCTAAGATGTGTGTAAAATTGGGGGTTACCCTTGGCCTATGCTCAGCAGTTGGGCAACCTAAATTTCAGGGCAAACCAGCATTCTGCCCATATTAACTTCAGTTAGTTTCACCACTGATTTTCAAGGGTGTTAATTTGAGGGAGTCTGGCAAGCTCCTGCACACTTGGATCATCCTTCCTCTCCCCTCTTGTTTCACTGAGCTGGAAGCACATGGAAATGTTTACACAGGGTTTGGGAATCAGGGGAGGAGCATGTTGCAACCATCACACTTCCCCTTGCACTTTTCCTGACGCCCAGCACCACAAGGGCACCCCCTTGGACATGTGGCAGTGGAGAAGAGCCAAGAGTTCTTTTTTAGCAGATTTCTGTTTGCATTGGGGTGTATCACTAAGCACAGTTAAATTACACAGAACAAATCAAGCATGTCTATAAAGGACAGATAATTTAAGAGCTGAGCCGTGTATCCTCTATTCCCTTGAAAAGATAACCTGTTTATAGCCAGGAAATGTCAGTTCTGAGCAGCAGCCTCTTAGCCTTCAAGTCCTTTCCAACATAGCTGTACTGAAGTAGTAAATGCTGCATTTGATTACAACAGGATTCCTTTTTCTTTGCATTTTAATCATATGACAAATTAGATTGAATTTGCATTTACACAGCATTTTTGATGTAAACTTCCTAATATACTGCAGCCTGATACAGCAGTGAATTGCATTATCCCTAATGGGTCATTAGTTCTGAGATTTAGTATTTGATCTTGTTTTATTATCTTCCCTAGCTATCGTCTATACCTAATTTTTCCCTGAAATGAACATTATTGATTTACTTATTAAATACTGTCTGCCTAGTGTGAATTTTTCACACCAGCAGTATGAAGAATCCTTTTTAAAACTAATGATTATCTGCAGCACAATGCTTGAAATACTGGCTTCATAAGGAGGGATTCAATGGATTTCAATGAAATATATTGTATTAAAAAATGTCTTGTACCTTCTTTACAAAATGCCATGCACTGACTGTACCTTTTATAGAAACAGTACAATCAATATATGATTATATTCTGTAAAAGTCTGCCCATTTCAGATTTTGGGTTTGTTCAGAGGTGTGTTTTTTATGGAGGGTTGGCTTCTCATCTATAGTAGCTTAAAAGGGCAAACTATTTCATATTAAGTCTGACAAAATGTAATTGGTCAGATTTTAAATTAAGATTTGAATGAAAGAATTTCATCTAGATTTAAGATAGCAGTCACTCTATGGAATATTAATAAACTTCTAATTCACTATTTGAACTTACGACAGATGCTATATACAACAATGTATTTCAACAGCAGCACTTTTTTCACATTTTTTATGCATTGGGGTGAAATCATGGTCCCACTTGAATTCAAAGGTGCTAGGATTTTGCACTGTGGCAGTCAGATGTAAATAAGAACAGAGTAAAATCTGAAAAAAGATTGAACCACAATTTTCAAACCTAGGTGCCCAGAGTGAGGCTTCTTAGGTTATCATTTTCAAAGCATTTAAGTAATCTAAGAGCCTAAATCCTATGAAGGTCAGTGGCTTTAGGCTTCTAAGTAAAATGAAATTTTTCAGACATTAGGTCTGGTCAGAAGCTGTGTTTTATTTCTACTGAAAATTTTGATTTTTCACTGAAAACCTCAGAACTAAAACCTTTTTTCTATGGAATCCGAAGTTTTCACTTCGAGAATGCAAGCGAAATATTTCATATTGCATTGGGTTAACCCAAATCATAATATTGTGGTTTGTTAAATCAAATTGAAACATTTTGTTTTAGGATACTATGACTTTATATGTATCCACCCGTGCTTCCACAGTGCCTCAGGGCAGTTTTTTTTCTTTCCCTCATATCTTAGTTATCTCCAGCAGGTTAGGGTCGCTGGCTGGACTACAACTCCCATGATATACCAGAAATCCCTCTATGGCTGATGCATTGGATTTCATCATGGGAATGGCATATGTCTGATACAATATAGGAGATGCATACTGCTGGAGAGTCTTGTTCAGGGAAGATAAGGTGAGCATTGGTACCCAAACTAAAACTGCCATAAGGTATTGTAGCAATTCATGAGGACTCCGTTTAAATGCTGAACTAGGCTAAAATACACATACATTAAGGCATATCAAAACATTTTGCCTTGATCAGAAGTGTCTAAATGTTTGACCTCATTCAAGTGAAAATTTCAGTTATTGGACAGAAATTTGTGCTTTTCCACTGAAAACTTGTTGCACTCTCCCCGCCCCTCCCCACATAACACACAAAAATCAGCATTTTCTGAGAAAATGTAGACACTTTACACAAAAAGTTTCAATTGTCCCATCAAAAGGAAAACAGATCCGATGGAAAAATTTCTGATGGGCCCTATTAACTTTTGTTTAGGTGACTAAATAAAAGCTTGGGAAGCTCTTTTAGACACCCAGGTTTGATTCCCCCCCCCCCCCCCCCCCCCCCCCCCCCCCCCCATAGCATTTGGCATAATTCAAGCATGTCTTACTATGTTGTATCTGCCAGCAATTTTAGATGGTACCAAAACCAAGTGGTGGTCAGAGTTGTACTAGCTTCTAGCATTATAACCATTTCTATGACACTTATGTTGATACCTTTAGACCAATTGCTTTGGGTCAGATTCCATTCCCCATGATATCAATGAAAGGATTAATTGATTTTTTTTAAAAAAATTGATTTGTATTTCTTGTATAGTGTCAAGTAGAGGACTAGAAATGCATATTATTTGCTTTAAAATGTGTCAAGTGGTAAAAAAGTATGCTGCACTTACAGTATCAGATATTAAGACAAGTCCTGGAAAAAGACAGAGAAGACACACAGAGATCTACACAAAAGAGTTACTTTTGATTTAGAAATTAACAAGATTTTTGCGTGTTTGGTTTTGCCATTTTTATTGCTTTTGTAAGAAAACAGACAAATTTTTAATGAATATAGTAGTCAATAGGAATAAGAAAGCTATACAAGCAACAAGATTTACAAAAAGATCCTGATAAGACTTTCAGAAAGCACATCAGGTTTGGTGTCAAGTTATTTTGAAAAGCTGACTATCGAAAAATAGCTTTCTCTTTCTGTGTGTGATAGAATGCTGCCTGTGTATTCATGCCCTGCACATGGTTATAATAATCTTTGTATGAAATATAACTTATAAAGTACTGTTTGAAAACCGATAACTTCCTGGTCAGGAATGTCATGTGGAAATATACGCAGCAACATTATATGCAAAGTTATGACCGTAAGCGGAAATCATGCCTGAAATGTTTTTACCAGAGAAGTCTGGGTTGTAGGGAAAGACAAGGAATAAGTTATTGGCCCTACTCAAAGCTGATAGGCCATAATTTATCAAGTGGCCATTCTTTGGCATGGAAGGGGAGAGAAGAAAAGAAACAAGACAAATCCATATTTCAGCATACATAAGTGAAAACAAATCAGCAAGAAACTTCCTCTATGCAGACTCCATGTCTCTTTGCTCTCAGCTGGGAAGATTTTTATCTAGGGATCACTCTCAGGAAAGTGCATGTCAAATGGTGACTGAAACCCACCCCAAGTTATTTCCCCCTGTCCTCCTCTCTCTTTCACCTAAGAGGACAAATAAAACAGCCTTGAATCTTGAAACCAGATCCTGCTCTAAGAGCTTGGTCAGCAATGCCAGTAGAGTATGTGGTAAGGGGATACCATCTTGAACCACATCTGATATGTTAAGTTTAGATAACTGTGTTTGTAACCGTTTCTAATTTTAATGCCTCAGTACTTTTACTCATTTAAAACTCTCTCTTTATAGTTAAATAAAATGTGTTTTATTCTTTACCAGAACTAATCCAGTGATGGGAACTGTACTAGTATCCCCATATGAGGTGGCAAATTATTGTATCTTGATCCTTTTAAACGGGTAATGGAGCTAATATGGCTGGACAGTGCATAACACAGGTTTCTGGAGGAACATCCAAGACTGGGAGAGTGTTGTGGTCACCCTACATATGGTAACCAAGGCCGGTGGAAGCCAGAGTGGGACTAGGAGGCTGCCACTGTACATAGACACTCATGGTGTGACTGCATGCTGACAGGCTGGTTGTAAGCAGTTCAAGTTGAAGCTACATCAACAAAGCATTGTGAGGCCCCCCCAAAGTTTCATGGCTGGTTATGACCCAGCCACTCAGTGGTCTGGATTACATCCTGGAATATCATACTCAGAACTTGCCATTAACATTTGCTTTAAGTTCAAAACCAGGTTTGATAATGTCTACACTTCCAAGTACAACACCGTTCATCACACTAAACTCCCTTGTTCCACTGGGCTGTTTGCTTCTGCTAAAAAGAACAAATCCTATTCAGTTTAGCAATGCGACTTACCCAAATATTTTGAGCTTATTTTAAACAATGTGGTTTTGACTGATATGTATAAAAAGGGACATTTCAAGTTTGTCAAAGGAAGTGCCCATAACATAAGAACATAAGAACATAAGAACGGACATACTGAGTCAGACCAAAGGTCCTTCTAGCCCAGTATCCTGTCTACCAACAGTGGCCAGCACCAGGTGCCCCAGAGAGGGTGGACCGAAGACAATGATCAAGTGATTTGTCTCCTGCCATCTCTCTCCAGCCTCTGACAAACAGAGGCCAAGGACACCATTTTATCCCCTGGCTAATAGCCTTTTATGGACCTAACCTCCATGAAATTATCTAGCTTCTCTTTAAACTCTGTCATAGTCCTAGCCTTCACAGCCTCCTCTGGCAAGGAGTTCCACAGGTTGACTACACGCTGTGTGAAGAACTTTCTTTTATTAGTTTTAAACCTGTTACCCATTAATTACATTTGGTGTCCTCTAGTTCTTCTATTATGGGAACTAATAAATAACTTTTCTTTATCGGCCCTCTCTACACCACTCATGATTTTATAGACCTCTATCATATCCCCCCTCAGTCTCCTCTTTTCTAAACTGAAAAGTCCCAGTCGCTTTAACCTCTCCTCATATGGGACCCGTTCCAAACCCCTAATCATTTTAGTTGCCCTTTTCTGAACCCTTTCCAAGGCCAAAATATCTTTTTTTGAGGTGAGGAGACCACATCTGTACACAATATTCAAGATGTGGGCGTACCATAGTTTGATACAGGGGCAGTAAGATATTCTGGGTCTTATTTTCTATCCCTTTCCTAATAATTCCTAGCATCCTATTTGCGTTTTTGACCACTGCTGCACACTGCGTGGAAGTTTTCAGAGAACTGTCCACGATAACTCCAAGATCTCTTTCCTGATTTGTCGTAGCCAAATTAGCCCCCATCATACTGTAACTTCAAGGCATTGTACATAAAATTGAGACTACTGTCCTGGTAGAAGCAGAATCAGTTATCAAATGTTTTGGTTGTTTTGGCTCTACAGCACTAATAGGAATAAAAAATAGTAAAACATTAAAGGCAAGATCACTGGGTCTGATAGGGCAAAAAACAAACTCTCACTGGAGACAGCTCAGAACAAATTTCCTCTTGTGTAGTGTATTCCATAACTTTCCACTGTGGAGATCCTTGCACCTTAACACTGAAGCATATGGCTCTGACCAGTGTCAGAAACAGGATAATGAAATAAGTAGACCCATAAGCAATCATAAAGGTACACACATTAGAATCACCATGGTAGTCTTCAACAAAAGTTTTAATATATGTATTTCTCAAAAATCTATACACATATTAAGACTATACTCATTTCTTCTAGGTTTACCATCCTTGCTCAGCATTTCAGAAATTTATCAAATAAAAGGTAATCATTCCTTTTCCAAGGCTGTTACTTCTGGGGGTAGAAAGGGGAAAGGTGGGATAAACTGTTAAATTCAGTATAGCTCTAGTTTCCAGATTATTATACTATGAAGGAGAAAACATTTAAACTTTTCCTCCCTCCCTTTAGCACTAACTGGAGTGTCACTAGGAAATGTTATCTTTTCAATAGTATTTTAATGACAGTTTATGTGGCCAACCCAAACTAATAATCTTCAATTTTTTTTAAAAAAAAAACTTATCATTAACCTGCCAAAATAAAATGGAGGTGTTTGTGACTCACTTTTGGGTACTGTAGTGATGAAATAAAGAAAGGAAGTCAAAGCAGTAGTTAATGGCTGCAATCTAGTCCCATGATATTAATTACTGAAGATATGGGCATGACATGGTGTTCATTTGTTTCTCAGTGTGAGTTATCTTATCAGCTGTTACCAAATCAATGATTAGTAGAGACAGCATCCAGATATTTTTCAATCCTGTATTGTTTGTATTGCTGACAGAAAATAGAATAGACTACTCTTCCCTTACACTATCTGAATTTTTAAACACATTTGTACTTTCTATCCTTGTTTGTTTCCTTCATGTTACTTCACAACTCCTCATCAGAGCAGGCAGCTGAACAGAAACACTCTTAGCAAGACAAAAAGTAAATTGCCTACTATATGTTGTAATCTGTTCTTCAGTGTGAGTATTGCAAGCAACAGACACTCAAGATATGAATCAGAGCCTCCAAATTCAGGATGTTAAAAACCAACCAATATCTGGGCTAGATTGTTATTTGCATTCTGGTTTTTGAGCCTCTCTGGTACACTCAGGTCACATTTTCAGAACTTATTTTTTTAAATGAAGCCTGAAATGATCACCTAATCAAATACTTCCTGGCAGTGGGACTTTAAGAACAACAATTAAATATTGTGAGACTTGCAATAAAATTGTGTTGGCAGCACTGCAGAGCATTTCACTCTTTAACTCATCAAGAGTTCTTACCACCTAACTCAAAACCCCTTCAAAACAAATTTACTGCATTGAAAGTAAAAGGCATAATAAATATCGATGGGGAGATTTAAAGGGTGCACATTGACGATTCAGTTCATGAAAAATTGTAACACCTCTACTCTACATGTCAGCAGCTGGGCTATAAAGGCTGGCCATGCCACCAGAGTCTGGCAAGCCCATCCCTACTTCCTACTGCCATATCTCCTCTCAATGGAGAATGGAGATCCCATTTGTGAAGACACTGAGGATATGCTGACACTACAATAAAAAAACCCGTATCACAGAGTCTCAGGGTCAAGTTGACTATAATTTTCCCAGTTCCAAATTATGACAAAAAAATCTTAATCTCGAATTTTTTCATGAGCTGAAAATCCCTGCCTCATTCTTCCCTCCCAAAATATCAATCAGATCAACTCAACCAAAATGTTTTGTTTCACTTCAGCCTTATTTGTTTAATACAATAAGTTAAGATAAATTTCAAAACAAACAGCTGTTTTGGAGGTTTTCAGTTTAGAAAGTGTCAAAGTAGTACACTGACCATATCAACAGTTTTTTTCCCTACAAAACATTTTAAACAGATGCTCCCACAAACTATTTAAATTTCAATGAATTGGCATTTTTCAAACAAAAACTAAGTTAGAGAAAAAAAAATCTGACCAGTTCTAATTAAGAAACTGCTTTCTTCCACAGCTCTCCTTCCAAAATGGTCCCCAAAGTGTCACCAAATCTGTGAGAACTACATTAGTACTTCATCTCACAGGAAGAGTTTACTCCTGCACATGAGACCAATTACACATAGCATAGAGGAGGCAGTTGGATCATCTCTTCTACCTAACTATGTGGAATTCGGTCCCATAATCTTAAGAATTAAAACTGTTTAGTAGCTAACTAAGACCCTAAATTAATCCTACATTTGAGAGCATTCCAATTACACTTACACCAGTCTCAGCAATTTATTCTGTATCGTACCTACAAGATTCCACTGGTTTCTGAAAATTGTTAGAGGAAATTGAAACAAAGATTTTTATAACACATTTTTCCTCCTTGCAGAGAATATCAAGCTGAGCAAATACTTTATTAGCCTGGGGTAAGTTTAAGTGGGTACTTAATAAAGCAGTGCAGGATCCTCAAAGATCATGGCAAGCTTATAATTAGTTTGAATGTAAAACGTCCTGTGATATTTCTGAATTATCCTTGTGAGATAGTACAGTTAACATTGTAGGCCAGATTATTAAATAGTAGAGACACACTTTCAAGTGATAACATTTGTGTGCTATAGCTTTTGTGCATGTATTTGCTGTACTTGCATATGCAACACAGGTAATTATATGCACAAATGATCAATTAGGTGCCTGTTTAGTTAATTCACACACAGTCATCTTGCACACAAATTCCATGCAGTGTGCAATAGCATATACCTTTTATGGAATACAGTGGGCCTCTTTCTAAAGATCTGGTCCTATGGGGCCAATTCCTCACTCCTTTCTCAGTCAAAGGTAACAGAAGATTTGAAAAATGTCTATAGAATTTGGCTGCTACTGTGCTACATCATGACATGTATTTTTAAGATTGTATTTTTAAGACTTCTGGAAAAAAGCATTGCAGGCCAAACTCTGTTCTCATCTACAGCTAGGCAACCCTGCCAATTCTATGGCATGGTGAGGAGCACGATATAAGACAATTTATAGACAACAATAATGAGATTACAATTATGTAAATAAATAACAGAATCTGTCCCCCTTGACTGATGCATACTCTGAAGAATTCAGGTCTATCTTTATAATCACCCTTTATCTTCTGCATCCATTTTTCCCAAATATGATTACATTGGTGCCTGTTAATCCAGCTTTACAAAACTGCCATGAAAATTAACCAGCCCTAGCAGAAAATGTGCTTGCCTTCATTGTACCATAATGATAGCAATGGCGGTGAAAAAACTAATGATATTTGACTTGCCTATCAAAATCAAATACTCAGCCTTGCTGAATAGATTTTTACAAGACCTTATTCAGTACACATAATAGTCTACATAATAGGTTTCTCAAGGCAAATTAGCAGCAGGACCAGGACTTCTCTCAAAATGCTGGAAGGTAAATATGTTCATAGTTTTAATAAAAGCAGTAACTTGAGATTATATTTATTTCTGAGTCTGGTGCAAACGGGTATAGTTCCATTGAAGACAATGAAACTATATTGATGTCCATCAGATGAGATTCTGGTCCATACAATTGCCAACCTCAATTAGCAGGAGAGTACACATTTAAAATCCCTTAGATTATCTATTACAAGTGCTCCATCTACATGTTAATTTCTTTTAGAATGAAAGCTGTCATAACTGGATCCCTGTGTGAGATGCTGTTCATTGCAATATACAAATATGTCATTCAAAATTATGTATGATTGCCTAGCACCATATTGCACAGCCCAATGGTCTAGCTAGTCTGGATTTGGTAGTTGTCCATAGCAGATGCTCAGATGAAGTTGGAACCACACACAATCCCCCTCAAAAAAATAAGAGACTTCTTCATTTGTGGAAAACTATTGCATGGTTGGGAAAGGAAGGACAGAAAATTCCTTCCTGACTCCATCTCTGTTGTTCATCTTCTGTTCTAAACTCTGCAAGGATTTACACTCTATGGGCCAGGTTTACTCCTGCTTTATTTTGGCTTCTTTTGGCATTTGGTGGTAGAAATGGCAGAAGACTGCAACTGGGCTGGGATGACAGTGAAGTCATTAAAGCACCTGGTACTGTCTGGGAAGGGAGTATAACCTAGACAAGAAGGGATTACCCAGACTGAGTATATACCCTCAGCAGCTTCTCTTGTGGGGACTCCTATGAGTCCCCAGGAGTAAGGAAGTGATGTCTTTCCCTCATATACTCCCATTAAATGATGGTGGAAATAATCCCTCTTCTAGGGATCCTTTAAATCTCAGTGATTCTCTCTAGCACATACAATGAGGGGGCACCTGCACATCATTGTACCTGTGGAAGTGTTTCTAGCCCTTTGCCATTTGGATAATAACTAGTGGTACTTTAGATGTTATTTTCATTCATAAAAGTATAGAATCCTTGTGTGAACTGTACTAAATTATTTGCCTGCATAATGTCCTCTAGCTCTGAATGTTACAAGTTAATTTATGATAAATCATCATCAAATGCTATTATTTGTATCAGTTTTATATTGTGTCACTTTTTAATTTCAAGTGCTTCCTTGTTTTTCCATTATGGAAAAACAAGAACAGCTCAGTAGCCTCCAGCTTATCATTCATTATCTTGTAGTCATAAATGCACTGTCCAAAAAAAAAATATATATATAAGTGTAAGCCAGAGGGTCAGCTCACCAGCCTGTACATCCAGTAACATGCCCAACAGCAGCAGAATTTCGGTCTTCAAAGTCAAGTTTTATTTCCCTCAAATCAAAATAATTCAACAATTCTTAGTGCAATGAGGCCATATTCTTCGTTTTCCCCTATGATATGTCAGTATTACACAGCAAAAATTCCCCCTGGTTAGCCCGTGCCAGCCAACTCAGACTCACAGGGCTTGGACTGTGGTGATGTTTCATTGTGGCATAGACATTCGGATTCAAGCTTGAGGCCAGGCTTTTGAACCCTGTGAGGTGGCAGTGTCCCAGAGTTTGAATTCCAGCCCAAACCTGGAAGTCTACATAGCAATGAAACAGCGTGAGCCCCGTCAACTGGCACAGACCAGCCATGGATATTTCTTTGCTGTGTAAATGCGCCTGCAGATAATAATATGATTGATTAATAATCAAACCGATAAACCAAATTCAGCCTCCTGAACATCTAACTGAAATCCAGTTGCCTTTATCTCCTCCAACAGGCCTGCTTCTAAGACGCATGCTCCTGTCATATGACCCATGGACTCATACATAGGGACATGGGTTACAGCTGGGGCTGAGCCCACCCTGGACCAGCTTGCCCTTTTACAAGAAGAAGGTAAAACCATTAATTTATCCTCATGATCCCTTGTTATCTAGGGGTATGTCTACACTACAAAGTTAGTTCGAACTAACTTTCATAGGCGCTACACTAGCGCTCCGTTAGTTCGAATTTAATTCGAACAAACGGAGCGCTAATTTCGAACTAGGTAAACCTCATTCCACGAGGATTAAGCCTAGTTCGAATTTACTAGTTCGAATTAAGGGCTGTGTAGCCCCTTAATTCGAACTAGTGGGAGGCTAGCCCTCCCCAGGTTTCCCTGGTGGCCACTCTGGCCAACACCAGGGAAACTCTATGCCCCCCTCCCAGCCCCGGAACCCTTAAAGGGGCACGGGCTGGCTACGGTGCCCGTGCCAGGTGCAAGCCTGCCAGCACCCAGCCAGCAGACCCTGCACCTGGCACGGATCGAGCCACCCACCCAATGCCCCCCAGCCCTCCCCCTCTTCCCAGGACCAGGCTGGCGGCTCCCGGGAGCTTGCCCGGGACCGCAAGAGGCGGGCACCCACCTGGGCTACTGCGGACATCGTGGACCTCGTCTACGATCTCCACACTAGGCACAAAAAAATGGCCGGCTAGGGCAGGAGAGCTGCCAGCCTGGTCACCCAGGAGCAGGTGTGCAAGAGAATCAAGGGGGTCCACTGAGACCCCCGACCCTGAGCCCTGAGCTTACAATGGCCATCCTGGGTCAGACCAAAGGTCCATCTAGCCCAGTAGCCTGTCTGCCGACAGCGGCCAACCCTAGGGACCCTGGAGGGGATGGACCGAAGACAGTGACCAAGCCATTTGTCTCGTGCCATCCCTCTCCAGCCTTCCACAAACCTTGGGCAGGGACACCACTCCTACCCCCTGGCTAATACCACTCCATGAACCCAACCTCCCTCACTTGATCTCACTTCCCTTTAAACTGTGTTCTAGTTCTAGCCTTCACAGCCTCCTGCAGCAAGGAGTTCCACAGGTTGACTCTTTGCTTTGTGAAGAACAACTTTCTGTTACTAGTTTGAAGCCTGCTACCCATTCCTTTCCTTTGGTGTCCTCTAGACTGTCTTTATGGGAACTAATGAAGAACTTTTCTGTATGCACCCTCTCCACCCAACTCCTGCTTTTAGAGACCTCTATCCTGTCCCCCCTCCGTCTCCTCTTTTCTAAGCTGAAAAGTCCCAGTCTCTTTAGCCTCTCTTCATATGGGACCTGTTCCCAATCCCTGATCATTTTAGTTGCCCTCCCCTCTCCTAGCCTCTCTTTTCCCCTCTCCCACCTCCTTTTCCCAGTCTCCCCCAGTTTTGTTCAATAAAGACAGATTCCATTTTGGAAGACATGTTATCTTTATTTTGTACATCAAGAAGAGGGGCTAGGGAAGGGTAAGTGGAAGGAGGTGAGGAAGGAATGGGGCACGAGCCCCCGATGGGGAGGACTGGGCTGTCTCTGCAGGCTTCTGGGGGTGGAAGCTCTCCTGCAGCCCCCCAATTGCCCCCTCTCCCCAGATGGCAGCCTGCGGCAAGTGCAGCCGGGCTGATGGCCGAGTGGTGTGATGTGCCCAGTGTGGGTAGTCCGGGCAATCCAAGCCAGGGCTGCTTTGCAAGCGGGGCACCCCTGAGAACTGTCTGTCCGGGGTGGGGGTCGGCACCCTTTAAGCACAGCCCTCGGCTAGCCTGAGACAGCATCTCCATGCTCTAAGTCCTCCTCCGATGCCCTGCCGGCACTGCTTCCGGCCATCCTTAACCCCGGTTCAGGGTCAACTTAATGTGGACATGCTAGTTCGAATTAGCAAAACGCTAATTCGAACTAGTTTTTTAGTCTGGATCTGTTAGTTCGAATTAGCTTAGTTCGAATTAACTAATTCGAACTAAGGGTATGTCTATACTACCCTCCTAGTTCGAACTAGGAGGGTAATGTAGGCATACCGCACTTGCAAATGAAGCCCGGGATTTGAATTTCCCGGGCTTCATTTGCATAAGCGGGGAGCCGCCATTTTTAAAATCCCGCTGGTTCGAACCCCGTGCAGCGCGGCTAAACGGGGCTTGAACTAGGTAATTCGGACTAGGCTTCCTATTCCGAACTACCGGTACACCTCATTTGCAAGTGCGGTATGCCTACATTACCCCGCTAGTTCGAACTAGCGGGGTAGTGTAGACATACCCTAAGTTAGTTCGAATTAGCGCTGTAGTGTAGACATACCTTAGGTGAGTAAAATTTACTCTCTGGCTATGTCTACATTGGCAAGATTTTACACAAATACTTTTAAAGCAAGAGTTTTTGTGTTAAAGTATTTGCACAAGAGATCGTCTACACTGGCATGTGCTTTTGCGCAAGAGATGTGCTTTTGCGCAAAAGCATCCGTGTCAGTGTAGATGCTGTCTTGCGCAAGAAAGCTCCGATGGCCATTTTAGCCATCGGGATTTCTTGCGCAAGAAATTCATGTTGCACAAGAGGCTTATTCCTGAGCGGGAGCATCATAGTTCTTGTACAAGAAGCACTGATTTCACACATTAGAACGTCAGTGTTCTTGCGCAAGAACTCGCAGCCAGTGTAGACAGGCAGCATGTTTTTGTGCAAAAGTGGGTACTTTTGCGTAAAATCATGCCAACGTAGACACAGCCTCTCTGTTTTACCAGTGGAAAAATTGAAAAAGAGAGTATGGGTATGTCTACACTACCACCCTAGTTCAAACTAGGGTGGTAATGTAGACAACCGGAGTTGCAAATGAAGCCCGGGATTTGAATTTCCCGGGCTTCATTTGCATAAAGCCGGGCGCCGCCATTTTTAAATGTCCGCTAGTGCGGACTCCGTGCCGCGCAGCTACACGCGGCATGGACTAGGTAGTTCGGACTAGGTTTCCTAGTCCGAACTACCGTTACTCCTCATTTCACTAGGAAGCCTAGTCCGAACTACCTAGTCCGTGCTGCGTGTAGCCACGCAGCACGGAGTCCGCACTAGCGGACATTTAAAAATGGCGGCGCCTGACTTTATGCAAATGAAGCCCGGGAAATTCAAATCCCAGGCTTCATTTGCAACTCCGGTTGCCTACATTACCACCCTAGTTCGAACTAGGGTGATAGTGTAGACATACCCTAAGTGATTTTCACATAGTGTGACACTGTGCCAGCCTGGATTAGAATTCGGGAGGTCTTGGACCGCATGTGTCTATACCAGCTGACCATCTCTGTCCAAGAGAGTGGCAGACACCATTTCTTAATTGCTCCTTCTGACAGGCAATGCCTTTGGCTGCTTTCTCTGTGGTTTGCTCGGTTAAAAAGCTCCAGAAAAGTCAAACATTTGCCTATGATCCCTTGCTTCACAAGCTTCTCAGACAAAAAAAAGAGGGTTCCTTTGGCATCCCCAGAGGTCCATATTAGTTTCCCAGACATCAAGATATAAACAAACCTAAATAAACCCAGTGAAAGGCATAAAAGACCAATAACACTTTATGAAAAACTTGGGAAAAGATCTCATTCTAAGTAAGTGCCCCCCTTCTTTTTGAGGCAATTTTAAAAAAGCTTTACATGAGAAATAAAGTCACCACAAGATAAAGAAGACTAACAAAGCTGACAGCATATCAGTTTTGATACACCTAAGTCCAAGTGTTGCTTTTAGGTTACTGTAAGTCATGCTGGCAGCCAACCCTGACTATTGAGACCACAATTACAAAAACATATACAAACCCTTGTGAATAACTATGTGCTTCAAGTATCAGAGGGGTAGCCATGTTAGTCTGGATCTGCAAAAGCGACAAGGAGTCCTGTGGCACCTTATAGACTAAGGGTATGTCTACACTACAAAGTTAATTCGAAATACCAGCTTTTATTTTGAATTAACTTTAAAAGCATCTATACATGCAAACCGCTATTTCCAAATTAATTTGAAATAGCAGAGCGCTTAATTCGAATTTGATAAACCTAATTCTACGAGGAGTAATGCCAAAATCGAAATAGCTATTTCGAATTAAGTGCTGTCTAAACACTTAATTTGAAATAGGGGGCCTCCAGCCCTTCTCGGGGAGCCCTGGTGGCCACTCTGGGCACAACCAGGAAAACCTACTCTCCCCTCCCTCAGCCCCGGAGCCATTAAAGGTGTAGACCCTGGCCACAGTGCCTGTGCCAGCTCCAAGCCTGCCAGCCCAGAGCCAGCAGTGGTCACCGGGGCCCCTGACCCAGTGGTCCCAATACATGAGCCAGCAAGCCACTGGCAGCCAGCCCTCCACCGCTCCCCAGAAGCAATCTGCCAGCTTCCAGGAGCCTGACAGGGACTGGAGAAGTCGGGCGCCTTCCTGATACAGGGTGGAGATTATGGACCTTATTCAGGACGGAGGAATGCAGCCATCTATGGCAGAATAGCTGCCAGCCTGGCCACCAAAGGCCACATGCGAACCCAGGAGCAGGTTTGCATGACAATCAAGTTGGTCCGGAGAAACCCCCAAACCTGAGCCCTGAGTTTCCCCTCCCTTTCTTCCCTTTGCTTCCCCCTTCCAGCTCCCTCCTCCCAGGTTTCCCCTTCCCCTCTCCCACCTTCTCTTTTCCCCTCTCCCACCCCCTTTTCCAAGCCTTACCAGAGGTTCATCCCCCCCCCCCCCAGTTTTGTTCAGTAAACCCATTTTCTATTTTTGAACATACATGTCTTTTGTTTGACATCAGGAAGGGGGGTTAAGGATTGGTAAGTGGAAGGATGTGAAGGAGGAATGGGGCATGAGCCCTCAGTGGGGAGGACCGGGGTGGCTCTGAGGGCTCCTCGGGGAGGATGCTCTCCCGCAGGGCCTCCTGGATCCTGGCAGCCCCCCGATGAACCCCCTGGATGGCAGCCTGAAGCAAGTGCATCTGGGCTGATGGCAACAACCCCACGAGACACACTGGTGTGCCCAGGGGCAGCTCTGGCTCAATGTGGTCGAGTGCTGTGATGTCCCGAGTGCGGACACTCAGGGCACTCCAAGACAGGACTGCTTTGCTGTCCCTCATCGAGGTAGACAAGCAAGAGGGGAACCCTGAGAACTGTCTGTCTGGGGTGGGGGTAGGGTCCATTTAAGCATGGAGCTCAGTTAGTCTCAGGCAGCAGCCCCACACATTAAGTCCTAATCTGATGTCCTGCCGGCACTGGTTCCAGCCAGCCTTAACTTCAGTTCAGGGTGCACTCAATGTGGACTCGCTATTTTGAAATAGCAAAACACTATTTCGAAATAGTTAATTCGAATTAATGCATCTACACACAAAAACTATTTCGAATTAAGTTAACTTGAATTAATGCTGTAGTGTAGACATACCCTAACAGATGTATTGGAGCATAAGGTTTCATGGGCAAAGACCCACTTTGTCAGATGCATGTAGTGGAAATTTCCAGAGGCAGGTATAAATATGCAGGCCAGAATAAGGTTAGAGATAAAGAGGTTAATTCAGTCAGGGATGGTGAGGCCCACTTCCAGCAGTTGATGTGGAGGTGGGAACACCAAGAGAGGAGAAACTGCTTTCGTACTTAGCTAGCCATTCACAGTCTTTGTTTAATGTGCTTCAGTGACTCACAAGTTATTGGGCTTATAAAAGAGTGTCCAGGTGAAATGTTGTATACTGCATATTGTAGAAGTTCAGACTAGATGATTTAATGATCACTTCTGGCCTTAAAGTCAATGAACCTATGAAACACACCTAGCCTTATTCTTACCTTTCTACCTACCATTAGTCTGTTTGCAGTGTAGTTGTAGCTGAATCAGTCCTAGGATATTACCTCAACCACCTTGTCTCTCTAATATGTTTTATTGGATCCATTTTTATTTACATGGATTGAAGTGCTGACCCCACTGACATCAAAGATAAATCTCCCATTGGCCCTTGTTGCATATGGTGAAAACCCTAGAATGGGAGCGCTCCAGGGTAAGGACTGACTTTGTGTTATATGTTTATACAGTGCCTAGAAGAATGGGGCCCTACACTGTATCTGGGGTACTTAGGACCTACCGCAATAGAAATGCTGTCACAATGCAAATGATACTTGTGCATATAACTTGTAAGCCCTCACAGGATAAAAGGCTTTATTTTAGGATGTGTTTCCTGTAGGGATGACAAAGTCAATAGACTAGGTGGATTGCTTTGTTTAAAATATAGTTTTAATTTAAGTGATGTGTGACAGCAAGCCATCTGGATAAACAGATAGTTTGAGAAAATCGAAAGCCTAAATTTTCAGGGCTGTTTTTTAAAGAAAAGGCTAAAATGCAGTGTGCCCTACTTTGAGGGGAAAGAGAAATATGACAACCTTGTCAGGTTGCTCCAAATGAGATTCTTACCTGGTTATGGGATACATAGAATGAAATCAAATGTATTCCGAATGTCTGCAATTTGCAATTTAGTCTGTAGCTTGCAGTAAATATTTGCAATATGCATGAATGTATAGATAAGGCCAGAAGAGACAATTGTGACAATCTAATCCAACCTCTTTTATAACAGAGGCCATCGGGCTTCCCTGAATAAATTCCTATCCAACCTAAGGCATAACTTTTAGAAAAACATCCAATCTTCATTTAAAAATGGCCAGTGACGGAGAATTCACCATAATCCTTGGATAAATTGTTCCCATGGTTGATTACCCTCACTGTTAAAAATGTGTACTTTATTTCTAGTCTGAACGCCTGTAGCTGCAACTTACAGCCATTGGATATTATTATACTTTTAGACTGAAGAACTCTCTGTTATGAAATTTCTGTTCCCCACTTATGTACTTACACACTGTCACCAAGTCATCCCTTATCCTTCTGTTTGTTAAACTAGACACATTGAGCTTCTTGAGACTTTTACTGTAAGGCACATTTTCCAATCCTTTAATCATTCTCATAGCACTTCTCTGAATTCTCAAGATTTTCAATATCCTTCTTGAAGTGTCGACTCCAGAACTAGACACAGTATTCCCGCAGCATTTATATCCCTGTTTATACATCCAAGATTTGCATTAGCCTTTTTGACCATTGTATAGCATAGAGAAGTCATAATCAGTGGCTGTCCACATGGCTCTCCAAGTCCTTTTGAGAGTCAATTTTTCCTATCTTGTAATATGGAAACATTCTTTGTTTCCAGATTTATGGCTTTGTCATTGGACATATTAAAATTCCTATGGCTTGCTGAGATGGGTGCAAGCAAACAACCCAGATCATTCTGTGTGAGTGATAACAATCATTTTTCACTTCCCTCCAGTCTTTTGTGTCATCATTATTTATTAGTAACAGTTTTGTGTGTTCATCTGATTCATTGATAAAAAATATTTAAGACCGAGAACCAATGCTGTAGGGCCTGACTATAAACATATCCACTCAATGATGGCTCTTAGAGTTACATTCTGAGACCTGTCACTTAGCCAGTTTTTAATCCATCGGTACCTTGTGTATTACCAAATCAAGGCCATAATGAGCATGAAGGAATTAACAATTCAGGACAAACACAACTACTACTCTTTTGAGCTTGGAATAAGAATGCCACCCTGGCCTTTAACAATCATATGAAGTTTCCCATTTTTTCCTTCGATAAAAAATTGGAGATCAACTTATTTCTGAGAACTGGTGTTGCAGAATCCCAAATGAGGGAATGGCCTGTCATAATTAACATTATCAGTTTTAATGTAAAATTCCATTTACCTTCAATGAGATTTCTGCATGCAGAACAATGGCAATACATATCTTTTTAAATATAGACAGTGACTATGGATTGCCTGCCCTGAAGAACTAAGGACTTTTAGAATCATAATGTTACTTTTCCATCATACTTTTGGTCCATTCTCTGTTTTTAATGCTAATTTGATGGAAAATATGGCATGATCAGAAAAGCTATTTCTCTCACTATTCCTGTATGCATTTGTATATTTCTGATTTATCACTGTGGCCATACCTGTGCATGTTTATAAATGCACACGTGTGTACACAAAGTCAAGGGTATTAGTTATTCCTGAAGAAACTGAAATTTGAAGCTGGTATCCTTTTTGGAGTTATAAGAAGAAAACACATCACCTAAGAGAGTTTTCATTTGAGATTTCTTTGTTATAAATGTAGGTATAATCTGTTTTTGTCAATATGAAATTGTTTTAGCCATAAGAGGATTTAATGATTTTAACTAGTTGTCCATTTTAGTGACTCTTTAATTTATTTACTAACTCTGACCTTTATCCTCCCAATCATTTAGAGCATGTCTACACAATATGGCCCATGGTAATCTGCTGGCAATAGAGAGGCTATCCCTACTTGCAAGCTTTGTGTCTTATGTTCTTAAAGGTACAAGAGTCATGCATTTTCCCTATCATTGTCCCACACTGATCAACCAGTGTTTCCATAGCAACAGAAAAGTAGCCCTTCAGTGGACAAGTCAGCTGGTGCCAAAATTAGGATGTGCATGCCACCCAACATCCTTCTTCAGTCTGAGAACCCCTTTGGTGCAAATTCATCCGCTATGATACAGATTGCTGAGAATCACAGTCCTGCATGGCAGAACATGATTAATGACCCTTTGCAAGTGTATGAGAATGGCCTCTACTGTGGATTTTCCAACTCCATAGTAATATCCCAGGAGCAAGTAGCAATTCAGCATTACAAGCTTCAGTGTGATTACTCCTTGCTTCTCCACTGTCATTGAAGTGTTCATTTGGAACCCTGATGCTGGAGAGGTTGGCACACAGATCCAGGAATAAAATACAGGACTATGTAGCACTTTAAAGACTAACAAGATGGTTTATTAGATGATGAGCTTTCGTGGGCCAGACCCACTTCCTCAGATCAAATAGTGGAAGAAAATAGTCACAGCCATATATACCAAAGGATACAATTTAAAAAAATGAACACATATGAAAAGGACAAATCTCATTTCAGAACAGAAGAGGGATGCGGGGGGGGGGGGGAAGGAAGGTGAATGCCAGTGAGTTAATGATATTAGAGGTGGGGAAGGGTAGATGTTTGTGAGTTAATAGTATTAGAGGTGATAATTGGGGAAGCTATCTTTGTAATGGGTAAGATAGCTGGAGTCTTTGTTAAGTCCCCTGCGGAGAGTGTCGAATTTTAGCATGAATGCCAGTTCAGAAGATTCCCTTTCAAGTGCAGATTTGAATGTCTTCTGAAGTAGGATGCAGGTTAGCAGGTCATTGAGGCAGTGTCCTTTCTGGTTGAAATGACAAGCAACTGTTTTTTCTTTGTGATCCTGTCTAATGTCTGTTTTGTGGGCATTGATTCTTTGGCGAAGTGTCTGAGACGTTTGTCCAATGTAGAAGCACTATACACCAACATCCCACATGAAGACGGATTACAAGCTATTAGAAACACTATCCCAGAGGACACCACTGCCAACCTGGTAGCAGACCTATGTAACTTCGTTCTCACCCACAATTATTTCCAGTTTGAGAACAACTTATACTTCCAGATCAGCGGCACAGCCATGGGTACACGCATGGCCCCACAGTATGCTAATATCTTTATGGCTGACCTAGAACAACGTTTCCTCAACTCCCGTCCCCTTTTACTCCTTCTCTACTTACGCTACATCGATGACATCTTTATGATCTGGACACATGGCCAAGAAACACTGGAGACATTCCACAGAAATTTCAACAACCTACACCCCACCATTAACCTCAGCCTGGACCATTCCACACGAGAGATCCATTTCCTGGACACCACAGTACAAATCAACAATGGAAAATTAGACACCACCCTCTACAGAAAACCCACTGACTCATACAGTTACCTACATGCTTCCAGCTCCCAGCCAGCGCACACCATACGATCCATCATCTATAGCCAAGCCCTTCGATACAACCGCATCTGCTCTAATCCCACAGACAGAGAACAGAAACTTCAGGATCTCTACCAAGCATTTATAAACCTCAACTACCCACCCAGAGAAATAAAAAAACAAATTGAAAGAGCCAAACGAATACCTAGAAACCATCTACTACAAGACAGACCCAAGAAAACCAACAATAGAACACCACTTGTCATCACCTACAGCTCCCAACTTAAACCTGTCCAACACATTATCAATAGATTACAACCTATACTGGAACAGGACACTAAACTCCAAGAAGCTCTGGGAGACAGACTCATAGTCTCCTATAGACAACCACCTAACCTCAAGATGATTCTTACCAACAACCACAGGACATACCACACTAATACCAACCCTGGTACTTTCCCTTGCAACAAACCCCACTGCCAGCTTTGTCCACATATTCACTCTGCTGACACCATTATTGGACCTAACCAAGTGAGTTATAAGATCAAGAATACATATTCCTGCGCCTCCAGAAATATAATCTATGCTATCATGTGCTGAAAGTGTCCGTCTGCTATGTACATTGGACAAACGTCTCAGACACTTCGCCAAAGAATCAATGCCCACAAAACAGACATTAGACAGGATCACAAAGGAAAAACAGTTGCTTGTCATTTCCACCAGAAAGGACACTGTCTCAATGACCTGCTAACCTGCATCCTACTTCAGAAGACATTCAAATCTGCACTTGAAAGGGAATCCTCTGAACTGGCATTCATGCTAAAATTCGACACTCTCTGCAGGGGACTTAACAAAGACTCCAGCTATCTTACCCATTACAAAGATAGCTTCCCCAATTATCACCTCTAATACTATTAACTCACAGACATCTACCCTTCCCCACCTCTAATATCATTAACTCACTGGCATTCACCTTCCTTCCTCCCCCCCCCCCCGCATCCCTCTTCTGTTCTGAAATGTGATTTGTCCTTTTCATATGTGTTCATTTTTTTTAAAATGTATCCTTTGGTATATATGGCTGTGACTATTTTCTTCCACTATTTGATCTGAGGAAGTGGGTCTGGCCCACGAAAGCTCATCATCTAATAAACCATCTTGTTAGTCTTTAAAGTGCTACATAGTCCTGTATTTTGTTTCAGCTACACCAGACTAACACGGCTACATTTCTATCATAGATCCAGGAATGTGGCCTTTCATGTCCAAAACTCCTGTTGCCACTACTTGTCATGTCACACCTGCATTAAGATGAAATCCCTCCAGTCAGTGCTAGTTTTCAGGCCCAGAACTGGCATGTCACTGCCTGAAGCTGCTCCATGAATGCCAATAACAACCTTGAATTGTTTTTCATTATGTCCCTCAGCAAACTGTCCTTCAGGAAGTCATCATGCCCCAGTTGTTCCAGTACTTTCTGTGGCTCTGCAAACGTAGAACTACAGACCCTGTATTTTGAATATTCGTGAGGATAATGTGGAGTTCTACAGGCTTTATACTTCTGACAGGGATGGGGGACTTAAAAAATCCCACAATTTTTTTCAAGGAAAGACTGGATGACAGTTTGTGATGGAGAAAGTTACATACTAGGAAATTGAGTCCTAGCTCCAAATACCTCAAGGTGAATCATTTCCATCCTACAACACTGTGAAAAGGTTACCAACTTGCATTGTGCCAGATAGTAGCATATGGCACACTTGGACACCTACCCATGATGCATTGCACTTTGCCTCAACACAAGCACCCCTGGTAAGTGCTGATGCAAGTGGCCAAGTTCAAAAGTGCATGAACAGACTTTGGCAGCTTTGTGCAATGTAACTTGTGTCAATTAAAGTTGCAGTTTAGACATAGCCTAAGTGACTAAGTAGCACTAAACAAAGTTGCCTTCTATGGCTTGTCCTGAAGTCCACCAGAGCAGATGAGAACCTTCCTATGGGGACTTCTATGGGCTTTGCTTTGGGCTGTTAGTAAGGAGTACGGGCTTAAATGGAGTTCCCCCTAGGTATTTGAGGAGTTTCACTTCTCCCTACTTATGTGATCAGAAAGCCAAAATTCTCACAGAACACTGATCTAACAATTTAGTGATATGCTGAGTTACTGTTTGATTATCCTTAGCAGGGTGTCACAGGTCAAAGATGCAATGGAGAAATTCATCCTAGATTGTTACATATGAAGAGTATGTGCTTGATACAGCATTTTTACCTCTTATTGTCTGGGTTTATTGGCAGGATCTCATACTTTCTCTTTTAAATAGTGAATGCAAAAAAAAGATCAGTCTTGCAATATAAATTCTTTTTCTGCTTTAGTTATTTGTGCCAAATCAAAAGTGCTTTCAAGCATGAACTGTAATGCTAGCTAAACAATCTGTTTGTCACCGGGGAGCTCCTTCATGATGACAAAGTATCATAGGCCTGGATGGCATTGTACATTTTGTCCCATCCAATGCATATAGGGACTGTGTCAGCTGAACTGTGTCCTTTCCTCACAGCTCTGGATCCACTTTATTTTCACTCTGTATTTTACTACTAGAGATCTGCAGAAGATGGGAGACTTCTTCCTGGTTTTGTAACCATGGTGTTGAAAGATGCTGCATCATGCTGGGCCTGAACTCATCACCCTGAAACTACCATCTCATGTAATTATTACATGTTTTGTACAAAGTATGACCAGGAAGGTATCTTTTTAAAAGTCTTGATCTGTTGAACATTATTATCCTCTTGGATCATATGTACTGTCATTGTAGGTGAAGTTATGAAGTTTTGCTATGGACATGGAACTGAAATGTGTGTTGTAAGACTGGAAATAACCAAACCCAGCCTTTCAGGTACAACAATGGAGAAGTGAGACAGCTTGGATGGCCCATTGAAGGGAATCCACCCTATCACGGACTATCACAATGTCTATATACAAAGAAGTCTTTTCAGAGGGATCATGTAGAAAATGGACATGGCTTGATTCATATCACGCAAAAGATCTTTCCAGAAAGCTGGAAGAACCTATGGAGGAGGGGAATTGATATCACTCCCTCACTCCCTTCAAAACACATCCAGAGAACAACATTTTTGAATGGGGGAGGTGATCCCCAGCTGAAAAGGAAAATCCCAGCTTGTGTATTAATGATCTGTACCATCAGGGTGAGACACTGCTTGATTCAAATCCTATTTTGATTATAGCGCTCAAATTGCAATTTTACTTTTACTTCTTAGGTGCCCATCTTTGATCTGCAGGTTTATAACTTATAATCATTTAAAATCTTTCTCTAGTTAATAATTCTGTTTTATATGTTACCTAAAATAGTGGCTTTTGCTTGAAGTGCCTGGCAAATCTTCTTAATAAACAAAAGCTGGTGCATGTCCACTCCACATTGAGGGGGGGCTGGAGTAGGTAATAAATTTAAACTGATCAGCGTTCTAATCACGGCAAGATGCTACAGCTCTGGGGTGCTAGACTGGGAAGCTGTGGGGAATTGTCTGGAGCCTCTTTATGGTTGGTTCATGAGTGGTTGATGAAGCATTCATGTAATTCATTTGGGTGTGTCCCTGCCTGTGAATGGTTGTATGAGTGGAAATGCAAGACACAGAGGGGTTTGCAGCTTTTCACAGTTTCACAGTATGAGAGAAAGTCCAGGTTGGTGAGACACAGGACTCAAGACCACCCTACATCCAAGTTGCACCCTGGGAAACCCATCACAAACACAACATAAACTATTTTTTAGACCTAAAGCAATTCCTGCTGGTATTTATATAAAGAAATGAAGGCCAAGATACCATGCAACCAGTGACCTGTGTATCAGACTGTATTATTACACCCATGGGATGGTCAGGCTGCCCTTGCCTCTCTTCTGTCCAGGTTAATGCATGTGAACAAGTGCATTGGCTCTGACTGTCAATCAACTACAACTCCTATTCTGAACAAATACTGTGCTCAAGCGATATTGTGCTTACATATCCTGTCTCACAATTCCAGCTTTAGCTATTAATTCTACAATAGGTGACGTTGAGAGATAAATTTGGTTATAGAAGATTTAACAGAGGTTATATTTATTAACCCTTATTTAATTGTCTCAGCCAGGCAAACAGCTTTGAACAACAGCATACAGCTACAGTTCAATATTTACACCTTGCATGAAAATATGGTGTTTAATCTAATCAAATTGGCCAGTGTCGAACATACCACATTAAATGTTTGCTCTTCAAATCTGCAGTTCATTCATTCTGTCACTCTAATTCCTGAGCTCAATTTGAAAATAGTTTGCATTACATGCTATCTTGCAGCTTTATGTGTTTGCCTGCCAAACATAGGTTAAATGACCTTGTCTTCGGAATGTGACATTGTTAATATCAAAGAATAAATGTAACAGTAACATCTACTAGCAGGAAAAAATCGACTACAATGCATTACTAAAAAGTAAGAAGGGAGACACAAAAATAATCTCATTATTTTTAGTGATTCTTCCTTTGCTACCAAATAAAAGCTGTCTTTTTTTCCCCTTATCCAGCAGAATTTTAGCAGTTTGTGCACTGCTTGGCAGTACTGTTTCTTTCCACCCAAGGCAAATATTTTAGGTTGTGCATTAAAAGATGAACATGGCAAAAAAATGGACAATTCAAGCCTCTTAGAAAGATGACAAAGACTAAAGTGTGAAATTAGTTCTTGAAATCCCTGAGTCCAGCATTCTAGCATCATAGGCATTCACAAAACCACTGCTCAGCTGTTACCTAACCCTGTAGGTGTCTAAATTCCCTAAAGACCTAAGTTTCCACCATTAATTTCAGCAGCTCAGCACCAAAGAGAGGGGTGGGCAATAAGCAGTGGATATGCCAGATGCAGTTTGCCAGGGATAGCCCAGAGTGGGCACTGCATGCTTTATTTACCTGACCCTCTGGAAGTACAATTGCTCACAGTTCTCATTGGCTGCAATTTGCCATTCCTGGGAATGAGAGCTACGGGAAGTGGCACAGCTTTGTCACAGACTGAGAAACCCCAGCACTAAGAGACTCATAAGCCAGTATTTAGGGTATTTTTTGTGATATACAACACCCCAGTTCAAATCCCTGTTCCACTAGGGCAGAGTGAGTGCTCTAGCCTCTTCTGGAATAAAAGTTATAATGGAGACATTTTCTCCTCAGTTTTTCTTGAAAAATGACTGAACTGTATTAGGCATCTAATTACACATTCACAGCTGTGAATCTCAAGTGGAGATAGGTCCTTCCTCCAAATCATTTTTGAGAGACTGGACTTAGGAAATGCTGAGGAGAGATGTGCTGCCTATGCTATTGTCTAGGGGTATGTCTACACTACCCCCCTAGTTCGAACTAGGGGGGGTAATGTAGTCATACGGAGTTCCAAATGAAGCCCGGGATTTGAATTTCCCAGGCTTCATTTGCATAAAGCCGGCCAGCACCATTTTTAAATGCCGGCTAGGTCGGACCCCGTGCCGCACGGCTACACGCAGCACGGACTAGCTAGTTCGGATTAGGCTTCCTATCCGAACTAGCTGTACGCCTCTACCCACCCTGAAGGAGAATCAAAGTTTCCACTCTCAAGCAGTCCCAGGAAGTCTCCTGTTTCACTGCCTCACAGTGCCAGTGGCAAGGGAATCCAGACCCACCCTCTTCTCTGGCTTTCTACCCAGCACCCACAGTCCATTATCTTCACTTTGCTGCCTTTCCCTGAGTGAATCACTTCCATACTTCCTGGCCCTCTCCACACCTCTAGGTTTGCCAGTCCTTTCACTCCCTCTTCCAAATGAGTAACTTTAGGTAACCCATCTCTGCCACTTCCAGACCCAATGCTCCTCCCTTCTCACAGGGAGTAACTGCAAACTTCTCCCTGCTGCTCCCTGTGCTTCCATTTTTCTGTCTTTTTAGAAACTGCACCTGCCCCTTGCAGGTGAGCTTCTCTCTAATTAGTAGCCTCCAGCCTATAGCTCTGCTATCTGCAGCCTAATGGGCTGCTTGGGATCACCTGAACCAACTCAGCACTTACAGGGCCAATGCTCGGCACACACCCCATCACACTAAGCCTTTAACCTCTCTGTATGTTAGTTTCCTCAGGGGAAGCTTTCAAAATCCTTTTGAGAAAAAAATCTCTCCTTCAATCTGTGAAAGACTGATTTTACTTCTTTCTTCACAAAAGTGTGGCAAGGCATCATTCATTAATGTTGGCAGAATGTTTTGAGCTTTACATGAAACATACACAGAAGTAGAAAGGGCAGAACTTGGTCCCGCATAATGACCAGAGTCTCTGTATTCCAGAATATGCATTTGCTCTTACTTTAATTCCATGTGTCAGATGCATTGTATAATATAGCAGAGCTATCTGTATTACGTTGAACATCTCTATTGTATTAAACATCTCTCCTTCCATGACAAAATGTCCCACAATCCTGAATACACATCTCACCAACAAAAAACAGCGGGCTTTATAAATGGAAAAGAGAGAAAAAGAATGAAGTCCCAATGGATGTGATGGGAAAATACAAAGACAATAAACTTGTATCAAACTCTCACTCTATAGGAATTCTACATAAATATACATAGTACATGTTTATTGTCTTTGTATTTTTTTCATCTCATCCATTGGTGCTTCATTCTTCTTCTCTTCTCCATCTATAAAATTTCTGACTGTTAAACACAATGAAATATTTTATTGTCAAGCATTTACGATTACATAAATGATGTTTCGAATGTTGATGGGCAAAGGTAGATCAGAATCTTAGCACAGTTAAATGGTTTCTGAGCCACTAGAGCATAGCATCAGGGCTATAAAGAAACACTCCCTGATGGATTGTTAGCTATACCCTAACTCTTTTCAAGATAATAATATTGACTTCACATTAGGTAAACATGAATCTTCTAAACAAGAGGTGAATACATAGGAATTGGCTTCTTTTCGTGTCTAGCAGTTAAAAGGCAGCGGGACACACTCTATAGAGTTTAATTTTAACTGTAATTACCTTTCCCAGTGAAGTGCAGTAAGGTAACAAATGAAGCACAGTACTGCAACACAGGACTCTAACCAGAGAATAGAAGAGGTCATACCCTTTACCTTGACAATTTTTGTTTTTAACAAAACCCATTACTAACAAAGCACAGACATTAAATGACCCTCAGGCTTTCAAAGAGGCAGCTATTTGGGAGAAAATACAAGTGAAATTCAGCAAGGGATTGAATCAGTGATTGTAGCTGCTCTAATTCTGGGTTAAGTGTTCTGACTGTACAGGCAAAAAGAAGATCTTTGCACTTTATCTCTAGGCCACAAAGTTCAGAGGAACTAACACGGTGACTCAGGAAAGGTGTAACTGCACTAACGTATTTACCAATTGAAAATATACTTATCTATTTCTCTAGTTGAAGTCATAAGACTTCAGTAGACTGTTCCCTTTATTAAATCAATTTTCTGTCCACTACGGATAAAGGGCAGGTCCTCATTCCTAACATATCCGAAGCTCAAGGAACTCTTGATATAGATTGACCAATACAACAATACGGGAGATACAAAATAAAAATTGACCGAAGCAGCAGCACTCTTCCTTCCACACGGTCATACTTTACTGTCGGCCACTGTGGCCAATTAATGCACTTTCCTACAGGACAGAAATCTTCCTCAGCTACCAGATTCTTACACCAATCTGATTTTTAATACAGAATTATATTCTTGCTATAGATTTCTACATTCAAAAATAATTTTCTGGAAGATGCAACGCTTCTTGACGCCATATTTCAGCGAATAATGGTATCAAAAATGGAGGATGGTCATGCAGACAAAATACCCACTGGCCGAATACTCTATTCTAGAATCCCAATTCATTGTTTTCCGCTCTGATATAGTTAAAATGATTCATGTTGATAAACCCAGATTTCCTTTGTCCTCCTCTAAATCTAAACTTCCATGTTCACCAGAAACAGTGGGAAGTGTGGGTATGTCTACACGGCAAAGTTATTTAAATAACTTTACTAGCATTTACACAGCCAAACCGCTATTTCAAAATAGAGGAGCACTTATTTCGAACTTGGTAAACCTCATTCCATGAGGAATAATGCCAAATTCAAAATAGCTATTTCGAAATAAGTGCTGTGTAGGCACTTATATCGAAATAGGGGGCCTCCAGCCCTTCCCAGGCTACCCTGGTGGCCACTCCAGCCTCAACCAAGAACACTCCTCTCCCTCCCCCCTCCCCGGAGTCTTTAAAGGGGTTGACTCTGGCCACAGTGCCTGTAACAGCTCCAAGCCTGTCAGCCCAGAACCAGCAGTCACTGCCCCTAAACATGAGCCAGCAAGCCACTGGCAGCCAGTCCTCGACTGCTCCCCAGGAGCAGTCTGCCAGCTCCCAGGAGCCTGCAAAGGTCCAGAAAATGCGGGCACCTTCCTGGTCCACGGTGGAGATCCTGGACCTTATTCAGGTTTAGGGGGGATGCCCCCAATGTCCACGATCTCTGCACTTGATGGATGAATGCAGCCATCTATGGCACGATAGCTGCAAGCCTGGCCACCAAAGACCACATGCGAACCCAGGAGAAGGTTTGCATGACAATCAAGTTGGTCCGGCAAGACTCCCAAACCTGAGCCCTGAGATTCCCCTCCCCTTTCTTCCCCTTGCTTCCCCCTTCCAGCTCCCTCCTCCTAGGTTTCCCCTTCCCCTCTTCCACCCGCTCTTCTACCCTCTCCTACCTCCATTCCCCAGTCTCACCAGAGTTTCATCCCCTCCTCCCCCCACTCCAGTTTTGTTAAATAAAGAGAGTTTGTGTTCATGAAAATACATGTCTTTTATTTGACATCAGGAAGGGGGGTTAGGGAGGGGTAAGTGGAAGAACGTGAGGGAGGAATGAGGCACAAGCCCCCAGTGGGGCAGACCAGGGAGGCTCTTAGTGCTCCTCAGGGTGGAAGCTCTCCTGCAGGACCTCCTGTATACTGACAGCCCCCCGATGAACCTCCAGGATGGCAGCCTGCAGAAAGTGCAGCCAGGCTCACAGCAACACATCCACGAGAAGCACCAGAGTGCCCAGAGGCAGGTCTGGCTCCATTTTCCAGAGTGCTGTGGTGTCCTGAGTAAGGGCAATCAGAGCATGCAGAGACAAAATGCTTTGCTGTCCTTCATTGAGGTAGGCAAGCAAGCAGGAAAACCTGAGAACCAGCTGTCCAGGGGCAGTTTCTTTAAGCACAGGCCTCAGATAGCCTCAGGCAGCAGCCCCACACAGTAAGTCCTAACCTGATGCCCTGCCGGACCTGGTTCTGGCCAGCCTTAAATGCGATTCAGTGTCCACTCAGTATGGATGCGCTATTTTGAAATAGCAAAACGCTATTTTGAAATGTATTTTGTGTGTAGACGTGTTATTTAGAAATAACTTATTTCAAATTAACTATTTCGAAATATGATATTTCAAAATAATGCTGTAGTGTAGACATACCCTGAGATATTTACAACACTTTAGATATTATCTAAAATGCTCAAAACTGGAGCATATTGCATCTTGTGGAGAATTTGAAGATGGTCCTGTTTTTTATGAAATGCCCATGCTAAAGTGGCATCCTTTTAAGTGATCATTTCACAACAAAACAGACTTTTTTGTTAAATTGTTTTAACTGTGAAGGCAAAGATTTATGATTCCACGTATTTTAATCAGCAAAATTGAAATGTTCACAAAATGTTACCATTTCAAGTGGTGACCGGGAAAAATGAGTGAATCAAAATTTCTGAACATTTTATGAAAAAAAAAATCTCCTCAGTTTCAGATCTCTCTGGTAACTGATAAGCTTTTCACTTGTTTTGTTCATGCTACTGCATTCTGCACAGTATCCCACCTATATGCCTCAACTGACCATATATCCTCACCATTATCTACAGTCTGAGATAGCAGAAAAAACATACTGGAATTTCAAACCTTCAAATGAAAATATTTCAATACAAAAAAATGGAATAAAGTAGAAAAAAAATCTGTGCACTTAAATAGCACCAAGCACTGAAACATCTCAAAATGCTTTACAGATTTTGATTAATTAAACCTGACAGCAACCTTAGGAAGTATAGAGTATGAAAACATATCAGAACATACTAAAGCCCATGCAATAGAATTATACGATCATGAAACTTTGGTTTTATACTGAGCTCTGCTTTTGTACTAAAAATTTCTGGGGTCTTCTTCATACACTTTGCTTGCAGGTACCCCTATATGTTCTAAGTCTACATGGACAGATCCTCAGCCCATGTAAGTCAGCATAGTTCCATTGACTTCAATTGAGCTACTACATGAATTTATCCAACCTGAGAGTCTACCCCTTTTACTTTATCATTTTACAGAAAGCATCTGTACACTGCACGGAGCTGATATTTACACATGAGGAAAGAGGAGATTTTCACTGCATGCACAGCAAGGAAAATTACCAGCTTTGGGATATTACAGATTTAAAGAGTAAATGAGAAGCTTATGAGCACTGAGTGTAGATCTTGCTATATATTGCTTTGAAATCTGAACTAGTGCTGACATGATGAAAAGGTTTAGCAGTATGTGCATTAAAAATTGGAGCAAGCTGTAATCATACAATAAAAATTACAGCAAAAGGTGCAATGCAATGATTTTATTGAGCAGTGGAAGTATCCAAAATAATTTGTCTCGTGTGTTACAAGTAAATTCACACTATCTCTAATTGTTGGTTGTTTTGTTTTTTGTTTTATTTTTCCTGAGGCTTGTCATTTTTGGTCCATGGAATGATTTACAGTGATTTAAACTGTTTCATGATGCATTATTATGTTTGCACTGTTCTGAGTAATGGTTTTAAAACTTTTAAATGGGTTTTGATTTCAATCTACTCCAGAGTGCCAAGATTAACAACATCCTTAGGCTAACACAGGGTGGTGCTAATGAGCTGAAATCAAGTATAAGGGGGGAAAGAAAGAAACCGCTCTTGAAAATGAGTCACCTAATGTCTTAAAAAGATGATTTGTGGATGATTCCATTCGCTGGCTACTTCCCCTTTTATGGCCCATTATATAAATTTACAGTGAGGTCCAAAGGGGAGACACACCAGGGTTGGAAAAAAAGCAATTATTAAAGGATTTTATTCAATAGTATGTTGAATGTGGTTACATTTATCTCTCATTTTTAAAATGAACTACTTCTAGGTAATCTACTGACTGATGAGGTAAAAGTCATATAAAAAATGTTTGCTTTTAAGCTTTGGGTCCATTCAAAAGACACATTCTCTCTCTACATGTATATTTAACATAAATGTTAGCAATTAAAAGAAATACAAGTATTATTCTCTGTGGAAAACAGGCTGAATTCTGCCCTTAGGAAGAAGAGACATAGGTTTTGCTGGACTGGTTAACAAAGAGTAGTAGGCTACAATATTTATATGGAGACAAACTTTCCTAGCTTTTCCCCCTTTGATATTGTAGTCTAGTGCCACAGTGCAAAATAAGAAGCATGTAACTGAATTTCTTTGCACTTTGGGGTTAAATAAAAATTAAAGTGTCTTTTTGTGGCTGAATTTTTAAAATCTTCATTTTTCACTAGCAAAATAAGGATATTCTCATATTTGCCTATTGTTCAAACACTATAGAGTGTGTCTAGACTTCAGGCTTTTGTCGACAGAGGCTTTGTCGACAGATATTGTCGACAAAGCCTCTGTCAAAAAAGAGCATCTAGACTACAGCCAGTTCTGTCGACAAAGCAAGCCACTTTTTCGACATAGAGTCTAGATGCTCTTTTTTGAAAAAGCACAGTGTGGATGCAATAGTGCCTTTTCTTGACATAACTCTGTCGAATTAGGTTATTCCTCATAGAATGAGGTTTACCGCCGTTGACAAAACTGCCGAGTTCTGTCCATGTTATGTCGACAGAACTCGGTGGTAGTGTAAATGCAGGTATAGTTTTGTCGACAAAAGTGGACTTTTGTAGACAAAACCCTGTAGTCTAGACACACCCTATATGTCAAAAGACAGGACTATGCAGCACTTTAAAGACTTATTAGTCTTTAAAGTGCTGCATAGTCCTGTCTTTTGTTTCAGCAAGACCAGACTATCACGGCTACATCTCTATTCCTATATGACAAAGTTATTCTTACATATACTTGTGCAACTCTTGGTTGTATGTGAAAGCACAGTTTATGTTTTAAACCTTTCCCTATTTGAAGTACACAGTGATGACTCAATGTTATATATTTTACTAATATGTATAGTATATATTCTATAATATAGTAAGTAGTGGGAACAATGTAAATAACAAGATGTAAGCTGCTGTGGCCTCTCAAATAAAATGAATCTATTTATAAGACCCTTAAAGGGTTACAACTTGTATTTCCTTCTTCAGATGATCACTTTTTCTGAGATAGGTTGATGGAGGGCTGGGGCCATTGTCAAGAGCAAGGAGAAAGAACAAGGACTGCAATTCATGTCAGTTGTTATGAAGAAGGTATGTGGGGCAGGCTCTTTGGGCTAGATCCAAAACATGAATTAGAGAACTAAACCCAGAATTTAAATACCTCTGAGATCCCCAGAAGCCTTGCTTAACTGCCACCCAACCCTGTAAGAGCCTGAATTACTTAGGTGCCTACGTTTCTGTTCATGTCCTTGCACAAAATTGCCTTTGTTCTAATGTCACTGCGTTGTTTGACACCCAAGAACTGTCAGGGTTCACAAACTAGCCGTCCCCATGCCTATCTTGCTTGGGGGACCCAATCCAACAGGCATACCTAGGGTATGCCTTACCACCTCAAAAACAATTGGGAGCAACCAGATCTGGGTGGGTGGATGCATGTTTCCCCCAAAATAGCAAATAGCCCAAGGTCTACAGCATTCTCCCAGGATAATTAAGAGCAGGGACTTGAACTTGGACATCCCACATCCCAGAGTACACCTAGACTGTGGGGGGAGGGTTTGGAATACCGGAGGTATCCCAAAAAAACTCCGCTGTGTCCAAGGAACACGTTTGCTCTTCTGCTTTTTTTGCAGAACACTCTTTTGCAAACACACTCTTTTGGAAGTCCCTGTATTCAGTGTTCGACAAGGAAGAAAGGGGCTTTTGAAAGAGGGTTTTTTTCTGACATTTGGGTCAGTCTAGATGGGCCTCTTCCAACAAAAGTATTGGAAAAAGCTACGCAAAAGGTGAAGCGCATTTTGTGTAGCTTTTTCCGACAAAGAGATGTAGTCTAGCCATACCTCCAGAGGAGTGAAATCCCTTGGCTATTGGATGTGCTATGGTTAGCTTCTTTCAAGCTCTCGTGTGAAAACTGTTCCACTCGGTATTAAATATTCTTTGGGCAAGAGAGAGAAAGCTAGAAATCGATTCCATAGCCTGGTGGTATGGGCACTGCCACAAGGTTTCCTGACTTCTAATCCCTGCCCCAAAGTAGGCAGGGCACAAAATTTAAAAAAGGTCTCCCTCCTCCCCCCCAGTGGAGGTGCCTGGATCGCTGAGCTTCTTGGGAGGCAGATCTCTTGCTAGGCTTTGTGTGTGAGAGAAAAAAAGGGATGATCTGACTAAGGAAACTAACTCCAAGAGAGTGCAAAGTAACAGAGAGTGCATGACTGTAAATCCCCGAGGAGAAATAGGCACTTCAGTCCAGAGCAGAATTGGCCACCTAACTTCAAGAGGCCAGCCATGCTTAGGTCTCCTCTCCTTGGCAATTCTTAGCAGCTATTTTTGGATACTCATCACTCAGCATATTGGCTCCTATAAATTTGATTCTTTGCACTCAGTTCTCTACAGACATAGTGTAAGAAGCCGGGGCACTTCCTCACATGTGCTGCTCATGCACTGCAGCCCTTCCTGCCTTTTCATGCACACTGTGCATTTGCTGCTTCTGCCGACTGGACACCAGTTCTGACTGGTGGGACCGAATCATCATGGAGTGGAGGGATGACCAGCAGTGGCTGAAGAACTTCCACATGCAGAAAGACAGCTTCCTGTATCTGTTCGAGTGGCTTGCCCCTGCCCTCAGGCGATGGTACACCAGCGTGAGACCCGCCATCCCCATACAGAAGCAGGTAGTCATCACATTGTGGAAGCTGACCATGCCAGACAGCTACCACTGCATCGGGAACCAGTTTGGTATGGGGGGGATCAACCATCATGGTCATGGTCATACAGTGTGACTCTCTTGCTATGTTATTGGGAGGGTGGTGAAATTCTGGAATGGGGTTTCTTAGGCGAGGAGAGGGTGGTGAAAGCTCCCTCCCCAGAAGGTTTTTATTCCCAGATTCACAATGCCCTGCCAGAGGTTGGGGGTTAGCTGGGGTTGGGCCTGGTGTAAGGAGGAAGGAGGGCGGGGCTCAGGGACATCCTGAGGGCCCTGGTAACCCAGTGATGCCCTGTTTGTCTCCTTCTATAGGTGGTGATGGACACCAATACCATCCTGGTGTGCTGGCTGATCTTCCTGGGTAACATGGACCCCATTGTCAGCAGCTTTGCTGCCATTGGCTTTCCCAACTGCAGAGGGGCCATTGATGACACCCATGTCCACATCCAAACCCCTGACTACTGGACATCGGACTTTATCAACTAGAAGGGGTACTTTTCTATGGTCCTGCAGGACATCGTGGACCACCAGGGCTGTTTCATGGACATTAATGTCAGGCAATCAGGGAAGGCGCACAATGCCTGCATCTTCCAAAACTCCAACCTGTTCCAGAAGATGCACACCAGCACATTTTTCCCTGACCGCACCATCAGGTTCAAGGACATGGACATGCTGATGTGCGTAGTGAAGGACGCTGCCTATCCCTTGCTCCCATGGCTTATGAAGCCCTACATTGGACACCCGGACTCACACAGGAATGTTTCAATGGCAGGTTTGGCAGGGCCTGCATTGGGGTGCAGGGCATTTTCAAGTGTCTCAAAGGGTATGTCTACACTACCACCCTAGTTCGAACTAGGGTGGTAATGTAGTCAACCGGAGTTGCAAATGAAGCCCGGGATTTGAATTTCCCGGACTTCATTTGCATGTTGCTGGGCGCCGCCATTTTTAAATGTCCGCTAGTTTGGACTCCGTGCCCCGCGGCTACACACGGTACGAACTAGGTAGTTCGGATTAGGCTTCCTATTGGAACGAGGAGTAACGGTAGTTCGGAATAGAAAGCCTAGTCCGAACTACCTAGTTCGTGCCACGTGTAGCCGCGGGCATGGAGTCCGAACTAGTGGACATTTAAAAATGGCGGCGCCTGACAACATGCAAATGAAACCCGGGAAATTCAAATCCCGGGCTTCATTTGCAACTCCGGTTGACTACATTACCACCCTAGTTCGAACTAGGGTGGTAGTGTAGACATACCCAAAGATAGCTTCTGCTGCATCCTCACCTGCCTAGACCTAGGCATGTGAAACATCGCACAGGTGGGACAATATTTATGAAAGTAAAGGAGACATGTTCCTTCCAGGTTGGTGGGCAGAGGATGAGTAGCTCACTAGGGCCTTTGAGCAGCCGAGCATGGCTGCCATCTGGCAGGCCCATTGGGGGGCTATACACATCCAGGAGGCCTTGCAAAAGAGTTTCAGCCAGGACCAGCTGTGAGACTCTCCTCCGGGCCTCCCCACAAGGGGTCTCTGAAGTGCCCCTCTGTGCCTTTTCTCCTCCTGCCTCTCCTCCCCTCCCCACTCCTCTATTTTCCCCCTTTGTTGAACCCTCCCACTCTGATAAAATAAACCAAACCTTTCGTTTTCAAAGAATCTACTGTATTTTTCATTTAAGGTAAATGTAACTGGAGAGGGACTGGGGAAAGAACCTGAGAGGGGGAAGCAGGAAAATGGAAGTCTGAGGAGGGGGAGGAGATGCTCAGAGATGCGTCTGGGAGTGGTACCTGCCTCAGGCAGTTCCACTGGCTCTTGTGAAGGGCCCTCAGAAGCCCGGGGGTGGAGGTTAGGGGGAGAAGCCAGAGGATCATGGGGAGAAGCTGGAGGAGCAGGAGCGGGAGTGGGGGCTGGAGTAGGAGGGGGAGCAGGAGCAGGAGCAGGAGTGGGGGGTGCTGCTCTATGCAGAGACAATGAGGTCCACAGCAACTGTGTATGCCACATGCATGCTGCAAGCCTCTTGGGCCAGCTCCAACCCGGTGTGCGATGCAGCTCCTGTTCTGCTTTCCACTGCTGGTCCTGCTGGTCCAGAGAGTGCTGGAGGCCACACAGGTAGGCGACATGTTGCCACTTAAGGCTCTTATGCTCTCATCTGCAGTGGCAGCATCCATGGGGTTAGGAGGCTGGCACAGGAAGTATTGCAGGTGCCTCTCTCCCAGCTGGTCCAGCTCTGAAGATCAAAGAGAAGGGCAGTCATTCCAAGAGACAGGGTGCCTGAAACCTAGCCATCATCTCTAAGCCAACACCAAAAGGTTTCGGTCCAATAAAGCAAATGTGCTTGGAGCAAGGCCATCTATGGCTTACACAGTGAGCCCCTTCTTGCAGGGGCACAGAAGTCCCCAGGAGGAGGCCCGCTACCCCCAAGTCCTGGGGACGAGCAGGTATGGGAAGGTGCTGGCCAGGCCTGGAGCCTGCAGGCTGGAAGGAGGTGATGGGGAGGCTTGTCTTCCCTCTGTCCCATGCACATACTGGGACTGGCAGTGGTGCCATCCTGAAGGGTGAGAATTTCTAACCCTGCCTACTGGAGGAGATGTGGGGGAGGGTATTGGGGGGAGGTGTGTGTGAGCAGCAGACACTGCTTGCTGGGAAGGGTGCTACTGGGGTCCCCTCCACTTTCTTCCTTTACCAGCAGGCTCCCCTAGCAGGGGCTCAGTGTTCTCCACCTTGCCATGCTTGCCTGACAGTGGATGCTGCCCTGAGTGTGGCCCTGACCATGTGTTGTGTGTGTATATCTCTGACCCCATCCTCCTTAGTGGTGTGTCCCAGCACAGAGTTGGGAGTAAGGCAAACCTCTTCAGAAACCATGAGAGTAGAAGCACAAGGGTCCTCTGAGGCAGCCTCATTGGGGCAGTGTGCTCTGGACTGGTGCTCCATGTGCACCCATGTGCACAGGCTGTTACATGATGCCCAGGCCAAGAAGGCCAAGCGAGGAGCAAGCAGCCCCTAACCACTCACTGTCTCCTCCTGTGTGTGTCTAGGAACAGTTATGGAACTCACTTGATAGGCCTTCCTTTGTGTCATCTGATCCCTGGGCGACATTCTAGGAGGATGGTACTGACTCCAAAGACAGGGTGAAATCCTGGCTGGCAGGCATTGTGGAATCCATGACCTAATCCTGCTCCTGCTCCTGCTCCTGCTCCTGCTCCTGCTCCTGCTCCTCTGCTGCAGGCCTGTCCTCCAGGAGCGTGACAATGGGAATCTACAACAAGTGGGGGAGGGAATGACCCCCCTCCTGCAGTGGAGTTGGTCAAAGTACTGGGAGGTTTGCCACCCCTGAGTAGCAGCTGCTCTCTCTGGCCTTGGTACAGGCCTGCCTGAGCTCCTTCACCTTCATCTGCACCTGTTCCTGGGTGCAGCTGTGTCTCTTCTGGCTCAGGCTCTTGGCCATCTGCCCATAGAGATCAGCATTCCTGTACCTGGTGAGGAGATCCTGAAGGTTGGCCTAATTTCTCTAGATTTCTGTGAGATCCAGGATCTCCACACAAGTCCAGGATGGGGCCCACCTCCTCCACCAATAAGCAGGGGCTTGGGAGCTGGCTGGAGCTGTGCTGGCAGATGTGGATAGCTCATCTTTAGCACTGTGGTCTGCCATAGCAGTAGGGTAGCACTGTGGTCCTGTGTGCCACACACTGTTTCCCCTGAGGCTGCAGCTTTAAAGCCTGCAAGGGAAGGGAACTATAGAGTCCTGATGAGTGTGAACAGAGTGGCCAGTAGGGCGCCAGTGGGAAGCCTTGGAGGCCACTTATTTTGAAATAGTCACAACTGCGCTGTCTACACATGCCCTGTTTTGAAATAATTATTTGGAAATAGGCATTTTTCCTTGTGAAATGATGGTTACAAAATCCAGAATAAGACATCCTTTATTTTGAAATTATTTCAAAATAAGGGGTTTCTTGTGTAGACGCTCACTTTGTTATTTTGAAATAACGTGAGTTATTTTGAAAAAGACACCTCTGTGTAGACATGCCCTGAGTCTTCAACATGTCACAGGATTCCCCATCCTTTTTATTGTAATGCTTATCAAAATCACAGGAATGTACTGTAGTGCTTCAAGGAACAACTCCAGCACCACAGAGGGGACTTAACTTGCTCTTATCTCACCCACTTCCCATCCCAGCACAAGATAAAACAACATAACATTGAAGATGCTGTATACTGCATCATCTCTTGGTGGCACAGCTGTCTACAATGATCAACACACTGCCTTCAGAATTGCGGGACCTCAAAGCTGTTATTTATCTTAGCTTGGAAAAATTTGTCTGAATTTCTTGGGTAAGAACAAATGGACTTAAATTCTTGTGAGAACAGCCTCCGTCACATGATATTTTTGCATAATCTTTTTTTGGTCCTGGTAAAACTAGGAAGAGTAGATGCACATGTGAAACTAAAAATTCTTTTAGAAAGTCATGTGAAACTTTACTCAATCTTGGATACCATTCTGGATTAGTTCATTTTGAGTTCCAGGCTAACATGGGGCTTGGTTCTCATGGCATACTGTATGTGGATTTCCATAGTTTGTGTGTTTCCTTCAATAGCTTGTATGTTCTGAAAGCTAAATCATCAATGATATTCACTCTAGTGAATGTTACTAGTGCAACATATTACATGCTTGGGTAGATCTAGTTCTTATTCATGTTTTTTTGTTTAATTTTTTAAGAATTAGATTAAAAACCCCTGAAGGGTGAGCAATAATTTTTACTCTGTTTTATGTTGTTGTGTTTGGAGATATGTATTAAAGAAATACATATTTTAAAACAGAGGTCAGATTGCTGAAGTTGCTTATCTTACCCAGATGTTTGATAGAAAGGGAAAGATTGAGGGGGACTGCTACCCTGAGCTCTCTCTGGAATTTACGTCTGTGTCGTGCTTTATGAACTGGAGAGAATTTTTCTAGGGTGTAGGTGGGACATAATGCTGCAAAATTCAATTTCCAAGACTGGCAAAATCTGGGGTCTGCAATGACTCTTTATCAATGCAAAATATGCAGAGAGTGTCTCATTTTCATTTCTTTCCAAAATAATTCTTTTCTATTGTTAAAAAAATAAATAAATAAAACTCCTCAAACTTTTCAATCCTTCCTTGCAATAAGAACTCTTTCTTTACGCCATATAAGAGATGCATGAGAATTTTTTTTAATTTGAAAATCTTAAACCTGCTCTTTCACTTTCACAGATAAAAATCCATTATTTCATGATAACTTATTGGCTGGCATGAGGTAAAACAGGACGTGATTGGAACTGAAAGCCATCCAGTTTTATTTATCCCCGCTTCTCTGATTTAAAATGAAGCCTGGCTGTGTGCAGATGATAACTGTGAGCAAAGGTTGACATCAATTGGAGCTGTAGGACGAGCTGTCTCTGTGTGGGGGAAAATATCACCTTTTTTTAAAAAAAGATGCCTAGCGACACTGACAAAATAGACAAGGCAGTCTAGATCAATGACATAAAAAATAGTTGTCACATAATGATTAGTGAACTATCGCTCCTTCAATAGATTCCTCTGAGGATAATGTTTGATTATTTGAACACATCATAGTGTTAATTATGGCTGGGCTGCACTTCCAGTCTAATTTGTATTTTTAAAGTATGTGACATTTGAAAGCTTGAGGTAATTTTCAGTATCTTATTAGGTGTTTGAAATTCAGTTTGTAGCTTTTGCTTCAAACAGCAGCCTTTTAATTTAGCACCTCTTTAGTAGAGTGGGCTTGATATGGAATAATCATTAGGGAAGTAACCACATCTATAGTGAGTCTCATGGGAAAGTGTCTATCAATTTCCTCTTAACAGAAAAAAAAGGTATTAACAGTATTAAGTCTAAATATTCAGTCCTTTTTCAGCTTCAAAACCCCAAGAGAAGAGTTACCTGGAGGAAAGTTGGACTATCTTTAAAATCCTCCAGACAGTGGATGAGTAAATCTGTTTGGAAAAAAATACCAAAAGAATAATTTATTTCATTTATATAGTACTGTACATCCAAGGAATTCAAAGCATTTAGCAAACATTAATCTCTCTCTCACTCTCGCTCTCTCTTTCTCAGTCCATATGTTCTATCTCTCCATCTATCCATTTTAGATTTCTGTCTACTTGTAGTGAATCATGGTGTCTAGACATTGCATAATTAAGCTTCCATATACTCTGGCATGGGAGGGTGCTATTATACTCTATTTCACAGATAAGGCAAGTGAACGAGAGAGTGGCTAAGAGACTTGTTCAAATTCACAAAATAAATCCAAGACAGATCTAAGAATGGAAATTAGATATTCTGAATCCCTGTGCTGTACTTTAGGCACAAATCTAACTCCACTCACTGCCCCTGTGAACCTTTACCCATTTTCAGAACTGAACTTTTTTTTTTTAAGGCTCTGAATTTTCCATGAGTTGTTTTCTCAAATCCAGATTCCATATGGGGTCAAAGCTCCCACAGCAGCATGAGCAAAGATTTGCGCTCTAGAGATTTGCAGACTCAAGGGATTTGGATATTTTGCTTTCTCTCAGCTATTCAATGCCTGTTGAAGGCAACTGAAATTCTATATCACCACTCCTAAAAACTAGTTTGGAATGATATGAACTAGAAAATGTGGTGAAATAAAATGAAATCTTTCATCCCTTTTGCCCTCTTCCACCTCTCAGACTTTTCAGTTGCATTGCCTGATGCAGTTTCTTGATTGTATGGGATAATCAAGAAGATTGGGAATTTTTCACTGAATCATTTTTGGTAGGAAAATGCTGATTCATCCAAACAAAGTGTTCACAAAATAGGGTTGGATTAAATGAATTTTTCAACTTTGAAACATGTTAGCAAAAAAAGTCTGAAATTATCAAAATGAAAATTTCTCATTTTCCAATGCAAAAAAAATGTTTTTGCTTTAATAGTCAAGGTAATCTGATTGAAAAAAAAAATTGAAAACAGAAAAAAGTTCAAAGTCCACATGAAATGTTTTGATATTATGAAAACAAGATGTTTCAATTAATATGAAATGAAAAAACGTATTCTTGATTTTTCAAATGTTTTTGAAATTTTGATTTTTTACCTGATCCGAGGTGGAGGAAAATGTCAAACACTCAGAAATAATCAAAGAAAGGGAAAGTTGTTTCTTACTCAGCTCTACTGATAATGGTGATATGATAATATCTGTGGATGATAATGACTAAAAGTCATAACAATCTTTTTTTTTTTTTTTTTTTGCATATACCTAGATATTGATATACAGTAAAACTCCGATAGTCTGGCATCCAACTGTTCAGCACTCCCGATACTCCGGCATCAAACTGCCAAGCGCTTCTGACCAGCTGATTAAAAAGCCTGCTGCTCAGCACACGTGCTGGCTGTAACCAGAGGGAGCATAAGGTTAGGGAAGAGAGGGAAGGAGTGTGATCGTGTTACAGAATGGAGAAGAGCGTTTTGCTTCAGTGAAGGGGAAAGGGGAGGAGAGGGCGAGGAGGATCAGGTTACAGAAGGGAAGAGAGAGACTGGAAGAGGAAAGGGGAAGGGAGCGGGAGGAGGATCAGGTTACAGCATGGAGAAGATGCAAAAAGGAAAGGGGAGGGGAGAGAGAGGAGATTGTGTCCTGGCCAGCTGTTAAGCCGTGCAGCTGTACCGGACCTCCTGATTCACCCTCATATCTGATAATCCAGCACCACGTAGGTCCAAAAGGTGCCAGATTACCGGAAGTCTACTGTATCACTAATTAAGACTATTGAAAATTTCCAAAACAAACCATTTATGAATGACACCACAGAACAATTATAAATACATAGAAAGTGGTAACCATATATTTTAATGGTTTTCTTTTTTAATTTATAAATTTTATGTAGACACATTATAGTAAATTATGTTGGTCTCCATACTTGATAATGAATAGTTAGAATTAGAGAGGCAGTGTGAACTAATAGACTGTGGGCTGAAAATAAGTGTTTATCCTGGGGAGTTTATCTTCCAGTCAGATATACTATACATACAAGTGATATTATAGATCACATCCATTCTGTTGATTTGTACAAAAAAAATAGTTTTTAAAGGAACAATTTGGAATTTACCATGGGAAATGTGCAGAAATTATGAGTGAAATAATCAAAATTATTTACCTTGTTTTGATTATCTACATGTTTCCCTTGTCTGGGAAAGTGTACTTCTTGTAGGCCATGCTTCCTTACTGAAAAAGAGATTAGCTCCTTTTTAATTGGATTGGCTCCACTGGGCTCAGATTGATTTGCTTCAGTTCCACTCTGAGGAAACACAGTCATTCTAGTTACCACTGAAACAGTTTCTTTTAGTTCTATGAATTACAAGTGGGGCTAGTGGCTTTACCTAATATTAAGGCTGTTCAATGTAATATGGCACTATTTTTAGTTGCTCGTAACTTTGCTAAACTTTAACCATGTGGGCTGAAATTTTCCTTACCAAATATCTACCTAAAACAGATTTTATTGTGTGTGTGTTTGTATAAATACCAGCCAGAATGGCCCAACTGATTCTGAGAATGAGACTACGGAAAATATATTGGTTTGCTCATATTTAAAAATTCTGGCAAACTTTACTTTGACACTGGGACAAAAAGCTCGGATGGAGAACTTAGATGGGTTGTGAAGACCAGACAGGGAGATTGGGAGCCAGTGGTACAGGAAAGGTGCTACAAAGGCTAGGAAAAGGGGAGAGTAAAAGATCAGATGAGGTGCCAGAAATGGGACTGGATGGGCTAATTGATTGGAGACAAAGAATCAGCGAGGATGGAGCGGAAACTGGGAATTACTGCACCAGAATGTGGAGATTTGCAGTGGGAGGAAAGACTGGGAGTGGTGGTAGGGAAACTGGGACATGGAGTCCAGAGCAAAAGACAAGGATTGGCTGGGTGAAGGGACTGGGATGAGAATCCAGAGTAGTGCAGATTGGGACTGGGTAGTGGCTCACCTCTCAATCTGAGGCATGCAGACACACAGACAGACAGACCTCCTGTACGTTCCAGGAAACAAGAATCAAATCATCACCTTAAAAATGTGATTTTTATTATAAAACAAAAGCTATACTTGATAAAGCGTACTTGGTTGCTAGATGTTACAGAGCAATTAAGGAAAACAAATTAAAACAGAGAAAATCTCTGGGAACAATGCTTAGATGGTAAATGGGGAGGGGAGGAATAGAGTCACACAGAGCAGTTCAAACCAAACCACCAAATAAAGAAATCATGACTAGATTCACTTTTTCCCTTTACTTACTTCCAATCTTTTCTTGGTTCAGTCCATTCCATACCCCGAATTCCTTGGAGGCATGATAATCCTGTCTGGGTTTAAATCATTTTATCTTTCTCAACTCCTGGTTTAACTCTCCCCCACATAGAAAGCAGGCAAGGTTTCTATATCCAATTCAGATTCGTCTATCTCAATTGGTTCTTCTGGCCCCTGGCCAACAGTCTTGCTACCTGAGTTTAATCCCTTAGTCACTAGGTGCTGGTCAGCATTCTTCCTATCCATTACAGTAGTCCAGGAGAATGGAACCAGGACAAGAAGTGAGGGGCGGAGAAGAGAGAAGACAGGGAAAATTGGGGGCTATGAGGGAAGGGAGAGGGCAGAAGAGTCTGTGTCTGCTAGAATGCTTTCTTTCTGAGCTTGGAATGGAACCCAAGAATCTTGAACAGTACCATTCCATTGCTGTTGGCAAACATCTGTAAAACCCTACTGGCAAAGTATCTCATACCCATGTAGTCAACATAGAAGATAACAACCTACTCTTACTACTGCTACCAATTTTTCTTCTTAGCTCAAGTGACAGAGTCCTTTGTGGTGGATCAGAAAGTTCCAGCCCTGCTGATGAATGATGTGGATGTGGAATGTCAGATGATGGAATTTTTTTCAGTTTTTTTTTTAAACCTGGCAAATCTTTCTCACTGGGTATGGCTACACTGCTTTTTTTTTTTTTTTTTCAAAAAAAGCTATGCAAAATGTGCTTTGCATTTTGCATAGCTTTTTTCGATCCTTTTGTTGGAAGAGTCTTTTCCAACATTGGGCCTATCTCTTCCATGCTCTATTTTCCTGTGCTCTTCTGGAAAAAAATGGAAGAGCAAACGCATCCCTGGATATGAAAGAGTTTTTCTGGGATATTCCCAGAAAAACTCTTGTAGGCTAGCCATACTCTCTGTCTCTGTCTGTCTGTCTGTCTGTCTGTCTCTCAGGGTATGTCTACACTACCCTCCTAGTTCAAACTAGGAGGGTAATGTAGGCATACCGCACTTGCAAATGAAGCCTGGGATTTGAATTTCCTGAGCTTCATTTGCATAAGCGGGGAGCCGCCATTTTTAAAACCCCGCTGGTTCGAACCCCGTGCAGCGTGGCTACACGGGGCTCGAACTAGGCAGTTCGAACTAGGATTCCTATTCCGAACTACCGGTACACCTAGTTCGAGCCCCGTGTAGCCGCGCTGCACGGGGTTCGAACCAGTGGGGTTTTAAAAATGGCGGCTCCCCGCTTATGCAAATGAAGCCCGGGAAATTCAAATCCCGGGCTTCATTTGCAAGTGCAGTATGCCTACATTACCCAGCTAGTTCGAACTAGCGGGGTAGTGTAGACATACCCTCACTCACTCACACACACACACACACACACACACACACACACACAGAGCAACCTCTCAAGAGTTAGAAGTCAAAATTAAAATAATCTGTGCAACCTTAATTTAGTCCTCTTGCCATATGCATTTGGATACAGTCTTTAAATTATATGATGAAGCACTGTTTTTTCTCCCCATAGGACTCCTGTTTCTTTTGTTACAAAAGTTGGAAGGTGTGTGGTAAATGATGTAGGGAATAACAGGAAGAGAGAGATAGTATCATGATTAAAGCAGTTGAATACTGCCTTAGAATATTGGATTCTTACTCTGTCACTGACAAAAATGCTGGACAAGTCACCTAAAAAACCTTTTCATATGTGGCCACCAATTGTGCTTCTTTCATTCTTTGGATGCCTGACTAGGCTCTGATTTGCAGAAGTGCCGAGCAATCACATCTGCAACCAAAGTCAAAGGGAGCTGTGCTTTGAATATATTAAGTGATATATATTGCTACATGCTCCAAAACATCAGGTCCTAGGTTTCTCAAATCAGGCATTCAAAATTAGTAGATACTTCTGACCTGTGTCTTCTTGTGTCTCAGTTCCCTACCTGTAAAATGATGATAAAATGCCCCCTCATTTCACAGGGTTGTTGTCAAATTAAATTAATTAATATTTGTGAAGCACTCATATACTAACTTAATAATATTTTAATATATTGGGTGAGGGTTGCATGTATAAATATTTATATAAAGCACGAACACTGTAATGGGTGCCATAGAGAGATAAGTCTATGCCCTTAGGACAATGGGAATTAGATTGTCAGTCCCTTAAAGTGCTGTTAGAATTAGTATGGATAATACATCTAACTTCTTGTTAGATTAGAAATCAGGATTTAAAATGGGTGTCAAGGTAGTTCACAATATTTTCACATCCTTTACACCATTTTGCCTTGATACTGCAATATATATTCAGGCAGAAGTCCAGTTGTTGTTAGTTTGTTCTTAGATACCACTTTTATTGAAAATTTGGCAAAATATTTCTCAGTCAATGCAACAGTGCATATACCCATATCTGCGGGTACAGCTTATACTATCTGTCCTTTTTAGCTTCTGCTTCCCTTGAATAGTTTAGCAAATGAATTTATGGGCAGGAATGTAGATAGAAAAAAATTCTTAGTGCGTATTATAGAATATTGACAGAAAGTAAATACACTTTTCCACCAGAAAACAGATTCCAACACAGATACCTGATTTCTCCAATCAGGGAACAAAAACTTACCACGTGACCTTTATTGCGAATCAAAATAGCTTAAATTTTCAATACTGAATTTTTACAACAAACCTCATATGTTCATAGCAACAAATATTTGTAGAAATGATCCAGCAAATACTTTTGAACAACAGATATCTTCAAGACAAGCATAAGCTGTTCAAGGACAATTTGCAATCATAAAAAGAGGCAAGTATACAATTCCCTGCATACGATTAGTTCAGCTCTACAGCTGAATACTGTGTTCTTCAGTAGCTTTTCTGAAGAACTTATTTTAAAGCTTAAACCTAACTAGTTATGGGAGAACTTTGTTCTCTGATGCCAGGCATAATTAGCAATGACTAAGTCCCTCAGAGGACGAACTTCCCTAATGAAGAAATGAGATACCACTGGAGGGAGAAAAACATGTTTGAATGTTGTTCATTGCTGATCTCTTCATTCCATATATACAAACTGGAGGCTAGGGCTGCTTTGCTGGCCAAAGAAAGGAGTGGGATATCTTGCTATTGATTGACACTGATTTTAACTGCAGGTGTTTCTATGGTGATGAGAATAAGATGAGGATTTAAGGATTCTGAGGATAGATTCTGGACAGTGAAAAAGGGAAAGAAAAAATATTAAAAGGGAAGCTTTCCTGTTAAAAACATTGCTTAATAAGTTGGATTAACCTTTCTGCTGTGTGCAAAGGTTCTTTCTGAAAGCTATTTATAAAAACTAAACTGGGCATATTAACCTTTATAATTTACCATTTAAAATCGTATGGCAGCCCTTACTAGTGTGCAACACTAAAATATGAAGATTGGTAACAAACTGCATTTACATTTGTATTTATTCCCCCAGGTAATTATTATTAAATTGAAAAGTCTTCTACTCTGTGCTCCTCCTAGGGCATGGTCTACACAGCAGGGCTAAAGTTGAATTAACCTACGTAACTTCAGCTACGTCAATTGCATAGCTTAAGTCGAAATAGTTTAACTCGACTTTTGATGCTGTCTACATAGCAAGAAGACAAAGGAAGACCACTCTTTCTTTGACTTCCATTACTCCTCATAAAATGAAGGTTTCAGAAATCGGAGTAAGAAGTCCTCCAGCTCGACATTATTTCGAAGTAAAGGCTTGTAGTGTAGACGTGCACTATGTTATTTCGGAATAACGTCAGTGCTCATGTGCTGCTGTGTAGATTTGCCTTTAGAGGTCTGTTCTTCCCTTGATTACAATTAACTTATTCTGAAAAATGACTTTTGAGAGGTATTGTGCTATTTTCATGTATATTGTGTTCCGATTGCTTTGTAAGAAGCGTACACTTATTTTACACTCACACACCCAATATATCTCATTGACCCTTACTTCAGTTCACCTAGCAATGGGCTGGACACTGATATTTTTACCCGTAATGCACAGTAATGTCTTCCACAGATTTAAGACAATTACTGGAGCTTCTGCTACTCAACAGAATAAGTATATTCAGATATGGCATAAAGTGAATGACATCAGACAAATTAGCAAGGGACAGGGATGGGATGGTAAAGCTAAGATGCAGGAGTACTCTTTACATAATTAAGAGGATCTGAGAGTAAACCCTTAGTACACAAAGGATGCATCTACACTTCAGGGTTTAGCTCAAAATAAGCTTTGCAAATTGAGCTACCTCAATTGCGAAGCTTATTTCGAAATAGCTTATTTCAAAATGGGGAGTTTCTACACAACACTTATTTTGAAATAGAGCACTCTTCCTCCAACTTCCCTTATTCCTCATACAATGAGAGTTACAGGAGTCCGAGTAAGAAGTCCTCCAGCTTGATAGTATTTTGACATTATTTCGAAATAACTACTTGCTGTGTAGACGCAGACTAAGTTATTTTGAAATAACGCTAGTTATTTTGAAATAATGTGGCTGTGTAGACATTCCCAAATTGTGCCTGTGCCAGAACTTAGTTCGGTGCAGAGGCTGAGGAGTAGGGAGAAGCCTTGAGGAGTGGGAAGGGATTTGGAGTGGTCTGCAGCTTGTAACAGCAAAGGAAGCCCAGATTGGTGAGACAGAGGGCTCAGTGATAACCTATTGCCCCCCAGGGAATTATGTCTCACAGGGGAAAAGGAATACTCCCAACAGCTATACTTCCTTTTCTGAACATACTTCTTGCCCTGGGGACTGGGAAATGTGCAGAGGTGAGGCAGGGAGAGAGATTATTTCTACTTTGTGTCCTTTATTCCAGTTAAAGTGTCATGAGTGCTATTCAAACACCACCTATTGTGATGAATTACCAAGAGGTCATTCTCTAAAGCAAAGGCCACCATGGACTGATCCACATGGTTGAATTGACCTGAGACTCAACCTGGAAGAATCTAAATCCTGCTATACAAAAATGTAACATTGCAATCACTCTTGTCCAGGTGTCAGTGAAACTTTTAGCGCCTCAAAGTGGGGTCGCACATGACTAGGGAACTTAGGATGTGACCCAAATCTAGAGAAAGAAGAGCTAGTCAAACCCTAAAATAAGAAAAAGCAGCTATAATGAATGTTGGCTATGCTTCTTACAACTAGACTTCCCTGATACTTTAACAGACTCTGCCTGAAGGTGCCTCTGTAACCCACATACCTTCTGGGTGTGGTGTACTGTCCCATGTAGTGGTACTTAGATCACTAAGGGTATGTCTACACTAGCTCGTTAGTTCGAGCTAGGTAGGCAAATGAGGGCAACCGGAGTTGCAAATGAAGCCCGGGATTTAAATATCCTGGGCTTCATTTGCATGTTCCCGGGCGCCGCCATTTTTAAATCCCCTTTAGTCCGAACTAACTGCCCGCACCTAAAAGAGGCAGTTAAACGTTAATTCGAACTAACTCCTTAGTTCGAATTAACTGTTACTCCTCATACTCCATGAGTATTTCATACTCCATGAGGAGTAACAGTTAATTTGAACTAAGGAGTTAGTTCAAATTAACGTTTAACTGCCGCTTTTAGGCGTGGGCAGTTAGTTCGGACTAAAGGGGATTTTAAAATGCCAGTGCCCGGGAACATGCAAATGAAGCCCAGGATATTTAAATCCCGGGCTTCATTTGCAACTCTGGTTGCCCTCATTTGCCTACCTAACTCGAACTAACGAGCTAGTGTAGACATACCCTAACAGAGAGAAAGAATGCGACTGCTCTACAGTCATAGCTGAGAGTCATCTGGCTTTTACCTCAAATGGTAGGGGCTCATATACTAAGCTCCGAAGGTCCCAGGTTTGGTTCCACCTGTTGGTGTTATACCTATACTGTAACTTGATAGCTTTTCACATCTGACCTGTTCAAGTGTAAGGGTTTGGCTGGGGGAAGGAAAAGCCAGGAAGGAATTCCACCTCACAGACTGTGTCTCCTGAGTGTGTTTACCAGCATGAGTGTTTTGTACTATTTTTATTCATGTATTTCTTTGACTTCTTGGCCATGGAAAACACTTCAAATGTTGAGATCCTTCCTTCCCCTCCCTACCAGCATCTTGCAAAGCTCCATTATTCCAAGAATTATTGGCCCAGTGAAATCATATTTTCTTGATCAGAATTTGCTTTGCAGCACTGTCTATTTTTCTTTGTTGAAGAGGTAGATAAAAATTAGGCTTAAGCTGTGTTATCCACTACAGTCTTGTTAATTTGGGGGACCTGCCATACCCATTGAAGCAGTAGGTGAGGTAGAGCCAGTTATCCACTCTAGTAAAGCATGTGTGAGTTCAGACAATAAAACATTTAACAGGCAGTAGTTTCAACTGGCATAGCTCCATTAGCTTTAATGGAACAACATCAGTTTACCCAATCTGAGGATTCGGCCCAATGAACATATAATCTGCATCTAGGAACCATGGTTTTAGATTAAAATGGTACTCAGAGGACTCCACCAGCTCAGTTCACTATATCAGTAAGAGCTGTAAAAATGTACAGCTAAATTATCTGTTCCAGGGAGCTTAGATTAATGTAGGACACAACAGGTGGGTAAAAGAAATATGTAGCTGATGAAGGGAGGACCGGGTAACAGTGATGCAAACATGTTGCATAGGTAGTGAATAGGGGGAATTCTGTGTTTGATTTGATTTTGTTCATCTTAGCTCCTGCACTCTATCAACTGGCTATATTTCATGTGTATCATTCAGTACCTGATCTGTCAAACATTGTTCTCCTTGGCCTCTGATGATAGGACAAGAAGCAATGGGCTTAAACTGCAGCAAGGGAGGTGTAGTTTGGACATTAGGAAAAAGTTCCTAACGGTCAGGGTGGTTAAACACTGGAATAAATTGCCTGGGGAGGTTGTGGAATCTCCATCATTTAAGAGAAGGTACATGGCTGATGCTTTTTTTTTTTTCATTAGAGGAAGAATTATAAGTTTTTATATATGCTACAAGTTTCACCAAAAAGGAAACTATTGGTCTTCTTTCCCTGAAAGTGAGTTACTGTCTGTGATTCACAGAATTAGAGGATATGGTAGGAAAGAATTGGAGACATTAAGTTCCTGTTAACCATAGAACACTCTTTCTATATCCCGTATCACCCTTTATTTTCATATATGTCTTATCAGGTCAAAGTGAACTTCTCCGAAGAATCCAACTTCTCGAACATTCCCTTTCAAAAGGGGAGCTCATTGGATAAGACATGACTAGACTAGGAGGTTAATGAGATGTGCTATTAAGTAGGTGGTAATCCAGAATAACGTGGCACAATAGCATTTTGAGAATTTAGCCCAAAAAGATGCTTTAGAAATATTATATTTTGCTTAAGTATTGTCTTAAAAATAGGTCTCTTCCCTCCACTCCTACTTGTTTAATAGAAAGCTTGTTCAATTAGCAATACAAACAAGAAGAACCAAAATATAGGTTGCACTCCTGTAAATCGGGACTGTCTGATCCGGCAACATCCTTGGTCTGAGACTCTGCAGAGGGTAAGGTGGCTCTGGAGCCCTGTGCACTGTGGGGGATGGGGAGGACCTGGGAGTCTGTCGTGATGCAGGAGGGGAGGAGGTGGGAGCCCAGCACGCAGCACAGCTGGGCTGCCTATGGGACCAGGAGGCAGGAAACTGTCGCACTGCTGGGGGTAGGGAGGTGGGTGCTGGGAATCCTAGTACATAGCTCATCAGGGAGGACAGAAAAGATATCCCCTGGTCCCACAAAATCCCTCATCTAGAACCAGTCAGGTCCTGAGGGTGCCAAACCAGGGACATCCAACCGATTGTAATAAGGGGAAGAAACATAAGAGCTGAGGAAACATTGTTCAAGGTCAGCCATAAAGATGTTGGCATATTGTGGTGCCATGCGGGTGCCTATGGCTGTGCCGCTGACTTGGAGATACAAATTGTCTCCAAATTGGAAGTAGTTGTTGGTGAGGACACAGTCACAGAGTTCTGTACAGACAACCCCTCAACATGAAATGTATTCTTTCTAATAACCATGCTACACAGCTACATCATAAACATCCAGGAACCTATCCCTGCAATCAGCCATGGTGCCAACTCTCCCTACATAGCTATACAAGCAAACTCATTACTGGAGCCAACCACATAAGCCACCAAATCAGAGGCTCATTCAATTGCATATCTAGTAATTTAATCTATGCCATCAAATGCCAGCAATGCCCCACTGCAATATATATTGAACAGACTAGACAGTCCCTCAGTGAAAGAATTACAGCTATCCGTAAAGGGAACATACAAAAGCCAGTTCCCTGGGCATGCATTAACAGATCTTCAAGTGGTTGTTTTGTTACAAACCAATTACAGGAGCCAAATACACAGGGAAGGACTGGAGCTTCAGCTCATTTGCGAGTTCAATTCTCACACCTCTCAATTAAACAAAGATACTGGATGGTTAGGTCATTACCTTCCTATCAAACAATGAGAGCGACAATGGTTTTTTGTCTTTAAAGAATCTCATGATACCATCTAGATGTTTCATCAGTCTTTCAGTGTTTCCTGACTTTTTGTTGTTTGCTAATAAATGGTTCTTATCTTCCTCCTTTGACTATCTAGTCTTTAGGTGCTTATAGACTCAGCTTTTCCTTGATATATTTTTTACCCACTGCCTTTTCTTGTTCCCCCCTCCCAATTTTCCCTTCTTCCATCTCCCATTCCATCTCCCCTATTTATTTTGGTCCTAGACAGCTAAGACTCTGGTCATCTGAAGAAGTGGGCTGTGTCCACGAAAGCTCATAATACTATCTACATGTTTTGTTAGTCAATAAAGTGCTACCATATTATTTGTTGTTTTTTTGGTAAAACTAGATATGTTCATGGAGGATCAGTCCTTTAGTGGCTATTAGCCAGAGTGATCAAGGTTGCAAACCCATGATCATGGTGAACACAAAACTCTCAAAGCCAGAAGCCAGGAGGGGAAGAAAGGGGTAACTTCTCCAAATTGGTCCTTTTCCGTACATTCCCTCCAGAGCTCTACTAATGGCCACTGTTGCAACAAGGATCCTGAGCTAGATGAGCCATTGGTCTGACCCACTGTGGCAGGTGTCATGTTCTTAAAAGGATGTTTTGCTGTTGAATTACCTGATTTCCGTCAATTTGAAGTGGACCTTCCCCATTATGTTTTCTTTGTTTCTTGTTTGTTTGGTGGTGGTGGTGTGTCCCTCCCACTCTCAAAATGAATATGTAAAGCATTTCTCAGGTTAAGCTGTTTATACGAAGTAAATTATCATAGGCAGAAAGCCTGTTTAATCTAGTCTGTTACATTCCTCATATTTACAGAAGATGGCACTTGTAATCAGGTCCTCTACTCTACAGAGATCAAAGGAATACACAAGATGGTGGAAAGAAAAAACACACTCTCAGACATTTCCATGCACTTTACTTGCAAATAATACATTTAAAGGAATAAAATATTTGCTCATGGTGTTTCTCATTGTTTTTTACTGCATGTGCTTATGCAATTTACAGAGTAATTTTATGGTTGTTAGCAGGGATGGGATGAACCTGATGGAAAAAGAATACAAGAACCTGCCCATACCTCAGTCCAAGCACACTGAATAAAATCTAATCATTTTTAAAGGTTCAGATTGTGCATATATCGTGCTTCCCACCTCTGCTAACCCCTCGCCCGCCCAGTCTGTTCAGATTTTCATCTAGGTCAGCCACAGAACAGAAGACTGGGTTTTTGTTTTCAGATTTCTTGCACACTGGGGCTTCCCCAGGGCCAGAGATGTGCAATGCACCATTTGTGTAGAAAATTAACACACCCTAACTGGAACAAATAGATACGAACACAATGACTGCAGATGGGATGTGGGATTTGGGAGGGCAGGAGGTCTGTGCCTCTTTTCCCTCTTTTTATTACCTTACCTCCTTTGACCCTGATGAAACTATCCTTGCCTTTCTGTTAGCTCCATTTTGTAGTTGCAAGCTCAGCAGGCTGTGGGTTGCATGGATGATTCAGTTTCTCTGGCTGTCACTTAGATGAGGTGAGACTGAGACATCAGAGAAACCTGATCTGTAAAATCACTCCCTGGTGCCCTTGTCTCCTAGCCTGGTACTGAGGGAAAGCTTCAGTCTCTAGATTCTGAGGAGGAGGTGGTGTCAGGCCATCTAGCCTCCATTTTCAGGATTTTATTTTTCTTCTTTTATCTCATGAATCTGCATCTTCCACAGATCAGTATCCAGGCAGGGTATTTAAGACTTAAATAAAATAAACGCTGAATGATATTTAAAATATATGGCTGAGATTTTCAAGTCACCTAGGGCGGTGTTTCTCAACCAGTGGTACGAGTACCCTTAGGGGTATTTGAGAGAAGTCTCTGGCAGGGGGAAGGTATATCAACACAACTGAAATTTGGAGAAAACTGTATTTTTGTTTTAAGTTTTACAGTGTTTATTATTTTTGTACTTTTTACACCCAAACATTTCATCACCCCCCGGCTACGATTAAGTCGTTTAAACAAATATGTTGCAATGGTAGAAAAAAATGTGTGTGTCTGAAAACTGTAGGAATTGGGGTACTTATACCTTTTTTTAAGGGGTACTTTATAAAAACAACTTGAGAAACACTGACTATGGGGATCTGGATGCCCCGGGCTTATTAATTTATGCAGCAAATGGATATCCAAATCCAGTAACTAGGATTGAAATGTTTGTCTTTGTGTGTCCATCTTTCCCTTTCCACACTGATGTAAAAGCTGTGCTATCTCACATTTCACATAGACTATAGATGGGACTCACAAGTTTTACTTTACAGGTAGCCATTCCAAATGAAAACATTCCATGTATGCATTTCCAAAGAGGGAAACTGTGGAACTAGATATGGTATTTCCCCCCTGAATTTCCCAGTAGCTTTTAAGAAGTGATCTGAAGAGGAAGCTATTAATTCAGGCAGAGAGATTAGCAATAGTGACTTTACTACTTGATGTGCCATCAAGGATTCTCTTCTTCCGTAGCAGCCTGGTAAAGACAGCCATGTGGAACTTGAAAGCTTCTACTACATCTTTAAACAGGCTTTCATTTTTTTCTTTTGTGCAATGTGTCCCCACTGTTTTGTATTATAAATGAGCAGTCTGTGACCACCCCTTCAATCTGCAGAGCTCTAATGTAGCACTGCAGAGCTCCTGTACCACTAGCGTCCGCAGTGCTCCTCTTCCACTGACCTGTAGCCCACAGAGATTATAGAAGCGCATTATTTCCCTGTGCAGCTCTTTCACCTTTTGCTGCAACCATTTCCTACACAGACACAGAATTTATATAAAAGGCTTTCCTCAGCTTTCATCAAATCTAGGTTGCAGGCCTATTTCGTAACATTAATTCTCTCCCTCACCAACCGCCACATCAATTCAGTACTTTATAAACTATTTCAGGGATCCGATTTATCAGGCCTGACAGAGCTTCACACTGAAATAAACAGCACTGCCTCAGCCTAGCTCGCTCAGTGGCTCCTATTTATCATTATTTAATTCAAGGGCCTAAAATTCTCTGACATTATTAATAGTAAGATGAATCACTGGAAAACTACAGAATCTGTGACCAACGAGGCTGAAATAATCCATTTTGGTGAAAATGTCTATGTGGAATTGCATTCCCTGATGGGTAACCTCTGTCATTAGCAACTCCATATGCATGGGTGGTAAAGTACTGAAGCATGAAGTCCCCAAAGAGCAGGCTACTTCAGCAGCAATTCTTTTCTCACCAGCTCGCGCCAAAGCAAAAAGGAGGGAGTGTGGCACAGTTCCAATGCCTCTGTCCATTGAATTTAAATGTACTAATTTAATCCTTTTTGTACTTGATTAACTTTAACTTGTCTGAGGTTGAACTTTTGTGTTAACTGGACCTGCAAATCCATTAGTTCATTATGAGGACTGTATTACTTAGACACCTTGATGAGAGATAATCAGCTGCCCAGGATGTACATGAGCACTTGCTGCTCTAATTTGGCACCTCATTAGCAATATTTTTCTATGTTATTTAAATGAAAAAGACTAGATTGAGAGGGTTTGGCATGGGCTTGGATTTTATTTATAAATCCCTGGCCTCCTTCATCTATCTCAAGGACCAGCCTAGGTTTACCATCAGTGTTGCTCAGTTCTATGAATGGGTATTGAGAGCTTTTTGTCTTACCCCTTAAGAACGAAGGTCCGTCCTTGTCAGATACCAAATCCCTCCTGGAAGGTTTGAGTACCTTCAACTCCCAGGGATTAGAAATACTGAGACATTATATAAATCTCCCTAGAAAACAAACATTATTGGTGGTATTTTAAAGTATATTAGAAATAATCTATTCTATGTTTCTTTTCTGCTTTGCAGACAGAGAGATCTTTCTCCCAAACAAGTGTTATTCAGAAGACATCTCCAACTTCTTTAAAATACTTGAAACATCAGATAGATGAAATAACCAGTTATACCAATGCAAACCAATTAATCCAGATTTACATTGTTACAATTTAAATCTGCATCTAGCCCCATGTTCTTAATTAAATGAATATAACATCTTAGAACAGATTCATTAATTCACTGCAGCATTGTGCTTTAACATTCAGGATCATTCTTTTCCCTTTTATCAGCCACCTAGATTTTCTGCCATTGTGAAACTTTTTATTTTCTTATTAGTGTTTGAGCCATATTACCAGTAGGTCTAAAAGGATCTAGTATGCAGGAGTGTTGGGAGAGTGCTGCAGGAGATTCAGGAGCAGGAAGTCTCCACAAAGATTCCCTTGTGGACATTTTACCAAATTGTTCTTGTCTCCAAATTGTCCCAAGTGTCCATCTGTTTCCTGGCAATATGGTCCTAATGAACAGTGGGGACTTTCCTAGTTCTGGCTGTTCCAGGACACTTCATAAAAGGGTTCCCAATCACAGGGGCTTTATTACTTTTCTTCTTCAGGTCTTGGGTGTATCTCAATTGGTTTTGGAATTTTAATCATTGTTTACATCTTCTCTCACTCTAGAGAATACAAAGTTAACTCCCTGAAAGAAAAGATAAAAAAAAAATAGAGCCAGACATGCTTACTGCAGCAAGAATTTACAGGCAGCAATAACCACAGGGCATGAAAGCACTCAGAGCAGCAGTCCTGTACTGCTGTCTTGTCATTGTTTAGATACCTTTGTAAAATTAGGTTGTGAGCTTCAGAATTATTGCTTAAGATGTCTCTCATACCCTAAAGCTATGGACAACCACAGTGTATTTGGCACAGGGTAGTTTATTATAGTTGCAGCAGAAAAAAAAATACATGGCAAAAAGAACAATCATCTTAGGCCTGATTCTGATCTCACTGTGTGTTTACGTCACCGTATTTCCATTGACTTTCCCTGTAACTCACTTTAAATAAGTGAGTTATTTAACTTCTTTATTTGGCTTTTGAATGCACTCATACAAAACTCAGACACTCCCAAAGGTCAGGGGCCTCAATGCAGAAAGCCCACTCTCTTATACCAAATGAATTTCAGCTCAGGCATGGCTGCTGAATGGCACTGCAGCAATGTGCCACAGGGAGAGAGGTGGGCTCTTCTGTTGGTACTTCCCAGCTATTGTAAACTTTAGAGATCAAACCTAGCATTTCATATTCAGTATGGAGCCAACTGGTAGCCACTGCAAGTTGTACAGCTAGTTAGGTGAAATCCTGACTCCAGTGAAGTCAATGGCAAACCTCCCATTTTTCATTGAAGCCGGGATTTCACACCTTGTCTCTGCCCACCTCCTCTTCCTCCCATCTCTCTGTTGGCTTGATCCTGTACTGCTGAACTCAACTGGAGTTTTGCTATTGATTTTAATAGCAGTAGAAGCAAGACTTCTATTTGTATCAATGTGTTAAGATCTGTCACTGTAAGCCCCCATTCTGCTACCTATACGTACGTTGGCTACTGCTTTATCCTGAATAAGGGTAACATAATCAGGGTCCATTGTTGAGCTTTGGTATGTAACATCAAAGAGAATAACTCACCGCATCCTCTTTCTTTAGGTGGTGCCACAGATAAGCTTCTAACTCCATTACCCTTAACCCAAAGTATAACCAAGTTCAAGTAGGCTTTCTAGTATTTCCAGGGCAAGCTTTTCAGAGGGTCTTATTTATATAACAGAAAAAGACAGCACAAAACTCATAAATGATAGCTTGTTTCCACTGCTTCATGGGAAACTCTTTGATCTGTCTTACATCTTGGCCCACCATTCACAGACCACTTTCAGGCTATATTTGCTGCCTGGAACCTGGGCATATTCTAAGCATTTGTCTGAATGCATCTCTTTGCTAAGCATATCTCTAGTAGAGGAGTGGACAAAAAAAACTGTATGCAGCGTGCCAGGGTTTACCCCCGGGGGGGGGGGGGTTTGATGGCACTTTATTTACATGTGCCTCTTCAGGTATGGCTGCTTGAAGGACCTGTTGGATGCAGATCACTGTTTCCAGACAATGGTCTGCACCACTTCCTGCAGCTGCCATTGGGTGAGAACAGCGATCCACATCAAACTGGAGCTTCAGGCAGCCATACTTGTGATGGCTCAGGTAACTAAAACACTGGCAGCCTGGCAGGGGGTAACCATACTGACTTTCATTCTCCTGGGCTTCTCTAGTCCCTTGCCTGGGGAATAGTCGCTCCTCGGGCTTGTTCCTCTGTCCTTGAGCCTCTGCTTTCAAGGGAGACATGCCTAAGAGTAGCTTCTTGACTCATTCATCTCTCCTCCCCACCCCCCCTCCCATCTTCTTTCCTCATGAAGCTTTATCTCCTTAGAAGTATCTTCCCACATTGAGCTTGATTAATTTTTATTGGGTCCTGGTGCATATTGACTAGTTAATCATTAATCTCCCACCTCAGCCTTCGGAAGTTAGTTAGAGGAAAACGGGGTCCTGACACCCCATAAAAGGGAACAGTTTTCCTAAGTTAAGTGGGTTTTAATGGTCAATACTGCATGTTATTATCATAGCATGCACCATGTTCTACACCAATCTCGCACTGAGAGGAAAATTCCCTAACTGCAGCAAAGGAAAACATGTGTTACTGGTACATACTCTAATACTGCAAAATATTGTGCAGTAACTCTTGACGATTTAAATAACAGTTACTGTGACTCCCTAGCTATAATTTACTATTTCTAGGGGGAAAAAAACCCCAAATCTTTCTGTAATGCATCTTTGTACCTTCTGTAAAAAAGACACATTTTCTCTCCTTTGTCCTTCTTCCCTCAGGCCTCAGAGTGTAGGTCATGAAAACAAATATCCCTTGCTTCATTGCTGACCATTTTTCTCTCCTGGCTCATATGTTCAAATGACTGAGATCCAGTTTTTATTTACAATGACACCCAGCAGCACCTTCTATATAAGACCATGTCAGCATTTTTGTTCCATCATTCACCCACAAGAATGTGCTCTGGACTGAATGCTGGACTCTACAGTCTTTATGAAGTAGTAGCATAGCTTCTTAAGCAATGAAGATATTTTCTTTTTCATACAAGATGGTTTCCAGACATAGAAGAATTATTTCCTACAAACTTTCCAAAATATTTGCCCAGTTGCTTATTTACTATATATTTGAAAGTTTTTGTGTGTCTGTTTGTCTGTTCCTCCATCTGTCTGTGAGTGTATTCAAGAACTCCTCCTGAATGGTAAGCACTAGGTCCAAATTCAGTGTGTAGCTTCCTCTCATCATAACTTAAAGCAAGATGAATGTTTGGTTGTACCAGGTGTCGGCGCTGTTCTCTGTTCTGGCATTCCCAATGCAGAAGATAGAGGCGTGCAAAGACCTTAAATACCTTGCCTTTATAGGCTCTGCTAACAAAAATACATTTTCACCGGCTCTGAGAAAAACCCCCAAAAAGCTTCCACCATCAAGTGATTTCACCCTAAAAAATAGGAGGGAACATTTGAATTCCTTTCCCGGGGTACCCCAAACTCTTTTGCCCCTTGAAAAAAGTAAAGGGGTGGTCTCTGATAGCTGACCACTCAGTCTTAGGAAGGCAAATACACACAGAGACCCCCTTTGACTTTCCAGGACACAAGAATCAAATCATCACCTTAAAACAAGTAATTTTTATTAACAAACAAAAGATATACTTGATAAAATGTACTTGGTTGCTAGATGTTACAGAACAACGAGTAAAACAAAACACAGAGAACATTTCTGGGTACTCTTTTAGGCTATGTCTACATTACAAAGAAAAGTCGGAAAAAGATACGCAAATTTCAAACCGCAATTTACACATTTTTTCTGCTTTTCTTCTGAAAGAGGCTTCTCTGCCATTTGGCCCATTCACACGGGGCCAAATGTTGGAAAAAAAATCCCTCTTTCAGAACATCCCTTCTTCCTCATAAAATGAGGTTTACAGGGATGCCAACAAATCATGTCCACTTTTCCAACTTTTTTTCAGAAAAGCGAATGCATTTCTTGGACATGGCAGAGCTTTTCCAGGATACCTCTGGTATCCCAGAAAAGCTCTGTAATCTAGACGTACCCTTAGATAGTGAATGGGGGAGGGATGGCATAGATTCACACAGAGAAATTTAACTAAACAACCAAAACAAAGAAAAATGCCCTGATTGCAACTAAATACACATTTTTCCTTTATTTACTCATGATCCCTTCCTGGTTCAGTCCACTTTCATTCCCCAAATTCTTTGGAGGCATGGCAGTACTCCCTGGGTTTAAATCATTCTGTGTCTTTCAACTCCTGGCTTAACTTCCCCACACAAAAAAAAACAGTCAAGGTATCTTATACAATTCAGATTTCAGCACTGTATCCCCATTGGTTCTTCTGGCCCCATGCCAACACCCTTTCTAGCTACCTGAGTTTAACCCCTTAGTCACCAGATCCTGGCCAACACTCCTCTTATCCATCATACTAGGACAATGGGATGAGCCTGGAATGGGGTCTGCTAGCAGGGACAGTTTTATTAGGGGCAATGAGGGCCAGAGATGCAGAGCAGGACAGCTATCTACAGCAGGGAGCAGAGGTGGAGAAAGAGACAGCTATCTGCTATATATTTGAGAGAGTTTCTCTGTTTGTGTGTCTGCTTGTCCCCCAACCAGAGGACATGCACTGCTATCCCCGTTGAGCCTCTTGCAACAGCAGCAGCTATGGATAGGCACTTCTCATCTGACCCCAAGCTGATACAGTAACAGAGGGCTGGGGGATTTTTCTCTTTCCAGGGCAGCCTGCATTCTGAATCCCTCATCCACAGCTCCACACCAGAACAATGATTTAAATGAAGAAAAACAAAAATTATTTCCATTAATGACCTGATCAATGCTGGAGAAATCCTCTAGTAAGTTATACAGGCAACATTAAACACTTGAATACTATAATGATGGGAGTTTCATAAAAGAGAAAGTGAGAGAGGGAGTGAATCTTAACTGACCCAGAGCAAATCTAAAACAACATTTGAAGCCAATCTAGATTAACACCAGTGTAAATGAGAACAGACTGTAAAACTATAAAGGCAAATCATAGAATCATAGTGTTGGAAGAGACCACAAGAGGTCACTGATTCCAACCCTCTGCTAAAAGCAGGACCAAACCCAACTAAATCATCCCAGCCAGGGCTTTGTCAAGCTGGGACTTAAAAACTTCTAGGGAGACTGATGGGAGGATGACCGGTCTGTAGTTCCCTGGATTTTCCTTCTTCCCTTTTTCCCAATTGTCCAGAACTTCCCCTGACCATCACAAGTTTTCAGAGATAATGGTCAATGTCTCTGCAATAATATTAGCCAACTCCCTCAGCACCCTCCTTTAATCTTGAATGGACACATAAAAAAGAAACATTGGGATAAACAGTCAATTTCCAGTATGGCAGACAGTGCCCATGAGGTGATATTACATATTAAGACTAGTGTTAAGTACAGTAATGATCTGGGAAACACTAATAATCTGGGGAAAAGGTTAAAGAGTGTTAAAAGAATGCATAGAAGATACAAAATTATTTCACTTAGGCTGTGTCCAGACTCCATGCCTCCGTCGACGGAGGCATGTAGATTAGCCAGATCGGAAGAGGGAAATGAAGCCGCGATTAAAATAATCGCGGCTTCATTTAAATTTAAATGGCTGCCCCGATCTGCCGATCAGCTGTTTGTCGGCAGATCGGGAGAGTCTGGACGCGATGCCCCGACAAAGAAGCCTTTCTTCATCGACACAGGTAAACCTGGTTTCACGAGGCTTACCTGTGTCGATGAAGAAAGGCTTCTTTGTCGGGGCATCGCGTCCAGACTCTCCCGATCTGCCGACAAACAGCTGATCGGCAGATCGGGGCAGCCATTTAAATTTAAATGAAGCCGCGATTATTTTAATCGCGGCTTCATTTCCCTCTTCCGATCTGGCTAATCTACATGCCTCCGTCGACGGAGGCATGGAGTCTGGACACAGCCTTAGTGAAGACTAGGGAAGACTGAAGACTTCAGAGGAATCTGACAAAATCATGTGCATGGGTCAGCACACTGGCAGATGAAATTCAGTGTTGACAAATGCAAAAGTACGCATATTGAATAAAATAATTTAAAGCTCTTATTCCCAGTGCAGGATCTTAAATTAACTATAAAACAATTAAAGAATCCAGTTCTAATGTTCTATGTTCTATGATTCTATTCAATTTCTAAGAAGCAAACAAAATGCCAAGATATAAAACAACTGAGAGAGAAGGCAATATAGAAAATATCTTGCCAAGATCTAAATGGATGATGTGCCTCAAGTGTAATTTTGTGTTGGGTGCTGGTCAGCCATGGGCTGTGCTCACGAAAGCTGATGATACCATCTACATGTTTTCTTCGTCTTTAAAGTGCTTCCAGACTGTTTATTGTTTTTTTATGTTTATCCTGTACAGACTAACTTAGCTACATCCTCAAGCTTTGGAAAAAAAGGAGTAAGATAAATAAAGGATGTTCAGAGCTGGACAACAAAAATGATTAAGGGCCGGGAGAAAGTTCTGTATGTGGCTAGATGGAAGATTGAGCCGTTCAGTTCAGAGCACCAACCTGATAAAGTTACAAAAACAAAGATAAATTAGTCACTCTTATTTGCCAATTCTTGTAATATAAAAATAACAAGGCAAAGAACCTAAAAGGCAAAACTTAAAACAGAACAAAATAAATAATTTTTCACAACTTTTGCACAATAAACCTGTGGAACTCATTGATGAAAGGAATCACTGTGATGAAGTGCTTAATAAGATTTTCAAATATATTAGAAATTAGTAAGTTTTCTCTTGAACTCCTGTTATGAAATAGCCAAGTAGCCCTGTTATGCTCTTTCTGGGATCTCACAGTAGTTATATTAGACAAATAAACTTTTCTTAGGGCTCTTTTATTATTATTATTTATAAATATGAAAAATAAACCTGACAAACGCACCAAATTGTAAAAGGCAGCTGGCTTCTTGAGGCACCAGTCCAGGTGTCAGGCCTCAGGCTGCTTCTAAGGAATCTGTACCTTAAGTACATTAGACATGATGCCAACATTCATCCACTCAAAGCAGGAACATATAGCTGTTGCTGTTCAGCCCCCACCTTCTCGTACTACTTTTGTTATCCTGAATAACTTTAAAGACAGCAACATAAAAAATCAATTTGAATAAAGAGTCTAAGTAGCAGTTCTCATGTTTGCAGCCAGCTGATCATAAGAGGTTTAAAACAAACAAGAGAAAATTATGCAGAGGCTAGATCGTGTCCTCCCCTGCAAGGTTTGGTCTCAGAGAGCACACTTAACACCTGGCACTGTGGCTTCCATCCAAGGCTCTGTGGAACATCACTCCTTGTGGTGGGGTCATGCACAAAGGAAAGGTTTGGTGACTGAGTGGAATAAGGATGCCATGGGTGAATGGCCCTTCAATGGGTCACAGCTTCAGCATAGGAATGGTGCACATCATCAGCCCCACCACAGCCACAACACAGACTTCCTAGGAAAGCTAATTGCTGTATTACCTTTACCCACGGAGCACCCCTTTTGTAATCTTTGCTATTCTGACTCCATCAGGGAAAAGCTGCTGGTGGGGGAAGAGATTGAGAGAGAAAAAGTAGGGGAGAACAGCGCTGAATGCATGAGACCTGTGAGAAGAAGGCCACAGCCTCACACTAGAACACATGGATCCTTGGGGCAAGGTTTGGGGTACTTTGTTGTCAATGGGATTTAAGTTCTTAAATACCTCTGAGGATCTGGCCCTCTGTCTTCATACCTCTTCTGTGAAACACCATTACACAGCTTGTGTTCAACTAATTAATCAATCATTAAAAACTGGCCTACTAAGATGATTTTCAGTTCTATATATTTCCTGATAGGTGATGCAAACAGATTTACCCCGCAGAAGTGATTTTCTGCTTAGGTTTTTCTGACCAAGACCTGAAACAGAAATTGTTCTTTTCTGAGCATCTGGTTCTGCATATAGTAGGATTATGGCCAAAGCAATTCATCCTGCTTTACCTTTAATCTGTATGAACCGGAGGGCCAATTTAGTTTGTCTGGGACTGGTACTTAAAAAAACATTATCGCTATATCCTGTGAGAGAGAGGCAAAATAAGCTTAAATAGAATTTTTAAAGTCTTTTTTTTTTCTTAATGGGTATTTTCAGCATTTCTGGAGGAGGGGGGGAGAGAGAGAGGCGACATCCTATTCAGATGGAGGTGGATGTAGTGCATTGTTTTGGGACTCCAGCAAATCGAATGTCTTCCAGAAGCTGAACAACTGCCCCATGGTTGCTTCTGTTTGTAAGCATAACAAATGAAATGGCATCCGTGAGAAGGGATTACTTGAAATATTTCTCATATTTGCCTATATAATGCACACTTGCATTTTGCCAGCTAATAGGAGGCCTACCCAGGAGGCTACAACACTGATGGCTACCAGAACACTCTAAGACCATTTCCCAACATGCTTGGAGTGAGGGGTGGAGACAGAATGGACTTAACCCAGACAATCCTGCTGGGGCCAATAAGGCCCTTTGGGGTCTGCATGGGATAATATACCCAAGCAGTTTTCTGGATTAATGAGGAGCCAGAGCTGCTCAGACCCCTCAGCAGTGGGGACAGTCGGACTCAGAAACAAATGATCTCCTTATAGTTTTGAGTCTGGGAGATAAGAAAGAAGTGGGAGATCTATGATTAACTTCCCCTCTCCAGAAAGGGTGGGGGTCTTTGAACTGCTGTGGGATCTCGAGCATAGGTCAGACACCGCAGTTCTGAAGATATGTTAGTTCCTCCCATGCTTTCTCAGCACTTTGGGCAACCCACATTCTCCATGCTTGCTTATCAGCTGCCACGTGCCTTCCCATTTCAAATTAAATTTTTTGATGTCATTGATAATTGTATGCTTCCAAGCCATCCTAGCCCTACCCTTCTTTCTTGTTCAATTTTCTGGCTGAGAGCCATAATTGCTAGTTGGTTCATTCATTACCCATTACCTTAGACCAGTGTCCATTGCACTCCGGTCAGCGAGCAAGTAGAGGATTCTGCCCCAGTAATATTAAAGCAGCTCAGTATTCATAGCACTGCAGAATACACCGCTGGACTCATCATCCATATGGCATTTGCCTGAGAAGGTGGAAGCGTGAAAGCTAGGAGGCAGGAATTTGCTTGATTTATTAATGTGTAGTATGTATTAATTAAGCTTATTCTTTTCCTTCCCCAAATCCTATTTTCCTAAACTCCAATAAAGTCACCCTTTGATTTGAAGTTTGAGTGCATCTCTCTGTTCCTGGGACCTGAATTGATATATTTCATTGTTTTTTGTGTCTTGGGTTGTGTGCTCCCTGCCTGTTAATAGCATTATTCCTTGTCCCTAGTGCAATACCCCTCGTGACTCAGGCACTGTGCGGAGTCACCTTGTGTGGGGGCACCAGGCATCAGAAAAATACCCATGGAAGGAGAGGAGAGAAGCTGTTCCTAGTAGCAATTACCAGGGACAAAGCTTTAGCCAACCATGTGGCAGGTGCTATCCCATCAGACAACTTTTCCCAGACTTCAGCATCACAGATGGAGGCTTCTCACCACGTAATGAATATCACCATATGCCCGCATTTACTTGTTGGTTAATACTTGTAGCTTTGATGAAAGGTCTGTAATATACAAATAAGAGTTGTTGGTTTCTTATGGTTTATTGTGGTTAGATCCTCCCATGTGGCATTGCACTTGCATTGCAGGTAAGCCTCTCTCCTCATTTTTCCCCACCTGGGTGTCAATCAATTCCTTGCACTGATTAAGGCAATGAAAAGTGAAAATAAACTAATACCAATAATAGGTCTCTTTTTATGATACCTCATGGAGGCAGCAGCTGGAATAACATTTCAAAGGCCCTTAGCTCATGACCCTGGTTCAACACTTCCCAATTAAAGTCCAAATTCTTTGGTCCTCAGAACTGCATATGTAACCCACATACCTACTGGGCGTGGTTCACTGTCCCATGTAGTGGCACTAAGGCTACTTATAGAAAAAAGAACGAGTTTACTTTACAGCCTTAGCTGAGCATCAACTGGCTTTCAGTTCAAGCTGCAGAGTCTTGTGCATTAAGCTCCAGAGGTCTCTGGTTCCGCTCCACCTGCTGGCATTACACATGGGCACTACCCTTGGTCTCTAGTAAGTGATAAGTTTGAGTTAAGATATGCAACTTCAGCTATGTTAATTCTGTAGCTTAAGCCAAATTATCTTAAATCCAATTTTGGCACCATCCACTATGTGGAAGTCAAAGGGAATACACTCTCCCTTTGACTTCCCTTACTTCTCATGGAAGCATTGATGAGAGTGTCCTCTCAGTTCAAATTAGCATGCCTTCACTAGACCCACTAATACAAACTTTGGAAGATCATCTACAGCAGCTTCAATCTTATCGGTAGTATAGACATGGCCTTTGGCAGTTTCCAATCTCCTCTCAGAGTCCTGTTCCTATTTAAATAGGTCTGTTCTCAGTCGGAACAGGGAGTCTCCTTGTTAACACGCTTTCTATTCTGATTTGGAACATCTGGCTGACCCTTGCAGGGATAGTGGCATCTGACTCCTATTGGATTAGGCATAGGTATGCACCCATGGGTTGAGACAAGTTATGTGCCCAGGGTTTGCGACATGATAATACTGTAAGAACTAAAGACTTTTTTATGGTGAGGGCATAATAAGAGGTAAATCCAACAGTGAGTTATTGAGACATTTTGCACAAGAACTCGGCCACCCCCTGAAGAAAAAACATGTTACCCACACCATATATATTTCTATTAAACATAGTGTTATTATCTGTTGGTCTTACCACAATCAGTACGTCTATCAAGTAATCTTATAAGGTTTTCTAGATGCTTTATTCTGACACATTAGAACAGGAGACATTTGCTCATGACCTCATTGATCTCTTAACAGTGCAAAAAGGTCAGACTATGTTATTTCATTTCTCTGTAGTTAATGCAGCTTCAAGTAATAATTTCCCATTAGCTTGATGGTCACTACTTACTAGGCTTTTGGAAACAAATGCTACTTATCTGGTAGTAGTAAATATACTGCCTCATGCATAAATATTCCACTTCCAAGGAGCATTCCTTTGTCTTTGAGAACGTCACATATGACTGATCAATGCATTGGTAGATGCTTTTGGGTCCTGCAGTAGAGGCATGTCGTGGCTAGTGATATTTTTATTTGTTGAAGTCCCACCAGAGAAAGCCTTGGAAGCTTGTGAGGGTCTGCAATACCTTCTGAGCCAAAATGGGACAAAGTCCTTCTTTGGAAGAATCTTCTAGCCTTCCACTGATTTGCCAGAGCTGAAAACGGCTACAGAACATAATGGAATATACAGAAATAAAAATCTTACAGCTGTGTTCTAGACAGTGGTAGCACAGGAGACGGGTGTGTACTTCTGTCTTGGTAGTCCTAGATGAGAATTTTGCCCAGCTGAATAAAATCTCCATTGTCAGGAAAGATGAACGGGAATCGTGGGGTTTGAGTATTCTCTACCAATGCCAGCTATCACATGAGACTGTAGCACACCTCTTCTGGGAAGAGGCCTTTGGAGGGTTTCAGATTCCTAAAAAGAAACAAGCATCCAGAAGCAAAGACTTGAGAATCTTCAGCATCTCATTTTTGGTTACTAATTTATTTAAAGGGGACTTTGCTGTTGGTGAAGAAGATGGCAGTGAAGATACCCTGGGAACATCATTCCAGAAGAAACAAAGGATACTGAGAGGGTTCATTGCGTTACTTAGATTTAAATAAATCTCCCCTTTGTCTCTTAAACCCCTTATAAAAAAATCCTGCCCTTAACAAAATTATGACCCCCCCCCCCCAAAAGTGAGAAGTGCTACAGACATCATGAAGTTCAATGGAGGATTCAGTATTGTTATTGATTTTTATGTAGAAGGCAATTTTATATGTAATGATAGGTCAATATGGTAGTATAAAATTATTTGATAACTAGTCAGCAAGGCAAAAAAACTTTATCAAATTTTTGGGTCACAATATATGTAACATACCATAAGTAGAGCAGATTAGGAAACCCGTATATTTCCCTCAGAAAAAAAATATTGTGTTTATGCAGGAATTTGTGTTTAGAATTGCAATTAAAATGTTCATGTGACATCAGTTTGATAGGACATTTTGAAACACAAAATATGCATTTGAAAATGTGAAAATAGAACAAAAAATGTGGTTCATCCAGACTTAAAATGTAATTTAATTTTGTTCTTTTAATAACCAAAATTTTCAGTTTTCTATTTTCAGTTTTGGATTTTTTACTTCTTCTGATTTTTTCTCTTCTTATTTTGTACTGGAAAAGAGGGTGAAAAGGAAAAAAATGTGTTAAATTGAGAACACCATCCTCAATAAACACACACGCGCGCACACACACACAAAACCTTTATATTTTTAAATGCTTTACAATCAGAAAAAGTTGGAAAACAACCAAGCAGTACATGAAAATGTGGGGAAATACATTTTGCACAATTTGATTTGGCTACATTTTGTTGGTAAACAATAAAATATGTAAAAATGGGTTATGTCCAAACTTTTATACATTTTGAGTACTCCCATGGGGAAAAAAAATGAGGAAGTTTAAAAAAAAAAAAAAAAAAAGAGGTGATGGAGGGAAACAAATCCAAAGGAAAAACTGTACATTTTGGCTTCCCAAAATAATTTAAATTAAAACAAATAAAAGCACTCAAGGTTGAAATGAAATATATATTTCATTTTAAAATGTCAGTTCAAAATAGTGTTTTTCATTTTGTATTTTCACAATGAAAACAAAATAGTGTTGTTGAAACTACATCATCCCACAGAAAATGTCAATTTTGCCAAATCACATTTCCTAACAGGACTTCTTTTCTTGCAAAAAATATTCAGTAAACTCTAATCACATAACCTATTTCACATGAAAAAAACAAAAGCAAGGGAATTACATACAGGCATGCACATTACCAATGTCACAGACACCATCCTACATCTCTTACCACCAAGCGCTATGGGTATGTCAACACTACAAAGTTAATTCGAACTAACAGTTGTTAGTTCGAATTAACTTTCATAGTGTCTATACATGCAAACCGCTAGTTCAAACTTAATTAGAACTAGCGGAGCACTTAATTCGAACTAGGTAAATCTCATTCTACGAGGACTAACGCCTAGTTCAAATTAAGTAGTTCGAATTAAGGGCTGTGTAGCCACTTAATTCAAACTAGTTGGAGGCTAGCCCTTCCCAACTTGCCCTGGTGGCCACTCTGGGCCAAACCAGGAAAACTTTTCTTCCCCCCTCCCGGCCCCGGAACCCTTAAAGGGCCACGGTCTGGCTACAGTGCTTGTGCCAGCTGCAAGCCTGCCAGCACCCAGCCAGCAGACTCTGCACCTGGCACGGCATGAGCGAGCCAACCAATGCCACCCAGCCCTCCACCTCTTCCCGGGACCAGGCTGGTGGCTCCCAGGAGCCTGACCGGGGCCACAAGAGGCGGGCGCCCGCCTGGTCTAGTGCAGAGATCGTGGACCTCATCGAGGTTTGGGGGGAGGCCTCCAACATCCACGACCTCTGCAATAGGCACAGGAATGCAGCCGTCTAGGGCAGGATAGCTGCCAGCCTGGCCACCAAAGGCCACATGCGAACCCAGGAGCAGGTTTGCATGAAAATCAAGTTGGTCCAGTGAGATCCCCGACCCTGAGCCCTGAGCTTAGAACATAAGAACATAAGAATAGCCATACTGGGTCAGACCAAAGGTCCCTCTAGCCCAGTAGCCTGTCTGCTGACAGCAGCCAGCACCAGGTACCCCGGAGGGGATGGACCGAAGACAATGACCAAGTGATTTGTCTCGTGTCATCCATCTCCAGCCTTCCACAAACAGAGGCTAGGGACACTGTTCCTACTTTCTGGCTAATAGGACTCCATGGACCCAACCTCCATGAATTTATCTAACTTCTCTTTAAACTCTGTTATAGTACTAGCCTTCACGGCCTCCAGTGGCAAGGAGTTCCACAGGTTGACTATGTGCTGTGTGAAGAAGAACTTTCGCTTATTAGTTTTAAACCTGCTGTCCCTTCATTTCGTTTGGTGTCCTCTAGTCCTTTTATTATGGAAACTAATGAAGAACTTTTCTTTACTCACCCTCCCCCCACCACTCATGATTTTATAGACCTCTATCATATTCCCCCTCAGTCTCCTCTTTTCTAAGCTGAAAAGTCCCAGTCTCTTTAGCGTCTCTTCATATGGGACCTGTTCCAAACCCCTAATCATTGTAATTGCCCCTTTCTGAACCCTTTCCAAGGCCGAAATATCTTTTTAGAGGTGAGGACACCACATCTGTACACAATACTGAAGATATGGGGTACCATAGTTTTATACTTCCCCTCCTCCTTCTTCCCCTGGCTTCCCCCTTCCAGCTCCCTCCTCCCAGGTTTCCCCCTCCCCTCTCCCATCCTCTTCCCCTCTCCCACCTCCTTTTCCCAGTCTCCCCAGAGGTTAATCCCTCTCCCCTCCCCCAGTTTTGTTAAATAAAGAGAGTTTCTATTTTTGAACACACGTGTCCTTTACTTTTTACATAGGAAGGGGGGCTAGGAAGGGGTAAGTAGAAAGAGGTGAGGGAGGAATGGGGCACAAGCCCCCAATGGGGAGGACTGGGGTGGCTCTGTGGGCTCCTCGGGGTAGAAGCTCTCCTGCAGGGGTAGAAGCTCTCCTGACAGCCCCCCGATTGACTCCCTCCCCAGATGGCAGCCTGCGGCAAGTGCAGCCAGGCTGATGGCCGAGTGCTGTGATGTGCTAAGTGTGGACACTCGAGGCATTCCAAGACAGGACTGCTTTGCTGTCCCTCATTGATTTAGACAAGCAAGCGGGGAACCCTGAGAACTGTCTGTCCGGGGTGGGGGTCGGGTCCCTTTAAGCACAGCCCTCAGCTAGCCCGAGGCAGCAGCTCCACACTCTAAGTCCTAACCTGATGCCCTGCTGGCACTGGTTCCAGCCAGCCTTAACTTCGGTTCAGGGTCCACTCAGGGTGGACATGCTATTTTGAATTAGCAAAATGCTAATTCGAATTAGTTTTTAGGTCTAGATGCACTAATTCGAATTAGTTTAGTTCGAATTAACTAATTCGAATTAAGTTAGTTCGAATTAGTGCTGTAGTGTAGACATACCCCAGAGACAGGACACTAGATTAGATGGAACATGGGACTGACCCATTCTTCAGTTCCTATGTTCCACAGAGCACATGACACAACTTTCACGCTACACCTTTACGGAGGCCAATTGTCCAGCATTCCCTTTACCAAACAAAGATTGAGGGCTGGGAAATTGAGATATGCCAAATTAAAGGATCTTTCTGAAAAATGTTTTTAAACATGGATTATTGTGTAGATTTGATAAGAGCTCAAGACAGTTTGCCAGTTCTTTATATGTCTACAGATTTTTTCTCCTCTTACACTTGCACATGAAAAGGTTACCTGACAGTATTTAGTGAATGCTACAGAAGAAAAGAAACTGACATATGCCTCCACAATTCCCCCAAAGCCCAATCCAATTTATTCACTCCTTTTTCATGCACAACATGAGCTGATTTTAAATGGAAGATTTCTATGCATCCAGACTGCAGGGTTCGACCGGTGGCGCTCCAAGCTCTGTTCTGGATGATTTACAGATATTTTAATTGTCTGTCCAGGTGCACATCAATTTGGAACTGGATATTTTGTCAGATCCTTTTTCCAGTTCATGGATAACCTGGGTTTGCTCAGCCCATATTGTCATGCAATACTCTGTCTGCTTAGCAGCTTCATAAGGGGGCTTTAATCTGTGACAGGCAATTGAATTAATTTGCTGAAGTATGTGACCATACTTAACAACATTTTCAACTCATGCGCTTTCTGGTTTTGAGCCAAGATTTACATAATTATTTCTATTTTTGAGCTGTCAAGTCTGACACATTCCCCGAGAGCCTGATTTTAGCCATTCTGAGCTCACGCTTGCCCTGATTGAAACACAGTCCTTCATCTCTAGCTTCTTAAGTACCTGATGGACTTGTGTTCTTCAAGGACTGCAAACTATAATGTTGTCCAGATAGGCTGGCAGACCACCATGATCCTCCAACAACTCTGCTATGATTTTTTTTCAAATACATCTGAAAATCGTTAATACTAGTTCTAATGAAAGGCAGTTTCAAGAACTTCACTAAATATTACAAATGTGATTTTGAACTACTTTTCCCTAACCAATATAAAGGTATCCAAGTGGTTGAACTTTGATATCATCCTGCAGTAGAATCCATTTTCTTTTGCTTTTTAGATATTACTCTACCATAAGGAGGATACTACACATGGCTATGTCTCCATTCCTTTAATTTATCTGCTGAAAAAAAGCTGATGTCAACTCTCAGAATGACTTTAAACTTAAATAAAATCAGTGATTAATACAATGACAAATGGGGTACTCTAAAATGTTGTGGTCAACATATAGAACAACCAGGAAACACGAAATAGCCTATTAAGACACCCTGTGAAGGGCTGCTGAAAAAACTGGCTAGATCAGCATTTTTTAACTGCCACAGATCATGGAGTCTTATTGAATAGTATCATAAAAAGTGTTCTTACCAGATGGCAGATTAGTGTATCCTTGTTTGACTCAAATGTACACCAGGTTATATATTTTCCTACAATGGAAATATTCTCTTCTATTGCTGTGAAAGATTTTTTTAAAAACAGCAAAACTTGACATTTTTATTATTCTTTTTGAGAGGGCAATTTTCATGTAGGGTAGTTCTACTACATCCACATCAGGCTAAAAACCTGCCTTTTGCTGACTCTGTTTGTGTGTGAATGTGTGTGTGTGCCTCTGTCTGTCTGTCTACACAGAAAATAAAAAGATCTGTGGCAGCCTCAGAGCCTAGGCCAACTGACTTGGGCTTATGGTACTTGCATAAAATAGAAGTCTAGGGGTATGTCTACACTGCAATGCAAGTCTAGGGGTTAAAAAATAGAAGTCTAGGGGTATGTCTACACTGCAATGCTATTTTGGGATACTAGAGTACAGAAAAATGAGGAGGGTAATTAAATGGAAATTACAAGTTACAGTCACAAGGGTGAAGTACTTGCAAAATTCAAGGAAACTATTAAAAACACAATAGGAGGCTTATACTAAATGTATACCCCAAGTGGAAAAAAAAACCCAGTGAGAGGATCAAAATATGTCAGGATGACAAAACATTAGAAAGAGTCAGTTAGATGGGTGGTGGGGGGAAGCGTCTTTAAAAATTAGAAGTCAAATCCAAGTAAGGAGAAGAGAAAAAAAGAAATTCTGGCAAATCAAGTATAAAAGTATAAAGAGGCAAGCCAAGAAATAATTTGAGGACCAAGCAGCTAAGGACACAAAAACTAACAGCAGAAAACTGTTAAGTACACCGCAAACCAGAAGCCTCCCAAACAACCAGTGGGGCCACTTTACAATCCAGGTACTAAAAGAGCACTCAGGGAAGATAAGGTTGATGCACAGAAGAAAAAAGAATTGCTTGCATTGGTTCCATGTGAACTGGCAATCAACAGAACTAACAGAATACTGAGAACCATTAGGAAAGGGACAACTAGTGCAATGGGAAGTATCACAACACCACTATATAAATCCATGGTATGCCCATAACGTGAATGCTACATGGAGTTCTGGTCACCCCATCTCAAATCAGATATATTAAAGTCGGATAAGGTACAAAGAAGTTCAATAAAATGATTATGTGGATGGAACAGGGGCGAGGTTTGGGATACAGGCTTACCTTGGGTGGCTCCCATACAGTGTCATAGTGGGACTGAAGCAGGTTTCTTGTCTGTCCTGGCTCCATGCTGTGGCCTGGAAGCAGCCAACAGGTTTGATACCTAGTCAGGGGGGCAGGAGACTCTGCGTGTTGTTCTTGTGAGCCGGCACCACCCACAGATCTTCCATTGGCCAAGCTTCCTGGGCAGTGAAATCCTGGAGCCAGTGCTCTGGCAGGGGCCACATGTGAAGCCCTTAGGGCCTTTTCTAGGAGAAAGACCTGCTGGCCACTTCTGGGATGCAATGAGGAGCCACAACAGGTAGGGATTAGTCTGCCTTAGCTCCATAGCCCTGGCAACCAGACTTTTAAGGGCCCAGTCAGCAGGGTTCCTTTTCAACCAGGCATTTCTATTGAAAACATGGTGTCTGGCAAATCTAATAATTGGGGTTGCAGCCCCATGTTAGGGATGTCCCTGGACTTTCACCTGAGTGAAGCTAGGACTGGACAGCAGAGGATTAATCACTCAAAATTGCCGTTCTTTTCTTTCTCTCTGAAGCATCTGGCACAGGTCACTGTCAGAAGACAGCATAGTGGGATAGATGGACGACTGATTTGATCCATTGTGGCCACTCTTATGTTCCTTATCATATGCCTCAGGTGTGAAACCCTGTTGTATCATTACAAAAAATAACATACGAAGAAAAATAACTGCCCACGTAGTCAGTCAAAATTTCAGAATAAGCTGTAGTGTTCATAATGACTCAGGTTACAGACAGAATGATGGGGTCTGACATACCCACAAGCTGTTTCTCTGCCAGCCCCTAACCAAGCATACCCCTATGTCCTTTTTCCTGAGTGCCATGTGTGTGGCTTGACCCTCTTCTCCTCCAGCTGCCTCATTTGTTATAATCAGCAAGCTTCTACTGCGCTGGCTGCACCTTTCTCTCTTACACACTCTGGTTATTCTACTCCACTCTCCATAGCTCTGGACCTCTTGACTTCACCGCTATTGCTGCTAATTACCTGGAGACCCTTTTGCTAGGTCACCTGAGTACCTGGTAGAAGAAAAAATGATCCTGCTGCCTCCCTTCCCCACTTGGAACAAAAGTCCCATTCTGCTTCATGGTACATGAGCACTCCAATTTCTTCTGATCAGCTCTCCAGTTTCTTCTTCTGCCCTTGCTGTGCTCATTGCTGTTCTAACGGCTTCTTGGGGAGCTTAGCATACATTTCTTTGCTCAGCCAGCCTTTTCTGCAGCTTTCTTCATCTTAAACTATCTTTTTATTTTTTCTGTTTCCTTACCCAAAATAAAGGAACAGAAGAAATAACACACCATGAGCTTGGACTTTGCTCCCTCACTTTAGAATCCATTCAGGTCAGCTTCACAAATGTTTGGAGTATGAATCTCATTTTGCTGGTACTGGAAGGGGGTGCCGTTTCTGTAATGACTATGGCACTGTGACATTTTGGGAACCACCCAGACAGTTAATAGGTTCTGTTGTCATTTGCCCTGTAACACTGAGGTACCTTAGGCTTGTAGCAGCTGGTGTCAGGCATCTGAATCATAGCTGCATGGAGCTTCAAAGTTACAGAGTAGGAAGTGACAGACTGTCTTATTGATCTAAATGTTTCCCAAAAACCACAGCCTTGATTTAGGACATCTGTAATATTAACCTACCCAAAAGGGGTGTTGTGATGCTTAGTTAAATTTTGAGATACTTATACATTCAAAAGTCTGGAAACTTTTATTGGTGAATTCATAGTGAAAACAACATTTCGCTAATAAATACAATGGCTATGTCTAGACTGCAGGCTTCTTTTGGAAGAAGCTTTTCTGGAAGAGATCTTCTGGAAAAGCTTCTTTCAAAAGAGAATGTCCACACACAAAAGCGCATCAAAAAAGTGATCTGCTTTTTCGAAAGATAGCATCCATATTGATAGGACACTATCTTGAATTTAAGTTGTGATTACTATAGACAGAGTGGCCACCAGAGCACCCGTGCTTTTTCCTGGAGGCCTCTTCTTTCGAAAAAAAAACCACTCTTCTTCTTCCACACATGCCTTTTTCCAAAAGAGCTCTTTCAGAAAAAGGTTTCGTTCTTGTAGAAAGTGATTTACCACTCTCAGAAAACCCCCCACATTCTTTTGACTTTCTGTCAAAGAACGCAATTGTAGTGTGGATGTAACGGTACTTTTTCTGGAAAACCAGCCATTTTTCTGGAAAAACTCGGCAGTGTCGACATACTCAATGTGTAAAATTAAAGTGATGATTTTTTTGATAGTGCTTCACAATGGTGACCTTGGAAGAAAAATCTGCAATCACATTCTAAAAATTAAAAATCAGAGAAATTGAACACTTATGAACTTCTCACAGCTCACTATGTCCAGCTTGCTACCAAGTTAAACCCTAGTTCTTTACAAAGAGTAAATCTTTAGAATGTATAGATAATTCAGCTTCTTTCATATATGAAAAATATGCATACATATTCCCCATAGTGTTAACGTTAATATTTATTTTAAATATTTTCCATTAAATATAATTTGCTATCCCAGAATGCTCCACTAAATCTGTTGCAAGACGTTTGATTTTGCCTCAAATATTTAATCAAAAGAGATTCTGTGGATCTCCAGGACATATGATACAGCTGCAAATGTGAGGATGGATGTCTATGAATAAACTTGTCAAAAAAAGAGGCCTTATCGGTTATATTGCACATTCTGCCAATTGCATTTTCCCCATGGTGATTTTCAACAGACTGAATCATTCCTTTGTATGTCCCATGTTCTCTCATAGGACTGATCCTACAGTGAGCCAAGCACAAACTATAACATTATAAGTACCCTCAACAACTCTTGATTTCAATAGGAATTGAGGGTTCCTGTGTCTTGAAGATGGCCCTCAGGACCATGTGTACCATACTGTTGAGGTCCCAGTCCAGGGAGATCTTGAGTGTCTCCAATGAGGTACTCAGCACCTTCAACTGGTGCACATGTACTGCCTTGAATTTGGTGTTCAGTGTCATGCAGAATCAGGCCTTTGAAATCCCACTCTCCCCACAAAACCAACCCTCCCCCACAAAAAATTCCAATCTCAAATGGGTAAAGCATGAGGGGAGACAGCAGCAACCAAATCCTTCCTAGCTGGCTACAAGTGAGGAAAAAACCCCTCATCACAACTTCTGCATTACCAGCCCAGCATTCCTGGCTGCTTGTGCATCCCCTGGTATCGTCAAAGTTTCTGGTTGAGCTTTAAGCCTCATCCAGTACAAAGTGGAGAGGACCACATAGCTCAGTGGACAACTATGGCAATTAACTGCCCCCGAGTGGCATTCCATAGCCCTTCCATAGCAGGGAGGGGTTGATTTAGAGCAGAGAATGCCATTTAGAGAATTTTCAGATACAATAGCTGCCTGGCTTATTAGAATGTACTTGAGAACTAGCATAGAAGGAAAGCACTTGGACAGCAACTGGGACCAGATACTGCCATTGATATGTCTAAGAAGGAAACGGTCCTGATTCTACTGCCTCATGCTCATACTGTCATTTATTTCTGGGCAAAAGTGACCATTAAATGCTACAAAAAAATCACCCACTGCTGGGTCTTTTATGACAATGTATTGGGCAATGGCACGGTGTTATTCTCAGTTGAAATGTCTAGTGGGCGTGCTCCCTTCAGCTTACTTCACCTCATGCATTAGAAGACACAAAACATCATGTTTAGCTGTTCTAGCTTGGCTCTGCCATGCTCCCTCACATTCCTCATCAACCTCCTACTTTTCCAGTTCCCCTTTTTCTTGTCCTTCATTTAAAAAAACTCACTGGGGAGCAGGTCAGTCTGTCATGTAGCCGTGTTACACTCAAGACTCTAAATTCCATTTGTCTTCTCTAAGACAGGCTATGATGCAACAGGGTTATTTTCTAATGAGAGGTCAAACAATTTCACTTCTGTGCAATTCTTCCATGGAAATGCCAGAGCATGCCTTCTCTAGCCATAAGACAAGCAGTGATGCAAAAGAATTGTTTTCTAATGAGCGCGCCGACCATTTCAGTCCTGATGCCTCTCTTCAGCTGAAATGCCAGGGTGTGCTCCCTTTACATATTCATAAAGATAGATTAAGAAATTTCTTAATTTTCAATGCAGCCAGGGATTTAACTAGAACCAGTCTCTCTCTCTCTCTCTCTTTCTCTTTTGTGCAGAGCAAATGGGAAGGATCTCACAGCCCATTAAGCAGGCAGTTCAAGTCATAAAGTGCAGCACTGAAGCACTCTCACTGTAGAGGAGCAGTGGGTTTAATTTGCCACTGATGTGCTTACAAAACTAAAGGCCTGGCAAAGCTTTTACTGAGGCATCTCTCCGTTCTTACAGACTGGTAAAATTACTTCAGGGAGCAGAGCACTAAATGTTGTTATTTTTCTAAGTAATGCTGTTGTTGCCAATCTTTAGTCTATTTGGGAATTAGCTCAGTAGAAAACTCCTCAAGCAACATAAAAGCCGTAAACCATTCAACCACACGCATGTGGTAACTGGTAAGCTTTAGCCTTACTTCCCAGGTTAGCTCTCAATAGCCATGAATAGAGGACTACATCCTTAGCAATTGTAAATTGATGTAACACCACTGCAATCAGTTGAGCTCATATCGGCTAAGGATTTGGTCCAGTATTTTTCACCAAGATATTTTCAATTGGTTAGGAAAGGATTTGATATTACACTGAAAGGCTTTTAGTAATCAGTGACTTTTGAGGGCTTTTAAAACTCAGTCATATCCAAGGAGACTTACATGCCTCTTATTTTGAGTATATATTGTCCAGATTTCATTTTTCAACAGAAGATAGCGCAGCCAGCTAGAGAGCTCCCAACCTATTCAAATGGATAAAACTCAATACTTATTCCATACAAATACAAAATCTAGTTTCGCATATTATGGAGACACAGATTCCAGTTATGCACAGAGTACTCACTGAGGCCAAATGGATTCTGCCCAGATACATCAGACTGTAGGACTGGAGCCAAAAAAATCTGTTATCCCTGCACCATTATTTCCATGGGGCAGCTCCTCATATGGAGCTACACTGACACCTATCACAGACTTGCATTGCTATGAATGAAACTACAGCTTTCCTCACGTTACACATGCATGGAGAAAAAAAATCAATCCATGTAAGGTTACTCTGAAAAAACCACTTGAAAAAATATTTTTATACAAGTTTATATATGACAAATGAGAATGACAGAAACAATAAATAAAGACATTAGATCTTTTGAAAGTTTTTTTTTTTTTTTTTTTTTTTTGCATACAGTGGCTCACTGCTGTGATGCTGTCTGTATTGAATATAATTTTAGCTTGGCTATGTGACAACTTGGGAATGCAATATGCTCATGCTTTGCACAAATGACTATATAATGTTTCATTAAGGACTGCAAATACCCATCAACCTAATCACAAAAATGCTGTTTCAGTGGTTTTAGGGCTTTTAAATCTGAGCTATGATGACAGGAATGAATGGCTTTATTGTATGAACAATTGCCATGGCTGAGAAAAAGATTTATTTATTTTTAATTTAGTGTCCCTCCAGTTGCCCCAATGTCACAGGTCAATGCTACTGACCAGCCATCTGTACAAGAACAACAAAGAGTTCGGTGGCACTTTAAGACTAATACATTTATTAGGATATCAGAGTATAAGCTTTTGTGAGCTCCAGCTCTCTGCTGAAGAAAGAAAGAAAGAAAGAAAGAAAGAAAGAAAGAAAGAAAGAAAGAAAGAAAGAAAGAAAGAAAGAAAGAAAGAAAGAAAGAAAGAAAGAAAGAAAGAAAGAAAGAAAGAAAGAAAGAAAGAAAGAGCTAATTAAATTAAACCAGAATGGATGTGGCTAATCTCCAACACTGGTGAGAAAGTGAGATGGTGTCAAACCCTACAGTTATCTGGTTGCCAGAGTTTGCAGGGTATTAATGGAAGCACGAGATATGGAAGAGCAGATATCTGACTTGCACTATGGGTAAGGCCCCTGAACAGCTCTAGATTGCAGGGAGCACAGATGTGGCTTGCAGACCTTTATGCTTCTGTTGCCCCAGGCTCGAGTGCAGGAGTGCAAGTAAAAGTCAGGCACAGACTCTACAAAGCAGTAGGCAGACCTAGCCAATTAATGGATGGCCTGTCTAAAGGATGCATGTATTATCTGCAAACCACAGCATCTGAGACTTGTAGTAGAACCTTCAAATGCCTCCCCCAAAAACTCTGACAGGAAAGTTTTTCCTTCTGGCTGAACTAACAAACTTTACTCACCAGAAATTCCTCTTGCATCAGTCCCTTTTGGAGCCTGTCTTCCAGAGTCTATACTACTCCCTGTCAGTTTTTGTCTTTGCCAGCTTATACAATAGCCACTTACTTGTAGTCTTCCATCTTGCTATGCAATAAATTCCTCATGATACACATTTGTACACAGCATTAACTTATTTTATCCTTGTAGAAATCTCTTCTAAAAGTTTTCATTCTTATTTGCTGTTGCCTGGTGTGGAAAATACTAGCTTGCAGCCTTGTTTCTTCATTTTTGCTTGGTGTAGAACAGTGGTGGACATTAACTGGCCTACAGGCCTGGCGCCGTTCACCAGAGTTAGCCCCCTGGTGGGCCACCGGCACTTTATTTACCTTTGCCTCTGAAGATATGGCCATTTGACGCTGCTGTTGGCCACAGATTGTTGTTCCCAGCCAATGGGAGCTACAGGAAGCATTATGAACAGGGACACTGCTTCCTGTAGCTGCCAGTGGCTGGGAAGGGGGATCCACAGCCAATGGAAACTTCAAGCAGCCTACCTGCAGAGGCGCAAGTAAACAAAGCATCAAACAAATCTGGCTTATTGCCCACCCTTGTTGTAGACAAAGAATATTAAAATAGGATGGGGAGTCTTGTATATTTCCTGTTTTACTTTCCTTTCTCACCTAGTTGCCATTAACTAAATGCTGCACTGTATTATCAATATTTTCTCCATCACATTCCTTCTTTTATGTACAATGGAATATATTAAACTTTAGTTTCATTTTGGCTCAAGATCAATATTTCAAGTACATTCATATCTTTGATATATAGCATTTAGCTGACCGAGAGTATAAGAAGCAATATATTATTTTCCTCTAAAGAAGAATGGGAATCTGATCTGGAGATTACCCACTAAGCGGTAGTGAGGATTTATTTGAATTCCCCTAAGAACCTGTTAGTATATAATTTGTTGCTTAGGATTTATTACCTTCCCAAGAGATTTCACTCAGTATGTAAGAACATTTCCCTGACATACTCAAGATGTGTGGTTGTGGATGGGTTTTCTTGATCATATGATGTTGAGCTGCCTACGCTGCTAGTTGGGAGGTTTGTTTTGGGGGGATGTTAGAGAGTGGGGGTTTTTTTTACTTTTTGTTACTTGTCTCCATTAGCTCGTCCACAGTAAGAACAATAAGCCATATCCCTTGGCTTTGGTTATGCCACCATTACAGATTTATCTTTATTAAAAATGAAGCTGAACACTGGTAATCTTATTTGCTATTACAATCTTTGAACTTGGTTCTCAATGAATGATACAATTCCACAGTGAGTTCACAGGTCACTTTGTATTTGTAGAAATCATCTTGGTTCTATTTTTATCTCTACATTTTTTATCTTTTTCAGATTTACCTTTAGGCATTGGGATGATCCCTTTATAACTGGATGTTTTGGGAATTATTGATATTCTATTGTGTTCCTATCTGGGAATGTAGTTGAAAGCTATAAAGATCTATGTATTCCATACTGCCTTGCCTTATGGTAACCAGAACCTCCAAGCCATACTTTGTCCACCATACTGAGAGCCTCGTAGATGCCCATTGACTTCCCATTTACTTCAGTGGAAGTTGGGTCAAGACTTTATTAGGCACTAGCTTATTTAAAACCATAGTGAAGAAATTCCTGGCAGAGGGAATAGAGCCAGGAAATACCATGAGGGCCAGGGAAATGCCACTCTGATAAAATGGACTTGGAAGATTACAAACAAACAAGGGGTACTGCCTCTGAGTTGTACAGACTCTGTGGATACATGGGAAAGACCAGACCCACACTAAAGGAATTCCTTAGGATTTATGGGGCCCTGGGTAATACTAGTAAACTGGTGTCCCTATGCCCATGAGTGGGGGAAGAGGAGGATTTTTCAGAGATTTTTCAGAGATGTGATTTTATAATTTTCAGCAACACATTAATGATGCATTTTTATAGAAAATTGTAAACTAAGGTCCTGTGTAGACTAACACAGTAAATTCAGAAATTGTCAGTCTCTATCTGGGGTTTGCAAATGCCTGTTAAATGGCTTGAATGCTCTTTCACAGATTCAGTGTTCTGCTAATAGCTCTGGCAGACTTTTTCACTTTTATGTTAACTGAACACTCTCCATAGGAAACAGAGCCACAAAACAGGGATAGGAAGAGGCAGGTGGGTGGACATTACGACCTGAGGGGTGCCCCAAACCCTACACAGTTGCATATTCTGCATGTGGGTAAGGATGGCCCTACTCATGCTGCAAACGCAAAGCTCTTTCCGTGCTGCTCTGCTGCTTCTCCCTCCCCCACTAGAATAGTTGTTTTGTTTTCTAACATACTACTAGCAGACTGAAATTTGGGATCTGGAGGATGAATGCTTTGCATAAATCTGCTACAATTAAGAGTGGTAAGATCACTGTTTAAAGAAACATTTTGAAAAGCATTTACAAGTGCAACCGTTAAAAAAGTGCAAGACAACAAAATGGATCTTTCTGCAACAAGAAGAGAAAGTGCAATGTTATTTAGCATCAGCAGCCCTCACAATGTAGGATTTAGGTGAGACCAAGTTGTTGATTATGGCTAAGTGCATAATGGCGTAAGAAAATTAACTTCATACCCATGATCAGGGTACAGCACTTTTGTGGAAGTTTCAGTTTTAATGGGCAATGCCCAGTGTGACAGGGTCAGGCCAGGGAGCTGCTGCAGAGAAGGGAAAAGGCAGCCCAAAAGGGAAAAACCCTGGGGCTGTGTCCAGACTCAGGGGTTTTTTCGAAAAAAGTAGCCTTTTTTCGAAAAAACTTCACCTGCGTCTAGACTGCAGCCGCGTTCTTTCGAAATTAAATCGAAAGAATGCGGCTTTTCTTTCGATGGTGGTAAACCTAATTCCACGAGGAAGAACGCCTTCTTTCGAAATTGCTCTTTCGAAAGAAGGCGTTCTTGAAAGCAAACAGGCTTTTTAGAAAGAGAGCATCCAGACTCACTGGGTGCTTTCTTTCGAAAAAGCGGCTTGCTTTTTCGAAATTCCGCGTGCAGTCTAGACGCTCTCTTTCGAAAGAGGCTTGCAGTCTAGACATAGCCTGGGAGAAGAAGCAGAGAACTGCAGCCCAATGCAGCTGGGAGGGAGCTGGCTCAGGAAAATTGGGGCCAGCTGACTTCTCTGCTGTCTGTCTGAGGGCCTTTAAAAGCCTCAGCAGTTGGAGGCTGGGGGGGAGAGTGAGAGGACAAAAGGAAGGTGGTGGAAAGACAGAGAGGAAGAAATCGGAGAGAATAATTTTGACCAGGTAAAGGTAGCTAGGCAGGGAGCCTGTGGGCCCCTGGCTGGGCTCCATACCATTGAGACCTGCTGAAAACCCCCCAAACTTCCTAAGGGGAGGAAGCCTACCCAGTGGTGGCTTGGGGAAGAGGGACCCTTGCCACATGTGGTGCCAGGAGTGGGATCTATGGCTGTGAGGCCTCGCAGCAACCCTAAATCTAGCCAAGTTGCCCCCTCGCAAAGGAAAAGTACCCATGGAGGACCTGGTAAAAGCACTGGTGCAGGCCACAGCTGCCCAACAAGAGGCTACTTGGGTGCAAGCAGCCGCCCAGCAGGAGACAGTGCGGATCCAACAAGAAACCAACCAGTTGTTGATGAGCCAGGTAGCCTAGGACAGGGCCACCCTGCAGGAGGTGGTGAACCAGATGAAAGCCCTGACAGTCCAGGTCCGTGATCAAGAAGGGGCCCGACCCTTACGGGCCAATTTCTACTTACACAAAATGACAAGAGATGATGAGGTTGAGGCCTATCTCTTGACCTTCAAAAGGACAGCTTTACGGGACGCCTGGCCTCAAGCTCAGTGGGCCAGCATTTTGGCCCCTTTTCTGAGCGGGGAAGCCCAGAAGGCATACCTCAACATGGCAGAGGAGGCTGCATCCGACTACCCCCAGCTGAAAGCTGAGATCCTGGCACGGGCTGGGGTCACGGTCGCAGTGAGAGCCCAGAGATTTCATGACTGGAGATATTGAGATGACCAGGGCCCCAGAACACAGTTGTTTGATCTGGTCCATCTGGCCCGGAAGTGGCTGCGGCCTGACATCCACAGCCCCGAAAAGATTATTGAGGTGATCATCCTTGACCGGTACATGAAGGATTTACCCCCAGACCTTAGGGAATGGGTGGGCCAGAATGACCCCATGACATTTGATGAGCTAGTGGCTCTCGTCGAGAGACGATTGACTGCTAAGGGATTCTCCTGCATCCCCAGGGTCGAGGTGCAGTGGAGCAGAAGGTCCACCTTCACCCCGAGGACCCGTGCCCCTGAAGTTTCTGACCGAGTCCAGACAGGAAGAAAGGAGGTAGAAGAACGACCAGAACAGGCAAAAGACCTTGGGGGCTGGCCTGGAGAGGGCCAGAGATCAAGACCCAACAGCCCAAAATGAAAGGGGCCGTCCCGTCCAGGTTGTAGGTGTTATGCCTGTGGGGAGATAGGGCATATAGCGGTTCAGTGCCGCAATGTAGACGAGACTATGCAATGCAACCTGGGTGTGGCGGGGCCCTTAGGCCTAGTCTGTGGTTAAAGCAGGCCCTGAGGCCTAGTCCAGCACAATTCACAGGCCCTGAGGCCTAGTCTGTGCCCTGAGGGGATGGGGTACGGGGGTACGGGCCCTCCCTCTCCACCGGACCCCAACCTAGGGCCCTATTAGTGGTGGGTGGTACCCACCACCGGCTCGGCGGGGAGTTCTTCCCAAAACGCGCTGAGCCCACTGGGGAGTTTCCTGCCCCTTGCCCTGGGTTGCTTCCTACCCCAGCCCTGTGGCCGACGGAGACCCCACCTGGCGACGCTGGTCTGGCGGCGGCGGCAGCAATGTCAGCAGGTCCGTGTCTGGGGCAGCAGCGAAGGGGTTGTCCACTTCAGTGGGGCGGGGGGCCCCTCGGAGTCGGCGTTGTGGGCGTCCTCGACCCAGGGACGGTAGCAGCAACGGCTTTGGTTCCAGAAGCAGGTCCAGCTGTGGCTCTACGGTTTGGGCCGGAGCTCCTTCCTCCCCAAAGGTCAGCCCCAACTGAGCAGCCCGGCAGCCTTTTATACTGGGGCTGCACTGTGAGCATACCCAGCAGGGATGTGGGGGAGGGGCATATTCTCCCCAATAGATAGGCTCTCCTCCCCCCTGTTCAGTGCGGGGCAGGCCAGCCCCATCACACTGGGGAACCTACAAAGTGTCCTAGTCAACCTTGCAGGGGTAGCAGTGGGCCCCCATCAGTATACCCAGCCCGTGAAAATTAATGGGGGTGGAAACCACTGCCTTAGTAGATTCCAGAAGCGCAGTTACATTGGTCTCAGGGAAGCTAGTGGGCAGGACCAGCTGACTCAAGCCAAATACACTGGGGTATCTCTTGTACATGGGGATACTAATTATTACTCCACTATCCCTGTTGAAATAGAAGTACAAGGGCAGGTCACAGAGGTAACTGTGGGGGTGGTCCCAAGGCCCCTACCCGGTGGTCATTGGATGAGACTTCCTCGGGTTTAGTGACCTGCTACCACGGGACTGGGTGGAGGAAGATAGCTCCCTCTCGGCCTTCCATGAGTTCTCCCAGGACCTGTTCTTGGTGCCTGGGGAACCCCAGAAAACCCAACAGGAGAGGAGAGCTGCAAAAAAATTGGGGAGAAGAATCTTGGCCCAAGGTCGGAAGCAGGCACTGGTAGAGGGGGAGGCCTACCCTACTACTAGGGCAGAAGCCCTGAGATAGGATGAACCTGAAGCAGGACCCAGCTCATCAGGGGAGGAAAGGGGGGTAGGTTCCCTGGAGCCTGAGCAGGTGAGATCCCCAAATGAGACCTTTGGGCAGGATCAAGCCAATGATCCAATATATCAGAATATCCGTCAGGAGGTGGTTGAAGTTAATGGGGTCTCAATGGAGGGGAGGAACAAAGGCAGTGGAACCTACTATATAATCAAGGGGGATCTTCTATATAGGGTAGCCCATATCCAGGGCCAAGAGGTGGAACAACTCTTGGTACCCCGAAAGCACTGGAGGGCAGTACTGGAATTGGCACACAGTCATTTATTTGGAGGGCATCTAGGAGCGGATAAGACCCTGGACCGCATTCTTCAGAGGTTCTTTTGGCCTGGGATATATGTAGAAGTCCAGAGGTATTGTGCTTCCTGCCCGAAGTGCCAATTACATGGGCCCCAACCACACCTGAGGGCCCCACTAGTACCCCTACCAATCATTGAAGTCCCCTTTGAACGGATTGCTATGGACATAGTTGGCCCACTAGAGAAGTCTGCCCTGGGCCATCAGACCATACTAGTTGTAGTGGACTATGCTACTCGATACCCAGAAGCAGTGCCCATACGCAGCACCCTATCCAAGACCATCGCTAAGGAACTAATTCAAATTTTTTCTAGGGTAGGGATTCCTAAAGAACGGACCAAGGGACCCCCTTTGTGTCCAAGCTCATGAAAGACTTGTGTACCATGCTCTGCATATGGGACCTGAGGACCTCGGTATACCATCCTCAAACGGATGGTCTAGTTGATCGGTTTAACAGGACCCTAAAAAGTATGCTGAAGAAAGTGGTAAGCCAGGATGGCAGAGATTGGGATATGCTACTGCCCTACCTCATGTTCGCGGTAAGGGAAGTTCCCCAAGCTTCAACTGGCTTCTCCCCGTTTGAACTTTTGTATGGGCGTAACCCACTGGGCATATTAGACGTTGCTAAAGAGGCCTGGGAGGAACAACCCAACCTGGGGAGAAATGTAGTTGATCATGTGCTCCAAATGAGGGACAGGATAACCAGAGTCACCCCCGTAGTGCGGGAGCACCTAGAAAAGGCACAGGAGGCCCAACAGGTCTATTACAACCAGCGAGCAACCTCCCGGAAGTTCCAGGTGGGAGACCGGGTGATGGTGCTAGTGCCGACTGTGGAAAGTAAGCTCCTAGCCCAGTGGCAGGGGCCATATGAAATAATAGAAGCAGTGGGAGAGGTAAACTATAAGGTTTGCCAGCCTGGACGGTGAAAGCCTGAGCAAGTATATCATGTCAACCTGCTGAAACCTTGGCAAGACAGAGAAGTGGCATTGGTTGCACTAGGGCCACCACCCCAAGGGGAAAACCCACCAAGGCAAGTGGGAATATCTCCCGAGCTCACTCCGGACCAACAGGCCGAAGCAGCCGACATGACTGAGTGGAATCAGGATGAATTTTCGACAGAACCTGGTAGAATTATGGAGGTTTACCATGACATCATCACAGACCCCGGGGTGAAGGTGCACATTAAGCCATACTGGATACCCGGGGCAAAACGAAAAGAGGTCCAAGGTGAAGTTGAGAAAATGATGAAGCTTGGAGTCATTGAAGAGTCCCATAGCAAGTGGTCTAGCCCTATTGTTATGGTGTCCAAGCCAGATGGAAGCCTTCACTTTTGCAATGACTTTCGAAAGTTAAACGAAGTATCCAAATTCAATGCCTATCCCATGCCAAGGGTGGATGAACTCATTGACCAACTGGGCAAGACCCGATTTCTATTCACCCTTGATTTGACCAAGGGCTACTGGCAGATCCCCCTAGCACCGGGGGCGAAAGAAAAGACAGCCTTTTTGATTCCAGAGGGTCTCTTTCAATACACAGTCCTCCCTTTTGGTTTGCTTGGGGCTCCTGCAATGTTTCAAAGGCTCATGGACAAGCTGTTGCAGCCCCATGCCAAGTACGCGGCTGCCTATTTGGACGATGTTGTTGTCCACAGTCCTGACTGGGACACACACCTTGAAAAAGTAGCGGCAGAGTTGGAGACATTAAGGAGAGCAGGACTTACGGCGAACCCCGCAAAGTATACGATTGGGCTGGCCGAGGCCAAATATCTCGGGTATATTGTGGGAAGGGGTGTAGTGAGGCCCCAGATCAACAAAGTGGATGCAATACAGAATTGGCCCTGACCAACCCGAAAGAAGCAGGTCAGGGCATTCTTAGGGTTGGTTGGATTTTACCGCAGATTCATCCCCAACTTCATCTCCAGGGCCTGCCCTCTGACTAACCTGACTAGAGCTCGTGATCCCGACATTGTAAAGTGGACCACGGAGACGGAAGAAGCTTTTAAAGATCTCAAGAATGCCCTCTGCGGCGATCCAGTTCTCATAGCCCCTGATTATAAGAAGGAGTTTATCCTGCAGACCGATGCCTCTGAGGTAGGACTGGGGGCTGTATTGTCTTAAATGGTTGGAGAAGAGGAGCACCCAGTCCTGTACCTCAGCAGGAAGCTTCTGCCAAGGGAACAAAACTACGCTGTAGTAGAAAGGGAATGTCTCGCGGTAAAGTGGGCCATGGAAAGCCTTCGCTACTACCTCCTTGGGCGGAAGTTTACCCTGGTCACCGATCATGCACTTCTGCAGTGGATGCACCAAAACAAGGACAGAAATTTGAGGGTTACCCAGTGGTTCCTGTCCCTGCAGCCCTTCCACTTCCATGTGCAACACAGATCAGGAACCCAGCATGGGAATGCAGACGGGTTGTCAAGGGTGCATTGTTGTCTGACCCAAGTAACCCAACCCCATGGGGTTGAGCAGAGGGGGGGGATGTGTGACAGGGTCATGCCAGGGAGCTGCTGCAGAGAAGGGAAAAGGCAGCCCAAAAAGGAAAAATCCTTTGAGAAGAAGTGGAGAACAGCAGCCCAATTAGATGCATCTGGGAGAGAGCTGGCTCATGCAAATTGGGGCCAGCTGACTTCTCTGCTGTCTGTCTGAGGGCCTTTAAAAGCCTCAGCAGTTGGAGGCTGGGGGTGGGGGAGAGAGTGAGAGGATGAAAGGAAGTTGGTAGAGAAACAGAAAGGAAGAAATCGGAGAGAATAATTTTGACCAGCATTAGGTAAAGGCAGCTAGGGAGAGAGCCTGTGGGCCCCTGGCCGGGCTCCCTACCATTGAGACCTGCTGAAAAAAACCCAAACTTGGGGGCTATGGGGAGGAGGCCTACCCAGTGGTGGCTTGGGGAAGAGGAGCCCTTGCCACAGCAGCTAATAAGATTCACATCCAGAAGCCAATGGGAAAGGTGCATGGAAGGTGGATGAGTCACAAAATTATTTATTTTGCAAACAAGGTAGTTCTGTTACCACTCACCACTCTGATCCCACAAGTTCTGAATTAAGCACAGGAAAGAAAAAGAACAGAGTTTGGGAAAGTAAGAGCTGGCTTACTGCAGAGGTAGAGAAATTATAAGTTAATTTAGTGATTCTCAGGATCCAGTCATATTTCCTATTTCCTCTCAGTTTCAGCCCACAATTTCAAATTTGCAATAGTAGGGATAACTAGCTAAAGAACATAAGTCTTTCTTTGCTATCACAATTTCACTAGGATTTAAGAGAACTAACATTAAAATATTTTTTTTTTACATAGCTTCCATTGGATGGTGTAATTGAGGCTCTGGGTAGCTTGAAAGCTGTAATTTCTGCAATGTGTTCATTTTCAACTGTTTTTCATTTTAAAAAGTTTATCCACATCAGTCTTCAAACTAGCTTGAGATTCAGTTATTACAGGACTATCTGCATAGAGAGAATTAAAATGGTTCCTTTCTAGGTCTAAATTTTAAAGACCTACAGTTCCCAAATGTGGATGACTTTAAAGGATCAACCTTTTACTAAAATATTTAAACTCCTTAGAGGATCATCATATACAAATATGAATTTCAAGGCTAATTCTGTTCATTCAAATTAATTGTAAGAGCTGGGAACACTGTTATAATTGATCCCTGGCCATGAACCCTGTTTACAACCATTATAGGGTTAGTTGCATATTACGTATGTAAGTGCTGTAGAACTAAATCTAAGCTCTTTCAAAACCCACAGGCCTCTGCCTCTTGAGCCATGAGGCATCTCCTTAACTAGCAATAATTGTATGCATCCTTTTGTTTCCGGTCACTCGTGGCCACATATAGACATGTAAGAAATTGCATAATTCTGTAGCTCACTATTCTAAATTCTCTATTACGAAGGTTATAACAGCTCTCCTTCCCCAGCCTCTTTAATTTTTATTCCCTGCATTTAGTAGTGAACAATTAATCATGGGTTTAGCTCCCACATTCTCTCTCCTTAACCAAAAAAGAAAAGAGATAAATGACGGCTAACTTGACAGTATATGAACCCTTACCAATGAGTTCCTGGTGCAATGGATTTCAATTGCCATTTTAGGGTTGCTAAGGAACTGAATGCAGCATCCTTTCTAATAAATGGGGTTGCATGGGCTTTACACAAGTGTTGCTAAAGCAAATCCTGGCGCTACAGTATCTATGTTTGGAATAAGATGAAGGTAGCAACACTCTGCTACAAAATACTGCATCACCTGTCCTTGGACTGCTGCTGTGACTTATTTACTTCAAAGTAGGGCAGAAAATATCTCCCCTAAGACTTCTAGTGTATTATAATAGCACTGCTCAGACTAAGCACATTGCTATTCAGCGGTATGATAGTCTGCCCTCTAACAGTTCAAGGCCTGAAAGCCGATAACAGCAAGCAATACCAATACTTCAAGCTATTGGAGCTGAAATGGCAGAACTACAACTTTGGGTTCCCCATGCAAGTCCCAAGTTCGACCGCTATTTGCAGAATAACAGGATGCGTATGTGATAAAATGTAGTGATTTGCTGCAAGGTGCAAGGTGACTTACACAGTGAGGTGTTGCTGAGAAGCTTGCAATGTGCTGTATCCTTGTAGAAGAACTGTAGAGCATGGATGGCTGAATGAATGAGTCCTCTGTAATTAAAGCTAAGACAGTCAGCTTGTGCTACTCATTCTGTTTTAAAAAGAGCATCCAGATTTAGAAATATTGGGTATCTGACCAGGATACCTGCAAAATACATACCTACAGCTTGGGACAGTTCCCCCCAGGGTGCAACCTGAGATTTGGGTACCACTAAATCCTCTGTCTCACCAATCTGGACTCCCTTTCACACCGTGCTCCTGAGATAAGACGCAGACCACTCCCAATCCTACATTCACACAAGCAAGGACACATCCAGCTGCAGTTACATAAATGCTTCTCCTAAGCCACTCAAGAACTAACAAGAGAGTGAGGCTCCAGCCTAAATACCTTCCACTCACCAGCCTAGGACCCCAGAGCTGTACCATCCTGCCCTGGTCAAAAGCCAGACCATGATACAAATTATTATCCATATCTACCAAGAGAAGTAGCATGAACCAACTCTTCTTCTGGAGCTGAGATTTTCCCCCAAGCACTTTAGTCAAACTATACTGTTTTAGGTAAAATAAAAAACAGATTTATTAACTACAAAAATATGTTTTAAGTGATTATAAATGATAGAAAACAGATAAAAGTAGATAATCTGGCACATAAATAAAAACACAACCTAAGCCCAATATAGTAGATAGGATTTGAATTAAGAAGTGTCTCACCCTGTTAAACAGTATAAACAGACCACCAAGGTTTCATACACAAGCAAGCCAGAAAATCCAAGAAAAAGGGGTAAACCTAGAGTGTCATGTACAATTATCTACAACATAGAAAAACATAATTTGAAATGGGAGAACTTAGGTCACGTGGCAGCTCATAAACAAGCTCAGAGAATGTGGGTAGCCCAATGTGCTGAAAAGTATGGGGTGGACTAAGACAGTGGTTCCCAACCTGTGGTCTGCGGACCCTAGTGGTCCATGACAGTACTGTAGGAGGTCTGTGGAATGTTTAAAATAGAAATTGTCATCCGCTCAGCACCAGCCATCTCATTAAGTATCTCAATACTACTATATTTGTTTTTAGATAACACAAACTATTATACATTTCAAATTATTATCAAGTGATGGAGTATCTATATTGTTTGGGGAGGGGGGGTCTGTAAAAATTTTAATAGATTGAAAAAAAGGTCCATATGCTGAAAAAGGTTGGGAGCCATTGGACTAAGGTCTAAGGTAAAATTTGTGGTTTATTTGTTATGGATGTCTGTGTTTGCTCAAAATCATCAGCTAAAGCAGCCATGTCATCTCCAGTTTTCACCTTTTTGTCCAACAAATACTATTTCACAGCATCTTTACATGACCAAATAAAATTGTTCTTTGCGCAGGTTTCTTCTTCCCTGCCACAAACTTAATTTTTTCCATCCACAGTGTTCAATAATCTCACTTATGTCTAGACTACATGCCTCTGTCGCCAGAGGCATGTAGATTAGGCTACCAGGCATAGGAAAATGAAGCAGTAATTTAAATAATCGCCGCTTCATTTAAATTTACATGGCTGCCGCGCTGAGCCAATCAGCTGTTTGTCGGCTCAGCGCGGTAGTCTGGACGCGCGGGTGTCAACATCAAAGGCATTTGTTGACCACCCATATCATTCCAGGAGGCATACCTGGGTGGTCGACAAATGCCTTTGATGTCGACACCCGTGCATCCAGACTACCGCGCTGAGCCGACAAACAGCTGATCGGCTCAGCGCGGCAGCCATGTAAATTTAAATGAAGCGGCGATTATTTAAATCGCCGCTTCATTTTCCTATGCCTGGTAGCCTAATCTACATGCCTCTGGTGACAGAGGCATGTAGTCTAGCCGTAGCCCTTGGAGGGAGAATATTTCAGAGTTTACAAATGTATCTGAATTTCTACTGTGTTGTACTGTGTAAAAGTGGCATACCATAATCTTGTACTTCCTCTACTCATGTCCTGAGGCAAGCAGAGATTGACCAGAACCAAGAATCTCAACTCATTGGCCCACACTGCTAGGTCATATGTATCTAGGGGGAGTTCTAGGAGGAAAGCTTTTGTCATTCTTAGAGTTTCATAATCAATGAAATCCATATGTTATGTTATTAGCCAACTGCTTAAAATTGGGGTCCTGCCTTAGGGTAGGTTTGTCCTTTGAGCTATGGATATAATTCCCAGAGCCAGGAGGAGGAGTCATACCCATGCTAGCTTTATTTTTAGTGCACAAACTCAGTCAGAGTGCAGCCGCAGCAGGAAAAGTGACAGAAGAGGCTAGCTGCCATGAGTAGGCACCTGTGTCTTAGATGGGATTGTATTTGGAGCAATTCATTACATAGAAAAAGAAACAGAGGCAGAATTCAATGAAATAAGTGTCTGTAACTCACCTATTTAATGCACCTGTGTTTATGAGAGAAAAATATAACCCAGTGGAATAGGATCCCTATAAAAATCCAAGAAATTGGTTATTTAGATCTCAAAGCTTTCACATTTTAGATCTAAACAATATTTCTCAAGGGTACAGCTATACTGCACACTTATTTTGGAATAAGGTATTTCGGAATAGAAATTCAAAAAGAGCTTATGTCCATCAAAATAGTGCTGAGCTATGTAGACTATAAGTCCAACATCACCTGTTAACCATTCTTGCAAACCAATATATTTTTAATAAACTTTTCACTTTTCACTATTCTATCTTAGCAATAATGCAAGGCCTGCAGGGGGATGTTATCCCATAAGATGTGAGCTTCGGCAGTAGAGATAAGATATGATATGGTAGATACAAAATATAGTAGAGATAAGATATAAGATTTTCCTTTCTTTGTTGAAATATGGTATGAAGTTAAGAGATATAGATATAGATATAGATATAGATATAGATATAGATATAGATATAGATATAGATATAGATATAGATATAGATATAGATATAGATATATAGTGGGTATTTTAATGTGCTGGATCTGGCACATTGGGATGAGACAGGTGCTACCACAAAAGCCATATACCAATGATAACAACAATGTTCAGACAGTCTAAATCCTGAAAATAGAATGATCAAACCTGGCATCTGATGACAATCTCAGTTTGTAGGTGTAGGTGTTATGACATAATTGTCTGAGTTTAAGAGTAGCATGCCCCATAATATACCCTAAATTGAAGAGGCAAAACATCTTACTTTCTCAGAAAGAAGGTACAAGACTTCTCAAAAGAGATGTTTTGGCCTTGGAAAGGGTTCAGAAAAGGGCAACTAAAATGATTAGGGGTTTGGAACAGGTCCCATATGAAGAGAGGCTAAAAAGACTGGGACTTTTCAGCTTAGAAAAGAGGAGACTGAGGGGGGATATGATAGAGATCTATAAAATCATGAGTGGTGTGGAGAGGATGCATAAAAAAAAGTTCTTCATTAAGTTCCCATAATAGAAGGACTAGAGGACATCAAATGAAATGAATGGGTAGCAGGCTTCAAACTAATAAAAGAAAGTTCTTCTTCACAAAGCAAATAGTCAACCTGTGGAACTCTTTGCCACAGGAGGCTGTGAAGGCTAGAACTATAACAAAGTTTAAAGAGAAATTAGATAAAGTCATAGAGGTTGGGTCCATGGAGTAGTATTAGCCAGGGGGTAGAAATGGGTTCCAGGCCTCTGTTTGTGGAAGGCTGAAGATGGATGGCACGAGACAAATGGCTTGTTCATTGTCTTCAGTCCATCCCCTCCGGGGTAGCTGGTGTTGGCCGCTGTCGGCAGACAGGCTACTGGGCTAGATGGACCTTTGGTCTGACCCAGTACGGCCGTTCTTATGTTCTAAGCTCAGGGCTCAGGGTCGGGGGTCTCACTGGACCAACTTGATTTTCATGCAAACCTGCTCCTGGGTTAACATGTGGCCTTTGGTGGCCAGGCTGGCAGCTATCCTGCCCTAGACAGCCACTTTCCTGTGCCTAGTGCGGAGGTCGTGGACGTTAGAGGCCTCCCCCCAAACCTGGATGAGGTCCACGATCTCCGCACTAGACCAGGCGGGCGCCTGCCTCTTGTGGCCCTGGGCAGGCTCCTGGGAGCCACCAGCCTGGTCCTGGGAAGAGGCGGAGGGCTGGGTGGCAGTGGGTGGCTCGTTCATGCCTTGCCAGGTGCAGGGTCTGCTGGCTAGGTGCTGGCAGGCTTGCACCTGGCACAAGCACTGTAGCCAGACCGTGGCCCTTTAAGGGCTCCGGGGCTGGGAGGGAGGCAGAAGAGTTTCCCTGGTTTGCCCAGAGTGGCCACCAGGGCAAGCTGGGAAGGGCTAGCCTCCCACTAGTTCGAATTAAGTGGCTACACAGCCCTTAATTCGAATTATGTAATTCGAACTAGGCGTTAGTCCTCGTAGAATGTGGTTTACCTAGTTCAAATTAAGCACTCCGCTAGTTCGAATTAAGTTCCAACTAGCAGTTTGTATGTGTAGCGCCTATGAAAGTTAATTTGAATTAACGGCTGTTAGTTCAAATTAACTTTGTAGTGTAGACATATCCATGGAGACTTAGGAAACTAATTTTAAGTTCCATTTTTATATAACTTGGACAAATACATCAAATTAAATGCACAATAAGCAGCAGATAACATTCTCAAGTGCCTATGTGACTTGGATCCTACATCTCACTTTCTATGCTCCTAAATCCCACAGACTTCAAATGGGAGTTAAATCCCTAATCTGTTTAGGAGCTTTTGAAAATTCTACAAGGCACATATCTGCATCTTTAGGTGCTTTAACACCTGTGAAAATCTGACCTTTAGGAACTGAAGTCATTTTTGAGAGCACAATTTAAGATCTTTGGCTGAAAGTGAGTTTGGTAACCCAAGGCTATTTAAGACTGTTTTTTTCATGGGTATTTTCTTGAATATAAGAACTTAAGAATATAAGAATGGCCAAACTGGGTCAGACCAAAGGTCCATCTAGCCCAGTAGCCTGTCTGCCGACAGCGGCCATCACCAGATGCCCCAGAGGGGGTGGACTGGAAACAATGATCAAGCGATTTGTCTCGTGCCATTCATCTCCAGCCTCTGACAAACAGATGCCAGGGACACCATTTCTATCCCCTGGCTAATAGCCTTTTATGGGCCTAATCTCCATAAAATTATCTAGCTTCTCTTTAAACTCTGTTATAGTTCTAGCCTTCACAGACTCCTGTGGCAAGGAGTTCCACAGGTTGACTATGTACTGTGTGAAGAAAAACTTTCTTTTATTAGTTTTAAGCCTGCTACCCATTAATTTTATTTGATGTCCTCTAGTTCTTCTATTATGGGAACTAATAAATAACTTTTCTTTATTCACCCTCTCCACACCACTCATGATTTTATATACCTCTATCACATCCCCCCTCAGTATCCTCTTTTCTAAACTGAAAAGTCCCAAGTCACGTTAGCCTCTCTTCATATGGGACCTGTTCCAAACCCCTAATCATTTTAGTTGCCCTTTTCTGAACCCTTTCCAAGGCCAAAATATCTTTTTTGAGGTGAAGAGACCACATCTGTACACAGAATTCAAGATGTGGGCATACCATAGCTTTATACAGGGGCAATAAGATATTCTGTGTCTTATTTTCTATCCCTTTCTTAATAATTACTAGCATCCTATTTGCTTTTTTGACTGCCACTGCACACTATGTGGAAGTTTTCAGAGAACTATCCATGATAACTCCAAGATCCCTTTCCTGATTTGTTGTAGCCAGATTAGCCCCCATCATACTGTACGTATAGTTGGGGTTATTTTTTCCACTTTTTACACTTATCCACATTAAATTTAATTTGCCATTTTGTTGCCCAATCATTCAATATATATGAAGCAGTCATCTTATGACCCCTGTTTCTTTCAAAAGGCTTTTCTAGGACTGAGAATTTTGAACCTATCACAGTCAAAATGAGAGAGACCATGGGGTATAACTTTGTGGCACAATAGTTGTGACACACTACCTTTGCTAATTGCTGTCACTTGCAGTGCTTTGTACCAGATGATAGAGAAAAAAGCACTTTCTCTAAACAGTTTCATATGCTCTTAAATTATTTGTTTTATAAGCAATGTCAGAATAATTAGTTTCTTATAGTCTTTGGTGACATCATGCATAGTGAGGAGAAAAAAGTGATCACAGTCGAAAAACAGTCCCTTGGAAAAATATCATGCCACATTTCTTTCAATATACTGCATTGTCTATTATGCCAACTACTCAAATTTCATTACGGCTAATTCTGTCTCCTGTAAAGGTTTATACAGGACTATGGCATAGCCAATGGTTACAAGAAAAGCAGCTGACAACACTATTTAACTAGAACATACTGTGCAGCTACCACAACTGCCATAAACGCTCACAATATTTCTTTGTCAACATCACTGCTCTTCCCTACAATGATTGCTACTTTTTTGCCTGCTAATCTTTACTGAACTGGTAAAGCTTTTTTGGGCAACAAGTTGTGGTTTTCTAGCCCAGTGGTTCCCAACCTGTGGTCTGCAGACCTCTGGTTATCGGAGACAGTACTGTCAGGGCTTCTTTGAAAGTTTAAGGTGGACCTGATCCTTACTTTTCTTTTTTCTCTTCCTTTTTCCCCCCAGGGAAGAGGAGCCTGTGAAATTTTAATAGATCAAAAAGGGATCCAGATGCTTGGAAAGGTTGGGAACCACTGTTCTAGCCTGACAATCTCTCAGCAATGCAATGGTTGGAGAGGCAATAATTCATCGGGCACTAAAATATCAGTGTACTTCTGCATGGATAGAGATCTGGGGTGAAATCTTGGCCCACCAAAGATATTTCAGTGGCAAAGCTGTTGCTAATTTCAAGGAAGTTAGGATTTAACCACTGACCTGTCTGTGAATATATGTGGAAGCCTTATGCAAAGGCTCCAAAGGGTATCATAGAATCATAGAACACTAGAACTGGAAGGGACCTCGAGAGGCCATTGAGTCTAGTCCCCTGCCTTCATGGCAGGACCCAGTACTGTCTAGACTATCCCTGATAGATGTCTATCTAACCTGCAAGATCTTTCTACTTCCTTTGTTTTTGAAAAGGCAAAAGTGCTGCCATAGAAAGCTTCATTTGCATAGGCTAGCCACCCAAAATTCCTCTAGTGACACCATAACGACATATGTAACAGGATTTTTAGGAGAAGTGGGATCCCAGAGCTGCTCAAAAAGTGCAAAAGTGTTCTTAGATTATGGTAAAAAGCTTATTCAAGTAGTTGGGGTTGTGTTTGAGGAACCTTTATGTTCTTAGCTCCCCTTCTTTGAGGGTTTTGTTCTTAGACGGTGTAAAGGACAGTAGCATAGCTGAATGGACACCAGTGGGCACCTGTGCCTTAGTAATGGTGAATCTCCAAATGGGGTTAGATGGTGACCTGGCAAGGAGCTCCCCTGAGATAGTAGACGGATCTACACAGCGCCTTCAAGCTACTGCCATTTGCTCATCCAAACTGTGACTGGGATTTGGCGAATGGTGCAGACAATTGACTATCACTACTGGGACAGCCTCACAAGAAGATTAGAAAGGAGTTAGAGGGACTACTGCCAAAGTTGCTGGAAGGTTGTAGGCATTTTACTATTTATTTCCATATATGCTGCTGTTGTGTTTTTCCCATGTTATCACGTTTTCCCTGGTATAGATTTCCTTTTTGTAAACAGCTTCTGAATGGTGAAGTTCTACCTAATAAAGCATGGTGCACTTGATTTTCCCAGGCTTCTGAGTGGGGACTTGAGCTTGTTTAGTTATTTGCCAACAGGAACGCTAACCAAACAAAAAGAGCAGATCTTGGTAATATCAAATATTTTAAAAATAGTGCTTTCAAACTCAGGTTAAATAAAAAAGATTTGAGCTGTTGGGGCATATATCACTATTAATGGAAGGCTTTATTGAGGGAGGGACAAAGGAAAGGATGTAGCCGATATGTACTGTAAAGAAAAAGAAAAAGAAAAAGAAAAAGAAAAAGAAAAAGAAAAAGAAAAAGAAAAAGAAGGTACAATCAGAGATTTTACAGATCCCTTACTTTATTGATGCACATTTTCACAGAAGAAAGGAACCAACATATGTTATAAAAATGTATTAGAAAATGTTATGCTCAGGCTCAAGTTTCAGCAAGCAAGGTAATGTCTAGACAGGACCAACCCAAGCCATTTTGGCACTCCGGGCCCCAGGCATGTGGTACCGCCCCTGGGGCATGCGGCCCCACCTCCAGGCACACGACGCATGCGCAGGCCCGCCCCTGGGGCACGTGGGCGGATGCACGGCGCATGCACTGCCCAGTTGGCCCGGCCACCACCGATGGCACGCAACCCGGGGCCACCCGGGACGGGCTGCGCCTGCCCATGCAGAGCCCTGAGGCCGCAGGGGGAAGGGCGCTGCTGGCCGGTTCTGTAGGGGTTAACACGGCTCCTGCCCCGGGCGGCCGCTGCAGCCCGTTGGGAGCCAGGCACCCCCCATAGGTTGGCACCCTGAGCTGCTGCCCAGCTAGCCCACCCCTTAGTCTGGCCCTATGTCTAGAATGTATCATCTCATGACTATGTTTTTAAAGGATAAAGGCCCAAAAGGAGCTAGATACCTAAGTCCTTGTTCTAGTAATTCTCATGCTTTTGCTCATTCTTTTATCTTAAAAGTCACACACACAACTGTATATTGGTCAGCTAGGGTGTGTCTATACAGCACCCTTAGCTCAAAATAAGTTATACAATTTGCACAATGCACATCATGTAGCTTATTTCAATTTCAACATATTTCAACGTATTTCAACATAGCTTATTTTGTAATTTGGCACTGTCTACCCAGTGCCAAATTTCAACATAATGCGCTATTCCAAAATTCCCCTTAGCTCTCATGGAACGAGGGTTACCGGGGTGTCAGAATAAGCTGCCCATTATTTTGAAATCTATTTCAAAATAACGAGCTGCTTCAATAGCTGTGAAGTAGGAGGAGTACAGATAGTTCGGAATGGCTACGTAGTTCGAACTATCTAGCCCGTGCCGCGTGTAGCCGCGCGGCACGGGGTTCGCACTAGCCGCCTTTTAAAAATGGCGGCGCCGGCTTTATGCTAATGAAGCCCGGGAAATTCAAATCCCGGGCTTCATTAGCAAGTTCGGTATGCATACATTACCCCGCTAGTTCGAACTAGCAGGGTAGTGTAGACATACCCAAAGAGAGTTAGTTTTAAATTAAATGAGCATTAATCAGGTTTTCTTCTATTCGGTTTTGACTATTATATTTTCTGAACATTCTGGATCTCATTCAAATATTGCATAAGTAAATGCTATTCCACTGGCTTCACCTACATCTGAATTTTGCTCTTTGACATTTTCCGTTAGGCAGCTTTTGCTACAGCATGATTCTAATTGCAAGGAATTCTTTTGACATTAATCCTATCATTTTCCTTTTCAGTGTATGGGTGCCACTGCTTAAACTGGATGTATTGCGACAAGGCAGTAGATATGTAAGACTTCATGAATGTGTTGCTGAAAAAGATGATGAATTTATCCAGGCTGTCTGAATTTTCCACCAAGATTATATGGAGCTAGATTTTGTTAGTCAGTAGGTTGCTCTCCTTCTTTAGAATATTCCTTTGTCCTATTGCAAGGTTCCTCATCCCCGTATATTTTTTTCAATGCACTGCACTGAATATAACAGATAAATAGCCTTAAAAATTATCTCCATGGGACATCGCTGCACTCTACCAAAATCAGGAATACTGGGTTTTTTTTTACTGTCAGTCACAATGACAAATCATATCTCCACAGTCCATCTTCTCGTTGCATTTTTAAGTCACTCCTTTTCCATATAATTCATAAATCCTTACTTTCTAGTAAGTCTTCTTGTGACACTTTATTAAGTGCCATTTTACAAGCCTGGTCTGATAACATAACCAGTATCTTTTAGTTCTTTCTATCAGCTATTTCTGTGATAGTGGAATCTTTCTAAAAGTAAGTTACACAGATTAGTAGAACACTTTTTAAAAAAGATTTTGTATAGATTCCAGCACTGTAAAAACTGACTGGGAGGTCAAGGGTGGGGGAGGATGCAAGGAGGAATGACACAGTCAAAGCACATTCCTCCCAGGCAGCTACTAACTGTTGCAAATAAAGTTATACCAGTGAAATTCTTTGTGAAAGTGTGGCATCCATTTTGGGTATTATATAGTGAGGGGCTGAGGAAGCAGTAAATGTGTGTTCAGAGAAGGTTTGAGAGGGGTATGGTTGAAATGTAGGTTTGAAGTAAAACATGGTCTGGAATTTGTTTTTGTCAATAGAGCTGAAGCTTTCCAGAGATGTTAACTGTATTTGAACTAGAACTTGAAAATAGGCTTCTTCAGGGTCTGAAACCATAAACTGGAACTGTAAAGTCAGGTTTAGATCTGTGAATTTAAATCCATTAAACATTCAATTAGGTTTGGAGTCAAAGTTTTACTTTCAGCCAATTTCTGCCATCTTGGTGTTGCTTTCTATTTTCATCACTGGTCTATGCACTCAGAACAGTTAATGTAGCATGCTGAGACCACCACGAAGAAACCACTACTCTTCTCCTGGAAGATACACATTGCATGAAAAGTCAGTATCAGCAGGAAGTGTGAAATTGAAAACGTGAACATCTAAGAAGCCTGTGCAGGAAAAGAGACAGGACTGTGAGCAGCTGGAGAGAGAAGAAATGGCCTGGAGAGAGGACCTATTAGGAAATACCATAAATCAGGAAGACCTTTGTGCCTATCCTGAAAAAATGGAAAGTAAATTTACTGATTGGTCTGGAATACTTCCTCAGTGGGAATGGTCACAAAATGATATCAGCTCCGGATTAGGATTCCACCTTGTCAAAGTAAACAGCTATTTGGGGAAAACCCTACCAACAGGATCATTGAACAATAGCCTATGCATCTAATTCTTTTTTCCCCCTTTCAAATAATCTTAGTTAAATTAGCCGCATAGCCTCACTACTGCACATTGGCCTGTTGAAAAACTGGAGAGAAGATTTCTGTGAATCTTTGGCCTTCTAAAATTAATGAATTTAACAAGCAAATCATTGTCTGTAACTAGGGGTTGCAAGAATTCCCTCACCCAGTTCCAGCAGTAAGGAATGTGATGTATAATAATACGCCAGGTATTTCAGGCTGTGTCCTCCAAGCACCGCCAGTTATGCTGTATCATGTACACACAGTCTACATAATTTCCCTGCTAAAATACATATCCCATAACATTTTGCATAACTCGTGTATTACAAAAACAAACTGTGGAGCTAGGGATGCCATGAGTGGAGACTGCAAGTAGTAGCTGGAAGGAGCTCTTTCATGTGAGTGTGTATATCTATACTGAAGGAGGAGAAGAAAGGTCAGCTGAGTTGATATCAGAAAGTGGATAGTTGCAGCTTCTATGAATGATCTTACTCTTAGGCAACTGGTGCCTGTCTGGGAGGGGGTACAGGGATGGCCACCCAAAGGGGCAGGGAGGGGCATGTTGAAGCACCACACTTTGCTATTAAAATTTTGGCAGAGGCACAGGGGTTATTGCACCTCCTGAGTGCTACCACAATTCACCTATGGTCTTTCTCTATTAATAGGAGATATCTTCCATACCAAAGCAAGCAAAGAACGTACTGTCACAGGCATACAAAGCCTCCTACATTAATTACTGCTCTCAGAAGCCTACACTGAAAAAGAGGACAGTAAGGTTGGGTCAGAAAGCAGCAGCCCACGTAAGCAGCAATGTAAACACCCTGGGACATCACTGTTTGAATTGGCTCTCCCTTTTGATAAAGTCAAAGTCAAACCATGGTTTTGTTCCTGACATTCAAAGTCTTTCATGTTTCTAGATAAAGACAGCTGAGTGAAACACTTTCTCTATCTTTGTGACCAGGACCTCCCGTGGCAGCTACGTTGCTCTTGAATAATGAAATAGTCAGCCATAAAGGGGAGATGTTTGAGTACAGAATACAGAGATTTCTTCCCCCACCTCTCCTAAGATTGGAATGGTCATGATTTCCTTCTTAGCACCTGCAGATCCAAATTCAAAATAATAAGTAGTCAGACTTTATATTAAGGTAATCATTTATCAATCTTTCATAAACATGAATTCCTGTTATAAACATGTTACAGGGCAATGTTCTCTATAAGGTGTGTGCTTTGCAGCACTCAGGAGAGATTCAAATGCTTCCCACAGTGCCCACAGCCAGCAACATGTATTTCTACTGGTGGTACACATCTGCACATGCCTCAGTGCATAAAACAAAATTGATTCTGCCCATGGGTGGAAAAAAATTAGGGGAAACATTGGCAGTATGTGTTATTCAGAAGGGTACAAGAACATTATAAAGAGGTGCTACAGATCACTATAAGCAATATAGTGACTTGTTGGACTCTAGGTACGTATAACAAGAGACTAACTATATATTTAACCATATGTTAATTATTTATTAACTCCTTGTAAAATATTTATAAATGGAACCTTAATATAAAGCAGTGACCAAAATATTATACTACGAGGGGAAGACACTCTGTGAATGGCAAGGAAAAATACAAATGACTTGTATTTAGTTTTATTTCAAATTTAGCCCATCCCTAACTCACATGCCTCAGGTAATGTTAACAGAAATTTTCTTTATGCAACAACACCAAAAGTAACTAGCTAAAATGATGCAAAATTTCTTTAAAAAAAACAAAACCAGCTTCAACTGACAAAAAATTAGGAAAAATTCAAATTTCTTTATGGTTAGTAGTGTTCAAGTTAAGGGCCCATTTGTGCTACCCTTATTCATGGTGAGTAACATTCTGCAGACAGTCCCATTGATTTCAACACGATCACGTCATTAATAAGATACGATTAAGCATGATCACAAGTGGAACAACTTGTCCTTAAGGCATTTGCAGAGGAGGGGACCATGACAACTGCTGTTCGAAATAATCTTTTGAAAAAACCTCTTTCGAAAGAGAGCATCTAGAGGACAGCCATACTTTCGAAAAAGCAAGCCGCTTTTTCAAAAGAGAACACCCAGGCAGTCTGGATGCTCTCCGTTGAAAAAGCATAGTTTGTGTTCAATAATGCCTTTTTTCAAAAGTGTTCTTTTGAAAAAAGGCCTTATTCCTTGTAAAATGAGGTTTTCTGTGATCAAAAAAACTGCCGTGTTCTTTCGATTTACTTTCAAAAGAACATGGCGGCAGTCTAGATGCAGGGGAAGTTTTTTTGAAAAAAGGCCACTTTTTTCTAAAAAACCCTGTAGTCTAGACACACACCCTATATGAAATGGCTGCAGACATCCTTCATCACAGAAATGTTTTGAAAATGCCTTCTACTTGGTACCATCTAGTTTATAACAAAGAAAAAAAATCATGTTATTCTTCAGAATTTTTTTAGAGGGTGGGAATAAAAGCTACCACAGAGAGGGGTAGTTTTGCAGCATCCAGAGAGGGAAATGAACTGGTTTACGAAGTCACCTAATCTTCCCAATCACTTTGAACACTGAGTTTTGAGAAGAGATCTCCTTAAGAAAAAAGGACAGCAGAAATGAATAGACTCTGAAAATTATGTAAAAATAAAGAAGTGAATGTGCTCACAGGCTTGTATACCAAGCCTCATCTTGGAGTGATTTTAAAGCCAAATTATGAAGCCCCTGACAATAGGGTTTAATAATGAAAATGCATGCACAACCCTAACCATGGCAGTTTGAATGGCATCTCCGTAATACAGTATCTAACTGAGAGCATTCCAATCAGCCAGAACAGTGTGATCCACTGAGGAATCATGATCAAGTAGCTATTAGGCCAAACTGTATTGTCAGAATTCCTCAATTTATGCAGCTTCTTTCAGAGAACTGAGTCATGAAGCTTCCAAATATCAAAACGGTTCAATATCTAACAGAACATGTATTTAAGGAAAATTGGCCCCCAAATTACTGCTCTATAGTCATTTGTTCTTTTCCAGTTCATAGAAAGGCTAAAGTGGACATTATTTTAAAAAATTCAATATCAAAAGAGAGGGAGGAAACTTGAAGTTTCCTTAGAAAAAAGTTTAAGTTTAACCTGCTGTATTGCTTTTTGTATAAAGCCTGACTATGAACTTGGATTATAGATTCAATGGCTTTTGTCTTCTTTTGTAGCTTTTTCATTTGCATTTCGAACAACTTAGCAGGCTGACTGATGCAACTTTAGGTATGAATTACTTTTTCCTCTTTGTGCCAAACTTTAAGCATGTGAGGAATCCCATAAAGTTAGGCTCTTGCATAAGCAGGGGCAGATTTACAATGAAACATACCGTGTCCTGACATGGGGTCCCCTCTACGACATGAAGCCACCAGGCTGGGCAGTCCAGCACTGGGTCTGACAACACCCCTCCTTGCCCCCACACAGGAAGGTCAGTCTGGGGGAGGACAGTTCCTCTGAAGAGAGGTCGGTGAGAGGATCAAGAGAGTAGGGAGGAACATTTGACAAGTTCAGCAATACTGACCATTGAAAGTGCCTCTCTACAAAATATTATGATGACTTAATTGACAATATTGAAAAGAAAAAAGTGTAGGAAGAAAGCTAGCTGAATATTTTTTTCAAATTGAATAAGTTCATCTACACATTTTATTTGTACACATTTTTCATGTGGCTTAATGCAAATTCAAGCCTTCATCTAGACCAGAAGTTTTCAAACTGGGGTCTGAGAACTCAATTAAGGTGGACAGAGGAAAGGTTGCTATGGTTTGTTTGTTTTTTAATAAACTGTTCTTATCCAAAGCACTTTGCAATAGTTAGTTAATGGTACAAACAATATTTGGAAAGATCATTAAGTGGTCCACCAAGACCTTCTGCAATTTTCAACTGGTCTATGAAAAAAACTTAAGACTACAAAAACAATCAAGGTACCTCACTTTATATTCATTTATTTCTTATAATATAGGAGGAGGATGAAGAAAAAAGAATGAAAAATGGGAGGGACAGGAAGAGTGAATGTTCTTTTACTTAGCTGGATCCCAGGGGGTCCCCAAAAATGAAGCTGAGCACAAGGCCCCACTAACTCTAAATCCACTACTGTGCATAAGTACCATACTGTGTCAGGTCTCAAATGAGGAAAGGGGAGTGAGTAATGCCTGGTGAACTAGACTAAGATCATTCCACATTTAGGTCATGGCTTAAAAAAAAAGACAAGGGTCAGCTTCTCAGCTGGTGTACATTCTCCTAATTCCATTCACCTTGATCTGTTCTCCCTCTGTCCTCATGTACATAATGTTTCTTCATATATCTTTTCAGTCTGGAATAATCTCTGCAAAAAAGTGGCATATAGCATTAGATAGAAGTTAGCACAAACTGAAAACAATGGGTGCAAACACACTGTTGCTAAACAGTTATTGTGAACTGTCATGCGTCATCCATTTGTTTCTACCATGTACTATACGGGTCCTCTCTCATCTTTATTCATGCAATGAGCCCTGTGGATTACACTGACGGTATGCATGAAATATGCTGTAATGGTGGCAAAATATGACTCTTAGGCCCAGATCCTCAAATGTGTTATTTAGGTGCTTATCTTTCTTTGAGGATCCAGATATTGATCTGAACCAGATTTTCCTCAGTCTCAAATTAGGCAGATCCAATATTTTGCCATTTTCTCTGTCTGAATTACATTGTATTTGGCAATATATTAATTCAACAGAGATTCTTGAAATGAGACTCAAGGAGTTCCTGGTACAGAGCCGCAGAAAGATGATAAAAATCTTCCAAGAAATTATTTATCTATACTGCACAGATTGAGGAAAGCTTTGTCCTTTTTTTTTCTTTTTTTTTTAAATGGGACAGTTTAATCAGATACCTTTGAATATTCCAGCTAGAATAAAATAAGCTTAATAAACATTCATTGGCTGAAAACTTCTTTGTGATAGCTCGATATTTGTTTCCTTTTCTCTTCTTAATGCCTTTGAAAGAAACCATTTGAAGCTCTGTGGTGTCTGAACTTCTCCTGCACTGAAGAGCACATAGAGATGAGAAGAAAAGCCAGGCTGCCTATTGTGATCATACTTTTCTTTTTGGTCCTAGAGATAAGGCTCTGCAGAAATCTACTATGTGGTGCCGAATTTAAGGAGATGAGCAAGGCAATGGCAGCAGGCTCCAGGCTCTCAGTAATACTGCTATATTTGTGTGGAGATACAATAATGGGGTGGATAAAAAACCTGCCTCCATAGAATATAGAAGGGCTAATCCTGCACCACCGAGCTCAATGGGAGTGTTGCCATTTACTTCATGGGAGCAGAATCTGTGCATAGATATTAAGGATTTCAGCCTCGGCTGCCTGCACCATGGGATTTGGAAGCATTTTATACATACTTTGTACAGGTGTAAATGGAAATCCAAGGGACAGGACAATGGAAATCAGGCCTTAGATTCTGAGAAAGGATTGGGCCTGATTCTGTTCTTAGTAGAAAGGAGTAAACCAACACTACTGAAGTCAGTGAAATCAAGCCACCCTGCAAAAAATGTAAAAGATAGCAAAGCCAAGCTCATTATCTCCTCTCTCTTACATTTTGCAGCTCAAAACCTAGCCAAATATTTTATTTTTTTAACCAAAATCCCTTTAGCAGGCACACATTTGCACTGAGACCTTCATTGTTTTAAGATTAACAGTCTGGTCATTAAGTAAGTGTACAGCCTATGAGTCAGCAGCTTTTCCTTTCTGGTGTCATATCCATGGTATTTTGCAAAACCACACAGGACAAACAACTGTAAAGGGGACTAAATTCATCAGATAATTTATTCACAGCCAGTAATTTGATCTCTACTGCAAGCACTTTCCAATCCAAATATCATATGTCTCCTGAACTACTCAAATAAAGAAAAAGGACTATAAGCCTATTAAAAAACACAAGGGAAGTTTAACCTGCATACTGCCTTCTGCAATTACTTCAGGACGAACTGAGTTTTTCAGATTTCATTACAAACATAAAATTCAACCCAGATTTGTTGAACTGTTCAACAAGGTTTGCAATCTGGAGTCTTTCAAAATGATTTGGGGATGGTTCCGATTATTTTAATAAGAAACAAAGTGACACACGGGTTTTTCAGTGAAATTTGAAATTTAAAGGACTGCTCAAGACCCAAACTAAAACCACAACCCAGAAAGTTCTCTGCACTTTTCCAAATCTAAGGTATCTTTTTTGAGATGGGGCAACCAGAACTGCATGCAGCGTTCAATATGTAGACATACCATGCGTTATATAGTGGCATTTTGATATTTTCGTTTCACTATCTATCCCTTTCCCAATTATTTCCAAAACTCTGGTAGCTTTTTGTGAGAGCCATTGCACACTGGGCAGATGTTTTCGGAGAGCTATTCATAATGATGCCAAGATCTATATCTTGAGTGGTAACAGATAATTTAGACCCTGTCATTTTGTATATATGATTGGATCTATATTTTCAAAAGTGCATTAGTTTGCACTTAGCAATGTTGAATTTCATCTGCCATTTTGTTGCCCAACCACTCAGTTTTGTGAGGCTCCTATGTAACACTGTGCAGTCACCTTTGACCTTACCTATTTTAAGTAATTTTGTATCATCTGGAAATTCTGTCACTTCACCGTTCATAGGGGAAGCAACAGGATCACTGGGCCCCATGGGCAATGTTGGGGGCCCTAGTTCAGTGCTCCCAGAAGGGGCAGAGGCTCAGCTGGACATGGCAGGGCTAGAGCAGCAAGCCCCTAGCACTGCCTTCATGATGCAGTACCGACCTTCAGAGCTGAACAGAGAACTCTGCATGGGGTTCTGGAATGAACCACATGGTGCTCCACTGGCAATTCTAATAGGCCCAGGACTCTGGCCATCACTGCTACTCCAGCAGCAATTAAAAAGGCTTTGGCATCTGGGCACCATCCCTGATGCAGTAGCAGTAGAGGCAGCTAGAAACCCCAGGCCCTTTAGTACCGCCAGGCTTCAGGGCAATTGACCTCCCCATTCCCGCCCCCCCACCATTGGCAGGCCTGATTCTCTTTTCCAAATTATTTAAGAATAAATAAATAGCATTGGTCCCAGTATGAATCCATGGGAGACATTACAACTTACCTCTCTCCATTGTGAACACTGACCCTTTATTTTTACCTGTTGTTTTCTATTTTTTAATCAGTTACTGATTTATGACTGCTTAGTTCACTTAAGAGCATTTGATGAGGGACCTGGCCAAAGCTTTCTGAAAGTCCAAGTATACTATATCCACCTTTGTTCGCATGCTTATTGACATCATCAAAGAATTCCAAGCAACTGGCCCGGCATGACGTCCTGTTAAAAAAGCCATGTTAACTCTTTCTCAACATCTTTGTCTTTATGTCTCTGATAATTCTGTTCTTTACAGTAGTTTCCATTACAAGTTGAACCTCTAAAATCCGGGACTCTCTGGTTCTGCAACAAGCGTGGTTCAGCAGGACCATGGATATTGCTGGACCAGAGAGCCCTGCCTGTACAGGTTCAAAAGCACAGCCCTATCTGGGCTGGAGGTGAGGAGTGCAGCCTCGGTCAGGGCTGGCACAGTGGGGAGCACAGCCTTAGTTAGGGCTGGCATGGGGGACTGGAAGCAGCAGGGCCGGCAGACAGGTGTGCAGTCCCAGCCAGGGCTGGTATATTGTGGGGCAGGAGGCAATGGGGCAGGCGGCAGCCCTAGCCAGTATTAGAGCCTACAGCCAGGTTGGGAGCCTTGACCTCCCCTGGTCTGGCAAACTCCATGATTTGGGACTGTGACGTAGTGGGGGTACTTGCTGGGCTGTGGTGACCCCTGCTGTCTGGAGCAAGACCCAGCAGGGAAAGCCCCACTAGGCCAAGGTAATGCCAAACTTGTTGAACCAGTGGCCAGACACCCCCCATGGAGAGGAACAAAGGAAGGTGGAATGCTGCCCTGGCTGGGGGCAGGGGTGGTAGAGGGTTAGTTAGTTCCTGGCAGGAAGGCAGGGAATAAGGAGCTGGGGAGGGGCCTGGGACTCCCCTATCTCAAGGGGGGGCACTGAGGCCTCTTAGCCCCAGTTCCTGTAACCAGATTACATCTGTGCTGCGCTGTGCTGGAGGAGCAATAAACCACCCTCAATTCCACTGGCTGGTGGAGTCTGTTTGTGCCATTTCGGGGTGCAGGAGACGGGGAACCCCAACGCGCCGTCACAGGGACCACTCAGGTCCCAAGGGTGCTGGACCAGGGAGGTCTGACCTGTAGTTTGCTTAGTCCTGCAGTTAGGTTTTCTGTCAGTTACAAGCCCGTGGTCCCTGAAGCATCACATTCGCTATCTTCCAGTCATCAGATACAGAGGCTAGTTTAAGTAATAGGTTACATATCACAGTTAGTAGTTCTGCAATTTCATGCCTGTGTTCCTTCAGAACTCTTGGGTGAATATCATCTGGTTCTGGTGACTTATTTATCAGTTTGCTTCAAAACCTCCTCTGCTAATACCTTGGTCTGAGACAGTTCTTTAAATTTGTTGCCTAAAAAGAATCTTTCCCACATCTTCTGCAGCTTCTCTGCAACAGTCAGGCCCACCAACAGGGAATGGGCAAAGGGCCTGACAAATTCTAAAGGGCCTAGAATTTCCTGCCGCCACTGCAGCTACTGCAGCAGGGATGGCACTCAGAACCCCAGGCCCTTCTAATCACTGCTGGAGTGCCACATGGCATGCTCTGGACAGCACTAAGGGCTGGTGGTGTGCTCTGGGCACTAAGCCAGCATGGTGTGCTCTGGGCAGCGCTGACAGCTGGATACCTCTAGCCCCTCTTCTTCCACCTATGCCCCCAGCTCTTTTGGGAGAATGGAGCTGCCCCCCCCCCCCAACTTGCCCAGGGGGCCTCCCCGGCAATAGCCTTCACATCCTTCAATACTCCTTTTGCACCTCTATCATCCAGTGGCCCCACTATATTTTGGAAGGTTTCAGGCTTCTGATGTCCTTGAAAAAGTTGTTAGATTTTGTGTCTTTTTGCTAGTTCTTTAAATTCTTTCTTGGCTGCCTAACTCTACTTTTACACTTGACTTGCTAGAATTTATGGTCCTTTCTATTTTCTTTGTAGGATTTGATTTTCAATGTTTAGATTTTTTTTAATTCTAACCATAATATGCATTCTATTTGGCCAGGGAGCTCTTTGTTCCTCTTACTGTTCTTTTTTGGTTGGTTGGGAGGGGTTTTTGAGCTTGAGTTTACATTTAGTTTGAGCCTCTACGGTGGGATTTTTAAGTTTTCTTGCAGCTTACAGACATTTCACTCTTGTGACAGTTTTTAAATTCCATTTAACTTGTCTCCTCATTTTTGTGTTGTTCCTAAGGGTACGTCTAGACTACCGGGTTTTGTCGACAGAAGTTTTGTCGACAGTATCTGTCAACAAAACTTCTGTCGACAAAGAGCGTCCAGACACATTGAGTTCTGTCGACAAAGCAAGCTGCTTTGTTGACAGAACCCTGTAGTCTAGACGCAACCCTACAGGCAACAATACCTTCTGTCGACAGAACTCTGTCGACAGAAGGTGTTATGCCTCGTAAAATGAGGTTTACCAGTGTCGACAAAACTGCTGAGTTCTGTCAACGTTATGTCAACAGAACTCAGCGGTAGTGTAGACGCTGGTATAGTTTTGTCGACAAAAGTCCACTTTTGTCAACAAAACTCAGTAGTCTAGACACATCCTAACTTGGAAGTTCAATGGCATGATGGTGAGTTTCTTTGCTATTTCCCCTTCTTTCGCATATAGAACCACTCCTCCACAGGATGACCTACTCAGTCATTCCTATATATTTGGTTGTCTGGTAGCACGTTGTCCTTTATCATCATTCTGACAAGATTCTGTGTTGCCTATTATATCAATGTCTTCATTTAATCCCATGCACTCAAATTCACCCACCTTAGTCTTTAAACTTCTTTCATTTGTACATAAGCACTAACAAAATTTCTCAATAATTAGTTGTCTGTCTTCACGGGATGTTACTAAATGGGACTTTTTTCATTTTGTTATTTCTTTTCACCTCCTACTTCTATTCTGCCAGTTCTGCCAGTTTTTATCCTCTCCTCCTTAGACTATAGTTTATCCTCTTCAATAAATCCTCTTCTAAAGGAAATGTATGGCAGAATCATGTGGTCTTCTGCACCATTCTTCTCTGCCTTAGCCTTTAATTACAAAAAACACTTTTACAACCTTTTTAAGCGTACATGCCTTTTTAATTTTACAGCCTTTTAAATTTTTTAAGCTGGTTCAATTTTGATTTAGGTGAAATCCACTCTTACTGTATAGGTGTCTCCTTTCTCAAATATTTCCAAGTTCCTTCTCTGAACACCGCCGTATCATTCACAAGTTGAGATCCTGCAGTTTTGCCTGACTCACAAGCCCTGATCAGGGAACTAGAAGAATATCAAAGAATGCTACCACTGAGGTTCTGGACTTTAATATCTTATTTGGTAGCCTACGTTTGGCCTCCAGGACCTCTCTCCTATCTTTCTCTATGTCGGTGGTTTTCAACCTGTGGTTCACAGATCCCTGGTGATCCACGATGGTACTTCAAGGAGTCTATGGAAAGTTTTTTAAAAGTAAGGATTGGTCCCACTGCAACCCTTTTAGAGGGCTTATCTCTTCAACCTCCCACTCTGGTTCTTCTTGTGTAAACAGAGGTCCACAACACCAGACATCCAAAGGTGCAGACAATTAGATTTTTATTGGGATTAGCTTGTAGTAAGCATGATTCCAATTTCTCTTTTTTTTCCAAATTCTTTCCTCTTTGCCCACAATATATATAGTAATAGCCTCAGCTAACCAATCATTTTACTGAAATTTAACTAACCAGTCCTAACATATGTGATTATCTAGCCAATTATATTCCACCACCTCAGTTTGTTTATAACCAGCAAATTTAATTATACAGCAGATAGAACCTACCAAAGAATTGAACAGACACCACAAAGATAAACAAAAGAGAAATGGGAACTGTAAAAACAATAAAGAAATGAAAGTTTCACTACATCTATAAAGAAATAAGGGTTTCACAACTATGTCTATTGATAAATGAGTTCTTGCCAAACAGAAAGCTGTCAATCTAAATTTTCTTTAAACATTCTGAGATGTGTTTCTTTATCTGGTGGTAATGGGCACTATCAGGACAGAATCAGCTTCTTGACAGCCCAATACCACCTTATTAGCATGTGATTGGTTTCTAATGTGAGGTTGTGACCATATGCTTCCCAGCTTATGGCTACCCCTGCTGTTTAGCCAAAGGCCTTAGCCAAAGAACAAGACCTCAGTCTGTCACAGTGAGAAAAGGCCCATACACAGGCAGACTGTGATTTTGATTCTTTGTTTTTTTATACCATTGTAACTAGCTAAATGATAGGAATACACCTAAATTCTTAAATTGTAAGCCTTTATAGGCAGGCCTGAATATCTATATCCTAACATCCTCCATTACTATTACCTGTCTCTTTCTAATTACTGGGATTCCCTCCTCCAGAGAGTAGTGATAGAGATGTAGCCGTGTTAGTCTGGTGTAGCTGAAACAAAATACAGGACTATGTAGCACTTTAAAGACTAACAAGATGGTTTATTAGATGATGAGCTTTCGTGGGCCAGACCCACTTCCTCAGATCAAATAAATTATTTGATCTGAGGAAGTGGGTCTGGCCCACGAAAGCTCATCATCTAATAAACCATCTTGTTAGTCTTTAAAGTGCTACATAGTTCTGTATTTTGTTCTTCCTCCAGAGAGGTATCCTCAGCGCATCAGGATACCATGACAACATCTGGAAATAAGGTCCCAACTATGGAATTTTTTCTCTTTGCTCCATCTTGATTCTCTTCCTCAGACCCTTTTATACTTCTCAAAAATACAGAGTTTGTCAGATTGGGGAGTGGAACTCCTCTTCTGTGTACTTGAAAGTGTAGTTTACATACTTCTTTCTGAGTATGTCTAGACTGCATCCCTCTGTCGGCAGAGGGATGCAGATTAGGCAGGTCAACATTGCAAATGAAGCGGGTATTTAAATATCCCATGCTTAATTTGCATAAAAAATGGCTGCTGTTTTTGCCGACTCAGAACTTTGTTGGCAAAAAGCAAAAGTCTAGAGGGGGATCTGTCAAGAAAGAAAGCCTTTTTGACAGATCCATTATGCATCCTGCAAGGAGATTTACAGGATCTGTCAAAAAAGGCTTTCTCTCTTGACAGATCCCCCTCTAGACTGCTGCTTTTTGCTGACAAAGTGCTGAGTTGGCAAAATGGCAGCCATTTTATGCAAATTAAGCATAGGATATTTAAATCCCCGCTTCATTTGCAATGTTGACTTGCCTAATCTGCATCCCTCTGCTGACAGAGGGATGCAGTCTAGACTTACTCTCTGTCTTCCTTAGCTCCTCCAGTTCAGCCAATTTGGTCTTAAGAGTCCATAAATGGTCTTGGAGGCCCATGAGTTGCTTGCACTGATAGACACATAGGTCACCTGCTCACAAGAAAGGCAATTGTACATGCTGCATTCAGTGTAATAAATTGGATAGTTCCTACTCTGCTACTAGACTTCAGCGTACATTATTTTCATTTTTACTATAGCGGGGGTAGATGTGTTTGTTCTTTCCTTTGTGGGGACTTCTTTGGGAGGTGCCTAAATTTAAAGTTGTTAAATGCACCTGTCTCTCACTTCATTCTCTAAACTCCTTCACAAAACTCTCCTTTGTTCTGCTTTGGTTTACTAGTTCGTCTGGTTGCTAGGAGCTTTTAAAGCCATTTCTTCCTGATTTAGCCACACCCCCTTCTCAAGAAATTCTACAGTGATTAAGGATCAAAAGGTAGCAGGCTAAACTCTTGTTAGGAAGTTCTCAGACTTGTCTAGCATAGTGGCTCTCAACCTTTCCAGACCACTGTACTCCTTTTAGGAGTCTGATTTGTCTTGTGTACCCCAGGTTACACCTCACTTAAAAATTAGTTGCTTACAAAATCAGACAAAAGAATAAAAAGTGTCACCGTGCACTCTTATTGAAACATTGCTTACCTTCTCATTTTTACTATATAATTATAAAATAAATCAAATGGAATATAAATAGCGTACATACATTTCAGTGTATTGTATACAGAGCAGTAAAGACAGGTCATTGTCAGTATGGCATTTTAGTTTGTGCTGACTTCAGTAGTGCTTTTTATAGAGCCTGTTGTAAAGCTATGCAAATATCTAGATGAGTTAATGTACTCCCTGAAAGACCTCTGTGTACCCCTAGTTGAGAACCACTGGCCTACCAGATTGCTAGTCACAGCACACAGCACCAGAACAGACCACACTATGAATGTCAATCAAGGAGGCACATGGCAAGCAAGCAAGCATGCACACAACAAATAGACAACAAATGAATGTCAAAAACCAAGGATAGTAATAAATACTCTTCTGAACACATGAATAACAATATTGGCTTGAAAATACGGTTATGTGCATGAAGGATTGCCTGACCCGAAGCAGTCATGAATAAAACTATCTGTGAAAATATCTGTGAATAGTGAAAAAAAGTAGTGACTGTTCAGTTCAAAAGACTGTTTGTGAACCCTGCTCTTGCTTTGTGCCATGGATCAACTTGTGATGCATTTTGCTAAGATATGCTGTAATAGCAGAGTAGCATTTCCAGGAGTTTAAACAGTTGCTAGTATTACAGTACTTATCCCAAGACAAAACAGATACTAGAAGTATTTAATGAGGTTCTTGATTAGGTTCTATAAAAGATTTCAGTTTACCATTTCTTACACGACTAGAATTACTTATGATATCTAAAAGGAAAAACATTTATTTTGACTAATGAAGTCTTTAAGTTGCACAATAGATGAGGTAATTTTTTTAGCTCTGTATGTATTGCCATTTGCAAAAAGAAGTTTCTAAGAATGTTAGTTCTTCTCTATAGGAAATCCAATGAGAAATACACACACAAAAAATAATAATTTGCTAAGTATGTTTTCAAATGTTTAAATGTAACCACATAAAAAGTGATGTTTTCAGCAAGATAGTCCTCCAGGATTAGTAGACAACATTTACTATAATAAGAAATAACTGAGAAATTCTGAAGTGAAATTAGCATCTATTTCTTTGCAGCTAGTTTCACATTGTGAGTTTTAAGCTTGTTGTGAGCACCCTCGAGTGGAAATAGGAGGTATTACAGTTACAATACTTTTAAAACCACAGTCCTAATCAAAACACCCTAGTGAAACAATGTGTCAGTTCCTGCAACCCTATCCACAACTGCAATAAATATTAGAATTAGAATGGCAGAGACATTTTTTAACAGAAATAATTCACATACATAGAATGTTGTTTCAGTAGCATTCTATTTTATTGTGTATTAAGGACAAAGGGGTCTTTGCCCATGACAAGAGCTCCTGGCACTATGGTAATAAATAACTGAGAAAATAAGCAAATAAAATACTAATTTATTTATTTTCTATAGAAGCCATAGAGAAACTTTTCAGAAGATGTAATTTTGTTTTGTATTATAACATATTATAATTGGTTTAATTCAAATTGGAAGAACTGTATTTTCACCATCTTTATGATATTATTTATCTGTATGCATCCCACTTGTTTGTTCAGAAAGAAGGTATGAATCATTAATACCCATCAGTAGCATAGATCAAAATTACAGAATGTCAAGAGGTTTTATGAATATGAAAGTTAGTCAGATTTAATTATCACTGCTCTTAGGATTTAAAGATATAAGAGCAGATTGCCTTTCACTGCATTTTTTCCTGACTCATATAGCACTTCAGAATTAACTTCCATTACTAATTGGTGGATCATTTAGAAAGCATTTTACATACAGAGAATTAGAAGGGTGAAAACAGCTGAACTCTGATTAAAATTCAAGACATTTTTTTATACTTAGCAAGATTTCCCTTTAAAGAAAGTGGCAATTTGGTTATTTTTATTTAACATTTCACAAACCTTGATTCAAAGAAGGATGTAAGCAAGTGTGCAAATTCACCCTATTTAACAACAGTCTTATATAAGCACTGAAATCTCACTGAAAACAATGGGATTTAGACATGATCTTAAAGATCAGGGACACAAACCACAATTCTGTATTCATGTCAGAGCTACAAAAGGCTTAACGAGATATCCTGAGTTCTTAAAATTTAGCCTCTCACAGCTAGGAGTAAAGTAACTTTTTGTATCTGAAATGAACAGTTAGTGTATGATTACACTGCAACTGAGAGTTGTGGCTATAGTATACGTAGGCATACCTATGCTAGTTGTGATTGATGCTAGCTCACTACAAATAGCAGTGAAGCCACAGCTGCATTGCCCAAGCTAGCTACCTCTGTATATGTCCCTTGGCCCCGGCAGGCTTGTACTTGGGCAGTTAGCCCAGGCAACCCTCCATGTGCTATCAGAGTTTCATTTCAAAGTGAGGTTGGCTGTGTCTATGGTGGTGCTGCCCACCCCTGCTGGTTGCAGTGTCACTATACTTACCCTTACTGCTTGTGAAAGGTGCTATGTTGACTGCTCTGAAAAGTGAAATCTATTCACTCACAGGATAGGCAGTCCGAAAGCAGTAGTAATAAAGTCGTAAAGCAGGGGTGGGGAACCTTTTTTGGGTCAGAGCCGCTGACTCACAGAAAAATCAGTCGGAGGCTGCACATGAGAGAAGCTCCCCCTCTGCCCCCCAAGACATTCTCCACGTACCCTTCTCACACTAGAGCCTTGAGGGGCCCAGGCTAGTAGATTGTGTGTGCTTCAGCTCCGCAGAGGGATGCTGTAGGGCTGGAGCACCAGAATGGGCTCCCCAATGCCGGAGGGGAGCCCTGAGCTTTGGGGGCTGAATCCAGGCAAGCTGCGGGCCAAATCTGTCCCCCAGGCCTTAGGATCCCTACCCCTGTTGTAAAGGGTTACCTACAATATCTGGTTGACTTACTTCAGCTTTTTGAGAGGCCAGCTGTTGACGTGAAAGGGTAGTTTTTAGCCCATCCTCTGTGAGCCCTTAGGGTGTCGCTTCAAATAAAGCATTAATGTGAGTGAGACTGATGATTTAATTGCTGAAGATGCACCTATTTCCTGTGGGCCAGGTCATCACTTACCATTCCTACCTGAAAAAAATGTGTGATGTGATTTTTTTCTATGAAACACTTTGGCAGTTTTTTTCCCAGGGAGATGGGGGAAACCCCCTGTGGCTCCTCACTGGCGGGTTGGGGGGAGCCCCATGCCTCATAGGCCAGAGTCAGTCAAGCTGGGGCTGGAGCCAACTCATGGGCTCTTCCTGGTGGGTGGAAGGAAATGGCTCTGCATGCTGCTACTCCCTCTTCCCTCCCTCCTGGCTGGGGCAACTGCAGAGCAGCCAAGCACTGCATGGAGGCTTTTCCTCTCTGATTGTCCATAACTGTGGCCAAGAGGTGAGGCAGGAGGCAGTGCCTGGGAGCAGCAAGGGATACAGAGACATACGCTAGCTAAGCGCCCTCCAGCACCCAGACCCTGCACCCTCACACAACTCATGTACCCTCCTTACTGCCAATACTCCACATCCCAAGCCAGCTTCCTGGCAGCCATCTCACACACACTGAGCTGAGCCCCTCATTTTTTGCTCCACCCACAGCTAACGGGTGTCCACAAAATCTACTATCCTGGGCTCCCTCCGCTCTTGTGTGTGAGGGGAATGTGGAGAGTGTCTCTCTGCTTCTCAGTGGTGGTCCTCATCTGATTTTCCTGTGTGTTAGTGACGCTGTCTCAAAAAAGGTTTCCCACCCCTGCTCTATGCAGTCCCAATGACAGAAATGTTTAATTATAGGTGCCAACTTCCTCTCCAGCTAATGGGTGCTCAACCTGCTCTCCCTCCACCCCAGACCCCACCCTCACTCTACCCCTTTCCCCAAGACCCTGCACCAACTCTGACCCCACTCCATCCCCATTTTACTCTTTCCCCCCAAGGCACCACCCTGCCCCTTCCTGTCCCACCTCTTCTCTGCCTCCTCTCCTGAGTGTGCCTCATCTCTGCTGCTCTGGGAAGAGCTTGACTGCTCATGAGTAAAGCAGTCTATATCCACATAATATATTCCAGAGAATCTCTGAATGGGTATGTACTCCTGTGATGGACCGGGCCAGTTCTGGGCACCACTGAGGGCGTCAGCTCAGGGCGAATTGCTAAAAACCAGGGCTACTTACAGCCCTCAACTGGAGACCTTTCCCAAATAGGCCACAAACCAGTCACATAGAACACTTCAGTTGCCAACCTGGCCAGCAGAAAGTGTCACGAGCAAAACCCCTCGGATACCCTAACTCTCCCTGTGCCACAATCAGTCCTAGGCCTTACACACAGGTGAGGGATTATAAAACCCGATCGCACCAGCTCCAAACAGATCCTCCGTGTCCCAAAGAACCAACCACAGTCCCCAGTCAATTTACACATTAGATCTTACCCATAAGAGCACGCTGAGCCAATCCTTTAGGATCGAAAATCTAAAGGTTTATTAATAAAAGAAAGAAAAGGGTGAGAGAAAGATTGTTAAAGAGGCTACATTACATGCACCAATCACCAAGTTCTTGATGCGGGTTCTTAGCAGAGATGTTACAAACTGCTATCTTAAAAGTCCTGATGTACATCCTGTGTTAGGATGGGTCAGCAAATCCTTCCCAGCTCTCTGTCCCTAGCAAGGATACATCTGGAATCAGTAGCAAGATTGAAGACAAGATGGAGATGGCCTCATGGAACTTTTATATTCCTGGTGTCTCCCAAGCTGGAATTAGTCACATGATCAAGTGACCTGTCTGTGTTTCACATGTCAGCAGCCATGAAGTACTGGCTAACCTGCAGGCTTCCAGAAGTATTCCTCAGGTGTGTATTGGCCACTCCCAAGAGCCATTGTCCACGAAGCAGTGCTATTTAACAGCCATTCACTGACCAATCCTTCCTCGCAATAGGCAGTTCAGGCCCATTGCTCACTCCCAAACAGAGAATATTTAGGCTGTGTCTAGACTGGCCACTTTTTCCAGAAAAGCAGCTGCTTTTCCGGAAAAACTTGCCAGCTGTCTACACTGGCCGCTTGAATTTCTGCAAAAGCACTGGGAATCTCATGTAAGATTGTCAGTGCTTTTGCGGAAATACTATGCTGCTCCCGTTCGGGCAAAAGCCTTTTTCTGAAAAACTTTTGCGCAAAAGGGCCAGTGTAGACAGCAGAGATTTGTTTTCCACAAAAAAGCCCCGATTGCGAAAATGGCGATCGGGGCTTTTTTGTGGAAAAGCGTGTCTAGATTGGCCATGGATGCTTTTCTGCAGAAAGTGCTTTTGCGGAAAATCGTCCTGCCAATCTAGACGAGCTTTTCCGAAAATGCTTTTAACGGAAAACTTTTCCTTTAAAAGCATTTCCGGAAAATCATGCCAGTGTAGACGTAGCCATACAGTACAAGAACAGAGCCCATATTCATAGCTCCACCTACAAAAATCATAAAAGTATATGAGTATAATACACAGAATCACTAAAGCATAAGCTTTTGTTTGACACCTCATATGGCCCACTTTGTAGAGAATTTGGGACAAATGCCACCAGCAGGTGCAACAGTGATCCGTATGCTCACTTAAAAATCCAATAACGTGACAACTCCTAACTGGTATATTTTAGTTTCAATTAAGAATATCCTACTGCCTATGTTTTTAATTTTACCAGGTGGTATATTTTGAGTTATTATTTATTTGTATCACAGCAATATCCAGAAGCTCCATCCGGGATGATAGCTCATTTTGCTAGGCACTGCACAACATATAAAACAGGTTATGCCCTGAAGAGTTTACAGTCCAAAGACACAAGATATGCAAAAGGTGGAAGAAAGAAAGTATTATTATCCCCATACATGGGGATAATTACAGATGGGGAATGAGGCACAAAGAGATTGAATGGCTTGCCCAGTTATCTGACAAATTCCCATCTCTTCCATAGGCTATCTAAAGATTCCAATGAATTTTGTTTTAAAATTTCGTTTCAAGCATGTATGCTTCATTACTGATACAATACATTCCGTTTATGACCCAATCTTCCTCTCAGTAAAGTCAATGGAAAAACTCCTACTGACGTCAAGAGGATTTGAATAAGACCCTAGTAATAAAATCCCTTCTTAATAACACTGATGGCCAGGAAATAGCTTTGTTGCCATGTATTACTATCTATACAACAGATTAATAGCACAAATAGTTCTAACATGGCTCTTTAAAAGAATGTTTATAGAAGTTTGAAACTATGAATTGGAATTTGTTGGAATCAGTTTCCAGCTTTACGCTCAATAAGTGAACCATACTTTATTTTGTAAATGTTTTAACGGCATGTACATAGCCTCTTGCTGCTCAATAAGAAACCATACTTATTTTTTTAATGGCATGTACATCGCATGAAACTAAAATTAATCTATACCTGCATAATATATTCCAATGGATCTCTGAAGTGGTATGTACTTTTAATTAACATATTTTAGTTTCAGTTAAGAACTGCATTATGTTTCCCATAACATTTCAACTTTTATAAATCAAATGTCAGAAGACATTTATTTTATTTATTTACAAAACTGGGGACTTGTAGTTTCTCAGAGGAATATTTTATCACCTGATATTCCTGCTGGAAGAAAATTCTTTTTCAAGAAAGTAGGAGGGTGACTGAATATCAACAGGCAGATTGACCTCCAGAAAAAATTCAGTGTAAAGATTTATTTCAGCAATGACACAGGAGATAAAACAATTGCCATGTATGCACATACAATTCTGTAGAAGCCCAACATTTTTAAACTTGGTTGTCTCAAGTCAGAAGGGTCTAATTCAATGCTTATCTCTCTACAAAAAAAAAAAGTTTTTCCTGTGGGACGACAGAGTATCATCGTCATGCCACTCTGTGTCCCACCTGCCTTCTGCTTCCCTCTTTCCCTCTCTCCTCTTTCCCCAGTGCTCAGCTGCCATGTGGGGCCTGGGGAGGACCCAGAGCAGCCCCCTTCCTGGAGAGGGCTAAAGCCGCAAGCCGCACAGCCCCAGGAACCACAGAGCCACTCACCTTCTCCCTCCCCAGTTCTCCTGGGGGAGGCAGAAGCCATGAGCATCTCCCTTCCCCAGCCCTCTTTGCAGACACCCTAAGTGGGGGAGGGAGGAGAAAGAACCAGGGCTGACTTGGGGGGGAGAAGGGATGAGAAAGGGATGGGGGACACAAAAAGCTGGGGGGGGCAGAAAGAGCTGGGAGGGGCAGAAAGAGCTGGAGGGCAGCTGGGGGGTCAGAATGAACTGGGAGCGTGCCCTCCCCAATGGCCGGGGCGGGGCCATGTGGCCTTACGCTTCCCCTCTCCCTGGTGCTCCAGGGGAAGGGGCAGGAGCTGTGTGATTTCCCCTTTCCCCGGCGCTGAAGAGGGGCAAGAGTGGCACAACCTCCGCCCTCTCCATTGCTCGGGGCAGGGGAGAGTCCTGCAGCCTTCTCCCTCCGCACCCTCAGTGCTTCGGCGGGAGGGTGGGAGCTGTGAGGCCTCCCTCCTCCCCAGTGCTCTAGGGAGACAGGAGGGGGTTGGCGAGCATAGTGAGCAGGGGGCACAGCCCCCTAGTATGCTTAAAACAAGTATTGAGATGCCAGACACATATGTAGGTGTGAAAACTTTTGTTTCCCAAGTTTGAAATTTGTGTCCAAAATGTGGTTCCTCAGGAAACGAAAAGAAGACATGTAGTCAAATGTTGGAATATTATAGCTTGATGAAGATGAATCTAGCAAGGAAAAGGAGAAATAACTTTGAATTAATAGAACAGTACATTTAGGACTGTAGTAGAGTTGACTCACCACTTGAATGCCTTTGGAATATCTTATTTCGAAATAGAGTGTCCACACTACGGGGAAGCCTCAGAATTAGTCCGAGGCAGGCTCCCCTAATGTGGACGCACTATCTTGATTTAGAGCTCCCGGAGGCATTGGGCAAAAATAACTTTAGAACGGCCCTGGTGAGGAGCTATTTCGACATAGCAGCAGTGGAGTGTCCACACACACTCTCTTCCAAAAGAGCTTTTTCGGAAGAGGTGTTATTTCTCATGGAATGAGGTTTACCAATGTTGGAAAAAGCCCTCCATTATTTCTATTTTCTTTCGAAATAATGCAATTGCTGTGTGGACGCTAGTATTGTTTTTCAGGAATAACAGCCATTATTCTGGAAAAATGGTGCCGTGTAGACGTACCCCTGTACTCTGAGTGGCTCAGCTCTTAGAGAGTGACTCTGGTGTGTCCTGCCATTTGGATTGCCAAAAATGAAGACTTCCTACACAACCTCAGAAATATGTCAAGTGACTGACACACCCTGTTCTGGAAGTTTCTATGTCCTCCTAGTTGCCCTGCTCTGATCTCTGCAAAGACACAGCACCTCCAACTAAGATCCATGTCCTCTCCACACTGTTTCTCTCCCCCTCCTGAGGAACAACAAACTCAAATACTGAACCATAAAGCAGTGGGTAGTACAGGGGAATGTGGTTGATTCTTTATCTCTTGAAATGTTTAAATCAAGACCAGGTTCCTTCTAAGAGACATGCTGTAGCTCAAATAGAAGTTAAGATATGATAAAAAAATATTGGGTTAGATTTTTTGGCCTGCATTATATGTGAGGTCAGATGAGATGACCCCTTCTGTCCTTAAATCTATGAGTCATATGAATCAGAAACTAGTTTAATGTTCTTTAAAATAAAGAGGAGATTGAAGTAATATTGCAAATGGGATAATAAATTCTGAATAAACAGATGCACTAGGCTAAGAAAGAGAACCAAAAAATTTAAGAAAGATTTCTATAGCGGAACTGCAATTTATTTACAGAATAAATTTTCAAAGACAATAATAGGAGTGACTACAGTACTACTAATAGGACTTTTTATTTTTATAATGAATTCAACAACTATTTGTGAAGAAAAGGGTATGGATTGGGAAGCACTATACTAGTTGGTTCAGGATGCTGAACTAGATGAACTTTTGGTTTGGTTCAATATGACAATTCCCCCTATTCTGTGTCTCTGTTTGGATTCTGGACATATGGCACCAATCTCCTTAGAACTAGAGTGCCCCAATATAACGGCATGTTTCCTTGTCTTTTAATGACAATATAGCAATTACAGACAAATGTCCCAGTTAGTAAAGTACTTAATCATGTGCCGGACTGCAAGAACATGAGTAGCATCTTTTTGTAGACTTCAGTAGGATGATTCAGTTGTCAAGTTCAGCACATTCCTAAGTATCTTTCTGAATCAGGGCTGAAGATCCTGCAAACAATGGGACCAAGCACAGGACTAAGTAGAGGCTTGGGGGGGGGGTAATTCATGACTTGATGAAAGAGGTAAAAACTGGGATTAAGAGGAGGTGAGGCCAAAACTCACAAGAATAAGGGCACATTGTAGACAGCATTGCACACATATGAACATTTTTCAATATTGTATATACATTGTACATAGGCAGAGGTAACTCACATCTGGATTTTGCCAGCCTAGCAGCACCACAGCCCAGACGGTTGGGCTCACTACAAATTTCTGTTTTTTTCCAGGTTTATTCCTGTGATTTCTTTTTCCTCTTGTCAATCCCACTCTCATTGAACTGAAAACAGGATCAAGTGTTGCTTACAATCAGTTTTCTGTAATTACTATGCACCTGGCTCCATAGCATAGGATGATCAGCTAGCATGTTTCAAGGGAGCAAGCAGAGGAATAGGTTCCAGTTCTCACATACAGTAGTGATGTGCATGATACCTTATGGTAAGTAAGGCAGAATGGAGAACCACAAAGGGAGCTCCTAACAAGAAACTACAGGTGATCAGAGCACAAATCAGCTAAGAATTCTTTGTGTTTCACAAATTTAGCACCTCTGGAGTGCTGTAAAAAGTTGGGTTTGCTCATTTGATTAGCCGCCGGGTAGGTCTGCCTTGTGTGACTGACACAAAAGACGCAGCTAATCCAAATCAAATTGTTCTCCCCCCTCTCCTCTGCCCAAGAATGCTGATAAATTCTCCATTAGGACTCCAAACCCCTCTGGGCTCTGTCAATCTCCCTGCTATTTAATCCTAAATGAGGTACACCTTATCAATTCTTTCCATGCCATGACCCTGCTCAAGGTCAGACCGGGGTCTCCCTACAAAGCAGGGGGCCATTATTGCTTAGGACACACTGAGGAAGCAGCAGCGGGTATTGTGAGCAGCACACTCATAGGCTGGCAGCAGTTCTTCACAACAATACTGTACATCCCCTTCAAAGAGGTTAATTTACCCACTAAGAGGATATTCTCGTTCTTAAATAATATTTTAAAATCTGGGACTTCATAGTGAGCTTTTCTTTTCTGGTTTTTTTATCAGATTAAATCTAGGGGTTTTTTATTTAATCCTGTTTATAGGAAATCTTATTTAAATGAATGCCACTCTTTTTGCACATCTTTCAAAGTCAGAGAAGAAAGTAAATCACATGGTAAAGTTACTCTGTATGTTATTATCAATGGAGATGAGCCAGCTCTCCTACTGTTTGTTGTTGCATCTGTCTACTGAAGAGTAGAAAAAAGGGAGAGAGAGAAAATGTCCCACTCTGGGAAACTGTTCGGATCATGACAGTTTGCAAAAGTAATTTTCATACAACAGTTGTTGCTTGGGAGATGAGCATAGCAGTAATACAACCCTTCTATAGCCTTTCACCTCTGGCAACCCAAGTCTCCAAAGGGCTTTTCTAGTGCTCTCGGATGTATTGACCAAAATAGGACAAAAGCCAGACAGTGTATTTGGGGGAGCTGGTAGATCGCCTGTGACGTGTTACTGTTTTAGCAGAATGGCAGCACTTTCAGAAATGTTAGCACTTCAATGGAACAAGCCACAAACAAGCTTGCACTAGAAGTCTTCTGGGTTAGGGAGGAGTATTCTGGCCCCCCTGAAGTCAGTGGAGTTTGGTTCTAGATTTCAGTAGACAGATTTTCACTCTGGTACATTGCACTAGCAGCCATCTAATTCATTCAAAAGGTGGTTTATTACTCTTAGAATAGGAGTTGTTAGTTTGAAAAGATCTTTGTTTATGGCCCTATTGTGTCATCTTTGCTCCTGTTGCAAAGGGCCTGTCAATTGTCTACAGCATTTAACCAAAAAAAGGGGTGGGTTTTTTTTAAACTATATGGGTATGTCTACACTACCCTCCTAGTTCGAACTAGGAGGGTAATGTAGGCATACCACACTTGCAAATGAAGCCCGGGATTTGAATTTTCCGGGCTTCATTTGCATAAGCGGGGCGCCGCCATTTTTAAAACCCCGCTCGTTCAAATCCTCGTGGAATGAGGAGTAATGGTAGTTCGAACTAGGAAGCCTAGTTCAAACTACCTAGTTCGTGCCCCGTGTAGCCGCGCTGCACGGGGTTCGAACGAGCGGGGTTTTAAAAATGGCGGCGCCCCGCTTATGCAAATGAAGCCCGGGAAATTCAAATCCTGGGCTTCATTTGCAAGTGTGGTATGCCTACATTACCCCGCTAGTTCGAACTAGCGGGGTAGTGTAGACATACCCTATTTCAATGGGTGGCTCCCAGCTGTGCTCTTCTGGAACATGGGACTTGGCTAAGAGCTCCTCAGAAAGGCTCCACTTGGCACCCAGACTTTGGGCAATGGGGTAAGATTTTCAAAGCTGCCCCAGTGATGTGGAAGAAAATAATGAGAAACTAAGGAGACTTGGGTCTGTCAGGTAAGTTATTCAGCACAATGTGAATTGAAAATAGACAGAGCAACCTGCCCGGACAACTGCCCTGTGGAGAGGACCCTCTGGCAAGTTTAAGCCTGTCAGAGGTGGCTCAGCCACCACCATAACAAAGAGCAGAACCATCTCCTCCACCAGAACTGCTCCAGCAGCATAAAGTGTGAAGGGGAGGCAGTGTGTCTGGGAGGAGATATTGTGGAGCATAGATTCTGCTATGCCCAGTTCCCTGTCAGCAGAAAGTCTTTACCAGCAACATAATTCAACACTGCCTCCCAGCAGAACAGCATCCAGGAACCTGTGACTGTCAACATCCCATCTCCGTTGCTGACAGGGCAGAAGTGAGGTCTGGGTATACAAATACCCTAAGCAGCTTTGATAATCCCACTCTCGGTGCTAATCAGCATATCTCACCATGGCCCAGAAACTGTGAGGGAAGCCAGCAGTGGGGCAGTCACATACCAATGCTTTGGTTGCCCTATTTGATAAAGATATGTTGCACAAATGGGCCACGCCAGAGAGGCCCAAAGAATGGACAAGCTGTGGTTCTCCTCAGCAGGTTGCACAACCAGGAAGGAGATGCATGAGCAGAGCAGAGTGGTGAAGCCTGTCCTCGTTGTGCCTTTCATGAGCATGAAACAAAAATCATTCAAATAAAGGCAGAAAATGTAAAAGAGCTCATGAAAAGCCACTATTCAATCAAAAGCTGGTTTTGATGTTGCACTGTGTTATATCACGATGAACATATCAAAGCTGGGTTTTTTTTAAGAAAAATGTAAATTGTCCTATCCACACTCATCAAACAGACTAAAGCAAGGAGAAGTGAGTCAAGCAGCTGTCTGCCCAATGTGTGTGACAGCAATCATAGCAAATCTACAACTAACACTATTTTAATCACTGTCTATATTTCTTATTAAAATGGGAAATGAAGACAAGGTTGGGTTTTTGCAAGGACTAGGGTGCATTGGCAGAGCTGGAAATGCAATGCAGTGGGGAAGCACTTGAAGAACTGGGGAGAGGGCTCCATGGAAATTAGGGTCAGATTGCAAGAGATAAAGGTGCCATGTGTTGAGGTGCATGGGCAGACGGTGGTGGTGTCATGCCTCTGTACACTCCACATTGAACTAGGCAAGGCATAGAACAATTCAGGGCTAGGAGGACCCTCACCCCTCAACAGGGGGGGTGGCATGTTTCTGGTGCAGGAATACTTTAAAAGGACACTGGTAGCCCAGGCAAGCTGGATAAGGTGCTACATACCACACCAGGAAGCAAGGCTGACGCTAGCAGTTGTGATAGGTGTTGCTTTGTTAATGCCCCACTCCTCCTTTTGGGAGCTGAAAGCCCTAAAAGAGACTGCTGTCAACAGGACATTAACAAATCAAATGGAATCATCTAATCTGGCAACCTTCAGTACATGGCCCATCAGGGTAATCATTTTGATTAAACTGACCATGCACATGCATCCCCCTCCCCATAACCTGAGGCTGTGGTTTGCCATTCCCAGCCAATGGAAGATGTGAGAAGAGGTGTGGGTGCCAGGGACTTGCTGGCTGCTGATTCATTCAGTTCCCATTGGCTAGGAATTGTGAACCACAGCCACTGGGAGTTGCATGGCCTCTCATATGCTTTCCCAGGAGTCAGCACATACACGCACACACTGTCCCTTTCTCACTGTTTCTCTCTTTCTCTCAGGGTATGTCTACACTACCCCGCTATTTCGAGACAGAGACAGAGGGTGACAGCATGTGTGAGTGTGAGTGTATGACAAGCCATTGTGCATTTGTCTGAGGGTATGTCTACACTACCCTCCTAGTTCGAACTAGGAGGGTAATGTAGGCATACCGCACTTGCAAATGAAGCCCGGGATTTGAATTTCCCGGGCTTTATTTGCATAAGCGGGGAGCCGCCATTTTTAAAACCCCGCTGGTTCGAACCCCGTGCAGCGCAGCTACACGGGGCACGAACTAGGTAGTTCGAACTAGGCTTCCTAGTTCGAAGTACCGTTACTCCTCGTGAAATGAGGAGTAACAGTAGTTCGAACTAGGAAGCCTAGTTCGAACTACCTAGTTCGTGCCCCGGGTAGCCGCGCTGCACGGGGTTCAAACCAGCGGGGTTTTTTAAATGGCGGCTCCCCGCTTATGCAAATGAAGCCCGGGAAATTCAAATCCCGGGCTTCATTTGCAAGTGCGGTATGCCTACATTACCCTCCTAGTTCGAACTAGGAGGGTAGTGTAGACATACCCTCAGACAAACGCACAATGGCTTGTCATACACTCACACTCACACATGCTGTCACCCTCTGTCTCTCACCTTCTGTCTCTCTCACACACATTGTCTCTCTCACACACCCACTGTGGCTCAGTCTTTTTCACACTCACCTCCCAACACACAATTGTTCTTGCTACTTCTTGTGGCTTCCTGCAATGCAGATAGATTCTCTGCAATTTTATGTTTTCAAAGTATTGCTATTTTAGTTTTTTGACTTGTCTGTGCCTTTCATTATTTTTCTTCCCCCTTATGCTTAAATTTAATTATTTGAGCAATGAGTTCTAAAAGCCTAACCTCTCCAGTCTCCCTTTGGTAACTGTTTCTACTGGTGGTACACATCCACGCATTGCCTCAATATTGGTTCACCTGACAAAATTCACGCCAAATATGGATGTTAAAAATTAGAGGGACCATTGCTCACCACTAAAGAGACTGGTCAAACAAGTTTGGCAATGACACAGACACAGCTGGCAGGCACTCCAGTCTGAGGAAATGACAGAGTACAGGTGTCAGACCAAATGTGTCAGAGCAATTCCTCCAGTTCCGGAGTACAGGAATAGGTGATACAACATGTCAGAAGTGGGAATGCTGACTGATAATAATGCTGACCCCTAGACCTGTCTGAAAAACACCAGGAGGGGACTCAAATCAACCAGGAGAATCAACTCAGATAACCAAGAGAATAGTGAAAAGGGAGGAATTACAGTAACCTAGCTACCTACTCTAGAGAAGGTATAACCAAGCAAGCAGAGACTGACTGCAGGGAATTATTCCCGTGGAGAGATGGAGTGATTCCAGCATGGTTTGAGGTCCTCCCAGAGGGCCACCATGGGAATACAAATAGCTGAATTCCCTCACTAGTAAAACAACTCTTTCATGTGTGGTCAACAGGCCACTTCTGACAAGACTGCCTGTATATTGATTTCATTATGGACGAGTGTGGGTAGCCAAATCTAGAGCCTGCAAGTAGGGATCAGACAAACTAGTAATTCCACCATAGGGTCAAACCCCAAGGCTTAATAGACTTGGGCTGTAGGCAGACAGTGCTAAGAGAACACATGGCTGGGTCCGAGGCAGAACCGACTGGTGCCATATTTCTTCAGCGCATTCATGGGGATGTGAGTCCATACCCTAAAAGCTTACCCAATAATGACACAGAACTGTAGGAACACTGCCTGAGTAAAGGTGGCCCTGAACCTAGCCTACCTAATGATAATTACACAAGACTTAGAGTTCTTCAGGAACTTATGGTACAAAAACAAGAGGGTGCCTATAGGAAACAAAGAGAAAGGCAGAAAATGCTATGACAGGCAATCTCCAGTGGTTGGTTGGGTTTGCCAGGGCAACGGCTAGGACCAAAGAATACAAACATCCTTCTCCCATATGAACCTGCCTGGGGATTGAGGTCAACTGGGGAGGCTCTGCTCAGTATTCCCCTATTTATGAAGTTAAGATTAATATTTATGCGGAACAGGGCCTTTTCAACTTTTGCTCCCAGGTTGTGGAATTCTCTTCCTCAGGATATTTGCCTGGTGCCAACGTTAGCATTGTTTCAGCATCAGGCTAAAGCCGCCTTTCTTACTCATGCTTTTGTTGGTGTTTGAGTCTGTAAATGCGTGTTCCTCCTCTCAAGACATTTTTAGCAGGTTTTATGTCCATCTGGGGTCTTGTATTTTAAAATTTTTATATTTATTTATACTGTGTTTTAAAAAAAATTGTAAGCCACCTCAAATATTTTAAATAGAAAGGCAGGGTAAAAATATTTTAAATAAACAAATGTAAATAAATAATGATTCCAACCCTGTTGATGACTACCAAGGTGAAGTGACTTCCACATTCCCAGTCAATGACCATACTATTTAAGGACCCATGTATCACACAAACTGACATAGATCTCCTTGGACATGAGTTGATTTCAACACCAAGCAGCAGAATGTGATGCTATTGAGCCAGGTTCATGAACAGCTAGCCCTGATCAGTGATGAAATATAAGAACCACAGCTACTGAAACAGCCACCCTTTGAATTACTAGGGGGAAAATACAAGTGATGAAAGACCCTGGGTATGTCTACACTAGAAAGTTAGTTCGAACTAACGGACGTTAGTTCGAACTAACTTTCCTATGCGCTACACTAGCGCTTCGCTAGTTCGAATTTGAATCGAACTAGCGGAGCGCTTAGTTCGAACTAGGTAAACCTCATTTTACGAGGACTAACGCCTAGTTCGAACTAGCTAGTTCGAACTAAGGGCTGTGTAGCCCTTTAGTTCGAACTAGTGGGAGGCTAGCCCTCCCCAGGTTTCCCTGGTGGCCACTCTGGCCAACACCAGGGAAACTCTATGCCCCCCTCCCGGCCCCGGACCCCTTAAAGGGGCACGGGCTGGCTACGGTGCCCGTGCCAGGTGCAAGCCTGCCAGCACCCAGCTAGCAGACCCTGCACCTGGCACGGCACAGAGCCACCCACCCGATGCCCCCCAGCCCACCCCCTCTTGCCGGGACCAGGCTGGCGGCTCCCGGGAGCTTGCCCTGGACCGCAAGAGGCGGGCACCTTCCTGGGCTAGTGCGGACATCGTGGACCTCGTCCACGATCTCCGCACTAGGCACAGGAAAGTGGCCGTCTAGGGCAGGAGAGCTGCCAGCCTGGCCACCCAGGACCAGGTGTGCATGAAAATCAAGGGGGTCCACTGAGACCCCCGACACTGAGCCCTGAGCTTACAATGGCCGTCCTGGGTCAGACCAAAGGTCCATCTAGCCCAGTAGCCTGTCTGCCAACAGCGGCCAACCCTAGGGACCCTGGAGGGGATGGACCGAAGACAATGACCAAGCCATTTGTCTCGTGCCATCCCTCTCCAGCCTTCCACAAACTTTGGGCAGGGACACCACTCCTACCCTCTGGCTAATAGGACTCCATGGACCCAACCTCCATCACTTGATCTCACTTCCCTTTCAACTCTGTTCTAGTTCTAGCCTTCACAGCCTCCTGCAGCAAGGAGTTCCACAGGTTAACTATTTGCTTTGTGAAGAACAACAACTTTCTCTTACTAGTTTCAAGCCTGCTACCCAGTCCTTTCCTTTGGTGTCCTCTAGTCCTTCTTTATGGGAACTCAGGAAGAACTTTTCTGAATGCACCCTCTCCACCCAACCCCTGCTTTTAGAGACCTCTATCCTGTCCCCCCTCCGTCTCCTCTTTTCTAAGCTGAACAGTCCCAGTCTCTGTAGCCTCTCTTCATCTGGGACCTGTTCCCAACCCCTGATCATGTTAGTTGCCCTCCCCTCTCCCAGCCTTTCTCTTCCCCTCTCCCACCTCCTTTTCCCAGTCTCCCCCAGTTTTTTTCAATAAAGACAGAGTCAATGTTGGAAGAAACGTTATCTTTATTTTGTACATCAATAAGAAGGGGGGCTAGGGAAGGGCAAGTGGAAGGAGGTGAGGGAGGAATGGGGTACGAGCCCCCGATGGGGAGGACTGGGCTGGCTCTGCGGGCTTCTGGGGGTGGAAGCTCTCCTGCAGCCCCCCAATTACTCCCTCTCCCCAGATGGCAGCCTGCGGCAAGTGCAGCCGGGCTGATGGCCGAGTGGTGTGATGTGCCCAGTGTGGGCACTCAGGGCACTCCAAGCCAGAACTTCTTTGCAAGCGGGGCACCCCTTAGAACTGTGTGTCCGGGGTGGGGGTCGAGACCCTTTAAGCGCAGCCCTCGGCTAGCCTGAGACAGTATCTCCATGCTCTAAGTCCTCCTTTTATGCCCTGCCGGCACTGCTTCCGGCCATCCTTAAGCCCTGTTCAGAGTCCACTCAATGTGGACTTACTAGTTCGAACTAGCAAAACGCTAGTTCGAACTAGTTTTTAGTTCTAGATGCGTTAGTTCGAACTAGCTTAGTTCGAATTAACTAATTCGAACTAAGTTAGTTCGAACTAGCGCTGTAGTGTAGACGTACCCCCTGAGAGTAGGGAAGACAGGAGGCAACTCCTCATTCACAAAGAGTTTTAAAGACACATGTAAAGCTGACTTATGTGAGAGCGTCTCATGTGCAGAAGAACTCTGGAAAGAGTGACCCTAAGATCCTATTGGCTGGATAAATATAAGAAAGTGCAAGGCTTTTGTGCTTCATGACCCAAATATCAGTGGATGAGCCCAGCAAGGATTCCTAAGGGCCTCTCCACATAGTAGGGGCCTCATTCAAAAGGACTGAGATGGATTTAATAGGCCAACTAGAAAAATAATCACCAACCAGGAAACCAGCTAATGAAGGAGATAAGTAATTTGCAGTCTAACAGACTCAGACTGGTGGGCTCATTGTATGTTTCAATACAACCTTAAAAGGGATGCTGAAGAAGTTTCTGACTTTCACTGCTGAAGTTTCTGTTCTCCATCTGGGAAGTTCTCCAAGCTTCTACAGGATTCCCCCCATTTGAATTACTGGATGGTAGACAACTCTGAAGAACATTAGAGTGAATTCATGAAAAGTAAAAGGGACAGGAGTTTAGACCCACCAACTTAGGACAAGTTGTTACAAAAAGAAAAGCAACTTTTTGAGAGAAACTTTGCAAAGAAAAACTTCTTGAAAGCATGTGATAAAGGGAGATGTTTTCTTAACAGTTTACATGAATACTATGTGTGTGTCAGTTTTCCTATGGTAGGGAAAGAGAATGATTATTGTTGCAGAGGACGAGGTGTAACCTCACCTAGAAGCATGGACCACAGACAATGGGCTGGACACTGCGAAACTTAATGACTGATGACCAAAGACCCACCCCATATTAGAAGCAAGCTGGTTTTGGTCAATGGGAAAATAGGTGATGTGGAAGGCAGGTAGTTATGGCTGATGGGAGAACAAAGAGTGGAAGAGAGAGGACTCGGGAAATCTGTTTGCCTCTGAAAGAAGACAAAAGATGGAGGGGTGGCTTTGGAGAAGGGGTTATAGGATGTCTTGCCTGGAAGGAGAATGCTTTTGGAGTGGGGACAAAGATCAGCCTGAGCCCACCTGGATTGTGGACCAACCCATATGGATGGTGCTGAAACATTTTAGGCTCAAGGGACCTGAGAACTTCTGTTTTACACAGGCTGAGAGTCACAGCAGTCTAGAGATCTTATTGCTCCCCATGGGTGTAGAGGACCTGGAGATTCAACATGAGCAGACTCCCAGAGGAGACTCCCAGAGAGAGAGAGAGAGAGCTATGCTGAAGGCTCAGAGGTATGGTCCCAGGAAGCAGTGGATTCAAAAGGCCTAGCCACAGAGAGTGAGTGGAGGGCTGTCACATAGAAGGGGGTTACTTCCAAAAACCATACAGAGCTGAGAGATTACAGGTCCCTTGAATGTTCGAATCCCTTCTCTTAAATGCAGTCCCAAACTCTTTTCCACCCCCATTATGATGCTGCTAGGAGCCCTCCCCTCTCAGGAAGAATTCACATGTCTTAATATACCCCAAAATAAAATTGCCGCTTATGACTAATAAATTTGAGAACCCTCCAGTTACTTAGTCCAAAATGCCTTTTGTCATAGATGGGGGTTTGCAATTACCTAGTTCTAGTTATTTTATTTGAAGTGCAAGTTTGCAGCCATCAACCTCAATGAGGTATGGGATTCATCCAGACATCAGTCCCTCTCCGCTTAACAGTACAGGGCAGCAGAAGGCTACTAACTTTGAGGGGATCTTTAACTCTGGAACTCACATTTCAAATTACCTCATAGTTTAACCACTAAGGCTACCTTGCATCTCATTGAGATGCACCAAATTTCAAAGCAATCAAGTTAACCATTCAGATTTTACAGTAGAAACAGGAAGTATTCCCTGTAAGCTGAGTTCTTGAGCGACCACCCAGGAGAGATTCAAATGCTGCCCAGATGATTAGCAGAGCTTCCACAATGCGCATAGCTGGCAGCATGTGTTTCTAATTGTGGTGCACATCCACACATGCCTCAGTGCACATAGCATTTATTCCACAATAGAAAAAATAGAGGTAACACTGGCCATAGAAATCAAGCATTAAAGCAAAGAAAGTGGTGGGAATAAAAACCTCTGTCCATTGTTCTGTACTGGTGTATGTCTACAATAAAACAAAAGTACATTTTCTTAAATAAAAAATAAATAAATAGAAAAGAACAAGTTAAAAATTACTTTAAATATTAGACATCTGCAAGTCACCAGGGCCTGATGAAATGCATCCTGGAATACTCAGGGGCTACGTCTACACTGGCCCCTTTTCCGGAAGGGGCATGTAAATTTCACTAGTCGTCGTGGGGAAATCCGCGGGGGATTTAAATATCCCCCGCGGCATTTAAATAAAAATGTCCGCCGCTTTTTTCCGGCTTTTAAAAAAGCCGGAAAAGAGCGTCTAGACTGGCCCCGATCCTCCGGAAAAAGTGCCCTTTTCCGGAGGCTCTTATTCTTACTTCAAAGTAAGAATAAGAGCCTCCGGAAAAGGGCACTTTTTCCGGAGGATCGGGGCCAGTCTAGACGCTCTTTTCCGGCTTTTTTAAAAGCCGGAAAAAAGCGGCGGACATTTTTATTTAAATGCCGCGGGGGATATTTAAATCCCCCGCGGATTTCCCCACGACGACTAGTGAAATTTACATGCCCCTTCCGGAAAAGGGGCCAGTGTAGACGTAGCCAAGGAGCTGAGGGTATATCTACACTACAGCGCTAATTCGAACTAACTTAGTTCGAATTAGTTAATTCGAACTAAGCTAATTAGAACTAACGCATCCAGACTAAAAAACTAGTTCGAATTAGTGTTTTGCTAATTCGAACTAGCATGTCCACATTTAGTGGACCCTGAACTGGGGTTAAGGATGGCCGGAAGCAGTGCCGGCAGGGCATCAGAGTAGGACTTAGAGCGTGGAGCTGCTGTCTCAGGCTAGCCGAGGGCTGTGCTTAAAGGGACCCGACCCCCACCCCGGACAGACAGTTCTCAGGGGTGCCCCATTTGAAAGCAGTCCTGGCTTGGATTGCCCGGAGTACCCACACTGGACACATCATAGCACTCGGCCATCAGACCGGCTGCACTTGCCGCAGGCTGCCATCTGGGGAGAGGGGGCAATTGGGGGGGCGGCAGGAGAGCTTCCACCCCCAGAAGCCCACAGAGCCAGCCCAGTCCTCCCCATCGGGGGCTCGTACCCCATTCCTCCCTCACCTCCTTCCACTTACCCCTCCCTAGCCCCTCTTCCTGATGTACAAAATAAAGGACAATTGTGTTCAAAAATAGAATCTCTCTTTATTGAACAAAACTGGGGGAGACAGGGAGAAGGAGGTGGGAGAGGGGAAGAGAGATGGTGGGAGAGGGGAAGGCAACTAAAATGATCAGAGGTTTGGAACAGGTCCCATATGAAGAGAGGCTAAAGAGACTGGGACTTTTCAGTTTAGAAAAGAGGAGACTGAGGGGGGATAGGATAGAGGTCTATAAAAGCATGAGTGGGGTGGAGAGGGTGCATCAAGAAAAGTTCTTCATTAATTCCAATAATAGAAGGACTAGAGGACACCAAAGGAAAGGAATGGGTGTTCAAACTAGTAACAGAAAGTTCTTCTTCACTCAGCAAAGAGTCAACCTGTGGAACTCCTTGCTGCAAGAGGCTGTGCAGGCTAGAACTAGAACAGAGTTTAAAGAGAAGTGAGATCAATTCATGGAGGTTGGGTCCATGGAGTGGTATCAGCCAGGGGGTAGGAGTGGTGTCCCTGCCCAAAGGTTGTGGAAGGCTGGAGAGGGATGGCACGAGACAAATGGCTTGGTCACTGTCTTCGGTCCATCCCCTCCAGGGTCCCTAGGGTTGGCCGCTGTCGGCAGACAGGCTACTGGGCTAGATGAACCTTTGGTCTGACCCAGTACGGCCATTGTAAGCTCAGGGCTCAGGGTCGGGGGCCTCAGTGGACCACCTTGATTTTCATGCAAACCTGCTCCTGGGTGGCTAGGCTGGCAGTTCTCCTGCCCTAGACGGCCACTTTCCTGTGCCTAGTGTGGAGGTCATGGACGAGGTCCACGATGTCCGCACTAGACCAGGCGGGTGCCCGCCTTTTGCGGTCCCGGGCAAGCTCCCGGGAGCCGCCAGCCTGGTCCCAGGAAGAGGGGGAGGGCTGGGGGGCATCGGGTGGCTGGCTCAAGCTGTGCCAGGTGCAGGGTCTGCTGGCTGGGTGCTGGCAGGCTTGCACCTGGCACGGGCATCGTAGCCAGCCCGTGCCCCTTTAAGGGGTCCGGGGCCGGGAGGGGGGTATACGAGTTTCCCTGGTGGTGCCCAGAGTGGCCACCAGGGAAAGCTGGGGAGGGCTAGCCTCCCATTAGTTCGAATTAAGGGGCTACACACCCCTTAATTCGAACTAGTAAGTTCGAACTAGGCTTAGTCCTCGTAGAATGAGGTTTACCTAGTTCGAACTAAGCGCTCCGCTAGTTCGAATTAAGTTAACTAGCAGAGCGCTAGTGTAGCGCCTATCAAAGTTAATTCGAACTAACGTCTGTTAGTTCTAATTAACTTTGTAGTGGAGACATACCCTCATAGAGTTGGTATCTGAGCCTTTGGCTATCATCTTTGAAAAATCATGGATGTTGGGAGAGATTCCAGAAGACTGGAAAAGGGCAAATATAGTGCCCATCTATAAAAAGGGAAGTAATAACAACACAGGAAACTACAGACCAGTTAGTTTAACTTCTGTGCCAGGAAAGAAAATGGAGCAAGTAATTAAGAAATTCATCTGCAAACATCTGGAAGATAATAACTTGATAGGTAACAGCCTGCATGGATTTGTAAAGAACAAATCATGTGAAACCAATCTGATAGCTTCTTTGATAAGATAAGATAAGATAAGATAAGATAAGATAAGATAAGATAAGATAAGATAAGATAAGATAAGATAAGATAAGATAAGATAAGATAAGAAGTCTTGTTGATAAGGGAGAAGTGGTGGACATAGTATACCTAAACTTTAGTAAAGCCTTTGATACAGTCTTACATGACGTTCTGATCATTAAACTAGGGAAATAGAAAGTAAATGAGACTACTATAAGATGGGTGCATAACTGGCTGGATAACCATTCTCAGAGGAAACTTAAAAAACAACAAACAATCTTGCAGAACCTGAGAGACTAACAAAACAGATAGATGGTATCATGAGCTTTCGTGGCCACTTCTTTGGGTTGTGCCCACAAATGCTCATGATACCATTTACAAGTTTTGTTAGTCTCTAAGGTTCTGCAAGATTGTTTGTTGTTTTTTAAGTTTTTCCGGGTACAGACTACCCCTCTGAAGTATTGTCAGAGAGTAATTATTAACTGTTTACAATCATGCTAGAAGTACATTACAAGTGGGGTTATGCAGGGGTCTGTTTTGAGACCAATTTTGTTCAATATCTTCATCAACGATTTAGATGATGACATAGAGATCATGCTTATTAAGTCTGCAGATGAAACCAAGTTGTGAGGGGTTGTAAGTGCATGAGTGTTGTGAGCAAGACATGAAAAGTAATTCTTCCACTCTACTCTGTGTTGATTAGGCCTCAGTTGGAGTATTGTGTCCAGTTCTGGGTACCACATTAGAAGAAAGATGTGGAGAATTTGGAGAAGATCCACAGAGGAGCAACAAAAATGATTAAAGGTCTAGAGAGTATGACCTATGAAAGAAGACTAAAAGAATTGGGCTTGTTTAGTTTAGAAAAGAAAAGACTGAGAGGGAACATGATAGCAGTTTTCAAGTATCTAAAAGGGTGTTACAAAGGGGAGGGGGAGAAATTGTTCTCCTTTTCCTCTCATGATAGGACAAGAAGCAATGGGCTTAAATTGCAGCAAGGAAGGTTGAGGTTGGACATTAGGAAAGTTTCCTATCTGTCAGGGTGGTTAAACACTGGAATAAATTGCTTAGTGATGCTGTGGAATCTCCGTCTCTGGAGATATTTAAGAGCAGGTTGGATTGTCATCTATCAGGGATGATCTAGACAGTGCTTGGTCCTGTCATGAGGGCAGGGGACTGGACTTGACCTCTTGAGGTCCCTTCAAGTTCTAGTATTCTATGATTATATGTTAGTATCAGTTTGGGTCCCCCAAAGATTTATGGGTGTCATGAACTATCTTGAAAGAAAAGACAGAGTGACATTTTGACCTGCATCACATCAACAGTTTCATCCCTCACTGGGGGGGAGGAAGGGGAAATAGAAACTTTTAAAAATGGTTATTTGGGATGAAGGGTGCATAGAAATATACAATCTCCAGATCAAATTAGCTCAAATTGGGCCATTAACTCCACCCTGCACCCTTCCTAGGCACACCAAGTTTGAAAGGAATCCAAATAAGCATGCCAGTTTTAGAGAATTTAGAGTGATCAACCTTTAAACAACAGTCATGATGCAATCTTAAACTATAGTGTTGCTGCCATGCCACTACATTTGACACAGATAAGTGTTTCTTCACATGTATGTAACTGCAATTTATATATATATATATATATATATATATATATATATATATATATATATAAAGTGAACACTCAAATGGGAATCTATGTGTGTAAAATGGAGAAGTATGACCATAAACAGCTTTCTATACCAATGAAATATCCAGGATAAAAGATGAAGAAATGCTTTTCTGCACGTTCAACAATTTGCCTTGCACCTGCAGATGTATCTCTGAGCACTGACATGTAGGTTTAATGCAAACCCAGGTGCACATTTATATTCTGTATTCATTTGAAGTTGTGGAGTTACACCAGGGATGAAATTGTCAGACTGCAGATGCATGTTTGGTATTAAATTTATTCTTCAGTTAAGTGTTAAATCATGTCCCCAGTTTCCAAATTACCTCTTAATACATAATCTATACCGAGAACAGCACTTTTAGCCATCTCTCAGGATTTGACCCACACTATTTATCTGTGCTTTCTTGAAGAATAAAATGTGTGACTCCATTATTTCCAGCATCTAAAGGATCCAATACATAAATCCCTCATGAAAAAGATGGCAGATGCAATCAAAAAAAGGCTTGTATAGCAACTTCCAGAGGAATTTGGGTAGATCTTCTTTGCAAATTGACAAAAGGAAACACAAAATACATCAGACTGAAAAGTAGATCAAATGTAAATGAGATCTAGATGGACAGACAGAATTCTATTGTAGCTGGCTTTTCTGTTGTGCCCAGTTACTGTGCATTTGAGCAAGTAGCTCTGCAGGAGTTTTAGTTTCATATGCTAGAATGAATAGCTCATCCCTCACAGTTATGGAAAAAAGTGGAAAAAACACATGCAAATAAGATCAGAAGTCAGACCCTGCAAGGCCAAATGCATAGGCAGAATCCCATGTTTACACAGAGCTCCACTGAAGTAAATGTCTGCCTGTGCACATGCACTTGGAAAGTAAGGGGCTGTATAGATTTTTCAAGATGGTAAATGATTGCCATATAGTCACAGATTCAGCTATTTGAAGGCCAGAAGTAACCACTGTGATCGCCCACTCTAACTTTGTGTATGCCACAGGCCATAAAACATTCTTGAAATAACTGCTATTTGAATTAGAACATATTAGAAAAGTCCAATCTTAATTTAACAATTACCAGTGAGGAAGAATCCTCCACCACTGTTAGTGAATTATTCCAGTAATTAATTAATTTGACTGTTAAAAATGCATGCTTTGTTTCCAGTCTGAATTTGCCTAGCTTCTATTTCTAGCTATAGGATTGTGTTAGACCTTTGTGGTGCTATACTGGGGTAGAAGACTGAATTGACATGTTTACTGCTCACTAGGAGCATGTCTACGGAGCAGCGTTATTTCGGAATAACTGACGTTATTTCGAAATAACATAGTGCATATCTAAACAGCAAGCTGTTATTTTGAAATAATTTCGAAATGGAGGACTTCTTATTCCAACTCCTGAGGAGTAAGGAATGTCCAAGGAAGAGTGGTCTTCCTTTGATTTCCTGCTGTGTAAAGAGCACCAAAAGCCGAATTAAGCTATTTTGACTTCAGCTACACAATTGGGCTGCGTCTAGACTGGCATGATTTTGCGGAAATACTTTTAACGGAAAAGTTTTTGCATTAAAAGTATTTCTGCAAAAGCGTGTCTAGATTGGCACAGATGCCTTTGCGCAAAAAGTGCTCTTGAGCAAAAGCATCTGTGGCCAGTCTAGATGTGATTTTGCGCAAGAAAGTCCTGATCGCCATTTTAGCCATCGGGGCTTTTTTGCGCAAAACAGTTCTTTCCTGTCTACACTAGCCCTCTTGAGCAAGTATTCTTGCACAAAAGGGCTTTTTCCCAAGCGGGAGCGTGAAAGTATTTGCGCAAGAAGCACTGATTTTGCACATTACAAAGTCAGTGCTCTTGCACAAATTCAAGCAGCCAGTGTAGACAGCTGGCAAGTTTTTGCGCAAAAGCGGCCACTTTTGTGCAAAGTCTTTCCAGTCTAGATGCACCCTTGATGTAGCTGAAGTTATGTATCTTAATTTGACTTTTGCCCTGAAACATAGACTTGCCCTAGGACTATGTGTGAAACTTTTTTGTCTGGAAAGCAAAGTGATGTCTTTTGGTATTTCATAGATTTGACAACTTTTTTTCAAGAAAGAAACAGTTGAAAGTAAATCTTCTTTGATTTAGGTCAGGGTCTTGGTTTTGGATATGTGGCCATATCAGAACTAGGAGCCAGTTTCAGATTCAATAGCACAGAAAAATTTGACATCTCTCAAAATTGAGTAATTGGAAATTCAGAAGGAACAAGTTAAATGAGGATCAGTAAAAGAGGTAAGAAAAGTGGAGAAAGAAGACTGATACAAAACAGGAAATGAGATGTTTTTAGAGTTCCAGCAGTAGTGGGACCATACCAGCTACAATGCCACCATCAGGTTGTTATATGCTAATCTGGAGTGCTCTAATCTGGGCTATCTGGCTAATTGGTTTGACCTTGCATGGTAATGTTCATCTGATCTGGACAGGGTGTGGTACAGAAGATCAGAGAGAAAATGAATGAATGCCCCCCAAATTATAAAATGTCCCCCTTTTCACCCTTCTGGGCCATTTCATCATTGATTCATTGTACACCAAATAAGTGAATTTTCAGTTCACTTCCACTTAAAAATTATCTTTGGTCTATGTCAACGATAGTCTCCTCTGTATTCACTATTTAACAAAATATTGCTAATCATAGAACAGAAAGGACCTTGAGAGGTCATCAAGTCTAGTTCTCTGAAATCATGGCAGGAACAAGCACCGTCTAGATCAGGGCTGGGGAATCTTTTTTGGGCCGGGGGCCACTGACCACAGAAAAATGTATTGGGGGTGACACACAAGTGGCCACCAGAACTTAGGGGGGTCCCAGGCTAGTAGATTTTGTGTGCTCCAGTCCCACAGTATGGCAGTAGCAGAGGAGGAAGGAGGGTCAGCGTGTGTTCCTGTAACCTGCTCTTATATATCTCCAATGATGGAAATTCCATAACCTCCCTAGGCAATTTATTTCAGTGCTTAATCTCCCTGATAGTTTTCAAGATTTTCCTAATGTCCAACCTAAACCTCCTTTTCTGCAATTTAAGCCCATTGCTTTTTGTCCAATCATCAAATGTTAAGGAGAATAATTTTTCTCCCCCCTCCTTGCAACACCCTTTTAGGTACTTGAAAATTGCTATCATATCCTCTCAGGGTACGTCTACAAAGCAGCAAGTTATAATAATATAGTTCTCGTCTACACGGCAAGCCGTTATTTCAAAGTAATTTTGAGATGGAGGACTTCTTACTCTGACTCCTGTAACCCTCACTTCATGAGGAATAAGGGAAGTCCAAGGAAGAGTGTTCTTCCTTTGACTTCCTTCTGTGCAGACAGCACCAAAAGCCAAATTAAGCTATTTCAACTTCTGCTATGCAATTGATGTAGCTGAAATTACACATCATAATTGGACTTTTGCCCTGCAGTGTAGACATGTCCTCAGTCTTCTCTTTTCTAAACTAAGAAACCCCATTCTTTCTATCTTCATAGGTCAGGTTTTCTAGACCTTTAATCATTTTTGTTGCTCTTCTCTGGACCTTCTCCATTCTCTTCTCATCTTTCCTGAAATGTGGTGCCCAGAATACTCCAGTTGGAGCCTATTCCATGAAGAATAGACATGAAGAATTATTTCTAGTGTCTTGCTCACAACACTCCTGTTAGTGTATCCCAGAATGATGTTTGCTTTTTTTGCAATAGTATGGTCCACTATGAATCACAAGCAGTACTCCTAGACAATCACTTCCCCCCATCTTGTATGTGTAAAACTGATTGTTCCTCACAAAGGGTGTGTCTAGACTACATGCCTCCTTCGACGGAGGCATGTAGATTAGCCAGATCGGAAGAGGGAAATGAAGCCGCGATTAAAATAATCGCGGCTTCATTTAAATTTAAATGGCTGCCCCGATCTGCCGATCAGCTGTTTGTCGGCAGATCGGGGGAGTCTGGACGCGATGCCCCGACAAAGAAGCCTTTCTTCATCGACACAGGTAAGCCTGGTTTCACGAGGCTTACCTGTGTCGATGAAGAAAGGCTTCTTTGTCGGGGCATCGCGTCCAGACTCCCCCGATCTGCCGACAAACAGCTGATCGGCAGATCGGGGCAGCCATTTAAATTTAAATGAAGCCGCGATTATTTTAATCGCGGCTTCATTTCCCTCTTCCGATCTGGCTAATCTACATGCCTCCGTCGAAGGAGGCATGTAGTCTAGACACACCCAAAGTGGAGTTCTTTGCATTTGTCCTTATTGAACTTCATCCTATTTACCTCAGATCATTTCTCATATCATTTCTCCAGTTTGTTAAGAGCATTTTGAATTATGACCCTACTCTCCAAAGCCCTTGCAACACTTGCATCATCTACAGTCTTTACAAGCGTACACACTATGCCATTATCTAAATCGTTGATGAAGATATTGAGCAGAACTGAACCGGACCCAAAACTAATTCCTGAAGAATCCCGCTGTTATACCCTTCCAGCATGATTGTGAACCAATGATAATTCTCTGAGAACTGTTATCCAGCCAGTTATGCACCCACCTTATAGTAACCCCATCTACTTTGTATTTCCCTAGTTTATTGTTAAGAAAATCTTGCAAGACTGCATTAAATGCTTTAGTAAAATCTAGATATATTGGCTATGTCTAGACTGGCATGATTTTCCGGAAATGCTTTTAATGGAAAAGTTATCCATTAAAAGCATTTTCGGAAAAGTGTGTCTAGATTGGCAGGATGCTTTTCCGCAAAAGCACTTTTTGCGGAAAAGCGTCCATGGACAATCTAGACGCGGTTTTCCACAAAAAAGCCCCGATCGCCATTTTTGTGATCGGGGCTTTTTTGCGGAAAACAATACTATGCGATCTACACTGCCCCTTTTGCGCAAAAGTCTTTCGGAAAAAGACTTTTGCCCAAACGGGAGCAGCATAGTATTTTCCAGAAATTCAAGCGGCCAGTGTAGACAGCTGACAAGTTTTTCCACAAAAGCAGCTGCTTTTGCAGAAAAACTTGCCCGTCTAGACACAGCCATCGTGTCTACCGCTTCCCCCTTATCCACAAGGCTTGTTATCCTATCAGAAAAAGCTATTAGATTGGTTTGACATGATTTGTTCTTGACAAATCCATATTGACGGTTAGTTGTCACTTTATCTTCCAGACGTTTGCAGATAGATTCCTTAACAAAAATTATTTGTTTCAGTATCTTTTCTGGCACAGAAGTTAAACTGACTGGTCTGCACTTTCCTGGGTTGTCCTTATTTCCCTTTTTATAGATGGACACTATATTAGCCCTTTTCCAGTCTTCTGGAATCTCTCCCCTCTTCCATGACTTTTCAAAGATGATAGCTAATGGCTCAGATACCTCCCTAATCAGCTTATTGGGTTTTTAGGATGCATTTTATCAGGCCCTAGTGACTTCAAGACATCTAACTTTTCTAAGTAGTTTTTAACTTGTTCTTTTCCTATTTTAAACTTCTGAACCTACTCGATTTTTACTGGCATTTGCTATGTTAGGCATCCAATCACCACCAATCTTTTTAGTAAAAACCAACACAATGCACCTCTTCCATTTCCACATTTTCTGTTACTGTTTTTCCCTCTTCATTGAGCAATGGGCCTATTCTGTCCTTGGTCTTTCTCTTACTTTTAATATATTTGTTGAATGTTTTCATGTTACTCTTTATGTCTTTGTCTAGATAGAGCTCATTTTGTGCTTTGGCCTTTCTAATTTTGTCCCTACGTACTTGTTTTGTTCATATTCATCCTTTGTAATTTGACCTAGTTTCCACTTTTTATAGGATTCTTTTTGATTTTTAGATCATTCAAGGCCTCCTGGTTAAGTCAGGATGGTCTCTTGCCATACTTCTTATCTTTTCTATGCAGTGGAATGGTCATAATGTTCCTTTGAAAAACTGCCAGCTATCTTCAATTGTTTTTACTCTTAGGCTACGTCTACACTGCACTACACTTACAGAGCATCCACACTACAAGCGTGTTTTTGCTCAAGACAAAGTACAGTAGATCATCAGAAGACAGGACTTTTTGCAGAAGAGTTATTCCTCTTTCTATGAGGAATAAGCCTTTTTGCACAACAGCTCTTGCGCAAAAAGGCGTGTGTGGACAGACAGCAGGGGTTTCTTTTGCAAGAAATCCCTATCAGAAAAAGCACAGGTGCTCTGATGGCCATTCTGTGAATGGCCATCAGAGCTTTCTTGCACAAGAGTGTCCATGGCAGTGTGGATGATCTCTTGTTCAAAAGCACATGGCAGTATGGACGCACTCTTGCACAAGACATTTTTGTGGAAGATCTCTTTTTGTGGAAAAAAAGAGATCTTCCACAAAAAGTTCTTGTGCAAGAAGCCTGCAGTGTAGATGTAGCCCAAGTCTTGTTTCCCTTGGGACCTTACCTACCAGCTGCCTGAGTTTACTAATGTCTGCCTTCTTGAAATCCATTGTCTTTATTTTGTTGTTCTTACTTCTACCTTCCTGAAATGCTCTTTCTGCACAAAACTACTTATTAGCAGCCAATTAAATATATCCAGAGGTAGCGCATTGCAGAAAAAGGGCTGTCAAAATGATGGCACAATAATGCCGTATCAACAAAGCCATAGGGGAAAGGGTATGTCCATGAATGGATACAGATGGATAAGTAATAATCAATAATATCCCTTCACACACGTTTCTAATCTCAGTTTCTACCAGTAGATTTGTTTTGATTAAGGACCGAATTGCAAGTTCATAAAAAGCATAGTCAGTGTTAGGTATAATTGGCTCTATCTATTGCTGGGCGAGTAGAAGAGCAAACTCAACATCTGCAGTCTTGGCTGGAAACAGCATGGGCATAGTTAGGGTACAAGTGTTCAGTGCTTAACAACGCAGGAGCTTTGGCACATGGCCCTCTGTGCTGTGACCACCAACATATGTTTCTACCATAATGAATGTCAAGCTCATTTAGAAAAAAAAAAACATCGATCAAAGTCAAAGAACCAGCCTTGTAACCAGCCTTTGGGATATAGTTCAGTTGTTTAACCAGCCAATGGATAGCTCTGTGTAGTAAAGAGATACTGTGAGGTCTGTTAAAGTCGATATAGGACAGCAGTTATCATACTTCCTCCCTATACAGTAAACAGTAGACTACACTATCTCAGGCAAATGCTGGTTTTTAATGGTGACAGCTATAGATATTCAGCTCTCTCTCTCTCTCTCTCTCTCTCTCTCTCAGTTGAATAATCTGATCAGTTTTTGCAAAAACTTCTTTGGGGCCTTCATTCAGGTAAAAAAAAGCACTTGCTTGATTGTAAGCACCTGATTCATCCCATAGATGCCAATAGCACTACTCAAGTGCTTTAAATAAAACATGTGCTTAAAGGCTGCACTGAATCAAAGCCTAAGATGCTCCATATTGCAGCACATTGGGTGCATTCAGCCACCTTATAGTCCAGATCCTGCCGCTGTTAATAGGAGAACTCCCCATAAAATCAGTGAGTTCAGGATCAGGCCCAAAGTGTACATTTATAGATTACTAGATTCTGAATATATACTTTTAAAATAGGTTCTTAGAGCTACATCTGATTTTTCTTTCAAGGATAAAAGGGAAAATATGGATCACATTGTGTAAAACAGAGTTCATAATGGGCAGAAAATGCAGCATTTTCTACTATTTATAATAGTTATTTTGGTGCATTTTTGGTTTTTATTATTATTATTCTTTCCTTTCATTGCTTTAACATTCTTACTTCTAAATTGCTCCTTTTAGGGCACTGGGGACAAAGTGGGACTGGAATGCCCTAGATCGAAGTAATGAGGAATAACGGCAGTTCAAATTAGGAGCTTTAATTTGAACTACCTAGCCCATGCCGCGTGTAGCCGCGGGCAGGGAGTCTGAACTACCGGGCATTTAAAAATGGCGGCGCCCGGGAACATGCAAGTTTGAATGACTACATTAGCCACCCTAATTCGAACTAGGGTGGCAGTGTAGACATACCCCCTCTCTCTCTCTCTCTCTCTCTCTCTCTCCTTTTTGTACCAGAAAAGTTTTGAGTCTGAGTCTCCTATGTCAGAGGCATGGAAGGAATCAGAAGATTCAATCTGGCATTTAAAGTTGCACAACTCAGGCTATGTCTAGACTACAGGTTTCTTTCAGAAGCAGCTTTTCCAGAAGAGATCTTCCGAAAAAACTTCTTCCGAAAGAGAGCGCCCACACTGCCAAAGCACATCAAAAAAGCAATCTGCTTCTTCAAAAGATAGTGTCCACACTGAAAAGATGCTATTTCGCATTTAATGGATGGAGTGGCCACCAAAGCACCTGTACTTTTTCCTCCTTCCTCTTTCCTCTTCTTTAGAAAGAACTCCCTCTTCCCCATCCACACGCATTTTTCTGAAAGAGCTCTTTCGGAAAAAGGCTTCTTCCTCATAGAAAGCAGTTTAACAATGTCGGGAAAACACCTCTGTTCTTTCAATTTTTTTTTGAAAGAACGTGATTGCAGTGTGGACGTAAGTGAAGTTTTTTTGGTAAAAGGCTGTTTTTCCAAGAAAAAAAATACCTCTGTAGTGTAGACATCGCCTCAGTTACTATTCCATTATCAATGGTGCTTCAGAGATTTCCAAACACTTTGTGGCTTTTCACTTTCTGTGTTAGCAAAAATCAAACAGTAGGCAAAAAGCATTATCTAATTAAACAGTATTTAAGAGACCTGAACCAATGCATTCCATGGACTTTGGGGGACTTATTCCCCAAAAAAGGAGGTATACTGATCTTGCGGGAAAGGGTTTTTGCACAAAAAGAAAACATCCACACTGCTTGTTTTTGTGCAAAATCCCTAGCACAAACCAGATCAGCAGAAAATATGCAAATGAGATAGCGACTCATGCAAATGAGTCCCTCATTAGCATATTGTTGCCGAGAAAACTCGTAGTGTACATGTAGCCTTAGATAGATGCATTCACATGGGCCTTTCTCCAGCTAATAGCAAGACGTATAGGACAAAATGTGAAAAAGAAGAGGACACGTTAAAAGTAAACAGATTCAACAGATTTTTTTATAATCTTGGGTTGGGTAATTCAGCCCTGACCTATGACTTTTGTCAACTCCTGGTACATGAACTGACTTGCATGGACATAGCACCTCTCAGAATATTAGCAGAAGATGTGAAAGTGCCTGGGATGGACCATGACATGATTTACCAATGCTACACAAGCTAGAAATGAATCAAGTGGGCATGAAATAGGTTGAATTCTTAGCAAGTGAGACTCTTCATCTGGCAAAACATATCTAATCCCTGTTGATAAACCACACATCAGTGGAGGGACAATTTTCTGTCAAGACTTATCTCGCTAGCATAGCTTTGCAGTATTGCCCATCAGTTTAGTATTTGAGCACCTTCCATGTGCAACCAATAGTCATAAAAAGTCCCTAATGACTTAGACAGATGCATTAAAATGGACTTTCTCCTGCAGTGGCAAGAACTACAGGACAAAATATGAAAAAGCATAGGACACATGTTAAAAGTAAAGGTCAAGATTCACCAGATTGTTTTTTCTAATATTGGGCTGGGTAATCCAGAGACTCTGGCCCTTCTTCCTTTATGGGGTCAGAACCATGCTTGAGGGAGGAGTTTTTGAGGATGGATAAGAGGTACAGGACATGGGAAGAGCACAGAAAATCAGAACTAAGTGTCGATGTGAACTGCAATTTAGCTTCTTGAGAATTCTCGCCTAAGCCAAGGCATTCCATGGACTTCACGGGACTTTGATTCTAGGACTCTCTTTATAGTGAAAATAAGGACCTAAAATGAAAGATCTCAGAGCACAAAGCAGAATATTCCTAAAAGTTGAAGACTGTGTAAGGCTGTTCCCAGGGGAGCCAATATCTTCTGCTTGTCCCTGAGCAAGGTGGTGAGGAACAGTTCCTCACTCCCAGAAGGGGCAGGGATGAGGGTAGAAGAATCGGGGTGAGGCAGGCAGCCCTCCGCAGCACCTGGAGCACAGTGTCTCCCCCCCACACTCCACTCCCCACCCCTCAGAAGTGTGTAGCATGGTGCTCCAGCAGCAATTGAAGGGGCTCAGGGATCTAGCTGTTGTCCCTTTGCATGTGCCCCTTTGCCATGTCCTGTCGGCAGGCCTAGCTGTTCCTTAATCATCTTCATTTCCTGCACATGAGAGAGAATTCAAGATGTATCCCAAGAAAGCTCAAGACTAATTTATTTCAGAGCTTGAGATGGCTGTTTTCAATTACTGGCCAAAGATGTCATGATTTACATATCTCTGATTTTTATTTTGGTATCCATGTCTCACAGGACTGTTTGATGTGGAGTAAGTTATTCACAGATGCAAAATGAATGCACCTCAGTGCATCATTTTCACTTCTTTGGATCAGTTTAGTTTTACACATCTACATATTCCTTGTCATTTACAAGCATTAAAGACAAGCTGAGTTTAAGACTTTGTACTAAAATTCTTTGAATCTGTCCCTCTTTATCATGAGGTCTGGCAACCTTCCAGTAGCTACACAATTCTCCTGATACCACTACTCAGACCCACACACAGCCCCCACCTCCTAGCTCCCCAGGCGCACACACCACTCATCAGACAGACCCACACACAGCCCCCACCTCCTAGCTCCCCAGGCACACACACCACTCATCAGACAGACCCACACACAGCCCCCACCTCCTAGCTCCCCAGGCGCACACACCACTCATCAGACAGGAGATTCCGAAGGACAAAGACTCCCAACCCCAGTCTGAGAGGGCCGCCTAAAGAGTACTGTTTTTCTTGTGGCCTGAGTAGGGTGAGAGATCACTGCCATAGAAGGTAACTGGGAGATTCTTCTTCTAAGCCTCCAGCTCAGGAGAGGAACCTAGAACGTACATCTAGGGCTTAAAGTGCAGCAGGGGAGGTTTAGATTGGACATTAGGAAAAAATTCCTAACTGTCAGGGTGGTCAAATATTGGAATAAATTGCCAAGGGAGGTGGTGGAATCTCCCTCTCTGGAGATATTTAAGAACAGGTTAGATAGACATCTGTCAGGGATGGTGTAGACGGAGCTTGATCCTGCCTTGAGGGCGGGGGGCTGGACTCGATGACCTCTCGAGGTCCCTTCCAGACCTATGATTCTATGATTCTATGATCTAGGAAATTCTGCCCTTTGGATAGGGCTGCAAAAAGATTCTTCTCTCCCTTTCACAGAAAACTATTCTTCCCGCATGATTTCTAATGGTGATTTCTAGTGGCTGAGTTTGAGGATCTCTGTGAGAAAGAGGAATCAGATCCAACCTGTGGCAAAGCCATAGTGTCCAAGCACAGGGGAAGGCAGGTGCTGGGACCGTAGTCAGAACCACAATTAGGATTGGGAAAGAAATCCACACCCCGAATGTTGATTTTGGTAAGCTGCAGACATCACTGCCTCCATCCATTTCTCCCCAAAAGCTCATGTGCATATGGAACATTGACCGTGCAATCAGAACTCCAAGTCCTTTACAGATCCCAGCAAAAAAAGAAAAAAAAAGCTGCATTGTTAGTCTGCATGTAATGACATCACGGAAAGGCATCAGCCTAAGAATGATTACAACTGAGCTTTGCTGAACCCCTGTAGGAATGGCATTCAGCATGCCTGGAGATTAAAGCTTTGTGCAATCACTGCCTCGCGATCACATGTCATTTCGCATCTGTTGGGGTGATGAATCGTTTACATAATGCGAATCACAGTCTAATTGTGAGTTTGATTGCATCTACTGTTGTTCTGATGACACCAGCAGAGCACCCAGCGCGGCGCCTAGCACCGAGCCACACGGCAGCGGTAAAAGGAGAAGGGAAAGCTGTGCAGCTCGAAAGGAAAGTGACATCTCACCGGCTACATGTTGCCGAGCAATTAAACAGCCACATGGAGCATTTGTATTGACATCATTGGGGAGGGCAATTAGAGCAGCATCTCATCCACCAATGGAAATACATCATTTCTGAAATCAGCAGGCTGCCAGGAGACCCAGAGCGGAGGCCTTGCTGCTCGTAAAGAAGCAGTGACCCAGACAGCAGGAAGAAGCGACCCCAAGATTCCTTCATGAGTTGGCAGAAGGACCCAGTAATCTGGACCCACCACCCCCCGCAAACAACCACAAGAAGGGCTCAGTCATGGCTTTGCCATAAGCTCAGTGCACAGACTATATTGGGTTTTGCCAGCGTTTTGTGCTGCTTTTAAGCATCCCTCTGCTCCCCCCCAATGAGAGAATCTCAGTTGCTTTGTTTGGAAAGACAATTTTGTATGAATCTTCTTGCAAACATGTAAGCATTTAGCTGGATTTCTTTTGTTCTGTTTTTAAGAGACCGACTTTAGAAATCTGTTGTCAGGAAGCTTTACCAGAGGAAGAAGGGTGTTGTAGCTTCTGTTAACCTGGCATGAACACATGACTGGCTTCTTGTTCAGTTCATCTCTTTCTTCTCGTGATCTTGTTCAAATCTTCTCTCCCCTGGACAGTCTTGAGTTAGGAGTCAGCCTTCATGATGTGACCAGTGCTCCATTTTAACATGAAAGATTGTTCTCTGTGTTTTGGAAGGCTAAAAGGCCCAAACAATCCAAACCAAAAGCCCTATCTAGTAAATACACATAAAACCATGTACACTTGACAAAAGACATTATTTCAAGAGCAGTAGTAACTTACTTCCCCATCTGAGACCAACAAAGGAAATATGTCTTGAAAGGAATGGTGTCTTTTGGGGAAATTACCTTCCAGGACTACTTCCTGGGCAGTTGAGTTCATTTCCACCATTTGCTTGGAGCTGTATCTGCCAACCCAAACTAGCATTTTGTTAGCCACAAAAAAAGTCAATTTGGAGATAACTGAAGCAGCACCACTCATTCTCAGAATAGTTTTAGGGTCACCCTGTCTGATGTCATGAGTAAAGTTGGCAGAATCTGACCTTTTATTTTATAGATACTTATAAGCAAATTTGTTCAGTAGCTCAGGAATATCCAGAAGAAGGGTTAAAATTAACTTTATACATTTTCAAGAGTTAGGCCTCGCATCTAACCCTTCCAATGTACAAAGGCCTTTTTTGGGGGGGTGGAGGAACCTGAGATTTTAGGCAGACACATTAACAGAAGCTTCATGGATGTTATGACACTTAATGAGTTAGTGTTTGAAAAGCGCTTTGTGAATCTTGGATGATAGGGTGTACATAGTAGACGCAAAGTATTAGTCATTATGATTATTATTAATGAGCCCTAATCTGCATCCTGTGGCTCAGTCTCTGGATATATAGGGCCCCCAAAACCCAAGAACCCCAGGCTTAGAGAGTTTACGAAGGGGAACTTCACTGACTCATGGTGGAGAAGATATTTCTGTAAGGTGATCTAGTAACATTTTAGGCTCATTGTACATGGATCCTAGAAGATATGTCTGCACTACAAGGTTTTTTCAAAATACCTTATTTCAGAGTAATAACACCCAAAATAACTATTTTGGAATGGTGTGTCTACACTACTAGTTACCATTGAAATAGCACAGAAGTATATTGAAATAGTGCATCCACACTGAGTGGAAGCTGAATTGCATCTAAGGCCTCCCAGAAGCACTCCAGCCAGGGTATCAGGACAACAGTCACTTCCTGGAGCTGCTGCCTGAGGCTATCTGAGGCTCTTGCTTAAAGGGACTCCCTTCTAAAGCCATGTCTCAGTCTCCTCCCCATTGCCTACCTCCTTGAGGGACAGCAAACTCTTCTCACTGTCTGCTCTGGTTGCCCTTGCAACTGCCACAACACTATAGCCATGGAGCTGAACCTGCTGCAAAGACCTCATGCTGCACATCCTGGCATAGTTAATGCAGGCTACCCACATGACACTGCAGGACCAGGACCAACAGCTCACTTTAGGATACACCCTCACCCCACTCTCGGTATTTCTCATGTACCACAGCCCTTCCTACCTTCCCCTGCACACCATGCATGGGGAGATCAACTGTTGGGGCCATACTCATTCTGCTTTAACTTCTTTCTATTGTCCTAGCAGGGTGGTGAACTCCTGGAATCAGTTACCTGGGGAAGGCGGGAGAGTGGACTATCCTTCCCTGGAGGTTTTTCAGTCCCACCTTCACAAAGCCCTGCCAGGGATGAGGTAGTTGGGGATGGTCCTAGTGTGGGAAGGGGGTTGGGTTTGGGGACCTTGAGGGCTCTGTTTGCCTCCTTCTACAGGTGGTGAGGGGCATCAGCACCATCCTGACATGCAGGGTCATCATTCTGGGCATTGTAGACCCTATCGTCACTGGTTTTCCCACCATGAGCTTCCCAACTGTGGGGGGGGGGGGCATTGATAACACCCACATCCCCATTGGGCCCCCGACCACCATGCCTCTGATTACATCAACAGGAAGGGGTACTTTTCAATGGTTCTGTAGGCCCTCATGGACCACTGAGGCCAGTTCATAGACATTAACGTTGGTTAGTCGGGGAAGGTGTATGATACCTATGTCTTTAGGAACCCCAGCCTCTTCCAGAGGATGCACACCAGCATTCTTTTCTCTGACTACACCACCAGGGTTGGGGAACTGGATATGCCCATCTGCATCATAGGCAATGTAGCCTAACCCTTGCTCCCCTGGCTTATGAAGCCCTACATGGGATGCCTGAACCCCATAAAGGAACGTTTCAATGCCAGGCTCAGCAGGTTCCACATCATGCTAGAGGGCACCTTTGGCCATTTAAAAAAGAAGTTCCAGTGTCTCCTCACCCATCTGGACCTTGGCAAATGGAAAATCCCCCAGGTTGTGGTGGCCTGCTGTGTCCTGCACAACCTGTTCAAGAACATGTGGGTAGATGTTCTTGTCGGGGTGGGGGCTGAGGCCAAACAGCTCACCATGTGAGCAGCCATGCACTGCTACCATCTGGCGGGGGGGGGGGGGGAGGTTGCGCATCTGGGAGGCCTTGAGGGCAAGTTTCAGCCAAGCCAGCCATGAGACTCTCCCCTAGACCTCGCCACTAGGGGCCTCTGCATAGGCTCTTTGTGTCTTTCCTCCCCTACTCCTTCCTTCCCCTGCCCTGCCCTCCCCTGCAAACCAAATAAACCAGACTTTTTGGTTTGAAACAATGCACTCTCTGTTATTTTTATTTGGGACTATATAACTGGGCAGGGACTGGTGAAAGAACCTGGAAGAGGGAAGGAGAGGGGAGGTACAGGAAAGAGGGAGGATGGGTGGCTCAGGGATGGGGCTGGGCCTACAGCCTACCTCAGGTGTGTCGAGAGGTCTCAGCTGCCAAAGAGATACCACCACCTCATGTGTGCGGCCCTCGGGAAAGACTAGGAAGAGTAGGCAGAGTAGTGGGAGCAAGGGCATGAGCAGGAGCAGGGGTAGGTGCAGGGGGGACTTGGGAAGGATTGGGTACGGGGGGGCAACTGCTGGACCACTGAATGGTGATGACCATGCACTCTATGGCAGCAGCGTATGCTGTGCACATGCTCTCGTGCTGCCAGGACAGCTGGTGCCAGATGGTGTGTCGCAGCTCCCAGTCAGCACGGCACTCCTCCAAGTCTGCTTCCTGCCCCTGCTGCTCGCACTTGAGACACTGCTGGAGGGCACACAGCCATGTGATGTGTTCCTAATCCAGGTCCTTGTGAGATCATCTGTGCTGGCACAGGGTCAGGAGGATGACATGGGAGGTATTGGACACACCCCACTTGCAGCTGGTCCAGTTGTGAAGAATAGAGAGAAGGGCAGTCAACCCAGAAGATACTGTGCATGAAGCCTAACCCTCATGTGTGAGTCGACACTGAAAGGTCTCGTTTCAGACAATGGCTATGCGCTTTGAGCAAGGCCATCTGTGGCCTAGACAACAGCAGTGTCCTACAGGGCATGGACATCTCAGGGAACACTCGCTACCCCCATGTCCAGGGGAGAAGCAGGCATGAGAGAAGGTGCTGGATAGGCCAGGACCCTGAGGGCAGGAGTGGAGGATGAGGCTGCTCAATTTCCCTGTGTGCCACACACATGCAGGGCCTGGCAATGGTGGCATCCCACAGAGAGGATTTCTATCCCTGCCTGCAGGAGGAGAGGGGTGGTGGTGCTGGGGTGTGTGTGTGTGAGAGAGTGACAGATGCTGCTGCCAGGAAGGGTGGTACTGGGGTCCCCTCCATTTCCTTCCTCCTGGCAGATTCGCATGCAAGGGCTTGGTGTCCTCCACCTTGCCACACTTGACTGGGAGTGGATGCTGCCCAAAGGGTCACAAGTGAGGAATAGCTACAACACACATACCCTGCTTAGTAGTTTGCAGTTCAGCCTTGCTGGTCACCCCTCCCCGTCTGTCTCCCTTCCCCCAGACAACCTGGCAGATCTTTCTGGCTTCTGAAGTCTCCCTGAGCCCATGCAGGCTGGTGGCCAGGATGAAGTGGCCGCTGGTCTACAGATTGAAATCCAGCCCTCACAAGTAGTAGTGTACATTTGGTGGCTTAAGTGAAATGAGTCAAAATGTGTCTGAGACACAAAAGAGTCCATAACACAGAAAATGCACAACATAACCACTTTTTTGACAGTCTCAGGAGAAAGGAGAAAAATTAAATGTCCATGACATTGAAATAAGGTAAGATCTGCATCTTAATTTATTTATTAGTAAAGCTGCTAAAATGTAAGTAGGAATATTATTGACTTTAAAATGTATCAATGGCACACAGATCCATAAATAGAAATGAATAAACCTTGGCACGCCACTTCTGAAAGGTTGCTGACCCCTGCTATAGAGTTTTGATGATTATGGACAGAGTGGCCACCAGGGCAGTTGTGAGAAATCCTGGAGGCCAATTATTTTGAAATAAGCACAGCTGCACCAGCCACGATGTGTAGGTAAATGGCTATTGTCTTATGTTAGCTCAGTCTAATATCTAGCGAAACATGCAAGCATCTACATTCAGCATAGCATGAAGTGGCAACAAATGCATATCAAGGGTCAAAACCAAGGTGTAAATTACCAGTGCTTCTTTGATGGAGCAGTGATAGTTTATGCCATTTGAAGATCCAGTCTTAAGGATCCTGAAAATAAGTCAGACACTGTATAAGAATATTGTGTATGACAGAGCATGCTAGGCTATGTCCACACTACATAGATTTCAGCAGCACAGCTGTACTGCTGCAGCTGCACCGCTGTATGATCACATCTGTAGGTGCTCTATGCCAGTGGGAGAGACCTTTCCTGATGACATACCGTATATACTCATTCATAAGCCAACTTTAAAAAAAATCCTGCTTGAAGAGTGGGGGTTAGTGAGTTGGCTTATGAACAGGTTCTTCACACAGCTCAGGAAGCAAGACAGGCTGAAGGACTTGCTGGCTGCTGGCACGGAGACTCTCAGCTCCCATTGGCTGGGAACAGCAAACAATAGCCAATAGAAGCTGAAAGCCTCAGTGCTTTGCAGCCAGCACATCCCTCAGCCAGCGCTGATGTTGACAAGGTGGGACTGGAAGTCTGTACTCAGCTAATAAATGGGTCAATGACTTTTTGCCATTTTTTTCTGTAAATTTGGGGGGTTGGCTTATAAATGAATGGGCTTGTGTTTGAGTATATATGGTAATTAATCCATCTCAGTGAGCTGCAGTAGCTGTTTATGTTAGCATTTATGCCAACGTTATAAAAGTGTATGTGGAGCTTAGATTTTACAAAAATAAACTTTTAAAGACTGATTTGCTGATTTAATAAAGAATTGTGAGCTTCTAGATGCCTTTCCTACATAGATCTGGATAAGTGCATTTGATGTGCTAGCAGTCAGCCAGAACACTTTGCACTCAGCATTTTCAGAACCACTCTAGGGGATAATTTTGTACAAGTTGTATAAATTTGAGTGTGGAATTAGCTTTGCTCTTTTGGGACAGGGGGTTTCTTTGTTAACAGGGAATTAAAATTAGCACATTCCAAGTAGCCACTAAAGTGTGCATTGATGCAACTGCTTGGAAGGAACAAAATTGTGCTGAACTATTTTTCACTGTTGAGAATCCAATTATTCAACAGATGGAATATACTAAATGTGACACATTTGGAACTTTCTGAACTCATCATTCAGAGGTAGCTTAACAGAAGTTAGAAATGGAAATTGAACACACTGAGGTCTGCTTTCTTGACTGTGATTATTATTCTAGCGAGCAGCCCAGTGAGAATTGTTTTTCTTTGTGCCTAACAGACACAATAGGTAATGGCACATCTCATGTGAGTCAGGAATGCAGGGTCTGGCCTGATGAGTGGAGGGGGTAACAAACTGTGGATCTGCATGGTAAAATGCCATCTCAATCACCCTTCTGTGGGGTTTGCCCTACTTCGGGTGTTCTGTGGTACTGTTGCCTGTAGGTAAGAAAGACAGGCTATGTCCAGGATAACTACCACTCTTCGCAGCACTGATTCCCAACAATCCAACCAGTTGTTTCCTACCTAAGGCACTTGTGACTCATTCAGTCTGCCAAGGATTCCTCTTCCTGATGATACCTTAGATCAAACTGGGGCAAGTTGGGGAACTTATGTCAGGACTGGCCTGATTTTAGAGGGTTTCCAGAGAGCTGCAGCTCCTAGAACCCTCCCACATTCTGTAAGTGGCACTTCGCCAGGAGCAGCAGTGGGGAGGGTTCCTGCCTCTTCACCGGGTCATGAACTTCACAGGGACTGATTTGATCAGAGATATTTAATACTGATTCATAGATACTGTTTTACTTGTCATAAGACACTGGTGCATGACTCATACACCTGGCTGTAAACAAAGCACGATTCTCTTGTTTAGCACCCTGACCTAGTCTAGCGAGAGGCAGGCACAACTCAATGCCTTCTGGTGGCTGGGCTTTTAACATAAATCACAGATCCCTCATCTACACCACCTTGCATGCATGAAAACTAAGGAGCTTCTGCGAGGCATCCAGTCAACCCAGACAAACTCATTAGGGAAACCTGAATTAAATTAAACAGCAATATAAAAGCCAGATGATACTTACCAAAGTAACTGTATATCATGCAGATGTGTGTGTGTGGGTGTGTGTGTGTGTGTGTGTGTGTGTGTGTGTGTGTGTTAAAAACCACAACACACACATAGTTTGTTTTGATACCGCATTATAGTTAATCAATTAAACACAAATCATTGACCACATTGAATGACTCATAACTCATAAGCATTTAAGAGTATGTCTACACTACATTCCTCTTTCAAGAGAGGAATGCAAATGCAGCCGAGCGAAATTGCAAATAAAGCGCAAAGGAAGTGAACAGTGATGTTGGCAAAATTTGCAAATGACAGAAAAATTATGTAGGTTAGTCAATGCTAGGGAAGATTATGAAAAACTTTAGTGAGACCTAATAAATGCAACTCAATGTGGAGCCTGATGGCAGAAGAAAGTCATGCCTGATAAGTGTAATACAAGTGTAACACCATACATATTGGAAGGCCTAATTTTAAATATTGACATAGGTGTAAATAGGTGTAAATTAATGGACCCTACCCAGGAAACCATCAGTGTTTCACTGCAGAGAGCTCAGTGAAGATCTTTTTTCAGTGTGCATTCAAGAAAGTAAATAAAGAGTTAGGATGAAAAAGCATAGGATAGAAAACATCACCATTCTGTTAGTAGGTGGCCCGTCCTCACTTGGAATACAGGGTGAAATTCTGGCCCTAGTGAAGTCAATAAGGGTATGTCTACACTAGCTCATTAATTCAAGCTAGGTAGGCAAATCAGGCAACCAGAATTGCAAATGAAGCCCGGGATTTAAATATTCCGGGCTTTATTTGCATGTTTCCCATCCGGCCACCATTTTTAAATCCCCCTTAGTTCGAACGAACTGCCCGTGGCTACACGCGGCAGTTTAAAGTTAATCCGAACTAAGTCCTTAGTTCGGATTAACTGTTACACCTCATTCCACGAGGAGGTGGCTGAGAGGGCCCCACCCCCGCAGACTGCTGGGCATGCTCTCAGTGCAGCCCAGGTATAAAGGGCTGCAGAACTGCTCAGTGGGGGCTGACCTCCGGAGGAGAGGGAGCTAAGACACAACCTCCAGAGCCCCAGCAACTGCAGCCAGAGAGAGAGGCGCCTGACAGGCTGACCTCACTGCAGCCAGGTCCAGGCCAGGCTCGACCCCAATGCTGGAGCTGCCGTACTGCCTCCCTGGACATAGCTGCTGCCCCTGCCGCTGCTACCCCAGATGCCGGGTTAAGGAACGCTGCTACTGCTGCCCAACTCATGCCTACAGGTGAGGCTGCTGCAGGCCGGGGACAGGGGGTAGGAAGCAACCCAGGGCGGGGAGCTGGAAAGGCCCCGGCGGGCTTGGTGCATTTCGGGAAGGACTTCCCGCTAAGCCACCCGCCACTGATAGGGCCCTAAGTCGGGGCCCAATGGAGAAGGAGGGCTCGGGGCCCCCACCCCTTCCTCCTAGAACCCCGGCAAGAGGGGGATCATTTAAGGGACTAGGCCACCGAGCCTACGGATAAAAGACTAGGCCAGTGGGCTGTATTTCCCCTGAGAGAGGGGCATTGGACTTTGGGATAGGCCGGTGGGCCATACTTCCCCTGTGAGAGGGGCATTGTACTTCGAGACTGGGCCAGTGGGCCGTATTTCCCCTAAGAGAGGGGCATTCTACTTTGGGGCCTGGCCTGGGAGGTCTAAAGTATGCCCCAGATCTGGGCGGTATACCCTGGAACGAGGGCAGCCCCTTGACAAGGTGAAAAAGGAGTACCAGTTTTGGAATAAAATGAAAATGATCATGCTTCAAGCTGCCAAAGCATCCAATCTAAAACATCAGCATTGGACCATGGTTAATAAAGAAGGTGTTAGAGCTGGCAAAAAAAAAAAAACTATGCAGAGTGAAAAAGAGTGGCTCAGAGATTGAAGAATATAGCTGAGAATACAAGGAATTGAGCAGACAGACTCAAAGGCAGACTAGATGAGACAAGAGTGAATACATCAGGACAAAATGTGAGGAACCTGAGAACAGTAATAATACAAAAGGTACATTTCAAAGTGCTCAGGTTTCTTACTAAAAAGTTTCCTTCATGATCCAGCATAATAACAGATCATAATGGCACAGTTCTTACTGAAGATGATGATGTTAAATGCAGATGGAGAGATTACTGTGGCAATCTGTATGCCTCATCAGAGCCACTTACAATACAGGACAACAGAAAAGACAGTACAGAGTCAGAGCCATCAATCCTGCAAGAGGAAGTGGTGCATGCTATTATGAAAATGAAGCCTCAGAAAGCACCAGCGCTTGATAACTTACCAGCAGAACTGCTAACAGCAATTGGTGACTGGGGTATTCATCTAATTTGGAAATTCTGCATTTTCACTCTGCATTTGCAATGATGTAGGGATGGCTAAAACTTGGTCTGATGACCAGATGAAAGGAATCTTTCTGCCCTTACCAAAGAAAATGGATATAATAGAGTGCAGTAACAATAGTACCCTCTACCTTATATCGTATGTGAGCAAAGTGCTGCTACACATAATTCAAGAATGTATGAAGTGAATTATGGAAGAACTCCTACCTTCTACCTGGTTTTAGAGACAGTCAAAGCACCCATGATCAATTCATGAGTATCTCTCATATTACTGAAAAATGCCAGCAGCGTAATCATTCATTAATTATGTGTTTTAGTGAGTACTCCAAAACACTTGATGCCATCTGACATGACCATCTCTGGAGGATACTGGCAGTCTAAAGCAAGTCACTGAACTCATTCCTAGTTTCTACTGTCAACAACAGACCATGGTATAAAGACCAGCATTGATAATGAGTGGTTTTGTTCTGAGATAAGGATGCATCCTGTCCCTGTGACTTTTCATCATGTACACAGAATTAATTATGAGACAAGACCTGAAAAGTTTAATAACGTGGAAGGAGCTGGAATTTCTATGGTGGACATGACTTAATTGACCTCAGATATGTTGATGATACATTGCTTTTAGCTGTAACCATCATACAATGCAATGAACATTGGAGTCGGTAACAAGAGTTAGTAAAGAATATGGACTATCCTTGCATGCCGTGGCTAAGAAATTCATACACATTGACACAATCAATAACAGCATGCATGTAGGCATCACAATTGACAGTTAAGCTGTAAAGTCAGTAGGTGAATGTAATTATCTGGGATTATATATATCGGACCGAGGAAGCCACTCTAAAGAACTCAGTATAAGACTGGAGATGGCTCACTCAGCCATGAGCTTCCTTTAAAAAGTGTGGGAAAACTGTGAAATGTCAAACTATATAGAGGTTTGACTGGTGAAAACCTTAATTCTTTTCTATAGTGACCTATGTTGGTGACTCCTAGGAAAATAAAGTTTCAGAGGGGTAGCCATGTTAGTCTGTAATAGAAAAAGCTTAAAAAACAGCAAATAGTCTTCCAGCACCTTAGGAAAATAATGCTGCTGACAAGAGGAAAACTGAAGCCTTTGTGATGTGGTACTGGTGAAGACTCTTGCATATCCCCTGTGTGGAAAAGACAATAAATGCTTATTAGGCATAAAACGGGAGAGAAGTGGACTCTGCCCTCAGGAATCGACAGGCAGAAATGAATGTACTTTGGTGACATCAGCCATAGAGCTAAAAATAACCTTGAGAAAGTTCTCATGGAAAGAATGGTGGCAGGTCATCACACTAGGCAATGACTAGTGAGGAGATGGATAGATGGCTTGCCAAATCACCAGGAAGTCAGCTGTTGAATGCGTGATGTTTGTGGTGAATGGAGTAGTCTTTTGAAAATGCTGTAATTAATATTCAGACATGAGTAAATAGGCTTACTTAAAAAACTTAAAAAATGAGTAGTCCTGTAATAGTTTAGGGTATGTCTATACTTGCACCCTAGTTCAGACTAGGGATGCAAATGCAGGCATGTGAAATTACTAATGAAGCAGGGATTTAAATATCCTGCGCTTCATTAGCAAGATCTCGCTGGAGCGTTAGTTCGAATCACAACTGATTTGAACCAGGAAGTCTGCACCAGGACTCGTTAGTTCGAACCAAACCCCTTGGTTCGAACTAAGGTTACTCCTCAAAAAATGAGGAGTAACATTAGTTCAAACCAAGGGGTTTAGGTTCGAACTAACGCGTCCCGGCGCGCACTTCCTCATTCGAATCAGCTGTGATTCGAACTAGCGCGCCGGCGAGATCTTGCTAATGAGCGTGGGATATTTAAATCCCTGCTTCATTAGCAATTTTGAATGTCTGCATTTGCATCCCTAGTCCGAACTAGGGTGCAAGTGTAGACATACCTTAGAAACTAACAAAAATATTGATAGTAGCATGAGGTTTCATGGGCACAACCCACTTCAGATGAATGGAGTTACTGCTTACTTAGAGCAGGCATGTCTACACTGGGGAGTTATTTCAAAATAGCTCCCTTTATTTTGACATAACAAGGCAACCGTCCACAAAGCAAACCCATTATTTTGAAATTATTTCAATATAACGGGCTTGTTATTTCAGAATAATAGCTCCTGCTTGTGATGAGGAATAATACCTATTTCAAAACTGTTATTTCGAAATAGCGTTAGTGTGGATGCTCAGCTGCTATGTCATGTCAAAATAATTGGCCTCCAGAGGCCTCTCCCAGTTGCCCTTGTGACCACTCTGGCCACACACCAAACAACTCTAATGCTCCCTTTCTCCTGCACTCTTTAAAATTGGAGGCAGGAGGGAAAAGGCTTGTGAAGCAGTCTCCTTTTGAGGAAGCATGAGCAACCCCAGTGCTCCCTTTGAGCCCCCTATGGCTGCAAGAATATCTGCAGCTACCTCCAAAGCCCCTGGCCATGGCAAAAGAAGGCACTGGTCTGGACTGGCACACAGATCCTGGATATCATGAAGGTATGGGGCAAGGAGATATACCTCCAGGATCTCCACAGAAGAAGCTGAAATGCTTTGTGTATGGATGGATGACTGTCAGTGTAGCCCAGAAGGGGCACACCCACACTCTAGACCAAGTGCGAATGAAAATTAAAGAACTGAGGCAGGCCTACATGAAGGCCAGGGAACTCTGGGGTGGCACCACAGACCTGCCACTTTTATGAGCAGCTGGATGACATCCTGGAATGGGGATTGGTCACCTTCTCCCATCGTCATTGATTCTGGCCAAGATAAGCCAATTGTCAGCCTCCACAGGGCGGGATGGTGGAGGAAGACAACAAGGAAGAGGAGAGAAGGAGGAGCAGGCCAGTCTGGACACCATGGCTGCCTGCCAGGAGGTTGTCATTTGCCTGGAATTGGTTCTTCCCTCCCAGGATGTCTCCCAGGGCTCAGATGAACTTGGAAAAGGCAGTTCAGGTGAGTTCCATCACTTTCCCTATACACACATGGGGACAGGCAGTGGATGGTGAGGTGCTGTGTGCTCCTTACTTGGCCTTCACAGCTTGAGGATCGCACATGGGCGCACACTGAGCGCTAGTCCGGACCATTTAGCTCCATGACGCTTTCACACAGGAACCTGTCGTTCCGTCTCCCAAAGTTCCTGCACAGGCCTGCCTTGCTCGGCCTCTGTGGTGGGACACCTTCCCACGACAAGCTGGGAGGCTGGGATAATGAAAACACAGCAGTGCCACACTTGGCACAGTCTCATGCCTGCACTATCAGGAAGCATCTACTCCCAGTGGACACCTATTCCCTGCCTAGGAACCTTTTGGTGGAGGAAGAGGAGGGAATCCCAGTAGCACTCTCTAGAAAGCAGACTCTGCCACTCACACACACCTCACCCAACACTCTCCCACCCTCTCCTCCAGTGGACAGGGAGAGAAGTTCTCTCACTGCAGGATGCCACCACTATTGGACCTGACGTGTGTGGGACATGGAAGGAAGCCAAGCTACTCCTTCCCCCCGCTCCCCATCTGAAGGCTCCTGGCCTTGCTGGCACCTTCCCATGCCTGCTTGTCCCCAGGATGTGGGAATAGCAATGTTTCCTTGGGACGTCCATGCCCCTGCAATAAAGTGCCTGGTGTGCAGGCAACAGATGGCCTTTCTCGAAGTACATCAGTGGCATCTGAACTGAGGCCTTTGGTGTCAGCTCAGAGATTAGAGCTAGGCATCATGTACAGTCTCCTGGAATGACTGCCCTTCTCACTTTTCTTCACAGCTAGGCCAGCTGCGAGCGTGGTCCATCCACATTCAGGAAAATGCAACCCCACAAGGACCTGGTTTGGGAACACCTTGAGTGCCTCTGTTCCCTGAACCGCAACTTCCAGGAGGAGTGCCAGGAGTGCTGGGCTGACCGGGATCTGAGGCAGATGATCTGGGAGCAGATTTCATGCCAGCATGAGGACATGTGCTCCTCGATCACCACTGTCATTGAGTGCCTGGTCACAGCTATTGAGTGGTCCACCAGCCACCCCCCAGCATCCCAACTCCTTGCCCCAGTTCCTACCCCCCCTTCAACTCCCTGCCCAAGTCCCAGAACCTGCCCCCCCCCCAACTTCCAGCACTTGCACCCACCCCTGCACCCTCACCCACACCCTTGGCTTCTCCTCCTATCCCCTGCAGTGGCCAGTGAAGCATAAAACATATAACAATGGGACCTCCCAATCATCCCAAGCATCTCAAGGTACCCAAGGAAAGCACCAGTGCCATCCCCATCCCTGAGCCTCTCCTTCTTCCTCCTCCCCGCTCCCATTCCCAGGTTTTCCCACTGTTGTATATTCCCCAAATAAAAATTACAGTTGTGTTTTCAAGCAAAAAAGAGTTCTTTATTTGGTCTGCCGGGGAAGGGGAAAGGTAGAAAGGGATGGCTGGGGAAGAGAAGAGTGGAGGAGGAAAGGCACACGGGGGAATGCAGAGGCCCCTTGTGAGGAGACCTAGGGGAGAGTTTCAGATGATCTTGGCTGAAACTCTCCCTCAAAGCCGCCCAGATGAGCACAGCCCACTGATGAACTCATCGAATGTCAGCAGTACCAGGCTGCTCAAAAAGCCCTGGACAGCCACTTTGCCTCTGCCCCGCACCCTGGCAGGAAAGTCTCCCCCTTATTTTCACATATATTGTTGTATACTCAGCAGGCCACCACCACCTGGGATATGTTCTGGTTGCTGAGGTCCAGGCAGATGAGGACACTCCCCTTGAGGTGGCTGAAGACACCCTCCACAACTATACAGCACCTTCTGAGCTTGGTGTTGAAGGTTTCTTTCGTGAGGTCCAGGCTGCCTGTTTAAGCCACAAGAGCAAGGGGTAGGCTGTGTTGCCCAGGATGCACATGGGCATGTCCACCTCTCCGACCTTGATGGTGCTGTCAGGGAAGAAAGTGCCATTATGCATTCTCTGGAAGAAGCTTCAGTTCCTGAAGATGCGGGTATCATGTGCCTTCCCCAACCACCTGACATAAATGTCTGTGAATGGCCCCTGTGGTCTATGGGGGCCTACAGCATGACTGAAAAGTACCCCTTCCTATTATATATAGTGGGAGGTTCAATAGTCAGGGGCTAGGATGGGATGTGGGTGCCATTAATGTCCCTTCCCAGCAGTTGAGGAAGCCCATGGTAGCAAACCAGTTATGATGAGGTCGATATTGTCCAGGGTGATGACCCTCCACAGCAGGATGGTGTTGATGACCTTCACCCCCTATAGAATCATCAGAACATAAACTCACAGGGTTGCAAGAGCCATCACCTCCTCAGGTAACCCATTCCAGGGCTTCACCACCCTCCTGGGACAACAGTAAGAGAGACAAGCCTGCATGAGCACGGCCCCGACCATCGATATCCCCACACCGAACTGGTTCCAGATGGAAGCAAGCTTCCAAAGTGTGAGGGCGATGCACTTTTGCAGAGGGTGGCAGGTCTCATGAAGTTATCCTGTTGCTGGAGGGCAGGGATGAGCCATTCACAGAGCTCTGGAAGGTGTCCTTCCACATGTGGATGTTCTGGAGCCACTGCTGGTCATTCTACCAGTCAGAATTGGTCTTCTGCCACCAGATGTGGCATCACACAGCATGCAGGGAGGATGGAAGGGAGTGTTGTGTATCTTGAGTGCCTGCATCTGAGTGAGGAGGTCCCCCAGTCCAGGCTGGTCATTGTGCTCCTGCAGCACCACATGGGCAGTCTGCATGAATTGCGTCCTCAAGCGCAGCAGGAGGCCAAAGAACCTGGCACTGCTTTGCAGCTCACCAGCTCCATTTTGGAAGCACTGTGGTGTCTGCAAGGGCAACCAGAGCACATGGCATGAATTTGCTGTCCCTCATGGAGGTAGCCAGTAGAGAAGAAGATTGTGAAATGCAGCAGTAGAGAGGAGCCCTTTTAAGCACAAGCCTCAGCAAGCAGCTTCAGGAAGTGACTGTTCTTCTGATGCCCTGCCCAGAGTGCTTCTGGGGGGCTTTAAATGCAATTCATGCTCCAATCAGTGTGGATGTGCTATTTCAAAATAATTATTTCAAGAGTTTTTGAAATAATATACATATTATAATGGAGATTGCCGATCTCCTAGGACTGGAAGGGATCTTGATAGGTCAATCAAGTCCACTCTGCTGCCTTCACAGCAGGACAAAGTACCATCCCTGACAAATTTTTGCCCCAAATTCCTAAATGGCCTCCATAAGGATTAAACTCACAACCCTGGGTTTAGCAGGCCAATGCTCAAACCACTGAGCCATTCCTCCCCTCCCCCATTATTTCATATTGTAGACATAGCCAGAGAGACAGACACACAGTGAGACAGAGCGAGTGAGAGAGAAGGGAAAATGTTTTAGCAGCTTATCTCTTAAATCCATAACAGCTATATATATATTCCAGTAAAAAAATGCCCAGATTTCCAAAGAAATGGCTCTCACATAAGTAAGAGTGAGACATGCAGGCTTTAAGTATGAGTGTGCATCTTTAGTCAGAGAACCCGTCAGATGATGACATGAGCTACACAGTTAAATGGAAAAAGGTGAAATCTTGCACAAAGAATTCAGCTCTCGCTCTCTTTCTCTTTGATTTACTGATGATCCACATTACAGCTGCAATTTACAACAAGGAAGGAGCATGGTTTTCTTGTCACATTTCTGTAAAGAAAAATTGTCCAAGGTATCCGATCTGTGTGAACTCTGTATTGGGAGGTATATCTCATGTCCATTTAATAGGACACTTGTAGCATCACCATTGTGACAGTTTAGTGCTTAGTCCTGCTTACTGTGAAGCTAATGCCTTTGGGTTGCTATCCCCCTTGAAAAGAGGCTTTTTAGGCCTGAGCCCATGCCCATTGAAGCCAATGGAAGGTTTTCTGTTCATAACATTGGACATTGGGCCAGGTCTTTGGCTTACTTAAATTTCTTTCAACACAAAATGAAAGATAATTAAAGAAATGATACATTTTCTGGCAATTGCAAACTATTCACTCAACCAGCTGGGTCACTTTTCTTCTGCTCTTATCAGAAGCCGCATATTAACATAAGAACATAAGAACGGCCATACTGGGTCAGACCAAAGAGCTACCTAGCCCAGTATCCTGGCTGCCAATGCCAGATGCCCCAGAGGGAGTGAATAGAAGAAGTAATCATCACGTGAACCCTCTTCTGTCACCCATTCCCAACCTCTGACAAACTGAGGCTAGGAACAGTGTTCCTAATAGCCATTGATGGACCTAATCTCCATGAATTTATCTAGTGTAGGCGTAATGGGGGCAGAGTGTTGCTGCTCCCAAGCACCTGCCTTCCTCATGCTTTGGAACTGGGGAGGCTGTGGCCATGCAACCTCCACCCTCTGTGGTGCTCCAGGGCAGGAGGCTGGGGAAGCACGACCTACACCTGCACCAAGTTCCATGGCCAGGGAGACTGAGGACATGCACAATTCACCCTCCCTGTGATGCTGAGGCCAGGGTGATGGGACCACGCACTGCCCCACTTCCACATGGTGCTTGGGGTGGGAGATGGCTCCAGTGAGGGGGCGGGATCTTGGCGGAAAGGGCAGGGCTGGGGGCTTGTGCCACAGCATTCACTAGAGACGCATCTCCCAGCAACAAGAGAAAGTTTCTGAAGGCATAGATAAAGAGTCCTGTTCAGACATGTGTTTTCAGGGTTTAGGTGTGGAAAGCAGGGAGGTTATGGATGTACACTGACATGTACAGTCACTAAGTGCACATGTACCTATAGATTGTAAGCTCTCTGGGGCAACAGCTGCCTTTTTTGTTACATGTTTGTGCAGCATCTAGAGCAATGGGATCCTGGTTCAAGACATGGGGTCCTGGGTGCTTTAATAATACAAACCAGTAATAACTTCACCATCCTTGGGCACCAAATGTACAGCAAAGGTCTGTCAAGATATCAAACAGCTTTGAGCAAGGCAGCCCTAGACTGGATTCTAGTCATGCGCAACTATTGCAAGGGGGTCAAACCTTCATTTCTTGCAGTTCCCGTCAAACCTTCATTTCTTGCAGTTCCCGTCAAACCTTCATTTCTTGCAGTTGCATCCTTGATTTTTTTTGTTTCAGAGACAGGAATACATTTTGCAGCTGCTCAGATATGAAGTCCACTCTTCCATTTGCCTGCAAAACATCTGTGCATCACCTTCACCTCTCTCTCTCTCCACTGACATTGCTAAGGGTCTCTTCATCCAGGCACTCAGATTCTACTGTGACAGGCACAGCATAAACAGGGTTGGTTTTTTTCCGAAGGCATAGATAAATAGATATTCTACTTCATTTCCAGTTTGCTCCTTGCTAGCCATCATTGAAGCAATTTACCTCTATCAGGGAGAGCAGGTGAGTAGCTTGAGCCATGCTATGCACCTGCATTAATGCTAAATCAGCCCTCATGAATCGTACATGTGGTCCAGGATGCTATAGTCATTAATTCTGGCCTTAACTAGAAAAATCTTTTTCAGACAAGAATTTTCTTATACTGTGTAATTCCCAGGAATAACAGCTACATAAGGTGGTGAATTGGAGCCTTAAAATTTTTTTCACTTGTACTAACAGAAGAAAATGGTTAAATTGAAAACATCAGTTGCAGAGAAAGACGAAAAAGCAAAACCGTGACATATGAGCATTACCTGCGATTAGTTGAATATATAATTTGCTTGGCTATCTGTGATCCATAACAGTAATCAAAGTTTCAGAGTGCATTTATATCCATTACAGCAAGAACAAACCTCATAACCTGCATTCATTTCCTTAGTCCACTAATTGGGTTTTCTCTGAAAAAATGTAATGCTGCCATTAAAGGCAAAGGAGTCCACACTACAGAGCTGCTCCAGCTTTCTCTTAAGCACTGCAAACAGCTGTACTCCAGTGAAGTGCTTCCCTCTAGTGTCGAAAGACAAAACTCTAGTTAGATCTCTTCATCTGGAAAATACTTGCCTGTGTAAGTAAAATTATATGATATCATCAATGGAAGTCAGGGTTGCATCTTGAGGCTCAGTTTTACAAGCCTTACATCTTTCTTTCTGGCCTTGACAAATGAAATCTTACCTCTTGTGCGCTCGTTCAGGATACATCTAGACTGCAGAGCTTTTCCGGCATACCAGAGGTATCCCAGAAAAGCTCCGCCATGTCCAAGGAATGCATCCACTTTTCTGACAAAGAAAGTTGGAAAAGCAGGCACATGTTGTCAGAATCCCTGTAAACCTAATTTTACAAGGAGGAAGGGATGTTCCGAAAGAGGGTTTTTTTCAGAAATTTGGCACCGTGTAGATGGGCTAAATTTTGGAAAAGCCTCTTTTGGAAGTAATTCGGAAAAAGATATGCAAATTGCGTACTGCAAATTTGTTTCTTTTTCCGATTTATTTTTGCAGTGTAGACATAGCCTCAGACTGCTGCTGGCCAGATCACTCTGCTTGCCTGTTGTATGACACATCACTCCTCTTTACATCCCTCCAGTGGTTGCAGCAAACAGAAGCTGTTTGACTTTACTTTGAGGGCCCATCATGGCCTATCTCCATTCTACCTATCACCTCTCATTCATTATCAAGCTGTTGGCACCTGCCTCTAATTGGCTCCCCAGACCCCATTCCAGGATGCCAGCCTCCATCACCTACCTGTTACATTTTCAAACAAACGGTATTGTGCTTTTTCCCATGCTGTAGTTCATGCTTAGCAGAAGCTCCTCCTAAACATCTTCAAAGCTAACTCATTGCAAATGACAATGTTCCTTGCTGCAATGCATAAACAAAGCTTGACAATGACAGGGTACGGTGTCCTGAGACCACTGCTTAGCCTACTACCCAATATTAACGTATTGTTTCCTTTTACTCTCCATCTGTCCATATCCATCTATCAGCTCTTGTCTTACTCTTGGACAGGAAACTTTTGGGGGCAGGGCCCAACTTTTTGTCTATACTTGTTCAATGCCAAGCATAATGGGATCCTAGCCCATAATTAGAGCTTCTGGGTGCGACAGTAATATAAACAATAAATCCATTTGTCTACTTATGTATTTTTAGTTGAACAGTTTCTAACAGAAAATGCTGGATTGAAACTCTATTGGTTTAAACCTTACCATGGAGCATATAATAGTGCTATGGGCAGGCTGGCCAACTGTGGGGAGGGGGCAGTGTTGCTCCAGAGCCCAGTGATTCAGCAGCAGTGGCAGCCAGAGCCCTGGTTCCTTTACATCACTGCCAGAGTGTAAGGCCATACCATGCTATGGGCAGCGCTAAGGGCTGGGGGTGGGCACGCCATGCTCCAGGCAGTGCTGAGGGCCAACTGCCTTTGGCCCCTCCCCTTCCTTCTTCAGCCTTGTTCCTTCCGGGAGAACAGAGCTGGGGCCCACTCCTCACCTTGCCCAGGGGCCAGCAGAGGCTGTTGGCTCTGTTGGCTGTGGCACTGACTGCTGCTATGGGTTTATGGATCAGTCTTCCACATTGCTGAATTTCTCCCCCCTGTGTTGATGAGCACCCTGACATCCCAAGTCAGTGAGAAAATACAACAGGAAAACTCTTGCTAACTCAGTAAACGTAAAAAGAAAACTTGTCTCAATTCAGTGTATATGAAAGGCATGACTGCAGAGGGAAACTCAAGAGAACCTGTCATCTTTAGATAAGGGTGTAATGAGTCAGATTCCTAGAAAGTTTCTTATCACTTAGACTATCCCATTAAAAAGGGCTTCCCATTAAAAAGTTGGCTTTTGTGCACAATTACCATCTTTACCACAGTATGCAGAATATTTTCTATGTGCAATAGATTAATGCTGTGCTTATTTCCTAGCATAAGCACAAAGAATACTGTGGCATTTGAGAAGCTACTATGTGGCAATTGTGAGTAAATAAATACCAGTTTTTTCATTGCAACTACAGCAAGTTCTGGTCAAAACAGCAAGAAAACGCCCTACCAGTCTGACTCACTGTATTTTGTTGACAGAAGAGCCCTTGAAACATTCTGGTCAAGAATATATTTCACCTGGACTGCTGTGAGAAGCATTTTCACATAAGTGTGATAAAATTGTGTGGTGGTTGTTGGCCAATGCTGAATTTTTAAATAACATTTCATGTGAAACAACCCTTCCCCTAGTCAAGGGTATTTAGACTTGTCATGTATTATTTCACTCCATCACCAGTTCCCAGCTTGGGATAATGCATATCTGTAACACGTAGTGGTGATATAGAAGAAACGATGCAGCACAGGGTTTTCTGCATATAATGCTCAAAGGAATGGATTGCTTTGTAATTTATTTGGCAGTGTATTTTGGAGCTCCTTGAATCAGAGAAGATTTGCTTTCTTGTTTATTCACTGTGTGTTTCTAACCTTGGATGTAAACCATATGCAATGTCTTTTGCTTTGAGGATTCTGTGCAGAAGGAAGAGGTCTAGCTTATCACCTGCTGCTCATGTGTCAATCATTCTTGAATAAACGCTCCAGACCAATCAGAAGGCTGAAGATTTTCAGAACGGACACAGTAAAAGAAGGTTGTGAAAGGTTTTTTTAATCTTTTTCTAGTCATTGTTCACACTCAAAGAAAAAGTTGCAACAATGATGACCAGTGCCCTACACATTACAATGTCTTAATCTCACTGAATACATGAAGGCTACGTCTAGACTGGCATGATTTTCCGCAAATGCTTTTAACGGAAAAGTTTTTCCGTTAAAAGCATTTGCGGAAAAGAGCATCTAGATTAGCATGGACGCTTTTCCGCAAAAGTACTTTGGCACAGATGCTTTTCTGTAAAAAGTACTTTTTACGGAAAAGCGTCTGTGCGAATCTAGACACGGTTTTGCGCAAGAAAGCCCCGATCGCCATTTTCGCGATCGGAGCTTTTTTGCGCAAAACAATACCGCATTGTCTACACTGGCCCTCTTGCGCAAAAGCATTTGCGCAAAAGGGCTTTTGCCCAAACGGGAGCAGCATAGCATTTCCACAAGAACATTGACAATCTTACATGAGATCGTCAGTGTTCTTGCGGAAATTCAAGTGGCCAGTATAGACAGCTGGCAAGTTTTTCCAGTCTAGACACAGCCAAAGTGTTCAGAGTGGTGTATCTGCTGTATGTGAATTTGTGCCTTCATACCTCTTCTATCTGGTATATGCGTAACTGTATGCTATCCTTCTCTTCAGTGCAATGAACATGCTGGAAGAATGCTTATGTTAGGAGAGTCTGTTCTCTCCTACATTGTGTTTTGCTCCTGACATTGATACTCTTTACATTGAAAATATATTAGAAGGGCTCAGATTTCCCTCACCACATTTGTTAATATTGGTATTTTCCCCCTAACAGTCCATATGGCTGAGTTTTCTCCCTACACTCTCACAATATCAGAGTGATACACTGAAGTAGAACAGGCTATTGTTTCACATGCACTACGTTAATGCTCCCTGGTTACTTCTCTTGCCATTCCAGGCTTTGCCTTTGTTACTGCATTGCACAGTGGGCACACACACTGAAAGAATCGGTTTATTTATTTCATGGCCTGGGAGGCAAGAGAGCATTCACAACCTCAGCAGCAGACATGGAAGCTGTCTTGCTGAGTGAAGAACAGCAAGTATCCCACGCTGTGAGTGGCTAAATCAAACAACTGATCCCTGATGCATAATTCCACCATTTCATTTAGAAAGACTTGATGGAGTGTGGCATTCTTATGGTTTCCTAGAGACTCAGAACATCCCTCGTCTGCACTGCTGACAGAGGATGCATTCAGTATGCTGCTGTTGCACTGCATTGCCTGCCTTACAGAAATGTGCTCTTTTCACCATGGAAAGGTAAGGGTTCTCCCCTTAATCAACTCCACAGAGGACTAGAACCTTTCCTCTTGCTGTGCATCCCCTTCCTCTCCTCAGAGCTGAGCATGAGGGTGTGGAAAGTTGGCCTTTGCACTCCCCCAGTCCCGCATGCTGGCCTCCCAGTGGAGATTGCAACCATCGAAAGACTACCCTAAAATGTTCCAGCCACCAGTAGTCCCAAATGACAATTAAAGCTGTGGGGGACTGTCAGAGTGAGGGGAGACCTGGCCATATCACCCTTCCTCCAGCACAGTAGCCAGGAGGTAACTGTGGAAGCTCTGTGACACACTAAGGCATTGAAATGCTCCTCCAGGGCCTGGATCCTGTGGTTTAGGGCTGTTTTGCACTGGAGAAGCAGCAGAAAGTGGTTGCAATCCAGTCCAGCATCCTGGAGGCCACATCTTCACATGTGCATCCACCTGCCACAAGGTATGTTGAGATTTACACTGTGCACAAGTATGGCCGTGCTCAAACCAATATATGCATTTCACACAAAGGACTCATCAGGGAGGCCCCACAGATTGAAAAAGAACAAATCAATGGAAGGACTTTACATGCTACAGGTTGATGAGGGCAATATTATCACAACCACAGTGGAATCTGGCTCAGACTAGTAAGTAAGGAGCTAAAACCACCCAAAAATGAGATCAGCAGTCCATTCAGTGAAACTGTGGGTGCTTTCTGTTATTTAGCTAACATGACTGACCTCCAGTACTAAAAGGATGTGTTGAGTCTTGAACAGGAAGAACATGACTGGCGTTACTTCATCTTCAGTTTTCCCTTCTTTAGTGTTTATCATGTAGGGTCCTGCTTTTTTCCAAAAAAATATGTTTGTGCAAGAGATTGGGCACAGTTTGTCACTTAAAGTGATGTGCAATTGTAGACAACAGAAGAGTCAAATTCAGAAATACATAATTTAGGAGACCTGAACTCTTGTTCAAACATTTCTTTGTGAATTGAGCATGCTTTTAGTAGGTGAAAACCAACCCAAACAACAGACTGGGTATTGAACAAGCAAATACACTGGCAAAAGTGTATTGGTGTCTAACAGCACATACAAAAGAGGACAACTAGATAACAGGTAGGAACTTTTGATTGCTGTGTTTTTGTGTTATACTTAGGGTGTGTCTAGACTACAGGGTTTTTTCGAAAAAAGTGGCCATTTAAAAAAAAACCTTCCCCTACATCTAGACTGCCACCACGTTCTTTTGAAATTAAATCAAAAGAACATGGCAGGTTTTTTTTACAGTAGTAAACCTCATTTTACGAGGAAGAGCGCCTTTTTTCGAAAGTGCTCTTTCAAAAAAAGGCATTCTTGAATGCAAACAGGGCTTTTTTGAAAGAGAGCATCCAGACTGCCTGAGTGCTTTCTTTCAAAAAAAGCATCTTGCTTTTTCGAAAGCAATGGTTGCAGTCTAGACGTTCTCTTTCGAAAGAGGCTTGTAGTCTAGATGTACCCTTACAGAATTGCAAGCTTTTTTATTTAGGGAAAATAACCCAAACCTGTTAATTGCCTTTCATCAGTACAACCACAATATTTGTGTATTCCTGTATGTTTTCATTTGTCACAAGATAAAGAAAAAATGACAGAAACTTACCATCTCTTTCACAAGCCATTCAGTGTGCTACCTCTCAGCATTTCACACTGTACACAAATTGAGGAGGTTTAAATGAGCTAGAGGTTTAAAAGAGGAAAAAAAACCTACTCTGCTAAGGACAACTGGGACTAATATAGTCAAGCACAGATGGTGCACAGTAAGGTATTATGACTCCCTCTGCTGGTGTTTTCATTTTATGCAATGCTGCCTGAAATGAGGCATAAAATATTGACACAATTAAATGCAATATTTAGCCCATGCTATTTACGAAATTCCCTAGACAAAAAAATCATTAATTAAAGTCAAAAAATTCTATTAATTTGGCTATTATTAGGGATTGTTTAGAGATGCACTGAGCTAGCAAGACCATACACTGTATCACTTTTTATAGTTAGTCAAGTATATTGGTTCAGGTTCACTTGTATTAGAAATATAGGTCCTAGCAAGTCAGCATTAACTCCAATAAAATGCACCAATTATAATGCATTATGGACTATTTCATTGGGACCATTATTGTTCAGGAATGAAATTACTTGAGAAGTAACCAGGAAAAAATCCTATAGAGAAATTAGATTTAGTTGCTAGAATATCTTTCAAAAGATTCTGGGATTTGTAGTTCCCAAAGGCACTTGACCGTTATATTCTCAGCTGTATTACAAGTAAGATAGGCTAGACCAGCCATCACCACTCCAAAGATTAGAGAATGGCAGCAGCTTTACCTGAAAGACTGAAAAAATACAGTGGCAGGGTTATTGGCCAGCTGAAGGGAGGCTGCTATTGTCTTCCCTTTTTGAAGCCAGTAATTGGGCCACATAGGGGTTAGAGGAGCTTGGAAACAAGGGACAGAGAGTAGTTTCTCTGTTTACATGGTATTTCCATCCTTTTGGTTTGACTACAGCAGCAGCAGACTTGGGCTGGATTTCGCCATCCAAGCCTTTTAATTCAGTCCACAGCACCAGGACCCTCAGGCACGGAGTAGCTCTACGTTGTTCAAAGTGGCGGGCTGCTCCATGTGGCTCTCTGCACCATGCGCTAGGGAGGCAGGAAGCCTTTGCATGCTGGCCCCTGTTCCCAGCACAGTCTCAGCTCCTTGGAAGCTGTGATGTTATGCTGGAGAAAGAGGCAGTGCATGAAGCTTCCCTCCCCCGGGTGCATGATACAGAGACACATGGAGGAGCCAGCTGTTTTGAGTGGTCTGGGGCTGCTAGCAGGCCTGAGGGTTCCACTGAACTGCTGGTCAGGAGCCACCTGGGTAAGTGCCTTCCAGCCAGAGCTTGCCTCTGGCACCCCACCCCCTCCCACACCTCAACATCCTATTCCAGGCCACCACTGCCTCCTGTCCCAGGTAACCACAAACCTTCTGCCCCAGGTTAGGGATATTAACCAGTTAACTGGGTGAGGCTTACCCGCTATGTTAACCGATGGGGGCTGGAGCAGTCCCCCACCCATCAGAGTCAGGGACTGCTTTAACCTGGATAGCCCCCAACTGCAGCAGGCTGGCCAGTGCAGCCCCTGACTGTGGTACTGCCTGACCCCCACTTCCACCCTGTTTAATCAGTTAACCAGTAAAACTTAACATTTAACCAGTTAACTAATTAAATGGGATTTTACATCCCTACCCCATGTCACAACTCCCTTCCAGACTTTGCAGTCCATCCTACACCCCTCTCCCAGGTCAGGATCCTCTCCTGCCCTCCTAACCCCTCCCCCCCAACCCTGAACCCCAATCTCTTGCCCCAAGTCACAATTCCCTCCTTCACCTAAACTCCCTGTCAAACTTCACACCCTCTCCTGCACCCCAGTTCCCTACCTTGAGCTTCCTTCTGAACCAAACTTCATCCCAGACCCCTCTCCCCCTCCATGGAAAAGTGTAGCCCTTGGCCACGTACCAAAATCTTGGAGCGACCCCCCATTCCAAAATTATTGCCCACCCTTTGGCTACAGGATCTGAATTTAGATCTGGATAGCTATTAGATCTTGGATAAAAATGCCAGCCTCAAATTCTAACTTTGGTGACATCTGAATCCAAATGTTACTTGAACCATCTCTGCTTTGAATCTGTTGTAAAAGAGGCCAAATCAGTGATTCTTCTTGATTTCCTGTGACAATGATTTCCATAGATTTTACTGTTTGCCTATGAAAAACTATTTTCTTTGATCCGTTTTAAGTATCTTCCCTTTTAATTTCATGAAACACATCTATATTCTCATGTAGAATGATATGAGATATGGCTCAGGAATAATAATGAATACATTTATACAAGAAGGAGTCCCTTATCCCTTTTTACTAAGTAAAATGCTCTTTTACTTACCTCCATCATGTCCCTCTGACTTTGCTCCTTTACAATCTAAGGAATCTCTTTAAGGATAGAAATTCCTTTTTGTATGCAATACTGTTCCCATCTCACTTACACAACAATGAATGCAGTATAAGAACCCAAAAGGAACTAAAAATGGAATTACCTTTGGTTTACATCAGTGAATGTAAGATCAAGACAGTAAGTATCATAATGCCATATATAAATCCATGGCATGCCCACACCTTCAATGCTGCATGAAGTTCTGCTTACCCCGTCTCAAAAGTGATGTATGAGAATTGGAAAAGTACAAAGAATGGTAATAAAAATGATTAGGGGTGTGGAAAAGCTTCCATATGAAAAAAAAATTAACAAAGTGGGACTGTTCAGCTAGGAAAAAGGATGACTAAGCAGGGCCATGATGTATAAAATCACGATAGATGTAGAGAAAAGTATTAAGGCAGTATATTTACCCCTTCGCATAAAACAAGAACCCAGGGTCACCCAATAAAATTAATAGCAAGCACAAAGTGCTCAGTCAAGCTGTGGTACTCATTGCCAAAGCATGTTGTGAAGTCCAAGGTTCACAAAGGAATTATATAAGTTCATGGAGGACAGGTTGATAGATGATTATTAGCCAATAATCAAGAATGCAACACCATGTTTTGGGTGTCCCTCAATCTCTGGTTGCCAGATGCTTAGAGTGGCCAACAGGGGATGAATCACTTGATAATTCACCTGTTCTGTTCATTCCCTCTGAAGCATTTGGCACTGGCCACTGTCAGAGGACAGTATGTTGGGCTATCTGAGCCATTGGTTTGATGCAGTATGGCCATTTTTGCATACCTAAGATCAGGCTTTTTTTCTCGTTCCTGAAAATCTGCCCTATATCCATTTTATCTGTGTGATAACATTTGCAGTTTGTCTTCCTGTTAAAGAATGAGTCTTTGTAAGCATGAGCCTGAAGATGAGAAAACAATAAGCCAATTCTCTAGCTAGTGAACATTGATTTAGTTACATGGAGTCCATGAAGCTACATGAAGAGGATCTTTTAAATGATATTCATACATACTAGTGACTACTGGAACTATTTTTGATTCAAGAGTTTACTCCATGGACAATTGCAGGACCAAGGCCTACATATTTATGTCTAGATGGTATAACGTTTTTAGTAGTTCATCTTCTCCCATGTTTTTTCTTTGCATAAATGTCCTGATGACTTCCTGAAGCTGACCCTCTCTTTGTCTATCAGCTCTTTCATTCCCTCTCTGTATCACACACGTATTATTTAAGAACAAGGCCAGTCGGAGGAGGGGGGAAAGAGGGTCATTTGGCCTGGGCCTTAAGCCAAAAGGGGACCTCAAATTTAGATACTTTTTTGGCATTTGATAAGTTGTTGAAGCAGGTAAAGAACTATCACTGTTTAGCTATGGGACAGGAACATTTGAATGGGCTTGCCTACTTGATATCAACTGTGACACTGCAAGAAAGCTTAGATTTTCACTCAATAATTAGTGCATAAGAACATAAGAATGGCCATACTGGGTCAGGCCAAAGGTCTGTGTAGACCAATATCCTGTCTGCCGACAATGGCCAACTCCAGGTGTCCCAGAGGGAATAAACAGAACAGGATTAAGTGATCCCTCCCTTGTCAGACATTCCCAGCCTCTGACAAACAGAGGCTAGGGACACCATTCCTACCCACCCTGGCTAACAAGCATTGATGGACTGTTCCATCATGATTTTATCTAGCTCTTTTTTTAATTCTGTTAAAGTCCTGGCTTCACAACTTCCTCTGGCAAGGAGTCCAACAGGCTGACTGTGTGTTGAGTAAAGAATCACAGAATTCTAGAACTGGAAGGGAATTTGAGAGGTCATCAAACCCAGTCCCCTGACCTCATGGCAGGACCAAGCACCATTGAGATCATCCCTGATAGAGATCTATCTAACCTGATCTTAAATATCTCCAGAGACGGAGATTCCACAACCACCCTAGGAAATGTATTTCAGTGTGTAACCACTCTGACAGTTAGGAAGTTATAGTTAGACTGGATAACCATTCTCAGAGAGTAGTTATTAATGGTTCACAATCATGCTGGAGGGGCATAACAAGAGGGGTTCTGCAGGGGTCTGTTTTGGCACCGATTCTGTTCAATATCTTCATCAACTATTTAGATTACGAAATACTTCCTTTTGTTTGTTTTAAACCTGCTACCTATTAATTTCATTTGGTGATCCTTAGTTCTTATGTTACGGGAACAAATAAATAACTTGTCCTTACTTACTTTCTCCACTCAAGCCATGATTTTATAGACCTTTATCGTATCCCCTCTTTAGTATCCTCGTTTCTAATTTAAAAAGTCACAGTTTTATTAATCTCTCTTCATGTGGCTCCCATTCCAAATCTCTAATCATTTTTGTTGTCCTTTTCTGAACTTTTTTCAATACCAAGATATCTTTTTTGATATGAGACAACCACATCTCTGTGCAATATTCAAGATGTGGATGTACCATAGATTTATATAGAGGCAATGAGATATACTCTGTCTTATTCTTTATCCCTTTTTCAATGATTCCTAACATTGTTTGCTTTTTTTGACTGCTGCTGTCCATTGAGTAGATGTTTTCAGAGAACTATCCACAATGACTCCAAGATCTCTCCCTTGAGTGGTAATAGCTAATTTAGTCCCCATCATTTTGTTCACCCAGTTGGGATTATATTTTTCAGTATGCATTACTTCGCATTTATCAACATTAAAATTCATTTAACATTTTGTTGCCCAGTCACCTAAAGTCTAGTGAGATCCTTTTGAAGATCTTCACAGTCTGCTTTGGTCTTAACTATCTTGTGCAGTTTAGTATCATCTGCAAATTTTTGCCACCTCACTGTTTACTCTTTTCTCCAGATCACTGGAGAATATGTTGAATAGTGAATTTGCACAGAAAAAAGGCTAGAAAAGCATTTGTTTACAAAAATCAAATTGTAATGTACAAAATCAGTGCTTCTTGCGCAAATACATTCACGCTCCCGCTCGGGAAAAAGCTCGGGAAAAAGCCCTCTTGCGCAAGAATACTTGCTCAAGAGGGCCAGTGTAGAGAGGGAAGAATTGTTTTGTGCAAAAAAGCCCCGATGGGCTAAAATGGCGATCGGGGCTTTCTTGCGCAAAATCGCGTCTAGACTGGCCATGGATGCTTTTGCGCAAAAGCACTTTTTGCGCAAAAGCATCCTTGCCAATCTAGACACTCTTTTGCGGAAATACTTTTAACGGAAAAACTTTTCAGTTAAAAGTATTTCCGGAAAATCATGCCAGTCTAGACGCAGCCATTCTGTTTGTGTTCATCATCTTTATAATCCCTCAGGCTGAGTTATTATAGTAACCTATCAAAGAGTGGAGTCTAAAGGGTGAAGCACTGTGAGCATCTACAGCACTTGCCTCCAACAGTGCTTGCCATGACTCTTTGCGGAGGATTTGGTTATAATACTATATACTTGTTAGCTACCTGCAAGGCTCACAGAAGCTAGTCCCAGTTTATGTACCCCAGGAATTGGCACCCTGTTGATACTGGTTTGAGAATATGATCATGCACAGGATATTGGAGGAGGCAGAATCATACAGGATATTGAAGGTGAATCTTAACCCATAAACAACATATATACATCTGCTTTGGCAAATAATCATGTACCAGCCCAGGCAGAAAATCTACATGGACTCCTGCCATGCTCATGGGAGCGGAAGGTGTGGAAGAGGTTGCCCCACCTCAACGATTTTTTAAGGATTACTGTTATTCTGTTTGCTTTTTTGACTGATGCTACACATAGAGTGGAATTCAGCCAGATTTGTATACCATATGAATTTTTCCTTTAAGTATCATGCAGCCATGTCAATTAACATAGACCATTCATTCTTTGATACTTGTCATCATAATGGGAATCCCAGGCTTCTGCATGTCGTAACCTGCAAGGCTGTGATTTTCCTGATGACTCAATATTTCATGTATACACCAGAATCGCTTGAGTTTCTTTTTCCTGATTTTATTCTCTCATTTCAGGTATGAACTGGATTCATTCAGTTGTAATGAGTGATTTTCTAGAAAGCATGAGGCAACATTTTTACCAGTTCTCTGGCTCTTTTCTGGCCAAAGGATAGTTCAAACTCACTAATTTACATGTAGTCACTAAAAGAAACCCAAAATCCTGCCCTGGAATCAATGAACTGGAGCAGTGAGGATGAACCGAAATGTTGTCAGATGCAAAAGCTGCACTGGCACTGCTACTATAGGGCAGATGGCTAGATGCTGTGGGGTACTTAGGGAGTCCTTTGTGATCTTGCTGAGCAGACTCTAAGTGCCAACTTGGCTGCCAACTAATGCTTGCTTCTAAAGGCAGAAGTTAGCAAACTCCGAATTTTTAGTAAGAGAAGCAAGTGCAAGAAGAGTTGGCAGGTTTTTTAAAAGCTGTTATTAAGGATACAGGAACAATACACAGGAAAGATAGGAAGTATGATAAGACAACACCCTGGATTAAACAGAATATTTTCAAGGACTTGAAATTCCAAAAAAGTGGAAACTAGTGAAAGGATTAATATAACCTTCCTCCCCTTCCCCCCAAAAAATTAATTTTATATGGATAAAATTAGAATGGACAAGGCACAAAATGAGATATATGGATAAAATTAGAATGGACAAGACACAAAATGAGATAGGGATCTCAAAGAAAATACTTTACAAATAAATTAGAAGTAATAGAAAGACCAAGGACAGGCTAAGCCAATTACTCAGAGAGGAGAAACATAATCACAGAAAATGCAGCAATAGCCAAAGTGTAAAATGCCCTTTTTTATTCAGATTACACCGAAAACATTAGCAGTGATTGGATGACTGATATAGTGAATATCCTGTACATGGGATAAGATCTGAGGCTAAAATAGTTACATTAAGAATTAGTTAGATAAGTTAGATGTCTTCAGGTCATCAAGGCCTATTGAAATACGACTTGCTGAAGACATCTCTGAGCTATTAGTGATTATTTTTGCTAACTCATGGAGGATGGGAGAGATCCCAGACAAATGGAAAAGGGCAAATATAGCACCTCTCTATATGAAAGTACATAAGGACAGCCCAGGAAATTATAGGCCTGTCAGCTCGACTTTAGTACCCAATAAGATAATGGAGCAAATAACAAACCAATCAATTTTCAAGCACCTAGAAGATAATAAGATGATAAATAACAATCAACATGGATTTTCTAAGGACAAATCATGTCAAACCAACTTTGAGCAATCCTTCTTTGACAGGATAACTAGCTTTGTTGATGGTGGGGAAGCAGTAGATGTAATATATCTTGACTTTAGTAAGGTTTTTTTTTACAACCCACTATAAGGTGAGAGCAGAACTGGTTGGAAAAGCATATCCAAATAACAGTTACCTGTGGGTCAAAATTAAGCTGGAAGTGCATATTGAGTAGGGCCCCTCAGAGGTCTGTCATAGGTCCAATTCTATTCAATATTTTCATGAATTATTTGGATAATGCCTTAAATAGTAAAGCTTGGAGTTGTTTCAAGTGCTTTGGTGGACAGTATTAGAATTCAAAATGATCTTGACAAACTGGAGAAATGGTCTGAAATAAATAAGGGTACGTCTACACTAGGCCCCTAGTTTGAACTAGGGAGGCTAATGAGGGTGACTGAAATTGCAAATGAAGCATGGGATTTAAATATCCCACGCTTCATTAGCATGTTCCCGGCCGGTCACCATTTTGGAAATTGACTAGCCCAGGAAAACTGCCCGCATCCACATGCGGCAGAGAAGTGTGATTCCAAGATAAACCCCTTAGTTCGAATTAACTGTTAATTTGAAGTAAGGTGTTTATCTTGGAATTGCGCTTCTCTGCCGCGTGTAGACGTGGGCAGTTATTCCGGGCTAGTCAATTTCCAAAATGGCAACCAGCTGGGAACATGCTAATGAAGCGCGGGATATTTAAATCCCATGCTTCATTTGCAATTTCGGTCGCCCTCATTAGCCTCCCTAGTTCGAACTAGGGGGCTAGTGTAGAAGTACCCTAAGATGAAATTCAATAAGGACAAATAGAAAGTACTCAAATTAAGAAGGAATGATCAATTGCATAAATACAAAATGGGAAATGACTGCCTAGAAAGGAGTATTGCAGAAAAATATTGGGGGGACTATAGTGGATCACAAACCAAACATGAGTCAAAAAGGTAAAACTGCTGTAACGAAAGTGATATAACTGTGGGCCACATTAGCAGGAGCATTGTAAGCAACACAGAGAAGTAATTCTTCCACTCTCAGCACTAATAAGGTTTCAACTGGAGTATTATGTCCAATTCTGGGCATCACATTTTGGGAAAGAGGTGGGGAAATTGGAGCAAGTCCAGAAGAGAACAAAAAGTACTAAAAAGTCTAGAAAGATAGCTTACAAGGAAAAATTGAAAAGAATTGGTTTTCTTTAGTCTAGAGAAGAGAAGACTTAGTAGGGATATGGTAAGAGTCAAAATTGTTAAAAACATGAGGTACTTCTTTCCACTGAGAACAGGACAAGAAATAAAGAACTAAAATTACAACCAGTGTGATTTAGGTTAGACATTAAGAAAAACTTCCAAACTGTAAGAGCAGATAAGCATTGGAACAATTTATTATAGAGGTTCTGGAATCTTTGGCACTGGAGGTTTTTAAGAACAGATTAGATAAGCATTGACTAGGGATGGTGTAGATTGAGGTGCTCAACCATTTTCTTTTCTCGGCCCTTCAACATTCTATAAAAACATCATGGTCAAGAAGGGAGGGGCTCCCAGCTTGAGCTGCAGAGAAAGGGGGCTTCTGCCCTATGGGGCTGGCATAGAGCTTGGGGCTTTTGCCTTTTCGGGTAGGGAAGTGGCTTAGGGCTTCTGTCTCACTGAATGGTTTTTGCTAGGGCCCCAGGCTTAGGATTCAGTCCCTTGCGGTAGATTCTGCCAGAGCTCAAGGTACTGGGTCTTCTGGGCTTCAGCCTCATGTGGTGCCTGAGTTCATAGCTTCTGCCCCATGGGTCACTGGATCTCAGAACTTTGTGCTTCAGCTACCAGAGGTGGGGCTTCGGTCTCCAAGTGGCCATGCTTGGCAAATCCTGTGAAATGGTTCACAGGCCTCTATTTGGGTATGTCTACACTTGCTCCCTAATCCAAACTAGGAATGCAAATGTAGCATACCGAAGTTGCTAATGAAGCATGGGATTTAATACCTCAAGCAGGGGAGTGAGCATCTGGGTGTGGTAATAAATCCCTTAAGGATTCTCCCAGAACTGATCTTAGGTGTCTATATCTGCAGCTGGTTGTGGCCTTGCCCTGTGTGGGGCTTGAGAACCTGTCTCAACAAGACCAGTCAAAAGGGTACCCAAGTTGACCGAGAAGACAGGATCAGTGGTATCTTATGCATTCCAGAAGTCCTGAACTGTCAGGCCTAACATGTTTCCTTCCAGCCTGCAGTTCTATTTCTAGGATTCTATGAAGGCAAAAGACTGCCAGCTTCAATCTAGTCCTGGTCTCTGTTTTTTTCTTAAGGCTACATCCCACTGGTGGCAAAGCACATTAGCAGGGCACCCCTTCTACAGCTGCCTGGTGCAGGAAGAAGGTATTCTGCTACTGAGAGGAGAGGCTCTTCAAGAGCCTAAGAACTATCCACAGACCAAACATAGTGTAGAGCTTCCAAGCAGCTTTAACTCGCTCTATTGTTGCAGGATCCTTAATGGAACCTACAGCAGTGATGAATTGCTGTAGCATACTTCTCTCCATTCTCTAACATGTACCCTCTACACCTAGCATACTCCTCTTCCTCCAATGGAACTCCTACACCATGGATGGGGGTGCAAGGTCCAGCAGCTGTTTGGATGTGGCAGCAGGTTTTCCACCAGAAGGATTCTTGACTGCACATTTGCAGCTGTTTTCCAGTCTTTTTACAAGAACCAGATGGTGAATGGGGCCACGGCACAGTTTCAATATCCATTCCATAATCTCTAAAATGGGATAAAGCACCAACACTGGGCAACTCCTGTATGTCAGTGTTCATCTTAGATCTGCCCATTCCTTTGTTTAGTGGTCATTCCTTCAGTCAGAGTTTCACAATACCCTTACATATTCCTATCATAACTAGACAATATCAGGCAAACTCTATAAAAGCAATTCAGCACCAGTAACCAATTTATTATAACCCAGTTTTAAAGCTTTGCAACAAAAATGACAAGAATGAACTAGAAGGACTAGAAATAGTTGGAAGATGGAATTGCCATGCCATGGGAAATTCTAAATTCTCAGCATTTGCTTTCTTTCTGAATCTACCTTAATTAAACGATCTGATGTAATGTCAAAATATAAAATTAGAAGATATATACAATACCATACTATATATTATTTTAATACGTCTAAACAAAATGAATCAAAATGATACAATTGAAACTAAATATTTTACTCTATCAAAATATTTTGACGTGATCAGAATGAAACATTGCCTTTCTCTTGTTGAAAATTTAATAAAACTGACACTTTTCTACAAAACATTTTGATCTCAGTGAAACTGCATTTTCTGACAGAAATCTGTGCCATTAAAAAAAAAGGTTTTGACTAGTTCTACTGCAGACAGTAGGGCTACGTCTAGACTACATGCCTCTGGCGACAGATGAGGTTTACCTGGGTGGTCGACAAATGCCTTTGATGTCGACACCCGCGTGTCCAGACTACAGCGCCGAGCCAACAAACAGCTGATCGGCTCAGCACGGCAGCCATGTAAATTTAAATGAAGCGACGATTATTTAAATTGCCGCTTCATTTTCCTATGCCTGGTAGCCTCATCTACATGCCTCTGTCGCCAGAGGCATGTAGTCTAGACGTAGCCTAGGAGATAATACCACAGGTAAAATCTAACAACTAATGCATTATTCACTTGGGGTAGGCCTACATTGCATGATTATTTCAAAACAAGCTATTCCAGAATAGTTATTCTGAAATAGCTTATTTCAAAATAGAACATCTACACTACAGGGAAACATCAAAATTAGTCTAAAGCAGTCTTCCCTAATGTAGACATGCTATCTTGATTTAAAGGCCCAGGAGGCATTGGGGAGGAATAATTAAGAATGGCCCTGGTGAGATGCTATTTCAAATTAGTATCAGTGGAACATCTACACACTCTTTATTTCAAAATAGCTATTTCAGAATAGGCGTTATTCCTCGTAGAATGAGGTTTACAGATTTTGGAATAAGCCATCCATTATTTTGAAATAAAATAGACACTTGCTTTGTAGACACTTGCATTGTTATTTTGAAATAATGCTAGTTATCTCGAAATAACGGTATAGTGTAGATGCACCCTTGGGGTATATCTCCACAACTGAGCTTAACTCAAAATAGCTGTGCAAATTGAGCTACGTCAATAGCATAGCTTATTTCAAAACACCTTATTTTGAAATTGGGAGTGTCTACACACAGTTATTTCGAAATAGTGCACTCTCCCTCCAATTTCCCTTACTCCTCGTACCATAAGGGTTACATGATTGTAGTAAGAAGTCCTCTAGCTTGACAGTATTTTGACATTATTTTGAAGTAACGGCCTGCTGTGTGGATGCAGACTAAGTTATTTCAAAATAATGCTAGTTATTTCAAAATAATGTTGCTGTGTAGACATACACTTCGAGAACTGAATTCCATTCTCTGTCTAGATACTAATACTGAATTTCCCTAGCAATTACTATTCACAGAGCATATTTTGATACAGAAGAGAATACTGCTCTCAGCGCTCAAATGATGAACTGAAAGTAGTAAAATGTACATGAGAAAAACTAACATTGCTGAAGGCACATCTACAGTTCCAGGAAGATCAATGCTCCAGAGGTTGATCTGGTGTTCAATTTAGTGGGTCTGGTAAGGACCAGCTAAATCGAATGCAAAGGGCACCCCATCAACCCAGAACTCCTTGAGACTGCAAGAAGTAAGGGAAGTTGGTGGAAGGTTTTATCTCATTGACCTTCCAGAAAATCAGTGCAAGTTACATCAACTCCAACTATGCAATTCACGTAGTTGGAGCTGTATATCTTGCATCTATTTTCTCTGCCAGTGTAGACCTGGCCTAAGAGTCACAAGAAGCCACCTTTATAGACAATGTTATGAGGTTAGCTTAACTTTATATCTAGGAAGTTAAATCTTGGGAGAGACATGGGGGGGAAGGTTTGTTGTTTGAGGGGGGTTTTCTTCTTCCTCTATAGCATGAGGCATGGGTCACCTGCAGATTTAAAATAGTGTGAATGACAGTTTCTCCGTAACTTGGAGTCTTCAAATAACAAGTTGCCAAATAATTAGTCCCTTCCTAGGATGTCTATATTGCACCTTAGAGTGTGCTTCCCAGCACAGGTAGACAGCCAGATGCTAGCTCTGCTTGAGCTAATGTGCTAGAAATAGCAGTGTAGCCAGGAGGAGCTCAGATGGCAGGTTGAACTAGCCATCTGAGCATGCATCCAGGGGTCTAGGTGGGTTTGTACTCAGGCAGCTAGCCTAAGCTGACCCATGGTGGCCCCAGCCACACTGCTATTTTTAGCGCATTAGCTCAAGCAGAACTTGTGTGTATCTGGGAATCATGTTTCAGCTGCATATCCTCAGAGGAGACTAGTTAGGTGACATTTAATTATCATAGAAACCAATCTATAAACCTTTTTGGCTGATATATTCAGTTTGATAGCTTGAGCAGAACCAGCAAGTCTGTCTACCAGCTCTGGGAAGCACAGTCTAGGTGCCGTGTAGACATACCCTTAGAGACATTCCACAGTAAACTAAATTAGCCAGGCCATTTTATCCAACAAACTGATGCATTAATGGTTTAAACCACTTTCAGATTAAGTCACAAAACCAAAGTTTTCACTCATGTAGATTTTCTGCCGATCTGAATTTCTCCTATTCATGCAGCTGATGATTACAGTTGCCTCTCAATACAATATTAAATAACATCATATTCTACCCAAGGGGCTGAAGCTGTTAATTGGCTAGAATCGAGACAGACTAAGATGCTGTCTTAATATTTTGTAGCTAGGAAATAGCTTTTTTGATTCTAGGTACCCAGATGATGATTAAATGAATGGCTCAGATCAACCTGTAAACCAAGTAATTTAAAAATATTCTGGAAAGGAAAGCATTTAGACCAGTGAAATCCAGCCCCAGACCCAGCTGATTGAGGAAGTGTAGTCATGACAACTTCACCAGTCTGCAGATTTCTTATAAACTAACCTCTGGTTTTAATGTAGAAATCAGAAGCTACACCTTAGAGGCGGAGGGTCAGAGCCCTATCCAGAAACCCGGGAAAACTCTCTTAACGGGCAGAACTTCCCCATTGGAAACACACTGAGGGTGTGTCTAGACAAAAGTTTAGACAACAGGGTTTTGTCGACAAAAGTCCACTTTTCTCGACAAAACTATACAGTAAGTCGACAACGCGACAATTTTGTCGATGGCGGTAAACCTCATTCTACGAGGAATAATGCCTTTTTTCGACAGCGCTATGTCAAGAAAAGGCACTATTGCATCCACACTGTGCTTTTTCAAAAGAGACTCTCTGTCGAAAAAGCAGCTTGTTTTGTCGACAGAACTGGCTGTAGTCTAGACGCTTTTTTTCGACAGAGGCTTTGTTGACCGTATCTGTCGACAAAGCCTCTATTGACAAAAGCCTGTAGTCTAGACTGAGACAATGTACAAACCGGTAAATCTTTAAAAGGAAAAGGGGAACCCACCATCAGAATACATACACACACACACACTAAAGGGAAAAATAACCCTCCACTGTGACCTCTTGTTACTTTGTCAGTCACCTGTCTTATTCCCTTCCCACTTACTATTGAGAATGGTCTACAGGAAATAATGCTTTGAGTGCACCATCTCACCCCTCCCCCAAGCCGCACTTATTGTTTGGCCCAACAAGTAGCAGCAGTGCAAATGTCTCTTCACAGGCCAATCTCCAATGTCGAGGGAGCTGCTTGCTGGTCCCAACTGAAGATACCACCTAGTCATGCTTTGTGCTTCAGCTTTAGTAAAGTGCTAGATAGACAGGGCCTGCAGCTCTCTTTTAATCATTTGTGTTGTTTCTCACTGCAGAGCCTTTTGCACCATCTCTCACATCAAAATCTTCAGTCTACGCTGTTTCTTGCAGAGATGCCTCACAGCAGAGCAGCCCTTCTAAGCAGAGTCCTGGCTGCTTGAAAAGGAGATCTTTGCCACAAAGCAGCACCTCTTTCTCAATCAGTGATTGGCTCCTTTCGCAGGATATGCAGATTTGTATCACTTACAACAGGGGTTCTCAAACTTTATGATACCGTGACCCCCCCCAAGTTGCTTGCGACTCCCCAGGGGGTCAGGACCCACAGTTTGAGAACCCCTGCCTTACAACTTTTTAAAATCCCAACCACTGTAACTGTGGGAGTTCTTATTATCCATATAAACGTGTAATCTTGTTTGAATCCAGCTAAGCTCTTGACCTCAAGGATACCTTATGGCAACCCATTATATTTATTAATTATGTGTGGTATGTTTTCAAAATCCTTTTATCAGTTTTAGAGTTTATTTTTCTCAGTTTAATTAGAAGTCCCCTAGCTCTTCTATTATAAGAGGAGTAACCCTTCCGTATACTATTCATTACATTGAGTAATCTGTTCATGTTCCACTCTTTGTTCTCTGCTTTCTAAACTAAACAATCCCAATTGTTTCAATTTCTTTATGTCTATAATCATTTTTATGGCCTGTCTCTGGAGCCCTTTCTATTACTGTTACTCACAAAAACGGAATCTTCCACAGAAAGCAAAAGTACTCAGGGGTGTTGTTGTCCTCAGCCATTTTTATTATTTGTTAAGCGGGATTTAGATACATTGAACCCATCCCTTATTGTTTCCATTAACCACCTGGCAGAAGGCTTGCACCAGATTCTTACATCTGATACTAGCCATGGTTAAAGAAAGAGTACCGGACTAAAGGGCCAGGGGTAAAATTCTATGCTCCAATGAAAAACTGAAGCAAAGGGAAATGATTTAATTTGCCTAAACTCACAGGAGAAGTATGCTGAATAATCAGCAATAGAACCCTGTGATGAGGTGGGCATACCCCGTACTGGAATGGGAGAGATGAAAACCCTGTGGGCAAAGGAAGTCCTGCCCCTTCGATCCAACTGGGCATTCTCCAAGTGCTGGGGCAGTATAAAAGGCCAGACAGCAGCTCAGTCTGGGGTGGCCAGTAAAGAAGAAGGTTCTCTAGATGGAGTTCCAGTGCTGTTACAGCCCCCAGTCCAGGTAGAGGGAGCTGAAGGCCAGAAGGCAGCTACTGCTCAACCCCCATAGAGACCCAAGGAGAAACCACAGCCAGGGAATGGAGACACCCAATGCCTACATGGGACGATGCCCCAAGGGGACCGGTAGTACGCAACACAGGGAGGGTGCAGGAGCCACCCATCCCACCTGGTATCCTAGGCGTGTTTCGGCAGGAGCCCCCGCCGAGAGGAGCAGTAGGCAACCGCTACACTCATAGGACCCTGGTCGGGACCCAGTGGAGCAGGGTGGGCCCCAGTTGCCCTACCAGAGGCAAAATCGCCACTCATTGACTCTTGCCATTGGACTCTACTGCCCTGCATCCAGGGTCACTCATTGACTCTGGCCATTGGGCCCTACTGCCCTGAAACCAGGGACACTCATTGACTCTAGCTATTAGACCCTACTGCCCTGAATCAAGGGGCGCATATTGACTCTGGCTATTAGGCCTTACTGCCCTGAAGTAAGTGGCATGCGGCAACCAATCAGGCGGCGACCATACTCTGGAATAGCCCTATTCCTGTGATGGGGTGGGCATACAGCGACACAAACCCAGATAACTTTCCCTTTTCTTTCCTTTTAATAAAGAAATGGCTTAACAATGCTCTTGAAAGGGTGTGTGTCCTTGGGGATGGGGAGGGGATTATTGACATGGAGACACTGATAGTCACAGAGCCCATTTACATCCATAAACTTGACCCCATAAAATAGAGGGGAGAGACTATACAGGAAAACAACCCTTTTTCACATTTTTGCCAGATAAAGGAAGAATATGCTCAGTAACAAATTGTGAATATTTATGCTTTGTATTGAGGTAGCATATAAGAGTCTTAGTCATGGACTCTGTGTGCTAGGCACTGTACAAACACAGAACAAAAAGACCATTCCTGCACCAAAAAGCTTGCAATCTGAGATAATGACGGTAAAGGTCCAAATTGTTTCTGTTAATTTCAGAGACCATTTTTATTATTTTAATAAAAAAAAGACCTTGCCCACCTTGTGTCTTATATCCTGGGATTAACACAGCTTTGCATACAGTTAATTACACGACTGTTTTGGAAAATACAAAATACATTTGCTCCAACTAAAATAGATGTCAACGCCTTTCAATGTACACAGGAGAAATCTGTAAAATGTTTTGACTGTGCCACCCACTTTTCAGATGGTTCTATGGTCACCATACGCATGGCTTGAAATAGTGAACTTTCCAAGACATAGCCATGGAACCCAAATCTCCACCTTGTAAGGATAGAACCAGTTCTAGAAGGCAAAGGCAACTGGTGAAGGGGGTAGAGAGGGACACCAGACACATGACCCCCTTGCCCAAGGAAGGGCCAGGACAACCCCTTTCCCGCCCCCAAACCTAGCCCTCCCTTGCTCTGCCTCTCCCTGCCATTACTCTCCCCCTCTCCTACACCTGCTCCTCCCCTCCCCATTTCTGATTTGTCTCTCTTCCCGCCTCTTTCCCCTTTCCCAAGCAATGTGGCCTGGGAGACAAGTGAGGCTAGGAGCTGGTGCTGTGAGCAGGGGTCCCCCTCCCCACACTCATTGGCAGGGCAAGTGAAGCAGTGACCCCTGCTCACTCTGCTACCCCAGTTGCTCTGCTTCCTGTAGGTGAGTGCAGGGCAGTCCCGGAGTTATGCAGCCAGAAGAGCACAAACAGCTAGGGACATTGCTCTGCTTGCCTCACTACTGTCAAGGAATGCAGGTGGGGTGGACCCCTGCTACGGGCAACAGATTCCTCCCTGCTAGTCGCCCTGCTGGCTGGTGGCCAGCCACTTACACTTATGACATTGGAGCGTGTGACCCTCATTCCTCCCCTCCCCACCATGCATTGTGTATGCTAGTGGGCATTATAGCATCACAAAGGGTCTGTCTACATTCTCTACCTTTAACCAAGGAATGAAATGATTGCCTGACACTGTAAGCAATAAAGAATATTGTTGTACATTAGGTTAAATCTTGCTGTCATCATGAGTTGGATGTAACCACCACCTTCATTCAAAATGAATGTAATGAAGTGATTGGAATCATAGTCGTCTCCAAATACAACACACAAGTAGTGAGCGAGTGCCTGGACAAGAATGGTGAGAGACCTGTGTCACCCTGGACAAAAGTGTGATCCTGAAAAGGGCCTAAAGAACCTAAGGTCGGGTGCTGGCTAAAGAGGTTTGGTCTGCAAGCAAAGAAACTTGGTTCTTCCTGTGTCAGGGAAGCAGGACTTTGTATATTTTTTGTTAATAAATAAGACTGTACAAAAGAAAATACATGAATTTATTATCAATTTCCCCTCCACTTAGAACAACCCACAACACCCAGAATTTGGATAACTGCTTGGGTCAAAAGGGGATAAAAATATCAGAGAAGTTGCTACCTTATAACTGATATTTCCCAAAATTACTTGAAACATGCAGCAAACATATCAGTCCCCTGGGAAATGGTTTTTGGAATATAAACATTGATCCATAAAACTGAGTTATCATTACAGTAGTAGTCAGCAAAATCACATTCTTCTCGCAATGCTATAGTTTGCCACTGTACCCAAATTCTTACAGAAGCTCCATTTCCTGTTAGGAAATCTAGCAGACTTTACATGAAGACATGCAGATCTGGAATATCTAGTGCAGCGTTTCTCAACCAGTGGTACGAGTACCCTTAGGGATACTCAAGAGAAGTCTGGGGGGTATGTCAACACAACTGAAATCTGGAGAAAACTGAATTTTTGTTTTAAGTTTTACAGCGCTTTATTATTTTTTTACTTTTTACACCCAAAAGTTTCATCATCCACCCAGCTACAATTAAGTTGTTTAAACAAGTGTGTTACACTAGTAGAAAAAATTGTGTGTGTCTGAAAACTGTGGGTATTGGGGGTACTTATAATTTTTTTAAAAGGGGGTACTTTATAAAAAAAAAGTTGAGACACACTGATTTAGTGTACCTACCCACTGACTGTATCACAGTGAAACCACAAAATATAAAAACGTTGACAGACATAAAAGCCTTTGATAGTTACTGGAAAATGAGCCGAGTAATCTGTCGGAAGTAACATTCACCCACTTGCTAAACGAAAGTGAACTCTCCAGCTAACAGGGAAATGAAAGTGAAAGGAATGAATATCACTGTACACATTCCCAAGCTTTATGTAAATTAGGGGGTATTTCTGTGTAATTTATTATACCAGACTATGGCCAATATTAACAGCTCAACAGGTGAGCTGATTGGTCATTTTTGAAATTGTCAACATTTTTCACCAGAATTTTTATTTTAAAAAAGAGTCAGAATGAATGTGAATTTTTAACTGTTCTTGATCAGTGTTTCCACACAGCAGCTGATCCTTATGCTTAGACAAAGATATATATGTGATAGTGTCTGGGGCAAATGTTGATTTTTAAAGTGTTCATAACTGTTAATGTCACACACACACACGTATCGTGAAAAACATTACTTTATGATGCAACAACAGTGCAAGTACTCTGTGGTAAATGTATAAGGCAATAGGTATTTACATAACTCCTATTAATATTAGCATGTCTGAATATAAATTGCCAGGTACTGTAAGTATAGCTTCCCACCTCCTCCTGGGAAGCTTTGACTCAGAAAAAGATTGAGACTTATAGTGGATAATCAGCTGAACATGAGCTCAGTGTGATGCTCTCTGTAGCCAAAAGGGTAAATGTGATCCTTGGCTGGATCATAGGAACTTCGAGTAGCAGTAAGGAAGTTCTATATTACCTCTGAATTTGGGGCTGGTGAAATTGCCCTGAAATAGTGTACCCAGTTCTAGTGATATTGAAAAATTGGAGATGGTTCATAGAAGAACCACAAGAATGATTAAAGTATTGGAAACATACTTCTTAGCATAATAGAAAGGAGTTTGATCTGTTTAATTTAACAAGGAGGAAGTTAAGGGATAACTTGATCATAGTCTACAAGTACCTTCATAACTAATAAAAACTTGATAATGGACTCTTCAACCTCGCAGACAAAGGTATCAAAAGCTGGAAGCTGAAGTGAAACAAATTCAGACTGGAAATAAGGTGCTTTTGGTTGTTTTTTCGTCAACAGCAAATCGATACTGGATTTTTTTCTAAAAGATGTGCTAAAATAGCAACTAAGGGAAGTTTTATGGCATCTGTAATGCAGGATGTCAGATTAGATTACTACGCGGTCCCTTTTAGCTTTATAATCTGTGAATACCTTGTAATGAGTTCATTGGTTTCATTACAAAAATGTACTGAACTTGGGAAACAGAGTACAAATAAAAAAGGAATGAAATCTTCCTTGATGTAATATTAAATGAGTACAAATCTATTTTTTTATGTTTTTTTTAAACATTACTGAAGTTTATTTGAGAAAACATTTTTTGTATTTTAATAAAATGTCAAAAAACTGCAAAGCATTATATAATTATATTAGCAATTACAGATTTTTCAGTTCTTTTGCTTTCGGGGTTCTTCATAAAAAAATTCTGATTACCATCTACTTCAATTATTGTTGCATTGTTACTTTCTCATGCTATTCAGAATTTAAGTTTCCAATTCTAAACTTTTTTGTTCATGTAAATGGCTACCATAGATTTTTTAAATCAGCTTTTGTAAAATCCCATTGAACTGTTGAGTATTGATTAAGTTTAATTTCAACTATGGTTAGGTTTCATTTTATCTTAAATTTAAAAAAAATCAACCTACTGATTGCTATTGCATGTCAAGACATTTCTCTTTAGCCCAGGCATTAATCTGAAAGATTGAGTAAATAAAAGAATGTGTACTTTAATAAACAGCTATCAAGTTCTCGGAATCCAGAAGTATACTTGTCCTTTTCCCACACATCTACTATCCCTGCTTTCCATTTCTTTGGACTAGACAACAATACCCAAGGTAAATCTCATTATGCAATACCAACTGCAAGAATGTAACATACATAAAAACTGGAAAGTACTATTCAAATCAGTGGTCCAAACTGAAAATAATCTTCTACAGTTTCCATGGTCCAGGGACCAAATTCTCACTCAAGAAACATTATTTAAAAGCCTTCAGTGGGTGGGGGATGTACCATGTTAGTCTGTAACTGCAAAAACAATTAGGAGGCCTGTGGTACCTGAGGGTATGGCTACACTGCATCCCTAGTTCGAACTAGGGATGCAAATGGAGACAAATGGAGACAATATGGATTTAAAAAATGAGGAGTAACATTAGTTCGGACTAAGGGCTTTAGTCCGAACTAACGCGTCCCGGCGCGCACTTCCTGGTTCGAATCAGCTGTGATTCGAACTAGCGCGCCGGCGAGATCATGTTAATGGAGCGTGGGATATTTAAATCCCCACTTCATTAACTAGTTCGATTGTCTCCATTTGCATCCCTAGTTCGAACTAGGGATGCAGTGTAGACATACCCTTACAGACTAACAGATTTACTTGGTATAAGCTTTTGCGAGTAAAAACCACTTTGTCACATGCATGGAGTGACAAAGTGGGGTTTTACACATGAAAGCTAATGCTCAAATAAATAAATGTGTTAGTCTTGAAGGTGTCATAGGGCTCTATACATTACATAGTATACATTATTAACATTCATTCAACTTCATTGACATTGACCAGTGTCTTAATCAATGGCTGAATTCAGTCCTAAATGCTAATGTATATCTTCAATATTCCTGTTATGTTGGAATGCTGCATTATTCATATTTGGTTTTCGTTATTTTATTTTTCATAATTACATAGAACATTTGATCTTATAGTTGTATACAATGTGATCACCTTAGTTTTAATGTCAGAGGCTTGAGATTTGAGGCTCTGAAAACTGTCTCAATCTTTGGCTAACATTTTGCTAATTTTCTTTGTGCCCTAATGTAAAAGATAAACCTATCCAAAAGCTGAGAGCATCCCTGCCACAACTTACGTAAGTACACAAAATTAAAAAGACAGCTGAATAGAAAATTCCTCTCCCACCCCACAGATCTGAGTGCCATCCTCCATAGCAGCCCATGCAAATAGATACTAGTGCTCTGACAATCAAAAGACTATGGAAGGGAAGGCTTGTTTCAAAGCTTAGGACCGTTCACCAACCATGTGAAATTATTAACTCCTTCCCTTTTAAATCAAGAGACAAAGAGGTTGGTTAAACCGAATATTACTACTTTCCTCCAGTCAACACCCAGAGGGCAAATTCTGTGTCATGGATATGACTGAAGTCTTAGGGCTAGATTCATAAAATAATTTAGGCACCCAATGTGTCAGTTAGGCACCTAAAATCCAATATCAAGCCACAACAGGATTCATAAAATTCCCACTCAGCAGTCACCAGAACCATAAGTACCTACATTTGCTCAGCGCTTAATTTTTCCATTAAAGTTCCCTATGCTCCTATGTTTTGCCTGTGTAGCACATATTACAGCCTTCCTCTAGGTGTTTGGATACCTAAACCCCAGAGAAGGAGAGAAGATAGCTGTTCCTGTACCGACTTCACTTGCGGTGTCTATCCCTAAGCTTTCTCAAAGCATCACCATGCTCAGGTTTCTTTGTGAACCCAGCCCTTGGTGCTAGAAGTCTTTTGAAGCCAAATGGTACTTGGAAGATAATACGATGTCAGAAACGAACAGCGTATCACTTATTTTCACTACATACAAAACATAGACTCAAAAGAGCTGGAAGGCACAAAAGACAACTTGACCAAAATATACTCTCCTTGAAACAGAACCTTCTCCAGATGCATCTGCTTTCCTAGCCCTCGCAATGAGGCATATTTTTCATAGAATCTGAAGACCTATTTCTGTAGTAATGGATCCAGGTTTGGGTGCATTACATTTTAAAATGGGAAAGACTTATGTTATCTTGTCAACCCCCTACCAACAGGATTTTTCCTGAAGGTAACTAATACCTATTCATATGCAAAATTCTATTAGCCATATGCCTTGTACTTGTATGTTACCAATTCTTACATAAACATATTACTAGCATAAAGCAGAGATTGAGCCAGACTTTGCTCTTAGCTACACTTGTGTAACTGAGCTCAGAATTAGACTCAGTTTTATTTTGCATTTAATATTTGCTGAGATTGTTTTAGCAGAATGGTAGCTAAAACCATCATCTCGTGCTGGGATGCTGTGCTGTCAAAACATTTATAGACAGATATATTTTTGTTTCAGGTAAGGATAATCCAGGTAATTGCCAATTTCTGGCATAACTTCATCCTCAATTTTCTACATAAAGGAACAGAGTAGATTAATTAAATTGTGATAATCACGCGGGCCCAGAACAAGGCCACATTATGTGTAGCCATTCAGCGACATAATGGGAAATAAGGCTGTTGTATGGACTCTACAGAATGCTGCTCTGGGTACGAGGGACAGAGTAGGCTCCATGGTGCATTTCTTGGAGGTGATCAAGACTGTACCTTAGGAATCCAAGAGTTGACAAGATTGGGCAGAATCTTGACCATACCCACAAATGCACTGCCCAATAAAGCCAAGCTATTGTCAGAGACATAATCTTATACCTGATAAGGGGGAACAGGAAATTTATTTCTGTCTGGAGAGAGTAGGGAATGGGAAGGATTTAGAACTATATCAGGCTTTCCCTAAACACACTATCTGATCCTCATTGCAGGTAAACAGTACCACAACTGGGTTATCCCCAAATTCAAAGAATAATAAATATTATTTTAAGTTTCCATCAGAGTAGACAAACTGTGGAATAGCATCTTCTGAGAATCTCTGCATCAAATACGTTTCCTTTAAGGTCCCAACTTATGTCCTATATGGAGGCCTCCCTATATCCCTGGAGAAAAAGTGCAGTGAGAAACATCATACAATAGGCCATGATTAAAGACTGACAAACTAGAGAAGTTCATTTTCTCCAATATTTAAATAATTAATTAAACCTCTTGGCTGGAAATTCATGACAAGAGGATGTAGTTGAAATTTTCCAGAACTTCCACCTTCAGTGTGTGCTGAAAATATCTTAAGTCCAGCACTTGCACTTCAGTGTCAGCTGAAAATAGCAAGTTTGATGTGTACCCCCACACATACACTTTAAGCAGGCCCAGCCAAAGAGTTTGTGGGGCCCAAAGTGGCATGTTGTAGTTGGCTGCACCACGTGGCCAGGCGGCTCCCAGCCAGAGCAGTGAGTGAGCAGCCGGGCAGGTGGGTGCTGGGCAGTATGGGTCCCAGACGATGCAGGGCCCAAGGCAACCACCTTGCTCACCTTGCCTTAAGGTCCTTAATAAAGTTTTCTGCCTCTCTCTTTATATCAGGGGTGAGGAACCTTTTGGGTTGGGGCCACTGACCCACAGAAAAATCAGTCATGGGCCACACACAAGTGAGAAGCAAAACAAAAAACAACCCCCCCCCACCACAAATCCTCACTGATTTGGCCCTCAACTGAGAAGAAAGACACTCTCCACAGTCCCTTCACACTCCAGAGCATAGGGGGCACAGGCTAGTAAATTTTGTATGCTACAACCCTGCGTTGGGGTTTTGTAGGGGCTGGATCCAAGCAAGCTGGAGGCCACATCTGGGCCTTAGGTTCACCATCCCTGCTTTATACAGTACTGAGTGAGCTAAAAGCTTTGTAAAAATGGATGTTAGTTCCTCATCTCCTTTTCAGTGTATGTCCAGATATCTCTGTTTCTTAGACCTGTCTTGCTGAAAAAATTAAAATGGCTACTGAAAAATAGCTTCTTTCTTAGTCTTGCTTCCACTATCCCGTTCTACACTAAGATTAAGGAATAACAAGGACTTGCAAGTAGTTTCTCCTTCCAGAAGAGCCAAGTCTCTTCAGCAGCCATGCACAGAATGTCTGTTGGAGCCCTTTTGTGGGAAAATAGGGTACTTACATTTGATTTTCCTATGCTTGTATTTAGCATACAAGATGGTCTGGCTTATTCACGTATTCTGTCATAATTCTTAATCATTTGTGCTTTCAGCAAATAATTTAAGCACATGCAATCACATCCCTATTTAGCAAATCACTTAGGCACATGTTTGCTTTAAGAAGGTGAAAAATCTCATCGCAATCAATGAGTTATAAGTAAGTGTTGTGCTGAATTGGACCTTAAATTCAAATTAAGAATTTTATTATACCGTATTTTATTAAAGCTATAGAAACTGCTTAGAAACTAGTCAACAATGCATCAAGAATGTATGCATTTTAATGCTAGGTTGGTGCTATAGAGAATCATGGTATGTCTACACTACAGAGTTTTATCAGAAAAAACAGCCGTTTTTCTGACAAAACTTGTGGAATGTCCACACTGCAATCTCCTTCTTCTGAAAGTAAATTGTAAGAACAGAAGGGTTTTTCTGATGTTGGTACTCCTATTTCTACGAGGAAGAAGCCTTTTTCTGAAAGAGCTCTTTCAGAAAAAGGCATGTGTGGATGGGGAGGAGGGTTTTCTTTCAGAAGAAGAGGCCTCCATGAAATAGCACAGGTGCCCTGGTGGCCACTCCATCCAAAGTAATCAGGATTCTACAGTTCTTGTCTCCTGGCCCCTCTTTGTGGCAGGAAGATAGTCTGAGAGCAGCACCTTATGGCTCTCCCTGCCACAGGCCTTGCCACTCATGGCCGAGCTTCAAGCCCCCTGTGACTCTACTCACCCTTGCAGGTATCAGCTCCAGGGAACCACCCAGGGGGACTAAGAACCACACACCCTCCAAGTCTGCACTGGAGTTCCTGTCCCTCCTCGAGCTGTGGGGCAAGGAGGAGTCATTGCAGGATCTCTGGACCAAGTGCCGCAACGCTGACATATATAAGCACATGGCCGAGTCTTTGGCAGAGCGCGAACACCCACCCCAGACCTTGGAACAGGTCCGGAGTAAGGTCAAAGAACTCTGTCAAGGTTATGTCCAGGCCAGGGACCGCAGCTCATGCTCAGGGGCAGGACCCCACACCTGCCCCTATTACCAGGGGCTCCACCAGATCCTGGGGGGGTGGAAAAGATATTTCTTTGCCCCCTAGATCCCCATCATCGCCCAGCTAGAGGTCTTGGCAGAGGAGGACCAGGGCCAGCTGGAGGTGGAAGAGGATACAGTGACCATGACCCTATCCCTGGAGCCAGTGCCTGTGAGCCAGGATATCTCCTAGGCCTCCTCGAATGTCTGGGATGGATCTTCAGGTGAGTGGTCTCACTTTGTCACACACACAAGGTGGGGGAGGCAGGCGCACAGGGGGCAGGGTTCAAGTATCGCTCAGGCTGCTTGGGCTGAACAACATGCTGCAGTCCATGCACATGGAACCACGTGCAGCGTTAATGTGCGGCACATGGACGCAGCATGCAGTCCTTGAGCATGGGTGGGATCCTACGGCCAGGCTCAGGGGAGGCCACACATGTCTTGCCACAAGGGGGAGGCCCACAATGGCTGGAAGCAGGCCAGCAACAAGGGCACAGGCACGACCCCACACAGACCGAGGAGCTCCGCACACAGCACACAGGCATGGCTGCATGTGCGAGGAAGCACCTGCTCCCAAATGCATACTCTGGCCTGATGGGCCTGGAAAATGGCAGCTGTCCTCAGCTGCTCGAATGCTCTCCCTTCACTGCCACTGTCTGCCCCCCACCACAAGAGGAAGGCCTCCCCTTTCCTCTCCACAATGTTGTGGAGGACACAACATGCCACAACCATCTCGGGGATGCTGTGCTCCCCCACGTCGAGGTGAGTCAGCAGGCACCAGAAATGTGTCTTGAGAAGGCCAAAGGCACACTCCACTGGATCCAAGCCTGGTACAGGTGGGCATTAAATAGGTCCTTGCTAGGGTCCAGATGGCTGGTGTATGGCTTCATCAGCCATAGCATGAAGGGGTAGGCTGTGTCCCCCACAATGCATAGTGGTATCTGCACATCCCCAACTGCAAAGGGGGAGGGATAGGTCAGTGGTTTGGGTATTGGCCTGCTAAACTCAGGGTTGTGAGCTCAGACCTTGAGGGGCCATTTAGGGATCTAAGGCAAATCTGTGAGGGATGGTACTAGATCCTATCCTGAGGGCAGAGGACTAGACTTGATGACCTCTGAAGGTCCCTTCCAGTTCTATGAGACAGGTATATCTCCATTTATTTATTTAAAGTCCCAGCAGGGGAAGAATGTGCCCATCTCCAGCTCGCAGTACAGGCTGGAGTTTCTAAAGACACGGGCATCATGTGCCCTGCCCGACCACCCAACAAAAATGTCTGTGGCATGTCCCCAGTGGTTGACCAGGGCCTGCAGCACCATAGAAAAGTAGCCCTTCCAATTAATGTACTGGGCCCCACGATGGTCAGGTGCGCGGATTGGGATGTGGATCCCATTGATCACTCCACCACAGTTTGGGAACCCCAGGGCAGCAAATCTGGCCATGATCAGGTCCAGGTCTCCCAGGCAGCAGGATCAAGTTGATGGCCCTCACAACCTGCAGAAAGAGACAAAGAAACACACAAAATAGAGAATGAGAGAGGGAGTGCCTGAGCCCTTGGCCCTGCTGTGAGTGCAGGAGACTGGACTTGATGACCTCTTCAGATTCCTTCTAGTTCTAATATTCTGTGATTCTCTGATAAAGTTTATATTCATGTGTTGAAGATAGGTGTTAAGAAAAAATGTAACTACATTGTGGCCAAAACGTTCAAAAATGATGAGTGATTTTGGATCTCAATCTTTTAGTTGTATAAATTGAATCACCTTTAAAAGGTCTAATTTTTGGAGGCTGGATGATCAGCATTTTCAAATAGTCTGGCCTCTTTTACAGGCGTCTCTGCATGGACACATAAAATCACTAGTCACTTTTGAAACTTTAGGCCAACATAAATAATTTGGGGGGGAGGGGTTCTGAATAGTGTGTGAAATTTCCACTTGAATCTGTAGTTTATAATGCGGTGTACAGGGTTCTGCTCTTGACCAATGTCAGGTGTCATTTTTGAAATTTTCTTATTAAATTTCCACATCAAGACTCCTATCCTGCAAAAGATATATGCTTATCTTTAACAAGTGAGTAGTCAGAATGACCTGGGTAGGACTGCTCATGTATTTAAAATTAAGCCTGTTCATAAGTCTTTGCAAGATTGAGGTCTAGCTAAGAGTATGAGAATATATATAATGTGGCACGTTTTTGAGTGTTTTTAGGCCTGTAATTTATGAATTCTATTATAACTGTTAATATAAGTAGAAAAAAACAGTAGGTTTTAAGATTTATGTGTGGGACTTAAGAGATTTCAAAAAATGATAAAAATCATCATTTTTTGTAGTGTATTATAGTATTTACGGGTCATGGGCATTCCAAACGTTTAAAGATCCTTTAAATAAAACAGTACTAAAGAAATTAGATCAGACTTTCCAGAATAACATATAACGTGATGATTGTATTATGTGCTCTTTTTCATATTATGTTTGTTTGCTCTGATCAAATAATACCCTTAGAACACTGGATTCTTTAAGAGATTATGTAATCTAGAAAGTTTATTTAAACTAAATACGTGAATCTGAATGTTTGCCATACTGAGAGAAGTATGCAGCTGAGTAGGTGAAAGAAACCAGTAGGTAGAGGTAACCTGTAAAAGAGGCTCCAGTTTCAAGAACAGAAATTAGCGAGTGGGGAAAGATAATTTAAGGAAATGATACCAAAAGATATAAGGATTAAACATTTTCATACCTGTTTCAAAACCAGATTCAAGCATCTAGAAGCCTGGGTTTTCGGAAGTATTGAGCACTCATGAATCTTATTTTAATCAGTGGGAGCTACAAATATTCCGCATCTGTGAAAAATAAACTTTTATTTAAGTGCCTTTATCTACATTTAGGAGCGTAACTGTACACTATTGGGTTTGAATATTTTCCCTACGCCCAATCCAGTTTTGAGTTAAGTCAAGAAATTTTGCCAAGAGTTGGATGTTTTCCTAAAATTTATGCTGTAGGAATTATTTTGGGGGAGTTATATGGCCTAAATTCAACAGGCACTCAGATTAGATTATCACAATAATCCATTTAAGACTTGGAAACTATGAATCTGTGAACTGGATTAGACCATAGACCATCGAATGGAGTTTTAGGCATAATTTTCAAATGAGTTATGCTCTAAATTTTCTGGGTATGGTTCACTGTCCCATGTGGTGGCACTTGGACCACTTACAGAAAAAAAGAATGAGTTTGCTCTACAGCCTTAGCTAAGAGCCAGATGGCTTTTAGCTCAAGCGGTAGAACAGTCTTTCTTAAACTTTTTAAGACCAAGGAACACCAAACAATAATTTTTTTTAAATGAGGAACACCAAGGATTTTTTTGTTGAGCAAAAGAAAAAAAAAAAAAGGTCACCTGCCCCTTTAAGGGCAGCCATTTTGAATTCTGTGTACTGTGGAACACAGTTTAAGAAACACTGCGGAAGAGACTCATGCACTGAGCCCCAGGAGGCCAAGCTCTTGTTGAAATCAATGCCAAACCTCCATTGATTCCCAGTGGAGTTAGGGTAGACCTTTTGTACTTAAATGCCCAGTTCCACAGTGATTGCATATGCAAATGCGGATTTTGTACATGATTGGTTATGACCAGTGTTCCCTTTAAACTGTGCAGTTGGGCAGCCACCCAGGAGAGAGTCAAATGCCATTCAGCTGATTAGTAGAGTTCTCACAGTTCCCACAGCTGGCAGCATGAGTTTCTACTGGTGGTGTACATCCTCACATTCCTTAGTGCACTTAACAAAATGTATTCCACTCATGGATGAAAAATATTAGAAGGAATATTGGTTATGACCTCTTTTGAAAATTCCAGACAGCCTTTTCAGCATTTTAATCAACTATTCATCTTTCTCTTTTAAAGAATTGCTCCAAACTACAATTAAACAAATATTTAATGCAAAGAAGAGAAGCTATACTTTACTCTGAAATTAGTGCTGCCAGATGGATTAACAAAAAGAGGACCCTGAGAGTTGTTAGGCAACCCCTCTCCTCCAAAAAAGCGTGCCCCTTTTAATAAATGCTTTGCTTTTGAGGCTTTTGGGCCCTAACAGGCTGCTAGTGGCTGCCCGCCATCTTGCCTCCCTGTGATGGGCTGGACAGCTCCACTGCGGAACCCGGTAAGCACCCAGGATTTTCGCCTCCTGGCTGGGAAAAAAAAATCAGAAAATACTAGACACTTTAGGTGTCTTGTATTTTCTGAATTTTTTTTACCGGACAGGAGGCGAAAATACCGGACTGTCTGGTTCAATACCGGGCGCCTGGCAACCATTCTCTTGATCTATGTAAAAATACATCAGTGCTATTTGCTGCCAATTCATGTAATTTAGTATCTTATCTATTCCTTAAAAATCTGTTCAATATACATAATATTTAATCTTCTATTAACTTTCTACCTATCTCCAATGTTCCTGATGGAAGATAGGAGAACTCACGCCCAATTGCATGCAATGAGAAATGATTGCAACAGGAACAGCTAAAGGCTATGTCTACACTGGCCCCTTTTCCGGAAGGGGCATGTAAATTTCATGAGTCGTAGTAGGGAAATGCGCGGGGGATTTAAATATCCCCCGCGGCATTTAAATAAAAATGTCCGCCGCTTTTTTCCGGCTTTTAAAAAAGCCGGAAAAGAGCATCTACACTGGCCCCGATCCTCCGGAAAAAGCGCCCTTTTCCGGAGGCTCTTATTCCTACTTTGAAGTAGAAATAAGAGCCTCCGGAAAAGGGCGCTTTTTCCGGAGGATCGGGGCCAGTGTAGACGCTCTTTTCCGGCTTTTTTAAAAGCCGGAAAAAAGCGGCGGACATTTTTATTTAAATGCCGCGGGGGATATTTAAATCCCCCACGCATTTCCCTACTACGATAGGTGAAATTTACATGCCCCTTCCGGAAAAGGGGCCAGTGTAGACATAGCCCTATAGTATAACACTTCTAAATAGCAGACCTATTTTTTATTCACTCAAGTCATGATGAACTACAGGTTGGACCTCTCTGGTCAGGCACCCTCAGGATCTGACCAGTCGCAAATGAGGAAATTTCCTGGATCAGGAGAGGTCCCCTGCGACTTGCCTCCCAGGACTCTGCCCCTCCCTCCTATTGGCTCTGCTCCAGCCCTGCTACGACAGGGCTAAGGGCTTTGCTCTGGCCTGCTTCTACCAGCAGCTGGGGATCTCCAGGTCAGAGCTCCCCAGCTGCTGCAGCCCCGCATCTGTCCCACCCGACCAGGGCTTCCCGGGGACTGGGCTCTATGGCTGTCCTGCTGGGTTGGAGCTCTGTGGCTGCCTGGCTGCCGCTGTGCCCAGCTGGGGCTTCCCATGGACGGGGCTCCGCGGCTGCCCTACTACTTCCGTGCTGGTTCAGGGCTGTGTGGAGCTCCGCTGTGCCATGCCCAGCTATGTTGCAGCCCACTGGGGCTCCCTGGGACACACCACCAGTCCCAATGGTGGGGCTCTCCTGACTCTGGACTCCTGACTGGCTCACATTCCCGGGCACCAGGGCTCTCTGGTCCAGCAACATCTGTGATCCTGCCAGACCACAAATGTTGCCAGTCCAGAGAGTCCCAGATTTAGGAGATTCTGCCTGTACAAACAACATTCCCCTAATGACTCATCAGTATCATTTCCTGGAGCATCTAGATCCATATTTGGCTGGTTGAGTGTGGCTAGTTCACTGCAGCAGTTGTCACTATAGTGGCTACTGCTTCAGAACTGGTTGGACACCACGAATCTAAGTATTCCCTGAAAAGCTTCTATCCAAGCATTGCATCATCCTGCTATGACCATGAACACCTTTTGAGTAAGACTATGCGATTCTGTGATTCTATGGATTCTGTGATTTTTACATGACCTTCGTGAATTCAGTTCCAAATAGCAGGCCTCATGCTGTCAGCCTCAGGTAGCCAGGTTTGGACTGTCAGCTAGGTTTCTGTGCTCCAGCTGTCAGCCCTATGCCATTCAGTGGAACTTCAGGTCCAGCCCCACACTTCAGGATTTGGGCTTCAGTGTTATATATTGTTTATTGTCCATGACATGTCTGACACGGTTACAAAAAATGCCGGTGACAGTCTTAGCCTTACTTATGAGATCAGATGAGGTAAGGCTGCAGGCCATATAACCACTGTAGGAGACATTGGCAAGGAGCTGGTTATGCTAATGATGCCAACTGGGGAAACACCATGTTCAAGACTTTAATGTGTTCCCCAATAGCCTTGCTATTCCTTGGAACACAACTCAAGATTAGTTGACTCTGCCTGTTCAGCTAGAGTAAAATGTACCATGTTTGATCAAAATAACTTCATTTACAACTGTATCTGCAGGCAAAATAAGACATATGGAGCTAAAATTTCAGCTTAATGACATCATTATACATCATTAGCATCATCTCTATTCACCTACTGCCTCTTTATATGCTTAACTTCCTAATGGAAGTAAAAATGTTAAATGAAGAATTAGAACAGGCATTTAATTGAATTTAGCCAATTTAATAACTATTTCTAAACAAACTATCTGAATTTCTCTCCTCAACAGCCTCAGTTGCTTACAGCTATCCCAAACTAAAACATAAATACTTATTCAATTCCTTAATAAATGTCACCAGAAGCTATGACATATTGATAGACCAACGTAACCAGTGGAGATAACAGGGATTGTCCAAAGCTGAGGATGACAAGTTTTCCTGCATATAATTTTTAATTATATAATCAGATTTGAAACTGTCTCCTCTAAGGATGACTAAATTGGCCCAGGTAGGCTAAGGACTGCTCCATTCTGAACCATTTCCCAGCTCTTGACTCAAATCATCTCGGTGTTTCTCAACCATTTGGTGAAGAATCCACTTGCCATACGTGAGAGATGTTACAACAAATTCCCTATGACTCTCACCATATCCCTTGTCACCTTTTTGTGGCCGGTTTTATCGCAAGATAAGTGGAGGAAGCTGTTGTCAGTAGGTTTTAGCAGAAAAATGCCCCTCTGCTGTAATTTTTTCTGCCTGAAATTCATATTGGCTGCACTAGTTGCACAATCAGCACAGCAGCCCTGTCAGGCATTCAACAGCCCTGAAGGAATATTATCCAGCAGCGTTATTCTGCAATTGGTGAGGCAAGGGAAACTGTCACTTTTCCTCAGCTGTTATGCTCCCCCTGCTGGTTCTGAGCCAGATGATTCTGTTGGCAGTAAAGAGGAGAAAGCAGCTAGGCTACGTTTAGACTGGCATGATTTTCTGGAAATGCTTTTAACGGAAAAGTTTTCCGTTAAAGCATTTTTGGAAAAGAGCATCTAGATTGGCATGGACGCTTTTCCGCAAAAGCAATTTTTGCAGAAAAGCGTCCATGGCCAATCTAGACGCGCTTTTGCGCAAAAAAGCCCCGATCGCCATTTTCGCGATCGGATCTTTCTTGCGCAAAACAAATCTCAGCTGTCTACACTGGCCCTTTTGCACAAAAGGGACTTTTGCCCAAATGGGAGCAGCATAGTATTTCCGCAAGAAGCACTGATTTCTTACAGCAGGAAGTCAGTGCTTTTGTGGAAATTCAAGCGGCCAGTGTAGACAGCTGGCAAGTTTTTCTGGAAAAGCGGCTAATTTTCCAGAAAAACTGGCCAGTCTAGACACAGCCCGCTAGTTTAACTTTTGGGAAAGCTGAGGGACTCTCAGAGAAAGAGAGAAATGGAGCAAAGATATGGAGGCCACTCCATATAGCCTCACTCCATACTTACACCTCCACAACTTTACAATGCTCCAGGCATCCATTAGTCCCCTGTGACCTTAAGATGCCCTAAGATCTGCCCCCAGCCTCTACTGTCTCACTCTAAAACATACCCTTAATCCTTCCTTCCATACAAAACCCTCTGCCAAGTTTCTTCAGGCTTCTCCAACTCTTCCCAATGCTCTGGATCTCACTGGCTTCCACCTGAGCCAGCAACAGGTCATCCAGCCCCCAGCCCTATTACTGCTTTTCTTAGCTCCCTCTCTTTTTCCTGCTTCTGAGGGGTACAAGAAGGATAGAATTCTTCCTCTCACACACACTACAAAGGGTCAGCTTCTTCACATCAAAACATTTCACACACATTGCTTCACAAAATTTAGCACCTGTGGGTAATTCCTTTTTAAACTGGTGCTCTGAGGGCTTTAAATGGGTGAACAGTTACAGGAAGCACACACACACACCAGTCCAACCCTGAAGTTTTACTGCTGAGCCCCAGAGAACAATCCCACTAATTCAAACTGAACCAATCACAGGACATTGCTAATCTTGTTATTGTTTATTTGCACTATTGTACTACCCTCGGGGCCCAAATGGAGATTAAAGCCCCGTTGTGCTAGGCACTGAACAAAAATATAAAAGACTTTCCCCCCCCAAAAAAAAGAACTTCCCATCTAAATTGACAGGTTGGGGGGGGGGAGGAAATACTCTGAATCCCCCTCTTTTATAGATGGAGAACTGAGGAATAGAGAGATTAAGTGATCTGTCCAAGGTCACACAAAAATGCTTTTGTTTGTTGATACTGTCTTTTTCCTGGATTCCCTTAAATGTGTCTAGGACCTTGTAAGCATCCTCTGTGCATCTAAAGTAGGAGTAGCACATGAATATTTAGAATTTGTAGCAATAGCACAGGTAATAGTTTCGTGACAGTAAGTCCTTTTGGACAAGTGAAAGTAGCTTTTTGGCAGCTGTGATAGCATTTATGTGAATGAATGAATGGGACTCCACCCATCAGCCACATACTGTTCTCATAAGTGAGATTTTCACCTGTAATTTCCAAAATCACCTAGATGGTGATACATCATAGGTAGTCAGGAGATAAGTTTCTTTCAGGTGTGGCTTGGGTTGGGTGGGTCACATGCTACTCCCACCTTGTGGAAATGGTCCTTGTCTAGTAAATTGTGCATTTTCCAAAAGTACCAGTTCACATCCAGGTTAAAAAAAATAAAAAAGGAAACAGAGAATATATCTGAGTACCTCAGAGAGATCCAGCTGCCTTCTGGCCCTGGTACCATGACAGAACAGCACAAAGAGGCCAAACAACAGCATATAATGTGGCCCCTTGCCTTTGGATAAAAAACAATGTGAAATACTTTTATTGATCTTAATATTGAGTACATTGTTCAAGTGAGAGTCTCTTTATCTTGATATACTTCAGTGTTATGGTGGGTGAGGAGCAGCTTCTGAATCCATTATACTACTACAGTTGAACTGTATTGAAAAAGTAGTAAGAAAAAAGCACAGACATTTTTTGCTCCAAAGTCAGAGACTCTCAGTTGCATTAAATGAAGGTGCTTATATAGCCAAGGGTTTACATATCCACAGGTAGTTAGCCAATTTGTCTTCTAGGTCTGAAATTGTATGGACAAGCAGTTAACACTTGATCAGACCAAGGGCTATGCCCGAACCTTTGCAAGATTTTGTTCAAAAGGGGTAACATCTTTTACAAATGCCAATTTCTCAGTCTTCTCTCTGCCTTCTTAAAAGACTGCTTACATTTAAACTTTTTCTAGTATACCCAACCTCCTATTGGGACTAAAATAGCAATACCAATACCTCCTTTTTCTTTCTTTTTGGAGGACTACAATTTGAACTTTCTGATATCAGGTAGTTTGCTGATCAAACTTAGCTATTACCTGCAAAGCTTCTTTGTGCTGCCAGCTAGGGCATTTACATCACAAAGGAAATCACAACCTGTTGTGCCTCTTGGAGCTTTCACAGCATTTAATCTGTTTGCAGTTTTTACTCATTCTATAGTATACATGGTATGTTACAGGAAAATGTGCAATCTTTGTTTACAACACTACTTAGCCACATTAAACTTTGCATAGAGTGTAACTCTTTCTTTATGCTTACAGTTTTCCTGTACCTTCATTAAACAACTTGGACTAAAATGGTCTTACCAAACCAATTTGTTTTAAACCTACAAACAAGATTACTGGACCTTGAAAACTTCATATTATATACATTCTCTCTGAACCTTTCTTACACTATATCTACATAGCTGTACAACAATTACATTCCCTTTTTATTCAATGGGGTAGTTCAGTTCCAATAGAACCCCCTCCCTTTAGAGTTCTTTTAGCAGTCTCTCTAATCAAATGTACAGATTTGAGTCAAATTTGCCTGGATTATTTACAGACATTCCTTTGGAAAAAGGGCCCATTTTCCCTTCAGAATGACTGTAAAGAAACCACAGTTTTCTATCTACACCATTTTAGCATTTGCACAACTGCTCAATTCTCTCCATTCTCTGCAGAGTTTAAATTCTGTCTGTGTTTTTCTTTACTTAAAACACTTTCTTATCTCTAAAATAAAAACTGGCCTTGTTTCAGATATTACTCTTGTAAGTATGTTTTAAGGGTTTAGATTTCCAGTACTTACTGCCTTTTTCTCAGTTCTTCCACAAGGCTTTCAATCTTATCTGTTACCTGCCTGCTTGTCAGGGCCTGATCCTGTTTTCCATTTCTGCCTGCTTGTCTGGGCCTCATCCTGTTTTCCATTTCTGCCTGCTTGTCTGGGCCTCATCCTGTTTTCCTTGCTAAATAGAAAGTGGCTCTTTTCCACAGACTCAGGCTTTGTCCCATTCTTTAGCTTGCAGGCAGTTCTATACTTACAGAACTGCACCCACAACTCCTCAGGATTTCCCCAATCCTTTTCTAATGTTTTTCTATCCCATTTTGGGTTGCCCCAACCTTCCTGGGGAAACCCTTTCTCTATACCACTAAAATCCATGTCTATCATGACAGGCTTCATGTTGCTGTATGTGAACCAGTAGCACAATCCTGCCGACTACGCCAATTCTGTCAGCTGACAGTCAGGGCAGTGTGTGTGGGTGTGTCTCCTAAGTCTTTAGCTGCTAAGACATGAAGTCTCGTCGCAGCGGGCAGCCCAGAAAGCTGAAAGGAGCCCCGAGAGTTTAACGTCCGTGACTTTACGGCTAGGACCGAGGTCCCGTCGCAGAGGGTAGCCAAACAGGCTAACAGACGCCCCAGTGTGTAGGAAGAGCTTATTACACTTCAGATTTTAGCTGCTAGAACACGGAGGACGGGGGGGAGTTCCTTTGCAGCGGGCAGCCCAGGAAAGGCTGAGAAGTGCCCCAGTGGACCCTGTCACCTGGGAGTGACACAGATCCAAACGCCCAAGCTCTTCCTATAACTGTCCCTTTAGACCGGCTGAAGTTCTTTTAAATTGTGCTTGGTTCTGTTACAGCAACTGAAGGAGTCAGGTTAAAGCTTAAACAGTTACAGGTTTACTGAGGAAGCTTATAAATCATATGGTTGCAATGGCTATTGTTCTATTTCTTAACTGCTAGCAAAATATAGATCTTAAAAATGGTTACAAAGAAGATAAAGATAGAAAAATAGAAATAATGGTACCAAGTAACAGCTTACTCTTTCTATGTGTACACTTAAGACAGAGGACCACATCCAGGTACAATTTTTACCCCCTTCTGTGCCTCTCGACTCCAGCGTGTCAGGCCAGGGCCGGTCCCTCAATTCCTAGGAAAGACGAAAATACGAGGTGGGCGTCCCCATAGAACCTCGGGAGGTCAAACACCTAACCCGACCAGCAGGTAGAGGGTAGAATGACACTCAAAGTGAGTGTGTGCTGGACCCATCTTTTATACCCATTTTGGGTCACGTATTTCTCTTTCTTATCTGTGATGCCAAATAGTGCTGGTCTGCCTTTTGTGAGACCAGTTCTTACAAGGGAGTTGTGAACTTAATTTACACTTGTAAGAGAGATAACTAAATTGGAATTACTGGGGATTCTTTTCTCAGTGGGAAATTCCTCTCCCAGGGACTGTGTGTGTGTGTTCAAATCAACATGGGTGCCAGCCGGGGCAGTTCTCGCAGCCTTGAGGCCAGCTTATTGACTTAATCGCTCTCTCTCCACATATCTGTTTTTTCAGCTTCTCAGGATCAGATGAGCCAGCATAGACTATACTGATTTTACTGCTCCTTCTCTGCCCTGTATGCTTCAGAGAGGCAAATAAGATGGATGATATGGGGGGTTAGTCTGTCTGGCTACATAGTATCAATAGTATTTTTTCTCAGATGATGTTACTTTAGGATTTTATATTTAAGGTATTTTATCAAATTAGATTCTTACCATTACAAATATGTAATTCAAAAACCATACAAGATAGTAAAAAATGCTACCCCTGAGTTTAGCGGAAATAAGGATTGTGCCTCAGAATACTGAAGAACTGCTACTTATGAAGACTTGTTTTAAAATGTCCCATTTGCAAGTGGATCGATCCTCTGGAGTTTGACTTAGTGGGTCTATTAAAGACCCACTGAATCAAATCCTGACAGCATTCCATCAGTGCCAGTACTCCTCAATGTTGCAAGGAGTAAGGGAATTTGACGGGAGCATTTCTCCCATCAACCTCCCACTGTGGGGCCACCCCAGAAAATCAATTCAAGGTATGTTGATTACAGCTACGCAATGCATGTAGCTGGAGCTGTATATCTTCCATCAATTTTCTCCACTGGTAAAGACTTGACCTGAAATGAAATAGCAGGCAGTACAGCCATGTTTACTTATTATTATTTTCTTTCTATTTTTTTTATTTTAAAGGCAAATGCAGTAAAGTTGCAGGAGTATAGATGGACTATTCATCTGGATTACAATGCTTAGAGTCAAACTGCTTACTTATTTCTGAAGAGTAGAAGCTGATGTCAAAGGTTAAGGCAGAAGAATTGAGAAGGTAACTTTTCAAATCCACTGACCCATTTCAAACTAAAAACAAGAAAGCATCTTCCACTGATTTAATCCAGTTCAAGTTTGTAAAGAATTGCATTAATACAATACCCTGACAATAAAAGATTCATAGGAAAGACCTTTCCAGCTTTTATCTCAGTAAGAAGTCTTGGACATGACATGATGGTGTAAATGTTCTGTTGCTCATTTAATTTGGAAGTGTGATTATTTTGAAATGATTCTCTTTGAGTTCTAAGGTTAATTAAAATCAAGAGCTTACTTACATGAGGTCTGATCCAGCTACTGCAGAGGAGTATTTCCACTGACATCTGTGGGCTTTGGATCAGGCCTCTGCAAACTAAAAAATACTAAATCACTAGTGACATAAGGTAGCTCCAGCCATTCTGAAGAGCTCCTTGAAGATCATATCATTCTAATTCTAAAAACAATATAGTGCTGGAAGTTCATGAATGAAAGCCAACTCTTGTTATGAAACCCACACAATGGATCTCTTGAAGTGGCCTGATCGAGTTTCATGGCTGTGACAAAAGACCTAATGTAATAATTACAGTTTGGTCACCATGTGCTCTAAAGAAGGCAGTATGGGTCTTTTTTTCTGCAGTCTCTGCTTTTCGGTGCTTTTTTCCCATGCTGCCCTTTATCCCTAAGAGAAATTCTCCATAAACTTCTGAAAAGTGACTCATTATCCTCCTTTAAAACCCTTCTGAAAACTCTGTTGCCATGATGCTTACCAAAAAAATAAATACCCTGTGCCCTGACTAAATCCTGGGGGTGGGGGCACTGCTGGAAGAAGGCACCCCAGGGACTAGAGCTGGGGAGGAGGAGGAGGAGGGCTGCTGCTGGAGGGGCATTCTAAAAAACTGCTGCTCGGGGGAGGCCCAAGGAGGCTCCTGTTAGAGGGGGGCTGGGACCAACAGAACCAGCAGCCATGGACTGCTGAGCAGAGGCTACTCCAGCAACCCAGAGTCCCTAACATTTCCAGGGGTCCCTAACAGTGTCTGCTCCAGCCAGCCTAGGAACTGCTGCTCACGTTGTCCGGAGCCCAGCCCACATTGGCTGTTGCTCAGATGATCACCAGGACCAGCCCCATCCATCTCTGCTTGGGCAGTCCTGGGGCCAGCTTCCCAGAGACCACCTGAGAAGTGACCAAGGTGGCTGGCCCCAGTGGCTGGCTGTGGGGCTGGTCCAGAATCTGGCTGCAGAGTTGCTCCAGCAGTGGCCGGTTTAGCTGTCTCCATCTAGTTACCGAAGACAATGATTAGACTCTCTGGTTCCCTACAGTTTCTTTTGATGGGACCTGTGCTGAAATTGTACATAGATATTTATACTTGATATTTTTAAATACAGTTATTGAGCAAAAAGTCATATAGCTAAATACTACATGTTAAATTTAGACTACTTAAAAGCTATAGTATTACTTAAGTGTTAGGACCTTGTAATTCACTATAGTGAATATAGTGTACATATTACAGTACCCAAATGGCACTATACAGTCCATGTAACAACACTGTACAAACATCAGCCAACTACACCTGTAGCAATTTATTTGTGCTCATCCCACAAATGAAGGTAGAGGTTTATAATTTGTTCTATTTATAGGGGGATGGGTTGACCATTTTCTAATTATTATTTTCTAATTAGTTTGGGCTGACTGTTTAGTAACTGGTAAAAGAATACCTGTACTAAAAGCCATTGACTTTTGTGATTCACTTCAGTGGGCCAGGATTTCACCCTGAAAACTTAAACTACTGGTCATGAATCTAACATCTACAGATAGCCTTACAAAGTTTAGAAAAAAAATCTTAAAACTTGTGTGAAAATAAATATCTCTTGTAACTAGACTCATAGCTGGAACAAATGATTGTAAGACATCAAATCATTCTGGGTGTTGATTTTGTGTAATGGGATCTAAATCCATGACACCTCAAAGTCCTTCCATCTCCCAGCAAATCAAATACTCACTTTCTGCTGTAAAGCTCAATACAAATGTGCACCATCATCAACTTTATCAGTATACTTCCTTATATCCATATTTAAATTAAAACTTACAACTCTAGTCTCTATACCGCCCACATATAACATTTTTCTACTACCTGGAAATAAGTGTACCTGAAAGGATGGGGTATTGAAAGTAGGACCTGTTTCACTTTGCATCAGCAGATGAAAGAGGGCAGGTCAGTGCTTTCCTAACAGGAGCAAAGAACAGTTAAAAGGGACTCAAGATACCTAGCAGCATGGTACTGCAAGAGCTGTCAAGAAGTGCTGCATCAGGAGCTGAATCTTTTCCCCAAGGTAGGAGGCCTTCATTACTTCATTATTTAATGAAAATAACACTAGAGGTTATTTTCAATTAGGAGAAGAATTTATGTTTTGTTTTTCCTATCCTACAGTGATACCTACTGATTACTATGAAAAATAATTAATATAAAATATATACTTATATTGAAAGGGTCACCATCAACTTAAAACTCAATGCTTTCTGACATTTTAAACACACTGATGTTACATATAGCAACTAGGGATACTATAAAAGATTGGGGACTAATATTCTCTATTTTCAATTTGTTTACTCTGTTCAGCTGTTTTATTGTTTCCTCTATATAATCAGTTTCTTACATTATTTGTATGGGTATTACTTAGAGAAGCAGGGAGAGAGGTATGAACATTATATTTAACTTCTTTTTAAAAATTGTTAGTGCATCTTTAGGCATATTTTTCTATTTTTATATGTATGTTTAAAGTAAAGCGATTTGATATAGCATTGGTTCTTATTACAAGTTTGCATTTGTTCTTTACTGTAAGGGTGCATCTACACTGCACACTTACCTTCAAATAAGCTACGCAATTTGCACTGTGCAAATTGTGTAGCTTATTTCAAGGTAATTTCAAAATAGCTTATTTCAAAATTTGGTGCTGTCCACACAGCACCAAATTTCAAAATAAAGCGCTATTCCAAAATGTCCCTTTAACACTCATGGAATGAGTGTTACAAGGATGCCGGAATAGCACACACATTATTTCAAACTCTAGTTTGAAATAATATGCTGCTTTAAAGATGAGGTATAGCTATTTCAGGATACTTCCAGTAGTGTAGACATAGCTCTGTAGTGTAGACATAGCCTAAATGTTTGTAGAAATCTACTTGTTAATGTACCATTATTAGGTCTCAGTGTGTTACATTAACTATGTAACTGGCATATTTCATAGTGTTAGAAATACAAGTATAAAGATTAATATCAGAATGACTATAAACATATTATATCTTCATAATATTATCACATACCAATATAACAACAACAATCAACACCTCACCATCTTATTTTCATTTTACATTGGATAGCATAGATGCTGTCTGGTATAATATACGAGGCCAGATCTTTGTGAGTGCAAATACATTTACTTCATTGAAACTGAGCTTATTTACACCTACGGACATGATCCACTGTCTTTACAGGGAGTAATAGAGTACAGGTGAGCAGATGAGAGCAAGTGAGCTGAACCATAACTGTACAAATTTTACAGAATCTTAAAACCATCTGAATTAGTTTTGCTCAGTAACATCCCATAAAAGTTGCACAGAGTCTGAAGGAATAAATGTTTGTTTCCCTTCCCCCGCCCCCTATTCCCCTCAGAAAATGTACTACTTCAGAAGCCTTCTTTTCCTGATAACTGGCTGCCTGATTGCCATGTGCCTGAGTGATCACAGAAGGAATAGGCACCGCTGCCTTGCAAGTGTCCGATGGAATGAGATTTTGAAGGAGATTGAGAAACTGGTATGTGGCTCTGTTTTACCATCCATATGTGTCTTGATATTTTGTTTCACAAGTTTATGGAATAAAGTAACTCTCAAAAAATGTATTGTTAGTCAGTAGTTTTAGAGACACCAAAGGACACATACCACATTGTCCCTGGACAAGAAAAAACGTGGGGAAGAGATGCTATTACATGGGGAAATAGCAGAAGATTCACTTCCAGACTCCTAGGTAGCTGGAGTTTGTGTGTTTCCCACCCCCACTCTCCTTCCCCCACAATCCATATGAGCTGTAGTCCAGCTTCAAGCTCTCCACACAGAAATTGCTTGTCTTGGGGACCAACCATGGTGCTCAATGGCAAATGCCAGGTACTTCAGAGAGAATGAACAGAACAGGGCAATTACTATGGTCTATCCTATGTTGTCGAGTCCCAGCTTCAAGCAAAGACTAGGGACACTCTCAGAAGACAAGATACTGGGCTAGACAGACCATTAATCTTTGTTCTTAAATGTAGCCTAGAGCTGAACAACATTTCCATAGAAAACTTCACACCCGAAGTGGGGATGATATGTGTTCCTTCGCCATCCCAGTCACCGCCCATGGCTTGCCCTCTGTCCCTATCCTCACACCTACAGTGATCTTTAAGCCTGATGGAGCATTCAGGGAGATAAGCAGAGAGGGCTGCCTTCTCCCCCGGTCTGTGTAGGCATAGGAAGGTTTGTGCAGAATGAATCCTCTAAACATGCAACAGAGGGCATGATCCAGCTCTGTATTAATATCGTTGTTAGTACTTTCTGTTGCACATACATGGCCAATGGCACCATTACTAACTGATTTTTAATAAGTTGTTTTATGATAAATCTTTTTTAAATGTACGTAACATACTTACATTTCATTTTCTTTTCAGAACCCAGAAGGCTTTTCTTTGCACTGCGAACATAACAAAGATTTGTGTGTCCCAGAACAGCTGTTAAAAGAAGTAAGTTGAAAAATATTTGCTCGTTGTTATCATTGTTACATTATAACTCAGCTGCTTTGCGCATTCTGTACATTTTGCGGTAAACATCATAGACAATAATATACTAAGCTACTTATTTATCAAAAAACTCTTATTAAATACGGAACAATTAACCTTGTTACTGGAAATGTTGTGATTTTTGGCCCTGCTTCCACTGAAGTCAATGACAAGTCTCCAAGGGTACATCTACACAGCAGCGTTATTTCAGAATAACGTCCATTATTCTGAAATAACTATGTGAGCGTCTACACAGCTAGTCCATTATTTTGAAATAATTTCAAAATAACAGGCAGCTTATTTCAGTGTTTTAAACCTTATTCCATGAAGAATAACGTCTCTTCCAAAATAGCTATTTCGGAATAGCAATAGCATGGATGCTCCACTGCTGCTATTTTGAAATAGCTCCTCCCCCGGGCCATTCAAAGTAATTACTCCCCAGTGCTTCCTGGGGCTCTAAATTGAGGTAGTGCGTCCACATTAGGGGAGCTTGTCTCGGACTAATTTCCAGGCTTCCCTGTAGTGTAGACACGCTATTTCAAAATAAGCTATTTCGGAGTATTTCTTCCAGAATAGTTTATTCCAAAATAATTGTGCAGTGTGGACATAGCCCAACTGATTTCAAAGGAATCAGGATTTGGGCAGAATACAGTCCTGTGCACAGGACTTGCACAAGGCCTAAACATTTCAATCCTGCTTTACATCATGTAGTGCAATCTGACTGTGCATGCCTAAAATTGCCTTGGGACATTTTTGGCATATGCTTCCTTTAAATAAACATAGAGAATGAACAAAGTTGCTTGTCCTTAATACTAGAATGCAACAGGACTGTGTGGTTCATACCTCACTGGATAAGAGGGATTCTGGAGGTAGGAAAATGGAGAGAAAGGAAAGAATTGACATCTGGCTCTTGATTTTGTCATTTGACTACAGACAATTTTGCTTCTGCCATTGTTTAACTTGAGACTGTTTGACAGGAAATGCTTATCAGCTTGAGTATGGTGTTATGACTGCACTTTTAGAATGGAAAATTTAAGTGCTTTTGTTTAATGGAAGTTTAGAATTTCTGAAAAGTTGGTGAATTAGACAATGATTTTGGAAAGAGCTTCCTTGCCTCAAAACAAAAAAAAATTAACAAATAGGGTTTGTTTTCCCACCACTGTAATTGTCTCTTTTTTCTTGTTTTGGGAGGCTATTTTAAAGAGTTTTATAACATCAAGGGTTATTTTTTTCATAAACAGGAGGGGGACTAGATTATGCAAGAAAAATTGAATTTGTCACCTTCAAAATGCCTTGCTAACTCAAATCTCGAATCCAAAATCTGAAAAAAACCACCTACGATTTTTTCTCCTCATTATAGGTTATTCATAATAAAACAGCCATTGTCCAAGTAGTCCATGAGATTGCTGAGCTTTTTAAAAGAAACAACAGTCATTTTCTGCCTACAAACATTTTTCGAAAGGAAATGTACGTGGCTCATGAGCAGCTCAAGACTTGTGTAAGTATGGATAACTCATCCCTCAATGTGTTCAAGCTAAAGCCATGGACATTAAAGGAAAATGAAACTCATCATGCATAATAATGAAAATACATCAGAAAGCTTGAAAGCTATAGAAGTACATATTTAAAAAATGACATGCATGCTGCATCTGTAATGTATGAATATACAGGATGCATATTATTACCTGTCTTTTGACATATTCAAATATCCATTTTTGCACGTATATTTTTAAGGCTTGATTTAGACACGATGCTTTAAAATCCAGCCCAAACCATTTTTAATTTTTGTTTAATTGTTAAGACACTGCTGAGTACACAAGCAATTTTTACTGCATTGTCTCTCTCTGCACACTGAAGTCATTTTTTTAATCCAATTCATAACAGTCTTTTTAAGCCTAAAAATTACTAGCCATATTGACTGCCAAACCCTGGACCCTGCACTAAGCAGTAAATGATTTAAGAAGGTACTGTAAATAGGTAATCTCTATTTAGCCAAGCACTTAACTGTATGCTTAGGTGTCTTGCTTAAATGAGGTTGAAAGCCAAAATCTTGGGTACCCTCTCTGGCAACTGCACCTTCCTCCCCCACCTCCGAGATGGAGGAGTAGGGGTTGAAGGACCGTTGAAGTTGCAGCCCAATGCACACATTTGTCCCAGCAAGTCCCTCTTCATGCTGCAGTAGAGGGAAACTACAGAGCACAGCTCTGCACCATCAAGGGAGTGGGGATTCCATATCTCCCCATTCCCTGCTACAGCCCTATGCAGCAGAACCACAGGGCTTCTACTGATCTTCAGGTCTTCTGCACTGGCAAAAGCAAGGCAAGATTTGCCTCTAAAGGCGTGTGTGTCTACATAGCAGCATTAATTCGGAATAACGGCTGTTATTCTGAAATAACAATGCGAGCAAGAGAGCTCTTGCACAAGAGGGCAGCGTGGACACACAGCAGGGGTTTCTTACACAAGAAAGTCTTATGGCTAAAATGGCCATCAAAGCTTTCTTGCACAAGAGAGCGTCCACAGTGCCATGGATGCTCTTGAGCAAAGGCACATGGCAGTGTGGATGTGTTCTTGAACAAGGGTTCTTGTGTAGACATAGGCTAGGGGAGCTTGTCTCTGACTAATTTTCAGGCTTACCTGTAGTATAGACATGCTATTTCAAAATAAGCTATTTTGAAGTATCTCTTACAGGAATAGCTTATTTTGAAATAAGTGTGCAGTGTAGACATACCCTAAGTAAACAATAATGCTCAGTGATCATCCAAGCATACTATTTCCATGCTTTCATTATGTACTGCCATCTGAATAATATACTCATTGTATCAAATGACTAACACCATTTACTTTGAAACTAAGGAACTTTAACCTCCTTCAAAGTAATGGTCACAAAATAACATTTTAAAAAAAAACAAGCATTGTACAATCATGTCACCTTGATGGGATTTGAAATCTGGTGTACTTAATTTTCATATGTCCATAGCTAATTAGAGTCTCTGGATGTTTTATGCAAGCTGTAGGTATAGTTTTGATTCTTTAATATAGAAATTGTGATTTCATATTGTACACATTTTCCAAAAATAACTTTCTCAGTTCAGTACTTTAGCATGTCTAGACCCACATATGAGAAAAGCGTTGCTATTCGTTGCTAGTTATGCTCTATGGTAGACTATTGCAGAACTAGAGAAGGGCATCATTTTAACAGCATATTTCCAATCCCCACGTGTTTTTATTTCCTAGTTCTCAAACACGAATTAATGGTTTACTTTCCCTTTTATTTTTAATTCAACAGCTACAGGTCAGTCTTTTTAATGAACCCAAAGTAGAAAACTGCTTCAAAAAGATGCAAAATTATTTGATCCAAGTAAGTACATTGAGTACTGTCTTTTCTTCTTGCTCATATCAGCAAATGTTTAAATCATGGGAGGGATTCTTACTTACTGAAGTAGTCCTGGTTTAATCAAAATTTAACAAATTACTTGAAGAACCTGTGAATTGAGGTATATTACCAAACTCTATGTAAAAACAAAAAGCATGTGGGTGTCCAAGGGCATTTTAAGTCCAATGCACAATTATATTTCAGCTTCTGAAAATGGCATAACCTTTTTTGCTTTAGAGATATCAGTTGATTGTGGGACTACTCTCTCTCTGCTTAGGAGCACCCACCAAGGATCTGCCAATATCTAGGCTTTAGTGGGAACACTAATGACCACTATAGTTAAGGTTAAAATGCAGTTACTGCAGTTACTCAAAGTCTGTCTACACTTAAAATACTACAGCAGCATACCAGCACTGGTGCAGCTGTGATATAGCAGTGCTTCAGTGTTAAACTACCTATGCTGATGAGAGGGATTCTCTCATCAGTGTGGGTAATTTATCTCCCTAAGAGCCTGTCGGTGAATTTTTCCATTGACCTACCACTGTCTACACAGGGACTCAGGTCATCTTAACAACATCACTCAGGCCTGGTCTACTCTGGGGCTATGTCTACAGTGCAGGCTTCTTGCACAAGAATTCTTCTGCGAATGTTCTTGTGCAAGAGCACATACACACTGACATGTACTTTTGCACAAGAGCATCCATGGCAGTGTGGATGCTCTCTTGCACAAGAAAGCTCTGATGGCTATTTTAGCCATAGGGGTTTCTTGCTCAAGAAACCCCTGATCCCCTCCACACTAGCCTTTTTGTGCAAGAGCTCTTGTGCAAAAAGACTTATTTCTTGTGGGGAGAGGAATAATTCTTGCACAAAAAGCCCTCCCTTCTGATGATCTACTGTAACCTGTCCTGCACAAGATTGGGCTTGTAGTGTGGACGCTCCGCAAGTTTTTGGGCAAGAACAGCTGTTCTTGCACAAGAAGCCTGCAATGTAGACATAGCCTAGGAGTTTAGATCAAATTTAGTCACTTAAGCTTGATTTCTAAACATACAGTCTACACTACCAAGGCCATTCCATTGACATTAAGGGCCATTGAAGTTGATTTTGGTATTCCAGCTTTTCAGGAGGAGTAATGCAAAATTTGACCTGGCATGATCAAATTCACAATAGTGTAGACCCAGTGTAGAGAAAGTCAAGGTTCTTGGTCTCTGGGAGGCATCCCACTGTATCCCACTCTGACTGCTCTAGCCAGAATTTGCACCTCTACTGCTCTCCACATGAACAGAAAAAGCCCCAGGACAGTTTGAATTTAATTTCCCATGTGACCAGCACTGAGAGCACACCTCAGGGCAGCAGGGCATGGATCTGTCATATCCCTGGCTATACAACCAACCTGATTTTCTAGTGTAGACCAGCTCTCATTGCTTTTTTGAACAAATATCCTTTAGAATGAAATGTTTCATACTTATCAGTTTGAGGAAAGTTGCAGAAAAATCTCTGCTTTAGCTGCTTTAGGAAATAACATCCTTAAAAATTAAATAAAAAATATACAAGCCCAGTTCTTCAGCTGATGTAAATCAAAGTAGCTACATTGATTTAAATGGAGGTTTGGCTCTTTACACAAGCTGATGGGATACGTCGTCTGTATTACCTTCAGTCCTGACTTGTCATCATCTTGAATCTCATCCTTTGAGTGCAAAGTACAGTATATAATAAACATTTCTTCTGTATCTTTTTCTTAAACAGTCAGACAGTCATTGTGCTTGGCAAGAGGTCTATGCACAATCCAGAGAGATTCTTCAACGAATTGAAGTTTATGCGGTCAAGAGAAAAGGATCACACTTATGAACTCACATTTTACCTTAACCTTTAAAGAGTTAGTGCCATGTTGAGCTAAAGTAAAGAATTTCATTTTTATATAAATTAACAGCAGAGTCTATGCAAAAATGTATATTTAAAAGTTTTAAACTACTTAATTTATTCAAGTCATGTTTCTAAAATGAATTGTACTAGATTTATTCTTAATAAAAATATAAAGAGGAAAATAACATTTATTTTTCATGTTAAACAAAAAGAAACAGTCTTTAGGAAATGTACTATGGTTCTTATCCTGCAAACCTTTAAGCTCATGCTCAACATTAAGCATATGAGCTGTCCCATTGACTTCATAGTGATCGTTGCTTTAAACTGTGGTAACCTGCACTTGTACAAATTAGGGTTTTCTCAAGTGCCCCATGTCTATAGTAGGGAGTTTGTACCATGGTCCCCTGTAAGCTGTATGTTTGAGCAGCCCCCACAGGAGAGATTCAAATGCCACTCACCTGATTAGCAGAGAGTTCACAGCTGGCAGCAGTAAGCATTATGTGTTTCTACTGGTGGCACACATCTGCACATGCCTCAGTGCACATAACAAAAGTTATTCTGTATGATGGAAAAAATTTGAGGGAACATTAATTTGCACTGATGGATCTACATCAGTATAGTTATAGCAGTGGCTAAAACCCCAAAGCTACGTCTACACTGCAGTCTTTTTGCACAAGAACGGTTTTGCGGAAGAGCATCTATGGCAGTATGGATGCTCTCTTGCGCAAGAAAGCTCTGATGGTTATTTTAACCATAGGGGCTTCTTGCACAAGAAATTCATGTTGCCTGTGTACACTGCCCTCTTGTGGAAGAGCTCTTGCACAAGAGGGCTTATATCTCATGGGGTATGTCTACACTACCACCCTAGTTCCAACTAGGGTGGTAATGTAGTCAACCGGAGTTGCAAATGAAGCCCTGGATTTGAATTTCCCGGGCTTCATTTGCATATTGTCGGGCGTCGCCATTTTTAAATGTCCGCTAGTTCGGACTCCGTGCCCCGCGGCTACACGCGGCACGAACTAGGTAGTTCGGACTAGGCTTCCTATTCCGAACTACCGTTACTCCTCGTTCCACGGGGCACGGAGTCTGAACTAGCGGACATTTAAAAATGGCGGCGCCCGGCAATATGCAAATGAAGCCCGGGAAATTCAAATCCCGGGCTTCATTTGCAACTCCGGTTGACTACATTACCACCCTAGTTCGAACTAGGGTGGTAGTGTAGACATACCCATGGGGAGAGGAATAACTTCCAGAAGAAGCCCTGTTTTTTGACCCTATACTGTAAATTTACTTGCACAAGAACACATGTGCAGTGTAGATATCCGGCAAGTTTTTGCGCAAGAATGGCTGTTTTTGTGCAAAAAGCATGCAATGTAGGCACAGCCCAAGTGTACAAGAGACTTATGTTTCCATAACACCTTCCAGCCAGGCTTCTGGAACCATTTCCCACAAGGTCATCTTCTTCAGATTTCTTTGGGGTGTGATCATACATATTTACAATATGTAAACCACTATTTTATCTATTTTCTATAGAGCTAATTCGATAAAGTGCTAAGTGCCCTCAATCTCCCCCATCTTCCTTCAAACAAACATTGACTTCAACTCAGCATTTGGCAAGATCAGTCCTATGTCGCCAAGCTGAACTTGAAAGCATGAACAATTAAATGGGGTCTTTTAAATAAATAAATAGCCTTTGGGGGTGCTGTAAAGGAATGGCATATCATAACATCATCCAAGTAACAATTTTCCAAAACAAAATGCTCTAGAATAGACAGTCAATGGTGCTGTTTTAAACCAGCTGACAATCTGCCCCCAAAATGGGAAAGTTTGGCTCTGGATCCAAACTACTGCAATTTAGTTTCATGGTGAGTATTTAAAGTCATTTCTAAGACTACACCTACACTGGCACCCATACTAAATACTTACCCCTGTTTATCTTCACCTATGTATCCCGCTCCTGCACAGAGTGCCCATATATGCTGTGCAGACATGGGTACTAGCTGTAGACATATGAATATAGGCACATCCATACTGCTGCTTTTTGGTATGTGCTTTTTGCATAGCATTCCATGATTCTGTGTATCACAGCAGACACTCTGAAAACTGCCTTGCAGTGTGCTGTCGGTACTATCTACTGCCTTTACACTTTTATTGATGCCAGTTCCTATTCACCCCTCTCTCCTATCCAACTTGGTGAAAGACAAGGAGCAATATGTCTGTTCCTGCTCCTACTTTCAGGGCAAATATGTGTGCATTACAGTAAGCAACTGAGAGAATCTTGGATGAATGGACTCAGACCTATCTCACAAATGAGAGACAGGTGTCTGGGATGGTGACTGATATACTGGCACTCCATAACACAGGACACAGGACAGGAGACTTCCAGAGTTTTGAGGGCATATTCATAGACATTATTCTGGACTAGGAGAATCAACATGTTGGGGTGGAGGGAGTCACATCATCTTGAAATCTTTGAATGATTAATGGCCATAGACATTGCTGGAGTTCTGTACCCCTCCGGAGCTAGACACTTGGTTCCACAAACCTATCGCATTGCAAAAGCAGATGGCTATTGCCTTCTGGAAGCTGGAAAAGGTGAACAGCTATCAATCAGTAGCAAACTATTTTGGGGTGGCAAAGTGTTTTGTTGACTTGTGGTGATGCAGTTTGTGAAACTATCAACACTCTCATCTACCCATGGGTCATTACCCTCACCAAAGTTCTGGAAATTATAGCTGACTTTCAGACAATGAGGTTTCTGAACTGCCTGGGGGACCTAAACAAACAGCTGGATTTTCTGCAGCATCAGAAAATTGTGAGCATACATTTATGAGACTAGAAGGCAGGTTGAATGGCAACAGATTATATTCTAAACTAGCAGATGGGGCCTGCATGGAGAGAGAGAAATGAGCCAGTGCAAATGCCCACCCACCCATCCCCAAGCCCACACCAGCAGCAGTAGGAAATCAAGCCCCTTTATCCAACAAAGAGCAAAGAAAGGAATGGGGAAAGAGTTAAACAGGCTCTGGGCTTTGTTCCATGAACTTTCCGATCAAGACCACAAGTCACTCATATTTCCTCCCTCCACCGCAAAGGGATGCTACATTGTGTTTTTGCAGACACTAGATTAGATTTCTCACCCAACCACCCCCTTGTTCCTGACTTATGCAGCACAGCTCTGAGAGGCGAGAGCCTGGACACTAGTGACTGGGAATGCTTGAAAACCTTTATTCCCTGACAGAGGACTCCTGTCACACGTTTCCCTTCTGTTTCCTGTACTAAGCAGCCCTAAATGTACTCACCCCTTCTGTGTGGTACTTGCTTGTAATTGGGTTGGTGGGAACTTTCTGTAATGAAAGTTTGTGATCTTCAAAGGAACAGAAAACAGCTGGAACTGTTCAGAACCATTAATCTTGTACAAACGTCCTGTCTCCAGCTAGATCTTTCCACCTCCACCCTCACTGCTAACCTGTTGGCTGACACACTCACAGATCCAGGGACAGTGTGATAGTTCACTGATAATCTGTTCTATAGCCTCTGTCAAAAGCTTTACAGTGATTTGAGGTAATTCAATAAAATATGGAATGTTCATTTCTGTCTTGGGGAAGTGCCATTTGGGCAGGGAGAAGGAGCTACCAGTCCTGCGTGCAGGCCCAGAGAAAAAAGGAAGGGATGTTGGCAAGGAAGGTAGGGAATTAACTTATCACTCATGGGCTCCATTTCCATCTGAGGCTTAAGGCCTCCTCTGGCTTGTGGAACCATCTCCTCCACGTAGAGGTGCAGGATAACTCGGTCCTCTTCCTTCAGGGCTTCAGGAGCATCTTCCTCCATGGTCCTCACTGCCTCCTCAAACCCTCCTTGTGCCGGCCCTCATCTGCATTGCATCAGACTATGAGACCCCTGGAGCTGAGGAGGTGGTCGTTAGCTGCCTCAGGTTTGGTACTGAAGCCTTGAAGAGCAGTGGGTCCAGCACTAGAACATGGGGGCATGTTGCAGTCCCAGAGCATCCACTGGAGTCATTAGCCTTCCAGTAACAGATCCCAAGGTGCTTTGTCCATTCCCAGCATTGGTCTGGACTCTGGTGAATATCCACCTGCATCAACATCTCTGAAACTTCCTGCTAATGATAGATGCTCCTATCGCTGTAGGAGAAGTCATGGAGGTCAGTGAGCTTTCTGACCACGAATTGATAAGTACCCAGTTGGGCTTGGCTGACCAGGTGGTAACTCTTGGACCAGGTTCCATGTTCATGTTTACTGGTGAACTGAGTGTACCAGAAAATGGTTCTAAAATGGTCAGCACAGCTTGCTACTCTAAATAGTGATGGGAGACCTTTAAAGATTTGGGACAAGGTTAGGCAGGAAAGGACCAGTGCATTATGGAAACAGGGCACTAGTGAACACAGGACCCTGTACATGGCCCCTTCGCCCCATCTGCACTACTAACTGGACTGAATATGGGGCTGTACCACCGTCCTCAGGCATCCCTTTAATGCCTGGAAACTCAGACATCTGGGCTATGTCTACACTCGCGGCTTCTTGCGCGAGTAATATGCAAATGAGGCTAAGCATGGAATACCGCCAAGCCTCATTTGCATACCTAATGAGCCACCATTTTTTTCAGAAGAGGCTCTTGCACAAGAAGGTGCATCTACACTGCCCCTTCTTGCGCAAGAAAAACTCTCTTGCGCAATGCTATTCTTCCTGTCAAGTAATAGGTGTAACGGCATTGCACAGGAGGGTTTTTCTTGCGCAAGGAGGGGCAGTGTAGATGCTCCTTCTTGCACAAGAGCATCTTCTGAAAAATATGGTGGCTCATTAGGAATGCAAATGAGGCTCGGCAATATTCAATGCTTAGCCTCATTTGCATATTACTTGTGCAAGAAGCCACGAGTGTAGACATAGCCCTGGGGTTTAGATGGGTACAGCAGAGAGATTTTGATCCAATCATGTGCGTGGCCTCATGTCCAGACACCAATGCAGACACAGCTTAAATGTTCCATAGGTAAGTTTCAGTATGGTTTGTGCACAGATGGTTAAGTAGCAGTAATATATTAATTTCTTTCCTGTCCTGTTGCTATGTCTCTTACTTTTCTTTACCAAGGCAAAAAGCTGCTGACAGTCATAAATAGCAGTTTCTTGTTTTATTCTTTACATTATAGTCACTTAAATGGAAAATGCTTCTTATATAACATAGGGAGAAGGTTTTTCTAACAGAATTTTATTTCAGTGAATTTACAGAGCTGGTAGAGCTTCAAAGCTTGACTTTCAGTGAGAGTGCTGCCACTGTGTGGTCAAGAAAGGAAAAACAGTTTGGAAAAACAAGTGTTATAACAAGAAACCTACAAATCTGTGAATATCCCCTTTATATCTGCAGGTATGGCTCATTTTTGCAGATACTGTTGCAGATATAGATACAAATTTTGTAATTAGAACCCTGCAAATATGTGGATATGCACTTTATATTTGTGGGTATCCATATTTGCAGATGTGGATGTGGATATCAGTGACTTGTTTTTGTGGATACAAATGCAGATGCAAATATAAATGTTGTATGTGTGCAGGGATCTAGATATGACATTATTGGAGATACTGAAGAAAGTATTGGTCGCAAGAGACATTAATTATTGCTACTGGATAAACAAAACATTGAGAGTAGATTTATGAAGAGTTTTTGATCAGATGTAAACCAGTAAGGACTTTATATGTGGACTTTACATTCCAGAATTTAAAAAAATCAATATGGTGATATTATAATATGGTTACAAGTACAATATTTAAGGAGGGAAACTTTTAGAAGCACATTCCATGAGAGCTGTATGGCTTTTGCAAAAAACCCACTTTTTCTAAAGCCTACCTATGTCAGAAGTGCACATTTGTAAATTGAAGTAGATTAGGACAACTGAAGTGCCTGGTATCTGGCCATGAGTTTTTTCTAAAAGAAATATCCCACTTTTGGCAATAAAATAGTGCATCAGTGCTTGAGTGCACTTTCTGCAGAAGGAGTTTGTTGATTTATAACTATTTCTAGCTCTTCTGTCCATTTCCCCTTTATAGTTTCCCATTTTGAGGGTTGTTCCAGCCATTATAAAATTTCCTCATCCACTGAGTAAGTATTGTGCAACTACAGTTTTGTCTCCCTTACAAACAGACATATTCCTTCAGATGGTAAAAGCCCTGCGAAAACCTAGGTAGGCTACATATACTAAGCAGACCATTACAAAACGTGGCCATAAAGTGCCAAAATGCTTGGTGAGGAGACCATTCAAATTTGGCAGGTAAATAGTTCAGTGAGACCAGCCATATCATAGGAGCTCACGTGAAAACTGTTTTGATTTGACCTCTCTGAGGGTTTAAAAATTATACACTCTGTACACGTACAGCTCTTTTACATATGATTTTTATCAACTTTCTGATGAGCATGTATATATGCTAACTTAGGGCCTGATTCTGTTCTACCTAATGGATCCCCATTAATTTCATCAAGGCACTGCTTGGGCCCCAGTATCCACTTGATGAATTGGACCTTAGTTGTGTAGAGAAGCTGTGCCTTAAATAGGGTATTGTCTGCTAGCCTGGCTTAATATAAATAACCTGACACATTTCTTAGCGGGCTCAATTGGAAAGGTGAATGGAAGGCTCAGATGTAAGTAGGGGCTTGGCAAGCAGTTTGCTGCAGTCCAAGGCTGCATCTAGATTGGCATGATTTTCCGGAAATGCTTTTAACGATGAAGTTTACTGTTAAAAGCATTTTCGGAAAAGAGCGTCTAGATTGGCACGGATGCTTTTCTGCAAAAGCACTTTTTGCGGAAAAGCATCTGTGCCAATCTAGACGCACTTTTCCACAAAAAAGCCCAGATCGCCATTTTTGCGATCAGGGCTTTTTTGCAGAAAACAAATCTGAGCTGTCTACACTGGCCCTTTTGCACAAAAGCTTTGCGCAAAAGGGACTTTTGCCTGAACGGGAGCAGAATAGCATTTCCGTAAGAAGCACTGATTTCTTACAGTAGGAAGTCAGTGCTTTTGCGGAAATTCAAGCGGACAGTGTAGACAGCTGGCAAGTTTTTCAGAAAAACGGCTGATTTCGGGAAGGCGGATTTTGGTAAGCTTTGGCTTAACCATGAGATCTTGCATGATCTAAAAATAAAAAAGGAGTCATATAAAAATGGAAAGTAGGATAAATTACAAAGGATGAATATAGGCAAACAACACAGGAATGCAGGGAAAAGATTAGAAAGGCAAAGGCACAAAATGAGCTCACACTAGCTACGGGAATAAAGGGAAACAAGAAGACTTTTTATAAATACATTAGAAGCAAGAGGAAGACCAAGGACAGGGTAGGCCCACTAGTCAGTGAGGAGGGAGAAACAGTAACAGGAAACTTGGAAATGGCAGAGATACTTAATGACTTCTTCGTTTCGGTCTTCACCGAGAAGTCTGATGAAGGAATGCCTTACACAGTGAATGCTTATGGGTAGGGGTTAGAAGATAAAATAAAAAAAAACAACAAGTTAGAAATCACCTAGAAAAGTTAAATGCCTGCAAGTCACCAGGGCCTGATGAAATTCATCCTAGAATACTCAAGGAGCTGATAGAGGAGGTATCTGAGCCTCTAACGATCATCTTTGGAAAATCATGGGAGACAGGAGAGATTCCAGAAGACTGGAAAAGGGCAAATATAGTGCCCATTTATAAAAAGGGAAATAAGAACAACCCAGGAAACTACAGACCAGTTTAACTTCTGTGCCAGGGAAGATAATGGAGCAAGTAATTAAGGAATTCATCTATAAACACTTGGAAGGTGGCAAGGTGATAGGGAACAGCCAGCATGGGTTTGTAAAGCGGGGGGGTCGGCTCCGGGACGTCCCTGCATAGGGGAGTGGGGGGTTGGCCCTGGGGCAGGCGCGCGCGCGGGCGGGACATCCCTGCACGGGGGGGTGAGGTATCGGTCCCGGGGCAGGCATGGGCGTGGGGCTTCCATGCGCCATGGAGGGCGGGGGGGAGTTGGGCCCAGAGGAGGCACACGCTGGCTTCCCTTTGGGGGTGGGGGGAATCCTGGGAGGAGGCAGATGCAGGGGATTCTCTGCCTCCACTGGCACCCCACTTCCCAGCCCCCACTCCCCAGCCACAGAACTCTGTCCCCACTCCTGTCCCCACTCCCCGAACTCTGTCCCCACTCCCCTTTCTCCAGCTACAGAACTCTTTCCCTATTCCCATCCCCACTCCCCGAACTCTGTCCCCACTGGCACTCTGTCCCCTGCTGCAGAACCCTGTCCTCTGCCCTCCCAGCACCCTGTTCCCTCTCCACTCCCCCCAGCAGCAGAAATCTGTCCCCACAAAATGTATAATTATAAATGCTTCATTTTCGATTTAAATAGCATGAATAAAAAACAGACCATTTATTTCATAACTATAAACATGTGATTTTAATATTATATATCGCATAATTTAAAAATAAACTTTATCAGAGCGTGTAAGTAAGGGCTGGGGATAGCAAGTGATGGACAGGAAGAGAATAAAGAGGGTGGGGCTTCAATGAAGGGGCGGGGCTTCAATGAAGGGGCGGGGCGGTAGATCTTCGCCTGTTCTGAGATTTAAAAAGTGATCTTGGGTGTAAAAAGGTTGGAGACCACTGGTGTTGACAGTATTTGGTCCTGCCATGGGGGCAGGTAACTGGACTCGATGACCTCTCGAGGTCCCTTCCAGTCCTAGTATTCTATGATTCTATGATCTATGATTAATGGTTAGGAATTTGGTGAGTAAATTAAAATGACAAACTGCTAGCCCAATATTAGCTTTTAAAGACAGACAATAAAGTAAACAGGTGCTGTGTTTACCCATATATCTCTGCAAATCCACCTCAGACCTAACCAGCAGCACACACACACACACACAAGTGCCATCTCAGCAGAACTGGTTAAGAATTTTCTGACATGTTTTTTCCTCACTGGAAAATGGCAATTCATATAAACTAAAACTGTTTGCAGGAAAGGGTCAGTTCTGCTTTTAGACGTATAATATTTTCCACAATGGAAAATTCTGTCTGTCTGGTTCAAAACCATTTTTTTTCAACATTTAAATTATTTATAGTACAAAAAAGGGTTTTTTTTTTTAAAAAAAAAGTTGTTGAAAGCAAAATAGAACACATTGATTGACCTAAACTGAATGTTTTTTCCCTTCAGATTTCTCATTTAAAAAAAAATAAGATTTTGACATTTCATGCCAGTCTGAGAGGGAAAATTTTATATTTATTATTTATACACTGAACTTTATTGTGGGACTGGAAAAAATGTTTCTTGCCTAGCTGCAGTCCTGAGGCACTTTAGTAGAAGCTATAAATTATGCCAAAATAGGTAGTTCACTGGGAAACTGATTGTGACTTCCTTTTCATTTCAACTGTGATCTAAATGTGGTGTGAATGGAGGTGAAGGTCTAGACTAGTTCAACAATACATTGCAGAGGGTAGCCCTTTAAGAATGCAAAGTCATGTTTCCATTAGATACCCCTGGGAACACAAACATGAAGTCAGAAATCCCTATTGTTTTTTCCATCTCATATTTCTTCCAGTGCATCTAACCAACCACCTTCTACACAGCAATCACAGCCACTTCCGTTGTGCTAGCCTTAGACTTGAATAGAGCTAAAAGATGGCATTATGGGTCCTGTAGTCATTTTGGTAAGAAGCTAAAAGAGAGGCTTGCATATCAACTTGCTATGTTCAATCCTCAGGACCCCTTTCTATAAAGGAAATGAGTATACAAGAATGCTACATGACAGTTCAGCTTAAATTGAACTTTACAGTTCTACAATTACCATACAGTGTACTTCATTAGCAACTTCCATCCGAGAATCTCAAAATAATTGAGACGGTAAGTTAAGACCACAGCTGCACAATTAAGGTGAAGAGTTCATATTCCCATGATGATAGTTTGGGCACCATGTTGGTAATAGCAGATGTCTGGCCTCAATGACCCTGAGGCTCTCTCCCAGTCTTATGTTCCTATGTCTAAGAAGTATGGTCTGCACACAGGACTGGGTGTCAAGAACTCCTGAGTGATAGTCCTCACAGACCCTGACTTTTTAAGTGACCTTGGAAAACCACTTGTCCTCCCTGTGACTGGGGATAGACATACTTGCCTACATTGCAGGAGTGTTGTGAGGACAGGATGTTTGCAAAGCCTTGTGGTGGGTTGAACAGATCCTTTGTTGCCTGAGAGGGGGCCGCCAAACCATGGTGGTGACCCTATAAGAAGGGCCTACCAACCCTAATAGTGGTGTTGGTTATATTGTCTCTTAACAGGTTTAGTTATATTAAATGACCTTGTTACTTCAGTTCAAACCTTGAGAACCGTAATAGGCTTGGATTTCATCCTTGTTCTATATGCAAGCATGAAGAGAGAGAGAGAGAACCAAGGCATTATAACATTCAAGTTTTATTCCTTCCTTCGCATACTCTATGCTCTTATCAAGCACTCTCTGAAACAAAAGCTTTCTAAATGCCCATACATGATCATACCATAGCTCCACAGTTGACAGAACAATTTATCATAACATCCCATTTGTCACATTTGAATAGCAAAATTAAATGTGAATACTATAACCTTCTTATATATCTATTCTGTTATATTCTATATATGATAATATAGGGTACATCAACACAGCAGTGTTAGTTTGGAAAAACTGATGTAATTCCAAAATAACTTAGTCCGTATCTGCATTACAAGCAGTTATTTCAACATAATATCAAAATAATGTAAAGCTGGAGGACTTCTTACTCTGCCTCCTGTAACCCTCACAGTACAAGGAGTAAGGGAAGTCGGAGCAAGAGTGCTCTACCTTGGACTTCCTGCTGTGTAGACAGCACCAAAAGCTAAAATAAGCTATTTCAACTTGAGCTACATCAATTGCATAGCTTAAGTTGCATAGTTTATTTCAGCTTTAACTCTGCTGTGTAGACATGCCCATAGAGTTTTACATCAACGTTTTGTTTTAATTAACTAACTGTTAACTTGCTTGCTTTCTAAGGCGCTGGTTCTTAATCTTTTCTTAATTGTGGACTTCTAAGACATTTCAGATGGAAGTGCAGACCCATTTAGAAATCTTTTGTCTGCTTACATAGTTGAATTCTATTCAGTCAATTCTCAGTCTAGAAATAGTTTGCAGGTCCCCAGGGTCCATGAACCAAAGATTAAGAACCACTGGTCTAAGATATTTTCCTTTATGTTTGAAGGGTTGTTTTTTCATACCCTTGCGTAGAACAGAGTCTTGAATATGTCTTGAGGATAGTTTGATGTTGGAATGTGAGTCTCTCTTGTGATGACAGAAGCCTGCTATTAACTTGGTGGTGTGGTATTTTGAGAGTCTGTTCTGGCATCTATCAGTCAGTCAGCAGCCTGTGCTCCTGCTGTGTTCTGCTAATCACATTGCAGTGGCATGTATATTTCACTGTCTTCCATATCTGTGACTTTGTCTTGTGTTTGTACTGTGTGAATATATTTATGGTTTCAGTGAGATATATGCCAGCCCACTGCTACTTTTTCTGAAAGACTATTTATGTATTTCACACATGTACCTTGCTTTGGTCTAAGGCAAGGTTGGGGAACCTTTAGGCTAGTAGATTTTGGGTACCTCTAGACTACATGCCTCTGTCACCAGAGGCATGTAGATTAGGCTACCAGACATAGGAAAATGAAGCGGCGATTTAAATAATCGCCGCTTCATTTAAATTTACATGGCTGCCGCGCCGAGCCGACAAACAGCTGATTAGCTGTTTGTCGGCTCAGCGCGATAGTCTGGACGCGCGGGTGTCGACATCAAAGGTATTTGTCGACCACCCAGGTATACCTCATTCCAGGAGGCATACCTGGGTGGTCGACAAATACCTTTGATGTCGACACCCGCGCGTCCAGACTATCACGCTGAGCCGACAAACAGCTGATCAGCTGTTTGTTGGCTCGGCGCGGCAGCCATGTAAATTTAAATGAAGCGGCGATTATTAAAATGCCGCTTCATTTTCCTATGTCTGGTAGCCTAATCTACATGCCTCTGACGACAGAGGCATGTAGTCTAGACTTACCCTTACTGTGCTCGAGCTCTGTGGTATGGTGGCGGGAGGGGGTGGAGTGCCAGCGCAGACTCCTCAATGTTGGGGGGAGCCCTGAGTCTCAGGGGCCGGATCCAGGCAAGCCAGGGGCCTTAGGTTCCCCACCCCTGGTCTAAGGAAATAATTTGACCTTGTTTGTGCTTCTGCGTGGTCTTTAGCTTGTTGACTGTCATAGTCTGTTATTCCTTTAGCTACTGCTGGTTTTAGTACAGCTGGGGCTATAAGCCTCAAGATGTGTGTGTGATGGTTCTTAGGATACTGAAGAATAAAAATCACCTTGTTACCCCCTGCATCTAGCATGAGGGATACTTACTTGTACATAACTAGATGTTGGCTCCCTAGTGCCACCACCTGTTTGCCACCCATGCACTCACATCAGGCCTATGCCAGCCTTTACTTTGCCTTGCAGACTAACAGTAGGTGCACCCCTTTGAAACATTCATCTGTACTGTTCAGCCCCTTATCCACCAAACACTCATAGAAATATCAAATCTGCTGACCCCAAAAGAACAGCAAATGCATCAGCTTGTATCATTCAACTCAGAATCAGTATCTTGCTTAATTAATATCACAGCACTTAGATGTATTTATAGTGAAAACAAAGATAAGTGTATTATCAAAGATTCACCTTTGAAGAGATGGTAAATAAGGGTCATGGAAACAAAAGTTTACATATAAAACAAAATCATAATGAACTTTCTAGCCACTGAACTTAACTATTAAGTTTGCCTCCTGTCAAGGCTTCCCCCCCCCCCCCCCACACACACTCTGGCATGATAAATTCAGAAGTGGGGGTCCACAAAATTACCCCAAAACCTTATCTTTCCAGGCTTTGGTATAAAGCTTACCCTAAAAATCTTAAAACCCTAGATTTTAGGGATAAAAAAAATCTGCTACCACCACCCAAGTAATAATAAAGAAACCAAGGAGAGACTATTTGGGAAATCTCAGACCCAAAAGTAAAACCAGGACACAAAAAGTAACCAATACCAGGTTAATAAAAAGAAAAGAGAAAGAACCTTTATTATCACCACATTATTCCTGTTGCAAGCATAATGACTAGATGGAAAAGTCACAAATTAATATACTCATGGGGGAACCCCCCCATGGGCAAAAAGCCTAGTTACAAAGGAGAGGAAAACCCATTTTTAAATGCACAGATATCAGATTCCCATTCCCAACCCATAAAACAATAAAACCTAATGGATATATCTAAACTCTGCCCTACTTACAGATAGTGAAGAGTCTTTTCTTGGAGGGAGACATAGCACCTGTCCCCCTCAGTAGCTGGAGAGAAACTGCCCAGAGACAAAAGAGGGAAAAACCCAAAAATTCCTTTGTCCCAGTTTGAAATCCCTATCTGCATTTCTATTGGCTGAGCAGATACCTGACTAGGTAAAGTTAACCCCTTAATCCCCAGGCTGCTGCCCATCCCTCATGGTCATGATACCTCCTAATAAAGCTTTGGTTGAAATAAACTTCATTATTTTACACTGTCTTCAACCAAGGCTGGTTGTGATCCCATTTTTCATGAACGTAAACACACTCCCTTGGTGCAGAATAAGAGAGAGCCTTCTTTGCCGCCTTCTTACTTTCCCAAAGTTTACTCCCTGAACTCAGACAGCACAGCCACCCATTGCTTGTTTTTCCTATCTGCTCTTCCCTGTTGACTTCATTCATCCCTATTGACTTTGTACATAAATGTGCATCCATTGTCTTAGCTTGCAATTTTTAATTAACATCTGACAGATGAATGAACAGACATCATATATCTGACAGTAAACATGTTTCTGCACCTCTTCTGTGATACAGAAGCAAAGAACCTATTTTTAGTCTACTTACACAACTCCTTACATAGTTATCTGTACATACATTTCACATCATCAACAACCTCTGTGACCCTGTTTGTCACGTAAGATCTCACTTGATGAATCTCATATTGGTGAGCCAGAATATACAATTGGGATATTCTTGTAATGCCAGTTGGCACTGATTGTTCTTGGATTACAATATGTTCATCTTGACGTCTGATATTGTACTAGGGTGTTATTAATGCCTTCTGTGGGATTTTTTTTCCATTCAAGAATGTCTTGTCATGTATTCCTGCTGCTTTCTTTAACAGAGTCTTAGTAATTGTAACTGTCTATTCAGCTTTGTCAGTTGATTACATTTGGCATGGTGATGATGTGCTAGGACTGAAATCCAATTCCTGGTTAAACTCCACAAATTTACTGTTTGGATGTCAACAAGTGCAGTAAGGATCAGAGCAGGAGCAAACCTGAGGCTGGGAGTAGCAGAGGTATTTGTATTATCAAATCATAGAACACTAGAACTGGAAAGGACCTTAAGAGGTCATCAAGTCCATACCCCTACCCTCACAGCAGGACCAAGCATCATCTAGATCATCCCTGATAGATGTCTATTGCACCCGTTCTTAAATATCTTCAGTGATGAACATTTCACAACCTACATATGCAATTTATTCCATTATTTAACCACCCTTATAATTTTGGAAAACCTTCCTAATGTCCAACGGCAACATGGTGGGACTCCTGCCACTCACTCTGGGAATTAGCTCTTTGGTGATGGAGCACCCTCTTCTGGCTGGTGTCACACCTGCTGTTACCTAGTCTTCTCCACCTCTGTGTTAGGACCTGCATCCCTCCCAGACCATGGCATCCTCCCTCTGGGTACTGCCCTGCCACAGTGCCCCCCCAGTCTAGGGTCTTCCCCATATGGGAACCCTCAACCCCCTATGCCCACCTTGCCTCAGTGACCCACTGCCAGTCTTCATCTAGCCCCTGCCTCAGGAGCAACTGCATACTGAAATGGCCACTCATCAAGGCAAGGGGTGGTGGACCTATTCCCTTTACCTACCCCAGCTGTCTCTCTTCACACTTAGTACCTTGCTTCAGGCCCTGCAGCCTGGGACCTTGCCTAGCCAGAACTTCCCTAGCTCTGCCTGCCATTCCCCAGTCCTGCTCTAACTACAGCCCAAGTATTCTCAGGCCTTGTCTCAGGCCCTGCAATCTGGGAATGAGATCAGGTCAGAGCTCCCCAGCTCTACCTGACTCTTCCCAGCACTACTCTGTCTCAGGAAGCCTCCAGCTTCCCTGGCAACCAAGTCCCTCCTACTCCCCATACAGAGCAAGAATCAATCTGTATCTGTCTCCTTCCCTTCAGGAGACTTTATTTATACAGCTCTTAGCTGGGCCCTAATTGGCTCATACTGGCCACAGCTGCTGCTCCACAGCTCCTGCTGGATCCACTGCTCCAGCCCTCTCCTAGGGTTGGGTTTTCACCCTCAAAGAGCCAGTGCAGGGCAGACACCCCATCACACCAACCTAAACCTCCCTTGCTTCAGTTTAAGCCCATTGCTTCCTATCCTGTCATCAGAGGCCAAGGGGAACAATTTTTCTCCCTCCTCCTTGTAAAACCTTTTTAGATACTTGAAAACTGCTGTCATATCCCCTCTCAGTCTACTCTTTTCTAAACTAAACAAGCCCATCTCTATCAGTCTTCCCTCATAGATCTTGTTTTCTAGACCTTTAGTCATTTTTGTTGCTCTTCTCTGGACTTTCTCCAATTTCTCCAATTTCAATTTCGTCATCAAGTCCAAGCCAAGATCAGTACCAAGAGTCAGAGTCCAAGCAGGGTTTCAGAGTCTGAGACAGGCTAGTAATCAACAGTAATGAGGTAGTTTGTGATTAAAGCATTCATTATCACTGCTCCAAATTCTGTTGGAAATGCTATGTAGTTCCATTATTCTTTTTTGCCTCTTGGCCTTTTCCCCAAACGTATCACAATTTCTCACATATCTTGAATGTCCTTGATCATGTTTGGTCCATATGTGTCATCTCTGTCTGCCTGGGGACAGATTTCTATTCCAGAATGGCTCACATGTACTAGGAGTCATCTGAGGTCTAGGAGTCATCTGCTTTTCTATAGGATGCTATTATTCAGCTTGCCTTCATAAGAGGTATTGCCTGCCTTCCTCTCTTTTAAATGCTTCTTGGATGGAGTGGTTTAAAATAAAAGCATTTCATAATCATGAAACAATAGAGGAAATATATGGCACATGCCTCTCAGGATTTTAACCACTTGCCAGTAGACTTTCTTTTGAGAGTCTAGGGTCCATTTTGAGTAACCCTATGGATTCCTCATATGAGCATATTCAATGAATGTGAATTATATAGCTAGCTAAATTTTTCAACTCTCTTGATGAAAATTAGAATATGCTCTGGATTCCTAGTAGATTTAGATTAAAATGGTTCAATCCTAACTGCTTCATTTGTACTATTGACTAAGTGCATAGGGCAATGTTTCCCAAATGGTGTTCTGCAGAACCCCAGGGTTCCACGAAGTGAAAATAAGGATTCCACGAGAAAATTCCATTACAATAATTTATGATTTAAAAAAAATTGTACACATTAAATGTGAATTTTGTTTTTAAATATGTGCAATTAAACTAGATGTTGATCTCATGACCTTGTTTAGCATTTGTTTATTATTATCCTTACTTACTTGTGGTCTACTTTTTCAGCTGCATATATAAGACTGTTATTAGGAGTTCCGCAAAAGTCTTTCAAGTTTAAAAGGGTTCCATGGCCAAATACAATTGGAAAACACTGGCATAGGGGTTTGTTCTAACCATCTCTTCTTAGTCTCAAGATTCCTTTCAGAGTTTTAAAGACAGGCATTAATGGAGTTTAATGTGTTTGTTCCTGTTCAGTAAGTAATGTGATCTTCGATGCACTGCATTGGAGATTAATAATGAGGTCTGTGTCTGGGCAACTGCACCACACTGGCCCTTTAAGTGTTAAAACCCAACCCTGGGTGAGGTCTGGAGCAGTGGAGGTATGGACCCAGCAGCTGTGGCAGGTCTTAGCCAATTAGGGCCCAGATGAGGGCAGTATAAGTAAAGATTCCTGAGGGGAGGAAACACTGAGACTTGTTCTTGCTCTAGCTGGGGAGCAGGTGGGATCTAGCTACCAAGGAAGTTATAGGCTTCTTAACTCATAACAGGGGTGGGGGAAAGGACTTGTTGGGAGCTGGACTTGATGATCTCCTTAGATCTCTTCTAGCCCTAGGAGTCTATGAAAGACAGGTAGTGCTGGGGAAGCTCTGGCTAGGCAGGTCCCAGGCTGTAGGGCCTGAAGCAAGGCCTCAGGGTACTAATGGATAAAGTAGAAGGCAGCAGATCCACACACCCCTGTCAATGAGGAGTGGTCATTTCAGTCTTCAGTTTGACCCTGTGGCAGGGGCTAGATGAAGATTGGCAGTGGGTCACTGAGGCAAGGTGGGCATAGGGGGTTGGAGGTTCCCAGAGGGGGAAGACCCCAGAGGGTGGGGACAGTAATCAGGCAGGGAGATGCCATGGTTTAGGAGGGATGTGGATCTTACCACAGAGTGGTAGATGGTGGCATAGCGAGGGGGAGCAGAGGAAGCAATTGCCCCTGGGTGCCCCTATCATCCCCCAATTTGCCTGCTCCTCCTCTGCCCACTGCTGCCGGTTGGAGCCACCTCTCCGTCCCCAGCCTGACCTTCCTGTATCTCTGCTGGTAGGTTAGTGTGTGCGGGGGTCTGGCCTCAAACTGGAGGGGGTGGGGGAAGACATTGTGAAAGCTTCCCCCCCTCCCTTCTAGGGTTGGGCTCAGCCATGTGCAGGTTTGGGGTCCTGCATGGCGGTGGGAGGGATGCACATTTTTCCTTTGCCCCCAGGCGAATAAAAGCCTCATTATGCCTCCGGTGGTAGAAACATTAACAGGTAACAGTGGTTGAGACACCAGACAAAAGGAGGTGCTGCAGAGCATTGAAAAGCTAATTGAAAAGCTGAATGATTGGCAGAAGGAGGCCCTGGTAGGAAGACTCACTGTGCTAGAGGATGCACTTGTCACCACTTGAGCTGTACAATAAGAATTATATGGCACCTGCCTCATATTTTTGGAGTTCTTCATATCTGGAAGAGGTTCCCCAAATTCCAAGATTCCTCAGATAATTTTGTCTCAAGCAATCCAAATCCAGTCTATATTTGTGTTGCCTCCTCTGTTATTGTTAATGGAAATCTACCTGACTATTAAGTCCATTTGCAGATAACTCCTACTCACAGTCTGTTAACATTTTAAAAGTTTCTTGCATAAGAATTTGCTTTATAGCACACAAGCATAGCACAGAAAAATAAATTATTACAGAAAACTCTAAGGCTATGTCTAGACTGGCCAGTTTTTCTGGAAAATCAGCTGCTTTTCCGGAAAAACTTGCCAGCTGTCAACACTGGCTGCTTGAATTTCTGCAAAAGCACTGACTTCCTACTGTAAAAAATCAATGCTTCTTGCGGAAATACTATGCTGCTCCCATTCAGGCAAAAGTCCTTTTGCACAAAACCCACCCAGGGGGACCAAGAGGCAGGCACCCTCCTGATCTGGAACAGAAATCCTGTTCCTCTTCAAACTGTGGGGTGAGGAGGAGACACTGCAGGATCTCCGCTCCAAGCACCACAATGCAAACATCTTTGAGAACATGGCCGAGTCCCTGGCAGAGTGCGGACACCCACCCTAGACCTTAGAACAAGTCCGGAGTAAGGTGAAAGAGCTCTGTCAGGGATACATCAGGCCAGAGAGAACAGCTCGCACTCTGGGGCAGGATCCCACTCCTTCCCCTACTACCAGGAATTCCACCAGATCCTGGGGAGTGGAGAAGCCATTTTCCCACCCGGGGTGGTGATCTCCAGCCTCGAGACCTCCATCGTCGCCCAGCTGGCGAAGGAGGAGGAGGCAGACTCCATCACCCTATATCTGGAGCCGGTTCCTGTCAGCCAGGACGTCTCCCAGGCTTTGTCTGATTCTGGGAAGGGATCTTCAGGTGAGTGTTCTCAGTTTGTCACACACACAGGGTGGGGGAGGCAGGAGCACAGGGGAGGGGTGCAAGCGGCGCTCAGGCTGGACATCGTGCTACTGTCTGTGCACGTGAAACCAAGCTGAGGGGAGGCCGCACACGTCCCTGGAGAGAGGGCCCTCCCAGCACCTGCCACGGCTGCAAGCAGGCTAGCCACAAGGGGTCAGGCACAACCCCAGACACACCAAGGAGTGCTGCACCCAACACACAGGCATGCCTGCACATGCAAGGCACCACACAGCCATACTGCAGTTTCAGATGACTGTTGCAACTCTTCTCCAGGGAGGATGGCGGGCTGCAGGTGGGTGTTGGGTCATTGGAGGGTTGGGGTGAGCCAGGCACATAGCTCCAAAAAGGTGGCCTTCCGCAGGCAGAAGTTTTAGAGCCACTGCTGATTCTCCAGGACCAGCCGGTCCCACAGGTTGGAACTGGTGTCAAGCCTCCAAAAACACCTCTGCACTGTGGGATGCGGTTGCAAGAGTGTAGCTCTCGCACCCAGGGAGAAGGTCCCAAGAAAGAGCTCGGGGTTGAGCTCGTGCAGGACCAGGAAGGCAGCTGGCACACAGTGCTACAGAAACTGCAGTATGACCATGTGGGGCTATTGCATGCCCAAGGGCATGACACAAAGGAAAAAGCTGTGGTGTCCAAAAAAGCAGGGCAACCACAGTAGGCACTGCAAGAGCTTTGCTATACCTCATACAGGTAGGCAAGCAAGCAGCAGCAGAGAAACGGCTGTCCAGGGGGGTCCCTTTAAGCATGTGTCTCTGCAAGGCTCCGGCTCCAACACTAAGAAGCAAGTGCTGACCTAAAGCCCTGGCTGAAATGGTTCCAGGTGGCCTTTTATGCGAGATAGCGTCCAATCAGTTTGCTCTCTTTGGAAAAAGCAGATAACTTTTTCTTTGCACTTTGGCAGTGTGGGCGCTCTCTTTTGGAAAAGCTTCTGAAAGAAGCCTGCAGTCTCGACATAGCCTCAGAAAGGATCTAGTTTAATGAGAAAGCAAAGGCTTTAGAGTACAAGCTGGGTCCAGGCTGCTAACACATAGCCCTCAAAATGTAACACTGGCCTCTCATCATGCTTAATAATGATCTCTTTCCTAAAAGTCTTCTGGCCAGCTGCGTCATATTGCTTTAAAAAAAATCTAGTCACACACGGGTGATTTAGAATAATTTTTAAACATGCGTGTAAACAATTTATTTTCAAAGAATGCTGAGTGAACAGAATTTTTTTTATCTAAGTGATTCAGCTAAACTACACTTTTATTTTAATTTAATTTTGAATGCAACAGCAATCTTAAACTAAATTTTTTTAAAAAAACCCTACTCATCAGTTATAAAAAAAAATCCATATTCCTATTACTGACCTTTAAAAAAAAAAAAGCATTTTATTCGGAACTTCATGATAACAACCCTTCTGTAAAGCCAAAAAAGTATTCTTTTATTTTTTTTGGCCTGCAGAGGGAGCACTGGCCCCTGAAAACAGAATGGGATTATGTGTAGCCCAAGGACCAGTGTGTTTCAGCAGCAGCCCTGGGAACTACAAGTTGTGGACTACAAACTGCGGCATGTTGAGAGAACTTCCTGGTTCCTGCCAGGATGTGCCCTCTGCCCCCAGCAGGGTCTCAGCAAGGACTGTGCTAGAAGCAACACACAGGCTGCGTGCTGAGAGAAGGGGCTGCTGAACTGTTTTCTTGTTCTATGTTTTTTACAGAATAAAGCCTGTTCCTGGTGATTTGTCAGAGTGGGTCTGGTTTGAGGTGCACTCACACATACACAACGCAGAGCACACCAAGCAGCCTCAGGCCTAGCCCTCCCCCCACAGTGGTGTAAGAAGTCACAAGCTTCCCCTATACTGAATAATCTCGCACTGGGCTAGCCAACAGGAGTGGTTACATATGTAAAAACTAAGGTGGCCATGTTTCCCTGTGAATATGGGACACCCAGTAAAATCATTCATTCTCAAGCGAGTTCAATGGCAGTCAATCAGAATTGTGCAGTACACACATTCAAATTAACATCAAGTTGACCGAAGTCCTGTTAAAAGGAAATTCTGCATAGCTGGAGCCTTTTTATTTACCTTTTCATCTTTAAGGTTTGCACAGGGAGAGGTGACACACACTCATTCCCTACATCTCTCTCACATGACTATACGGGCCATACCTGGGAGGTCTACAAATGCCTTTGATGTTCGACCGCGGAACGTCCAGACTACCACGCTGAGCCGACAAACAGCTGATCGGCTCAGTGCGGCAGCCATGTAAATTTAAATGAAGCGGCAATTATTTAAATTGCCGCTTCATTTTCCTATGCCGGGTAGTCTAATCTACATGCCTCTGGCGACAGAGGCATGTAGTCTAGACGTACCCTAAGATAGAAGGAGAGGGAGATATGCTGGAGGATAGGGATAGGGTCCGGAGTGACCTAGAACAATTGGAGGATTGGGCCAAAAGAAATATGATGAGGCTTCACAAGGATAAGGGCAGAGTCTTTCACTTGGGATAGACTTGAACTTGAGCTCGGACTGCCAGTGCCCTTAATCCATGATTCTGCAAAGAAAAGAAAGAGTTAGTACAATGAATTGCAATTTCCCTTTGATGTTTGTAGCATTGCCGGAACATTCTAATGAAGACTACCCTCAAGTGCAGATCACTATGTGGAAAAAGGTCTTTGAGAATCTCACTGGGGCCCTTACAATTTTACAGCCATAAAAAATGTGTGTCAAACTATGAAATCTGCCCTGCTCTGTGAAATCTGATTTCTCCATGCTGCTAAGAGCCTGGGACACCCAGCTTCTAGTCTGGCCAGGATGGAAAGGAACAGGAGTTGTCCTTCCCCTGTATGGCCACTCTTGGGCTATGTCTACACAGGTTCCCTCTTCCACAAAAGCCTATTAGCATATTGCCATGCTTCATTTTCATAATTAATTATAAGCCATTTTTGCACAAGAGGTTTTTGCACAAAAAGGTGCTGTCTATACAGTGCCTTTTTGCGCAAAAACCTCTTGTGCAAAAATGGCTCCTAATTAATTATGCAAAAGAAGCGCAGCAATATGCTAATCCATGCTTCATTTGCATAAGCTTTTGCAGAAGAGGGAAGTTATATAGACATAGCCTCAAGGATATCAGAGTCAACTTGAGTAGCAGTGCAGAAATGGGGGTGGAACCTACTCTAGCCCTGCCCTAAAAATAGCACAGAAGTGAAGTGTCATTCTTGGGATCTCTTCCCCACAACAACTTTGCAAACTCCACCCCCCACCACACATACTCCTATTTTGGGTCAGGACTCACACAGTTAGAACACCATGAACTTCAGATGTAAAACTCGACCAATTTGGAAAGCCTCTGGCCATGAAATTGACGAGAATGCACAGTGATTTTGGTAGGGCTCTGTCTGACCTGTTCAGTGGAGGTTGAGGGAAATGGTCTGCCAGAAATTTTTGGCCATATTGGACCATAGGGTCATCGGGGAATTCCCAAGTGCAGCCTTTCTCAAACTGGGGCTCCCAATGGGAGGGGGGGGTCACAAGGCTAGTGTAGGGGACTCATGAGTAGGGCCACTAGCCATCCTGGTTTTCTCAGACATGACTTCTTTTTTGTTCCTCAAATCTTCTTCCTGGAAGATTTTGGTAATATTACAAAAAGGCTTTGATTTTTCCTGGCCTTGCAAGCTGGGTGGCTGGAGAACAGTGGCACCCAATTCAGATGGAAGCACCGTTGTCAGCAACAGCAATCAAAGAAGGGTGGCATAGTATGATATTGCCACCCTTCCTTCTGCACTGCTGCTGGTGGTGGCACTGCCTTTGGCTCAGGGCAGCAGCAGAGCTGAACCAATGGAGAAGTCAGTGCTGCCACTACCAGCAGCACAGAAGGAAGGCTGGGATGATATGGCATTGCTTCCCTTCCCTTTGCACTGTTGTTGATGGTGGGCTGCCTTCTGAGCCAGGTGGCCAAAAAGCAGTGTCAGATGCCCACCTGTCACTGCCATCAACAGCACAAAAAGAAGGCTGGCATGGTATGGTTTTGTCATTCTTGCTTCTGTTTCATTGCTGGTGGAGCACTGACTTCTGAGCCACTCTCTGGCCACCCTGCTCGGAAGTCTGTGCTGCTACCAACAGCAGACCAGAAGGAAGTGCAGCATGGTATGGCACAATGCTTCCTTCTGAACCAGCATTGCCTTCCGAACTGGGTGGCCAGAAAGCAGGTGCCACTGCCCAGGTGCTTACCTAGGAAGGCAGTGCCACTGCCAGCAGCAGCACAAAAGAAAGTGTGGCATTGTCTGGTATTGCCACTCTTCCTTCTGTGTCATTGCTGGCGGTGCCTATATCTTTCAAGCTGGAGAGATGGAAAATCAGTGCTGACCCCAGTAGCTCTGTAAGAAGAAAAATTACAAGAATGGGCTTGTCTTCTTTGATTTGCTATTTTTTATTAGACACCTGGCTACAGACTGCATCCCACCTCAAACTAAGTCAACATGGATTCTTGCGTCAACTATTATTGTTAATTCTATTTCAGTCACTGATATGGCTGAATCTCTAGAGCTGCAATAGATGGCACTTCAGATTTAGTAAGCAAAGCAACAATCCACAGATATGACACAGCAAAGCTCAATGAGTACAGACTGGAGAAACACTTCACATGCCAATGTATAAGAAAGCAGTTATTTCAAAGTTAAGATAAAGATGATATTTTACAAAATGGATTATTAAAATCAGCATGCATTAACATTTAGATACCTGTGTTCCCTATAAACTGAACACTTGCGTGGCCATTCAGGAGAAATTCATATGCCGCCAAGCTGATTAGCCACCCACTGCAAGGTTTTGTTTCTATTGGAGATGCACATTCACATATGCCTCAGTGCACATAAAAATTTATTCTGCACATGAATGGAAAAAATCCACACATGGATGAAAAAAACTAGAGAGAACATTGTTAGATAAGTTTAAGGGTTACATTAAGCATCAAAGTACTTTTTTAAAATATTCCTCATCCTACATCCACAATAAAAGTTTCTATTTTCTTCAGAATTCAAATGAGGACTGAGTACTTTGAGTTTTAGGTTACGTGCATAATACAAAGTAGGCCAGTGTAAGTTATGTTGCTTAGGGATATGAATAAGCCATCCCCCAAGCAATGTAAATTATACCAGTCTAAGTGCTGGTGTGGACAACATTATGTTGGCAGGGGAGCATCTTCTGCCAACATAGCTACTGGAGTGATTAACTACATAGGAGAGTTCTCTCCTGTTGGCTTAGCATATCTCCAAAAGGAACACTACAGCAGCACAGCCACATTACTGCAGCTGTAAGGTGTGTAGTGTAGCCATAACCTCAATCCACATCAACATGGAACTTCTGCTTTGAATTATTAATATTTTGGCAGCTCAGCCTGAAAGATAATGTCCTTCATTCACAGGAGAACAGACTGCACCATCATAAATGAAACCCACAGGAGACAACACAGAGAGAAAAGCTCTTTAAGGTTGCTTCTTATAAAGTTTTCTCTGAATCCTTCTGAGACAGAGATGGTTTTGCTGCTTGCAAACACTGCAGATCCTACAAGATCCATAGTATCTCTAGAGACTCCATAGAATCATAGACTCATAGAATGCTAGGAACTGGAAGAGACCTTGAGAGGTCATCTAATCCAGTCCCCAGCCCTCACTGCAGGACCAAGCACTGTCTAGATCATCTTTGATAGATGTCCTTCTAACCTGCTCTTAAATATCTCCAGTGACAGAGACGCCACAACCTCCCTAAGCAATTTATTCCAGTGTTTAATTACCCTGACAGTTAGGAAGTTTTTCCAAATGTCTAGCTTAAACCTCCCTAGCTGCAGTTTAAGCTCATTGCTTCTTGTCCTATCATCAGAGGCCAAGGAGAACAATTTTTCTCCTTCCTCCTTGTAACACCCTTTTAGATGCTTGAAAACAGCTATGATGTCCCCTCTCAGGGTATGTCTACACTACCACCCTAGTTCGAACTAGGGTGGTAATGTAAGCAACCGGAGTTGCAAATGAAGCCCGGGATTTGAATTTCCTGGGCTTCATTTGCATCTCGCCGGGCGCCGCCATTTTTAAATGTCCGCTAGTGCGGACTCCGTGCCACACGGCTACACGCGGCACGGACTAGGAAGTTCGAACTAGGGTGGTAGTGTAGACATACCCTCAGTCTTCTCCTTTCTAAACTAAACAAGCCCAGTTCTTTCAGTCTTCCCTCATAGGTCATGTTTTCTAGGCCTTTAATCATTTTTGTTGCTTTTCTCTGGACCTTCTCCAATTTCTCCATATCTTTCTTGAAATATGGTGCCCAGAACTAGACACAGTACTCCAACTGATGCCTAAAAGCAGAAGAATTGCTCTTCGTGTCTTGCTCACAACACTCTGTGCCTGTGTTGTAAATTCCAAGTTTCTCTGTTTAATGAACCGTGATGTATGTTTTCCTGCCCTTCCCCCCTGCAGAAGGAATGACTCTGAAACAATGTTGTGAGCTGCTGCTGTGGCTAACAGGTCCTTGTGCTGTATAGCCCAACCCTGTGCAGAGCATGTGAAATGGAATCTTCCATCCCTAGTGCCCCAGTTGCTCACAGAGTCTATCTCCTATACTCATTCCAGAACAGTTCTCCCCAAGAGCTCAGTATGTAGAAAGGAGACATGATACACATGTATCCTTTTCTGTAGCTCCTTATTTATTCTGTGTAACAACCATCTTTAAGAAGCCCAACCTGCTGCCTGTGTTATATCTGTGCAAACTACAAGATGATCCAAGTCAAGTCTTGGTGTGTGAGTAAGGGAGGAGGGTGGGTATTCTTGTGCACTGCACTTCACTGACTGAGACCAGTGCAGAGACCATTCCTTACTTTGAATGAGGAGAGCTGGCTGTAGCTCCATCAGCAGAGTCCAAGCTCTGCACCCTGAGGAAGGGAGAGGAGGGGAATCAACCCTTGCCTTTCCCTGGCCGGCCAGAGCATGGGAAGGGAGGCTGGTGCAGTGCGTCACCCCAGCCTGGTGGGAATTGGCCCTGTGGGGGACCATGGCAGGCCATATGGGGGGGTGTTCACACCCTTTGCATCCCCCTGCATGCAGGCCTGTCCTCTATCAGCCCCTTGAGTATTCTAGGATCCATTTCATCAAGTCCTGGTGACTTGAAGACATCTAACTTTTTTCTAAGTGATTTTTAACTTGTTCTTTTTTTATTTTAATTTCTAAACTTACCTCATTTTCACTAGGATTCACTATGTTAGGCATTGACTATTTTAGGCAGTCATTGAACTTCTTGGTGAAAACTGAAACAAAGAAGTCATTTAGCACTGCTGCCATTTCCAAGTTTCCTGTTGTTGTTTCTTCCTCTTCACTGAGAAATGGACCTACCCTGTCCTTGGTCTACCTCTTGCTTTTCATATATTTGTAGACTATCTTCTTGTGTCTATCTATATTGAGCTCATTTTGTGCCTTTGCCTTTCTAATCTTGCTCCTGCATACTTGCGTTGTTTGCTTATGTTCATCCTTTGTAATTTGATCTAGCTTCCACTTTTTACATGACTCCTTTTTAATTTTTAGATCATGTAGTCATTTAGATCATGACCTGTTTCTTCCTCCTTCAGCCCTACTGTTCAAAGAACAGAGCTAAATAAGTATTATTGGGTGCCTCTTTCCTGTGATAATTGCGTTGGAGTTGTGTTTCTTCTACCCTGCTTGCAAAGAGTTAAAATCAATGTGACCTGAAATCACTTGAGGCTGATGGGCAGAAATCACAGAGAGGAAGTGTTTGTTAACTGAGCACCAGCAGGGCGGTGGTGGAAAGGTGTGATGAGTAGACACCAGAGCAGTGGCGGCACAATGAGCTGCCAGCAGGGCTGTGGCAAAAAGAAGTGAGCAGGCGAATGTTGAGTGACCAGTGGAGTTAAGATGCTTCCTTACCTTCCCCCACTCAGGATGTGAGGTGAACTCTACAGATGCACCTCTGAACTCTGGATCTGCCCTGACTTGCGAGGGGGGAAGCATTGCCTCTCAGAGGCACCTAGCTGTGGTTTATGAATTCCCCAGGTTACTGAGTGCTGACTCAAGCCAGTTCTGTATTGGATGGATGCAGAGGAACCTCTAGATATTGGACCTGGCCCTGGCTGCTGCTGGCTCCACTTGGCAGAATGGTTACACATTGTTTTCCCTTATTCCCCAGCAGTGACAGACTAAGATCTTTGACCATATGGTACCTTTGCTCTGCATTGCTCCAAAATAGAACCCACAGTGCAGCGAGTGGTCTAGTACTTCTCCTGAGCTCTAATGGAGAGAGGGTCAAAACCTCTCAGCAGTGGAACTAAGGGGAAGAATGCAGCCATAGTGATGGAGAGAGTGAAAGAATGTCAGATATTTATATATGCTAATTCTAAAGTTAATTTCCAGTTATATGTTATATCCATGGGCTCTGTTTCATATATTGCACACTGAGTAATAAAATGAAAGGGCTCTTTGCTTGTAAAACGAAACTGGTTCTTTATTAAGAGAACTATTTACAGAGCCATTGCAACTACAGACAGCTTCGGTTCTATGCATGTTCCCACAGACTCATTTCCTGGTGCCTTCTCCAAACACTTCCCTCCTGCAAGCTGTGCTCCTTCCTCCAAGTTGCATTCAAATTGCTATAGGTTTGATCTTATCCCAAAGATCACTGCATGTGAGTCTCCATCTCCAGAAAGAAAGAATTAGGCCAGCTACTCCCCAGATGCATCTTTTCCTTCCCCTGGAATGAGCCAGGGATCTGCATTGATTGAGGATGGGGTGGGTACGTACTATTCCTCCATTGGTCTAGAGGAGATTTCCAAGGAAAAAAATACAACCTTAGGGCCACACCCTCTTCCATCATGGAGGGCATCCCCTGTAAGAAGGTGCGGGGACCTGGATGAAGGCTTCTATTTCCAAATGTGATGAATATCCAGAGTACTTCTTCACTGAAATCAATGGGAGCCAACGGTGCTAAGTAGCTCTGAAAATCAAGCCCTGGATAAATAGTTAAGAAATGACAAATAGTCATTGTAATTTTTATTTAGACTTGTAAAGTACTTCCTGGGACACCATTCTATAATGCCACTTTTTGTGCTAGCACTCAGCTATGTTGGGTTTTGTTCTTGTTCCAAAAAAGCAATTTCTAGGTGCTTTTAGTGATCAAAACAATCAATGAAAAAAAATGCAGAAGGAAAATTGCTTAGAAGCTTATGGCTTTAATCACTTGTTTTGGAGGCTATTAATAAAACCTAAGAGGAAAACCTTCAACTTATCATGTATGCTGGAAAAGCAGTTGTAGGATATTGTCCTATTTTAAATATTTAACCAAAATTTTGAATGTAGTTTTTTCATTTCTGGAATTATGATGGAATGCAAACTACAATCAGAATGAATTCTGTTCGTTTTTTTGGGGAGGCAGGGGAACATCTACAAATTATCATATCACAAGCTGTGTCTAGACTACATGGTTCCATCGATGGAGCCATGTAGATTAGGGTTGTAGGCAAGGGGAAATGAAGTGGTGATTTAAATAATCGCCGCTTCATTTAAATTTAAATGGCTGCCGCACTGAGCCGACAAACAGCTGATTAGCTGTTTGTCGGCTCAGCATGCTAGTCTGGACGCTCCATGGTCGACATTAAAGCCCTTTGTCGACCGCCCCGTTTTTCCTTGTGGGATGAGGTTTACCGGGGCTGCCGACAAAGGGCCTTGATGTTGACTGCGGAGAGACCAGACTAGCGCGCTAAGCCGACAAACAGCTGATCAGCTGTTTGTCGGCTCAGCGCGGCAGCCATTTAAATTTAAACGAAGCAGCAATTATTTAAATCGCCGCTTCATTTCTCTTTGCCCAATAAACAAATCTACATGGCTCCGTCGACAGAGCCATGTAGTCTAGACATACCCACAGTGAATTCATGTTACCTAGCAAGGATGTCTTTATTCAGATATCCATGCCTCTGTTTATCTTCTTTTCTATTCATTTATCCTCTTTCTGCTTTTTTACCCTTTCTTCCTTCTGCTCTCTTACTTAACCATCCGTAATCTTCAAAACTAATGAAAATGGAGCCAATAATGTATTGTGTTAATGTCCATTACTTTTTGCAGATACACATCATATTCTTTATCCTACTTGTTCAGAGGGGTTTTTGGGGTGGTGTTGCTTGAAATCAGTTATTGTTAGTGCACCTGCTCTTGAGACCTCCCTCAGCCAGAGGAATCCTGAGCCAGCCAAAGCCCCAAGACTCCCTCAGTTGGAGGAACCCCAGGACCCCTCCTTGGCTAGAGGAGTCTCAATACAGCTGGAGCCCCAAGACCACCCCACAGAAAGGAGCCCTGGAAACTCCCATCCCTCAGTGAGGCTGGAGGAGCCCGAACTGGCTAAAACGCTTTTCTCCCCTGCCTAGAGGTCCAGGCCAGCTGCCGCTGCACTGTGCTTCCCCCTCTCCCCAGATTCTAAGTGTCCTGGAGAAAAGCGTGTCTCTGTCTTCAGAAGAATCTTTTGCTGTGTTCCATGTAGGTTCCACGGCAGCTGAGGAGGTGGCACATACCGCTTCCCCAACTGTCCCAGACCCTTTATGGGGCACATTAAATAAAAAACTTCCTCCCAAATCCTGCAATCAGGGGTGAGTGACTGTAGCAGCACCAAGGGAGGAGCCTGTTATACCCACTGTCTATGTCCCTTTCCCTGCTGAGAGTTGGGGAAATCCATCTTCCTCGGGGTTGCTAGATATCAATGTCTTTGTGACTGGCTTTGCCGTTGTCTTTACAGATACTCCATTGATATGGGCTCAGTCTCAGCCACTCTGTAACACTCACCACCGTGACACTTCCTGCTGGCCATTTGGTGATTAACTCTGCCAGTGGGTGCATCCTCTTCTGGTGGTGCCTCTCCTGCCGTTGTCTCCCCTTGCAGATGTGCATCACTCAAGGAACTGCAGTGTCCTCTTCATGACTCAGTCCTCTGGCTGGGGACCATCCCCTATGTTTCTCCCTTCCAAGCACTAGATATCACTGTCCAATAAGGCCACCTCTCTGGTGATGAATGGGGGGAACTGCTCCTGTTTGCTATGCCAGGTCCCAACCCAAAGACCCTATAGATAGCAGCTTCCTGCTACACCGCTTTAACTTCTGGAAATGCTGCTACAATTCCTTGGACCTTGGCATTTGGCTGCTCAAACCAACAGCCAGCCAGGAGCTTCCACTTCCTGCACGCCCTGCCAGCAGTTACCCTGTCCAAGGAATTCCAGCCCTCTTAGCCTGCTAGGGTCAATGTCCTCTTTTCCTGAGCTCCCAGCCGCCCTCTGACTAACTTTCTCCCTGCAGTTCTTTGTATGTGAGTCCACTGTGCCTTGATTTTCTGCTTCTTGTACCCATTCTGCCATTAACTGTTTCCATAGTCCTCCATCATCTCCTTGGAGCCTCACTCTAGCATAGGCAGGCCCACCGACAGGCAGAAGAGGGGGAAAAAGGGGCAACTGCTCCGGGGCCTGGTGATTCAAGAGGCCGAGGGCTCCCAGCCACTGTTGTCCCTACTGCAGCAGTGGCTGAAGGCCTGCAACCTTTAAATCAGTGTTTCTTAACTAGTGGTCCACGTACTCTTAGGGGTACATGAGAGAAGTCTGAGGGATACATTGACACAAGTGAAATTTGGCAAAAAATGTCCGAGATTTTGCCCTGCAAAGAGGATCGGGAAGGGGGTGGCAGCACGTGCCTGTCAAATTGAATGTTCAGAGCCGTGTGCCTGGCTGTTAACAGCCAATCTGTGCATGCGCCCCTGCGCTGGTGGGAAAAGCACGTGGCTGCGGTGGTGGCAGTTCTGGTGAGACCCAGGGCAGTTCCAAGTTGGGGGGGGGAGAGTTGGGTTGGGAGAAAAATCACTTCCATGGCCACCTCCTTGGGGTGCTCCAGCGGGGAGGGTGGTTGAACCTGGAGACGCGCATTACCCTCACCCCCAACAGCAGCTCAGTACAATGCATCCCCATCATCCCTTCCCCGTGGTGCTGCAGAGAGGAGCTAACAGGTGGGGAAGCTTTGCTCCAAAGGACCCTGCCCCCACATCAGTGGTGTAGTGAGGGGAGGCAGTTGCCCCTCGGGTGCTGAGCTGAGGTGGTAGCGCACAGCCCCATGGGGTGAACCAGGTGCTGGTGGGCCACTTGCTCCTTCCAGACAAGCCGTCGAGGCAGGGCTGGGCAGCGGGAATGGGCACTTCAAAGGTAGGGTTACCACACATCCGGTGCTGGCTCTGGGGGAGGGGAGGGGCATTGTGTTAGAGCAGGGAGGTCTGGGGGTGCCTGGCTCCGGGGGAGGGGAGGGGCATTGTGTTAGAGCAGGGAGGTCTGGGGGTGCCTGGCTCTGGGGGAGGGGAAGGGCATTGTGTTAGAGCAGGCTAGCTGGGGGTACTTTTTTTTAAAGGGGCACTTTATAAAAAAAAAGTTGATAAACACTGCTTTAAATCACTGCTGGAGCCCTGTGTGGCAAGCTCTGGATGATGCTGGGAGGAACAATCCAGGGGGTGCTGAGATCCAGCTGACCTGGCCCCACCCATTCCACCTGAGGCCTTGCCCCTTCTGGGATGCAGAGCTGCCAACCCCTTGTTAAGGGTACTGGCAAGTCAGTAGTCTTGCCTGAAAACAGGGCATGTCCAATCCCCTCTAGGCCAAGGTGGGAGAAACAGCTCATCACAGTCTTTCTTCAATAATCCATCTTAGCTCAGACAGTGAGGCACCACTTACATCAATATCTCTTAGTCTGCCCTGAAAACAAATAATCCTTTTCCCCCCGCACACTGAATAGCCATGCAAAACATAGGAAAAAGAGGACACCAACGGGTCATGCAAATACTACAGAAAATTCCCACATCATGAGAGAAGTGTCTAGTATTTGCTTTCCTTTTCTGAAGATACAAAAGAATTTTGCATTTTTGTGTGACATGAGGCTGCAAGAGATTGTGGCATTAAATTAAGGAAAAGAACTCATGCTGACCTTCAAAGGAGGAAATGTTGCTTCCCTAGAACAATGCACCCCTCACATGGTCTAGGTCTCCAGCTGCTTCAACAATGTAAATATTTATTGCAACTATCTCATTAGGCATGTTTGATGTTTCACATATATTAATCATTTGGACAGAATGATCAAAATTGGATTCCTCAGAGCTACCCTTATAACAGGATTCCACTGTATAAACACAGAATCTAGAAAAAGTATATATATTTGCACTGTAATTCTTTCTGAGAAAATATCAATTAAAATTAAGCATTACATGCTGCATGAGGATAAGGAAACCAATCCTGAATGAATTTACTCTCATATTCATTTACAGACAGTTATGAATCCTCTTTTAACATGCATCCCCTGTCTAGAAGTTTCTTTTACTTCACTTTTCAATTGGGTCAGCCAAAATCTTTTTTAATTCGGGCCTTTTGGCTTTTTTCCATCTTATTTTATTTATAGAGCTTAGAATTATATTAATTTGTTAGTCTGTACTATTTTTATGGAAAGATCTTGGGCAAGAAAAATGCAAAACGGAATCAGATGTGTCTGAGAACAAGCTTTCCCTCAGAAACCATTTTTTAGAAAATTGATTACGCTTAGGTTTGAATTTCTTTAATTAGACATAGACCTTCTGTGGGTTGTTGTATTTTTTCTTTGTTTTTTTAACAATTGTGTCAAAATACATTTAGTACTGCTTCCATGAACAAGTCTGAAATAGGCCATGCCATCCATATTGGCATCCAGCCTGGTTTCTTACAAATTATGAACATCTGTCTTGGTCATTAAACTCCAGTGCTCAGTATCAGAACTGAAAGCCCTCCCTGACTATCTGTCACCAATGCACGCTGATGCTTATGGCTCTATAACACTGACTTGCACAGCAAGCAAATAAGCAAGGGAAGAAGGCTGATGCCAGTCTAAAGACAACTCTGGCTTCCACTTTCAACTTTCCTGATTACAAGGCTATTAGGAAAGTGAAAGACAGTGAACTTCTCCCTGACATTCAGGAAGGAGAGGTTTAATGAAGGTCACCTGCATTCTGGGTAACTGAAGGTATGTCTAGACTGCAGAGTTTTTCCAAGATATGAAAAGCTCTGCTGCGTGCAAGAAACGTGTTTGCTTTTCCGAAATTTTTTCAAAAAAGCAGACGCATTTTTTCAGCATCCCTGTACACCTCGTTCTACATGGAAAATGGGTTGTTCCGAAAGAGGATTTTTTTCCTGACATTTGACTCCGTGTAGATGGGCCAATTGTCAGAAAAGCCTGTTTCAGAAGAAAAGCGGAAAAAGATACGCAAATTGTGGTTTACAATTTGCGTATCTTTCTCCGATAGAACTTTGTAGTGTAAATACAGCCTGAAGAAGGGGGAGAACAGAGAGAGAAGTTGAACAGAATTGGCAGAAGTGAAAGCTAGGGAAGAAAGGAGGGGGAAAGAAAAATAATTGAGGAAGCCCAGGCACAAGAACAAGCTTTGTTAAAAAGGATGTAAAACAAATACCAACTTGCTCTAGAATAACAATAAAAATATGCATTTTCAGGGTGGAAGAGCCTTTGTTTCTGTATATTATCCATGACATACCACACTTTTGGGAACGATTTTTTGAAGTACTCTTTTACTATTATTGCCTCTTTGTCACTATTTTAAATAATATATAAGATGAACATTTAATCCATTATATAAACTGAGTTGATTGTTTTTAATAGTTTTGTAGTCTCTCTCTCTCAATATGTTCTCACGGTGGTGGCTAAAACATAAACACCAACTCTGTTCAACACTCACAGTTATTTTACTGCCAAACATTCCTTTTTTAGAATCATGCACTATGTAAAAGGACAACTCTCTTTTGAACTTAGTGCTCCAACATAAATTATTTCCAGACTACAAAGACTCTCCATTTGTTAATTCTGAACATCATGCTCAGCAATATATTTTCCCCAGAAATGGTCATTTGTTTCCCTTACATTCAGAGCCTTTGAGCCTGGATTCGTATGGGAACATTGTTAGCTTTTCTCTTTCATCAGGGAGCAAGAGAAAAGTGCACAATTTGCTGCATTCCTCACTCTGATTGGGAAGTGCAGGGAGCAGATGAGCTGTCACTTTGTTCTTGCTCTCTGACAGGGACAGGAAGGGGAAGAGCAGGCAGTCTTGGTGCAAATCTCAGGGGGGAGATATCAGGCACAATTAAAAGAAGTAATATTCATATTCAGGGGAATACAGTGGAAAATGTTTATAATGCTGCAACTGTTCATTCACTATTTCTTGCAGATTTTCACACAACTTCGTAGCATGTGTATTAAGTCAGTATTTTCTTCATTACACTTTACAAATTTCTTTAACTATGATGTTTGTTTCAGATTTTTGGAGTATTTAATAAAGATGACAAATCAAGAAATTACTCTTTAAAGTTTCAATTTGTTCTGTATCATGATAATGGTCAAGATATCTCTCTTTCTCCTAATACCATACAAGCTCATAGATATGTTCTTCATATATTTCTTGTAGTTCCATTTTTAAAAAAAATCCATTACATCTATAATTATATTCTAAGTCTAAGTCAGTGATACACAACCTTTTTTGATCTGCAACCCCCTCTCCTCCGAGCCGCAGGGGCCACAAACTGCAGGGCCCAGCCACCGGCCGGCTGGATCTAAGTGCCACGCTGCACGGCTACCAATGGCCAGGCCCAGCCCCTGGCCAGCTGGATCTAAGCACCACAATCACCCGGGAAGACATCTGTCACCCCCTTGGGAGTCGTGACCCACAGGTTGTGCACCACTGGTCTAAGTAATAACTTCACCTGTATCAGGTATTTTTAGCTTAAGCAATACGATCCCATTAATCAAAGATTAATAGATCTGTATGGATAAAATACTCAAAAGAACTGACTGACAATGTAGCTGAGCCATTACATATTATCTTGGAAAAGTCATAGAAGACAGGAGAGAAATCAGGTCACATGAAGGGTAAGGCTCATGATTCACTTTACGTCTCTTGAGAGACTGAGAAGTGGCAGGAAATGCAGTACTCCAGCAGACATTGAAAGACACCTTGCAGAGCCTTCGTAATAGGTGTATCCTACCCTGTACTTCCTTTAGTGCAGGCTGTGGATGTATTGCCCTGCCTGTGCCACACCTCTTGCGACTGCCAGTAATTCCAGCCCTGGAAGTTGACCTGTTAACTAATACCAGATAATGACTCACTATGGAAGTTCACTGGAAGAGGAAATAAAGGCTCCTTGTGTATCCACTCCCCTCCCAATTCCACCATACCTAAAGTAGGGAGAGAACATAGCCATTAATGTCATTCATTAACTATTTGATAAATGCAACATTTCCTATTGTAAACTAGCTTGGGCAGCCTTATCTATTATAGAACATCTGTATAATGTTGTGCAATTCTGATAAATGTATGACTGGGATGTTTCTTTAATTCTAAGCAATGTGTATTCAGCCGCTTATCACTTTCTGAAAAAAAAATCCTTAGTCTGGGATTTCTCTCCATGGTTTTCAGCCTACTTATAAACTTGTTTGGCGAAGGGACAATTTAGTCACTATTGAGCTATATAAGCTTGACAAGACTGTACATTTATATTAAAAAATGTGCTCCTTTCTTTGGTAGTGGTGGTTAGGTGTATTCAGTGTTTTTGTTTGTTTTGTGACTGGTTTAGGTGTTCCAAAACCAATCAGTTAATTCTGATATGTTTTCCCTAATGCAATGTGTGCCCTGTGCTTAGCAATGTGATTTGCTAAGTTTAACATAAATCGACAAATAAACAAATGAAATTAACATACTGCGTTCACGCTTACTGTTTTTCTCTTTGATTTGACAGTACTGACTATAGGCATCCTAATACACACATGAAGGTGGGCATATGAATATATACGAACTAAAAGAAGCCTAAGCCATGAATTCTCAAACACTTTCATAACATGAACAGTTCTCTAAGGGTACATCTACACAGCAACTTATTTAGAAATAAGCTATTTTGGATTTTTTTTCCAAAATAGTTTATTTCGAAATAGCACGTCTACACTCCACAGAAGCCTCAAAATTAGTCCAAGACAGGCTTCCCTAATGTGGACATGCTACCTTGATTTAGAGCCCTAGGAGGCACTGGGGAGTAATTAGTTTGAATGGCCCTGGGGAAGAGCTATTTTGAAATAGTGTCCACACTACTGCTATTCCAAAACATCTATTTCAGAATAAGTGTTATTCCTCGTGGAATGAGGTTTACAGATTTTGAAATAAGCCATCCGTTATTTCGAAATTATTTTGAAATAACGGAATTGCTGTGTAGATGCTCACATTGTTATTTTGAAGGCAGACATTGTCTTATAGATCTCTGGTCTTTCCATTTCAGTTTTCATGGGCCATTTTCCTTCATGCTCATATAACATTCCCGTTAGAACTCAAGCAATTGTTCACATGAAAAACAATGTTAGGAAAAAATGTCTTGTATTTGTAAATGTATCAGTTAGGGTTACCAGGTGGCTTAAAAAAATACTGGACACACTTGATTTCAGATGGGGGGGGAGGGCCATCTGGGAGGCGAGCGGGGCTGGTCAGGAGGAGCAGGGCTGGTAGGAAAGGGAGGTTGGGGGCAGTGGGGCTGGCCAGGGGAGATCATGGGAGGGCGGGGAAGGGAAGGAAACGGGACTGGCCAGCGGGAAGCAGGGCTGGCCGGGGGAGATCGGGGCGAGGAGGGGGGGCGGAGACCTGCCGGTGGGAAGCAGGGCTGGCTGGGGGAGATCGGGAGGAGGAGGGAGGGAGAACCCACCGGCAGGAAGCAGGGCTGGCCGGGAGGGGGGAGTGGAGCTGGCCAGGGGAGATAGGGAGGAGGGGTGGGAAGCAGAGCTAGCTGGGAGGGGGTCTGGGAGAGCAGGGCTGGCTGGGGGTGAGAGTGGGGGGAGAGAATTGGCTGGCGGGGAGTGGGACTGACCTGGGCACACGCAGATCCCGGGGCACTGCCCGTCCTGCACACGGTCCCGGCGAAGCAAGAGTGAGTCTAGCCCTGGGGATTCCATTCAACCCCGGCCCCGGCCTCGGCCTCGGCCCCCCTCGCATTGCTGCCTACTGCCTGGCTGGTAGACACGCTCACGCAGCGTGAGTGTGTCTACCAGCCAGGCAGTTCGCAACTATGTGCTGTTATTCATAATAATAATAAAACTTACCTAATTAGAAAATACCGGATGTGCGGTGTGAGGGTTTCGGGGTGCGATCACCCCCTCCCGGTCCGAGAGGGGGGGTCTGCGGACCCCTTTGGACCTCCTTTTGTTCTGCGTTGTCCCTGGACCACTGATGTGGGGTCCGGGCCCCTGGGGTGCGATCACCCCCTCCCAGCCGGAAGGGGAGGTCAGCGAACCCCGGGCCGTGAGTACCTGCCGAGCGGGGTGGGGCTGAAGCCCCTAGCTTTAAGTCTTCCCCCCCAGTCCGGGGTTCTAGTTTGGTCCCTGTCGGTTAGTGTGGCTGTCGGGTGCTGGACGCTCCCCGTGTGGAGGGAGGGGGACCCGGTCCCGCCCTCTCTCCGGGTCCCAGCCCGGGGCCCTAAGCGCCGGGGCCACTAGCGCCCCGGCACGGTGGACGGGGGGGGGTGAGGATTCTCCCCCCTTCGTCACGTCCACCCACGGTTGCCAGAAGCGCCCTGCCCCGGGCTCCTTCCTCCCTCCCGTTGGGTCTGCCGGCCGATCCCCGTCACCCTGGCGCCTACCTTGACTCGGCGGTCTGCGGCGTCCGACGTTCCGGTGGAGTCTCGGGGGTGAGTTCTCCGGCCCTGGCGCACTGCTGGCCGTCCCGGTCCCTCCTGGCTCGGCGCGGCGGGGTCCGCCCGCCGTCTGGCGATGGGCTGAGCGCTCGCCAGGGGCAGTGGCTGTCCCGGAGGCCCCGGAACCAGCGCTGGGCCGGCAGCCGGGCTGTGTGGCGCTCTCGCTCCGTCCTGCGGCGAGGGCTGCTCCTCCGCCGCCGCGAGGAGCCTGCGCCCCACTTCTCCGGCGGCGGGCACTTTTAAACTGGCCCGCTGCGCCGGCCGCCGCCCGGGGCCCCACCCCTTCCGGGCACGTCCCCGCTGTCGGCCCTCGCCAGTGGCCGTGCGCCCTGGCCCCGCCTTCCCTGCGTGGGCCGGCGGGGGGTGAGCCGCCTGTCAGCTGCCGGCGCAGGCGCGGGGGAAGCGCCCCCGCCGGCTGGAGTTGCGGGGTTGCTGGGGGATCTGGGGCTGGCCGGCGGAACCCTGCCGGCGGGGACTCCGCTCGCCCCGCCCCCGGGGGCTCTGCTCCCCCCGCCCCTGGTCAGGGGCCGGCCCGTCACATGCGGTATTTCTCTATTTGTTTCCTGGACAGAACCCTCAAATATCGGACTGTCTGGTTCAAAACCGGACACCTGGCAACCCTAGTTAATACAATTTAGCCCTTTGAAACAAGGAGGAGTCAGCACGATATACTGTGCCATATAACTACAGTTTAGAAAGCACTGGTAAGTCTTTTAAGATAAGACAGATACTCTTCTGCCTTTCAATAATACACATAGCACTAACACTTCTTTTACATTTAACTATTTATAGCTTTCTTTATGCTAGATCAATACTGCATCAGGGTGAGAACCTGGTAAGAGCTGAAACAATCCTTCCTGTCTCTCAAATTACACAACAGCTTTCCTGCTAAGCCTATGTTGGCTGGGAACTCATTTACCAATTCCTTATTTCGGTTCAAGTTCAAACTTCTTTTTGAGAAAAAAGAGCATTAGATAGGGGGAAAATAGTATATAGAATAAATATTGCCCCATCCAGTGTTTTCTTATTTTTATACAAAAAAATAGAAGCCAAGTAAACTTCAAGATAAAGTTCATTAATCAAATGATTTGTGGTTTTGGTGTCATATAAGACCTAATTCAACTTCCATTAAATTTTCCATTGACCTTAGTGGAAATCAGATTGAGTGCATAGAGAAGAGGTAGATAAATTCGCAAATAATGAATATGAAGAAACAACTTCACTGGAACAAATTCATTATTGCTTCACTCAGGATTGAAGGAGTTATCATGACTGATGTTCAGTACTATATTTTCCTTTTGTGGGGAATGAGCTTCCAGCATGACCTTTTTACATCATCTTCTCTTGTTGAAAATATACTTTCTCCTCCTTTTTCATAGTGGGCATTCATCCACTCTCACCACCATGCTGCTGACTGGGCAAGCACTTTAACCTTGTTATGCTATTAAGTATTGTTGTCACCAATCTTTAAAATGAGGACACAGTGGCCTGAAGACATATTAGCTATAGTGGCTGATGATACCAGTTCTGCTTCTATTTGTCAAAGACAGAAATATCATGCCACTGGAAATTAATTACATCCTAATAGGGAAAATGATGTCTCTATGTCTGATATGAAGCCTCTTCTAATGTTCATGATGCACCATTTCTCTGGCTTTGCCTGCACCTCAGCTCGCAGCAAATTCCTTAACCTTACCTCATACATCCAGCAACACTTCTACACCACACCCAAACTAATATCCATATTACATATTTATATTAAGGTAATGCCTAGAATGCCCAAGCAAATTGAGGTGTCACTTTGTAAGGTGACTTCCAGTAAAAGAGTCCCAGCTCCAAAGAGATGACCATGTTAGCTTACATCAAGATTTAATAAGTGGGTGAAACAAAGAGGGAAAGGATGGGGTGAGAGTAATGCAACATGCTTTAGGATATATGAGTCAGGTGTACAGCTGGAGGTGTGTCACATTTTGGGTTGCAATCCAGACTAATGCAGACCTATGACACCACCTGCCCTTCAACTCTGTGTGCCTTAAATGGTATGCGCTGTGGCTCATAGCCCTGACGCTGACAACCAGCCTTACAATCATACAAGTCACACCTTGGCTTCCACTGTCCAGTCACTTTTTGCAAAGTGACCCCGAAAACCCCACTCCCACATTTCCCCAGAACTGTCAGTCTATGTAGCATACAGCCCTTTCCAGGGACATTCAAAGAAGAAAGTTCATTGCTCCTTTAAAGAGACAATATGCTTCAACTCATTAGTTTGACAAAAAAGTCTTACTTAAGTCACAGCACTGAATTGGTTTATAGAAAAACAACCCAAAATGTATTAAACAAAATGTCAGAGTTAAATGTTACCAAGTATAAGGAATAAGAATGGAAAGTAAACAAGGTGAAAATATGCTTCTAAAACTAAAACTTAATTTCAGCAAATTACATGCTTTGCATAAGCAAGTTTCTTCCCTAAACTATTCTCAAACTCTAGTCCCTTGGTTAAAGGACCCAACATTCTTTGATTTTAAGATCTATAGCCCCTTGAATTTCCCCAGTGGTAGACAACCAAGTGGTTCTCTCCCCTTTCTTTTTATATATAGTCCAATAAAACTTTAAAATACATTCCTTGAAAGGTAAGTCCAGGCACAGCTTCTCTCTCTGCTGGAGTGTAGACGTCATGCTGTATTCAATCCTTCAAGATGTAGGAAGTCTTTCTGGTGGTGCAGTCTCCATCCTCATGCTGATCTGTATGCAAATGAAAATTCTACTCTTTTGATTACATACTGCTTAATTTACAGTGGAGACTAGTAAATAGCTGCCTTATCTTCTATTTGGACGAAAACCAGTTTTACCCTTGCTTGGTCACCGACATTAAAGCATAATGTGTGTGTGTGTTCACAATTCCTCATGATATGAATGCATACATTTCACAATGATATTACTCACCAGGATGTCCATGACTTTCCTAAAAGTCTTTACTAATGCACATTTATAATATAGTAATATTGCATACAATCAGATTATCTAGCACATTTATCTCTTGGTACATATCCTATACATAAATCACACATGCATATTAATGGTCAGTGGGTTATTAGTTTTCCATTTATATATAACATGCCATCTTTTGTATGTATGTGTGTGTGTGTGTTCTTACATCCTTACAACCATGTTTTAGGTGGAGTATGTCAGGCCTGAAAAGAGTTGCTGACAGAGAGCTGTGAATTACCAATAGTGGGTTTTTTTGTTAATAGAGACAGATAAGGAGATATCCATAGTCTTGTCTCACCAGCTGCCCTACAATTATATCTGGATTGCTCCTTTTCTTGCCTTTTCTCATGTCTTCTTTCGTGCTGATCCATATACCTGAACAGCCTCACACCTATTCTTTCCTCATTTTTCTTAAACTCCTCTTTTCTATGATTCAGTCCTGGTTGTCCTGGTTTGATTTTTATTGCATTGTATTTCAGTGGCTTGTTCTTCCCATAGAAGAAACTTTGTTTTGGTAGAGAACTTTGTAAAGCTCTGTGTTTGTAAAGTACTGTGGACACCTATGGCCCTATACACATATATAATGAAAATGGACTATTATTACTGTAGTTGGAGGACAGCATGTTTAAGTGGGAGTTGCACAGCAAATTGAGGATTGGCCAGGATACACTATATTTTCTGTTACAGTAAGGATCAATTTAGAACACTTAAGTACTGCAAGTACTTTGATGAGTAACAATTGGAAGGCCTAGTGAATTAGCTGATTTAAGACCAGTGAGAGAGTTCCTTGTTTGTTTCACAGAATCCCTTTAAAGTTATGAGCTTACAAATCACAAAACAAGACTTCTTTTCTCAGTGTCAGTGTGTGAATATTATTGTGTGTTATGCATTTGTACCCAGATCCACTGAGATTATATTGTTTCTGGATATTTATTGTTAAACAATAAACAACCTTCAATAGTATGCCAGAAATAAAGAGAGATTACTGAGGACTGAGTTTCTTGGAAGTCAGAAAGCATATCAAAGCAGCCTCGGGCACAAACAGCTCCACATCCTTTATTTATTATTACTACTGTCAACTTTATTTTAGTGTCCTAATACTAACAACAAAGTAAAATCCTTCCCTAATGAGAAGTTAAAGACAAAGAATAACAATACCAAATAATGAAATCAATGAGATGAGCAGCTGTTTCTTAATTTAAGAAAAGACAAAAAAAAATCCTACCACCTGTTATGAGATACATTCCATTATTTACTAGACAGGACAGTCTGAGAAACCACTGCTTTCTGAGAAACAACAATGTCTGACTACCAACGTCTGATTTATGGTGAAGATTTTCAGCCTAATAGTTTGCAGGAGTTGCATATTGCCCTAAATAAAACAAGAAACATGCACAAAACAAATATTAGGCACCTAATCCAAAGCCACTGGTGTTAATGATTGGAAAGATTCATACAGAAAGCTCCCCAGCTGGTATAAAATGTCATAATGTTGCTGACTTCAATGGAACTGTGACAGTTTATACCAGCTGAAGATATTGGGTGTTGGATCAGGCCTATTAAGACAATATGGACAAAACATTTGAATTGTAAACATTTGAATGGCTTAGCGTCAAAGTTCTCAATCCAAATATTTTTAAATTTTAAATTTAAGTAATTACTGTGGAACTACTTTCATGGGCAAAGGTTTGTGGAACTGGCCTGTTAGCTCTTTTGTGCAGAAAAGTGCACTCCTTTTCACACACAATTAATTTTGCATATGAGTTGTTTCGCAGTTAATGTATAATGTATTTGTAGGTCTGGGATACTTACAAACACCAGTGTACATGAGTAATTCTACTCATGAAAATGCTCTCATTGAATTGATTGAGATTACTACATGGCTGTGTCTAGACTGGCCAGTTTTTCCAGAAAATCAGCCACTTTTCCGGAAAAACTTGCCAGCTGTCTACACTGGCCGCTTGAATTTCCGCAAAAGCACTGACGATCTCATGTAAGATTGTCAGTGTTCTTGCAGAAATACTATGCTGCTCCCGTTCGGGCAAAAGTCTTTTTGCACAAAACTTTTGCGCAAAAGGGCCAGTGTAGATTGCCCAGATCGCGAATATGGCGATCGGGGCTTTTTTGCGGAAAAGCGTCCGTGCCAATCTAGACGCTCTTTTCCGAAAATGCTTTTAACGGAAAACTTTTCCATTAAAAGCATTTCCGGAAAATCATGCCAGTCTAGACGTAGCCACATGAGTATAGATTCTCATATATGTAAAAAGGTTCCAGGATCAGGGCCTCTGTTTACAAAGCACCAAATTTAGGATGTGCATACACATCGAATAAACCCAATAATTTTCATAGTAATTAAGGCATAGGATTGGGATTTAACATATGAATTTTGTTTCTGACTTCCCGCATAACTTTGATGAGACTCAGCCCTTGATCCTACAAACACTCTCGCTCATTCTGATCTTCAATACATAAATTGTTGTCATGGAAATGGAACAATTCATGTGCATAAAAGTAAGCATATAAATAAAACTTTGCAGCGTCTGGATCTTAATCTACCTCTGTGATCAGGATAATTATACTACAGTCTTCCATGGGGTATTGTGATAATTAGTTTTAAAAAAGAATTATGGATAAATTATTCACTAGGTATGCATCCATAAATTATTCATTCACGATGGAATAAAAACAAATAACAAAATCATCCCTCAAATATTCAATGTGGATATTACCAAAAGAGGGTTTTTTTTACTCTCATTCTCCTGATCTAAGAGCAAAAATGGGAAAAAAGAGAGTATTTTAAATAGATATTTTTTCAGTTCCCCATTTCCGTTTCTGTGACAAAGCCCCATCCTTTGTTTTCTTTATTTAAAGAGTATACATTTCAGGTCACGAACTTCCTATGGCTATGTATGTGTGCAGCACCTAGCACAATGGGACCTTGATCTCAGCAGGAACCTCGAGGAGCTACTATGATACAAATAAATAATACTCAGATGTTTACAGTGCCTACTGGCAGTGAAATAACAACCACCTTATAGACAATGCCAGTACCTTAATAATTTGTGCAAAACATTTTCAGAGAAATTTGAACCAAAAAACACAAAAAGACAAAACTGAAGCCTCTAAAGAGATAGAGTTCCCCTCACTGCCCTTCTCTAATGGAATGGCAGGTAATGGTGGCTTGCTTGTAGAGACCAGCAGTTCCTGCTTTTAGGGTTGCAGAAAATGACCCAAGTGCCTACTGTAACCAAAGTAGGATGGATCTAGATCAAAGGGAGATGAAGGTATTATGTGCCACATAGCTGTAGCCTGCTCTCAGGGTACAGCCGCTAAATGCCTATCCTGTTCCACAGGGGTATTGTGATAATTAGTTTTTAAAAAGAATTATGGATAAATTATTCAATAGGTAGGGGTTCTCCGGGTATTGCTGCACCCCCGGCTGGAGGTGCTTACTATCACCCACATTGTTTACAGTTTGGTTCAATGGATCTCAACACTTCCACTATACAAATTGTTCCAGCACCCCTCTACTGCCCATCCTTTTTTTGCCAGACCATGCAGGGCAACAGCAGGGAACAGCGACCCCAGGGTCCCAGGACAGGCCCAATCCACTTTCCTCCATTCAGCACCTGCAGGCAATGCTAGGCCTGACTGCTGCGCAGGGCTGGCCTCCAGCAGGGGGAGTTGGGGAAAGGAACCTCACTGTGCAGTTTCCTCCTTCTGCGGCTTTGCCAGAAAATCAGCTCACTCCCTCTTGCTCTAGTCAGCACCCTGTCTGGGGTAAGGAAAGGAGGGGGCCGCCTCTGCATCCCACCCCCTTTTTGCCACCCATCCCTCCCACCTGCGGGCTCCTCCATCACTGCCCCCCTCCCCCGCCTGCGCCCTCTCCCTTCACCCAGGCTGCAGCATCCCAGCCTGCTGCCCCGCCCGCTGCAGGCTGCCGGGCGCCTTGGGTGGCGCACTTGCTCTCATTGGCTTCTCGCCCTGCCTTTCAGAGGGCGGAGCAGCAGCCGCGGCGCGGAGGGACTGAGCCGGGGGTAGCCTGGTTGCTCAGCGCAGAGCTATCCGGGCTGGGGCGAGAAGCACTGGGAGCAGGCGGCTGGAGCCGGAGCAGTAGCAGCACCAGCAGCGGCGGGCGTGGGATGTGAAGGCTGCGTGTCTCCTGCTTTTTCTCGGCGTATCTTATGCTGTAGCGTTTCTCTTCCGGCCCCAGGGCAGAGCCCCCGCAGCCCGGGGCTCCCTCCGGCGCCGCCCAGGGACCACGCTCACTCCCTTCATCCCCCAGCCGGGCCGGGGAGCCGCAAGGCCGGCGGCTTGCCCCCTCCCCTCTCGGCACCATGGCGGACCAGCCGGCGGATAAGAAGTTCTTCGAGAATCTCTCGGGCGCAGGGAAAGCCATCGGGGTCCTGACCAGCGGCGGGGATGCGCAAGGTGACTGCGCGTGGGGAAAAGGGCTGGGGGCTGCATTGGGCAGCGAGGATATGTGGGCGGGGCAGTACGAGTGGCGGTGTAGTGAGTGTCATGTGGGTACATTTGGGGGGGCAGCAGGGAAGAGGGGCGAGCGGGTCTTTCCGTGGACCAGGTGGCATTGGCACTGGGGGCAGGGTGCTCGTGGGGCTGTGGAGTGGGCATGGGTGGGAGGTGCAGGGGGACAGGGGAGCAGTGGGATGGGTAGGCAAAATGCACACTGGGGCAGGAACACGTTGAGTCTGGGCACGGCGGCATGGAGGTGGGGGGCAGATGGGACACTAGTCGTGCAAGGTACAGTAGCTGGCAAGGTGGGCGAAAGGTGGCCTGTTTCCTTGCAGTCCCACAGATTTCGGGCTGCTCTGCTGAGTCTTTTTACCCAACCTCCGCGTCTGGGCTGGGAACGTGCCTAAAGAGGCAGGGCGGCAAGTAGCTCCGCTCATCCTCCCTCCCTCCCTCGTCACATTTTCAAACGTGTGACCTCTTCTGAGCCAGCTTTCTGCCGGGCAGGGTTCCACAAGCTCCAGTAGCTTTATCCCCAGGACGTCTTCTCCTTTCAGGGGATGGCAGGGAGAGGGGAAGGTCGTGCCCAAAATGTGTGAAGAGGAAGATGAGGGGACTTGCTGCATTGCACCTAGGAGGGGAGCTGCCTGCCCCTGGGACAGTGCCAGCCCTCGCCTTTCACTTTGCTCTCCGGCACGACTCACCCGGAGGAGTTTTGCATTCATGGCAACGGTTTAGGTGGCTCATACCCGTGCAGCATTAAGCTGCAAACATCCTTCGCGGCCTTCGAGCGCTAACCGTCCGTGGAGTCCTTCCACAGCACGAGTAACAGGGTTTTAACGTGAGAATTAGACACCAAGGACCTAAAGAAATTGAATCAAAAGGTGACCAGGAAACAGGGGAACTGACCGATTGAACTTTACTAACCTGGCCATGAGATCCCCTCTCAGACTTCCTCCCTCGTCACCCCCCAAAAATTAACGTATATTATTAACAGTTCCTGCCCTGGGTTGGTAAAGGGGCTGTGATGATGGGTAGTATTTAAATGCAAAGGACTCGAGCCTCTTCTCTAGAAGGAGAATTATCTCGCTCTTGTGTCACGCTGCCATCATTGCCTGGAGCCTTCTCTTTGGCGACATTAGTTTTGCCGCAGCTCCGTGATAGTTTTGCTGCAGCGCGCTGGGAAATAGTAGCAGATCAGGAGCTTTTCCGTGGGGGGAGGGGAGGGTGCAGTGGATAATCTGTATTATCCTTTGCGATAGGGACCGGCCCTGTCCGCCAGGCTTTCACGTGGATACGGAGGAAGAGAGAAGCATGGCTCCTGCAGACGTGCGTGTCTGGGGTGGGGGAGTGGTGAGATAAGAGTGCCCCCGGGGGTGTGTAAAGGTTTGGAGGGGCAGGGATTAGTTCTCCCCTTCACCCTTCAAATGTATGTGTAAGGAGAGACTCTCGTTCCCCTTCCCTTTGATAGGTGTGTGTTTGGGGTACGGGGACCTGGCCTGTCTCCCCTTTCACCCGTCGCCTCCCTCCCGTTCCTAGTGCGCATGAGAATGCTAGTATGCATGGACCAGTGTCCTCGCTCGCTCCCCGCCTCTAGTGCGTACGTGATCTGCGGCCAGGCGTGGCGGATTCATTTGTGCGTCATATCTCTGGTGAAGAAGCATCTTTCCCTCTCTTCCCGGGGAGTAACGGGGTGTCCTGCGGTTTTACCTGGGATTAGCAAACAGTTAAACTCCTTTCCAATCGGGGCAGAAGGGATGTGCCAGACCATAGAACGAGGCGAGCAGGCGGCTTCCCTTAACAATCAGCCCCTGGCTCGGTTCCTCTCGCGCTCGCCTGCCCCAATACGGTTGTATCCGTGTGTGGGGCGGGGAGTCACTTCCATTGCGAAACTCCTAGCTGGCTATCGGGGCACCTGAGCCTCTGCATCGCCATGTTCCTTTGAAACTGCGATAGTGCATTGCCCGCAGCCGCGTAGCAAGCGAGTCCTGCGAGAAGCGGGGCTCTGCCTCTCGCTTCCGCATGGCTGCGGATTATATAACGCCAGGGCAGCAGCAGTGTCTCTCTCTCTCTCTCTCTTTTTTAACGTGTTACATCGCTGTCGCTGCCGGGTGCTACACTGCAGCATTTAAACGGCTTTCCACAGTGAAGCAATCCGCTCTTGATTCGATTATCTGCAAAGGGTAGCAAAACAGGGGAGGAGCATTTGGCGAGTCCTGCTCCACCGGCCTGACTGTTCTGTAAAGATTTGGCTGGCGGCCCGTATGTTTTGTAGGCAAGATCGTGTCATTTCTTTCATGACCACAGCGACTAAGTCCCACCTTAGGGCATGAGTGTCTCTATCTTTTGCATATCAAGAACATCATTGTTGCCCTTAACTCATTTACATAACTGGGTTGGGCTCAGTTCAGACGACTTTAGTATGCAACCTCCATTCTGCACCACGTCCTGGAAGGGGAACTGAATACAGGAGGACTATGAGTCATGACCTTTCAAGGTCATTTTTACTGCATGGGGCAAAGTGTAATTTAGAGAGAATAATGAGGTTTGTAGGTGAGAGGGTTTCGACTAGCCAAGTAGATTAACAGTTTTAAAAGAACTATGTTGTACAAAGTAGTCCTGTTTTAAATTAGGATTTTCTGTTCTTTAATTGATTTTCCATCCCCCATTTACTTTAACTTCTTGAATATTCATAATACAGATCTATTTCTACAGGAAAGAGGAATGGCTATCATTACAGGGAAACCTGTTTTCTTGGCTGCACTGTATGATGGCTTCTTTTTTCCCACTCTTAATCTGTATTTTCACTGAAGCAGCAGGTAGCAGCTGCCTACACTGTTCCACGCAGGTGCTTGACATACAATCTAAGTTCAAGAATTTACTACTTTTGATGTTTTTGTATTTTTAATAATTTAAAAGTAGTTATTTTTAAATGAAAAATATACAGGTCTTCTCTGTTTAAAGCAGATGTTAGTGTTCAAAATGTGACATTCTTAAATATACAATAGTTAATCTCCTTAAGGATTTTTTGGTGTGTATATAGTACTATGAATCCAAGATATTTACATTTGTATTAATACACATACACAGCTCCCTTGAAATGATCAGGCTTTAATCATTGTATTTACAATATAGATGTACTTTCCACCATTTTGTGTGGTGGATTTAAGCAGTATATTGGGGATTTAGTGTAAGTGAAAAAGCTAAAAATAATTTGTGTCTGCAAAGTGTAGCCTGTGTTTCAGTACTACAGTTTTGGCCATCCTCCTGTTAAATGAGAAAACAAATCCAGTAATTAAGATATGCAACTTCAGCTACGTGAATTGCACAGCTGAAATCGAAGTACCTTAACTTGCCGCTATCCACTGTGCAGGGATGTAAAAGGGAGAATATTCTCCCTTTGACTTCCCTTACTCCTCTTGGAAGCAGGACTACCGGCATTGACCAGAGTGCACCTCTCAGTTCAAATTAGAGTGTCTTCACTAGACCTGCTAATTCAAATCCTGGACAATCGACAGTGGCAGCTTTGATCTTCTCTGTAGTGTAGACAGACTGCCAGGGTATGACTCTTGATGTGTATTGTGAATGATCACTCAGCATGATTTGCCAAATTCTGGACTGCATCCAAGTGTGGTTGGTTCAGTTTTCGAGAGAGGGGCTTAAGAAGGAAGTCTTAAACAGCCCTTATGCCCTCAGATCCTGGGGTTTGCCGTGTCATTAATTGGCTCTTGGCATAATGTAGAACAGCCTCAGGGCTATTCGAGGCCAACTATCAATGACCCCGAAAGCTATCCTGACATTCACAGATCACTGAAGTACAAAAAGTGTCCCGTAAGCAAATTGTCTGTGTATGGATTATGATTAGGCTGGTATTGGAGCAGCAATTACAGTTGCCCAGGATGTTCTATAATAGAAGGAATTCTGTACTGGCTAGGGCTGAAAAGTTTATGGTTGCTTTTTGCTGGTAGGCCAATGTAAGGTGTTCAGGGAATGACTGATGATAATCTAGACTGGTGTTCTTTAAAACTCTGGAGTAACTTTAACCACAAAACAGAATGTTCAGGTAACTTCAAGATCTCAATGCTGTGGAAGATAATCCAAGTGAAGGGGCTGGGATTGTGAATTACTTGAGGAGGTGTGTTGGGCTATTGGGCCTACTTTGTTGGTCATGGAGGTGTTAAATGCTGGCACCTATGGAGTGGGTGAATTTATTCACTAGTTCTGACTCCTGAGGTGTGGATCCTCTTCAATAGAATATCACTCTTCCCTCTTTGTATTTTAAAACATAAAATGATGGACCCCTCACAATGAGCAAAAGTCTAAATGACATTTGAGTAAACTTACTTACTTGCCTCTGCTCTTCTTCACCCTTCTTTTGCTCGTGCCTTTTTAGTTTTGTGCTCGTCAAGAGAAGAGTTGTCATATTTTTTACTTACTTGGTAAAATACCTAGCACACTTTTGGGTACTAATGAAATAGTCATTGGTTTCTGGGGTACGTAGCCCAAAGCCCAGATCTTGGGTCAGTTATAGGCAGACCTGTGCAGCAGTTTAATTATGTACTGCTTTAGAATCTTATATTGGCCCAATCCATTACATTTCCCCCACAAAAGAAAACAAACCCCTTTCTGTTCCCTAATTGTAGAATTTCATAATTTGTACACATTTTGTTTGTTTGACATTTTGGAAGAATATTTTATTTGCCAAAAAGTTGATGTCATGTTTCAACATACATTTTACAGATAGGAAATGAATATTGTACAGTCTATATTAGAAAGTCTTGCAGACTTTTCCAGTATTGACTATATCAGGTGCTTTGGAGATATTACTTCCTTAATTAAAAAAAGGACTTTGTGAAAAATTAGTTCCTAAGTAAGTGATGCTAACTTTTATTTTAATTTTGAAGATGCTGAAAAGGTATTATTAGTGAAAATCAGCCTAAAATGCTCAAGATGATGTGTATGTATTATTTAGTTGTCTGAGGGTATGTCTAGACTACATGCCTTTGCCGACAGAGGCATGTAAATTAGACATACTGACATAGTTAATGAAGCGGAGATTTAGATATCCCCTGATTCCTTAGAATAAAAATGGCCACCGTGTTGTGCCAGTTCAGCTGTTTGTCGACGCAAAGCAGCAGTCAAAACGGGGATCGGTCGGCAAAGGCTTTCCTTGCCGACCGATCCCCGTCTTGACTGCCGCTTTGCACTGACAGATGAGCTGGCACAACGTGGTGGCCATGTTTATTCTAATGAAGTGGGGGATATTTAAATCCCTGCTTCATTGACTATGTTGGTGTGTCTAATTTACATGCCTCTGTCGGCAGAGGCATGTAGTCTAGACATACCTAAATATGCAGTACAGGCAGTCCTCGGGTTACTTACAAGTTAGGGACTGTAGGTTTGTTCTTAAGTTGAATTTGTATGTAAGTCGGAACTGGTACATATTGTAGGGGAAACTCTAGCCAAACATTTCTCCAGAGCTCAGTTTTATTCTCCCACACCTCACTTCCCTCAGTCCTTTATTCTCAAGCTGAGGTGTCTGCTGAGAAAAGCCGCTCTGCGTCTCCCTGGTCTGCTGGGGGAGGGGGCGCTAGCTTCGTGTCTCCCTGGTCTGCTGGGGGGAAGCAGCTAGTGCGGGGTTGCCTCACCCCGTTTGTAAGTAGGGATCCGATGTAAGTCGGATCCGTGTAACCCGGGGACTGCCTGTATAGAAGAAATGCTATTGTATATATTTATATTATAGAAGTCTCTTAGTGGAGAGGGTTCAGAGAAGAGGAGTATATCCCCAAAACATCTTGCAGTCACTCAAAGCACTACACTACCACTTATGCCGGTGTAACTTATGTCACTCTTAAGGGATGGAACATTCACACCCCTGAGCAACTTAAGTTTTGCCATCATAGGTGGTGGTGTAGACATGGCAACAGTTGTAGTGCATCATGCTGTATTAAAAACTATAGACTGGATTCAGGCAAGCATTCTTATCTAGGCCAGCACTTCAACTTATGTTGAAGTTAAGTTAATGACACTTGTTTAAAGTTAAAGTTCTTTCTTCAGTTGGGGACGCAGTATGATTTTTTGCATATATTTAGGTATTTTTTTTTAAGATCGGGGTCTGTCAAATTTGAGTAGGAGATGATGTTTTAACCTCCCTCATGCTGCTATGCTGTAACAACTCGTGGTATGTAGGCACAGCATAGAATAGTGTGTCGGCACGCAGAATGAATACCTTTTACTTCTGTGTTTTCAGCTTTTGGCAAAAAAATAAAAACTTCTGTAATGTTTTATATAACCTTGGTTTGAGAATTATATAAATATAACTGAACAGACAATATCCAGATATTGATGCATCTGTTTCAGTCATCATTTCATGACATTTAGCCAGATATGGGTTATTCCATCTTCACTGGGGCTAAAAATTGCCAGATAAATCTTAGCAGCTATCAAAGGTCTAATACAAAAGTAGATGTTAATTCAGAGGATTTTAGATTTTCTATTTTAAGTGATTGCTTTAGTCACGGTTTAGTTTTTAAATCACTGTTCAAATCCTCCATGTGCACAATTACTGAGTAATGCAGCCCAAGGCTCATAACTACTTAGTGTGTCCATTTTCCAGTAGTAATCATATAATTACATTTCATAGATACTCTGATGGAAATGCTGCTTGTAAGAAGTGAAAGGTAATGAAATAAAACATTGTTTACTAAAGTACATCTTGACTATTCAAACACTGATAGAGACTTCATGTTCCCCTCTGTAGATATATTTATGTATTTGAATGAACTCTGGCCAAAATATTCAGATGTAGTTGAACCTCTCTGGTCTGGCATTCTTTGGTCTGGCAACATCCATGGTCCAACATGATTCTAGTTAATTGTATGGCCACTTATCATGGATGAGGCAAAGTTGCCTCGTAGTTTCATAAAGTTTGTTTACAGCTACCAGTCCTGGCTCTCAGTGTTCTGTGCTGTTGTTTAGCTCTAATTTACCCTTAAATGTCTTCTAAGAAATGAGTAACCAGTGAAAATGCTGGTAATGCTGCTAGATAATATCGACCTCCTATAGTTTGGCAAATTCTCTGGTTCGGCAGGCACCGTTTAGATCCCGATGGTGCTGGATCAGAGAGGTTCAATCTGTACCTAATGGTAGGGATTTAAAGCCATGTTTAGGTTTGTAATGACATCACTAGATTATTTGGTACTGAACAGCAACAGATTATTCAGTGTGAGCTCTGAGTACTCAGCACTTCTGAAAATGTGCTAAGCACCCAAGTCCCTGCACAGAGGCAGATTCAGAGGCCTGAAGGGACCATTGTGATCATCTGATCTAACCTGTATATCACACATGCCACAAAACTTGTCAACAATAATTCCTAGAGCATATTTGCTAAAAAAACATTCAAGCTTTCTTTAAAAATGGTAAGTGATAGAATGTAATGCTCACACAACAATATCAAGCTGTGATAACGTATATATTAAATAGCCAAGTTACAGACTTTCAGTAGGGATATACATAGAGTATATATAAAGGCCTGAGGCAATGGTTCTCTTGTTTTCTGTACTGACACCCCATGCTGCAATAGAGAAATGTTTGGGGATCCCTCCATGGCGTATTTTGGCTAAAGATGTGATTCCCTTGCTTGTCTATGCAGACTCACACTAGCTCTCATCAAGCTAGTGCAAGTCTACATTGCAGCATAAACTCTGTAGCATGAGTAACGGTAGCTGAGGCATGGTTTAGGCCTGCTACATACAAACCTGGCAAGCTAAAAACAGTAGTGTAGCTCCTCCAGCCAACATAGCTACCTCCACTCATTGGGGGTGGTTTAATTATGTCTATGGGAGAGTACTCCCCCAACAACATCGAGTTGCTAGAGGAAAGATCTTACAGCGGCACAGCTGTGTCAGTACAGGTCTCTAGAGTAGACATAGTTTTAGTATTTAGTTCTTGCACAATGAAAGCCTTCTGTTTAATAACAGAGACTTTGTGTTGTGCTCCTAAGTAATAGGCACTTGAGGAAACTTCAGGGTAATGGAGACATTTGCCCTAGGGATGTTAAATATTGGTTAATTGAATAGTCAGTTAACCTCCTGAATTTATATTGGTTACTCGACTATTCTACAGTCCCTGCAGGTGGGGCCGGCAGCCAGTGTGTTCCGGCCCCACTCCTGAGAAGCCCCCTGCCACTCTGTGCTGCTGCTTCTGTATCAGAGAGGCAGAGCGTAGGGTGCCACGTTGGGAGCTGGTCCTCAAGGGCATCCAGTTTAAAAACCAGCTCCCCTCATGGACTGGCTGCCTGTCTCCCCGTGTTATGGCCTCTGATACAGAGCCAGCAGCATGGGGTGGCAACAGTCCCTCACTGGGGGAGGGGGGGGGGGCAGGATCTGAACTCCCAGTCCCAGCGTGAACTGGAACTGAGCTGCACTGCCTTCCCGCCTGGCTCTCAATACACTTTAAATGCAGAGACGCAGCAGTGGTAGATCCTGGACTTGGCACAAGCTGGGACTGAGCCTGGCTGCTGGCCAGCCTGCTAAAAAATTTACTGGTGGGGGAAGGAATGCGTGTAATCTATAGCATTAACCGATAAGCTTTTGCTTATTGTGCTTATTGGTTAATTGACTACACTATTACATCCCTAGTTCTCCCTGACCAGTTTCAGCATTTACAAAGCAGTTCAGTGAGTTTATAAATACTTCCCTGGCAGTGACAGTCTCTAGACTGCCTGAGGACAGGCCATATAAATGATTTCGTTTGTGGGTTTGGAGATTCAGGTCAACCTTGTTGGTGGTGTGATCACCTTATGCCTTTCAAACTGGAAATTATTTCATACCTACCTCAGTAGCAGTGATTATCTGTTTATTTTTTCCCAGTAATTAATTAAATTTCCAGTAATTAATTGATCTGGGGGACTGTAGATACTTACTATACTATACTTTATGCGGTGCATATTTGTAAGTACAAGTAGAATGCTGATCAACTGTTAGAGAGAGATCTCAACTTCCTTGCCCCTCTTCTGAAACTCTGTAGTTGTTTCTTGTGCTTGGAGTCTGTTGGGAATTTTCCATCTCTTTTATCACAAGTAATCTTCCTCATGGTAAGATGGGGAGAGCCATTTTAATACAACATTCGTTTTGACTGTTTGGATTGACACCCATTGGGTTTGCTATAAAATAGTTTTGAAGCATATTTGCTGCTTAATACATTGAAGTATCAATACTGATTTACACAAGTATGACATCGTTCAGCCAAGTGTTTCAATTTCTCAGGGTATGTCCAAAGAGAGTACCAAGGGCTCCATTGTGAGCTGAAGGACATGCTCGCACAAAGGCGTAAGATGCCAGTGCTACTCACATCACATCTCTGTACTTAAGAGGAAAGCAGCTGGCATTGGCTTGCAACTCCTCCTCCTCTCATTTTATTCTGCTCCTCCGCAGCACACCATCAGTGCAGCTGAGCTGGATTGGAAGTAAATAAGCTAGATCAGGAAAAAAAGCTAACTTTCCCCTCTGGAAAGTGGGGATGCATCACTAAATTGTGCCTGCAAGTCTTGCAAATTGCAAGGTGCCAAACCAATCAACCTTATGTTATTTATTAGTCACCACTTTCTAATTACTGTTTATTCTGATAATATTTTGACTGTTTCATCAAGTTCACCTATTCAGTGTCCATATAATTATGATGCTAAAACAAATAACTCTGTCCCCTTTCAGCTTCAAGAGCTGGTTGCCTTGTCAGTATGTACATATCTGTTATAGTAAAAGCTCTTTTTTTCTGTTTAGAAAGAAATTATAGTTTACAATTAATTCCTTCAGCATTGGATTTTTTTTTTTTGGACAAAAGGTATTTCAAGTTAATATTAGAAAATGTAGGTAACCTTGCATAATTTCATAATATATGAATTCACTTTATCTTTCTAGGTATGAATGCTGCAGTACGTGCAGTAGTGCGTATGGGAATCTACGTGGAAGCTAAAGTATATTTTATTTATGAGGTTAGTTTTCCTATTGTATTCATTCTGTATTTGATTTTTGAATGTGTTTGCCCCTTATTTGTGTGGAAAATTCCCATGGACTTTAATGTTGTAAGACTGTAAATGTTACACGTAGTGTTCTTTGTCATCACACCAAAAGCCTTTTTTACCCATGAAAGGCTATTTATCTAGTAATGGCCAAAGGATGATTTTCTTATTAAAATGGAAGTTTGATTTTTGGTTCCAGACCTTTTTTTCCATACAGCAAGGGGTTGGGAATACAGGCAGTCCCCGGGTTACGTACAAGATAGGGACTGTAGGTTTGTTCTTAAGTTGAATTTGTATGTAAGTCGGAACTGGTACATATTGTAGGGGAAACTCTAGCCAAACATTTCTCCAGAGCTCAGTTTTATTCTCCCACACCTCACTTCCCTCAGTCCTTTATTCTCAAGCTAAGGTGTCTGCTGAGAAAAGCCGCTCCGCGTCTCCTTGGTCTGCTGGGGGGGGGGGGGCGCTAGCTTCGCGTCTCCCTGGTCTGCTGGGGGGAAGCAGCTAGTGTGGGGTTGCCTCACCCCGTTTGTAAGTAGGGATCCGATGTAAGTCGGATCCATGTAACCCGGGGACTGCCTGTACTGAGAAGACTTAGCTGTGGTGGTTGACGTGATCAGGTCTTGCATTATACAACAATGATTTGTCTGTCTATACCTGAATACCTTCTGTAAGGTATTTATCTAGCCGTCCCTCCCTCATCTTACTATAGTATCTGAGCTCCCTTCAGCCTATGATTTATTTATTTTCACAATATTCTTGTGAGGTAGGAAAACAGTATTATTCCCAGTTTACAGATGGGGAAGCGAGATGCAGAGAGATTACATGACAAGAGTAGTCTGCAGCTACTGCTATAGCTAGTGGACAGTCTCTCATTCTGTAAGTTAAGGGGAGGAGTTGACAGGCTACAAAATTAAGTCCGATCCACTTCTTTCCAAATATCAGAAATATTGTATCTATGATTAATGTATGGCATATGGAAATTTGAAAGACATATATTTGTACATCTAAAAGAGATGCAATGTTATGGGAAAACTATCAGTACTGTACTTTGATTTAATAGATGCATTTTTCCTTTGAAGTATGTGAATATTGGTATACAGTACATATTTTAAACAAATGACCCGTTTGTATTATATGTTGGAATTACATCTCTTCTCCTTCAGAAGCTTTTAGTTATTAAAGTAAAGCAATCATGGGATAACATGAATGTCCCTCTCATGGATCAGTGATTGCTTAAAAGACATAAAACAAATGGTAGGAATAATTGGTCAGTTTCAGAATGGACGGAGATAAATAATTGTATATCTTAGGGATCTGTACTTGGAGCCGTGTTGTTTAACATATTCATAAATGATCTGGAAAAGGAGGTAATCACTGAGGTAGAAAAATTTGCAAATATTCAAAATTATTCAAGATCGTTATACTCAAAGTCAATTACAAAGAGTTACAGACTCACAAAACTGAGTGATTGGGCAATAAAATGGAAGATAAAATTCAGTGTTGATGAATGCAAAGTAATGCACATTGGAAAACATACGCCCAACTATCCATAGAAAATGATGGGGGCTGTAAATTAGCTGTTACCACTCAAGAAAGAGATCTAGGAGTCATTGTGGATAGTTCTCAGAAAACATCCATGGAATGTGCTACAGCAATTAAAAAAAGCTAATAGAATGTAAGAAACTATTAGAAAAGGGATAGATGAGTGGTTTTCAACTTTGGAGGTGTAGACCCCTTAGGAAATCTGTTGTCTGTATACATAGTTGTATTCTCTTCAGTCTGTTTTCTACTGAATCCTTAGACATAGTCCATGAACCCCTGGGGAAGTCCACAGAACAAAGGTTGAAAACCACTGGGATAGATTAAAAAACCAACAATATCATAATTTTATATAAATTCATGGCTTGAATGCAGTTCTGGTCACCTCATTTCAAAAACGTATGAATTGGAAAAGATGGACAACAAAATGCATATGAGTATGGGTGAGCTTCCATATGAGGAGATATTAAAAAGACCAGAATTCATTGGCAAAGGGTATTACAAATGCCAAGCTTACAACAGGATTAAAAAACTAACTAGATAAGTTCATCACGAAGATGAGGTCCATCAGTGGCTGTTAGTCAAGATGATCAGGGATGTCACCCTGTGCACCTGCTTTTCCTAGCCTCTGATTTCCAGAAACTGGGAGCGTGTGGCAGGGGATGGATCGCTTGACAATTGCCTGTTCTGGTTATTCCCTCTGGAGCACTGGGGAGATTCCAGGGGGACCACAAGCAGATTTCAGGGAGTCCAACAATTAGGCTAAAACTAGGCCAAAATGTGGGATGCAATTCTGATAATTAAAGGTCATTTTAATGTCATATAAACCAAACCTAATCATAGAAGTGCTAGAAAACACAGCGTTTGCTAGTTTGTCACACTGTTTGTATTTTTAAACTCGATTATTTTTTGTTTGTGTTTGTTTTTTAACTTCAACTATTCTTAATGCTAGACATGTTAATCTGTAAAAGTTACTTGGTGTAAAAACACATTTGCTGAAGTTTGTATGGTGACATAACCACCAGGTAGTATGTGCTTCAAAATAGTATGTATAAATTGTTTATTCAATAGTTTGTGGCAGTTTTAAAATGGATATTTTAGGCTAAGAAGAAAAATACCGATGGCTATTTGAAAAACAACCATCAAGCAAATTTTGTTCTATTCGACATTTTAAAGTTTTGTTTCAAAATGCCAAAATTAATTCAGCTAAGTTATGAAATGTGATGAAGGCCATCCTGAGGCTAAATGTGGTAAAAGCTTTCCACAATTTTAGCTTGTGAGAGAGACATCCAAAATAACTTTTTACCCTGCTCTCCTCCTCCCCTCCCTCAAAATCTCTCTCTTGTCAGACAGTCTACAAATTAGCTGTGAGTTGGAAGAGAATTCGAGGAATTGGCAAGCTGAGCACACCAAGTATTCAGGAGCTGGTTGTTGTGGCAGCACAACACAAAAGATTTCTGGAGCATAGTGCCCTGCTTATTTGCATACCAGTACTTGTTTTGTCCTGGGAAAATATTAATTCTACCCTGCACTCCCTGACTCCCCCATGCTTCGAAATTAATATGTCTGCAATCTGCATGGTTTGCTACCCCTATTGTATGACTTAGTCAATGACTGGCAGTGAAATCCTACTGGATTGGGTCTTGCATCATGATGATGGGGGAGGTGAGTGTGGATAGTTGTGGGGTTTGAAGCCTTAGGGACAAATCCTTGGGTGCAGTTAAAATATACTGAATGTAAGTCAAAGAGTAGTGTGCAAAGATGGCTTAAAGCGCCTGTGTTACTGCCCTGCTGCCTCGGTGCATGGACTCTGCCCTGTGGTAGGGTAGTATGAAGTGTTCTCTTACTCATGCCAGGCTGCAGTGGTCATAAGGCAGTGGTCTCCAACCTTTTTACACCCACATCACTTTTTAAATGTCAAGGTAAGCCAAGATCTACTCCATCTCTTCCCCAGGATCCTACCCCTTCCTTGAGGCCCGCCCTCTCCATTCCCCTCCTCTCCATCACTTGCTGTCCCCAGCCTTTACTCACTCTCCCTGGGTTGAGACAGGAGGTGCAGGCTCTGAGGTGGGAATGAGGGATTTGGGTGTGGGAAGGGGTGAGAGGTACAAGCTCTGGGAGGGAATTTGGATACAGGAGAAGGTGGAGAAGGAGATGCTGGCTCAGGGAGGGGGCTCCAAACTGAGGAGTGTTGAGGTCAGGTGGAGGGTTAGGGAGCTGAGCAAGTTGCAGACTTGTGGATATTGGTGTGTAGAAGTTTAGGCTGGGCTGTATGAGGGGCTAAGGGCACAGGTTCGCAGTGTGTTGGTGGTGCAGGCGTGTTGTGGCACAACACTGGAGATGTGGGTGGTGCAGGAGTTTGAGGATGTGGGGGGCTCAGGGCAGGGTTCAGGTGTATGATGGGCTCAGGGTTGGGGTGTGTGTGATGTGCAGGGGTGTTATGGTGCTGTGGCCAAATGGGGGCTTGACCCCAATTGGGGGCTTGTTGGCCAGGCTTCATTTTTAAATAAAATATTATGTTGAACACAAAATGTTTCAACATTGTCTGTCTTTATTGGAGGGGTGAGGGATGGGGAACCTTTTTTGGGTCAAGGGGCCAGTGACACACAGAAAAATCAGTTGGGGACCACACAAGTGAGATGCAAAAAACCAACCCCTCCAGAACCCCAAAGGCCTCATTGATGTGGCCCCAACTGAGATACCTCACTCCTCTGGCACTCCAGCCCCATGGAGAGATAGGTAGGACCTGGGGATTGTAGTGGATGAGAAGCTGGATATGAGTTAACAGTGTGCTTTTATAGCCAAGAAGGCTAATGGCATATTAGGTTGCATTAGGAGGAGCATTGCCAGCAGATTTAGAGAAGTGATTATTCCCCTTTATTCGGCTGTGATGAGGCCATATCTGTAGTATTGTGTCCAATTCTGGGCCGCCCGCTATAGAAAGGATGTGGATATTGGAGAGGGTCCAGAAGAGGGCAACCAAAATGATTAGGGGGCTGGAACACATGACCTATGAGGAGAGGCTGAGGGATTTGGTTTTATTTAATCTGCAGAAGAGAAGAGTGAGGGAGAATTTGATAGCAGCCTTCAATTTCCTGAAGGGAGGTGCCAAAGAGGATGGAGAGAGGCTGTTCACAGTAGTGATGGATGGCAGAACAAAGAGCAGTGGCCTCAAGTTACAGTAGGAGAGGTCTAGGTTGGACATTAGGAAAAACTGTTTTACTAAGCGGGTGGTGAAGCACTGGAATGGGTTACCTAGGGAGGTGGTGGAATCTCCATCTCTAGAGGTTTTTAAGTCCTAGCTTGACAAAGCCCTGGCTGGGGTGATTTAATTGCAGTTGGTCCTGCCTTGGGCAGGGGGCTGGACTTGGTGACCTCCTGAGGTCTCTTCCAGCTCTTTGATTCTATGACTGAGGTTCAAGGCCTCAGGCCAGATTAACTCTTTTGGGGTTACAGGGTTAATGGATTTTGTGGACCTCCCTAGGGCCTGGGGTAGGAAGGATGCAGTGTATGGACAGAGCTGCCAGTGAATAGGATAGGGATGGGGGTGCAGAATCTGGGTGGAAAATAGGGTACAGGAGCAAGCTGGGGGTAGGTGTCTGGCCAGGAGAGAGGGGCCAGGAACAGGGTGCTGGTGGGTGTCTGGCCAGGGGATAAGAGGGAAGAGTGGGGTGTCTGGCCAGGGGCAGCTCAGCCGGTACTGGGGCTCTCCAGAGACAAGTATCTCTCGGGAAGGATCTGCAGGCAGTGCTGGAAGAAGTGCACATGCAGTTTAGTTACTTTAAGAAAACCAGCTGCTCCGGATCCTTATTAAAGCTCCCCCTGACCCTGCCTCCCTAGTGCACAGGGGAAGGAAAGCAAGACAAGAGAGCTGTGGAGAGGGGAGGAGCAGTGTGCCCTTCCTGAGAAGCTGGATCTGACATGGAGCTACAGGACTTCTCCCCCGCCCCCGTCCTCAGCTGCCATAGGAAGCCGGCTTTGGCTCCAGTTTTGCGAGAGGTGGGAGGCTATAGTGCCAGCGCAGGCTCCTCAGTGTGTGTGGGAGAGGGGGAGCAAGAGGTAGCTGGGAACACCGTGTTGAGATCGACTGGCAGTGCCTCCGCGATCAACCAGTCGATTGCGATCGACTGGTTGCTGACCACTGTAATAAGGGTTCCAAAATGCAGCTGAGGATTAGTGTGACATATGGATGTTGAGCAGCATGCTCTTTTCCCTGTTGCAGGGACTATAGCAATGAGGGCATGGCATGTAGCACCCCCAACATCATGTCTGTGCCACTGAAAGATCATCCTCACACTGAGGAATAGGGTGAATTTTTTACTTCCAACTTTATTTGCCCCAAATTAATAAGATAAATGTGCAGTTCAAGCCATCTCAGTCTTGGTTGCTCCTGTGGTTCCTAACTCAGAGCTGCTCACGGTCATTCAGTTTCCTTGCCTTTCCAATGCTAACCTGTTCTTAAATTTAGAAGAAATGTAGAAGTACTTTCTTGGTATGATGTTCCAGGGTGCAATCTAGAGCAGTGAAGGTTTATGTCACTCTTGCCCTGCAGTTTGGTGTGCCAGGCTTACAATGCTTTGCTATTGTAGCTCCCAACCTTGGACTTCTCTTAAACAGACTGCATGTTAAACTCTGAATGTCTGTGTATAGTCACAGCCTTAGTCTATCAACTCTAGCACCAACAGCTTGTCAGCAAACTCCAGCTATATTCTGGCTTCTTGGGGTCCACTTGTAGGGGACCTCAGCACATGCCCAGTCCCAAATACCCACCAAATGTGTATTCTGCACTGTCCAGCCTTCTTTTGGACAGTCAAGGCACATTTGGTCTATTGTCTAAGGGGATCAGCATATACAACAGTTTGCTATCTTAAATGGTGTTATCCACACAGTTTAGTTTAATAAATGCTGGATTCATTTTGATTAAAAAATAAAACGTGTATTTAACTACAAGGAGAAAAGTTTTAAGCTAGTACAGGTATAAGGCATAAAAGCCAGAAATTGTTACAAAAGGAATAAAGATAAAATGTTTCCTGAACTGAACAAGGGTTGGTCAAGGTGAAGTTCTTGCCATATGCCTCCAGCAACAGGGATGACCAGATTTCAGGTCAGGATTTCTCCCCAAAGTCAAGTGGACAGATTTGCTTTCTTTTCTGAAAGAGTGAGAGATGGATAGGAAGAGATAACTTGGGATGTTTTTTGTCTCTTGCTTTTATAGTTCAGTTCCCCTTTGAAATGCATTTTCCTGAGGCCAACTTTTAGTTAAAGTTCATTCAAACAGTAAAGGAGGGAGTGAACAATTTTGCATGTTGTTTCTTCTTACTTGTTTGCTGATATGCAGATTTTTCTTGTCTCCTGTCTTCCCCCTATTGTGTCCTAGGACACTCTTTACAACTTATATGTAAATCGAGGTAAAAGCTCATTTCTTTGTGTAAGACCTGCTTGACCAGTCCTTCCTCATCTGTGCTATGTAGCTACCTGGCTTTGAACATGTGCTACTATTCACCATCAACTTCACACCCCACTATAGAAACACTAAGAGTACATCTACACTGCATGGCTACCCCCTGTCTACACCATCCACCTGTTACTTTGAAATATTTTTCGAAATAATGGGTGTGCTATTTCGGCATCCCGATAACCCTCGTTCCATAAAGGTTAAGGGATGTCTTGGAATAGCACGATATTTTGAAATTTGACACTGTGTAAACGTGCCGAATTTAAAACTAAGCTATTTGGAAATAGATTTGATAAGATACGCAATTTGCATAGCATAAATTGCGTATCTTACGTTGACTTTAGGGTGCTGTGTAGACACATTCAATCTCAGGAATCTGTCCCTGCAACAAACCCCACTGCCAACTCAGTCTACACATGTATCTCTAGTGACACCATCACAGGACCGACCTACATCAGCATATACTATCAAAAACTTGTTTACGTGGACATCTACTAATGGAATATATGTCATAATGTGCCAGCAATAACCCTTGGCCATGAACATTGGACAAACTGGATTGTCTCTACACACAAGAATAAATGGACCCAAATCAGACATCAAGAATGGTAATGTACATAAATCAATGGGAGAGCACTTTAACTTCCCTTAACACAGTTACTGACTTTCAAGTTGCCATTTCAGGGGCGGGGGATGAGGGGGCCGGGGAAACCCTTCAGAAACAGATTGCAAAAACTACTGAGCTGGAATTCATATGAAAATTTGACATCATAAAAAGAGGTTTAAATAGAAACATGGAATGGTTCTCTCACTATAATAGATAACTTCCCCTTCACATACTCTTACCTTTGTTAGAGGTGAGACACATCCCACATTGATTTAATTAGCACTGATGTCACACTCCCATCTCTGTATCTCTTCCCTTTTTCTTATATTTTCTCTTCAGGCATCTGAAGAAGTGATTTTTACCTTATGAAATCTTATGGCCTTATATATTAGTTAATCTTTAAAGTGCCATGGGACTCCTTGTTACTATTCTCTCTTCCCTCCCCCCATCCCCTATTTATTTAGAAACTGGACCTTTAATAACTCCATTCATCTGAAGAAGTGGGTTGTGCCCACAAAAGCTTATTATGCCATCTACATGTTTTGTCAGTCTTTAAGGTGCTGCAAGTCTATTAGTTGTTTAAGTTTTTCCAGTTAGACTAACTCAGCTACCCCTCTGACGCTTTTAGATTAATACATGCAGTCATCTTTTTTTCTCATGGGTACATACAAATGTCTTATATGTATGCTGTTTGTAGTAGGGATGTGAATGGTTAATAGATGGGGACTCTCAGAACTACTGTCTGGCTCCTGAAAACAACACCGTACCCAGGATTCTGCAGTTCTGTCAGCCACACCGTCCACACTCCTATAGGGCTACGTCTAGACTGCAAGCCTCTTTCGAAAGAGGCTTTTTCGAAAGAATCTTTCTAAAAAGCCACTTTCGAAAAAGAGCGTCTAGACTGCAACCAGTACTTTCGAAAAAGCAAGCCGCTTTTTCGAAAGAAAGCACCCAGGCAGTCTGGATGCTCTCTTTCGAAAATACCCTGTTGCATTCAAGAACGCCTTTTTTCGAAAGAGCACTTTCGAAAAAAGGCGTTCTTCCTCGTGAAATTAGGTTTACCGCCGTCGAAAGAAAAGCCATGTTCTTTCGATTTAATTTCGAAAGAACGTGGCTGTAGTCTAGACGCAAGTGAAGTTTTTTCGAAAAAAGGCTACTTTTTTCGAAAAAACCCTTGAGTCTGGACACAGCCCTACAGCTCCAGAGGGGAACTAACTGGGTGTGGCCCAGCAGCCTTTTTTATACTAGCTTGCTGGGCCCTGATTGGCTGCATTTCATGCTGCTGCTCTGGGGAGCTTGGAGGACTTCTCTACTACCCTTTTTCTGGAGTGGTGTGTAATAGGGCCACAGAGCATCCAGCAGGAGGCTTCAGGGCCTAGTCCATCCTATCACAAAGCCCTATGTGACTATTAGAAGTACAGTACTTTGTGCTTCTTGATAACCAAAAGGAAAATGGACTGCAGAGAATAAGGAAAATTATCAGCTATAATAGAATAATGAATAAAAGCACAAATTATGATCCCCAAAAGCCAGGATATTTGAAAACTAATACATAGTTGATTTTAGTCTTGGAAACTATATTCTAAGTTTGCAGTGAAGCAATATGAGAGAATTCAGGATTCAAGGAGCTGAGAATACTCCCATAACAATTGTATGGGCCAATTATATTACCCTTAAGGGATTGACTAGGCATGAAAATTAATCCAGAATAAAATAGGATGTGAATTTAAAGCAGATTAAGTATTCCTGATTAACTCCCAGTGTAAACACCTGAATTCTGGAATAACACTGCTTTATTCTGAAGTAGTGTGTTGTACTTCCAGAATAAGGCAATAATGTGGAATAAGGCAATTTTATTGCAGGATCAGAAGCCAGAGCTACACTAAAGAGGAAAGTTGACTTAAGATATTCAACTCCAGCTGTGTTAATTATGTAGCTGGAATTGAGCTATCTTAAATTGCATTTTTGCGCTGCCCACACAGTGAGAAGTCGACGGGAGCAAATTCTTCCATTGCCTTCCCTTACTCCTTGTGAGGAGCAGGATTGCTGACAGGAGTGACCTCTTAGTTTGAATGAGTGGATCTTCACTAGATCCGCTAAATCGAACCCCGGAAGATCAACTGTGGCAGCCAGAGTGTCCATTCTTGGAGTTATTCTGGTATATCCCTTACTAGTAAATTGGTTTGCAGCAAACCCATTGCTAATGAAGTAATGTTCTGCTCAGTATGGTACCCACTGCATAGTTTTTTAACAGGGAGTCACCCTCCTGGATTGACACCAGATGGGCATTCTGTTTTTATGGAGTTTATAAAGATGTGAAAGCTCTAGCTCTGGCAGTTAGAAATATATTTAATATACAATATTTTAAAATACCGTATTATTTCAGGAAGACAGATTAATATTTCACCTCTGAACTCCAGGAATTATATTTGATATAATCACTAATTGGAGGTGGAGGAGAATTAATGGTTCTCATTTTGGACTCAATTCTGTGAAGTACTGAGTACACAATGAGAGGTGCTAGGGTTTTAAAAACCCTAACAAGCTCTTTTAAATCTATGACAGCACCTTACCAGATTAAAAATGTAGTCACTAGTGGATGTTTGCCTATCTCTAAACCACAGAATTCTTGATTGTCAGTCTACTTCTGAGAGGTTAGAAGTGGAAACACGGGGGCTTACTTTGGCAGAACTCTATGGGAAAACTTCCACAGTTGCTCCTAGGCTGTTTTGTATACTCAGTATTCACTGAAATTGGTTCCTTTTTTTCTTGAACAATAGCATTCAGCAAGTGAACACAGTAAATAAATACATAAAAATAATTAAAATGAATTTAAGAAAAGCCAGCCATAATAGTCATTCAGCTGGAGTGTTCTTTTCCAAGTTCTTGTTCCTGCCAGCTGTGTGTCAGATGCACCTTTTTTGTTGGGACAGAGGCTCTGTTTTGATGGTCCATCTTGAGGCTGATGAAGCCCCATAGTTTTAGATGTCTCTGAGATAGAATCCAACAGACCACTGTATCCTGTATTGTAGGAATCCGGTGTCTATACTAGGGGGCTACGTCTAGACTGGCATGATTTTCCGCAAATGCTTTTAATGGAAAAGTTTTTCCGTTAAAAGCATTTGCGGAAAAGAGCGTCCAAATTGGCACGGACGCTTTTCTGCAAAAGCACTTTTTGCAGAAAAGCGTCCGTGCCAATCTAGATGTGGTTTTGCACAAAAAAGCCCTGATCGCCATTTTCGCCATCGGGGCTTTTTTGTGCAAAACAGTTTTTAGCTGTCTACACTGGCCCTCTTGCGCAGATACATTTGTGCAAGAGGGCTTTTTCCCCGAACAGGAGCAGCATAGCATTTCCGCAAGAACACTGACAATCTTACGTGAGATCGTCAGTGTTCTTGTGCAAATTCAAGCGGCCAGTGTAGACAGCTGGCAAGTTTTTCCGCAAAAGCGGCTGTTCAGCCGGGATGTAAGAGTGTAACCAGATAAGAGATCAGCTGATGCTTGTTGTTTACCAGCACCGGTTACATTCTTCATAGGGCTGCTGGGCGTACCAACAGCTGAGGCAGACCTGGCAGCCCCACAGGACAGGGAGCCTGTGGTGCCACAGGAGCTGCAGCAGCCACAGTGGCCATGCAAGACGGGGTGCTGCAGTAGCCATGTCGGCTGTGGGACCTCAGCAGCCCCGTGGGGCTGATAACCATGATGTTCCTGGCAGCCGTGGTTAACCGTGTAACCGACAGAAATTCGACTGGCTACACATTTAGTAATTTAAAAAAAAAGTGTTACATCCCTAGTTCACACTTCTGTATATGATAACTCCCTATGGCCCACTTCTTCACCTTTTTCCTTGCTGCCACTTCTGTTGTTTGTTTGTACTGTAGGAGTAACTAGGAGCACAACCGTTCTGACCATAGGAGGGCTTGGGTGGCTGCCCTGGGCCATGTTCTTTTGGGGGCCCTAAAGTGGCCACCCCAATATTCTATTATTTAGGATAACTTTTGTTGTAGGGTCCATGGTGGCCTGGTGAATTATCTGGCTGGGGGCCTACGGTGGAGCAGCAGCAGGGTTTGGGCCACCTGCATTCACCACAGCAGTGGGAGCCATGGAAAGTGGAGCAGCCTGGCAGCCAGCTCTGTTTTGCCAACATTGCCCTGGCTCCTGCTTCCCTGGCTTGGAGATGGCATCAGAGTAGAGCAGGCTGCTGGGTGTTTCCACTTCCTTCAGCTCTTGAAGCTGTGGTAAATGAGGGGACCCCGACCCCTGCTGCCTCCCCACACCAACCTCCTTCCTAGGCAATCATCTGGGTTACGTCTCTCTGGGAAGGGGTGCAGTGGAGATGCAAAAAGAGGTGGGGTGAGCAGGAGCTGGACTGAGGGGAAGGAGTGGAGCAGGGACAGGGTGTGGGGTTGGGGTTGGGGTTGCCCAGGGCCCCACACCTCTCTGGGAACAGCCCTACCTGGGAACAGCCCTATAGTCCTAGACATTGAAGTGCCAGTATTGGGGAGGATTCTGTCCGTCAGGTATATCAGTACTCAAGAGGTTCAGCTTTCCACTTCCTGCTTGTGGGAAGGGTTACAGCTGCTAGGTGGCTTGTACAGCTGCAGCACTGAGGAGATGAGATGTGCAGAGAGCCAGCATGGTGTCCCAGGTGTGAAGATTGCCCCTCCTGCGGAACTCCACCTGCTTCCTCTGCTGGGCAGATCCCCTGCTGACCCTGGTCCTTCAGATTCCCCAGACTGATAGGTGCAATCTTGCCAGTCCTATACAGAAGGATCATTAATTCTTTGCTACGTAGCATGATTATTCTGCACGTACAGCCTAAAGCCACTTTGCCCAATTTTGTTAAATATCCCGGGCTTCATTTGCATGTTCCTGGGCGCTGCCATTTTTAAATGCCCTGTAGTTCGAACTCCCTGCCCGTGGCTACATGCGGCACGGACTAGTTCGAATTACTACATTAGCCACCCTAGTTCGAACTAGGGTGGCTAGCATAGCCATACCCTGATAGAGGCAGCAAGGAGGGGAGGGGGGATCAACTAGTTGACTGACCATCAGGTAAGCATTTGCTTATCGGATAGTCAACTAGTCCTTAACATCCTTACTCAGATATACTAGTTTGCATTTTCATAGAATAATAGGACTGGAAGGGACCTCAAGAGGTCATCGAGTCCAGCCCCCCGCCCTCAAGGCAGGACCAAGCTCCATCTACACCATCCCTGACAGATGTCTATCTAACCTGTTCTTAAATATCTCCAGAGAGGGAGATTCCACCACCTCCCTTGGCAATTTATTCCAATATTTGACCACCCTGACAGTTAGGAATTTTTTCCTAATGTCCAATCTAAACCTCCCCTGCTGCACTTTAAGCCCATTACTCCTTGTCCTGTCCTCAGAAACCAAGAGGAACAAATTTTCTCCTTCCTCCTTGTGACACCCTTTTAGATATTTGAAAACCGCTATCATGTCCCCCCTTAATCTTCTTTTTTCCAAACTAAACAAGCCCAGTTCATGAAGCCTGGCTTCATAGGTCATGTTCTCTAAACCTTTAATCATTCTTGTCGCTCTTCTCTGTACCCTTTCCAATTTCTCCACATCTTTCTTGAAATGTGGCGCCCAGAACTGGACACAGTACTCCAGCTGAGGCCTAACTAGTGCAGAGTAGAGCGGCAGAATGACTTCACGAGTTTTGCTTACAACACACCTGTTGATACAACCTAGAATCATATTTGCTTTTTTTGCAACAGCATCACACTGTTGACTCATATTCAACTTGTGGTCCACTATGACCCCTAGATCCCTTTCCGCCATGCTCCTTCCTAGACAGTCGCTTCCCATCTTGTATGTATGGAACTGATTGTTCCTTCCTAAGTGGAGCACTTTGCATTTCTCTTTATTAAACCTCATCCTGTTTACCTCTGACCATTTCTCTAACTTGCTAAGGTCATTTTGAATTATGTCCCTATCCTCCAAAGAAGTCGCAACCCCACCCAGTTTGGTATCATCTGCAAACTTAATAAGCGTACTCTCTATCCCAATATCTACATCATTGATGAAGATATTGAACAGTACGGGTCCCAAAACAGACCCTTGAGGAACTCCACTTGTTATCCCTTTCCAGCAGGATTTAGAACCGTTAACAACAACTCTCTGACTACGGTTATCCAGCCAATTATGCACCCACCTTATCGTGACCCTATCTAAGTTATATTTGCCTAGTTTATCAATAAGAATCTCATGCGAGACTGTATCAAATGCCTTACTAAAGTCTAGGTATATGACATCCACCGCTTCTCCCTTATCCACAAGGCTCGTTATCTTATCAAAGAAAGCTATCAGATTAGTTTGGCATGACTTGTTCTTCACAAACCCATGCTGGCTATTCCCTATCACTTTATTACCTTCCAAGTGTTTGCATATGATTTCCTTAATTACCTGCTCCATTATCTTCCCTGGGACAGACGTTAAACTGACCGGTCTGTAGTTTCCTGGGTTGTTCTTATTCCCCTTTTTATAGATGGGCACAATATTTGCCCTTTTCCAGTCTTCTGGAATCTCCCCTGTCTGCCATGATTTTTCAAAGATCATAGCTAAAGGCTCAGATACCTCCTCTATTAGCTCCTTGAGTATCCTGGGATGCATTTCATCAGGACCTGGTGACTTGCTGACATCTAACTTTCCTAAGTGATTTTTAACTTGTTCTTTGTGTATCCTATCTTCTAAACTTACCCTCTCTCTGCTTGTATTCACTATGTTAGGCACACCTCCAGACTTCTCGGTGAAGACCGAAACAAAGAAGTCATTGAGCATCTCCGCCATTTCCAAGTTTCCTGTTACTGCTTCTCCCTCCTCACTAAGCAGTGGGCCTACCCTATCCTGGGTCTTCCCTTTTGCTTTTAATGTATTTATAAAAGGTCTTCTTGTTTCCCTTTATGCCTGTAGCTAGTTTGATCTCTTTTTGTGCCTTTGCCTTTCTAATCTTGCCCCTGAATTCCCGTGTTGCTTGCCTATATTTTTCCAGATTAAATTCCAATGTTATTTTGTTCCTCTCACCATCTGTGGCAAAACTTTCCCCATACATTACAATTGGCAAATGCAAGTATCCTGTGCTTAATAATTATATAGTGAATTAATAAAACTAGATTAATGCTGAGCCCCATAGTTTCCCACTAGACATCTTTCCTTTTCTCATCTTGACATGTTGCCTTTTACCAGTACACAATGATTTTCCAAGCCAATTTGAATTTATGTTTTGGGGCTGTGTTTTAAATGGTTTACCAAAATCCAGTACATTGCCTCTGCTACATTTCCTTCACCATTAATTGTGTCAAAAAGGGCAATTAAGTGTGTCTGACCCCATTTGTTGTTTGTAATCCAATTTTATTTGTTGTTTATGATCCTGTTTTGCTCTGAGATGTTTAGAGATTTTTCTCATTACTTTAAAATGTATTTAAATTAATGCTTCCCGAACAGTACATGTCAGGATCACTTTTCTTTCCTTTGTGGACATTGTAAACACACTCGCTATTCCCTTAGGCTGTATCTAGACTACAAAGTTCTATTGGAAAAAGATATGCAATTTGTGTATCTTTTTCTGCTTTTCTTCTGAAAGAGGCTTTTCTGACAATTGGCCCGTATACACTGGGCCAAATGTCGGAAAAAAGACTCTTTTGGAACATTCCTTCTTCCTCGTAGAATGACGTTTACAGGGATGCCGAAAAAGCACGTCTGGTTTTCTGAAACTCTGCATTCTAGACATACCCTTAGTCTGTCCCCAGTTCTTCAAAAATTATAGAATGTGTAATTGTTAATGCGCAGCAAATATATTGCTATTCCCTTTAATTGGCTATCTGTATTGTACTTTAACGGTATAATTTTGCATTTTGAAGCTAGGGATTTGAAGCAGATGGCCTTCATTCATATCCCATAGTGGCATTTTTTTGAAATCACTTTCCGGTTCTTCAGAATCTCAGCTTTCATTTTTATAAGTGCATCTCTAGCTGTTATGATTGTGAAGAAATCTTTAAAAACTGTGAACACATAGAATGTAACTGATGCAGAGATGAGTCTGCGAAGAGGCTGGAACACTAGCTCTTAGAGGCATGTGGGGGTTAACTCAGCAGTCTGATAATGATTATGTAATTGTCGGTATTGTTAACTTTTTTGTCCCTTATGTAAAAATGAGGGAGCATGTCACAGAGTTGCTAGGCCCATCCTCCTCTTGAGATGGGTCACGTGCCCACGGTCTTGACCACCCAGACAACCTGGCTGGGCTGCCTCAGTCAGTAACAAGAGCCTTGCTCTTCCAAAGCCCTATGGCCTAACTGCCAGAGTCATTGACAACACCCTTATCCTGCAGGGCAGTGTTGCCTAGCAGCCAGAGTCAATAGCAACACCCTCTTCCTGCAGTGAAGTGAGGCCTCGCAGCCAAAGTCAATAGCAGCACCCGCCACTCCCAAGGAAGTATTGCCTGGTGGCCAGAGTCAGTGACATGGGGTGCAGATTCCCCAACTTGGAGAGGTAGTGGTGATGGGGTAGGAGGACCCAGCCCTGCCATCTCCAGTGGGTCCCAATCTAGAGGTGGCATGACAGTGCGGGGTGGGGTGGGGTTGGCCACCACCAGTTCATCGGGGATCCCCTCCCAAAACACACTGAACTCTTTTTGGTAAAGCTATCGTTCTGCTCAGAATTCCCCTGGGTTACTTCCTATCTGACTCTGTAGCTCTGTGCTCTCTGGATCTTCTCTCCCAGTAATGCTCCAATCTGGGGCATCTGCATCGACTTTCTTCTGGCTGGCATTGACATCTTGGTGTACTGGCAGTTCCTTCTTAGGAGCTGCTGCAGTTTTTCCTTCTCCATTGGCAGTCAGCAGTGTTCCCTCTAATCTATGCGCAGATGTTTCCCATCCATGTGCAGAATACATTTTTATGTGTGAATGCGCATCACCAGTAGAAACAAAACAGAGCTGTGGGCATGCTACTAAGCAGCTGGGAAGCATTTGAATCTCTCCTGAGCAGCTGCAAAAGTGCACAGCTCAGACTAAGCTGTTCTACAGACTTTATACCTGGCCTTCAGCTGGACCATGCCCAGCAGAGCTGATGGGGCAGGGTCTCCTTGGCTAGGTGAACAGGGTTAACCCTTGCAGTCCTATTGTGGTGTTGGTATGCCACATCACAGAGGGTTACACTAGGCTACGTCTACACTGGCCCCTTCTTCGGAATAGCCATGCTAATTTAGAACTTTGGAATAGGGAAATGCGCGGGGGATTTAAATAAACATGGCCGCCGCTTTTTTTCCGGTTTGGGGAAAAGCCGGAAAAGAGTGTCCAGACTGGCGCGATCCTCCGGAATAAAGCCCTATTACGGAGGATCTCTTATTCCTACTTTCAAACTACTTTTGAAGTAGTTTGAAAGTAGGAATAAGAGATCCTCTGGAATAGGGCTTTATTCCGGAGGATCGCGCCAGTCTGGACGGTCTTTTCCGGCTTTTCCCCAAGCCGGAAAAAAAGCGGCGGCCATGTTTATTTAAATCCCGCGGGGGATATTTAAATCCCCCGCGCATTTCCCTATTCCAAAGTTCTAAATTAGCATGGCTATTCTGAAGAAGGGGCCAGTGTAGACGTAGCCCTACAGTTTACTGAGAGCAATGACTGATGTCAGTGCCACAAGCTGTGGGTTTGGAGAGATACCACCACTTACCTCCAAATCAAGAAGAAGAGAATCCTCATGAGCCCACAGGGTCTATAGGTGCATTCAGGTATCTCAAAAGGGAGCTTAAGAAGACCAGTGGAGCCAAGTGGCACCTATATGTTGTGAACATCAACACAGTGTACTGTGAATGGTGTATCATTTTGGTGGTTCATGCCAGTGGGGCTGAAGTGGAGCTTAGAAGAGTACTACTGTTTAAAATTGAGTACAGAGCCAACCATAGGATGGCTCAGGGCGGCTGCCCCAGGCTCTATGCTTTTTGGGAACCCATGGTGGCTGCTCTGCTTCAATTGTCCTATGGAGGGAGGGACCTGGGGCATTATGGAGGCCTGGTGCAGGAGTCACTCCCTCCCCCCCGACACTCACCGCGGCGGTGGGATCCAGAGTGGCCCAGCAGCTTGATCCATTCTGCTGTGCCACTTCCTGCAGCAGCAGGAAGTAGAGTGCCCTGACCGTAAAGTGCCCCACTTCCCGTCGCCGCAGAGAAGTGGGGCACAACGGGTTGGAAGAGGCTGTAGGGCAGAGTGAAGCCGGTTGCTGGACCGTACCAGACCCCTGTTAATCCCCCAGGCAGTACTGCTCAGGGGAGGGAGCAAGGGGGCAGAGCAGGGTCAGGGCATGGGTAGAGCCAGGGGTGGGGTATGGAGGAAGAGGTGGACTGAGGTTGGGGTCTGCAGCAGGGGGAGTTGCTCTGGGCCCTATTCCTGGGACATTGAAGGAGGGGGGATTGCCTCTGACCCTGTTCCTCTCCCCTCCTTCCTCCCCCAGGATGGCTCTGTATATGCATTTGTAATGTGCAACATGAACATCACCCAATAATAATACTATGCAGTGTGACATGTCAGGTTTCTAAAGAATGTTTCTCTTGTCTCAGGGATACCAAGGTATGGTTGACGGAGGTAACAACATTGTTGAAGTGTCATGGGAAAGTGTTTCAAGCATCTTGCAAGTGGTAAGTACTTCAAAAACCGAAAACAAATCAAAGGCCTCATTTGGAAACTGGAATTTTTAAACTTTTAAAGATTAAGGCTAAGAATTTCAAAAGTGAGGTTGACTGGTTCCATTTTTGGGCATTCAACTTCAAATACCCATTGACAAATGGGGCCTGCTTTTCAGACAATTGATGCTCAGCATCTTCCAAAAGTCAGACTTCCATAAGGTGTGTCTTGTTGAGCACATAGAAACAGTCACCCCCTTTAAAAATGTAGGTTCTAGATTTTCAAAAGTGAGTGCCCAAATTAGGGATGTGATCTGGTAACCAGTTACCCAGTTAACATCACCCTTACCAAGTGATGCTTACCGGGTACCAGTTAACCAGTGCTCAGGAGCAGACCCCTTCCTATGGCCTGCCATGGATGGAGGACTGCCCCAGCACTGGGGCTCTGAGGCAGTGGCCATCACAGCCCCAGCAGTGGGATTGGGCGCCGGTGGCAGCCCACACCCCAGGGTGGGGGCTGGGAACGGGTGGCCACCACAGACCTAGCACTAAGGGGCCTGGGAGCCTGCCAGGGGCAGCCCCAGCCCTGGGGCCAGCACAGTGCCAGGAGCCCCATGAGCTGAGAGCAGGGCCGAACTAAGGGGTGGGCTAGCCGGGCAGCTGCCAGGGCGCCAACCTACAGGGGGCATGTGGCTCCATAGCTGGCCGCCTGGGGCGAGGACCTTGTTAACCCCTGCAGCACCGGCCAGCAGCGCCCTTTCCCCCGCAGCTACAGGGGCCAGGACACCAAAATGGCCTGGGCTGGCCCTGGCTCAGAGCTCTCCAGGCAACAAGCTCCCGGCCCCAAGGCTTGGATTCCATTTAGTTGGTTAACCAGTTAAACATTAGGTTAATCTAATGTGTAACCTGTTCGCTGATTAATTGGGATTTTATATCAGTTAGTATCTTAAATGCATGCCTAGATATAGATGTTAATCAGAAGTGAGAGAATTGAGCCCAGGAAGTTTAAAAAAAATGTAATATTAGTAGGGAAATGCTGAGTGATGCCCTGGAAACTGTTCACCAGTAAAAGTAAACATATTCAAAACAATTGCTAACCATCAGACCATTATATATGGAGACTAGTGCATATGTCTGGTGGGCTCCAAATCATTGTGCGAAACATGATTGTGCTGTAGTTACCTCTCTGCAGCATTTCTTCTTCACAAAATAGTTCTTATTTTGACTAACATAAAAGAAAGGTAGAATATTGCTTGCAGGCCTGTCTGTTCTTTTTTATCCTGTTCTAATTTTTATTTTATTATTACCTTTGTATACATAAGTATTTTGAGGGAATAGATATTTTTGTCTACTTGGTTCATAATTCTGTTTTTGAATAGAAAGACACACTATTAGCAGTGAATGGGTCATATTCTTTCAGTTAAAACAGTCTTTTGCCTGTTACCATTTCTGATGTTTCTATTGTGAGCCATTTTCCACATTGTTTCCATCATAGCTGGTTACTTTTAGAACTACTTAAAGTGTTTGTGCTGCACTGTCATTCATGGAGACAGGTTTCCCAGGTCTCTTCTTCCTCACTTTCATCTTCCCATTATCAGCTTATTACGACTTTCAACACATATGAGCAGTGCCAAGAAATGGATTGGAACAGGAAGTACTTGGTGGTGAAGCAGACTTTTTTAGATGGCAATACAAACTGTACAAATTCCAAGCTCAAATTTGGGTTGGGCCGGGCCTGACTCAGATTTCTTGTTTCTACTTTATGTAGGAAATGATTATGAAACGCTGAGATGATCATCTCCAAATCTTCTGCTAGAAAAAAAAAGATTTTACAGTATGTTAATTTTACTTTTTAGTATACATAGAAATACAGCAACATTATGAATAAAATCAAAGACAGTAAGCTTTATAGAAGACCAAAAAAGATATCCTGATGATTATATATGGTTTTGTAAAGCTTACTTATAGTTTTTAAACAGATTTTAAAGAACCAACAAAATCTTTCAAAAGATGGGACGTGGTGTTCAACTACCCAGACATCTGATGAGGGAAAATACTACAGTAAGAATCCGGCAAGATTATCCTCCCAAGTTTTTGGAATGCACCTAAGATACATTTTATTACAGAAGGTGGAAAAAGTGCTTAAGGAAAAGTCTGTCCTAGATTAGATTCTGACAAACAGGGAGGAACTGGTTTAGAATTTGAAGGTGGAAGGCAGGTTGGGTTAAAGTGTCCATGAAATTACAGAATTCATGATTTTAAAGAAGAGTCAGAAGGAAAACAGAAGAATAAAGATATGGAATTTAAAGAAGGCAAACTTTAGCAAACTCAGGACCCCATGGGAAGGAATTCTAAAAAGAAAAAGAATTTGGAGGACTGGCAGTTTTTTTTTATTAACATTAAAGAGGACAGGAGCAAACTATCCCAATGCATAGGAAAGGCAGGAAGTGAGTAAGAGATCTGAGGCTAAAATAGGGAAAGAACAAGTTAAGAATCTTTTGAAGTCAATGGAGCCAATGAAATACATTCTAGAATATTTAAGGAACTGACTGAAACAATCTTTGAGCCATTAGCAATTAACTTTGAGAATGTGTGTAAGATGAGAGAGATGCCAGAGGACTAGGAAAGGGCAAATACAGTAACTATCTATTAAAAGGGGAATAAGAACAACCCAGAGAATTATAGATCAGTCATCCTAACTTTGGTGCCCAGAAGCATAATAGAACAAATTATCAAACAATCAATTTGTAAGCACCAATAATAAAATAAAGTGATAGGTAACAGTCACTATATCAGGGACAAATCATGTCAAACCAACCTAATAGCCTTAACTGATAAGGCAGTAAGCCTCATGAATAGATATAATATAATTTGAGTTTAGTGAAGCGTTTGATATAGATGCACATGACTTTGTGGGCACAAAATAGGTTTGAAAAAAACATATTCAGAGAGTAGTTACTAATGCGTCATGATCAAACTGGAAGGTCATATCAGGTGGGTCCTTCATGATCTGTTCTGCATTCAGTTCTGTTCAGTATGTTCAGAAATTATTTGAATAGTATCATAGAATAAACTTGAAAAGTTTGTGGATGATGACATACTGGGAAATTTGCAAGTACTGTAAAGGACAAATCTTCACAAATTGGAGAAATGATCTGAAACACATAGGATGTAATTCAATAAGGACACAATCACCTGCATAAATAAAAAATTAGGAAGGACCATTTACCAGCAGTGTTCCCTCTAATTTTTTTCCATTTATGCGAAGAATACATTTTGTTATGTGCACCGAGGCATTTGCAAATGTGCACCACCAGTAGAAACACATGCTGCCAGCAGTGGGCGGCTGTGGGTGTTCTGCTAGTCAGCTGGGCAATACCTGAATTTCTCTTGGGCAGCCACCAAAGTGCTTAGCTTACATGGAACACTGCCTACCAAGGACAACAGCAGAAAAGGTTTGTCAAAAAGTAAATATGAGTTAAGAATGTACAGTTGTAAAAAAAACCCTAAACATTCTGAGACTTGTGTTGTAAGCAAGACATGAGAAAGTAATTCTTCCATTGCTCTCAGCACTGATAAGATGGAATATTGTGTTCAGTTCTGGGCACCTCCTTTCATGAAAGACATAGGCAAATTGGACAAAGTCCAGAGGAGAGCAACAAAAATGATTAAAGGTCTAGAAAACACGTCCTGCAAGAAAAGATTGAAAAAAAAATGGATTTGTTTAATCTGGAGAAGAGAAGACTGAAAGGAGTCAGGAAAACAGTCTTTGTGTATATAAAAGGTTGTTATAAAGAGAAGAATGATAAATTGTTCTCAACAACAGAACAGGACAAAAAATAATGGGCTGAAACTGCAGCAAGGGAGATTTAAGTTAGACATGAAAGAAAACTTTCTAACTGTCTGGGTAGTTAAGCAGTGGAAGAAATTAACTAGTCTGGTTATGTGATCTTCATCACTGGAGTTTTTAAGAACTGGGGAGTAATTACTTTGAATGACTCTGGGGAGTAGTTATTTCAAAATAGCAGCAGTGGAGTGTCCACAGTATCGTTATTTTGAAGTAACTGTTTCGAAATAAGCGTTATTCCTTGTGGAAAGCAGGAGTTATTTCAAAATAACTGGCCCCTTATTTCAAAATAAGGGGTTTGGTAGTGTGGATGCTTGGCCTTGTTATTTTGAAATAAGGGGAGTTATTTCAAAATAACTCCCTAATGTAGACCAGGGCTTCAAGTCCAACTTTTCTGTGGTTTTCTGTGATTCCTGATGACACAAGGCACAACTCACATTTTTCATCATTTAGTGATATGTGCTGTCAAAGTATTTACAGTGGCAGTTTGAAGATGTAGGAGGAAAGGGAATCCCAACTTTAGTTGAAAAAGATGAAAGTACATGTTGTGCAATAGTAATTAGCAGGGAGGAAAGTGGAACTAGGGAATTCCAGTTCCTGGTGCTTCTGTATGTGTTTGACATAACATAAAAAAAATCAAAGGACTAAAAATTTTACAGCACATCTTCACACTTTAGTGATGGTTGTGTGCTAGTGAAGTTTATCCCTCATCTGTTTGAGAAGAGCTTTCCAAATTTTTTTCTTATTTACTACACTTGTTTCCTGCCTCATTGACTGATACGCATGTACCAGAGTTGTTAGAATGCAATGTTCCCAGAGATTTGGGTAACTGTTATTTTCTAGTGTACTTCCATACTCTTTTTTGTTTTTCTTATTTATTTTTCTTAATTAACAAATTAGCATAAAAATAATTAGCAAGTAATATGACATACATACATTAGATCTTATTTATTTCCTTTATTCTAGGGAGGGACAGTTATTGGTAGTGCACGCTGCAAAGCATTTCGTAATCGGGAAGGCCGTTTGAAGGCAGCGTCCAACTTGATTCAGCGTGGAATCACTAACCTTTGTGTGATTGGTGGTGATGGTAGTTTAACAGGTGCTAATCTCTTTCGTGAAGAATGGAGTGGACTTCTAGAGGAACTGGCACAAAGTGGTAAGTTTGAATCTCTGAAAATGTAAAGTTCTTAGTCCTTCAATGGATGAAAGAAAATTGATCTGTCATTATTACAGAATGTTACCCACCTGAAATTTAGGAAATGCTAGATTTATGATAGTGTACATATAACTTTTCAGTCCTCTTGTGCATCCGTCCTGTGCTCTGAAATGAGCCAGATTTCCTGTGGAAAAAAATAGGACAGAATCTTATAATTAAAGATTATCATAATGCATACACCAAAGAGGCCAAATTGAAGCTGCATAGAGTGTGGCTTGCCCCGTTGGCTGTAGAACTTGGGTCTAAGCTATCCCTGATAACAGACCGAACCTCATCAGAGGGAATCAGGCAATTCACTGTAAAGAGCAGAAGGTGACTACTGTAAGTAGTGAAGCCCGGGGATGGGGAGTTGCAGTTAGGGTGGATATTGCCGGGAGAAAAGGGGCTACTTCTGGAGGGGTAAGAAACTCTACTTGTGTTTGGAACTGGACATCAGAGCCCCAGGGAAAGAGCTGGGAGGACTGGCTACAGGGTAAGATTGGTATGGGAATGAGAGAAAACAGTAAAGTGTTCAAAGAATCATAGAATCCTAGGGTTGGAAGAGACCTCAGGAGGTCATCAAAGCAGGACCAACGCCAACTAAACCATCCGAGCGAGGACTTTGTCAAGCCAGCACCTAAAAACCTCTAGGGATGGAGATTCTACCACCTCCCTAGGCAACCAGTTATAGTACTTCACCACCCACCTAGTGAAATACATTTTTCTAATATCCAACCTAGACCTCCCCCACTTTAATTTGAGACCATTGCTCCTTGTTCTGCTATCCGTCACTATTGAGAACAGCCTTTCTCCATCCTCTTTGGAACCTCCCTTCAGGAAATTAAAAGCTGCTATCAAATCCCCCCTTACTCTTCTCCTCTGCAGATTAAATTAGCCCAAAGCCCTCAGGCTCTCTTTGTAGATCATGTGCTCCAGCCCCCCCAATCATTTTGGTTGCTCTCCGCTGGACCCTTTCCAATGCGTACACATCTGTGTACACATCCTTTCTGTAATGGGGGGCCCAGAACTGGACACAGTATTCCAGATGTGGCCTTCTAATGCAACCTGATATGCCATTAGCCTTCTTGACTACAAGGGCACACTGTTGACTCATATGCAGCTTCTCATCCACTGTAATCCCTAGGTCCTTTTCTGTTGAATTACTACTTAGCCAGTCGGTCCCCAGCCTGTAACAATGCTTGGGATTCTTCCCCAAGTGCAAGGCTCTGTACATGTCCTTGTTGAACCTCATCAGATTTCTTTTGGCCCAATCCTCCAGTTTGTCTAGGTCACTCTGGACCTTATCCCTATCTTCCAACATATCTACTTCTCCCCCCTAGCTTAGTGTCATCTGCAAACTTGCTGATGGTGCAATCCACCCCCTCATCCAGATCATTAATAAAGATGTTGAACAAAACCAGCCCTAAAACTATTCCTTGCAGCACTGTGCTTGAAACTGACTGCCAATAAGACGTGGACCCGTTGATCACTATCTGTTGGGCCCAACACTCTAGCCAGCTTTCTTTCCACCTTACAGTCCATTTATCCAATCTGGACTTCCTTAGCTTGCTGGCAAGAATATTCTGGGAGACTGTATCAAAAGCTTTGCTAAAGTCAAGATATATCACATCCACTGACTTCCCTGTGTCCACAGAGCCAATTACCTAATCACAGAAACTAATCAGATTGGTCCAGCATGATTTGCCCTTCGTGAATCCATGTTGACTATTCCTGATCACTTTCCCCTCTTCCAAGTGCTTCAAAATGGATTTCTTGAGGCTCCCCTCCATGATTTTTCTGGGGACTGAGGTAATGCTGACTGGTCTGTAGTTCCCTAGATTGTCCTTCTTCCCTTTTTGAAAGTTGGACACTACATTTGCCTTTTTTCCAATCATCCGGGATCTCTCCCAATCTCCACGAGTTTTCAAAGATAATGGCCAAAGGCTCTGCAATGACATTTGCAAACTACCTCAGTACCCTTGGATGCATTAAATCTGGACCCATGGAATTGTGTATGTCTAGCTTTTCTAAATAGTTCTTAACCCCGTGGTCCCCAACACGGTGCCCGCGGGCGCCATGGCCCCGGGCGCCCGGCGCTTGGGGGAAAGGGGGAAGAGAACGCCAGCGCCGGCCCTGGGAATGCGGCTATGGGGGGGGCCCTGCCCCCCCGGGCGCCCGGCGGGCGAACGGCCACGCCCCCTGGGGCCCGGCAACCCCAAATGGTTGGGGACCACTGTCTTAACCTGTTCTTTCTCCACCAAGGACTGTCCATTTTCTTCCCATAGGCTGTGTCTACACTGGCATGAATTTCTGGAAATGCTTAAAACAGAATAGTTTTCGTTATAAGTATTTCCGGAAAAAGAGCGTCTACACTGGCAGGCTGCTTTTCCGGAAAAGCCCTTTTTCCGGAAAAGCGTCCGTGGCCAATGTAGACATGCTTTTCCAGAAAAGAGCCCCGATCGTCGTTTCCGCGATCGGGGCTTTTTTCCGGAAAAGACTACTGGGCTGTCTACACTGGCCCTTTTTCAGAACAGTGTTCCGGAATAAGGATTTATGCCCGAGTGGGAGCAGAATAGTTTTTCCGGAATAGCGGCTGATTTTGTACAGTTAAACGTCGTTGCTTTTCCGGAAATTCAAGGGCCAGTGTAGACAGCTCGCAGCTTATTCCGGAAAAGCGGCTGATTTTCCGGAATAAGTGGCCCAGTGTAGACACAGCCATACTGTGTTGTTGGAATGGATTTCAGTTTGGGGCTCTGCATTGCTGTAAGCTGATTCTTGTGTTAATCTAGTTCCATCCAAGGATACTGCTAAAGAGAGAGAGCCTCTGAGAGTTCTTACAGGGCCCAGCAGAGGGTGGGGGAAGGCGGAGAGCCCACAGAAACACTCCTGGCCAGGAGGTGTGCTCAGTAAGGGTATGTCTACACTACAAAGTTAATTCGAACTAACAGACGTTAGTTCAAATTAACTTTGATAAGCGCTTCACTAGCGCTCTGCTAGTTCGAACTTAGTTCGAACTAGCGGAGCGCTTAATTCGAACTAGGTAAACCTCATTTTACGAGGACTAACTCCTAGTTCGAATTAGCTAGTTCGAATTAAGGGCTGTGTAGCCACTTAATTCGAACTAGTGGCAGGCTAGCCCTCCCCAGCTTGCCCTGGTGGCCACCCTGGGCACCACCAGGGAAACTCGTCTGCCCCCCTCCCAGTCCTGGAGCCCTTAAAGGGGCACGGGCTGGCTACGGTGCCCGTGCCAGGTGCAAGCCTGCCAGCACCCAGCCAGCAGACCCTGCACCTGGCACGGCTCGAGCCAGCCACCCGCTGCCACCCAGCCCTCCCCCTCTTCCCGGGACCAGGCTGGCGGCTCCCGGGAGCCTGCCTGGGTCCGCAAGAGGCGGGCGTCCGCCTGGTCTAGTGCGGAGATCGTGGACCTCATCCACGACCTCCGTACTAGGCACAGGAAAGTGGCCGTCTTGGGCAGGATAGCTGCCAGCCTGGCCACCCGGGAGCAGGTTTGCATGAAAATCAAGGTGGTCCACTGAGATCCCCGACCCTGAGCCCTGAGCTTAGAATATCCGTCCTGGGTCAGACCAAAGGTCCATCTAGCCCAGTAGCCTGTCTGCCAACAGCAGCCAACACTAGGGACCCTGGAGGGGATGGACCGAAACAATGACCAAGCCATTTGTCTCGTGCCATCCATCTTCAGCCTTCCACAAACAGAGGCCAGGGACACCATTTCTACCCCCTGGCTAATAGCACTCCATGGACCCAACCTCCATGACTTTATCTAACTTCTCTTTAAACTCTGTTCTAGTTCTAGCCTTCACAGCCTCCTGCAGCAAGGAGTTCCACAGGTTAATTATTTGCTTTGTGAAGAAGAACTTTCTGTTATTAGTTTGAAGCCTGCTACCCATTCATTTCATTTGGTGTCCTCTAGTCCTTCTATTATGGGAACTAATGAAGAACTTTTCTTTATGCACCCTCTCCACACCACTCATGCTTTTATAGACCTCTATCATATCCCCCCTCAGTCTCCTCTTTTCTAAGCTGAGAAGTCCCAGTCTCTTTAGCCTCTCTTCATATGGGACCTGTTGCAAACCCCTGATCATTTTAGTTGCCCTCCCCTCTCCCACCCTCTCTCTTCCCCTCTCCCACCTCCTTTTCCCAGTTTCCCCGAGTTTTGTTCAATAAAGAGAGTTTCTGTTTTTGAACACACGTGTCCTTTATTTTGAACATCAGGAAGGGGGGCTAGGGAGGGGTAAGTGGAAGGAGGTGAGGGAGGAATGGGGTACGAGCCCCCGATGGGGAGGACTGGGGTGGCTCTATGGGCTTCTTGGGGTGGAAGCTCTCCTGAAGCCCCTTGATTGACCCCCCCCTCAGGATGGCAGCCTGCGGCAAGTTCAGCCGGGCTGATAGCTGAGTGCTGTGATGTGCCAAGTGTGGGCACTCAGGGCACTCCAAGCCAGGACTGCTTTGCAAGCAGGGAACCCCTGAGAACTGTCTGTCCAGGGTGGAGGTCGGGTCCCTTGAAGCACAGCCCTCGGCTAGCCTGAGACAGCAGCTCCACGCTCTAAGTCCTAATCTGATGCCCTGCCGGCACTGCTTCCGGCCAGCCTTAATCTCGGTTCAGGGTCCACTCAGTGTGGACATGCTAGTTCGAATTATCAAAACGCTAATTCGAACTAGTTTTTAAGTCTAGATGCACTAATTCAAATTAGCTTAGTTCGAATTAACTACAGGCAGTCCCTGGGTTACATGGATTCGACTTACATCGGATCCCTACTTACAAACGGGGTGAGGCAACCCTGTAGTAGCTGCTTCCCCCCAGCAGACCAGGGAGACGTGAAGCTAGCGCCCTCCTCCCTTCCCCCAGCAGACCAGGGGGACGCAGAGCGGCTTTTCTCAGCAGACACCTCAGCTTGAGAATAAAGGACTGAGGGAAGTGAGGTGTGGGAGAATAAAACTGAGCTCTGGAGAAATGTTTGGCTAGAGTTTCCCCTACACTATGTACCAGTTCTGACTTACATACAAATTCAACTTAAGAACAAACCTACAGTCCCTATCTTGTACGTAACCTGGGGACTGCCTGTAATTCGAACTAAGGGTATGTCTACACTACCCCGCTAGTTCGAACTAGCGGGGTAATGTATGCATACTGAACTTGCTAATGAAGCCCGGGATTTGAATTTCCCGGGCTTCATTAGCATAAAGCCGGCTCCGCCATTTTTAAAAGCCGGCTAGTGCGAACCCTGTGCCGCGCGGCTACACGCAGCACGGGCTAGATAGTTAGAACTACGTAGTTATTCCGAACTATCTGTACGCCTTGTGGAACGAGGTGTACAGATCGATCGGAATGGCTACGTAGTTCGAACTATCTAGCCCGTGCCGCGTGTAGTCGCGCGGCACGGGGTTCGCACTAGCCGGCTTTTAAAAATGGCGGAGTCGGCTTTATGCTAATGAAGCCCGGGAAATTCAAATCCCGGGCTTCATTAGCAAGTTCGGTATGCATACATTACCCCGCTAGTTCGAACTAGCGGGGTAGTGTAGACATACCCTAAGTTAGTTTGAATTAGTGCTGTAGTGTAGACATACCCTAAAGAATCAGTCCTGTTACACACCATACATTTGTCATTGCCTAAGTTTCAAGTGCTTCACTTTGCGGTCTAAATAATTTTCTTTTAATATATTGTTTTGTTTGTACTCCTTTAGTTTTTTAATTAAATGAGAAATGTAAAATCAAGTTTACTTTAGCCACTCCTACATCTTCCTTCATCATGAATCATCAGCAGGGTCTGAACCCCAAACCTTGAACACTATTACTTCTTCAAGTACCAGATTAACGACATTGGCTAGCAACCAGAGGAGGTGGGTTGCTGGAGCTACGAGATTGGTGGGGGGAAAAGCCAATTCTCTCTCCTGAATCCAGCAGCTGGGGTGCTCCTGCCCATTTGTTACCCCAGAGGGATGATTGGCTACCCCCATGTGGCAGATAAGGGAGTGGTTATTGGCCTATCTTTCTCTTCCCCTTGCTCCCAGCATGGGAGGTGGGAGAGTTCCTGTTCCATGTGATTCCTCCTAGGATGGGGATGTGTGATAAATAGGCTAATGGTTTATAAGCAGAGACACCTTCTTCGGCTCAGCTCATTCATTCCCACCTCTTACTGAGAACTCGGTGAGTGCCTTGGTACAGTGTGTGATGGTATTATAGGTTGGGCTGGGGATAGGGATTTAAAATCCTGTTTAATTTGTTAACTGGTTAAACATTAAGTCTAACTGGTTAACTGATTAAATGGGGGTGGGCGGGCTGTGGCTGGGCTGGAGTGGCTCTAGCCTGAGGCAGGCCCCTTAGGCTGGAGCAGCCTTGTGCCCTTATCGGTTAACTGATTAATCATTCACATCCCTAGCTGAGAAATGGATAGTGAGTTTTTGGCAGGCTTCCAGATTTCCTTTCCCCCCCCTCTCCCCGCTGCCTTTGTATCAGAGATAGCAAAGGGGGTGAAGCAGGTGCTTGAGCTGGGGAGTGCCTCCTGCCTCCACCCACCATGCTGCCGCCTATCAGAGACAGCAGCACAGGCCAGGGCAGGGGAGGCTGCAGTGAAGCAGTCCCTGTCTGCGGAGGGCCTGAGCTCCCCCACGGACAGGTACTGCTGATGGACCAGCTTCTGTCTGCGGCCAGCCCTGGCCGCTGCGGACTCAGGCTGCTTCACAGCAGCAGGCCCTCCCCCTGCAGCAGCTTCTGTCTGCGGGAAGCTTGGACCTCTGTGGATAGGGTCTGCTGCAGCCAGTCTGTGGGGGGAGCTGGTTTTTAAACTGGCTCGTCTTGTCGACCCAGCCTGGCACCCTGGGCTGTTGTCTCTGATACTGAGGCAACAGCACGGAGTGGGAGGGGGCTCCCCAGGAGTGGGGCCAGAGTGGACTGGCTGCGGGACCCATCCTCAGGGGCTATAGAATATTTGTGTAATCAATAAGAATTCATGCGGTTACACAACTATTCAGTTACCCGATATCTAACATCCCTCCTGTGAATAGAATAGAGTGAGTAAGGGCAACAATCAGTAAAGCGAAGATCTGTCCTGGGGAACGTGTGGGAGGGTAATGGTGATTTTTAACACTTCATATCTCAGCCAAATCTGAATAAAATCTCATGGGACAAAAAAGGCACTCTGTATCCAAGGGGAAACCCCGACCGAATATCCAGGCTTGCTACAAACAGTAGAGCTGTGAGAGCTTTTCAAAAAAAAAAAAATATAAGGAACCTTTTTAATAGAAAGTATTAGGCAACTTTTATGTAGGCATTGCTGTCACCTTCTTCTGTGAGAATATGTCCCAACTATTGTATTTTGCTCATTTGCACCAAAATGGTGCAGTGGACATGGTTGCAATGAGGTTGTGTCCTTGATGCTATAAATTATAGTTTATGCTTGTGTTGGCTTCAGTTCCCATTGCCTTAATTCACTTCCTCTACTTTATCCTACTATTTTTCTAAACATAATTAATCTGAGACTGGAATTTAGTCTCATGAAAAATATAATGCTACGTCTTCCCTCTGAAGTCACTGGGAATACTCATGTGAGTAAAGCTGCATACTTCGTTTTAGACTCAGCCCCAAGTGTATTGGATTGTCACATTACATAATCGCTGAGCAACTTGTCAAAACATTCCCAGGAACTGCATGAAATATGCATTGTATAATACATTAGAAATGTTACATTTGTGACCCCTTTGGATAGCTATATTTTGGTCCTAAAATATTAGATTCATTAAAAAAATCCTTTTTATAGCACATTCTTTGCTAGCACAAATTAAAAGTTAGGCAAAGGTTTATAACTTTACTGCATTGTATAAATCTAAATGACTGACCCAGTATTTTTTCAGTGTAGATTTAGACTGTGGATTCTCCATTCCTGCCACTAGTCATGAAACAGTATACTGGAGTTTTTCAGTCACCCAGAAAGGGTTTCACCCAGGATTTATGCTGATTACAATATATTTCCCCATGTTGTAGAATTTTATGTCCATTGAAACCTGCCCAGTTACACCCTCCATTCAAGTTTGCACTCCTCTGCTTCTGCCCTCCACCCCATATACTGAGAGTGTAATCTGAATGGGAGTGATAACCTCAATGTTAGTTCTAAACTTACTGAACAAATGGCCTAGCAAATCTTTTGGTGGGATGAAGTGCTTTTGGTTTGTTCCAGAAGACCCCCTGATCTTAAGTAAAAGCTATCCTCTTGCTCCAAGTTTTTTTGCCTTTGGTTAATCCTTTCCCTGTAGAAATGTGTGGTTTTTATTTTAGAAATTTTAATTCTGTGTTTCCCCGACCCCAAATAATTAAATCAATACATTGCAGCTACAGTCTGATTTTGCTTCATCTCATGTGGCTGACTATTGTTAAGAGATGGTTTTATGGCTATTTCTCTGCAGGCAAGATTGAAGAAGAAGCTGTTAAAAAATATGCTTATCTCAACATTGTTGGGATGGTTGGATCCATAGATAATGACTTCTGTGGCACTGATATGACGATTGGTACTGACTCGGCCTTGCACAGAATCATTGAAGTCGTGGATGCTATTATGACCACTGCTCAAAGGTAACAGGATCTATGGGGGGATACTTGAGATTTTAAAATTACAGGTAGATATTAAGTTTCCCCGAGTGTTAAAATCATTTTTATGACTTAGGTGAATACTTAATGCATATGAACTAATGCAGTCTAAAATTCTTAGACTTCGTAGACCCATTACTGCATTGCTAGCAAAAGTTAAACCCTTATCTCTTGATTTGCTTTGTGTTTGTGGGAGGGAATTAGGGTGACGACGGTCTGACAGATGGAGCACAGAGGGACTGGGAGCATTTTGTATCTGTGTTTTGTAAATGTAATCCTATTATTTTGTTAACTGGATTGAATTGTGGAAATGTATGTTTGTATACTTTATTTTTATTGTGACTTCCTAATTCAAATATGGATGATGATGATGATAATAATGAAAGAAAGAGTCTTATAACTTTGGGGAGAATGCAATGTAATCTGGGTGATGATTGTCCGATGGTGATCTCCATCCTAAAATGCAGCAATACCTTATTTCATCCTGGGATTTTCACGATCACAGGATACCAGTCAGGCAGCACTCTGTTCCAAAATCAGTGGAGCTATGAGATCAGAACAGATGTCTGTCCATAAGGGAAAGCAATGACTATGCAAGCATGAGCAAGAGTTAAACTCAGATCTCCAGAGGCAAAAAATGGATACGTTGATCCAGTTTCCATTTGTCTATCACCTTACTATATTCATCATCACAAACTTTAAGAGTGAAAGTCCCTCTTATACAGAGCAGCATAAGCCCTCCTGTGCACTAGTTACTTCCCTTGTCAGCATGGAGGACTCGTGGAGATGCTCTGCACAGGGATGTTATTCACCTTAAGGAAACTGGAACTCTGGAAAAGACTTTCCTGAACTTGTGAGAAAAGATACATAGTTACAGGTTAGCTATGTTGTCACTTTGCTATTTCTTGCATCATCAGACTTGTGCAATGGTATGTAAAATAACAGACACGTTCCAGAAAGCAAAAGTATACAAAATTTAGCCAGAGAGTCATGTGCACTAAAGCTGGCCTTTTTTTTTTTAAAGTATCTCATACTTATGCATTGATATTCAATGCCACAGAAATATATTTGGGGGAAAAATTGATGCACTTCAGTTTTAAGCTTAATAAATAAAGAAATGACCATACTGGTTTTACAATGTCAGGTAATCAATATAATTATTAAAAGACTAAAGGCTAGTCTTTGAAGTGACACTATGAATGAGGGATTAAATATTCTTTCACTTTTATTACTTATTTTTATGCAAATTTTCTCTTACAACAACCCCATTTTTTAGAACAGCACCACAATAAAATCTGGCTTGAATGTACAGTGGGTGAAAAATAATTAAAGAAGTATTTTTTGCCTTGAATTGTAACTTTAGACCACTTCTCCAGTCACTCCTTGTAGTCATCAGTCATTCTATATATTCCTTACTAACCACAGGCTGCATATATATAACATCTTCTGGCTGTGAAAAGTTTTAAAGAGGGTACAGCATTGAGTGCTCTAGGATTAGTTTCTCCCCTTCTGGGCTTACTAGGTTTTTCTTAGTGTCAGGGACTGACCACAACTTCAATGTGATTTGGATTAGGTTTTTCAATAACAATAGTAGTGTTGATCTCTCTTGTTATTTTATAGCCATCAAAGGACCTTTGTCCTAGAAGTTATGGGAAGACACTGTGGGTATGTACTGTTTTCACCAGTTTGTGTCTAGTCAAATATAATTAAAAAAACTATAAGATTTGAACTTTAATTGTCTTATTTATATATCTTAATGTGTCTTACTAGGTATCTAGCTCTTGTTAGTGCATTAGCTTGTGGTGCGGATTGGGTATTTATTCCGGAATACCCCCCAGAAGAAGGATGGGAGGATCAGATGTGTGTTAAGCTTTGTGAGGTAATCTGTTTTGAATCTTGAACATTCTGTATTCCATGGGATGCTCGCATCTGAAAAGAGGTGCCTAGCAACAAATAATGTATGTCTGCATAGCAATGTTATTTTGGAATAACATCAGTTATTCCAAAATAACAGAGCGCAACTACATAACAAGCTATTATTTTGAAAAATAATGTAGAGATTCAGGACTTCTTTCTCTGACTCCTGTAACCCTCATTTTATGAGGAATAAGGGAAATTGGAGGAAGAGTGTTCTTTCTTTGACTTCCTGCTGTGTAGACAGCATCAAAAGCTGAATTAAGCTATTTTGACTTCAGCTACGCAATTTACATGGCTGAAGTTGCATATCTTAATTTGACTTTTGTCCTGCTGTGCAGTCATACCCATACAGCCCAGTAGGATTTAATCACATTTTTGCTATTGATTTCAGTGATAGAATTATTTGGTCCTAAATGCCTCTATTCCTAGATACAAAATTGGTATCCACAGCCATACTGACATCTGCAAAAATAATTTGTGGATATCCGTATCCACAACTGTAGATATAAAGCAGATATCCACAAATTTGCAGGGTTCTAGATTAAAAATTTGCATCTGCATTTGTATCTGCAAAAACGAGCTGCAGATATCCACATCCACAGATATCAGTTGATGCAGAGACCTACAGATACAAGGTAGATACCTGCATATTTTCCAGACTCAATCCATGCATTCTCCAGATGTTTGGACCACAGGGAGATTTCCTCTAGGGCTGCAGTAGGTACCTCGAACATAGCCATAATGGATCTGTTTTCTGGTTTGTCGTCTTTATCCTTGGTATGTTATGTAGAACATTTCATTCTACCCCTGGAAACTTTTATATGTGTATTATTTCAAAGAGCTAAAAGCAGAATTATGTGAGTACTTTCAAATATGTAGTAATGCATGCTATTAGCATGCAAAATGCATACACTAAAAAAGTAAGTTAGTATTCTCATCTCTTTGAATTCACCCACTTAGGCAGCAGAACATTTTTAAAGGGAAACATTTTGAGTAATTAACTTGTTTGTTTGCTGATACCAGACACATATGAGGCAGATTAACTCTGAAATCTTGAAAGGAAAGATAAAACTGCTTCTGCCACAACAAGGCTTGCAAAATTTAAGAATGAAAAATACCAGCATTAGTATATTAATAGTAATAACAATCTAATTTCTGTTGGTCTTCTAGTGTATGTTTTACTTTTTGTGAAACTATTTGGGAGTGAAGGATCTCCAGGATATGGAACAATGTTGAGATTTATGCCCCGTACAGCACAGCACAGCACACTTTGACCACACTAAGTTAATAACAGGAAAATATAGTAGAATCTCAGAGTAACGAACTGACCAGTGAACGCATTGGAACTCAAAGTGTGTAATTAGGTAGCAGTAGACAAAACAACAACAACATCAGTGCAATATTATGTTAAATGTAATCTACAAAATAAAAGGAAGAGTTAACAAGTTTGGCAAGGTAAAGAAACTGTTTCTTTGCTTGCTTCATTTAAATTAAGATGATTAAAAGCAGCATATTTCTTCTGCGTAGTAAATTGTCAAAGTTGTATTAAGTTGATATTCAGCTATACACTTTTGAAAGAACAACCATAATGTTTTGTTCAGAGTTACAAACAACCTCCGTTTCTGAGGTGTTCCCATAACTCTGAGATCCGACTGTAGCTAGATGGCTTTCTTTCCTTTTTCATTGGATTAATTGAACTATAAATATTTTTGGTAAATTATTCAAAGGAAAAGATTCTAGTCACTGGTCTGTAATACATACTAGTTTGTTTTCAAAACTCTTTTTGTAGTGGTGTATCTTGTTTCAGGCCCTTTTTCAATATCCAATGTTTTCTTCTCATAGAACCGTGCACGAAAAAAAAGGCTGAATATTATAATTGTGGCAGAAGGTGCCATTGATTGTCATAACGAAGCTATCACTTCAGAAAAGGTTAAGGATGTAAGTATCGAACCTCTTTATAGTTCCCTTTCTACTGTTAAAATTAGAATTTCCACAGGCATTCAGGTAAAATAGACTCTTAGGAGGAGCTGTTGCTAGTTGCCTTTTTATGCTTGTCCTTGATGGACTTAATTCAGAGTCCAATGAGGAAAATGAGAATCTTTCTGTTGGTTTCAATGGACTTTACATTGGAACATATTTCTTGTTATGTTAAAGGACAGTCAATGAAGTGCTGTTTTTACAGACTTGATACTTAGGACATCTGCTTCAATCTGTCTCAGAGAATTAATTATTATATGATGGTATTTGGAAAAATTAAGTTTCTTGGGGTTGTAATGATGCCCTTATCAAAATTTCTTTCTATATGTTAAAAAAAAAGTTTTCCTGCAGGACTACAGAGTGACGTCATCATGACACTCTGCATCCTGACTGCCTCCACCCTTTCTCCCTCCCTCCTCCCTCCCCATTGCCCAGTGCTTAGCTGTCGTGAGGGGACCCCAGGAGGCCCTAGAGCAGCCCCCTTCCCACCTCCCTGGTGCTCTGGAGCGGGGAGGGGGAGAGGAGGGCCGGGCCAAGCTGCAAGCCGCATTTACTCTCCTCTCCTCCCCTCCCTTCCCTGGTGCTCTGTGGGGAGGGGAGGAACAAAGCTGTGAGCCATGCAGCCCAAGAACAATGCAGCCTTTCCCCTTTCCGGTGGTCTGGGTAGCGGCTGAAGTCATGAGCTGCATGGCTGCAGGAGCCATTTGGCCTTTATCCTTCCCCTCCTCCCCAGTATTGGGGGTGGGAGGGGGGGGGGCAGAAGCCACATGCCGCGTGGCCTATATGCTCCTTTCCTCCCTGTGCTCGAGGAATCCTCCCTCTCTCCGAGACCTCCCCATCTCTGGTGATCCAAAGAGGCGGGAGCTGTGCCCCTCACTGCACCCCAGTGCTCTCACATACCCCTAGTTCTGGGGTAGAACCAGGCCAGCTATGCCCTGGCCCCGCTCCTTGGCAGCCGGGGAGAGGGAAGGGGCTAGGAGGAAAAGAGCAGGGGTGGCCTTGGGGTTGGGGGTATAGAGGGGAAGAGCCAGGGCTGGTGGGTGGGGGGAAAGGGGCAGTGGGTACAAGAGCAAGATCTTGGGGTGAAAGAGCAGGGATGGGGGGGATAAGAGCTGGGGCAGCCTCGTTCTCTCCCTGGGGCAGAGGAGAGCTGTGACCTCGCTCCCCTTCTGCCCTGCAGCCAGAGGGATAGAGATGGGTCAGCCTCGGTCTGACGAAACACCCCTGTGGCTGGAGGAAGAGAGCTGGGCCTCGCCTCCACCCAGCCCAGCTTCCTTAGTGGCTGGGAGAAGGGATAGCTGGGGCTAGCCTCGGAGGCGCCTGGTGTCCAGAGGGAGAGTGCCGGGGCAGTCGAGGGCTGCCATGCCTCGAGTTGGCCTGCCTTGGTGGCCGGGGCTGGGGGAGCTGAAAGTGCCTACCCCCAGAGGTGTGTCTCCCCCTAGTACCAGTAAAGGAAACATTTGGGGAAATCACACCGAGGCTCAGGGTTAAATGAGAAATGAAAATGGTTGGAAATGACTCTTTTTGGAAACAGGTTTTGAAACACAACGATTGACAGGCTGGTGTGGGGAAACTTGAGCTGAAGATCCTATGCTTCACCGGTTCCCTCCATGGCTGTCAGTCTGGCACTTTTCAGGAGCACTCTCATAATGGAATAATCCTTGATTTATTAATACAGAATTGTAAAACTGCAAATTATTTCCACTGATTAGAGTGCTTTAGTAAAAGTGTGGGAAATAGTTGTTACTCATCTTGTTATTTACAGAGGAAAATACTACTTGCTTATTACCCAGACTTTGGCCTGCTAAAATTCCTAGGAAGCTGAAAATAACAGGAATGTGACTCTTGTGGAGAATGAGTGAGGTGTCCATACATCTCGTTACCAGCCTTGTAGAAGAGGGGAAAATGGAGAGTACTTATTTCTGTTTGCTTACCTCCTCATCTTACATAGGTTGAACCTCTGAAAACCAGTACTCTCCAGTCTGGCAACATCTGTGGTCCAGCAGGACCATGAATGCTTCTGGACAGAGAGCCTGGGAGCCTAATGATAGGAGGCCAAGCAGCCCGGCTGGGAGCAGTGGGACTGGGAGTCCCCGCAAAAGTACCAGGGCCAGGCCGGACAACCCCAGCAGCATGGGGCTGGAGGAAGGAGAACCCTGACAGCCCGCAGTAGAGCCAGGGATACCTGGCTGCCCATGGCAACATGGGGCCAGGGAACCGCGGAAGCACAGGGCTGGGACCTGAAGAACCTGCAACACCTATGGCAGGCCAATGGCAGCAGGGCAGACAGCCTGGCTGTGCAGGGTGAGAGTGGGAGGGGGTGGGGAGAGGCAGCAGGGCGGGAATAAAGGGGGCCAAAGGCAGAGGGCCATGTGACTCGGGGCTGGTGGCAGGGAACACCTCCCCTGGTCTGGAAAAGTATCATTCAGGACTGATCAGTTCTGACATTTCCAGACCAGGGAGGTCCAACCTGTACTGGAGCAGAGGAGATTCTGACAAATGATCCTATTTTAATGAGCCTGAACTTGTACTTTACTGATGAATAAATGCACCAGAAAGAAAATGTAGTTAGAGGCAGGAATTGACTACATATGTTTTTCTTTTTTGTCTATTTATGTACTTTTTTCAGTTAAAATAAAATCATTCTCTGTGATCTTCCCTAATAAAAACATCAGGCTATTAAGCTGCACAAATTTTACTGTTACTGAGAGAGATAAAAATCAACATGTAATTTGGCAGAGCCCATGATTTCTGGAACAAATTATTATACCTCCTTTTTGTTCATGGACATTAGCCAAAGACAGTGAATCAGAAAATCTGTGTAAGACTAAACGCCTCCACAGGGGGTGTAATTGCACAGTTACTCCAAGATATTTAGACTGTATCTTTATAAGATGGCTATAAAGAAACCCTATTGCAGTAGACTATTTTTTCCAGACTTCTAATTGTGATGTTTGACTTTTTTATAAGGACATCATATATTTTTTGTTTTTCTAAGTGGTCATTTGTTACTAAATGAATGGCATCAGTAGGCTTCTCTCTAATTAAAGCATTGTAGGCAAAACAACTTCTTTGCCATTATTAAATTGCACAATTCTTCCTTCAGAGTGGGAGTCTGGAGATTAGTATTCCTAACCTAGCTGTAAAGAGACTTAAGTAAATTCCTTAGTTGTGTCACCACTGTTGATGTTTACAGTATTCCCATTGTGTGCATTATGAAACTGCTGTAGTGATGCTGATACTTTCTATTTCTCACTTACACTTTGAAATTCTTTGCAGCTTGTGGTTCAGCAGCTGGGATTTGACACTCGTGTTACCATTCTGGGTCATGTTCAAAGAGGAGGCACTCCTTCAGCCTTTGATAGAATTTTGGTGAGTGAACCTCTGATGATGCCTGCAAACCCTGGAAGAGTGCATGGTGCAACAATAGCAGCAGCATGCTTCCACTTCTGCATACCTTTTCATTCAAACATTTTGAATTGTTTACAAAAACCCATTAATTCCCTCAGTTCTTTTGTAAAGTAACCAACTGTAATTATTGTCCCCAACTCAAGCAATAGAGAAGTAACGTGCTTTATCCAAAGGAGGTGTCAGCAATGTTTGGCATGCAGCCCATCAGAGTAATCTGCTGGTGGGAGGTGAGGCAGTTTGTTAGAGTGTTTGCAGGCACAGCCCCCTGCAATTCCCATGGCTGCAGTTCACCGTTCCCGGCCAATGGGAGTTGTGAGAAGCTGCACAGTTCTCAAGGGCATGCTAGCCGCAGTTTCCCACTGCTCCCATTGGCTGGGAAAGGCAAGCCATGGCCACTGGGAGCTGGGGAGAGTGTGTGTGCCTCCGAATGCTCAATGTAAACAACATATCTTGCAGCCCACCAGCAGATGGGCTGTGTGCCAGAGGTTGTTGACCCCTGATCCAAGGCTTCATAAAGAGACTGTCATAAAGCCAGATTTGCCTGTTAGTAACTCCTGGCACCTAACTCCTTGCTGGTTCCATTGCTGCTCTCTGTAGGAGGGCAGTTTAATCCACAATTTGACAATCACATCAAGTCCAAAATCATTCCACTGAAATCAATATTTATGCACATAAGTGCTTTCTAACTAGGGGCCATCTTCTAGTTCAGTGGTCTCCAACCTTTTTACGTCCAAGTTCACTTTTTAAAAGTCAGAACAAGCCAAGATCTACCGCCCCATCCTTCCTCTAAAACCCCACCCATGCCTTGACACCCCACCCTCTGTTCTCCTCCTCTCTATCACTTGCCATTCCCAGCCCTTATACACTCTCAGGGTTTGGCTACACTGCCACTTTTTTTTCCGATTCTGTCTAGACTGGGCCAAATGTCAGAAAAACTCCTTATTTTGGAAGCCCCCTTATTCCTCATGGAACGAGGAATACAGGGATTACCGAAAGAGCATGTTTGCTGTTCTGCTAAAAAAAAAGCAGAAGAACAAATGCATCTCTGGTCACAGAACAGTTTTTCCGGGATACCTCTGGAATCCCGGAAAAGCTCGTGCAGTCTAGCCATACCCTCATTGGGTTGAGACAGGATGTATGCGCTCTGGGGTGGGAATGAGGGGTGTGGGTGTGGGAAGGGGGTGAGAGGTTCACGGTCTGGGAGGGAATTTTGATTCAGGAGGAGGTGGAGAAGGGGATGCTGGCTCAGGGAGAGGGCTCCAGGATAGGGAGTTTTGGGGTGAGGGGTACTGAGCAAGCCACATGCTTGTGGATGTGAGGGTGCAGGAGTTGGGTTAGAGTATGTGAGGGGCTCAGGGCAGGGAGGTTGTGAGTAAGATGGGCAGTGTATGGATGGTGCAGATTTGCAGGTGTGTGGATGGTGCAGGAGTGTTGTGGCAAAAGACTGAGGATGTGGGGCTGCAGAAGTTTGGGGATGTGAGACGCTCAGGATAGGGGGTTCCAGTGTATAATAGGCTCAGATCTAGGGTCCGGGGGTGGAGGGGTATACGAGTGTTATAATGCTGCCGCCAGATGGGGGCTTGGCCCCATTTGGGGATTTGTTGGCCAGGCTTCATTTTTAAATAAAATATTAGTCAAACACAAAAAGTTTCAGCATTGTCTTTATTTATGAGAAGGGCAGGGAATTTGTTTTGAGTCGGGGTTACTGACCCACAGAAAAGTCAGTTGGAGCCATACAAGTGAGATGCAAAAAAATAACTCCTCCAACCCTCCCCCCCCCACTAATGTGGCCCCAACTGTGGTGGTGGGAGCAGAGGACATGGTACTGGGGAAGGGTGCTAGTGGGTGCTGGGGCAGGGGACAGGGTGCCAGTGGGGGGCAGGGGACAGAGTGCCAGTGGGTTCTGTGGCAGGGGACAGGGTGCCAATGGGGACAAAGGTCAGGAGACAGGGTGCCAGTGGGTTCTGCTGCAGGGGACAGGGAAGCCCCAGCGTGTCTCCTCTGGGGACCCCTCCCCCCTGTAGAGGAGGGAAGCCCGGGTGTGCGCCTCTTCATGGGACTTCTAACCTCTCCTCCCCCTCCCCTGTGTGGAGAAAGGAAGCCCCGGCCTGCACCTCCTCTGGGGACTCCTACCTACTCCCACGCAGAGAGTACCCGGCACACCACAGACCTGCTTTGTGGTTCGGCGCCGGTTGTTTGGGGGAAGGGGAGCAGCTTGTGCACTTCCTCAAACCCTGGAAGTGGCGCGCTGCTGCTGGACTTCCAACCACCCCGCAGGAAGTTGGCACTACCTCCCCCATTGCTGGAGGTAGGTAGTGGCGCTTCTTCAGGGTGAGGGGAAATGGGGGGGGGTCCCGAACACCTCACAATTGACTGGTCAGGGCTTCCCGATCAACCAGTCAATCGTGATCGATGGGTTAGTGACCACGGTTCTAGTTTATTATTATAGACATCACTGTAAGTAGACCAAAATAACCTTGGAAGTTACACACAAATATGGATTAGTACATCAATATATAAAGTACCTAGAATTGGAGTGATATCGTTTAATGCCTTGTATCCACTAGAAAGTGTTTGCAGTTATAGCTATACCAGCACAGCCACGTGGACATACTCGCCTAGCATAGACACAGTTTATATAGTAAAAAAAATTGTTTTAGCTAGTAGGGATGTGAATGTTTAACTGGTTAACTGATAAGCCTCACCATTAACAGGTGAGGCTTACTCATTCCAGTTAACCCATCGGGGCTGGAGCAGCTGTGGTTAGGGGGTTAGCTGCTCCAGCCCTGCAGGGCCTGCCACAGGCAGGGGGCACTCTAGTATATAAATGTCAGAAAAATAATCACATACCAAAGTAGTATTCCTTTATACTGTAGTTTATACTGTACATCTATTTTTAGACTGCTTCTGCTACTCATCCTTGCAGTGCTGTATATCAGTCACCAACTTAAATTAATGAAAGGTATAGTTTGTGGATTTGCAGAGAGCGTGCATGTATCCATGCAGAGTTACTGCTGATAGGTGTTGCACGTAGGGATCATATAAGTAGGTAGATAGATTTAAAAAAGAATAACCTTCTTTGTAATGTACTTAATAATCATATTTACTAGTAATCCTATTTCCTTTAGAAGAGCTCTGATCAAAACCTGGCTATACAGTGTTCTTTACAAGCCAGCTGTGAGAGTAGTCTTAACTTGTCTTTTGGGTCGCACTACAGTAAACATAACCAGCTGTGATCACAGTTATCAAGAAGTTTTAATAATGTAAAGAGAGATCTTGGGTACTTTTCTGTTTCTGTGGTGTTTCTGAGTGTCCCCCCAAACACACAGACATCTCTTTCTCTCTCTCTTTTTTATTTTCAGGCAAGCCGTATGGGTGTGGAAGCTGTACTGGCCCTTCTAGAGGCTACACCAGATACTCCTGCTTGTGTTGTGTCCTTGTCTGGGAACCAGGCTGTCCGTCTGCCTTTAATGGAGTGTGTGCAGATGGTGAGTTCCGGGAGAAGAGCCAATTTACACTTATTCATTAACTGTAGCGAAGTGTTCTAACAATCAATGGTCTGTTATTAGATATAACATGTGAATGGGACACTTAACTTGTGTTTAGTACTAATGACCTCTTATGTCTCTGCTGTGTATAATTACTATGCATTTGTGTTAGTGACAATCACTGTTAAATGCAGTCCAACAAAGAAATATTGCTGCTTTTTTCCAGATTTGGAAACCAGTATTGTTTTTCAGTTTCATCTGAATCTTTCATTTTGCACCCTGTCTCTTTGATTACAAAATCTCCATTATAGCCTGTTTGAATAAATCTGATTTCGTCCTCCAAAATTATTCAGCGTTTATCCCCATTTAAATAAAATTCTCCTTCTGTGGCTGTTTTAGATGCCAGTCTTCTCTCTCCCACCCTCAAACCACCTTGTCCTTTGCAGAATTGGTTAAAAAAGTACAAAAATGCCAGTGTGTTACAGGTCATGATATACAACAAATCAAGCATCAGTTTCTAAATTCAGTATTACAAATAGCAGTGCTGTTTCAGAAAAGAGCCATTTACAGTGCAGTCTTTAATTTACTAACCTATTCTTTTCATTAATTTTTAAGACTCAAGAAGTACAGAAAGCAATGGATGAAAGAAAGTTTTGTGAGGCTGTGAGACTTCGTGGAAGGTACCCATAAAATTGAGCCCATCTATCTGCTTTAAGAGAGAATTAATTACTTTGCCTTTTTGTTGATGAACTTGGGCCTGGGGAAGCTCAAACATTACTATCCACTCTCCTTTCTCCAGCACCTCAGCTTAACACATTGCTGAAGCACAGGCCATAATTCAATCTTGACAAGATTTTTCAGAAAACATTTCAGAGTTAAGCATTGGGGCTGTAGTATGTAAAACCCTGATAAGCTGATGGTAGTACTCCCTAGTCGGTTTCAAAGAGAGAGTACCATATATTCTTAGTTCGCACACCTTTAATGCACACAAAACACTCTGTCAACAGGGTAAAATGTTATAGATAGATTTGGGATTACTATGAAAAACTTCTAACTAAAAGCGTTGAGACAGTGAATCTGCTGGATTCCTTATACAGACTTTCCCTCTTTTCTTCCTGTTACAAACTTTCAAAAGTAAGACTTCATCCTAACATTTTCTGTTCATTAGCACACACATTAAAACTCATGCTGTTCTGATCTCCTGTCAGGGATTGTTCGGCAGGCTTTATGGTGTGACCATAGTAAGTTGTGTGTATCACGTGAACTCTTCAGAGCGTGAGAAAGGGCAGCATCTCAGTCCTTTCAAACACTTCAGAACCCTGTCAGCAAACAAACTATCCAGGAATCCTCAGTTAGCAAGAGGGCAGCCCTCAGCTGACTCCTCCTCTTAGCAGTTGTATTCAAATCAAAGTGGCACTAGAGATTGAGACTCTGTCCTTATGGGAGACTCATTGCTTGATCCTGTGTCAATCAGCCACTGAGTCCATAAGCTTATCTTTAACTCTGCACCGGCAGAGGGAGTTTCAGAGGAGTAACCTAGAAAGTACAGTAATAAAAGTTTATATTCCTATAATTTTCAGACACAAGAAACAATAATTAGCTGCAGTTTGCTTTAAGACTCAACATGGTCTTTGATCCTGATATTTAAGTCTACAGTCAGGAAGGAAGGAATCAACAGGGATTGCCTTGAGACGATTGAGGGTATGTCTACACTACCCCGCTAGTTCGAACTAGCGGGGTAATGTATGCATACCGCACTTGCTAATGAAGCCCGGGATTTGAATTTCCCGGGCTTCATTAGCATAAGCGGGGAGCCGCCATTTTTAAATCCCCGCTGCTTCGAACCCCGTGTAGCGCGGCTACACGGGGCTCGAACTAGGTAGTAACGGTAGTTCGGAATAGGACCCTAGGAGTAACGGTAGTTCGGAATAGGACCCTAGTCCGAACTACCTAGTTCGAGCCCCGTGTAGCCGCGCTACACGGGGTTCGAAGCAGCGGGGATTTAAAAATGGCGGCTAGTTCGAACTAGCGGGGTAGTGTAGACATACCCTGATAGAGCTAGTGACTGAAAGTTTGCTTATGTATAAAATTTTGAATCAAATATGTGGTGTACTAGGGTAGGCAGGCCTAGCAAAGGTACTTGGTTGTTTTATTACAGTAGCATTAGATTACTGTGAAAAGAGTGTAACTCTATTAAGGATTTGTGAAAGTACAGGTTGAACCTCTTTAATTTGGTGATCTCTGGTCTAGCAACATCCATGATCTGGCATGATTTTAGTTAGCAGAATGTCTACTTATCATGGGTGTGGTCAAGTTAACCGTGGTTCCATACAGTTTGTTTGTAGCCACCAGTACTGGCTTGCTATGTCCTGTGCTGATATTTAGATCAAATTTACCCCTAAATGTTGTTTGAGAGCACAGTAAGCAATGGAAGTGTTAGTAATGCTTCTAGACAATGCTGGTGGTCTGGCCTCCTGTGATCTGGCAAATTCTCTGGTTTGGCACTGGTCAGGTTCCCAAGGATATAGGACTAGAGAGATTTAACCTATATGGGAGAAACAAATTGTTTAATAACAATATACATCCTTACCTATCTGTAATACTACTTTGCCTGTTTTATAGGGATTAGTGACATTCTCAGTGTTATTTTATTTTCACAGATCTAGATTTTTATCTTTCCAGTTTTTACATTATTTATTTCATATGGATGTAAGGTTCCTTCTCCTCCCCTTTCCCAAAAAATCCTATTATTTCTGTTAAATGTCTGAATTTGGAAAATTACTGTGATTTTGATTCAAGTATGTTTTCCTTATGTAAGTTAGTATATTCAGTTGTAAATTTATATACAGTAAAGATAAGCACATTAGGGAATAAAATAAGTTATCACCCTTAACATTTTTCAATGACTTTATAAATAAATAACATTACCAGTATACTACACCAGGGTACTACATAGGTGTTCCCTAAGTTATATTAGGTTCCAGTAGTTGCCAAGATAACATTGTAAAGTTCTGGCCATTGTGACTTTAATTTCCTGTCTTTGTTATTTTTTACTCTGTAGTTCAACAATATTTCCCTTTTGTCCTGAGTGACTATTCAGAGTTTGGGGCCCCACTGAGTGTTCCATTTGGGAATAGAGATTGATAGTAGAAAGGTATTTCCCCGATGCAGTTTGGTTACTTATAAAGAATGTATTTGCTCTTGTGTCTCTGAATGCAGATAGAATCAAATAGCTGAAAACAGCTTCTTTTGCTCACAGCATCAAAAGTGCTCTTGTCAGCCTGCATCTCTAACCCCAAAACTTCTCCTCGGGTTTCTTCCAGGGTCAGGCATGGTGCTTTCAGCTGCTCCTTTGGGCTGTATCTCTCTGAAAGCAATACTCAGCAAAAGCTCTTGGGAAGGTTAAGACATTCCTTTTGTCTTTGGTGGGGCTTATGTTTATTGAAGGGTGAATTCATACCTATTAGTCTCCATTCCTTGACAAAATTTCACCCAGCTCAGAAGAATAACTTCTGTTGAAGAATGTGCATCTCCGAAACTAAAATCCTTAGTTTCCTTTTCTCTTCCACAGATAAGAAGTGGTCATTGCTTAGTTAATGGCACCTATTGAACCAGTTTAATTGCTGTAAGTTCGTATCTGGCCATTCAGTTTTTGTGAGGCAAAACTTGCGCTCTTGTTCATGTTCGTTAGGAGTAAGAGTGAAGCTTCCTATTGCAAATGTCTTGTAGAAAATACAGTAGTGTTTGGCTTTGAATTTTCTCATCTATGGTCTGACAGTTAAGTCTGGCTATCGTGCTGCTTTCTAACTACTCATGTTCAGGCTAAAAATAAGCAGTAGGAGAATGGTCCTCCTTCCATCACTAAATGAATCACTTCTGATTGTAAAAAAATGTATATGACTTTGTATGTGCTTTTAGCAAGGATCTTGTCTGATACTAGCAGGTAGTAAGACCTATAATAATAACTCTTTTCATCTTTATAAATCACCTCTGTGAAATCAGAGCTCCAGTGTCTATAATGTGTGTGACTTTGGGATGCAAAGTGCCAAATTTAGCAACTTGTTAATATTTATTTGGATAGGTAGATCGATTGATCCTTATTGGTCACAAAAACACATTTTCTTTCAAAGAATTTAAAAACTACATAATGAAAACATTATTTTTCCTTTTTAGGAGCTTTGAAAACAACCTGAACACCTACAAATTATTGTCTCACAGAAGACCAGATGCAGAACTTCCAAAGGCAAGTTATATCGTTTAAATAATTAAATGAGCCATTTTTGGTTTTCTGTTTAATGTGCAGAATAATTTTGGTCTGGAGTATTTTAGGAAATAAATCTTGACATATTTTTCAGTTTGGAATTTAACAACTGTTTGCTAAAAATAATCGTATACTGTATTTGGTGTAATTAGAATAAAAACTTTAATAAAACAGGCTTGGTAAGATACACTTTGACTTTAATCTTAAAATTGGTATAGAGTAACAGTCTTTTAAAGCTAAGAAATACTCTTCTTAGGAAATTCCTTTCTAAGACCCGTATCTATCATGGGTATGTCTGTGGCATCAGTTGCTGTATATCTATACTCACATTTAAAAGACTTTAAAGGGAGGGTCACTGGGTAGGATTCCTCATCTTTCTGTCCAATGAGCAAAACACTTTTTGAGATCTCAGTGTGCATGGCTAGAAGATTAGAGGGTGGAGTCAGGGATTAATACTGTATATGCTATGTGCCTGGGCAGGGTGAAGAGGACCTGGCTCCATGCTCCCAAAGGGGCAGGGCCAAGTGCAGAGGGACTGGTCTGAGGGCAGCCGCCCACAGCGCTGCTTAGAGTGTGCCCTCCCCTTAGTGCTGCCTGGAACACACAGCATGACACTCTAGCTAGGTGCTTCTGTGGCAATTTAAGTGGTAGCAACTGGTGCCCTGAGCCCTGTGAATCACCAGGCCCCAAGTTCTGAGCTTCTATTACCCTCAAAGGAGTGGGTAGTAGTGTATGTAAGCTACTCAGCGTGGAGTTCAGTCTCCCTGTAGTGGTAGCTGGGCCACAGAGGTTGAGCCTTCTACAGCCTCAGCTAACAGCTGAGACTTTGTGCTCAGGCAGTAGTGGGTTCTTGGGCTTAGTATTACAAATGCACCTGCAGACCTCCAAACAATGACATCATGTCCTGGGGCCAAGGAAGGAACTCTTCATAGATGCCTTTAGATCTTCAGAAAGTGGTCCAGGGTTCTCCATGAGTCCTAGAGTTCTGTATCATTAGTTGGTTGTGCCTTCTCTGTAATATTTACAAGCCTTTCCTCTGCTTAGATTTTCTGTCAGATTTGCTCTGCAGCGTCAGAGCACACATTTAATTTTCTCTCCGCATGAAAGGAGTGATTTGTAGTTCTACTTCCTTTCTTTTCTTCTTCCACTGAATTGGGTTTAGTTAGCTTGTTAGTTTTTTCTTCTGGGAAAGCTATGTATTTTATTTTTAAGTTTGAACACAAGTCTCTATTTCATAAAAAGAAAATTCCAAACTTTCCATAGTCTTTGGAACAATGGAATTGCTAGAGTAAATACTTTCTGGCTTAGATTTATTGCCATGGTCAGCTACTGGCTAAGAGTTTAAGCACGCAGATAGGTAGGTAGGTAGATAGATATGAACTGAGAAAGTATAACACTATGCAGACAGATAAAACCAGCAAGAGCTTATGTTCTAAAGGAAATCAGGCAATGAAGGGAAAAATAAGAAGTAGAGACAATTTTAAAACTAGAAACAAAATGGCAGGAAAAAAAGCATGTCAGAGGAATCTTTAGGCATAAAAGCCAGTATTTTCAAAACCAGGAGCCTAAATTAGGTTTCAGAAAGCATATTCAGATGCTTAAATGAGCAGCCTGATTTTCAAGAGTTCCAAGCACTTAGCAGAAACTGATGGATGATCAGCACAGCAGTTTTGAAAACAAACAAACAAACAAACAAAAAACCAACAAAAACCAGGCCATTTATTTAAGTACCGAAATATAGGAGCTTAGTTTATGACTAATACATATTTTTAAAAAGTCTTGGCTATCGTCTTACTGTGTATGGCATTTATGAATGTTGTAGGTTGGCCTGTAGTTGTTAACAACTGTTAAGATTTGATTAAACAAAAGATTTTTATTTTTATTTTGTTTTGTAAGTGTTAAGAGATTTTGGATTTAAATTCTTCCGGTGCTCAGCAGTTAAAAAAATATTTAAAAAACTGCTTTTCGCTAAAGATGAAAAAATGTAACTGTTAATGTACTATATCATGAGTTTATATAATTGTCATTGTCTAAAAGCGAACACACATAGAAAACCAGTCAAACTTACTGGAAAGAAAAAAGATGAGAACAGAGAGGACTGGAAGAAACTATTTTCTTAGCTTTAGTGGCCTATTATAGAAATTAAAATAACTAAAAAGAAAAATAGTAAAACAATAATCCTCAACTCATATAAATCAGGTAAGGGATTCGACCATAGTATTCTACTCCAAAATAAAGATCGAAGTTTCTTGTGAAGACTTTGTTTCTTGAGTAACTTAACAAGTTTCAAGTATTATTTGTGCAGAGAACTCTTGCATTGTAGGATTGTAGATACTATCTCATTACAATTGTTAGATTGTTAATTGGCAGAAAATGTCTAACCAGTAGTCTGTTACTTTAAAATCTCTCTGTTCTCTTTAACAGGATGATCTCTCATGTAGTGTACGTAATTACTTGCACAGTGGTTAACCTTAGATGGCTCAATAACCATTTGTAAATGACTATGTTTCACT